>NC_134853.1:104088781-105326281 GCF_049852395.1 Peromyscus maniculatus bairdii
CCTATAAATGGTCAACTTGATACAGCCTAGAGTCACCTGAGAAGGGGGTCTCAATTATCAAAATTAGACAGGCCTGCCGGCACTACTAACTGCTTCAGGAAGATGCAGGCCGCGGTGGGCAGCATCATTCCCAGGGAAGGTCCCGAGCGGTGTAAGAGAGCTGAGCAGGAAGGAGCCTATGCTCAAGCCAGCAAGCAGTGCTTCTTCATGGTACCCACTTTAGGTTCCTGCTTGACTTCCCTCAATGATGGACTGTGTGTGGCCTGCGGTGTGAGCCACATAAGCCCTCTCTTCCCCTAAGTTCCTTTTGGTCTGAGCGTTTTACCACAGCAACAGAAAGGAAGCCTAGAACAAAGGCCAGCTGGTGGCGAAGGACACTGTTTTTACAAAGCTCACATTTTACACGTAACAGTACCAATTAACGCCAAGCTAACTTTAATAAGCCAAGAAGGACAGTATAATCACTAGAGTAACCATAAAGAATAGAGACACCAAATTATAGTAGTGCTTTTTTTAAAAGTTTTTATTAAAGCAAGCCAAATGTAGTGGCATGTGCTTGTAATCCCAGCACTCCAAAGTCTGAGGCAGGAGAATCACAGGTGTAAAGACAGGCTGTTCTCTATAGTGAGTCTCAAGAAAACATTATATAAATAACAAGATAAATACAAAATATACAAATAATTCTTAGGGGATATAAATAAAGTTTACCTGACCAGAAACTGTGTCTGACACTTTCTCTTCCAGTATTTGCTCTTGGAAATATATGTAAATTTAAACCTCGCTGTCCTACAGCACCAAGTACACTCGGGCAAGAGTCAAGTGCACTGACCAGCACCAGATGAAGAAATCTAGCCATACTGAGTTCATAAGAATTTTGAAGAACAGAACTGAACAGAACAAGAATCACTTTAAAAGCCAGTCTTAGTGGTGTGATAACACTTGACTGTAAGACCAACACTTGGGAAGCTGAGGCAGGAAAATCAAGAGTTCCAGGCTAGCCTGGGCTACAGAATGAGAGCCTATCTTCAAAAATATTTAATTTAATTTCAACTTAAGTCACAGTTTACTTTGAAACTTACTTATATATTTGGTAACTTGTTCTAATTTTGAGTCCACCTTTGATGAAGTTGATCATATTTTCATCCTGAAAATACAATTAAATAATTAGAGCAGTTAGGGGGAAAAGTTAAACAGTATGTATTTGTATAATGAGAAAAAAGTGTGTGTGTGTGTGTGTGTGTGTGTGTGTGTGTGTGTGTGTGTGTGTTGCTGGGAATGGAACCTAGAGCATGCTGGGTAAACAGACATCCTACCATAAGCAGCATCCCTAGTCCCAAATGTATGTTGAGTGCCTAATTTTGAAATCGACACGTGATTCTTGCTTTACATTTGAAATGTGTCGTTCTGTAATTTTCTTAACAAGTTTGAAGGTAGTGAAAATACATTTTCAAAAAGCTTATATTACCTTGTATTTCTAAGGAAGTAATCCTCACAAATTTGGGGGCAAATGTAGTTCAAAGCTACTTCAATAAACATCAGCATCTACTGAGCAACACTTTTCCAGGGTCAGTTGACTACACAAATCTGCTTAAAGGCCATACGTTCCCATCCACCATACACAGTAAATGGGATAATGGTTCTTTCAGCAATCCTTGGACAAGCAGTCTACTTAACATTGTAAATTTTATTCCTGTAAATTTGCAGATCAAAAACCACTGATCTAAATTCTGAAGTGGTTGTCACTAATATGCAATTTGGGGGTAGGGGACCATTTTACTTCTCTTTGCCTGAGGGTTATCAATCATGAAATTGAGGCAGTTGGCCTAGATGAATGGCACTTTCAGGACCAGCATTCTGAAAGAGTCTCCTAATAAATTATACCAAATAACCCAGTGAAGGACAGTATGCTCACGGTGCTGACAGAGACAAGCCTACACTCCACATTTCTAAGGAGAATTGCTAATCTACAGATCTCAGAAAGGTGGCACTTGAGATACTTCTAAAGTGAAAGAGAAACTGGTTTATTCTCATTAGCTATTCAAATGTTTAACATTCCTATTATTATACAAGTCAGTAAATACAAAATTCACTATGCAACTTAAATGTTTATATTCTTATTTTAAGACCTCTTTATTTACACAAGTTCAAATACAAGACAGAAAGAAATTCCCTGGGTTAGATTAAAATCTGATTCAAATAAGGGTATTACACTCCATGATTCAGCAAATATGAAACAATGTTTATTTTGTGCTGGGCACCTACATGCAAAGGCAACATGATGTGCTAAGTGAATAGGCATGCAGTGATGGAGACAAGCACAGACGTCAGGAGAACATAAAGTGGGGCATGACGTCAGCCAGCAAACCCTCCTGGAAGCCGCTGGTGCTTCTAGCACCAAGAAAGGACAGGGAGACCAGGCAAAGGAAGGAAACGCAGTCCAAGTTTGCATGCAAAGGAAATCTCATTAGACACGTCAGGAAGCAGTCAAGGCCACACTGGCATCTGCATGTATGGAGATGAGGAGCTAACACGCAGGCATCTGCATGTATGGAGATGAGGAGCTAACATGCTGGCATCTGCATGTATGGAGATGAGAGCTAACACGCAGGCATCTGCATGTATGGAGATGAGAACTAACACGCTGACATCTGCATGTATGGAGATGAGAGCTAACACACAGGCATCTGCATGTATGGAAATGAGAGCTAACACGCAGGCATCTGCATGTATGGAGATTAGAGCCAACACGCAGGCATCTGCATGTATGGAGATGAGAGCTAACACGCTGGCATCTGCATGTACACAGATGAGAGCCAACACGCAGGCATCTGCATGTACAGAGATGAGAACTAACACGCTGACATCTGCATGTATGGAGATGAGAGCCAACACGCAGGCATCTGCATGTATGGAGATGAGAGCTAACACGCAGGCATCTGCATGTATGGAGCTAACTGAGCAGCTACTGCAGAGAAGGAAGGAACCAAGGAGGAGGGAAACTACCCTGACCCCTGTGATAGGGTCAGGACACCTGAGGACCCATGAGAGGAGAAGCAGGGGATTTCGGGGGAGGCACCAGTGCAGCCTGGCAACCCCTTCCCAATTTGTGATATTCTGACACAGAGCACTGACAGTTCATGAAAGCTATGAGATGAAGAAGCAGAAAATAACAAGGCGAGAGTCTCAGTTCTGATAGAGTTCGCAATCAGAGAATGCAGGGTGAACCGCTGTATAATATAATCAATTCAGCAAAAGAATGAGCACCTCTGCAGGAGCACGGAGGAAGGGGTGGAGCTGATGAGCACCTCTGCAGGGGCAATGGTGGTGGGAGCACGGAGGAAGGGGTGGAGCTGATGAGCACCTCTGCAGGGGCAATGGTGGTGGGAGCATGTTTGATTTCAAGTGCTCAGGTACAAAACAAACTTGTAAACCTAATATTTGATTTGGGAAACACATGAGGAAGAATCCTGGGGCCTCTGTGACTCACATCATGATGTCAATGAGGTGGTGAGATGGTTGTTGTCAACCCATCTGGGTTATGCACAGGGCTTCAGAGAACAGGATCAAAGGGCTACACTGATTCAGTTTTACCGAACAGAATCTAAGCTAACATGTCAACTTGCAGGGGGAAAAAATATCACCACCTCCCTCCAAGGGAAAAAAAAGAAAAATAATTTTCAAAATAATTTACAAGTTTGAGATTGTTTTCTGCTTCCTTATCATATGTACTCCTGTCCCTCATGACAGTCATCACTGGGCCATAATGTAGAATTCACATTTCTAGAAGCATTCGGACACACACAAACATAGGTGACAGATGAAATCAAAGTCCTTCTAAGAAAAGGATTCCTTGACTTCTGAAAACTGTTCTGGTCAGGCATTGTAACCAGCACTTGGGAGGCAAAGGCAGGTGGATCTCCATGAGTTCAAGGACAGCCTGATCTTATAGAGAGTTCCAGGCCAGGCACGGCTACATAGTGAGACCTGATCTTGAGACAAAAGCAAGGAAGGAGGGTGAGGATAGACAGATGGGGTGGGTAAAGATGTGACGGCCAGGAAGAGTGGCTACCGATGCACGAGCAGTTGACGGAGCTTCACAGAAGCAGGTGACCCAATGAGTGATGTGCAGAGATCCCAGCACTAGGAGGCAGAGGCAGGCGGAGCTCTGTGAGTTCGAGGCCAGCCTGGTCTACAGAGAGAGCTCCAGGACAGCCAGGGCTACACAGAGAAACCCTGTTTGAGAGCAGGGGAGGTACTTCTCAGCCCGGGCAACTCTTACCACGCATGTGCAAACTAGAGTCCTCTTTGTTTTCACACTAAGAAGCTTCCTAGAAGTCATCTGAAACAGCCACTAAGTACATCTGAGTGGGAATACAGCTCCCTGGAGCCTTCTTTCAGGCAAACTTTATCAGGATAACAAATATCCTTCATTACCATTCTCAGTCTCAGTGCTAACACACGGTGAGCAACATTTACTATTTTCTGTACAATGTTGGCAGGCTTCCCACCCAACACCAATATTCAGCCAAATGTTCATTACCTGCACAAACGTGAGCGCTGCTTTCTGCAGGAGACACTCGGCGTAACAGATTTCTGCATGCATTTCCTCTATTAAAAACAAATACAATTATATTAAGACACAGTATTGCTCTAGATATTCTGAAAAGACTGGAAGATAAATGAGCCCCAGGGAGACACAAAGGCCTAGATTGCTTCCGTGCTTCCAGAGAAACAGGATGAATTGTTCTTAGTCCTGGCACAGGATTTTCCTCGAACATGTGAACTGTTCAGGGAAGTCATCTTCAACTCCATGCAACACTGACAGCAGAGTGAGGCTTGGACAGAAGAGGAAACAGACTGTTTGAAACAGGGCCTCACTTTGGAGTCCAAGCAGGTCTGGAACTCACTAAGTAGTCCAGACTGTCCTATATTCATAGCAATCTTCCTGCCTCAACAACTTGTTTGGTACTGTGATTATAAGCATGAATCACCATGCCTGATTGAGGAAAACAAAATTCAAAAGCCCTTTTCAAAGAAAAAAAAACTACCTAAAAATAATAGTAGCATAAACATTTAGCAGTTTGTATAGACTGAAAAGGTTCGTTAAACTTATGAATTCTAGCTTCTACACTATGATCATCACGGTCATCATGACGATGATCAGATACACAGTCAACCTGTGAACAGTCACACTCTGTGGAGTTGTAAAAACCTACTGTCCTCTGTGCACAAGTCAGGACTCCTTGGAGACAGCAGCAAAGCAGCTGTGCTTTCCAATTTATGGCACTTTCATACCTGAGCACAAGCACAGGGTGCTCACACAAAGGTGCTATCAAAGCCATGCCCAGCCCAGGGATGTGTACACCACCCCAGACGTGCCCTGACTTCCTAGACACCCATGACACTTGCAGAGATCAGGGAAAAAAATCCTTATGTTTCTACATAAACAAAATCATCAGATTCCTTTCTCCACGGGAGGCAAATTGGTATGTTATTTAAGTAAATGAGCTTGGAGGAAAGACTCTACCACGTGCTAGTTAGTTAGTCCAGAGCTCCGCACAGGCTGCCCTTCCTCTCTGCTGGTCCACTAACAACTCTGCTTTGCTACCGAGGGTTAAGTGAGTATTGTCTCTAGCGCTCACCAGACACGGCGAGCCCTGATGAATGCTGGCAACTGTCGCCATTGTTGCTCCTGGCTCATGTCTGTGCTGCCTGGTAAAGGTTCAGAAGGCAGAGGGCCTTTTCAATTCACGTGACGGGACAACTCGGGGCAGTCTGTGTCACTGGAAACAGCACTGACCGAACTAGATACAAATGTAGGTTTTCCTTCCTTTACACACACATGACCCGTGGGCTCTCTCATATAGACTCAACGTAAAATGTTCGATTTATGAGGAAGTAATATGCAGCTAAGCTCCCCAGCAACAGGCAGGCAGGGTAGAAGCCACAGAAGACGACACCCAGACATCGTGCTGTCTGCACACGTCTAACACGGCCACCAGTCGAGACGGCAGTCTCCACGACACCTTCCCTCAGAGCGTGCCTCAGTTTTCTCAGTACCTTCAGGGGAACTCAAGCCGGCAGCTCATGATCAGTCACCCGACTAGCCTCCTCCTGGGTAACTGTAACCGAGTGACAACTGTCTGGGGTTACTGATGCCAAAGGGCACCTTGGGGAGAGATAGTGGCCAGAGGCAGGTGGGGAAGGGGAGAAGTCAGCACTGCAGAGGACCAGGTAAAAGGCAAGAACGCACAGGTGCCGCTCCTGGGGGGGCGACGGGGCTGCTTTGGTGGGAGCTGGAGGTGAATGAGGGAGGAGAGGGCAGCAGGATGGAGAGGCCAAGCAAGCTGACGCAGGCAGTGCCCAGTGTCACAGCTGGCCTGACTCGGCAGGCGAAACAGCAGGTCCTCACCGAGAGCCGAGCAGAAGGGTGACCAGACCAAAGACAGGCAGACGTGAGAGCAATCTAAAGGATCCATCACAACACAGGGAGGGCACGAACTCTGTAAGTATCTTCCTATCAAATCTCTTTGCGCATCCTAAGCATTACATTTCACTGCCTCCCTGAAGTCTATCTGAAGCCATTCCACAGCAGCCACGGAGGAGGGGAGCAGGTGTGTGTGTTCCACAGCAAGTTCGTGAACAACTCCATCTAGTACACCCATTCCTGAACACAACGAGGAACCTGAGAATGTAAACCAAAACCACCAACACGACAACAAATCCTGCACTGAAGCTACAGTGTCCTGCCATGCCCACTGTCTGGTTAGCGTCAACCTGATGTGAGCTAGACTTATCCAGGAAGAGGAACCTCAAACTGAGAAAATACCCCTTCAGAGTGGCCTGTAGGCAAGTCTGTAGAGCATTTTCTTGATTGATGACTGATGTGGGAGGGCCCCGCAGGTGGTCCTGGGTGGTATAAGAAAGCAGGCTGAGCAAGCCATGGGGAACAAGCCCGTACCCGAGTTCCAGGGAACAAGCCATGGGGAACAAGCCCGTACCCGTGTTCCAGGGAAAGCCAGAAGCCAGTGCCCTCCATGATCTCTGTTTCAGTTCCTGTCTCCAGGTTCCCACCTTGGCTTCCCTTGAAAATGAACTGTGACCTACGAGCCAAATAAGCCCCGTCCGTCCTCCCCAAGCTGCTTTAGGCCATGGTGCCCTATCACAGCAACAGAAAGCAAACTAAACACCCCTCAACATAAAGTCTGTTTGGACTGCAGGAACAGACAAAGGCCCCAGGCATCACATGCAGCTTAAACTACAGAGCTTTATTCCTTCACCATGACTGGCTTACACTGTATAACTTCTTCACCAAAATGCCTCTTAACTGTAAATTCCTTAGTCCCTGAAAGAAATTCACGGTACACTCAAAAGCTAGCTAAGCACAGCCTTTCTGTAGCAGTCTAGAGATGTTCAGAATAAGCTACAGACATGGGCCTGCTAATTTTTCAATAATTAATACCAAGTCCAGATTTCCTTAAATGCAAGGAGGAAAAATCAGAACATAGTCATCAATTTCCCAGATGTGACAATTCAGTGTTTCCATCATCCAGGTAAGATGTTTTCTATTCCCCTACAGGAGAACATGGGGACAGTGGGCAGAGTTGTGGCTAGGGGACACAGACCAGTTTCAATGCTGCTTCCAGAGTTGGTCACCTCGGCCACTTACTCTCTGTGAACGTCAGCTAAACACATTAGGTCGGCTAATGTTCAGGAAAGCAGCAAGAGTGCATCTGCAGACAGAGAACACTTTAAAAATAGAGCAGTATGGCATTTTAAAATTATTTACGCTCACACCAAAAATACCAAGTCATTCCTCCCAAAACTAAGGTTTAAAACTCTCCGATATCACCTTCATACCACACAGAAAAAGGGGAAAGAGGAGTGAGTGCCGCAGGGGAGAAGCCATGTGGACGGTGCTAGGAGGGAGACTACAGAGACCAGAGTCACACGGGGGCCAATTTCATCTCCATGATCAGCTCTGGAAGACTTTAGGCCTACTAGTTCCAGCCTTTTTCTTTTTTTTTTTTTTTTTTGGTTTTTCGAGACAGAGTTTCTCTGTGTAGCTTTGCGCCTTTCCTGGAACTCACTTGGTAGCCCAGGCTGGCCTCGAACTCACAAAGATCCGCCTGCCTCTGCCTCCCGAGTGCTGGGATTAAAGGCGTGCGCCACCACCGCCCGGCCAGCCTTTTTCTTATAGCTGCTTCCAGGTCAGTTTCTAATGAAAAAGAAGACAGTTTCGACTGCCTGCAGTAACCAACAAAATGCCATCTGTTTCTGTCATGGCTGAGTCGACACCGCCCTCCTTCCCAGCAAGTCCTAAAGACGTGATGTGTCACAATCCTCAACTGTAACCAACACTCAAAACTCCCATCATTCAAATGTGCACAACTTCTCCAACGTCCCACACAAGCAAACAAAGCCCCGTGACAAATCGCACTCGAGGTGTGCGGCATACACTTGACGATTCTGACAGCCATGCCTAGAGCTGTGTCTGCTCTACCCAGCTACGGCTGCTTCCAGGGTTTTGTGCTAACTCCCTCTTCCGCAGGACAAGTTTGAAAAGGACGATATGGACACAGATTCTCCTGAGACAGCACCGCTTCTATAGGATTACCCGGATGCTCCTTGGTGGTGGGCCACCCTTCTTTACAGGGCTGGTCAGACCACTTCTCTCCTCATTTTACTGGAAATAGGAAACAACCGGCGATGGTCCTCCCATCTACCTGATCGAGTGCTACAGACATTCCTGGACTCCAACATCTCCATCTGCTATGTGGACGAGCATTACCATTTTTAAAGTTACAAAAACTACCCAGATACAGCAGTGCACGCCTTTAATCTCAGCACTCGGGAGGCAGAGGCTGGTAGATCTCTGTGAGTTCAAGGTCAGCCTGGTCTACAGAGTGAGTTCAGGCCAGTGGGAACTACATAGGAAGACCCCGTTTCAAAAACAAAACAAAAAAAAAAGTACTTTCACCTTGGAAAAATATTAATAGTCTGTAGAAAATGAAACTCTGCAAGGTGGTTAAATATACAGGATTTTGGGAGGAAAAAAAAACCCAGTATCTATAAATAGTATAAAATTTCAAGCCCTGAGTTGCAGTAATTCTACTTTTAGGAAACTGACTCATGAAATACTTGAAAGATATAAAAAGACATGTACAAAGGACTTTAGGGCAGCAATATTTGCTAAAAATGGAAAAATTAACGCTGTCCTTCAGTGAGAAAAAAAAAACATAACAGCATACTGTGGTACCATCCTGTTCATGACTGTACAGCTCTGAACAGATAAAATGCATTAACACACCCTGATGTGGGTCCAGATCACATCGGAGCACACGTGGTCCACTGCTTAAAAAAAAAAATAACAGCAAATGTGTGCACAGCTGAGGGCATCGGATGTGAGTGGCGTGGGGAAGAGAAAAGGAGGGTCCTTCATTTCCGGCTTCAGTGATGAAGGACAGGGAAAGGACAGGGGAGCGAGCTTTCAACACCCTTACCTTCACTCAGCTGTTCCAACGACCCCCGAGACAGGAGACTTGAGAAAGACTCCACAACTGTGCATTTCTTCCTGTATCTGCAGTGAAGAAAGGCAAGGGGGGGGGGACCAGCATCAGAGTGGGTCAGCGTCACTCACTCTCAGTTACGCTGGACCGCTCAGGCCCGGTCTGCAAGGCCAAGCCCTCCTCCCCCAGGCCACGCACACAGTGCCCACCCGGTCCTGCACCGCCAGCCGTGAGCACTCACCCCACCCAGCATGGTGCAGAGGAGCCCACACACCCCGAGGACAAACCTTGCATAAACCTCCCCGCATTTTCCTGGCTAAAAGCAGAATATCTGTGGTAAGCGTCTCCACGGGTGAACAATGGGCTTAAAGTGCACGATTAGGAAAATGCTCTTCATTTGAGGGTTTACAACATAATTACATGGAGATTCATCTTACCCACATTAAAATTCACCAGTACAAATAACAGCTTTCACTAAGGCCTTTTACACGAAGATTAGAGCTTAAAACTGACACTCTATCTCATTTTTATCAACTAAGAATGTCTAAATGCATCCTTAGGCAAATAAAAATTCCCTTCTAAATGTGTGGTTTCTCCCAGATAGAGCAAGCACAGTGCCCGCTTGACCTGACATGGTACTCGGTTCTTAACTCATTTACCTCAAAAGACCTAGAAAGATGCTCTCTGCTCACCCTTCTGAAGCCTCCCTCAGACCATGTATCCAGCAGTGGGTACAGGTGCTAAAGTGGGAGCCATATTATACATCCCCACAGGACTTCTTGAATTCCACTGCATGGAACTGAATTGGCCAAGAAACTCGGAAGTGGAAGTCCTGTTGCATAATTCTGGCCAGCCTCAAACACAGAGACCTTAGTTCAGCAAACTGCATCCACCTGGCACTGTGGCAGGAAGGTTTGGGGTCTCAACTCAAATAATAACTACTCAGTCATACTTCTGGCAGGTTTGCAAGGCGTCCTTCATGGCAGAAATGCCATTCTGGATGTCCTGTTGCTCAAAGGTCATGATAGCCTGCAACACCACAATGGTACTGTATCCCAAGGCATGGTACATGCTCTCCTTGGCCCTGGAGAGAACACAGACAGTTAGTACATCTCAACACAATGAAAGGAAAAGAGACAGAAGTCCGGGCTTTTTCTGACACCAGCAATACCAAACCCTCGCCATGCACGCTGACTTCTGCTCCATAGTTACTGAAATGATACAAGCTCTGAAAGGCCTGCTTTAAAACTCAAGTACGATTTAAACCCACACGACAGAATAAAGTGCTGCCGACAACATGCCTTTCCCTGAATCAGCACAAGGGGGCAGCCTGTAGATTCGGTCCTAGAAAAAGCTTGAAAGCAAACCCATGTTTCCAGTTGAATAGCGGCAGCGTACCATCTTAAAATCTGAAATGAGTGAGGCTTGGCGGCACACAACTTTGATTCTAGCATCCTGAGAAGTGGAGTTCAGAAATTCAAGGTCCTTCTGAGTTTGAGGCCAGCCTGAGCTACACAAACCTCTCACAAAAAAGAAAAACACCAAAAAGGAAATCTGAAATTTTTGCATGACACCTTTAAAACTGCTATCTCCACATGGACCCCACCCTTGCTCACTGCTGCAAGGGGTGAACTGGCCAGGGCAATGCAGGAGAGCTCACCCTGGTGGCGAGGACAAGGGAGAGCTGGCAGGCTGACCAAGCCTGCAACTACGCAGGCCCAGAACAGGGTTCTGTGTTGGCCCACCCCAACATCCACCCCATCTTGGATCTGCTGGAGCCCAGGTGGGGGCAGGGGGCAGGGTTGGTCCTTCAGACACAGGGCAGGAACGGGATGTCCAGAAAGAGTCCCATTGGGGGCTCAGTGTCCATAGTGTAGCAGAGACCGGCTGCCTCGAATCAAACCAAAGATTCTTTGTGATGAATGCCTGCCTGTAAAGATGTATGGATAAAAGAGTTCACTGCGTGACTCACTGTGTCACACTGCAGCTTCCATGACGAGATTTTCCCTTCCTCCCCTTTTTTTTCTTTTTTATCTTAAATTTTATTTTGTTTTATTTTGTGGAGGGGGTTGCAGGGGTAGAGGGTGGATGTGAGGGGACGGGAGATGGGCGGGATCAGGATGCATGACGCAAAAGACACAAAAAAATAAGAAAGTTTAAAAAAAAAAAAAAAAGGCCTATTATGTCCTCTCCAGCCAAAGCCAAGAGGAAGCCAGAGTTTTGTAATCAATTAGGTCATGACAAAGTCTAATACCTGGAACTCCTGATGAAATCCTGAGAGCTGAGGCTATCAAGCTTGGGACGACAGCCTGAGGCTGCTAGTTCCCCTCAAAGCCTCTTATGCTGATTATTTATGTCTGAAATATCAATGTGGGGTTTGTGAGGATGACTCAACATCCCTAGGCTCCATGAAGCACATGCAACATTATTCCTTTCACCTTGGACAGAGCTTAAAGAGCCTTTGTCCTGAACGAGGGCACTGCCCACTCACCCCAGAGTTATCAATGCCAGTTCAAACCTCCCATTCAAGTGGGGTAAAGAAGGAATTTTAACAGTGATAAACAGCATAAAGATAAGAGACTGGGAAACTACTAAATTTATCTTCATCCTATTCTATAAGCGGATGGTAGAGAGGAAAAGGAGATCTGCTAGAAAAAAAGAATAAAGGAGACAGGTAAAGACGCTGAGTCAGAAGGCAAGCGAGCTAGCAAGTGGGAAAGCCCAGCAGACCGGCGGCGAAGGGAAGCCGTGGTCCAGAAGATGGCAGACAAACTCTGAGGGACACCGGTGACCACCTGACGTGAGGGATCCGATTCCCCAACTTCAGCATCAAGTCTCCCTCTAGCAAATTACAAAAGATCTCAGCTTCTCTGAAGCAGAGTCTGAAGACAGGATGGGTTCTGCAAAGTCCATCCCATGCAGAGCTGAGGCCGGTGAGCAGGTGGGGTAGCGCAATGCCACGCCTGCAAAACTCAGTGCTGGTAACTTCCATGGCAGAAGCAGGGGGTCTCAATCACATTCCTAATATCTTAAGTTTGACTTTAGCACTGGGATTCGGCTTCTGCAGTTACTCGCCTGCCCATTTCTAAGGAAACGCTGGTCAGCGATAGAGGGAGCACTCATGTGGAGACTTCGCTTGAGAGAACAGACTCGGGCCTCCAAAATCAGACAACACCTGAGCAAGTGTGGAGACCAATAATAAGCATCAGAAATTTCCTATTGGCTACATCTGAAAAGACATCTCTTTAAAGCTGATTGATGGGGAGGGGTCTCAATCCAATTAGATTATAAATACTGAGGCAGATACTGATCCATTAACACAGGAACATGACATCAGAAAAACACATGAAAAATATCTAACGAGAAACAGAGCTACTTACCATGGACGAAGCAACTCTAAGGCATCTTTAAATTTGTTGCTTAGAAATAAGTTCAATGCCTCCGCACACTCTTCCAGACCACTCTTGAGATCCACCTTGGCTGATGAACTGAAGAAAAAACAAAAAGACATAGCTTTTGTGACTTTTACTACTAGCACCTGTCCCAAGGCGTGGGGGAGGGGACTATGGCAGCCGGCTGCAATTCCCCCTTGGCCACTTCCCAAAGCTGGGGCAAAGGAGCCTCCCTGCCCTCTGCAAGGCCGATGCTCTGAGTCTGTACGAAACAGGTGGGCAGGAGAGAAGGCACACACCCACACGTACTGAACACACAGGTGCGTGGCAGGATGGACAGTGGGTACCCAATTGCCCACATTAAGACTTAAAAACACATAAACCTACGCAGAGGGGAGGGGGGTGGAGCCACAGAGACAACAGTGATTTCATTAATTTTGGGTTTGACACTAGAGCCCAGGCTGGCCTGGACCTCACAGCGATTCCCCTGCCCCATCCTCCCAAGTGCTGTAATTAGAGGCATGAAACGCTGCAGCCCATTTCCAGGCAAGGGCCTCTGGCTGCAGGCAGTGTCCACTCTGGTGTTCCAGCCTCTGGCTCAGCTTCCTAAGTGGTGAGGAGGTGAGGAGGATGCGCACAGCACTGCACTCTCCCTGGAACCATTTCCCCCATCAGCCAGGGGCATTCAAAGATTCCGCCCTGTTCTTCTAGAGGGAAACAGAAAGAGAGAAAACAACGGCACCCCGAAGTACAGTGCTTTGACACGCTGACTCTCAAAGCAGGAGCTTCAAAACCCATGTCTCTCTGACCTCCCATTTCCTTCTGACTCCTTTCTTTCAATCTCTTTTGTAACTGTAGCCCTGACCTTCAACTCACTGTCACCCAGACCAGCCTAGAACTGATGGTAACCCACCTGCCTTGGCGTCCTAAGCACTAGGACTTTTAGGCATGTGCTACCACATTCTGGGGCATCATTTTCCAAGTCCCAACGCCAACTCTGTCTATAACATAGCTGGGCCTCAACTTTCTTATCTGTAAAATGGGAACACAGCCATCTATTTCCCGGGCTGTTGTGAAGCAGAGATCAACCGACAAACACCGCCCACAGTAGGCACTAATTAGATGAGGGCTTGGGGGGAAAGGTCACACACGGTGGCCTGACTCTGATGAGCACCTGACTCTGCACCTGTGATGCAGAGATGCTCCCTAACTGTTCTACAGTGAGGTGACTCATGGGAATATCTGGGTTCGGGGGAGGAAGAATTCCATGCTGCATATGCAGCAGGCAAGAAAGAAAATGAGAGCTATGACAGAAACTAGGCCAATGTCAGAAACATAGTGTCATGGGGGGTGGAATCTATTCTAAGAACAAAGGGAAGTGCATAATCTCAGAAGTCCTGTCCCCTAGCGGGTCAGGTAGAGCCCACCTTTAGTCCCAGCACTCGGAAGGCAGAGGCAGGCAGACCTCGGTAAACTCACTAGTGAGAAGCCAGCCTGATCTACACATCAAGCTCCGGGCCATCCGGGGCTAATCTTCTTTCTTTTTCCTGCTGCTGCGTGCTGCTCGGAGCTTCCCTCTCACCTGCTCTGCATCCCCCTCCCACCCTCAGTTCTCTCTAAGATGGCAGCTCATTATCTACTACTAGGAAATGAGCTGTGACCAGGATGCTCTCCTCGCCAACAAAGAGCCTCCTCCGCATCTCAGCTGCCATCTGGAGGACCCACTCCACCTGTCCTAGGCCAGGGCAAACAAACAAGCCACACCCCTTCAAAGTTGTTTCGTATGAGGTCTGCCTGGAACCAAACATGGCTACTCCCCGAAGAAGGCCAGTACCGCCTACCAAGGGCTCTGGTTTCCTCCTGGAGACACGCACCCTCTCTGCTCCCAAGGCCATGCCACGAATGGAGGTTAACCCTTCAGAGCTCTAAAGCTCTCCCCAAGAATACCTTCCTGATGCCAGAGGTTTTGACTTCATGGTTTCAGTCCTAAGCAGGCATCAGACACACCTTTGAGAACTTGTTAGTGCCTACTGCTGGACCCCACCCTCAAAAGCTTCTGACCCGGGAGGCCTGGCATCGGCCCAAGTGAAAGCCCAGTTCTGCTTTAATTCACCCTCTATACCACTCTTGGACTTCTCTCCCTAAAACAGATATTCCTGACACTGCCTTCTCAGATTAAGAACAAAAATGGCTGCCCATGGCTGCCACATAGAGTTCAACAGGCCCAGGAAACATATTCCCAACCAAACCTATCCAATCAGACCAGAACAATGAGCAAGACTCTTAAAAACAACCAGGCATCTTGAAAGGTTCATCAGCATGGGGTTCCCCTCAAGCCTGGCATGACAGCATGAAAAGAATCTTGAACTAGAAGTGAAAGTAAAAGTCAGTGTTTCCATTCCCCAGAGTCGTTCCCCACCCCATCCCCAGCCCATCTCTGTGGCTTTCACAACCCACAACCTGTTTGAAAGAAACAAGAGGCGATGGTTGCTACGGCATGCTTTGTGTGTGTTCCTGCTCTGTTGAAGTCAACAGCTGTGTATAATCTTGCAAAAGCTCTGGATGATCCACTCACACACTCACATTCTAGACCGGCTGGAGCCCTGCCTGTTCCTGCCATGTATCCTTGGCAAAGTGAAGACTCCGTCCTAGTTCTAATTTACATGATATGCCAATATAAGGCAGAATGGTTATTTCAGTCTTACATTTTTAAAAACATACAAAATAATGTCTAACAAATATCTGGAATGACGCTAATAGTATCCCTTACATCCCAATTCCATTTCTCCCTTTAACAATCACTCAATATGCTTGATTGTAAACGCTGTATGCCTTGTAGTGAATGAGGATCCTGGCTTTGGAGTCAGAGCCTTTGGCTCCATTCCTGACCTTACCCCAATCCTACATAGGACCATGACAAGTCACTTTTCGTCCCTGATTCCTCAGTGTCCTAATTCATAAGATGTATCCAGCAAAAGCGCCCACATTATAAGCTGCACTATTAATACATGTGATGTGCTTAGTGTCTGGGCAGAAGTCCTTGGATAATGGCAGCTATTAGTACCATTATTCTGTTAAGAACTGCTTTCAATAATTCAGAGTCATCTGTTCACATACCCACTCAACTGGATAATACCAAACAACTTAGCACTGACTAGAGCGGGGACAAATCAAATGGAAACATGGAAGAGAAGATGAACCACTTAAAGAGTATGGTCCAGTAATACCCAGTATACCCACACTATTGTGCTATCTCCGGAACCTTATACACCCTGAAACACTGAAATTGTGTTCTTGACAAGCAGTGGCTCTCTAGCCTGCCTTCGTTCCCAGACAATCCAAACAAAGCCCCCTCTTCTCACATTGGCCTCTACTCAAAAGTTCACCACAATCAATGACTTAACCATTTGGGAACCTCACCCTACTATACAGTCTCTGGAATTCTGCCTCCTCAGTGGCCATAATTTCCTTCCTGATGCTGAGACTCCCCCAAAGCAGCCTTCATTAGTAACTGACACTAGTCTGCTTTGTACCCACATGGGCTGAAGTGGTACCCATGCTAGCAAGTGAGGAGTAAATAGATCTGTAAGAGGCTTCTCTCCATCCCTTTAGCCTGAGGCCCCAGATTCCTGCTTTCATGAATTCCTCAAATACATCACAACGACTGTGATACACTTCACCCTTAGGATCTGAAAATGAACAACTTTTCCAGCAGCCCACTTGCATGGAAAGCTATCTGTGTGAAGACCTAAGAGCATGTCTCCTCTCTAACTACGGGGTACAGTAAGAGGATGAGGTGACAGGAAAAGTCTGGGCCAACAAGGAGTCTTCCCCTCATTTTTCCAAAATGCTTAACACAACTACTTCAGCAACTAGTCTATTAAGAAACTGGAGGTGAAAAGCACAAACTGTACAGTAATTTCATCACTGGTGCCCTTTAAAGATACCAGTAATAAATACAAACTCAGAATTTCAGAGCCACAAAGTATCTTAGCTGGCAGCCATGTACTTCTCTAGGCATCAAATCCCTCTATGGGAAGATTTCTCTCCTATTTCTAGGTTGAGGGAGAATCAAAAGAAACCAGCACCATCGAAATGATTTGACACTAAACAAACAAGAGGGCCAATCACCAGGGCAGAGGGAATCACAAAAGGGCAGAGCACCGGGGTGTTTGCCTTCCAACTACAGCTGCAGCACCCCTATCAATTCACGGGACATCTAGAGCTTCCTGTTTGCTAACTGGTGATGTGTTTGGAGGAGCAGGCAGGTGTCTGTGAGGAGGGTCAGCTGAGGAGCGGCAACACAGGCAGTAAGCTGGTTACTTCCTGTGCCACCAAATACCAGCCACGCCCACGGACTTCTGAAAGGCTGGAGGCTTCACTGACCTCACTAGAGTATCTTCTGAGGAAGAGGATGGGGACATTCAGCTTTGCTAAGGCTCCCAAATCTGCAAGTGTTAATACCATAATAAAATCATCTCTACACCATTTCTCACATTTGATCTGCACATGTTCCTGGGTGTTTATCTAACTTTTCCTCTTCTCAACTCCGACACATGCACAATTCTCACTCATTTTTACTTAAGCAAACTAAACAAGGAAATAACTCTCCCTCAGGCTTGCTCTGTGTCCTGCCATGGTTTCTCTGCTAGCCTGCATCTGGAATGTCCCCAAAGACCCACGTGTTAAAGTGTTGGTGTACAAAGGTGTTATCTGGGGATGGTAAAGTCTCTAAAAGGTGGGGCCCAAGTGGAAGATCTTTAGGTGATGGACAGATGCCCTTAAAGGGGACTGTGGTGCCCTGGCTTCTTCCTCCGGTCTCCATCTCTAGCCATGGTGCAATTGCTCTGCCATGTACATGATGTGCAGCTCATCATAGGGTCAAAAGCAGGGGGCTGGCCCATCACGGACAGGAAACGCCAGACTTGAGGTTTGGGAGACACAGAAGCCTTTCTAAGTTGACTGCCTTTGGTAGTCTTTATAGTAACAAAAGCTGACTAACACACCCTCCCTCCCTGCCTGCTGCAAGAACTTCAAGAGTTGACATCTGTCACCAGAACCTGGCTCCTGCCAACTCCCTCCATTCTCAACAATTAACCACAAAATGCAAAGGACATTCATTTCCCAGTCTGCATCCATGCACGCCTCTTGACATCTACCTTGTAGACTAGATTCTGGAATTCACCCACCCTCAAGTCCTCATCCCTCCCCCACATCTGTGGCTCTCGCTAGAACTCATTCTCTCAGCAACGCTCCTCTGTCCTGGTCACCTCTCCCTCCAAACACTCCCTTTTTTATTATGCTGTCTCTAGAAACAGCATTTGTGGTCGGGCGTTAGTTAAGATTCCTGGGCCACAGCCTCAGTCCAGCTCTGACCTTATTTACCACTGCATTCAGTTCTTTTCAAACACAGCTTTATAAATGCTAACGTGGTAGTTACCTAGGAAACAGAAGAATTAGAGGATAACTATGAGAAGGAAATATTTCTTTCTAGGAAAAAAGCCCTCATATTTCCAAGAGCAGGAGCATTTGGAATTTTTAAAAAGTAATGTGGAAAATAATTTAAGATTATTACAAGTTATTTCCAACTTTATCTCCATTCCTCCAATCCCTTCCATACCAAGACGATTCACCAAATTCATAAGTATAATGAACACACTTGTAATAGCTAATTCCAAATGTGAAATCTAAAATGAAGACCCGATATATAAACTTAAAAGCTCCACAAACCTGTAAGTAAGAATAGAAAATACTAAATGAATGAATGAATGAATGAACAAACAAACAAACAAACAAACAATTTTAGCCAGGCCATGGTGGAACATGCCCTTAATCTCAGCACTCAGGAGGCAGAGGCAAGGCGGATCTCTGTGAGTTTCAGGACAGCCTGGTCTATAAAATAAGTTCCAGGACAGCCAGGGCTACACAGAGAAGCCCTGTTTCAAATATCACGGGTATTAAGACAAAACAAAAATGCCTTGAAACTCATAAAATAACAACAGCTTGGGGCTAAGGAAACGCTCAGTGGGTAAAGGACTCAGCAGGGGTTCATATCCCCAGGACCCGTGTAAACCCGGATGCAGTAAAGCAGGAAGTGGACACAGGCAATCCCTCAGAGCCTGCAGCCGGTCGCCTGCAGTGAACAGCTGACAAAAGGCATCCTGTGTGACGCGGACAGTGAGGAATGACACGGGAGCTTGTCCTCTGACCTCAGCACACACACCACGGTACACTAGTGCGCACATGCACGCTCGCGCGCGCGCGCACACACACACACACACATCACACATCACACACACTTTAAAAAAACCCAACTTACATGTTCAGAAACCTGTTAACTTAATTCTAGAATAAATTAGAAAGGACAATGATTGGCAAGTAAATATGATATTGTAAAAATACCTATAAGGAATGGATGATACAATGCTGGGAGATGGCTTAATAGTTAAGAGCACTGACTGCTCTTCCAGAGGACCTGGGTTTAATTCCCAGTACCCACATGGCAGCTCACAACTGTCCAAGATGTGACACCCTCACACAGACATACATTCAGGCAAAACACCAATGCATATAAAATAAAAATAAAAAATTATCTTAAAAAAAAGAAGAAAACATAATGATATATAATTTTAAAAAACAGACTACAGAACATTGTGACATGATCCCAATTTAAACAATTTAGTAAATTTAAGAAGAGTACAAATACTGATATTACATCCCATTCTCTTTGTGCTTTCTGTGGCTCCTGAGTTTTTACAGCAGATACATTTCTTAAAATGTATTTTTAAGCCAAGGTCATGAGAAAATAAAAGGAAGAAAAATAATAGTAATACAACACGAGTTTTAAAGATCTATTATGGGTCAGGTGTGGAGCCCACTCCTGTAATCCCAGAACGTCATGCAGAAAGATCAGGAAATTCAAGGTATTCTTCAGCCACATAGCCAATTCTAGGCCTGCCCAGCTACAAACAAACAAAGCAAACCGTTGTGGGATATTTTGATCACGCTCTGACGCTACCGAGACTGCCAATAAAGTTCACTTTGAATCAGAGGGCAGAGCTAGCTAACTAGACGATCAAAATTAGCCATAGAGATTTTGGAGGACCAAGGACATATAGAGATACAGGAAGAGTAGGTTGGGGCTTAGAAAGAGTCTCAGCCTTTTCGGATCGAGGAAGGGGAGAGAGAGGAGGTCACTGGTCCCTATTCTGCCACTTCTCTGATCATTTGGGTTCTTACTCCGATATCTGACTCCCAAGTTTTTATCAATAAAGATAATAATCAGATAAACACTTCAGCAAACAAAACCAAAGTTTTACAGTTTAAAGATAAGCCAGTATCTTTACCAAGCCTGAAGAGCCGAGTTCAATTTCCCGGACCCACACAGTGAAAGGCGAGAACTAACTCCTGCAAGTTGTCCTCTACCCTCTACAAATGTGCAGTGGTCCTCACTCTCACACAGCGTGCACACACACAAAGCAATGCTTTTTTTTTCTTTCTGGAAACAAGAAGCTGTGTCCCCGAGTGTAGTTCAGTTTCGCTCTTACTACCCTGCTGAGTCCCCTTGCTGCATCCTCTTCTCTAACTCACGAAACGGACGCTCTGACTGCCCAGGCCCACCGCACCTCACTGGTGTACGACAGTCCCCTAAGAGTCCCCGGCAGTCTCCTGACCTGCCCACAGCAGATGCTCCAAGCTGTCTGGATGCCCGTTTGGTGTCACACGGTACGAAGTGAAAGCCGCTTGTTGCCATGTCCGAGGGAGACCTGTGGATTAAAAAGCAGTGAGGGTCTCAGTTCTTTGTTCTGTGAGAAGGGGCTGCACAAGCGTGAGAGCAGAGTGCACACCAATACACACCTGTCAATCATTTTCTAGAATGCACCTCTACTTCAACTTAATTCTGCTTCATGCTAAACATTCCCGAAATTAAACCACTGGGAGCCGGGCGGGGGTGGCACAAGCCTTTAATCCCAGCACTTGGAAGGCAAGCAGGCAGATCTCTGTGAGTTCGAGACCAGCCTGATCTACAAATCGAGTTCCAGGACAGCCAAGGCTACACAGAGAAACACTGTCTTAAAAAAAGAGAAAAGCCACCAGGAGACTTGTTTTCCTTATATTTTAACATGCAAACAACACACTGAAGTCACCCACAGCCTGCTATCTTTTGCATCCTTTTTCTTTACTTCTTCCCCTCCCCCTCTTTTTTGAGGAAGGGGGCAAGGATAGGCAGGGGCTGGCTACATAGTCCTGGCTGGCCAGAACTCAGTATGTAGATTATGTTGGTCTCAAACTTGCAGCAATCCTCCTGACTCTGTCTGCCAAATCCTGGGATCATAAGCGTGTCTGTCACTGTGCTTGACCCAGATCATTCGTACGCATGTATGGTCTTCCGGGATTTTTGGTTTTGTTTTCAGTTAGGGTCCGTCTCCAGGTAGCCAGGCCAGCCTCAGGCTCACAGCAATCTTCTTGCCACGGCCTCCCAAGTGTTGAGATTACAAATATGAGCCACCATGCCTAACTCAGACATTTCTCCCCAAGTGAAGCTATACATATTTTATTACAATATTTATTAAATTCATAAGGCCGAGCTGAGACAGCAGCTACCCATCTTCTTAGGATGTTGGGTTTTGCTGTTATTGTCTAATGCACATGGGTATTCTGCCCGCATTTATGTCTGTGTACTACGTGTGAGAGCCTGGTGACCCATAAGCCAGGAACCGGCATCTTATCCCTGGAGACTGGAGTTACAGATGGTAGGAGCTGCCATGTGGGTGCTGGGAATCCAACTCAGGTCCTCTCAAAGAGCAGCCAGTTTTCTAAACCAGTAAGCCATCTCTCCAGCACCGCTGTTGTTTTGTTTCTAAAGACAAAAGTTTGCTCTACAGCCAGATTGGCCTTGGACACGACCCTTGCCTCAGCCTCAAGAGTGCCAGGTCACAGGTGTATGCGCCCATGCCTGTGGCCCTGAATGCCAGCTCTTCAATAAAACCAATTTGCTTCCCACCAGCTTCTTATTACCTAAGTACTGGCTTAGGTGAGTGGCCAGCCCTGAGTCTGCTAACAAAGGTTCAAATTACATCCTTCTAACCCTTTATGCTTTTACACACTAAATTCCCAGAGTTCTGTTTCAGATTTTACATTAATATCACAACCAGCCCATCGTGCCACCAACTGTGCTTTTACCCACCGGTGTTTGCTCAGGGTCAGTTGCTTTTCTAGGGTGGATGCTCTGAAACACACTTTACTTGCAAATAGCAATGGTAAGGCACCTGTGTCTACCCATCTCCCCTTCTCCATGGGCTCCTCCAGGGATCTGGTCATAACATGCCACCAAGGGTGTGTCATCTTTTCTGGCAGGAGCCAAAACTTCAATCTTAAGACCAGAAGACACAGTTCTCCATACAGCTCCTTAACTTCCCTGTTCCAGCTCTCCCTCTGCAGTTTCTTCTGCAATATAGGAAAATTACTTGGCAAAGTTATGAGGATATATTGCCTTCCCAGAAGGATGCCAATGATGTGGCAAGAGGGATCTCCAGAGAAACAGGAAGGAAACCAGGCTGCGGATACTGAGAGTGCAGATCCCTGCCTCCCTTAGGACTTGGGTGGCCATTACATCCTTTTCAGCATGACACTTCCCAACCAAGACTCTCATCAAGCAAGCAACTGAGCTGTTTGGTAGAGGTGCACACCTCTGATTCCAGCACTCCAGAGAAACCCTGTCCCAAAAAAAACAATATATAGACAGACAGACAGACAGATAAATGGATGAATAGAGCCAGAGAAACCCTGTCTCGAAACAGAGAGAGAGAGAGAGAGAGAGAGAGAGAGAGAGAGAGAGAGAGAGAGAGAGAGAGAGAGAGAGAACGCAAGTAAACAGCATTTGTCCTGCAGACAACTAGGATTCTAGGTAGCAGAGAGCTTATAAAACAAAACCACAGCCAAACAGGGCACAGAACCAAACATACCATGCTGGCCTTTTGTCTGCAGCCACTCAGAATTTACACACCTAACTCATTCAGTATAAATTCCTGTCTGTACTTCCTCAGAACCTATTTTCTCCTTTTAAAAAAAAAAAAAACTAGAAATGTTCCAAATGTACAAAGTAGAGAAAATAGCACAGTACATTATATTATACCTGGAATATGGTTCTGGGTACAGTGTGAGCTACATTTAACCTCCACCCCCAATCCCTCCCTTTCTCCTAAGATAGGCAATCAACAACCCATCCTCCAGCCATTTGTCAGCTCAGAAATGAGACAACAAAAGGAGACTGAAGTCCTCGCAGGATCCTACAGCACTGGCAGGAAAATTCACTCCCTAGAGACTTGCTTGCCCATGCTTGGCTGGTCACTTTACCACTAACATCTATATTCTAGAAAATGGGACATTTGAGCTGGAGAGATGGCTCAGCAGCTAACCTGTTGCTCTTAGAAAAGACCCAGGTTTGATTCTCAGCACCCACGTGATGGCTTACAACCATCCATAACTCCAGATCCCCAGGGAGCCAGTGCCCTCTTCTGATTCCTGGAGACACCAGGCTCACACAGGGTACACACATGGTGCCCATACATACACACAGGCAAAATATTCATACACATAAAATACATCTTTGTAAAAACCTGACATTAACTTGTAGCTATTTTACTCCAATAGATACACAAATAATTTATGTCTGAAAATGTTATGGTTTTATCACCGTAACAAATAAGCCAGTTTTGTGTTTCATAAATCTTATCAACATTTTGTCTTCAGTTCCCCCAAGTGCTTTGGGGAGCATTTATCACCTCAATGATCTTCCTGGTGATCAACAAGCCTGAGGCATGAGCTGATTTATTGACAATGCTGCACTAAGCTGCAACCCCTAAGACAGGGCAAGTTCTTGTGTGTTACCTGGTCCTGGACGCCTGCACTTCACACACTCACCATTATCTCAGCTTTCTGATAAGTGGAGGTCAACAGACTGGAGTCATCTGCTTTGTTAACTGGTATTTGGGAATCTTTTTATTATAAAGTTATAAATATAAAGTTATACTATAAGGTTATATAAAAAGTCTTGCTGGATTTTTATTCAGACCGCTACATTATTACAAATGCCCTTTATAATATTGTATTTCATGCAAAAGATGCCCTTTATAGTACTGCATTTTTACATTTATATACAGGCCATGGCTTGAGTCTGCCCTGCCCCCTCCAAAGTCCATTGTGATTGAACACTTGGTCCCAAGTATGAGGTGGTGGACCCTTGGGAGGTAGGATCTGGTGGGAAAGCCTTACATCACTGGGTGTATCAGGTAAGAGAACTCAATGTTATGAAAAGAAGAAATCTGCTATGTCCATTCCTGTTCTCTACTCCTGTTCAAGATGCAACTATGTTCCCACACAAGCTACCACGATATGCTATCCATATGCCACCCTCACCACAGGCCAAAACTAACAGGACTGCCTAATCTAGGACTCTGAACTTCCAAAATCGTGGGCGGAGTAACCTTTTTCTCTGTATGACTTAGCTACGTCAGGTGTTTTGCTGAAGGGATGTAAAGTTGACTAATACAGAGACTTATTCAAGTCTTTGCTTATTTCATTCACTAAAGGTTATCAGTATATAAGCACTGTGCTGACATCCATGTATTGTAAAAGAGCAACACTAAATCTTTATTTTGATCCATTTTTAAATGTAACCCGCCACAATTAGCACAACTTTTTTGTTTTAAAATTTACTTATTATGTGTACAGTGTTCTGCCTGCATGTATGCCTGCAAGCCAGAAGAGGGCACCAGATCTCATCCATAGATGGCTGTGAGCCACCATGTGGGTGCTGGGAATTGAACTCAGGACCTCTGGAAGAGGAGCCAGTGCTCTTAACCTCTGGGCCATCTCTCCAGTCTCACAACTTTTAAATTTTACCTAAATGCTTCTTAGTTCTACAGTTATCCTAATTCTGCTATGCTTATGTTAGAAAGTATGTTTTCAAATAGTGAAAAAAACATTCTTATTTGATTGACAGTGACTAAAGAAGGCCACACAGTATATTTCAATTACAGATATTAATACATAAGGAAAATATGCCTTTATTTTGCATTGTTTTGAACACTCTAGTTTTTAAAACATCTTAAATGGATTTTTGAGATATAGTTGCCAGAAGTATCCAACTATTTCATCACAATCTAATTTACAGCATCCCATCATCCAACCTATTTCCTGTCATTCTCCATGTCCTTCACGACCCCTAATTCTAAGCAAACACTAGTCTTTTGCATCTGTATATTTTACTTTTCTGGGCAATAGTCAATTGTCATATATACTGTTTTGGATGACTGGCTTTTTCCCCTTTCCATGTTTCCAAGATTCATTCATGCTGTATGGAACAGGTAACAATAACTCACCCTATCTAATACTGAGTAATATGCCACAGCTGATATATGCCAAATTTGGTTACCATTTCATTTGTTCATTATGTACGGGACATTACACTTTTTGTACATCATGAAGAATGCTGCTACTAATATTCACGTACAAGTTTTATGTGACTATAATAGGTGAGGTCATATGATAACTCTACATTTGACACTGAAGAATTCTCACCAATTGTTTTCCGAAGTGGTTACATGATTTTATAATCTAACCAATAAAATATGGCAGCTCTAATTTCTTTACATTTTGACAAATACTTGTCATTTTGGTGAGTGCGGTAACTGCTTAGGGAGTTGGAGCTTTTTAGAACGCGTGTGTACACGGTTGTTTGGGATAAAACACAAACCCTCATGCTTGTGCAGCCAACACTTTACCACTGGAGCCAAGCCCTGGCACAGTGCTTACGACTTGCACTGCCTAATGGCTGATGACATTAAGAATGTTTTAAGGCACTTATTTGGCCATTTGTGCATCTTCTTTGAGAACTATCCAGATGCTTTTCATATTTCTAATTGGGTTATCTGCCTTTTTATTACTGACTTAAGCATCGCTCTAATTTTCAAATATTACATAGAACTATTTGGTCGTTGTTGTTTTGTCTTGTTTTTTAAGACAGGGTTTCTCTGTGTTGCTCTGGCTGTCCTGGAACTCACACATGTGGCATATGCTTATACCACAGACACAGAGAATATATACAAATAAATCTTTTCTTTTAAATCAAAAACAAATACACCGTGGGGAAAGAGGGAGAGAGAGAGAAGGAACACAAAGAGCCCAGAACTCGGCATGCTTACCCTTCAGCCTTCTCCACATCTCACCTGCCATCACCACTATCAAATCAGAGATCATCTTTCCAACCTTTCCCTCCTTCTCACCCTGGTTCTTTACAAGAAAATAAAACTGATTAAGCCACAGGGTGATAAGAACATAACTGTTATACCCTGAGATAAGAAAATATTAGATATGAGAGACATGGACTGATAACCAAGATGCCCTTCCTCTAAGAATACAAAAGCCCCCTAAACCAAAACTAAAAATCTTAGTATTATCTCTAGGACTTGATGGGTTTCCATTCTTTGCACCTGCTCCATCTTTTCCAAATTTTCTGACACGGTCACACATTGTTTTCATCATCAGGAAAAGGAATATTTAGTCTCAAATCACTGAAGAAACATTCAAGTATTAATTTAAGGAAGTAGACTCTGAACATCCCATGCATATCACACCCAGCTCAAAATGAAGCTAAAAATAGACAAGAACAGCATAATTTACTGCTTTTAGCCCTTTTCAGGTGAAGAAGTCAGAATGTTTCTCTACCTAATGTCTTTCCCACACCATTTTAGACCATTCAGAAATCTTTCATTTTTCCACAAACTGGCAAAGTTCTTACTTAACCTCTGTGGTTTTTTTCTAATTTGAATTCTATTTCCTCCACTTTAACATGTTTCAAAACTAATTTTTGCCAGGCGGTAGTGGTGCACACCTTTAATCCCAGCACTCGGGAGGCAGAGCCAGGCGGATCTCTGTGAGTTAGAGGCCAGCCTGGGCTACCAAGTGAGTCCCAGGAAAGGCTCAAAGCTACACAGAGAAACCCTGTCTCGAAAAAACAAAAAACAAACAAACAAAAAAACTAATTTTTTTTTTCTTTTTGGTTTTTCAAGATAGGGTTTCTCTTTGTAGCCCTGTCTTCTCCTGGAACTCGCTCTGTAAACCAGGCTGGCCTTGAACTCACAGATATCCACCTGCCTCTGCCTCCGTGCCGGGATTAAAGGCACCACAGTCTGGCTCAACCGGTTTTTCACCGTTATCTGCCATTACTGAAAATGAACTATGGTTGATTCCCATTTTGCTTGTGGTACCGGGGACTGGACCTCTAGGCAAGCACTCTGCCACTGGGTTCCCAGCCACCTTCTCACTTTTATTCCACGCCAGGCTTCACTAGGTTGTCCAGACAGGCCTTGAATTCTGTCTTCTTTCTGCCTCAGCCTCGGGAGCAGTGGGGATCCCAGACCTTCCCAGGGGCCTGGCAGAACGGAGATTTACTCTTTACTGAAGGAAGTGAGCCTGGTGGACAGTAAATGGTACACTATCAACGTTAATTTCCTGTTTGGAGATCCTAAAGCCTGAGGACATTAAGATTGTGTAAATGCCAGCAAGGGTTGACTTCTGAGGCTAGCCCAGGCTCTACAGAGAGATGCTGTCTGAAAACGCACAAACAAAATGAACACCAAGTGGTACGTGCTGTATACAGAGGAGGATATGACCTGGTGCCCACAGACACGGCTCAGCAGGTAACAGTGCTCACCACACAAGCCTGGCCACCTGAATTTGCTCCCTAGGACCCACATGAAGATGGAAGGAGAGTACTAACTCCCAAGAGTTGTTCTCTGACCACCCCACCCACACCCACACACACACACACTGCGGCACCTGTGCAAGTGCACTCACACACACCACACACAAAAATGACAGTCATCAATAAAAATGTTTAAGAGAGATGTGACTCAGCAACGAGGCAGTGAAAGGCTGAGTTACTGAAAAGCGAACTGATGAACAAGGCAGAGTACTAACGGGCACCACTCAAGTCGTGTTAACAGAGACGGGCATCCAGCACGAGCAAAGTGAGAGCCCTGAACTGTCTCTTCCAGGACAGCAAGCCTTATGCTGGCTGGACAAAGGGACCAGGGAGTAACTGCAGGGTCCCCGAGCAGACACACTCACTGTGCTAAGAGCAACAACAGCCAGGGAGAGAAGGCACTCAAGGCCGGTTCTCAAGGACATAAAGCTTTTAACTTCAGAGCAAGAAGCACAGGCAGAAAGCTGAGAAAACAGAAGCACCAAAGAAGCTTTGTCCAAGCCAGGGGGTGGTGGTGCACACCTTTTAGCCCAGCACTCGGGAGGCAGAGGCAGGTGGATCTCTGTGAGTTCAAGGCCAGCCTGGTCTACAGAGTGAGATCCAGGACAGCAAGGCCACACAGAAAAACCCCTGTCTCAAAAAAACAAAAAAACAAAACACCTCTGTTTACTCGGAAGATTCCCATGCACCCTTCTAGAGCAGCCTAGTGTGAAATGACTGAAAAACGAATGTATATTACCACCACCGCTTTGGTTTGTTTTTGAGAAAGAGTCTCATATAGCCCGGGCTGGCTTCATGTTTGCAATCCTCCTGCCTCAGTCTCCCAAAGGTTGGGATGCCAGGTGTGTGCCACCACACTCACTTCATAGAAGGAATGATAAAACAAACAAAATATTGAAACTAGATTAAGCACACTCATCAGCGCTTTATTCGAGTACTGCACGTCTTCTGTGACTGGAATAACGACAGAACAAGACCTTTTCAGGCTAGTTGAGAGGCAAAGTGGGAGGGGCTTCAGGATCTGGAGCTCTGCGGGCCAACCAATACCAAGCGAGAACGCTAAGGCCCAGGCCAGGGCCATGTCCACTCACAAGCCCCACAGGTCCCTACAGCACTCACAGCCACCACCCCTGTGCCTCCACAACCCCCCACCATCCTTACAGCCACACAGAGACAGCAGGGCTAGAAGCCAGCGCCAAGGCCCGGCCAGCAGTTCCTACCCTTCCCATCACTCTGCTCGACCAGCTCCTGCCCGCCCCCGGCCCCTCCCCACCTGGAAGGACAGGAAGGAGATACAGATGGAGGGTTTCAGTTCGCATCTCACTGGGTAGTGACCCTGCCTCACCACCACCTGCTCCACAATCTTTCCAAAAGAGAAGACTGGAGATCGGAAAGTCAGCTTAGCTGACAGCTTCGTGCTGCTTTCCTTTCCGTTCCTGGCGGGAATGGGGGCTTTGCTGCAATGCGAGACCGTTTGGAAAGAATAAAAGTTCATTTCCACGGAGCGTACAGCAGCTCAGGCTTGACTTACTACGGGGACAGAAGGGAGGCTACTATCTGTTCAAACTGTCCCCAAGGAGTGCTGTTTTCCGTGCCCAAAGACACAGCAAACTCCCAAGAACAGGAACTAGGCCTTTCCAACTTCTCTCCTCGCGCAGAGCAAACCCAATTCCCTGTGTTATTGGAAACAAGCGGCAGGAGGGTGGCAGACTGGCAGAGACGTGTGCAGCTCCTGCAGATCTTCCTGGGTCCAACAGCTCAGTCTCTTTTAACTGAAGGGAAGATGCAGGGGGTGGGGGGATCTCTTCTCTATTGGAGGGCTCACTCCTAGCAATAAATTTCCTTCATTTCAGCCTCGTCCTTTCTCACCAGAACACCACAGAGACTGAGGAGGCAGTGTGCTGGGACACAAGGCAGAACTGGATTGCTACGCCAGGTGCGTCAACAGTTTGGATGATGGGCCTCAGCAAGAGCAGGAAAGAACAATTTGGGGCTCAGTCTACCTCACAGGGACGCTCCCACAATGAGATGCACTGCGGTTGTAAAATCACCTTTTAAACTGAGACAGCACATAAATAAATGTAAGGGGTTGTAGGCGGAGGTGATGTTATTACGCCACTTAAGGTGAAGAGAGCCAAGAACTTCCCATTACACAGACCACAACATTCCTGCGACTCAGCAGTTCTGCCTAGTGTTTCCAGCAATCCTGGGGCAGAGGTGGCTAACAGCAGTGTTTGGCCAGTTACCATGCCCCTCCCAGCATAGAAGCAGATATTTGCAGGGCGCACAGCAAATGCAGGTTTTCAGGGTGATGATGACTGGGAAGAAGTTGTTCACTTAAAAAAAAAAAATCAAAGTTGAAACAAAGAATAGCAAGATGTCTTTAAACAACAATGGTTGCAAAGACAAGTTTTCATTTCCTTCACCTCATAAACCATGAGGGAGAGAAAAAGGAACCGCAGCCCAAAAGCCATTTTCTCGGACTAGCTCGCGTCTCTGCCCACTGACTGACTGGAGCAGTGTATGAAGTATGAACACATGGGGATGTATTGGTGCGTAGATGCTGCTGGGTGTATTAGCATGGAAGGAGAGGCGTACAAATACTCGAGAAATTAAACATCAGCACTGACTTCTCCCACACTTCCACGCTCTCCTAGCTGATGTGCTATGTTTACTCAGGCTACGGAATAAAGCTATCAGATGGAATGGCTGCCATAATGGGATGTTATTGTGGGAGGGAGGGAGGGAGGGAGGGAGGGAGAAAGAAAAGAAAAGAGAAGAGAAGAAAAGAGAGGAGAGGAGAGGAGAGGAGAGGAGAGGAGAGGAGAGGAGAGGAGAGGAGAGGAAAAGAAAAGAAAAGAAAAGAAAAGAAAAGAAAAGAAAAGAAAAGAAAAGAAAAGAAAAGAAGAGAAGAGAGAAACCTAAGCTGTTAAGGAGGTGAACAGCAATTCAATGTCTTACGTTACGTCCTGGTTTGTGGATCGCTGAAAGGCTCAAATTCTGCCTTATTCTCTAAGAAGATAATGACCACAGCCTCAACCACAGATGAAATTCAAGTCTTAGCCCCATGCTCTTCTTTTTCTAAACTGCAGTCACCTGTAATGATCTCAAATAAAGTATTCTATAACCCACTAATCTAAAATAATCACTAAAGAAGTCCATTCATCCCACCTGAATGGTCACTCCAGACTGTCCACACCTGTGGACTGGTGAACCATCAAAAGAAGAGAAACCACGCGTGAAATTCGCCTGGAATCCACATGCTGAGCACTGTCTTCCTTAGAAAAACAGCACCACGGCTTTTCACTCTCACCAAGGCCACCACCATTTTGGTTAATGCCTGGGTGTTAGTCTGCGGAGGGGTCGCTAACACCCACAGGCCTGTCCTGCCCGATGTGTTTACGTCTTCAGTGCAGAGGACAGTCACATGTGCGGTGCATGTACAGATAGTCACAGGACAGGCAAATCCAAGTGGACACAGCACTCAAGATTCAAACAAGCTTTAGAAGAGCCATGCTCTTTTATGTTTTTACGTGTAACCTAAGAACCGTCCCCCTGCAGGGGGACGGCCCCAGCTCAGCCAAAGCTGCAGGCTTTAAGGTGTGAGATGAAGCTGGAAGCACCAAGGGGTCTGGTGAGGGGAGTATGGTGTCAACAGAGCCCACGGGCTCACGAGTTCTTTGTCACAGTTCCCACAGAGCAGCGTGGCCAGCAGCAGGTCAAGGGAGCCTTGCTGAACGTCTCTGCTGAGAAGTCGCACTCTGCTCATTACTGCTCTGCAGAAGCTGACCGATGCTGTGAGGCTCCGTGAGAACGCTGCCAGGGCGGACAGAGAGTTGTCTGGCCTTGATGACAGCATCTGAACATGAAGTGCAAGACAAGCTGGCCCCTTCCCACCCGCACCCCCTCTCTCGGATGAACCTCATCCATGTGCATCCACCACTGGAGCTCAGTCCGTCCACACACAGCCCTGCCCGTTCTAAAGAGAGCAGAGGATGCAAGTATATGTCAGAAGAGGAAAGCAACTGCAAATGATAGGAAGATCAGGGCTTGGGGCCAAAGGGAAGAATCACTCTTTCTTTTTCATGATGCGTGATATCCAGAAATACACTGAAATTTCCACCCCAGTCGGCCTCCAGCTAAGAGACACAAGGCAATCACACCAAGGAACTCAGGTCTGCCATCTTACAAGTGGGGCCATTACAATCAGCACTCTGAACGACCCCATGCAGGGGGCTGACTTCTGTGTGCCTCGTTCCCTCATTTGTGAATCCAGGGACAGGGCAGTCGCTCTAAGTTTAAAGAGAGAAGAGGAGGAGGAGGGGAAGGAGGAAGAAGAGGAGGAGGAGGAGGAGGAAAAGGGGGAAGAGGAGGAGGAAGAGGGGGAGGAGGAGGAAGAGGAGGAAGAGGAGGAAGAGGAGGAAGAGGAGGAGGAGGAAAAGGAGAAGGAGACTGACCAAAAGCATTGAGCCCACACAGAAAACCTTTGAAGAAGAGTCCAGTTCTATCTTCTCCCCTAAGACAGGGAAATGATGGCACAGAGTGTACCTATAACCAATTTCCCTCCCTTCCCCAATGGACCAACCAAAACAGAAACCAGTTCTAACCTAAACCCTATACTTACAGTACTTATTGTATGCTTCTGAACTAATGAGCATATTTCTAACATCTCCCTCCAGCTAAGAACTCAAAGGTTCCGTGATTGAAGATCTGGGACAGCACTAGTTACAAGCATTTATGTGTCCCATAAAGGCTGCTCACAAAGTAGCCTGTAGCTATATAGCTGAAAAGCTCACCGCAGCTCTAATGAAATAACTTGGTAATTAGGTTTTAACGGCCTCCTTTACCTACTAAAAATATCTGCTTCTGGAGTCCAAATACAATATTTTCATCAGCATCATATCCCCAGAGCTTGGAAAAAGCTTTGCAACAAATGTGAACATTTGTGGAAAGAATGAATGAATGAAATAATGAATGAATGAATGAGTGAATGTTCTTTGGAAACTTAAAGGCAGAGTGTCCTAATTTAGCAGCCCTTCCTAATTAAATTCAAGTTGCTGCACTTAGGTATGACAAAATGTTTAAAAATAAAAACAGCAGATGTTTGATCTCTAGGTGGCAGGGATTTTTTCTTTTTTAAAAAATCCTTCACTTATTTTTACTCTGCAGGAAATCAACCAAATCTGGCACCCAAAAAGCTCATATATTATGTCAGGCTAAGTTAAGCATATTACATGTACAAAAGCCAGTTGGCGTTTAAAAGTATTTTGACTACCAGCCTCTGAATAGATCACTTCTAAAAGTCACTTTAATGTGGTTTTAAGATAGAGGGAGGAGATCGATGGCCAACTGATATGAATCAGTTCACAAAGACCAACAAGAACATGTGGGGGTCACAGGAGGAATCCAAAATCAACTTCAATGCTAACCAAATGCCCAGAGTGCATTTACCAATCCAGGAAAGAAACGCTGTAGCCTCTGGTGAATTCCAGAGGGGAAAAGTGGGGCACAATGACTCAGGACAGATGTTCTGAGTTCAGGATCTGTATGTGTGCGTGTGTATGTGTGTGTGTGTCACACACACACACACACACACACACACACACACACACACGAATCAGCAGTGATTCCAATGCACAACTTGAAAAGGTCATGAAGCAGAGCTCACATTCACTATGATCTGCTACAGAGACTGGCTGAAGCCACCACCACCAGTGGGAGGTCAAGGTCTAGGGTAAACGACACAGGCTATTTCTGAATGAAGATCACTCTACTCATCTTTAAGGTCTGAATTACCATAACAAGGCAAAACAAAATGCTACGAAGAAGGCAGCAGAGGACCTAAGACACAACACAGTGAGCCTCCTCCTGCTGCCATTGTTCTGCTGTGGAAGTCTTGGGGAGCCCCAGGGCACACCTTGCAGTCATCGGTCAGCCAGCCATGGCACTGAGGAAGACCACAGCCTCTGCGGCAGGGAGGCGCATAGACAGAGACGTGCTGCTTTCTGCATTTACAGCACTCACCCTCGGGAAGATTCAAAAAAGGGAGGGGGCGTGGGAAGCCCTGCCAAGGCTGACAGGAAGCTGCTAAGAGGACAATGTCATCAATGAAACCTGCAGGTCTCTAGTGAAACTGAACGCTTTAATTGTTCCCCCCAAAGCTTTCCTTAAATAAATGCTCCCAGACTTAACGAGAACCTTGCAGCCACGTCCCCCTGGCACTGCTAAACAAGCACAACATACTCACGGGCGGGCGCACAGCAGCTGAACTTCAGAGGAAAGAACAGGGTCCACTAGGAAGACGGCCGGCCGTCTTTCCCTCTCTTCTACCACATCTTTTTAAAAGCCAACTAAAGCAAGAGCCATTCCTCAGGGTAAAAACCAACAGAGCCCTTCAACCTCGTTCCCTGGTCTCCAAAGAGACGTTCGATCGCCAGAGCCCGGCAGAGAGAGAAGTAAGGAGGCATCTGACAGCCCGGAGCCCTGCAGGGCTGAATTTAAGACCTGTCAGTTACAGTGGCAGCTACACTCACGCCGAGGCTGTGGCGGCTGCTTCCGCAGGAAGGGATGCTGGGAGATTTTTTCCCCAATCTCTGCCGCAGCCTAGTCCTGATCCATCACTGTTTAATTATCCAAGAGAAGCAGGCAGGATAGGAACAGAGGGACCAGATCATACAAACCACAGGACCTTCCAGTGATTTCTCACCTGACAGAGGCATTTCCCTGTCTATCGGGAGAGAGCATGGATTACTTTCTTGTTTTAAGAAAAAGAGTAAGGACAAGCTGTTATTCCCGGGTATGACGTACATTTCATACCCATGGACTCTCTTAAAACCCACTCTTAAGGAACACTGAAGAAGGGAAAATCAGTTTCTCTAGAGTTTTCAGTCTGGCAGGCTACTTCAGTGACAAATCCGTATCACCTAACAGTCATATTGAGGTTGTTGGAAAGGCTAATTTCCAACTGCCATTTGATAAATAGTATTTCAAGTGGGTTTGGGTTTAGAGTTGTGTTTTTTGGTTGCAGTCTTATTTTTGTGTTTTGATTGTTGAGATGGCTATAAGACACTGGGGGGCAGGGGGGAGGGGTTATTACCAAGTAAAAGAAGCTGGATTCTCCACATTGTAAGTAACTAGGAAATGAAGAAAAATAAAACCGCACACAATCCCATAACCCAGAGATAATCAATGCCAGTATTTTGTAACCATTTACTTAGAATATTTTTCTCCCTCCTATGTCATATGGATGGGACTTAACAATTATGTGTTTTTTTCTTCAATAATATTGCTTTCCAAGCTATGTATTATCTTTGTGTTGCGTGACTTTTCCTGGGATGATGTGAATAAATGTCTATTCATCCCAGATAAATAAAAGGACAGAACAAAAAAATTAATTCCAACCAAGTCTTGCTTGAAATGAGTTCCCTGGGGTCACTCACAGGAGAAGACTCCAAGGCGGTCCTCCCTCACAGCCCTCCCCAGTGTAGGTGAAAACTCAGGAGAGACTGTATGGAGCACTTCCTGCCCGTCCTGTAGGCACCTCTTCCGAAGATGTTCTCCTCTTCCTCCAGCAACTGTTCTCTGCTTATACAACTTTATTGGGGAGCTTGGGGAATCTCCAGCCTTCATGACCGGTGCTCAGAATCAGCTTTCTGTATCTTATCAGCTCCTTTCTCCCTCGATACACAATGTCTCTTCATAAAAAGAATAATTATTTGCCCATACATGTGACCTATGGCTAACCACCTACATTTCTTTTTAAAACAAAAAACATTTATTTGTTATTTGTTGGAGATGAACAATATGAGTGCCACAGAGGACGTGTGGGGGTCAGAGACCAACCTGCAAGAGTTAGTTCTCTCCTTACACGATGTGGGTCTGGGATTGAACTCAAGGTCGTCAGGCTTGGCAGCAAGCACCTTTATCCACCAAGCCATCTGCCTGGCCCAACCACCCAGACTTCTCATAGTGCTCACAAGCGTCAGTGCACATAACGGCAGTTAATATATTTGTGTGCTTACTATGTGCTAAATGGTGTGGGGAGCAGAGCAGACACAATTGCTGCTCTCCTGGAGTCCCACGCAACAGAGAAGCTAGATATTCACCAGATGTAACCAGTGCTTCACTACCAAAAGGAACTGCGGACACCCAAGAACACACCAGAGACCTGCTCTTGGGAAGGTTTGCATTGGGGGATAGAGCAATCCAACTGCAAATTCTAAGTGCAGTAATTCACAACTTCACTTTTCATCATAATATCTCTCGGCTAATCTCTTTTTCCTACACAAAAACTTAAATGCAGATTTCAACTATATTTTGTGACTGTAATGTATATGAGAATAATTGATAAAATGTGTATAGATTCTTATACATTTAATCAATTAGAATGTAATAATTAAGAAAAGACAAGAGGTAGGCTATGTACATAATTCCAGGGATCTTTTAAGCAGCCAGAGACTACAGGTTCCTAAGCATCCCCAACTTAATTGACCTGCTCAAAAGCTGAGGAAGGCTAAAGATTCCCTAAGAATGTTGGAAGAGGTGATACCTTAAATGAAGTTTTCATGGTTTTGTGTGTGTGTGCATGTGCATGTGCATGAGAGACAGACAGACAGACAGACAGACAGACTATAAATCAACCCTAGAGCCCTGCACATGCAGGATAAGCTCTCTACCACTGAGACAGAACCCCAGCCTTTCAGACTTCAACCTTCTTTTAAATGGTCTTCTGTTTCCTCATCATGGTCACAAGTGTCATTCTTTTTTTTTCTATTGGTGCCCTGCTTAAAACATACTTCTCTCCCCTCTGAATACAGAACTGCTCGCCTCTGTTTGCTCTACTGTTTAGTATTACAAGCTACCCATCCCACACGTGTGTCTGCACCCTCCCCCCAGCAGTGCCGACACTGAGACTTGGTTGGAGGAGGATGTCAATGGGTGTGGTGGTATGAAGGAGAGCATCCCCCACAGGCTCAGGTATCTAAACAGCTGGTCCCCAGTTGGTGGCACTGTTTGGGGAGATCAGGAGCCTTGCTGAGGGCAGTAGGTGGCTGGGGTGGGCTCTGAGAGTCTGCAGGCCCCACTGGCAGTTTCCTCTCTGTCTTCTGCATGTGTCTGAAGATGTACCAGCATGGTCCTGCTCCAACTGTCATGCCTTTTACACCATTACGGACTTCCCCTCTGGAAGCGTAAACCAAAATAAACTCTTCCATCAGTTGCTGTGGTGTGCATGTCATCACAGCAAAAGGCACCTAAGGGAGACTAAGACTTTCTAGAACTTTCATCCATACACAACCAGCTTTGGTCAAGTCTGTCCCCAAACTAGTTTAATGCCCTATGATGTAGAGGATGTGCTCAAGAGATGTCTGTTAAGCCTGGTGTCCTGCAAATTCATAAAACCAGTAATAGGAGAAGAAAAAGTGGAGGAGCAGGAGGAGGGAGAGGAACAGCAGAAAGAGGAGGAAGGGGAGGAGTAGCAGGAGGAGAAAGGGGAGAAGGAGCGGGAGGAGGAGCAGGAGGAAGAGGAAGAAGAGGAGCAGCAGGAGGAGGAGAAAAGGAGGAGGAGTAGGGGGAAGAGAAACAGGAGGAGAAACAGGAGGAGGAGCAGGAGGAGGAGAAAGAGGAGGAGCAGGAGGAGGAGAATGGGGAGGAGAAGGGGAGGAGGAGGAGCAGAGGGAGGGGAAAGGGAAGGAGGAGAAAGAGGAGGAGGAGAAAGGGGAGGAGGCAGTAGTACCACCATCATGCAAAGCAGGTAGATCTCAGAAATGGGGAAATATGCAAAATTATATTCTTTTCTCTTATTTGATAAATGTAAGAGAATTATTTTCCTTTTATGAAAACACTTTTTTTTTTTTTTAAGTTTTAGAGCCATTATGGGGCTTCAAGAAAATAAGCAAAATGTCTCACATCTTGGGTGGTATAATGGTTGTATAAAAACAGCAGTGTTTTCTTAATATATATTGCGTGTTGCTTGGCATTTATCTGTGAAGCTTTTTTTATATCTAAGTTAACAAAATACTTTCAAATCAATTATTTTGTAGGTTAAAGATATGTTTTACAAGGCAGGTGGTGGTGGCGCACACCTTTAACCTCAGAATTCTGGAGGCAGAGGTAGGTGGATCTTGGAGTTCGAGGCCAGCCTGGTCTACAGAGCAAGTTCCAGGACAATTAGGAATACAAAGAGAAACCCTGTCTTGAAAAACCAAATTCCAGCACTCACATGGCAATGGCAGCTCACAACTATCTGTAACTCCAATTCCAGAGGATCTGGCTGGCACCCTCGCACAGACATACATGCAGACAAAACATCAATGCACATAAAAATAAATAAATCTTTAAAAAAAAAATAAGACAGGGTTTCTCTGTAACAGCCCTGGCTGTCCTGGAACTCACTATGTGACCAGGTTGGCTTCGAACTCCTAGAGCTCCACCTGCCTCTGCCTCCCAAGTGCTGGGATTAAAGATGTGTAACACCACCACCTGGCTGAAGTTATCTGATGGGTGATGTCATTCTGTATGCTGTGAATGCGTGTTGCTCTAACTGGTTGATAAATAAAGCTGTTTGGCCAATGGTGAGGCAGAATAAGGTTAGGCGTGACATTCCAACTAGAGAGAGAGGAAGGAGAAAGACAGAGCAGGGGAGATGCTGCCAGCCTCGGCCAGGAGAAGCAAGATGTAAAGGTACTGGTAAGCCACGAGCCATGTGGCAAAGTATAGATTAATAGAAATGGGTTAATTTAAGATATAAGAACTAGATAAGAAGCCTGCCATGGCCATAGTTTAAAAATAATATTAGCTTGGGGCTAGAGAGATGGCTCAGAGGTTAAGAGCACAACTTTCTCTTCCAAAGGTCCTGAGTTCAATTCCCAGCAACCACATGGTGGCTCACAACCATCTGTAATGAGATCTGGCCTGCAGGGATATGTGCAGACAGAACACTGTATACATAATAAATAAATAAATCTTTTAAAAATAATAATAATAATAATAATAATAATAATAATAATATTAGCCTATGTACGTTTATTTGGGTCCAAGCAGCTGCGGGACTGTTGGGTGAGAGAGATTTGTCCTGACCGTGGGGCCAGGCAGGACACAGGAAAAAATTCAGCCACACTTGTTTATTTTATGTGTATGTGTGTTCTGCCTGCATGCAGAACATGCATATCCCCTAGAACTGGAGTTATAGACAATTGTGAGTTGCCATGTGGGTGCTGAGAACTGAACCCAGGTCCTCTAGAGGAGCAGCCAGTGGGGTGGTAATCTAATTGTACTGAAATATTATTTTGATTGTATGTTAATAAATAAAGTTGTCCGTTGTCCGGGGGTCAGAGCTATTAGAGCCATAGCAAGAGCCGGGCGGTGGTGGCACACGCCTTTAATCCCATAGATATCTGTGTGTTCAGGGTCAGAGCTATTAGAGCCATAGCAAGAGTGTGGCGGTGGTGGCACACGCCTTTAATCCCATAAGATCTCTGTGTGTTCAGGGATATAGTCAGCATTGGAGACATATGCCTTTAAGACCTAGGGGGCTGTACATTCAGACAGTGACGAGGCAGTCATGTGTTTGGGTTTACAACCAATGAGAAGGCAGAACAACATACTTAAAAAAAAACGAACCGACAGGAAGTAGGTCTCTTTTCGCGAAGCTGGGACAGCAGGAGGAAGGGTGAGATTTTAGCTCTGAGCTCTGACTTCTCGGCTTTCTCTTTTACATTGTTTCTGTGTTTCTTATTTAATAAGACGGTTGGTTACATCTACAAGCCAGTGCTCTTAACTGCTGAGCAATTGTTCCAGCCCCCTGGCCCAAACAATGCCTTAATTCATTCAAGTGCTGCCATGCAGAACTTCATATGCACACACTTTTAAGTATGCAAAAGCCAGGGTTAGTCTGCCAGAGCAGACAGAAAGCAAGAGCTTCTGACTGAACTGCCTGAGGTACACACCCTGGAAGGGCCTCCATCAGCACTGCGGGAAAACAGTCAGAAAGTTCTGACTACAGGGAAGGAGACAACCCCTGCTGTCTTAACATTTCCATCCTGAACAACAAAAATAAAATAAACAGCATGGAAATTACTTTGCACAATAATGAAAGTTATATAAGTCCTCTAATACTTCCTCAGTTCTCAGCAACTATGAGCCCTTCTAATTTGTTAGTGGCTATTAAATCTTCAGCTTTATTAAATGTGTAAGATACATAAGACTAAACTCCACCCAGCACAATGATGCTCAGCCAAGTGTCTCTAAGCCTTTGGGGAGTTCTACACACGCTGTTCTATGAGCATGATGATAGAAGAAGGTGGGAGAGAGGAGGAGTCAGAGACACTGATTAACTTTCCAAACAGCAATGGTGACACACTCCAAAGGATGGAATTCTCAAGCACCTGCTTTTCAATGTTTTATTACTCATTTTTAAGTGGCTACTTTATCAAAGGGAGAAAAGGAAATGGACGGCAGTGTTGGGGAAAGGCCACTAGAAGACAGTGTAAATTAAAAGGCAGTGAGCTCATCACTTAAGAACTGACAGGTCATTTACATAAACTTCAAATAGAAATCAAGTCAGCCAATGGTTGAGAAACAGCAGAAATGGTACCTCCAGCCCCGGGTAGTGTTCACATTGCCAGACTGGACACTACTGAATTATCTCTGTGAGCTGACAAACCCAGCCAGCCACAAATCAGCGTCTTGTGAGAAGGATACGCTGACCCCTTCAGTCAACTTTAAACCGTAAGAATAGCTATCCTGCACCTGAAGCGCTCAGTGCTGGAAGGAATGATTATTTTGTGTGTATCAGTGTGTTGCCTGAATGCATGCCTGTGTGCCAGGTGTGTAGCCGGTGCCCACATAGGCCAAAAGGCGGTGGTAGAGCACCTGCACTGGAGTTACGGTGACTGTGTGGACGATGCAGGAAACTGAACCCAGGTCCCCTGGAAGGGCAGTATACTCTTTAACCACTTAACCATGGCGTGCCTGGAATTCTTTAATACCTGCAAATATTATCCTTTGAGAATATTTTCTCAACAGCGCATGCTTTGGTCTGAATAGATAGATACATGGACCTACAGAATTCCTGTGTTGAAGTGGAATCCCTAGATGACAGGGTAAAAGGCAGGGCTTCTGGAAGGCTCCACGTCATGAATGGCCTTACCGCCCTTACAAAATCACGTTTATTTGACTAGTTTTGCCTCTTCTGCCATGTAAAGGTGAACAGAAACAGGCTTTTGCTAAAAAGCCCTGGCTCCTCACTTGGACCCACTAGGTAGCTAAAGGCACCATGAAATCCTGGTACCTTGGCCTGCATTTTATGGGCCTCCTTTATTTCCAGTCACTGCTCACCTCTGCAGGTTGGTATGATCATCACTGAAGGAGTGTCTGATGACAATACGAAAAAAATAATTAAATGTTTGTTAACAATTATTTGTCAACATTTACCTTAAAATAGAAAAAATTACACATTACTATTAATTGATCAAATCAAATGAGAAAAAAAAATGGCCCTATGGAAGTATGCTAATCTATAGTTTATCATTGAAAAGAGCAGGGTGAGAAAGAAAAAATGTCCATAAAGTATTTTTATTTCCATTTTAAGCTTATCACCTGGCTAAAAATCCCTACCTATTTCACCTTCTCCAAGTCTGTCAAGTTCTCAGAAGTCCTTGTACATCGACACATCCATCACCACATTCGTGCAGCCTCGGGACCCCATTAAACACCTATAAACTCCTGTCAGGAATAACTCAAACTTTAGCCGGGTGTTATGACATGAGAAGTCACTGCTGAGAGCCCACAACTGTTCGGATATAAATGTGATTATGTCCCCCAGACTACTTTTAACCACCATGAAAGAAAATCTGGATTAACCACTGACTTACCCGACCTCTCAACAGATTTCTGTCCCGTTGTCCACTGTGGTTTTGAGGAAGAGCCTATCAAAGCTGCCAAAGGGGGAGCAGCGCCTCCCAAGTGCCTGTCCACCCCTACTATACAATGCCAGGAATCTTCTGTCACCCAACAGCACTCATGTCAACAGTCCCATGAGTGTCCATACCCATGTTATGTGCTCCAGAGCCGATTTTTGGAAAATGCAAAACACTTTTTTAATTTTTATTTATCTATAGTGAGTATATGTGTGTGCAGGTCTGTGGAGACCCAAATTACTCGGGGTCCAAGAATTTGAGCTTGCTTTACCCAGCAGGGTTGCATAAGGGGACAATTTGACCACGGGTGTGGTTACCAGGTATTTGGAAGAGTCTGCACTTGGCTGTATCTAGCAAGGGGGAGGTCTTTTGCCTCCCCACTTGGCATTGTTATAAAAAGCCCTTTTGAATAAAGTTCTGGGCCGGTGCATTTCGATCCACGTCCTCCCGAAGCTATCCTGTGTTTCTGTCTTTCTTCTCGTCAACTAGGTCTCTCTTTCTACCTGATATTTATTTGGGCTCACACTTTGGCGGTTTACCCCACAGCTGGCTGGCCTCATTATTCTGGGGTCTGTGACAAGGCAGTCCAACTTGGCAGAGGTGCAGGGCAAACAAAAGCCATTCACCTTGTGGTAGCCGGGGGAAAAGGGGGAAGTGGGAGGCAGGGGTCCCCAAAATTCCTCCATCAGCATGCCCCCAATGACCTAAAGGCAACTGTGCCCACCTCTTACAGTTTCCCAGTCCTTTGCAAGAGCACCACGCTGAGGACAAGGCCCACAACATCAGGCACGGAGGGACACTCCAGTTCTGAATTGTAGCAGGTCCCTGTTGACCCATTAGGATGGCAAATATACTGTGCTAGTTAATAAGGGAATAGTAGGGAAAGCCAGTGCAGGGGCTCCTCACGGGAACTCTTGGAATCTGAGACCATTTCAAAAGGAAAGGAGCTTTCCCAATCCTCACTAAGATTAAAGTGGTTTGTTTTTTCTTTTTTTGTCCCAGAAGCAATCAACAACAAAAACATTAAAACTGTGGACAAAAACAAATTTTTTTGTGGGGGGGGCAGTTTTCGAGACACGGTTTCTCTGTGTAGTTTTGGAGCCTGTCCTGGATCTCGATCTGTAAACCAGGCTGGCCTCGAACTCACAGAGATCCGCCTGGCTCTGCCTCTCGAGTGCTGGGATTAAAGGCGTGCAGCAGCGCCACCGGCCCCGGGGTTGGGGATTTAGCTCACGGTAGAGCACTTGCCTAGCAAGCGCAAGGCCCTGGGTTCAATCCTCAGCTCAAAAAAAAAAAAAAAAAAAGAAAGCATTCAGTACACTATAGCAAATGGTAGATCAGGATGTACATAATTTAAAGTCCGTAAGAACATATGAGTAGGCCAGGCCAAGACAGAGAGATCAAGGGTTAGAGACCAGCCTGGGCCACAAGAGACCCTGTTTCTAAACAACAACAAAAATAAACAGGTTCAAAGAAGTGATGCAAATGTCTTATGCTAAACAATGAGAACCAAAAGAAGTTTTAAGAACTAAAATGGGTATCATTGAAGGAGTATATGATAACTTGACCCAGGCTAGAGTCATCTGGGAGAAGAGAATCCCAATTGAGAAAATGCCCCATAAGAGCTGGCTACAGGCAAACCTGTAGGGCATTTTCTTAATTAGTGACTGGTGAGGGAGGGCCCTGCCCATTGTGGGTGGTGCCATCCCTGGACCGGTGGTCCTAGGTTCTATAAGAAAGCAGGCCAGGGAGCAGCACCTCTCCATGGTCTCTGCATCAGCTCCTGCCTCCAGGTTCCTGCCCTGACTTCCTTCGGTGATGGACTGTTCCCTAGAAGTGTTAGCTGAAGTAAAGCCTTTCCTCTGTAAGTTGCTTTGGTCATGAGATTTCTTGACAGCAGTAGTAACCCTAACTAGTTCATACTCTGCGGTGGTAATGCTGAAGCCTACAGCACTCACACAGGATTGGCACCCACATAATCAGGAAAAACTATTCCGAAAATGCTGGGGATTGAAGCGTGTGTCTGGTGAAGTGTCCTAGTGTCCTAGCGAAGCCCTAACCTTCAGTGTGACAGAGTTTCAAAACGGAGACTATGGAAGATGCTTAAAGGTCAGAAGAGTGCGTCACTCATGGTGACTCCCAAGAACTGTGCTCTGCCACCTGAAGACAGAGCAAGAAGATGAATCTGCCCAAGTGGGAAGACAGCAAGGCCTCACCAGAACCCAGCCGTGCCGGCACCTTCATCTCAGACGCCCAAGGTTCACACACCGAGTGAGACAGTACATTCCTGCTGCTTAAGCCATGCAGTACGCTGTATCACATTCTGTTACACGACCCAAGCTAGCTACCACAGCCAGGCATTTCCAGATGTGTAAACAGCAATAAACATGCCCATTCACCCCTTTTAAACCAGCAATCCTACATCTGAGTTTTTAATTGTTTCCAAATAATTCAAAGAAACTAGTCATTCAAACATGTGACAACGTTCTATATATGAAAACATACATCACTTAAACCTTTTTTAGAGCTGGAGAGATGGCTCAGGCGTTAAAAGCACTTGCAGAAGACCCAGGTTCAATTCCCAGCACTTACACTGCTGCTCACAACTGTCCATAACTCCTGTTCCAGAGGATTCCATGTCCTCTTCTGGGCTCCGTGGGCATTGTACACATGTGGTACACACACACACACACACACACACACACACACACACACACCACTCTAGCTTAAACATGTAGTTAAATACTAACCAAAAGCAACCATCTATAACAAAGCTAATCATGTAAATAACATGGACAAACATTTAGAATGTTAGCAATAAACATAATAATTTGCTAGAAAGCATTTTCTTTTATTTAACAATGCAAGAAATAAAATAGTTGAGAGTGTTAGGTAGATCCTTACGTGTAATCACATCCTAATTCTTTCGTTATAGACAAGTAACTTTTTCCAGACAGTGGCCACTACTCTCAAAGAATTGAGAATGAAATATTGACATTTTATACACAAGAACCATCAATTCCTCAATATAACACTTTATTATATTATTACTTACATAGAGATGGTCTCCAAGGCATCTTCAAAGATGTCCTGGAAAGGAATAGAGACTACAGTGAGTTTCTCAAGAATGAAGAGTTTCCAATGTGAAAAGGGAGTCTATGTATGGGGAGTGGGAAGGAAAGGGATGAGCAGGGGTGGAATAACAACTCTCAGTGGATGAACTCCACTCCTAGAAATCCCTGTGAATTCGAGTGAAGTTTCTTTCTCTCTATTTTTACTGGGATTGAGGCTGATTAAAAAAAAAAAAAAAACACTCGGCCTGCAGTCAGTCACCTGTTTCAAGGGTGTGGCTTCTTGCACTCAGTTGCTTTTACTCCTCGGTCTCAGTCAGCCCAGATGTAGAACATCTGAGTAACAGGACATGCCTGAATCAGCCTTCACTTTCTCCATGACTAACCACCTCAGCTTCCAGCAGGCCTTCATCTCAGACCTACCAGCAGTCCTTTGATCCTGAGCGAGGCTCCCCACCACCAACAAGCCCTCTGCTGCCCGCCAGTGACCTGCTCAGAAGCATCAACATATTCTGTCCTAGTCAGGGCTACTATTGCTGTAGTGAAACACCATGACCAAAGCAACATGGGAGGAAAGGGTTGGGCTGGCTTACACTTCCATCACTACCCATCATCAAAGGAAGTCAGGACAGAAACTCACACAGGGCAGAAACCTGGAGGCAGGAGCTGACACAGAGGCCCTGAAGGAGTGCTGCTCACTGGCTTGCTCCCCAAGGCTTGCTTGGGGCCTGCTTTCTTACAAAACCCAGACTACCAATACAAGAATGGCCCCACCCACAATGGGCCAGGCCCTCTCGCATCAATCACTAATTAAGAAAATGCCCTGTGGGCTTTCCTACAGCCCAATAGTAGAGAGGCATTTTCTCTACTGAGGAGCCCTCCTTGCTGGTGAGTCTAGCTTGTGTCAAGTCGACATAAAACTAACCAGCACATATTCATATATTCATACTCTCTCTCCCTCCCTCCCTCCCCTTTTCTCGCCCCTCTGTCCCGGATCTCACATGCACAATACATCCCACACTCACACACACATCCTCACACAGAACTCACACATGTGCAAGAGTCAAAAGGGAATGAATGCCTCAGCCAGCTGTTGGGACCCCCCCCCCCCAGAGCTCGGTCTCGAAGCACCCTTCTCTCCCCCCTCCTAGCACTTCCGCCATGGCCCACGCCGCCGCCAGCACCTCTAGAAGAGCCACCTCGCTGGCCTCCCTACCTCCCATTCGATCTTCACACGGGAGCCGCCGCCCCTGCCTTCCCTTTTAATTCGCACACACCATCGCCCGCTCCAGACGATTTGGGAGCTTTCACTGTACTGAGCCCAACTCCTTCCCACAGCTTCAGAGCCCTGCCCGCGGGCCCCTCAGAGCCACCTCCACCCACCGGCCTCTTGGGCATTCCGCTTCAGCCCCACATCTTTCTTTTCAGCTCCTCTAACAGCAGTGCTTGGCCAAGGCTGACTCCCATCACTCCTTCAGCTCAGAAAGTCATTTCCTCAAGGTTAGGTCTCTGATCACACTAATTAAAGTTACCAAGAATAGCAACTTATCATTTCTCATCATCTGACTTTATTTCGTCCACAAGACTTAGAATCTGTAATCATCTTCCTTGTTTACTCGGCCAGTAACTAATTGTAAGAAAGAGAAAAACGTCACCAAAGCGCTCCTTAGGATTTAAAGTGCCCTGTGAAGGGAGGAGGAAGTACCACCCTGCCTCAAGGCCTGAAACACCAGGGGCTGCCAGATGGTGAGCGGTGGCTGTGGGAATCTGAATGAGCTTACCACAAAAGCCTCCAAGAGTTCAATCCCCAGAACCCACAGAAGGCAGGCGGGAGAGGCAAGCCCACGAAGCCGGTCTCTGACAGCGTGCCCTGGTATATGGCCCCGTGTGCGGGCGCTGCTCATACACTAACGCAGGAATCACAGGGCTGTTTTGTTGCAATGGTTTAAAAAGATGTGCAATACCATAGGAAAGGGAGGGAGGGTGGAGGAAGTGGGGCTTGTTCAAGTACCCTAAGAGAAGGCCATGTCCTCCTGGTAAAGCATGGCTATTTTTTTTTTTTTTTTTTTTTTTGCTTTGCTTTGGTTTTATGCTTTTTAATCAGCTCTGTTTTGTGATTTTTGGCCAAAAGAATGGGACCTGAGTTGTATCTCTAGCCCTGGATGGTGACATGCCATTCTACACTGCCCAAAGATCCCGAAGAAATACTATTTCCTTTTCCTCTTTAAGAGTTAAGCCATGGGAGCCTGTCAATCACGTGGACAAGAAAAGATCCTTCAGGAAATCTGTCCATCGCACCTGAAAGATGTTAAAAAGATGAGCATGCTTGGTGCAGTGGGAAGGGGATTGGACCTGCCTAGGCTCAGTGTGCCGGGCTCTGCTGACTCCCCATGGGAGACCTTGATTTGGGGGATGTGGGGATGTGGGGTGGCTTGGGAAAGAGGGGTGGGGGTGGGAGAAAGGAGGTGGGATCTGTGAGTGGTATGTGGAGTGAGTAGAAAAATTCTTAATAAAGAAGAATTAAATAAATAAATAAATAAATAAATAAATAAATAAATAAATAAATAAATAAATAAATAAAAAGATGAGCATGGAGCTGGAGAGATGCTGAGCTGTCAAAAGCATATGCCACTCTTGCCTAGGCCCTGACTCTGGTTCTCAACATCTACATCAGGGGGTTCACAGCTACCTGTAACTCCATCTCCAAGGGATCCAACACCCTCTTTGGGCCTCTGCGAGCACCTGGAACCCATGTGTGCACGCACCCACACAGACACACATATACACATAAATAAAAATAAATCTTGTCTTTAAAAAAGTATTTTTAAGGTGGGAGTAACACCTGTCCCCCTAGTGAGATATATACTTCCCAGGCCAGAAGCATGGCCTGGATGATGCCGCCAACAGAGCTCCACTGCTTCCTAAGCCTGTCTGCTGTCCCAAGCTCTAAGTGAAAAGCACAGCTCCCATCTCCTTCCCAGACACCAGTCAAAATCCTCCATCAGCCTGAATAACCGACCATCTCGGCGTTCTCACTCTCTCTCAACACAACTATCCAGCTGCGTACCAACTTCCATTAGCGGGCCTGCCAGCTTCTCTGGCCTGGAACTCAACGGGCTTGACTTGCTCCTTACCCACCTTCTCCAGGCCGGCAGCTTGCCTGCCCTGGTGTGTGGTTGGTGTTTGTTTGTTTGTTTGTTTGTTTGTTTGTTTGTTTTCCCTCTCAAACGCCATCAGAACTGTTCTCTGGTTTTCTTCTGAGTCATTTTAAATTCTATCATCTAATGTAAGAATATTATTATAATAAGTGAGTTCTAGGCCAGCCAGGACTACACAGCAAAAATCTGTCTCAAAAATAAAGAAATCAAAGCAAGTCCTCTGTGAACCTGAACTGAACCACACAGCTCTTAATCAAAAGCTATAAAAGCTAATACTCCAGAGACCACCTCCAAAGCCGCACCGTAACTGCTCCTAGCTCTGGTGGTGAACAAAATCCAGCCTTCTAGAGGTCTCAAAGGCTACAAACGTAACTCTCAATCCGAGCAGACTAAAAGGAAGAAAAGAAAAAGAAAGCAGCACCATTGGGCCTCTGACTTTTATACACTTAGGGGAAAAAATGAAAGCTTTCAGTTAATAGAAATAGGCCTCAGGAAAACTCAAGTCACATGTGGTGGCAGAGACTTGTAATCCCAGCACTCGAGAGACTGAGGCAGGAGACTAGACTACAAGACCTTATCTCAAAACACCACATTGTTTTTTCAAACAAAATTCTGATCATGAAATAGAAACATCGCCTACCTGAAGACCAGGTGTGCCTCGGACATTCAGGACTGAATCTAATTTCACACACTCTTCTAAAGCAGTCTCCTAGGGCACAGCTCCCCAGTCACTCTTCAGGAAAGTGCTCTTACTACCTATAGACCAAGTTTCCCCCGGCTGACCTGAAATGTACTGTGTACACTCAGAGAGATGAAAAGCCATTGTGTCTGGTTCCTTCCTTCCTTCCTTCCTTCCTTCCTTCCTTCCTTCCTTCCTTCCTTCCTTCCTTCCTTCCTTCCTTCCTTCTCCTTCAGACAATCCTTTACTACGTTGTCTAGGCAGACCTGGAACTCTGGTGCTCAAGGGATCTGCCACCAGACCCACCCTCCAGCCTCCCATGGGCTGAGACTACAAGCATTTGGCTTAAGCCCTTTGATAATCAAAACTTCATTTTTACAAATAACATAATAATCTTTTTAAATCACAGACGAGAAAGTGAAAATCTGGGGTTATAGGTTAAATCATCCTGGTGAAAATGACCATTTTCTATGACTATAGCTAGGCATGGTGGCACATGTATTTAATGCCAGCACTTGGGAGGTAGAGGCAGGCGGATCTCTGTGAGTTCGAGGCCAGCCTGGTCTACAGAGTGAGTTCCAGGACAGCCAGAGCTACACAGAGAAACCCTGTCTCAAAAAAAAAAAAAAAAAAAAAAAAAAAAAAAAAAAAAAAACAAAAAACACACACACACACACACACACACAAACAAAAAAAAGAACTATAAAAAAATCAAATGAGTCCATTTTTATTAAGCAGCTGCTTCATTTTGGTGGGCTGTATTTTATTCGGATGACTCAGTTATCTACTAAAGCAGCCCACACATGATTCACACACAGGGATGTGAGAAAGTCAAAAACTCAGAAGTGCTTCTCCCTCCACACACAGGAAACCATGCTGCCACGGCACCAGCACGGAGCTGGCACTTCACCAACCAGGGAGGAAGACGCTGCCAATGTACAGAAGAGCCTTATCTTAATGGCCAGAACGCTGAAGAAATGTGCAGAGGTAATTCAGGAGCACACTTGACGGCTGTGGCTGACTGTGCTGTGGTCCTGAGGGGCCTGGAGGAGGAAGGTGTGTGTCAAGTGCACCCACACCACACCATGGTTCGTCGTTCCAGGAAGGGAGGGTCGGACAAACAAACGCCAAGCACACTCCAGTCAGCTGTCTGCCTTCCTCACGGCAAACCCTCTTCTCTCATTCCAGTGTTAGCATTTGTAACCCGGGGAGGTAGGGAACACCCCCATACCTGCAGGAGACACTGATTAGGAGAATCAGGGTGATCAGAGTCAAGGGCAGTCAGCGCCCACTGATGCAATCACCACATGATGGCATGAGTCTCCCACTCCGCTCCCTGCCAACTCTGCACCCCTACCCCCCCCCCCAGCAGAAAGCACTCCTGCAAGTTTGTGCAGGGCTCCGTAGAAATTCTAGGGTCACATGCTCAGTCAATCATGTGCTCTAAGGTCTGAGGGGCAAGTGTGTCCCTGAGCACTATCACTATAAGTAAATATGCATTAGTGACTTAATGACACTGCCAGCCCAGGAGGGTGGAAAGTACAACGTAGGCTTGGGAGGTAGACCTGTCTGGGTGTGGACCTTGCTTCTACCCTTGACCTCAAGCAAGCCTAGCCCCTTTAGTCTTCCACTTCCTCATGCTATGACAGGAATCGCAACCCCCTCCCAGAAGTCCTGTAAGGATTTTGGTGACACAATACATACAGAGGACAGGCCTGACTCAAAACAGGGTCCACCAATACAGTCGCAGGGGCTATCCATCCTCAGAAAGGAGATCAGCCAGCTGACTCCTGAAGACAGAGCTAGGAGCCCTCACCATACCTAACTCTTTTTCATACCCAAGACTCTAAGCCTCTGCCAGAAAGGAGGAGAATAATCAGACGAGGGTAGATTTGCAGCAGAGAGACTCCCGAATGCTAACCACCAGCTCTTTGCCCTTCTCAAATGCCTTCGCCTCAGAGCCTCTCACATGCCTTCCCTTCTCATAGAGTTGACTTCCCAGCATGGAAAGCAGAGCTCCTGGGCACAGACTCACAGGACCTCAGCACCCCAGGGAGCAGTGTGACCTTGGCCAACATACACAACCTTTGAGGATCCAGCCACAAGAGTAAAGCAGAGGCGGGCCCAGAACCACCTCTGGGTGCAGTCATCTGCCCACCAGACATGCAGACAAACCTCAGCGAGGACTAGCTACTGTGATGCACCCACATGGAGCACTGGGCTTCCGGAGTGTGGAGTATCAGATCAGTGCCACCAACCTAGTCCTCCACAGCCAAGGAAGGAGCTCACAGAGAGATTCTGTGGAATTTTCAACAAGCCCAGGAAAGTGATGAGATCACAAACCAACCACCAGATGTCGCTCTCATGAAAAGATTGGGCTATTGTAGCTTTCGCTTCCATTGCCCACAGAAGAATGTGTTTTTAAAAATGCAAGTTATAAGGAGATGTTGCAGCTTAAGGGAGAAGTTCTAAAGGCAGTACTTTTAATCACTCACACTGGGACACGCCTTTAATCCCAGCACTGGGGAGGCAGAGGTGGGCGGATCTCTGCAAGTTCAAGGACAGCCTGTTCTACACAGTGAGATCCATCCAGGACAACCAGGGCTACACAGAGAAACCCTATGGGGGGAGGGGGGAGGCACCTCTAAATTGCCATAACAGAGCACATATAGTGACTCCCCGGGGGAATGAGTATGTGTGAACATAAAATGTGCACTACATTTAGGAGGCATGATCAAAATCCGTAATGCACATGTATGAAATTGCCAAAGACTACATAAAAGATATTCTAAAAGATGCACACTGCAAAGTACAAAATATAATAATGGTCATTTGCAAAAGGTAAGTCTTTTACAATTGTATATACTAAATTTATTTAACCTAGATGAGCAAATTATTTCACTTTCATTGTTATTACTTGGCTAGTATTTTTATGACTGTAAAATCAACCTTGCAAATCACTTGCTACATCAACACCCCTGCCTTCCAGTGCTAACCAATACCTTATCTACCCGATTCATAGAACAGCTAGGGCCTACTAAGGGGAAAGGGGGCAGGGGAATAATTTTACACAAGAGACCAAGAGCAAGCAGAACCAAGACTTAGTGTTTTAAACTATCTGACTGTGTAACTATCATTAACAGAAGTGTTTTTCGATCAAAAGGAACAGAGTTCATACCACAATACTGTTTCTTCAACTTCCCACTATTAAAATACAGCTCAGTGGGTAAAGGTGATCGCTGCCAAGACTGATGAGTTCAGTTCCCAGGCCCCACATGGCAGAGACTCACAGCTGTAATTTGTCCTCCTACCTCCAACTCAGGCCATGGCATGAAGGTGCCCACATGCGCATGCATATACAAACACACACACACACCACACCACACACACAATAAATAAATAAATAAAAATATTCATGCCCATGGATCCCTCTGTTAACATACAGTCTTGGGGGGAAAACAGATCACATGATCTTCCGTAGATAAACTATGGTACAATTATTTCACTCAATTCTCTTCAGTTGTTACATAAAAAATAAGAGTGGATCTATTTCGAAGACATATTAAGTGAAAAATTCACAGTCCTCGAAAAGATGCATGGCCTAGTATCCCATTTATATTAATAAGGTACCCTGCGAGTTATGCTAATCAATAATAATCAGTAATAAAAGACACAGCGGGTTCCTTCTGAGGTAAAGAGGAAGATCGTGTTAGCTTCTGAGTGATTTAACACTTTTTAGCAAGAATGCCTGTGTGTCTCTCAACAAAGCAGGAGCAATCTGAGCATCCTAAAAAGGGAGACTGTTCCTTTAAGAAGCAGATCCAGCACACCAGGAGAGAGTAAGGCCACAGACACTTCCACTCACCCTGTTCCGTTTCACTCTGGCAACTTTTTAAAAAAAATACTGTGGGGGCCCAGCACCCATATTTATTTACCCCAGGAACTCCTGAGGAATGAGGGATAAGAGACTTAGGTAGAAATAAAGAGGGGAGAGAAACAGAGAAACGCAGGATATCCACCGGCCCAGAACTTTATTCCAAAGGGCTATTTATAACAATGTCAAGGGGGAAACCCAGTCTTGAAAAAACAAAAACAAACAAGCCTTCGCCATAGGCCAAGCTTTCATAATTAATAAGAAGACTCTATGTCGTTATTTGGGAGCTGGCAGCCCAAAAACCAATCCGATTACACGTTTAGTTCTTACACAGCCCAGTTCTGTAAATGAGACCACTTCGTACCCCTGCCCAGGTTACCAGGGGTCAGACGACCCAATGGCATGGCCACAGCATTCTTATATCCTGCAGGACAGGCTCCGGGCTAGTCAGGTAGTGCGCCCAGCTGTCCTCCCTCTCCTGCCTTCATTTATCTGGAATCTTTATACCATTATCTTTCATAACATGGACACTCTTTTTCTTCTCTCCTCTTTTCTTTACAGCCTTCATCACTGAAGTTCTCTGACAGATCTCTGTGAGTAGAGTAAGGTAGTACCGTACTGCAGAAGGGTTCCATACCTTCTCAGGGTGTTCGATCTGGAACGCCTGCCCCTCCAGTGGTGGTCATTTTAATCACCTAACACAGCCGCCCATTTCTCCACTGTACCGTGACTAGTTTTGCTTGGCAGTTACTTAGAAGTTTACGGTGAGGGTCAGCAAGACAGTGCAGCAAGCCGGATGGTGGTGGCACGCGCCTTTAATCCCAGCACTCGAGAGGCAGAGGCAGGCCGATCTCTGTGAGTTCGAGGCCAGCCTGGGCTACAGAGTGAGTTCCTGGACAGCCAGAGTGGTTTACACAGAGAAACCCAGTCTCAAAAAAAAAAAGGCAGTGCAACAGAAGAGCGCCTGCCCACACACCTGCGGCTCTGAGTTCAGTTCCTGGAGTCCATACAATGAAAGGACAGAGCTGACTCCCACGAGCTTTCTTCTGACTCCCACGCACATACACACAACGACTTAATGGATTAATTAACGTGAGAAAGTTTGCTGGAAGAAGAGCAAGTAAGCTCACATCACTGCCTTACTCCTCGCCCAGATGTGCCCCTGGACTCAGCACCTAGGACAGTGCCGTCCTGACCAGGCCCCTGAAGCGAGCATCAACCACCTCACCAGACTCCTGAAGCAATCTAACACTGCGTCCAGCCTGTTTCAACCTGCCCCTGTATTCTACCACAGCCAACCCTCCGGCTCCCTACACAGCTGGCCATTGTTCATCTCCCATCCCATGGGATGGACTCAAAGATCCCCACTGTGTTCAATGCTCTACAATATACCTACTGTTCTTAACCACTGTGGTGCTCAAACTGTCCCAAATATGGTCTAGGTAACTTGTAAATTCTCACAAACTTCCCTCTTGACAAAATTCTAATGCTTAGTTCTTGCTCGCCGTTAAGAATTCCTATGTCAGAATTCTTAATCTGGGAATCTGAGGTCTACCTGAACTTTCGATTATTTTCCCAACTGTCCACCGTACACTGCGGTACCGAGCCAGACTCCTCTCTGGTACACCGATGTAGATCCCCAGTGGACTTTGACAGTGGGTTTGGTCTGTAGCCGTCTGAGGTTGACTTCGTCACAAGCCATTAGTTAATCTCTCAACTCCTCTAAATGCCTGCGTGTGGATTAGGTTCCACCTGCTAAAATACGCCTGCACATACAGGGCATGGCAGCACACACCTGTAATCCCAGATTGGGGGGGGGGGGCGGTGCTAGGGGAAGGAGAACCTGAGTGTCTAGGCTAGCCAGGGCTGAATAGTGAAAACACAAGACAAAACACAGGTTCCTTCTTCTGACAGGATACACTGGCCATCTAGAGGACCGGGGCCATCTTGCTCCCCTTGCTTTTCCTGCTGTCCAGCAGAGGTGAGAACAGGCTATGTCAACAGCAGTGTCTGGGCGTGTACTCTAGCTCACTGTAGAGTGCCATAAAGGCACTCCAGCCATGGATTTTGTCTTAAATGTCCCCAGAGGTTCACATGTTGCAGGCTCGGTCCTTGATGATAGTGTTCCTAATATAAAGTACTACTGGGCTGTGGTGGAGCCTGTAAGAGGTGGAGCCTGGTGGAGGAAAGTTACATCATAGGGAGCATTCCTTGGTAGGTGTTGTTGGGACCTGCCTGCCCCACCCCCCTCTCTTCCTGGTCACCCTGAGATCAGCAGCTCAGTCCACCACATCTCCCCACTAGAATGTTCCGCCTTGTCTGGGGCCCAAAAAGCAATGGAGCTAGCTAGCTGGCCTGGGATTGAAACCAAAGTAAACATTTCCTCCTTTAACAGTTCATGCAGCTATCTTGTCCCAGTAACAGAAAGCTAACAAACACAGCTCCAAAATCTAAGCCCAAAGTACCAGGTCTTCCCTATGTGGGTCATTTCTAGCTAGGACTGGGATGACTCATGAACAGGAGCCTAGATCAAACACTCTTGGAGCCTTTCCAAGTACTTCATTTCCTCCTTTAACTGCCTACAGCAACCGCTGTTTCCTGCAGTGAAAATTAGACAGAAGAGACAGATTACAAAAGGATATAAACAAACAAGATGGTGCAGATAATGACCACAGCTAAGAGAGAACAGAAATGCTGTGCAGAAAAGACGTAGCTGATGTGAAGCTAGGAGCCAAGCAAAGCCTCTGCCTGAGTTAGGGTCATCACTGCTGTGAGGAAACACTGGAGCACCAATCTGAAAAGGTCTTATAACAAAAACCCAGAGCCAGATACTGGGGAGAAAGCTGAAAGATCAGAACAGCCAGCCACTAGCTTCCCTCTACAAAATCCTCAGCCTCAAGAGAGTGAGTTCCTGTTTCCTCACGCTTTACATACCTTTCCGTGTCCTGCCATATGACTTCCTGGGGTTAAAGGCGTGTGTCACCACTGCCTGGTTCTGTTTCTCATGTAGCCCAGTGCAGCCTTGAATTCACAGAGATCCAGACAGATCTCTGCCTCCCCAGTGATAGGATTGAAGGTGTGTGCCACCACTGCCTGACCTCTATGTCTAATTTAGAGGCTGGCTCTGTCCTCGGATCCCTAGGCAAGCTTTATTGGGGTACACAATATGTCGCCACAAAACACCATCACCAAGAGGCAAGCTGGAGAGGAAAGGTTTACTTGTTTTACACTTCTACATCATAGCCCATCATTGAAGGAAGCCAGGACAGGAACTCACACAGAGCAAGAGCTGCTGCAGAGGCCATGGAGGGGTGCTGCTTACTGGCTCGCTCCCCATGGCTTCCTTACTCAGCTTGCTTTTCTTCATAGAACCCAGGGCCACTAGGCCAAGGTTGGCCCCACTCAAATGAAGTGGGCCTTCCATCACTAATTAAGAAAATACCAAGCCGGGGCAGTGGTGGCACACGCCTTTAATCCCAGCACTCGGGAAGCAGAGGCAGGTGAATCTCTGTGAGTTCGAGGCCAGCCTGGTCTACAAAGCGAGATCCAGGACAGGCACCAAAACTAACTACACAGTGCTGTGGGATGGTCTGTATGTCAAATTGCTCTGATTGGTCAATAAATAAAACAGTGATTGGCCAGTGGCCAGGCAGGAAGTAGGTGGGACAAGGAGAGAGGAGAATTCTGGGAAGCGGAAGGCTGAGGTGGAGAGACACTGCTAGCCGCTGCCATGACCAGCAGCATGTGAAGACGCCGGTAAGCCACCAGCCATATGGCAAGATATAGATTTATGGAAATGGATTAACTTAAGCTATAAGAACAGTTAACAAGAAGCCTGCCACAGCCATACAGTTTGTATGCAATATAAGTCTCTGTGTTTACTTGGTTGGGTCTAAGCTGTTGTGGGACTGGCAGGTGACAAAGATTTGTCCTGACTGTGGGCAAGGCAGGAAAATCTAGCTACAACACAGAGAAACCCTGTCTCAAAACAAAAACAAAAACAAAAACAAAAACAAAACAAAAAAAAAACACGAAAGAAAGAGAGAGAGAGAGAGAGAGAGAGAGAGAGAGAGAGAGAGAGAGAGAGAGAATGTCCTACAGCCTTGTCTACAGTCTGATCTTATGGAAACATTTCCTCACTCAGGCTCCCTCCTCTCTGATGACTCTAGCTTGTGTCATGTTGACATTAAACTAGCCAGCACAGCCTCTTTGGAAATCTGACCTCTGTGGTAAGGATGGAAAGTTCAGGAATGGTCATGGCTGAGTCAGCCTGGCCAGGCAGCCTCACACAAGAGCAGTGTGGTAGGGAATAGCGTGGCGGCACATCCCAGAACCTGAATGGGAGGGAGCTGGGCTGTCGGAGGAAAAGAGGCGGAGGGGGGCAGCAGACAGGCGGAGGAAGGAGACTAGGACTATTCTGGTCGCAAGGAGCACGGTTTTCTTCTAATGACTACAGACAGCCACTCAAGTCTGTACACTGGGAGGAAACACGTAATCAGTGTCTGAAAATGACAGGTGGGGACACCCAGGAGAGCAGATCACAGAGGGCAAAGAAGAGGCAAAGATACCAGCGGGCGCTCGCCCAAGCGTGCAGCCATGTGAGAGTGTGGTCCAGGACTGAGGAGGAGTGGCAATGATGGCAAAGAGGAGCAGGGCGCAGTCACGCTACAGCCTGATGGTGCAGAAAGGGTAAGCTGAGATGTGGGGAGGGAGGATACCGGCTGCCCGCCAGGCGCCCCTCGGGTAGGTGGTGCTACCTGAACCCATTTGTGTGCTCCAGGAGATCAGAGAAGGATGACAGGCTCCCAAGGCCTCGGCTGAAGGCAAGGGCTCTGTGGTCTTCAGCACATGAACAAGGAAGGGCTCTTTAGCTTCCAAATCCGCATCTAACCCACTGCCGTGAGATAAACAGACGAATCCTCACGGGGACTGGGCTTGTGTACTTTCAGATGGCAGGCTTCTCCAATTTTCTCTACTGACCACCCCTTTTTGCCCAAGAAATTTTTATGTAATACCAGATATACAGGCATACAAAATAGGAATATAAATCAAACATTGATTGATAATAAATCATAAAAAAAAACCCGCTTAAAGACAACTCTTTTTTTTAAGATTTATTTATTTATTATGTATACAGTATTCTGTCTGCATGCCAGAAGAGGTCAACAGATCTCATTAAGGATGGTTGTGAGCCACCATGTGGTTGCTGGGAATTGAACTCAGGACCTCTGGAAGAGCAGCAGCCAGTGCTCTTAACCACTGAGCCATCTCTCCAGCCCTTAAAGACAACTCTTTAGCTTACATCTAATTTTACTATTAATTAAAGACAAAGGGGCTGGAGAGATGGCTCAGTGGTTAAGAGAACCTGTTGCTCTTGCAGAGGACCCAAGTTCGATACCCAGCACCCACACGGTTTAACATCTTTAACTCCAGTTCCAGGGGATCTGATGCTCTTCTGAACCAGGCATACATGATGCATAGACATACATTCAAATGAAACACTTATACGCATAAAAATATTTTAAAAAGCATACAAAAAAGGAAAGAAAGATGAAAGCAAAGTTGCATACTAATGAAAAGGATGTGCTTATTTTTCTATAAAGAATTAAGTCTTGGCTGAATATTTGATACTGTAGGATACTGAACATCTTCAGCATTTTTCAGACTTGAATATTTTGATTTTATAATAAATATACAGTATAAAACAACAAAAATGTGTTTAGGCCATCTCAGAAATATTTGGAAATTCTGTCCTAATTCCAAACCAAAATTCATTAAACATTTTTTAATGAAACTCAAGCCAGTAACTCTTATCAATCCTTTTTTTTTTTTTTTTTGGTTTTTCGAGGCAAGGCTTCTCTGTGTAGCTTTGGAGCCTGTTCTGTAACTCACTCTGTAGGCTGGCCTCGAACTCACAGATATCTGCCTGCCTCTGACTCCCAAGTGCTGGGATTAAAGGTGTGCGCCACCACCGCCCAGCTCACTAAGTAATTTTATTGTTTGAGAATTTTTAACCTACGTATGTGTTTTAGTCAAACCCATTTGTCATTTATCCCTTCCAATCCCTTGACTGTCCCACCACTACTTTTATTTCCCAATTTAATGTGCTCTCCCCCGCCCCCAGTCCAGAAAGTATCTGTTTATTTTTCAATCTCAGACTGGAACAGTTAACTAGCACATGTCTGTCACCACTTTGGCACTTCTGAAGTATGTATTTTACAGACTGACCCTAAATGTCTTTGTTGGCACTTGGTTCAGACTGTAGACTTGGCCAGAATTACTAGACGGTCTATTTGTTGGTGGTTGTATCTGAGGTTTGTCCAGATGCACTTCATTTTGATCATTGGTTAGGTTGTCTTTTTTTTTCTCCCCTACTCTTTACTCAGTAGTTTTCCTTTTTTCATTAATTTGTAGGAAGATGCTTTGAAATCCTCAAGCATTCTCTTCCTAGTAATATCAATTCTTAAACTCAGACATCCTAATAAATACAACCCAAAGCAAACTATCTTCATGCTCGGGCTGAAGAATGATGGGAGGAAATGGTAAAGTCTATTTTCCATGATTCTACCTTGAAAAGTCATGAGAAATAGTCCATGTGTGTGACTGATAGGAAATAAGCAAGTGGCTGGATATCTGAATGGTCAAGCAAAGTCTCCAGGGCTAAAGCACAGTCACGCTCATTCGTGAATGTTCCACACCTCCCCAAGGAGGCAAACTGCGAACCCCACCTCATTTAGCTCTGAGTTAGGAAACTGGCTCAGGGCGTCTCTCCCTTGCTTCCCTGGCTTGAGCTATGTCATGTGATAAAACACTTACAAACCAACTAAGGAAGGAAAGGGCTTGTTCTAGCTTAGAGTTTATAGTCCCATCACTGAAAGAAGTCATAGCAAGAACTGAAGCAGAGACCATGGAGGGGTGCTGATCACTGGCTTGCTCATCATAGCTTGCTCAGCCTGCTTTCTTATACAACTCAGAACCACCTGCCCAGGGATGGCACTACCCACAGTGGGCTGGACCCTCCCATTTCAATCATTAATCAAGAAAGATTAATGTTAATCAAAAACTTGCTTTGTAGACCAGGCTGGCCTTGAACTCAGAAAGATCCACCTGCCTCTGCCTCCTGAGTGCTGGGATTAAAGGCATTCACCCCTACCACCCAGCTTTACACATTATTTGGGGTTTTTTTTTGCTTTGTTTGGTCGCATTTTCTTAATTGAAGTTTGCTTTCCAGGTGACCCTAACTGGTATCAAAGTGACTAAAATTAACCAGCATAAGCAAGCCAGTTCTTCAAAAGGACTTTTTGTTTGGTTTGGTTTTTCTAGACAGGGTTTCTATGTGCAGCTTTGGAGCCTGTCCTGGATCTTGGTCTGTAGACCATGCTGTCCTCACACTCACAGAGATCTACCTGCCTCTGCCTCCTGGGTACTGGGATTAAAGGCATGTGGTGCAGCTCCAATGCCACCACCCCATCCACCCACCCACCCAGGCTCAAGGACTTTTACCTACTGTTTGGATCTAAAAACAAGAATCTTTCCTACTCAAAGTACATTTTAACATTACTATCAGCAAATGAATATGCAAGGCCAACACAGTCAACGTGGCAGACGGCAGTACTGGAAACAATACTGCTAATTATCACACTCGACGAAATCCGTACCATATGAACGCAATTATAAGAAGCAAGATCAATACCTAGTCACTACCCAGGAGTGCAGTCAAGTATGTGACTATGCCAGACACCGACTGACAGAGTAGCTAGCACACAGCAACCTGAGATGAGCACTAGGGTTCCCTGTGGTCTGATGAGAACACCACAGGACCCGAAGAGCAGAAGCAAAGACCTGGGATCACTCAGCCAACAGCAGAATCCCACCCATGTTCTTTCCTCCCACCCACATGCCTTGCTTGAAACGGAACAAATCTGAAATCCAGACGATTCTGTTTGGCTCTCTGTCCTCCTTGACACTAGCTGCCAGGACAGTCCAGTTTTCTAAACAGGCCAGGGCTTAAAAGTGTGAGCGTTAGTGTTTCCTTCCAAGTGAAATCTAAACATGCTCGCTAAGCAGCAGCTGCCTCAGGGACTGAACTAGAACTAGAAAATTAGAGGGGGAACAATATCCTCATCACCTACATGTCTGTCTTCTTGCAAACACAACACATTTGTACTGCAGTAACTCACGAAGCCCTCAAGCATCCTGGTGATGTCACAGTATCTGTGCCGGCCCAACCTGATCCAAATGCACCCCAGATCTCCAGTCTGCTTTGTTCTCCGCATACAGAACAGTTTCAATATACCTGGGATTTTTAATTTTTCTAATCATTTGAAGCGTTAAAAATGAACTGAGATAAGAAATGGGGGTACAGAAATGCTAAGTGGAATCGAGGTGACAGTTACACAACTCTAAGTTTACTGAAAGACAAAACCCTGAACACATACAAAAGGAGTGAGCCACCGCGCTTGCCTAGCATGACCGAGAAGTCAGATTAGATTCCTAGCACTGTGTGTGTGGGGGGGGGGGGAAGGAGTGAACTTTATGATGGGTAAATCACAGTTCAATAAAGCTAGATGGCTGGCTGCTTTGCTGGCTTGCTTGCTTGCTGGTTTGTTCTCAAGCCAGGGTCTCATGTAAGCCAAGCTGTCCGTGAACTATCTATGTAGCTGAGGAGGACTGTCAACCTCCATCTCTGCTCCTGAAGTGCAGAGTAAAGGCATGCCTGGGAAACCGGAAGCAGGGTAGGAATGTCTGTACTGAGATGACACAAGTGGTCATGAGGTGTTAGGGTTTGGATGTGAAATGTCTCCCACAGTCTGGCTGCCGAGCATTAGGAAGTGTTTGGATCTTAACCCGTATCAGTGGGTTAATCCTTTACGGAGTCATATGAAGAAGACATTACCTGGAGGTGGTGAAGACCAGAAGGTAGGACCTAGTTAGAGGAAGTAGGTGTCTGGAAGCTAGCTCCTGTCCTAGACCCTCTTATTACCTTTTCTCTGCAACATTTTCCCACAGCCATAACATGCTGCCTCCCTACAGGCCCAGAGACCCAAAGCCACATGACAGAGAATGGGCCCTCTCCAACAGTAAGCTAAAGCAAACCCTTCCTTAAGCTGTCTGTCAGGCATTTTCGTCACAGCAACAGAAAAGTCTGACTCAGGAGGGCAATTCTCTCTCCTGGCAGAGAGGACACACCCTGCTGTTCCTCTATGGGGAAGAAAGGCCCCAGTTCCTGCTGAACCCCAGGACACATCCCATCCTGGTTGGATGCCACAACAAATGAGCCAAGGGGAGACTTACTTCTTCTCTTCTGAGGCAGCCAGGACTGCTGAACAGCTGGAAAGCCAGCAGAGGAAGCTGTGTGAGTGCTAGCAGCTGCAGGGCCTGACCCTGACCAAAGACGTGACTAGCCTGTGTGGACACTGCGGAGGAAACGGGTGGAAGTGAGGCAGGACCACACTTGGGGCAAGAAACAAGGAGCAATAAGACTCTGAAATGGCTAATGCAAAAAGCCCACGTGAGCAACTCAAGTACCTAGGACTCACCCCAGACCTGCTGAGTAAGAATCAATGGTGAGAGCCAGGCGGTGGTGGCGCATGCCTTTAATCCCAGGACTCAGGAAACAGAGGCAGGAGGATCTCTGTGAGTTTGAGGCCAACCTGGTCTACAAAGTGAGTCCCAGGACAGCCAGGACTGTTACACAAAGAAACCCTGTCTCAGAAACAAAACAAAACCCTACTGATGTGAAAACTCAGGGATAGCCATCTTAACAAGCCCCCTGCTCCCCAGCAGGGATCTTTTTGTGCAGATTCAAGTGTGGGAACCACTGGGCCACTGTGAGGAAATGACCATGCTTTACCTCAAAGGCAACAAGAAGCCCAGACAAGACTTTAAAAGGCAAGGTGAGAATGGACTTGGTGCATTGCTTTGGGGCAGAGCAAGAATCCAGAATGCCCTCCAGTGCCCAGGAGTCCTTACATGTCACTTCCTTTACCCTTGCACCTTATACTGTAACTACCACTGACTAAGATGCTCCTCCAGAGTCCACACACTGGACTGGACTGGACTGTATTCTTTACTGCAACTGCCTTGAGAGGTAGGAACTTGAGGAAGTGATTACAACATGAGGACTGTGGTGATCTGAATGAGAATGGCCCCCATTGACCCATGTTTCAATGCTTGGTCCCCAGTTAGTGGAAATCTTTGGGAAGGATTAGGAGGTGTGGCCTTGTTGGAGGAAGTCTATCCCTGGGGGTGGGCTTTGGGGTTTCAAAAGCCCATGCCTGGCCCAGTCTGTCTGTCTGTCTGTCTGTCTGTCTGTCTGTCTCCCTCTCTCCCTCCCTCTCTCCCTCCCTCCCTCCCTCTCTCCACCTGCTGCCTACAGATCAGGATGTAATCCTCCCCATTACTGCTCCCGTGCCATGCCTTGTCTACTTCCCACCATGATGATCAAGGACTGTAGCTGGAGTTTTCCTGTGTCCACCTGACTCCTGCAGCCACTCAGACCCAAGTAAACACACAGAGACTTATATTATTTATAAACTGTATGGCCGTGGCAGGCTTTTTGCTATCTAGTTCTTATATCTTAAATTAACCCATTTCTATTAATCTACAAGTTGCCACGTGGCTTGTGGTTTGCCAGTACTTTTATATCTTGCTTCCTCTGTGTCTGGCTGGTGACTCCTGACTCAGCCTTCCTGTTCCCAGAATTCTCATCTCTGCTTGTCCAGCCTATACTATACTTCCTGCCTGGCTACTGGCCAATCAGCGTTTTATTTATCAACCAAATCAGAGCAACACATTCACAGCATACAGAGCAATACCCACAACAATGGACTAACCCTCTAAACCTATAGGTAAGCCTGTAACATGAAATCTAATAGGTCTTTTAATAAAAAAAAATAAAAAAAAAAAAAAAAAAAAAAAAACTCAGAGCCTAATATTGGGGTAAATGCTGAAAGATCAGAGATCAGAGAGACAAGGAACAAGCCACAGCTACTTCTCACCTCGCCAACTCCACACATCCTCTGACTGAATGTCTCTGAGTCCTCAGCCAAAGAGGGTCCAGGTGAAAAGAAAGGTTTAGTACCTGTCTCCTCATGCCTTATATACCTTTCTCCGCCCAGCCATATCATGTGTGCTTCCCAAATACTGGTAGCAAAGGTGTGTGCCACCACTGCCTGGCTGTTTCTCTCCTAGACTAAATCAATCTCATGTAGTCCAGGGTGGCTTTGAACTCACAGAGATCCAGATGGATCTCTGCCTCCCGAGTGCAAGGATTAAAGGTCTATGCCACCACTGCCTGGCATCAATATTTAATCTAGTGTTCTGTTCTCTGATCTTCAGGCAAATTTTATTAGGGTACATATATATATATATATATATATATATATATATATATATATATATATATACACAATATATAAATATATCAATATACAAATATATCACTACACAAGCCCCCAATTAAATGATGCTTCCCTTTAGAAGTTGCCTTGGTCATGGTGTCTCTTTCCAGCAATGGAACACTAAGACAAGGACAAAATCCTCACAAATGGGTTAATATCAATTACTGTGGGAGAGGGTTGCTTACTGGCAGAATGGGTTAGTAACTGTAAGCGTGGGTTATTAGTCTGAGAAGATGGCTTAGTTGGTAGAATGCTTGCCTTACACATAAGAGGCCCTGAGTTCAAGCCTATAAACTGTTTTTAAAATGTGGGGGAACTGAGTTACTGGTTCACATGAGTTCACTCTTTCTTTCCCTGCATGATGCCATCAGTCATGCTAAGACACAGCAAGAAGGTCCTCACCAGATGTAGCATCCCAACCTTGAATCTCAGACTCTCTAGAACTGTAAGAATTGAATGTCTGGTCTCCAGGGGTTACCACCTCAATAACAGCAGGAAGCAGTAACCACACATAAACATGCCTCCCTACATCCTCATCCCTTACAAAGGGGCTGCATGAAAACCCTGTAAGAACACTGACATCTACCACTGGAAAGAAGGGCTACACAACACAACATCCAGAGCAACCGGAGGTTTCGCCACCTTCCACCTGCGGGTCAGTGGAAGAGCAGACGCCCACTGGCATGGCACTCCCCCTGCTGATAATCGCTAACACTGTTCAGTGGTGGACAGAGCTAGAACAGATGGCCCTTTGAGTTCACTCTTCTCCCTTAGAAAAGCGAAAGGACTGTAAATCTGCACCATTTATCCAGCTGGAGTTCTGGGAATTAGTAATAGGAAACTGCATTGTCCCGAGGGAACTCTCAGTGAGGTATGCAGCTCGTGCAGGGGCTGGAGAACAATGCCTGATGGCCGCTCTTGCTGATGGCACCAGGAGCCAGCGTGTGGGCCAGCACTGATGCCCAGCACTGATGCCCAGCACTACAGCTCTGCTTAGACCTTCCACCTTCGCAGCTAGGAGGCAGGCTGAACTGTTTTTTCCTTAAGATGAGGAAACTGGGAGATGAAGTACCTTCCCCAAGGCTGCATAAGAAGCAGGGATTCAAACCCACCTCCACCCAACTCTAGATCTGCTCACACCACTTGATAAGATGTGTCAAACAGACTAGTTTTTCCTCGGTTCTGGAATCTAAGCAATAAGGAAGTAAGCAAATGTAATCATAGGCTCTACAACATATATAAATAAACTATATCCCTAGAAATCACCCAGGTCAAGGGCCAGCAAACTAAAAGGACCCAGGAGTACTTAGGTAGTGCGTACCATCTGACCTTTGACCCACCTGCTCAAGTGTAGTGCAAAAGCAGCCCCAGGCGGCATCTAAACAAATGGCTATGGTTGCATTCCCATCAAATTTTACTTACAAAAAGAGGTGACAGCGGCACATCTGTGTGAGGCCTCCCGCGGGAGCGCCCAGGCCCCTGGCCTAGTGGAAAGGACACTGAATTTAGAGTTAACCTTCTCTGCCTCCAATAGTTGTGTGACCTTGTACCCATCCATCACTTCCTTTCCATTTCTAAGATGCACAGAGGCTCCTGGGCACACGTGATTCTCCTGCCTCAGCCTTTGGGGTCGCTGGGACTACGGATGTGTGCTACTGTGTGGGCAAAAGCTCTTTTTTTGACAATGAGGACCACCTCCCCGTCCTGGGCTGTCCTTCGGGGTTTCTGTTTTTCAAACTGTAAGCAGCAAGGACGACCCTGCCATGCCCTTCACTTTCACTTTCCGGTCTCGATCCCATTTCCCAGGAACAGCAGTGAGCAAGGACCCGGGCAGGGCCGGGCAGGGCCGGGCACGTCTGAGGAATTACACAGGCTGTCTCATCACCTGAGTCTCAGTCTCTGGGACAGAGCCCGCAGGAGTCCCCACCGCCACGGCAGCAGGGTCAGCCAAAGCTTCTCCTTTCCTCCCACTCTGTCTCAAGGCTGTGAGCACCCAGGAAACTACCCGCAGATTCGCACATCACAGGCAAAAACGAGGCTGACTAGGAAAGAATGGCAGCCCCCGGAGGAAGATGGGGAGACCTGCTCATCGACCATTTCATGCTCAACAGTCCATCAGATGCTCACTTACTGACTGTGCTCTGCGGGCCTCTATGTGAGGAGGGCTGCCTTCTGAGGGCATGGAGCAGCAGCTGGGCTCTGGGCCTGGGTCCCCTGGGTCAGACCTTGAGTACATGACTGAACTTCCCGACACTCTCCACTCTCTCGGATGAAACCTTCAGACTCCACAGAGTACCGCTATAATACCAGCTTGCTCTTTCCTGGCACCTGTAAGATGCTGCTACCATTGCCCACTCATCGTTCAGGGATCTTATAGTCTTCGGGTAATATTTTGGTACAGGAAAACATACTGTAATAATGCTGTAGACGGCTGACAGTATCTACATGAGTACTGACTCAAAACCAGCTTAAGAAACCCCATACAAGGCCGGGCGGTGGTGGCGCACGCCTTTAATCCCAGCACTCGGGAGGCAGAGGCAGGCGGATCTCTGTGAGTTCGAGGCCAGCCTGGGCTACCAAGTGAGTTCCAGGAAAGGCACAAAGCTACACAGAGAAACCCTGCCTCGAAAAACCAAAAAAAAAAAGAAGCCCCATACAGCCCGGTGGTGGTGACACACGCTTTGAATCTCAGCACTCCGAGGCAGAGGCAGTCTGGTCTATAGAGCAAGTTCCAGGACACCCAGGGCTACACAGAGAAACACTGCCTTGAAAAAAAAAAAAAACCTCCATATACCCCGCCCCCCCCAAAAAAAAAAGTAAAAAGAGAAACAACCCTCAGACACAGGAAGAATCACACATCTCCTCACAGGGGGGCAGGGGGAAAGGGGGAGGGGGTAAAGAGGAGGGATGACAACAAAAACCTGGCTAAGCTACTGCAAGGCCTATCAGCACCTGGCCAAACACAGTCTCAGCCTTGACCTCAGTTCTCCGGGGGCCTCTGCCACAGCCGCACCACCTACAGCATGGCTGACACCACACCTCTCCTCCTGCTCTCAGCTCCACACTGGCTACTGAAATTCCACCTCGGAAACCCTGCTCAAAATGTCGCCTTCTGGGTGACTGATGTCAAAACTGGAAAGGATTTACAGACACGTGCATTTCAAACTGCTTGCTGCCCATTAAGAATCAAGGCCCACGGGATTAAGGGATGGGCTCTAAGTCACTGCGCCGCCCTTCACCAGGGTCTCAGTCTGGAACCCAAGTCTTGAGCTCCTTTCCCTCCGGAGCAGGACACACCTTGAAAACCACACCCTGCTGACCATTCGACTGAAGTCCCTTGACACCAAATCCTGCCTACGGTAACCGTCACTCACCCTGTAACTGAGAACTTCAACCTTCTCCCGCAGAGGTGCCCTCATCCATGTCCCCAGTGCCTGCTGCCATCCCTCCCGTGGTTCTCAGCACCCCATACTCACCCCCAGAGCCCCACCTAGGGAGAAGAAACTTTCACATCCCTAGCACTTCCCACCCAAGACAGACTGCACCATTTGTTAGTCGCCATAAGATCCAACATACACAATGTATACAAGTGTCGGCATAATATGATCAAGGCCAAGGTACTTGTCCACAGACCACAGCAAGAAAGAGTCCCTTCAGAGAGGTGTGATGACCTCACCAACATGGCTGCCTGACCACCATGGTGCAGAGAGCCAGTGCATTAGGAGGGAGCCCAGACTCACTGGGCCCAGGGATGGAAAAGGAGTGGACAATGGGGGTGAGGGGCCGCTGGGGAGGGGGGCTCTCCTCTCCTGCTCCTCCCTGCCTAAGCCTCCCAAGTGTGGCAGTGAACATGAAGTGACTCTGGGAAACTCCACTCGAGACTGACTACCGGGCAACAGAGGGAAAGGGACAGGAACTGTCTGTAGACTGCAAGATGGAAACCAGACGTCTCACGGGATTCACAGTATCCGATTCCTGCTGCAGACCGTTAGCAACAGACCCGTGGCACAGAACTAAGAGGGCAGAAGCCACCTGGAAGTCTGCAGAGGGGCGGGGAACACCAGGCAAAGGTCTGCAGAGGAAGTAGTGCCCCAGGACTGGCTAGGATCCCAAAAGACATTCAACACCCAGCATCTCACCCAAACGGCGGCCTGTTAACCTGAGCTGGACTGAGGGTACCTGACGCTGTGTTCCTTCTACTCACCGGCATTACAGTTTACAAACAACCTTTTATCATAAGCCCGGGATCCCCCAAGACGCTTGCCCCCTACCCTGCCTAGGCACCCATCCCACAGGAACGGGAATGAGTCCTTTTCCTGCTTATATCCCACCACCTCCACCCAGCCTGAGTTTGCACAGGAACCAGAATTACCACTGCATGCTCCTGCTCCCACACCTCTGCCCCGAGCCAAATCCTCCTCCTCCCTCTCCCTGATCAGGCCCTACAATCCAGCCTCTCCTCTCCAACCCCACGCCTCCGTTCGACTTCAGGCCTCATCCCAACTCATGCGGACTGGGGAAACAGCCCCCTGCCGCCAACCCCACAACCAGAACTTCCTGAGGCTGGAGAGAAAGACAGAAAAGTATGGCGCCATGGGAAGGGACGGCGCCTTCCCTTGAGAGTGCGATCGAAGCCTGTGGCTGGCTGAGAACCAACAACTCCTCACTAGTCAGCACTGGTTTCAGGCCTTTCTCCTTCCACAGCTGTACCCTTGCCATTTTCTAGAAATCTCACCAGTAACTCTATTTATTATAATACTACTTTTAAAAGTGTGTTGCCAGACATGGTGGCATATGCCACTAATTCCTGGACTCGGGAGGCAGAGGCGGGTGGATCTCTATGAGTTGGAGGCCAGCCTGGTCTACAGAGCAAGTTCCAAGCTAGCCAAGGCTACATAGGGAGGCCTTGTCTCATAAAAAGAAAAGACGTGTGTCAAACGCCTGCTGTAACCCTAGCAGCTCCTGGGTTTACCTTACCAGACTACAATTCTACCCAAGGCATTTCCAGAGATACCCCATAATCTCATTTATAAAAACAGGAGGGGCTTTTTGGGATCTCTTGAGAAGCAGCTTGAGGAGCTCTTTCTCTTAATACATTGTTTCAACTCCTCTCTAAGAAGTCATACCCATGCTATCCTTCCCTGAGCATCCATCGTTCTATCTTTAATAAACCTATCTCTGCTTCATACTGGCTCATCCTAAAATCCTTTTCTATGTCAAAGCCAAGAATCCTGAGTTTGCCTGAGTTAAGATCTCTTAAAGATTAATGGACCCCTCGGCCTGCTGCTAGGGAGTATATGGAGCTACTAACAACACTGCCTGATTAAAAACCTTTGGCATCCATTATTTGGGAGACAGAACCCAGGCTCCTTAGCATGTCATTGTAGATAGTGCCCCATGGGATCTGAGCCTGCCTTTGCTGTGTCTCCTTGGAATCCAGTCCACACCAACTCCCACCACAGCCAAGCTCTCCACCAGGGTCCTGATTAGCCCCAATAGACCTCTTCTTTAACCATAAACCTGTCCCCAAGCGAGGGTGGCCAGCACTCCATTCCCACCTGTGAGGCTGCTCTAAGTACTGAATGCACCCTCGGTCTTACTGCACTTGCTCTGGAGTCCGCCTTATGGAATCCTTCTACCTGAATCCCACCCTGACCCACAGGCATACTGGTGACTTGGGCAACTAACCATCATTTACTAAGCCATGTCCTCTTCTAGGACCAGTAACTACCTCCTTCAAGTGTGGATTTCCGGCATCATTCTAAGAAAATTGTGGCTATCAGTTTCACTAAAACGTCACCAGCTGAGCACAGAGACACAAGCCTGTCACCCAGGTGCCTGGAAGGCAGAGGCAGTTTGTGGGAGTTTGAGGCCAGCCTCATCCATAAGGTCAAGTCTCCAGGCCAATCAGACTACATAGCAAGACTCCTCCATCTTTAGAAAAACAAAAACAAAACTCTAAGCCTCCAAGAGAGGATTTTCTAGATCAGAATCAAATCTTAAAAATCAGACCAGGAAATCAGGCTGGACGTTCATGGCTGCTGTCCTAGCTACTTAGGAGGCAGGGACAAGGGGATCACTAAGACCTAAGAGGTTAAGAGTAACCTGAGGTACACAGTGAGAACCACACCCCTTAGGAAGAGGCCATGGAAAGCTCCCATAAGCCATTTCTTCACATGATTCAGCTCTCCACTTCTTTCCATTATCACTTCCCTACGTAGCCTTTTTAGGTGCCTTCCTAGTTGTTCCCTCCCATGAAATTTTAATAACACGCTCTGCGTTGTATGATGTAAGGTAACACAAATGAAAAAAAAGATAATACATATGGCTTAATTTCCTTACTCAACAATGGGCTCAGAATGACTAATTAAAACTGTCAACATCAAATCCAAAATTTAGATCTATTAATAACCTAATAGTTATATTTACCAAATCACTTTTAATTTAAAGTGCAATTTATCAAGTTATACATATGTATACATATATACATATATAAATTGTTCATTCCCATTAAGTGTGTGGTAATAGAAATGTAACCACACTTCTCTTTATAGAATCTAAAAATGCCACTTTAAAAATCAGTTTTCGGGGGCTGGAGAGATGGCTCAGAGGTTAAGAGCACTGACTGCTCTTCCAGAGGTCCTGAGTTCAATTCCCAGCAACCACATGGTGGCTCACAACCATCTGTAATGAGATCTGGTGCCCTCTTCTGGCCTGCAGTCATACATGCTGTATACATAATAAATAAATCTTTTAAAAAAAAAAATCAGTTTTCAAGCCAGGCAGTGGTGACGAAGACCTTTAATCCTAGCAGCTGGATGGCAGAGGCAGGTGGATCTCTGTGAGTTCGAGGCCTGTCTGGTCTACAAAATGAGTTCCAAGACAGCCAGAGGTGTTCAGAGAAACCCTGTCTCAGGGGGAAGAAAAAGTTTTCAAAAACAGAATCCACCCAAGGGATACTATAAGAGTTTCTCCACCACTATCATCTCCTTGGCTACTTAGGAAGAAAAAGGATTCCCAAAGTAAAGTATTAGCCATGACCTCAAAAGGGGCTTGCGCCTCAAAAAAAAAACAAAACAAAAAACAAAAAAACAAAACTGGACACTAGAACATTTAGATATCCACAGCCCTAACACCTCAGGACCAGGAAACTGAAGGAGTCCTCAGGGGCAAGTGACTTGTCGGTCAAGGTCACCAGTCGTGGACAAGGCCCCTTCTGTCTCAGGCACTGCTGTCTCTCCCAATCAGCACCAGCTCGGCACCTGAGATAATCAGATGTTTGCCATTCCAATGAATAAATGGCCCTGGGCAAGTTAATCCCCAAAATACAAGCACTTGAGACAGACAAAATGCTTAGCGCTCTCTCAGCTACACCATTTGGTCCCTTTTTTTCCCCAGGAGCATCAGAGCAAAGTGTTCTCAAGGGTACGGACCCCTGGATAAGCTGCTTCCGTTCTGCACATCTGGTGAAACGGAAGGACAGTCGTGTACCCCCAGGGTGCAGTTCTTTAGTCCATTTACAGTCCAGGGCGGTTTACAAGCATCTCAAGAGTACCACCTACAACACCCTAAATGCACATCTCCTTACCCGCCCTAAAGGGTTCCCTGGGTTCTTTCACCCATGCTGAAACCTAGACAACCAAAACTGAACCTTGTCCTTCTAAGGTACCAAATTTAAGCAGAGTGAATACTCAGTGAAGACTGGACAATTTATGCCAACATACCCATACACCATGAGGGATAAAGGTAGACTTGACATGAACAAAGAGTTTCTTTGTGCCTTGCCCATCACCTGAGACAGACTAATACCTACCATGAAATAGGAGCTTAATAGTCAATCAACGATATGGCAAAACCTCAGGCCTGATCAAACCATTATCTCCCCTGCAGTCACGCAGTCACTCAACAAACATGTATTCAAGTCTTTGTGCCAGGCTGCTCTGAAACTAACTCCACATGAGCTGAAGCCCTCGTCACCAGCTAGTGAGCTGTTCTCCATTCCTGAGTTTTTTGATTTTTTTTTTAATTGGCAGTTCACACTGAGTGTCCCCTGTCTCAATTATGCCAAGACAGTCCCAGTTTACAGCTACTGTTATGGCTTGCATTTCCCCAACAGTGAGCAGGGGTTAGAAATACCACTCCACTGTTAGGAGAGGTTCTGAGTCTTTTTTGTTTGTTTGTCTGATTTTGTTGTTGTTTTCTTTACTAGGGAAGAAAAAACCCCATGCTAGTGGATGAGGGTGTAATCCAGGCTGGCCTGGAACTCATCATTAGTGATTCTCCTGCCTCAGTCATCTGAGTGCAGAGATTACAGGCCTTTGTCACCAAGCTCAGGATTGTCCCTTCGTTTTCAATACAATTATACTATGTGGTGAGGGGCGGGGAAGCAGTTGGAGACAGGCTTGGGAATAAGCAACTGAGACCATTCTGTAGAGAGTCTACAATGCCAAGGGCATGAATATTTAAATGTATACCCAAGAGGGAGCCATAGAAACTTCTAAGGAAATGATAGATGGTCAAAGTACCATAAAGGTGTTATTACCTCGATTACAGAAAAGATCTAGGGCTGTAAAATTAAAAAGGGCAGGCAGACAACAGGTCATACCAAAAATACTGCCTAAAGCTATAAATAAGTCGTCACAGAAGAAAGTAGTAACAAATAAGCTATCTCACTGTTTGCCTTGTGTGTAGCTAGAAGGTCCCCCAACACATCCGTGCCTTTGGACAAGCGCTAGTTCCTTGGTATGTGGTCTTTGGCCCTCACTGCAAAGCAGGTAATAAGGCAGCTTTGGCTGGCCTTAACTATCAGTAGCATTTTTTGATCAGTTCTTAAGGCCAACATTTAAAGCACAGTGTTTATTCGTTACCAGGATCCTCTGGCAGTCAAGACAGAATCCTAATTCGTCTCCTCTAAATCATCCACCTATTGCATCATTTGAAACCAAAGCCTTCTCGGGCCACGACTTGTAAAATTCAAGTCAGGTAAAATGGCAGCAGCAGCAGCGGCGGCGGCGGCAGGAGCCTGACCCTCAACTCCGAGAGCGCGCTCCCCGCTGCAGCCGAAGTGCTCAAGGAAGCGCTCGAATCAACAGGTCGGGCGCCCCCGCCCGGGAGCGTTCAGACCCCGGCGTCGCGCGAGGACGCGGCGGGTCACTTCGGTAGCCCAGGCAGGCGAGGCCGCCAGCGGCTCTGGACCAGAAGGGACGTTCCCCGGCCTCCGAGCTGAGGTTCCGGCCCTCGCCCCCGGGGTGACTAGACAGCCCTGCCCCGCCCGCCCGGAGGACACCCCGCGGAACTTATACGGAAGACCACAGTCGGGTCCAGAACCGCTCCGCAAAAACCCAGAGGCTCCAGGAAGGCTCGGGCCGGCTCCGGGCTGCGCTGCCCCGCTACGGGCTGCGCTGCCCGGCCCCGCGGGACGCTCCTCGGCGTGAAGGACAGCCCTGCCCACCCTCCCGGCCAGTCGGGACCCCGCGGGTCTCCGCGTCCTTCCCACGCCCCCCGACCCCCGGGCGCCGGCACCAGCCCGCTCTGCCTGTCTTCGCACCTCATCGGCGTCCAGTTCCACTCGGCTGCCCACGAGCGCCATGTTCCCCTCTGCTGCGGCCGCACACCCACAGGGAACTCAGAACCGACTCTCCCCGGCTCTGGGCTCAGCCCAGCGCGGGTGGAGGCGGAACCGGGGCTGCCCCGGCCCCGCGCGGCCCGGACCGAGCTGTCTCCGCCCCGCCCCCGGCGCCGGGGGCTCCTCGGCGCACCAGTGCCCAAGCGGATGCCGCGCTAACGCCCCGCCCCCCCCCCGCACGCGGCTCCTTCGAGAGCAGCCAACCAAGGTTCCGTGGGGGCGGAGTCACCCAACAGAGTCAGCGGGCTCCCGGGGGTGTGGGGGGGGAAAGGATCTCTGGGGTACCCGCCTCCCCGAGAGGGTTAAACCGGAGCCTGGCGCCCGGACTAGAGCGCGCGAGGAGCTGACAACCCCCAAGGTCGTGGCTGCGCTCCCTCGGTGGCTAGTGGTCCACCTGGCCCTTCGTCTGGCTCCTCCGGTGCGTCTACTTCGCCCAGAGGGCAGCGCGCCTGGCAGATGCTTCTGGAGGACAGCCACGGGTCACTGGTCACCTAGAGGCATCTGACACATCACATGCCCAAGTCCCTGCGTGGAGAGCATCCTCTTCCAGAGTCAGGAACTCGTTTGCCTCTGTGTTTGCAAAGCTAAGGCGTCAGTGTAACTCACAGCCCTGTGAGTCTCCCAACCCGGTCCAGGTGGTTCTTGCTACAGAGTCTCTCTCACTCGGCCCTTTTGTAAATCCGAATAGATGTGTACTTGAATTATCCCTGAGGCTAGGGATGCTCTCTTCTTTTAAGGAAGCATCCCCAGGACCTCGTGTGCCTTCTCCATTATCTCTTGACTGTTTAGAAACTGATTCCTGCTTCTAACTTGCAAAATAATTGAGCAGTCCAACTGGAAAAGTTAAAGCTATATATTTTAGGGTTCGGGGGGGGTCAGTTTTATTTTAAATTCCCCTAAGGGTGTAATTTGATGACAAGTGTTACAAAACACCCCATTCATATAGAGCACCCCCAAAATTTCCTATCCGTATTCTGTGGTGTCCAGTAGACGCCAAACTTCGATCACAATTTTCCCCCTTGTTGTATGCAGTCATTTGCATACGCAGTATCTGGTCTATGAAATACTGTGTGCCAGCCTATAAACATGAAAACAGCGAGCCAATTTTATCGGAGTACTAATCATGGGCTGGGACTATGCTGGGGCCCTTGCATGTTTTGTCTCACTTTCTCCAGACCCCTAGGAAGTGGGATACGGATGGGGAAACTGAAACTCAGAGTTGAAGTCTCTTTCCTGGGGTCAGGCAGCTAAGTAAAACAGCCATGCCGGAATCAGAAAGGCCCGTCTGGCTGCAGCACCTAATTGATAGCAGTCTTTGTGTGCCTACGTCCGACCCAACCCCTCTTTTTTTTTTTCTTTCTTTTTTTGGTTTTGGTTTTGGTTTTTCAAGACAGGGTTTCTCCGTGTAGTTTTTAGTGCCTGTCCTGAATCTCGCTCTGTAGACCAGGCTGGCCTCAAATTTACAGAGATCCTCCTGGCTCTGCCTCCCAAGTGCTGGGATTAAGGGTGTGCACTACCTCCCGGCTTCCTCTTTTTAATCCCCGTGGTTTCAGTAGACTAGCTGCAGGGAGGCCTATTAACACACATTTCCTGTGAATCACCATGGCATACCATATCCCCATTGATACCAGCTGGATGATGTTACTGCCTCCAAGTACCTTTGACACAGCAGCAGTAAAGGCCAGTTAAGGGAAAACTCCTTCTGCTTAAGAACATAGACTCTGGCCTGCTTGGAGAACTGACGTTTCAGTGAAGGATGTCAGTCACTGACTAAGGCACCACCCCTAGGAAGGCGGGCACACCTGACGCCAATGGTAAAGAGGTACAGTGGCATACTTCTCTTTAACAAGCTAGTTCACTTTTCCTTTCCAGCATCCCTTCCCCCCAGTACATTCTCTTATGGAGCGGCTGACACACAGCTTTCCTAAGTCTTCCCACTTTCCTGAGTTACTCAGAAAAGCCAAACTTTTTCTTTTCCTTTATCTCTTTTCTAAGCCTCTGTTCTCTAAACTTTCTCAAAAGCTCCTCCCCATCATGCACTTCCGTGCTGGCTTACAGTTCTCTATTTTTCTTTTCTTTTTTCCTTTATCTTCTCTATTTGCCTCCCTGGGCAGCTGTCGAGATTCACAGTTTGCCTGCCCTGGAGGTTTTTCTTTTAAACTCTCATATAAAATTGTCCTCCAACTTCCAATTGAGTCCATTCTTAAATTATTTTATCAATGAAACTGAGAACCTCCAAGAGAAGACCTTGATTTTCTGGTATCATTTAGCTACCATGAAGGAACTCCCTAAAATTCTAGTAACACCTTTATACTAAAAATATAAAAAAAAAAAAATTTTGTAGCCAGGCTGGTAGGAATTATGATTATGATTATCTTAAAAAAAAAAAAGAAAGAAAGAAAAAAGAAAAGGAAAAAGAAAAGAAAAAATTGTCCCACTAAATGTTTTTTAAAATATTGAAACAATGCATCTCAAGAAATCAGAGCTCCCCCCCACCCACCCTAGGAATCTCATCTTGGAAGAGAGAAAACCTAAAGGGAAACTTTTCTCTCAGAAAGAGATTTACAACTGTTCAGGCCACTTTGGAAAAGACAGAGGGGCGGGGAGGGAGAGAGAGGAAGAGAGAGAGAAGGAGAGAGAGGGGAAGAGAGAGAGGGAGAGAAGGAGAGAGAGGGGAAGAGAGAGGGGAAGAGAGAGAGGATGGGCAGGACCACACCTTAGCCTGGACCACCCAGACTCACATACTGCTAGCCTGGTCACTGGCCCTCTGCTGAAACCTTATCTGCACTTCAGGATCTCCCTTCCAAAAATGGACCCGGGGAGTCTCTGATGTCTTTGCCCCTCTTCTCAGTGTGCCCACAATTAATTAATCTCCTTTTTCTGCTTTTCGCTGTTAATTTGGCTTTTTAATTGGCTCAGGAAAGACAGGTAATTGAACTTGACTTTCAGGGCACAGGTCATGACCTTCAGGCTGGTAACAGTCTCTAACCCATAAATAACAAGAAAAAAATGGTTTGGTTGAGGTGACATACTAGTTAAGCACTGGTTTGATTGAGGTGACATACTGGTTAAGCACTTTTCTGCCTGGAGATGGACTAGCATGGAGGAAGGCCTGGGTGTATCCCAGTCCTGCAGAGACCCAGTGTGGTGACACAGGCCTCTCACCTCAACTCTGAATACAGACACAAGAGGATCAGAGGTTCAAGGTCATCTTCCAGCCACACACGGAATTGGAGGCTACCCTAGTCTACATAAGATCCTTGACTCAAAAAGAAATTATCGCATTGTATTCTTCAAATGGGTGAATTTTATAATTACATATATATATAAATATCAATGAAGCTGGTATTAGAAACGCATTCTCAGGGTGCTTTGAAACAGACACGTGGGACTAGAAAGGACGTGAACATCATTTAGTGCTAATACCTGTGAAAGTTTCTGTCCCCCCTCTTAGCCACCCCACCCTACCTTCACCTCCTTCTGTCTGGGACCAGACTCGACACTATTGCTCATGCCTGGTGCAGCTTTTTAAAGTTCACTGCCTCCAAAATTAATATGTTTTGATGGGGAATGATCTTGTTGGTAACTGACTTCCTCTCCCATATGCTCTGTTGTTTCATGTTACTTTCAACTCCAGTTTTCAAGAGACTTCAAACTATGTGGCTCTAATTAGTGACATAATTACGGTATAACGAGAGCCAGGTTTAATTTTTCCAAAGTGTCTATTTATAACCTTGGGTTTGGTGGAGGGTGTGCTGAGTATGTAGATCAGTATAGATCAGAGACTAAGCCGGAAGCCCCATGTGCTGTCAGTTCTTGTCACTTATTTGTGTTTCAATTATAAGTAATAAATGTGTTGTAGCCACTGGAACATCTAGTCTCTGGTTTTCGCTCTTAGACGTCAGCTTTCTTTTTCAGTTTATGAGTAGCTTTGTAAGATCACAGATGACAAATAGAAATCAGTTCTTTCCCGTGAACAACTAGAACGGGTTCATTTGATAAACAGAGCTCTCCTTGCCAGAAATCATTATGCTCTCTTAGGCAAGTCTGATTACTCAGATATCCCATTTCCTGATTTATCTAGCATAGGGATTAAGTAAGAATGACGTTGGAATTGTTTCATTTAAAAGTGGTGCATGCTTAGAGAAGTTTCTGTTTCAAAATGAATCTAATACTGGGGACAGTTTCCTCCTTGGTCTTCATGGTCTCTTTACCCTTGGCTGGGTGGTGAGGGGTTCTGTTGATGCTTCATTTAAATAAAAGTTACATCCTTGCTTTTGTAAGAGAAGGGCAAATCTATGCAAGTGCTTATGGTAAGTCATGTTTACAAATGGCTTTGTCTCAGTTCTTCTAGGAGAGTTCCTCCTTCTAAAACAGCCCCTCCCTCTCTGGGACTGCCGCACCCTCCTGCTACCTTCATTGCACGAATCTCCCTTTACCTGAACGACTTCATTCATGCATGTGTTAACTTGCTTAAATTCTGTGACCCTCGGCAATAATGCAAGCTATATGAAGGAATGGATTCTGAGTTTATGTCTACAGCAAAAACTATGGAATAAACACTTAATGGATGTTTAATAAATGGCCATTGCATGAATGAAGTATAAAATGTTCATGAAGGATTATTACTTGCACCTTGCAATGCCAATTCCCATAATTTGCCTCATCCATAATAATGCTGGAGATTACAGAATGCAAGGTATGTGCTGTCTGCAAAGAAAATGTGAGGCTGGGGAGATGGCTCAGTCGGTAAAGGCTTTGTTTGCATTGTAAACACAAGGACCTGAGTTCAATCCCCAGAACTCACTTTTCTAAGGTCAGGCCTGGTGACATGTATTTGGAATCCCAGCTGTGAAGGCAAAGATGGGCAGAGCCCTGGCACTGGCCTTGCACACCTGGCAAAATCTGGGTCAATGAGAACCCATGTCTCAGAAAACAAAAAACAAAAACAAATAACAAAAAACCTGAATGACAGCCAAGGTCATCCTCTGACCTACACGCACGCACGCACGCACGCACGCTCGCTTTCACACCAAGGAGGTACTGGAGCTGGCCATGGCAGGCGCCCATTTGAGCACTCTGGAATTAAAGGCCTGAGGAAAGAGGGGTGGGGGGGAGAAGGAAGAAAGGAAGATACTGTTTCCTAAGGTAATAGGATAAACAGAATGACTGTCTTTAACATGTCCTACTTTTTTTCAAAATTATAAAAAGTGAAACACTTAGAAGTTGGCATAAGGTAAGGTCTTAGTTAGGATTTTATTGTTGTAAAGAGACACCATGACCACGGCAACTCTTATAAAGGAAAGCATTGAATTGGAGCTGGCTTACAGTTTCAGAGCTTTAGTCCATTATCATCATGGCAGGAAGCAAGGTGGCATGCAGACAGACATGGCGCTGGAGAGGGAGCTGAGAGTCCTACATCCGGATCTGCGGGCAGCAGGAAGAGAGAACAACCCTGGGCCTGAATTGAGCTTCTCGAACCTCAAAGCCCCTCACCCAGGAATATACTTCCTCCAACAAGGCCGCACCTCCTAATAGCACCACTCCCTATGGGCTTGTGGGGGCCATTTCATTCAAACCCCCACAGTAAGTATATATACACTTTTGCCTGCTTAACTGTTCTTTGTTTTCTTATCTCCTCTTCCCTCTCTTTCTCCTCCTCCCTCCCTCCGTTCACACCCCCCACCCCCAATCGCCTTCCCACTCAGAGGAGACCCTCAGAAGAAAGCAACAATCCAAACACTCACTTCGGCAATATGCGATTTCCAGACAGTGTTGAAAAAACATAAACAAGAGCAAATCTGTAAACCGAAAGTGAGCACCTCTAATCCTAGCGCTCCAGAGGCAGAGGCAGGTGCATCTCTGTGAGTTCAAGACCAGCCTGGTCTACACATCAAGTGCCAGCACAGCCAGGACGGTTACACAGGGGAAAACCTGTCTCAAAAAAACAAAGCAGCAACCTGTTCACTGCCTGCTGCCCTCCACGCTCCCCTTGATCCATGCATAAGAAAATCTAATTCTTATATAAGACAGCGCAGGGTCCTGCTGAAAGTTTACATTTCCAACGACTTCTTTGCGACTGAGAGTGGCCAGTGTGGGGCTAGAAGCTGGAAGAGTGCCCACCTAACATGGAGGAAACCCTGGATTCAGTCCCCAGTCCTGCACAAAATGGACATCGGGGCCTGTGTCTGTGCTCCCCGCACTTGGGAGGTGGCAGCAACAGGACCATAATTCCAAGGTTGCCCTTGGCTATATAGGGAGTTCAGAGCTAGCCCGAGCTATATGGAAAAAGAAGAATAAAAACACGAGAGAGGTGGGCAACAATTCATCTAGGTGTCTTGGTGCTTGCCTCTGATCCCAGTGCCTGGGAGGTGGAAGCAGGAGGATCAGGAGTTGGATGGTGGGATGTCCTGAGTTTGGCCCACAGTGGGGAAAAAAAAAGAACAACACAACCCAGTGCTGGCCAATGCGATATATCTCAGTTGACTTCCAAGAAGGCTGGTTCAAAGGAGCCCCGCTTTGCTCTTCTACCAGCCCGAAAAACGCCCTGGCTGGAGCTTCTGTCCTATTGGGTAGGCCATGAGGTAATACCATCAGAATGGAAGGCATAAGTTCGGGTGCTTGGACAAAATGTTGGGGTTCCTGAGAACTGGGGAGCTGCCACACACAAGTCTCTCTGAACTGCCCGCCTTTGAGCTTCCCAGTGCGTGAATGATAGGACAGTTGCTGCCTTCCAAGCCATTGTTACACTGAGATTTGAAAACAAAACTAACAGGTATCTAAGTCAAGTGGTATTGCGTGGATGTCCTGAACGCCCACTCATTTCAGCAAAGTCAGCTGAGAACTGTTCATTGGCCAATCAGAGTGAGTAAGTTCAGTGGTTGTGGTTGTGGGACTCCCCACAGCTTCTCTCCTGAGGAGGTCTCCCCAAGCCTTCTTCCTCTGCTCCATTGTGCCTTCTCTGACATCTTTGCCCTCATAGGTAAGGGTGTCATACGGTCCCACACTCCAAATGTCCCCTGTGTTCTGAAGAATATGGTCATCTTTTTGACAACACCCTTGTGGCTTTGTATGCATAGTTACAGTGAGCCTGTGAATATCTTTATCTCTTTTCTTTTTTCCTTTTTTCTTTCTTTCTTTATTGTAGATTTATTTATTTCATTTATCTGAGTCTTTTGCCTGCCTGCCTGCCTGCCTGCCTGCCTATATGGGCACCACATGCATGCTGGTGCCTGAGGAGGTCAAATAGGATGTCAGATCCCCTGAACTGAAGGTGCAGATGTTTGTGAACTACCCTGTGAGTGCTGGGAATTGATCCCAAGCCCTCTGCAAGAGCAAGGAGTGCTCTTAACCGCTGGGCCATCTCTCCAGCCCCTTTCTTGACTTTTTGATACAGGACCTTGCTTTGTAGTCCAGGCTAGCCACAAACTCATGATCCTCTTGACTGAACCTCACAAACATTAGTGATGTGGGTTAAGAGCAGTTTCAGCTTTTAGTGAGTCTAACTCAGTAGTTAGAGTGCCAGGCAATCAATGACCACAAAACCATCAAAGCCAATGGCTTTCGAGTTCTTTGTCTCATTCCCAAGAAGAATGAGGAAATGTGGCCAAGAGTGAGAAGTGTGAATGTAGCTATATTAAGAAAAAGTGAGAAAGAATTGCCCAAAGTAGGAGATGTTCCAAGGGAGGAATACCAGGAATTCCATCTTGATGTCTTGCCCAGTGGCCTTTGGGGGATGGGAAAATGGGGGGGGGGGAGAGTTACAGCCAGAATGGGCTGATGGACCTCAGTAGAGGTCATCTTTATTGAGACTGATCGTCTTAGAGCATATCACTGGCCAAGCCAGTAAAAGGTTCACACACCTTAGGTATGCTCCCCAACCAGAGAAATGACTATGTGTTACTCACCCAATCAGGGAGTGGTTGGTCACATGTGCAATGTGATTAGCTCATAAAGCACTACTCCCTTGCCTAAGGGGGTGTAACTACTGTCTCACGGGGATTTCAGGAGTAGTTCCATTCCCGGCTGGCTTTATCCATTTTTAGCAATTCTACTCATATTACATCTTTTAGACCTAGTATTGACCCCACTTCTGTCGGGGCAGCAGTTTCTACACTAGCCTAAAAGAGCATTGTGATACAAACCTTCTTTGAAAGACAGGCATATAGAAACGTCTATATGCTAACACCAGTTTTGGCCGAGCACTGCAGTGATAAGTAAGCTCCCAGTGTCTCTAAAGGGAGGGTTCTCAAGTTTGAGCCTGCACCTGGAGAGCTTGTTAAAACAGATCTCGGGCCGCAATCCAAGCCCCACTGTTTCTGATTAGATGAGTCTGGGGCAGGGGCTAGTTGCTGCTGTCACTGCTAACTCAAGAATCACCCTTTGATTTTCACTTGCAGGGCAGTGGTGGCACATGCCTTTAGTCCCAGTACTTGAGAGGCAGAGGCAAGTAGATCTCTATGAGTTTGAGGCCAGCCTGGTCTACAAATCCAGTTCCAAGAAAGCCAGGGCTACACAGAGAAAGCCTGTCTCGGAAAAACAAACAGGAAAGAAAGAAAGTCACTGCTCTCAAGCATGGCAAGCAATCTGTGCCCTTCAAGCACAGGCAACCTACCTGGCTTCCGGGTGCAGCCCACCAGCTAACTGTCCAGGAGGGAAAGTAGAAAAGTGCTCTTGTGCTGTGCTCTGGGCTGAAGCTTGATGTCCCCCAGAATTTTTGTGCTGGAGTCTAATGCTCATCATGGTGGTATTAAGAGGCGGGTCCTTCTGGGGAAAGGTTGGTGATGAGGGTACCTGCCATACGTGAGAGGTTGGGAGAGTGCAGCAAGGAGCAGAGTGTAGGGGACAAACAGCAGATTTGCTGACACCCTGATGGTGACTTCCCTCCATCTACAAGTTCCTTCTGGGTGGATGGGGTGGGGCGGTAGACAGTCTCACACTCTGGCCAGCCTTGAACTCACTACTCAGTCTGGTCTGGCCTCGTGGTATTCCTGCTGCCTCTCAAGTGCTGGATTTATAGACATGAGCCACCATCCAGTCCTAAAATATCGATGAGTAATTTCTATTATATTATTATTATTTATAAATTACCCAGTGCTATATCATTTCTGATGTGATTCAGTGAACCATGTCATTTTCATAAACGGTTGTTGTTTGAGACAGGATCTCTCTGCGTAGTCCTGGCTGTCCTGGAACTCACTCTCTAGACCAGGCTGGCCTCAGACTCACAGCTATCCCCCTGCCTCTGCCTTCTGAGTGCTGGGAATAAAAAGATGTGCCACCATGCCTGACCTCATTTTCATAAGCTTGGTTTTCTCGGGTTGACCAATGTGTGTGTGTGGGGGGGGGGGTCTAGAGTCTCACTGTGGCTATCACAGTCTAATTCCTACGTGGGGAGCAGACCACCTGTAAACACTCTTCATCTAGCACCAGGAGACCCAGGGCCCTGTTCTCCAACTGCTGTGACTTGAAGATCTTTCACATGTTCCTCCCCCACCTTGCCCCCAGCTCTTACGGATGGAAACTTAATCCCTACTATGAGGTGCTCAGAGGCTGCAAATGTAATCTGACTGTGGTATTTAGAGATGAGGCTTTGGGGAACTGATTAGAGTTAGCTTAGGTCATTAGAACAAAGCCCATATGAATGGATCCTGATGGCTTATGAGAGAGACACACGGTGTAAGTGCTTCCGGTCTCTTGCAATGCTCAGCACCGCTCTGAGATGCCACCAGCAAGAAAGCCATCACCAGATGGTGGCTCTAGACCTCAGGCTGCCAAAGTTAGGAGCTGAAGTAAACGTATTTCTTTACAAAAACGCCTGTCTCTGGTTTTTCATTATAGTAGTTGTAGCATGAATCTTAGAAGATCTTATTAATAAAAATAAACCTGAAGCCAGGTATTGGGGTGAATGCTGGAAGATCAGAGAAGCAGAACAAGCCACAGCCACCTCACCTTGCCAGTTCCTCAGCTGATCCTGTTTCCTCAGACTGGAAGCCTCTGTGTCCTCATCCAAATGGATCTCAGCTGAACTGTTGCTCAAAGGCCTAAAAGTTTAACCAGGCTCTAGTTCCTCATCCTCATGCCTTAAATACCTTTCTGCTTCCTGCCATCACTTCCTGGGATTAAAGGCTCTTGTTACCATGCCTGGCCGTTTCCAGTGTGGCCTTGAACTCACAGAGATCCAGGTAGATCTCTGCCTCTGGAATGCTAGGATTAAAGGTGTGTGTGCCACCATTTTCTGGCCTCTATATCTAGAGGCTGTTCTGTTCTCTGACCCCAGATAAGTTTATTAGGGTGCACAATATTTTGGGGAACACAGTAACACCACAAGTAGTAAAAAGGGGGTTAATAAACTGACCTTAACTGCTTCAATTCCTTCAGGAGTATGTGTGTGTGTGTGTAAATCAAATATAAAATGAGGTACTGAAAGTTGGCATTCGGAGGGGAGGATTAGAGGTATGAAAGCTCACTGTCGGGGCCTGGAGAGATGGCTCAGAGGTTAAGAGCACTGACTGCTCTTCCAGAGGTCCTGAGTTCAATTCCCAACACCCAAATAGTGGCTCACAACCATCTGTAATGAGATCTGGCACCCTCTCCTGTATACATAATAAATAAATCTTTAAAAAAAAGAAAAAGAAAAGAAAGCTCACTGTCTAAGCATGAGGATCTCAGTTCAGACCCCAGCACTTGTTTGAAGAGAAGTCCTGATGCACATGCTTGGAACCCCAGCACTGTGAGGGTGGAGACAGGAGGATCACCCGGACATACTGGCTGCCAATCTAGCTCTAGGTTCAGTGAGAGACCCTGTCTCAAGGAATACATCAGAGAGTGATAAAGCAAGACAGCTGATATCCTCTGGCCTTTGCATGCCCATGGGTACATACACCCATGCACACATCCTCATGCAACACACACACACACACACACACACACACACACACACACTCATACACACACACATATGCATACAGAGAGAGAGGATAATGAACAAATAAATGAAATTTTAAAAAAATATATAACTTTCCATGTTTAAACAATTACAATTCTGGGAGTCTAAAGATTGAGTCGAAGGAAGAGCTCCATCATCTACTGCTATAGTGGAGTCTGACATATGGATGATCTCCATCATCCACAGCTATGTTGGAGTCTGACATATGGAAGATCTCCATCATCCACTGCTATAGTGGAGTCTGACATATGGAAGATCTCCATCATCCACAGCTATGGTGGAGTCTGACATATGGAAGATCTCCATCATCCACAGCTATGGTGGTGTCTGACATATGGATGATCTCCATCATCCACAGCTATGGTGGTGTCTGACATATGGAAGATCTCCATCATCCACAGCTATAATGGAGTCTGACATATGGAAGAGCTCCATCATCCACAGCTATAATGGAGTCTGACATATGGAAGATCTCAGTCTCCACAGCTATGGCAGAGTCTGACATATGGAAGATCTCCATCATCCACAGCTATGGTGGAGTCTGACATATGGAAGATCTCAGTCATCCACAGCTGTAGTGGAGTCTGACATATGGTTCTGGGGGTGAAGAAACTGTTGCTCTACTGTTTCCAAATACACTCAACAATTGTTCCTCTTTTATTAAAGATAGTCAAAGCAAGATAATTGTATGCAAATATGTCTCATCAAGCCTGGCCCAAGAATTTACATACGTTTTATCTAGAAGAAGTGATTGGTGTCTCCAATCCACTCTGCTAGAACCTTCCATAAGGGAATTCAAAGTTGACTTTCAAGAGCCTTTAGAAACTGGAAAACCAAGCCAAGGGCTCTCCATCACCCTTCACCTGCAACACCTGACTGAATTCCTCTCTTCTTGGGGTTCTTAAAATATTTTGAAACTCTTATGCAGAAAGTGACATTCTTCATCATAAGGCAACTATATGAACTAAGTATTCAAGGTTACAAAGCAAATTATTCCAAAGGATTTTAATTGACACCATGAAGTCAAATTCAGTTCCTCCACATTAGCTAGTCACATCTAAGACTGTGGCTGCTAGTGAAGCTTTGGTGGTCCAGCTAGCACTTCCACCAGGCGCTTGTTAGGAAAAAAAAAAAAAAAAAAACAAGTACTTATTTCATTTTTGTAAAGAACTACATTTTCATAAACTAGAAAAGTTGCCAAAACATTTCCAAATTTTGAAGGAATCATTTGCCAGAGGGGAGCAAATGTTTGAATTCTGCTCATGAAAGTCTAATGCTTACAAAATTGTTGTAAACTGTGGGCAGTTTTCAGAATAGTAAAATTTCCTTAAACCTGGGAAATAAAACTAGCAAAATCAATGTTCCAAACAGAAAGTAAGTTGATAAAGATCCTAGCACTTCATTAGTTCAGCCCCATAGGGGTGAGAACGTCCCCCGTAGACTCATGTGTCTGAATGCTTAGTCTTCAGGGAGTGGCACTACTTGAGAGGACCTGCAGCCTTGTTGGAGGAAATGTGTCACTGGGGATGGGCTTTGGGGTTTCAAATGTCCATGCCAGGCCCGGTTTCTCCCCCAATACCTTGCCTGCTGCCTACAGGTCAGGATAGAAAGCTCTCAGCTACCACTGCTCCAGGGTGATGGCTATGTGCTTCCCACCATGATGATCATGGACTAACCCTCTAAAACTGTACGCAAACCCTCAGTTAAACGGTTTCTTTTGTAAGGGTTGCGTTGGTCATGGTGTCTCTTCCCAGCAATAGAGCAGTGACTAAGACAGTGATCCCAGATACTTTCACAGTGGAAATACAATCCCTCTCTGTGGATAACCAAGCCTCAGAACAGCATGGCCTAGGCAGTCAGGTGGCAGTCTACTATGATCAGCAACTTACAGGAACATCTGACTGTGTCTGGGACACACATTTTGTTTGTTTGTTTGTTTGTTTTTTGGTTTTTTTTTCAAGACAGGGTTTCTCTGTATAGGCTTTGGAGCCTGTTCTGGAACTCGCTTTGTAGACCAGGCTGGCTTTGAACTCACAGAGATCCACCTGCCTCTGCCTCCCGAGTGCTGGGACTAAAGGCGTGTGCCACCACCGCCCGGCTGTGACACACAAATTAACACAGCAACCTGGAATTGTGACTGCCAATGTTCATGAAGATGTTCTAACTGCTATGAAACTCATCCAGGTTTAGAACACATGTCTAACATGTTCATATAACTGTGACTCAATGTCTTATTTAATAGTGCTTCTCACAAAAGTTAATATTTCAAATAAGTTACTTTAATATATACCTTTTAAATTCCAGGGCCCCAGTGAAAGCCTTCCTCCCAAAAAGACAATTTAGAATTTAATTTGAGGCCAAGTGGTAGTGATGTACACCTTTAATCCCAGCACTCTGGAGGCAGAGGCAGAACATAATGAGTTCCAGGACAGCCAGGGCTACACAAAGACCCTGTCTTGGAAAAACAAACAAAAAACCTAAATAAAATTTTTTAGACAGGTTCTCTCTATGTAGTCCTGGCTGTCCTGGAACTTTCTCTATAGACCAGGCTGGCTTTGAACTCACAGAGATCTACCTGCCTCTGTCTCCTGAGCACTGAGATTAAAGGCATGCACCACCACTGCCCTGTGATTAAAAGACTTTAAAAGTAAATGTAGGGCATCACATAATTGTAGAAAAATCAACTTATAAATTATTTTATTATTAAATTGTTAAGTAATCAAAAACCTAATAAAGAAAAACAAAACACAAGAAGTTATTATTTGTGAATGTATGTGTCTGTTGTGGTGTGCACCTGTGTGTGCAGGTGCTAGTGTGCTCACAGGGAGGCAAGAAGAAGAGATTTGTCTGTCTCCACCCCTTGAAAACGCTCGTGTGTGTGTGTGTGTGTGTGTGTGTGTGTGTGTGTGTGTGTGTGTGTGTTACTCCCCTGGGGGAGACTCTCCTTTTGAACATGACGCTTGTTCTTTCAGCCAGGCTGGCTAGTCTACAGACTCCTGGGACCTACCTGACTCTCACCCCAGTACACCCATGCTTAGCTTATTCACATGGGTGTTCTCACCCACTGGGCCATGTCCCAGGCCCCAGGAAATTATTTGGATGAAACACAGAACCTCTCATTCTTTTCTTTATTTTCTTCCTTATTATTTTACTTAAATGATGAACTCATATCTTTTACTATCTCTTATCATTACTGTTTTTAAAAAGCTAATTTCTAATAGAGAAAACCAAGTGAGGCAAGCTGATTGTCCCAGCTACTCAGGAGCCTGACATAACTAATACAGTGAGTTGCAGGCCTATGATTCTAGCAACTCAAAATGCTGAGGCAGGAAAATCACAAGTTCAAGGCCTGCCTGAGCTACAATGAGTACAAGGCCAGTCTGGAAAGCATAATGAGATCCTGTCTCACAAAGTCCAAAGAGGACTGGGAGATCTCAGTGACCGAACACTTGCCTAGGGTGTTTCAGGCCCCACCCACTAGGGGAGCAAGACCAAGACCACATTCTAGTTTTAGATCAGTGCTTTTGTATGTTAAGGAGCATTTTAAAAAGACCTTATAAAGTATTTCCTGTAAACTCGGGTTGATCACGCATTAATTTCCCATATGAGGACCACCGCTGTAAACGCTCCAAGTTTATCATGGAATCGGTCTTATCTGTATCGGTTTTCTTCATTTATTCATTTTGAAACAAACCTCAAGAAACCTTTACCTAGGGGCTAGAGAGATGGCTCAGATGTAAAGAGCACTGACTGCTCTTCCAGAGGACCCAGGGTTCAATTCCTAGCACCCACATGGCAGCTCACAACTGTCTGTAACTCTCTGGTTCCAGGGGATCCAACACTTTCACAGGACACTAATAAAATAAACAAATAATCTTAAAAGATAATTTAAAATATAATTTTTTTAAAAAAAAAACCTTTACCTAGACAAAACTACTGTTCTAAATAAAAGACATATTCTTATGTATCCTTTATGTTTTTCTTCAAAATATCTGATTTCCTTTGGTTCTTTGCATACTGAAACATTTTTCCTATTTCTATTAAATTTAATTACAAGTATAAGATTTTTTTTAAGTCCAATAACCCCAATTTTTGGTGGAAATCTAAGTAATAAGTAATTCTGAACCGTCACATACCGACATTTTCCGGGTGATGGTGGATGTTGGTAATGTCAGGTTTTGAGCTGCAATGGGATGCGTTTACTAACCAACCAAGCATGCCTGTCTTTGTATAAAACTTGGGAATCCAGAGGTAAGTAAATTTATATCTCTACTAAGCAATCAGTGTTTTTTTTTAATATATATATTTTTTATTTTACAATACCATTCAGTTCTACATATCAGCCATGGGTTCCCCTATTCTCCCCCCTCCCACCCCCTCCCCTTACCCCCAGCCCACCCTCCATTCCCACCTCCTCCAGGACAAGTCCTCCCCCGAGGACTGTGATCAACTTGGTAGACTCAGTCCAGGGAGGTCCAGTCCCTTCCTCCCAGACTGAGCCAAGTGTCCCTGCATAAGTTCCAGGTTTCAAACAGCTAACTCATGCAATGAGCACAGGACTTGGTCCCACTGCCTAATTGCCTCCCAAACTGATCAAGCCAATCAACTGTCTCACCTATTCAGAGGGCCTGATCCAGCTGGGGTCCCCTCAGCCTTTGGTTCATAGTTCATGTGTTTCCATTCATTTGGCTATTTTTTTTTAATAATTGAGTAAAACTGAAATTTATTATAAGCCACAGTCATCCTAGGGACCTCCATGCTATATATATAGCCTCTATGGTTCTATGGGTTGTGGTCTGATTGTTCTTTATTTTATATCTAGAATCCACCAATGAGTGAGTACATACCATAACTGTCTTTCTGGGTTTGGGTTACCTCACTCAGGATGGCAATCAGTGTTTTAATCACTTATCTGTAAACGATCTAGCTAATCAGTGAGTGACCCCCATGCAGAACTGAGGGCTTTGTCACCAGAGAGATCTGGGAAACTCTCTTGGGGAATTTCACACCATGCACCCCAATCCCACTCACCTCCCATTTCCTCCACATCTGCCCCTCACTCTTTCCCCCCAGGAAAGTTAAGAATAAAAATAAGATAAAAATAAGCAAGTTTTTAAAAAAGGAAAAACACTTCATTCCTCTGTCTTTCCCGCTTCTCCGTCTCCTCTTCATTTCTCTTAAGGGCATTGGGAGTTGCAGTGTGTTCTGTGGTAGACCCTCTGTCCCAACAGCTTTACTTGCAAATGTTTGTTGTGTATTGAGTTGTTGGTCAGGTTTAAGGCCTCTGGCTTAGGTACACCATCAAAACAGGACCCTCACCGACATTCCTCTGCCGTTGCCCCAGGTCACAGAGAGCCTGCAGCTGTGGTTCCTCCAGATCAGTCCCTTCAAATACTCCAGCAGATCACACATGCGGTAGATGTAGGGGAGTGCCAACTCCAAGCCCAGAAGTGTTCCTAGGCAACTGCTGAGAGGTGGAGCCAGCTCTCCCAGGCCTGTGGTGGGGGTGCGGTGAGCTTTCCCAAGTGTGAGAGGAGCCAGCTGTCCTATTTGGGGTGGGGCCAGTTTTCTTGGGCCAGGGTCTGGACCAGGGGTCCGGACCAGACATCTGCATTGCCTTCAGTGATAACCAGAGCCTCAGACATCGATGCAGACACTGTCTGCCGTGGGGCCACTGACCTAAACATGGCCCTACGCAGCAGTTCGGCCTGGATGACATCATGGTGGCAGCGCAGGCCACAGAGGTTGTCATGGTCCTGACAACAACATGTCCCTCAGACTCCACCGTGGTCACAGGTGACAGCCCAGAGGCCCAGGGTTCTTGTGGCCTTTGGTGGCAATGTGGGCCATGGACATCACTACAGAGCCAGGTTACTGTAGAACCATGAACCCCAACACCGTCCTTGGCAGCATCCCAAGTCTGGATGTCACCATGACCCCAGGTGACTGCACATGCCATTCATATCAGTATTGCTCCAGCTGCAAGGTGGCCTTCAGACAACAGCATGACCCAGGTGGCGACCCAGATCGTGGGCATCCAACCGACCTTTGATGATGGTACCAAGAGCCATGGATATCAACACAGACCACAGCTGTAGCAGGGCCATGGACCCAGACATGGTCCTCAGCTGCAGCTCAGGCTCAGGTGTCACCATAGCCCCGGGTTGTTGCACAGGGTACTCAGATCTGCATGGCCAGGGCAGCCACATGACCCTTGGACACCAACATGGCCTCAGGTTTGAGTCTAGAGCCCAGGTTTCTGCACTACCTTCAATGGTAAAAGGAGCCAAAGACATGGACACAGACCTTGGCTGCAGTAGGGCCATGGACCCGGACATGACCCCTGGCAGCAGCTCAGGTCCAGTCTACATTATGGTCACAGGTGGCAGTGCAGGCCACCCAGGAGATCTGGTAAACTTTGAAATTAAGATTAGAAAACATGAAGTCTGAAAGTTGACTTATCAAGTTTCATCTCAATTACTTCTCACTTACTATTTTTTAATTTGTAGTGTGTGTGTGTGTGTGTGTGTGTGTGTGTGTGTGTGTGTGTGTGTGTGTGGAGGCCTGCATGCCATGCTGTGCATGTGGCCAAAGGGGACACCTCTGTAGGGTCAGTTCTCTCCTACCTTGCCATAGATGCTGGGATTGAACTCAGGCTGTCAAACTTGTGCAGCAAACGTCTTTACCCCCTGAACCATCTCCCTGGCCCCTCACTTAGCCTATTCTTAGCTATTATGCTTGGAAAACTTCACAAGACAGTACAGTTCTCCTAAACAGATAAACAAGTTGGTTAGTGTGTTGTTATTACAGGGGTGTCTGCAGGCCGCTCTAGGTCATTTGCCCTGAGTCACTGGACTATTATTTTGCCGTGGATTTGTTTTGTTTTGAGACAAGGTCTCACAGGCTTCACTATGTAGCCCTCAGTCATCTCCAAGTCACAGACGTTTGTCTCTTTCTGTCTCCCAGTGCTGGCATTCCAGGTTGAGCAACCACACTGGGCTGTTTTGGAAAGTCTTTCCCTGTCTTAACTGGAGTGGCAGCTACGATAAACTTCCCGGCAAGCCCAGAAGCCAGGAACATGTTTTTACCTTGGCCTAGGTCAGCACAGCCAGAGAACATCTTGGCAATGGCTTTCAAAGAGATATTTGCTGGTTTTCATTTTTTACTTGTAATTTTATTTTATTCTATTTTATTGCATCTGGCCTAAATATGACAGACAAAGCTTGTTTTATTCTGTTTTGTTATTTGTGTTTTTAAAATTAAAGCTAAAAATTTATAAGTCAAAATTTATACTCATATTATATAAGATATACCTTTAAGATAATTTTAGAAGCCAGGTATGGTAATACATGTCTATAATCCTAGGCAAGAAGCAGAGGAGTTCAGTCTGAGACACCTAGTGAATTCAAGACAAGCCTGAGCTACAAAGTTAGTCCATCACTTAAAACAAAAACAACAGCAAAAAAGATATTTTGGCTGAATTTTTAAATAGTCAAAAATCACAGTGAAAAGGAAAATGGGCAGGGAAGCATTGCCCTGCTATCATAGCCAAAAAAGATCACAAGAAAAGAAAACCAAGATCAGGGGCCAGAGAGATGGCTGAGAGGTTAAGAGCACTGGCTGCTCTTCCAGAGGTCCTGAGTTCAATTCCCAGCAACCACAGGGTGGCTGGCTCACAACCATCTGTAATGAGATCTGGTGCCCTCTTCATTCCCTGCCTCCTGCTTGCAGCTTGGCATTGTGAGCTCTCAGCTGTTTCTGCCTCTATGCCTGAGCTCTGCCATCATGGACTGACCCTCTGAAACTGTAAGCCCAATTAAACGCTTCCTTTTATACATTACCTTGACTATGGTAATATATTGCCCTCAACCTTCATAAACTTGTAGCTGAGATAGACTTCTATAATAAAAGGAGATTGATGAGAGAAGAGCATCAAAGTTATTCACATGCCTGGGAGAAAAGTCACTTAAGGCAGTGACCTGGAAGGCTGCCTTACATGGTGTGTATTCTAACAAAGAATACATACTAGAGAAGTGACGGAACCCAGGAAGAGTCCTCCCAGGCTTCAGAGGTGGGACACTGTGGGAAGGTAAACATGAAAGCTGTTGGCAGATCCTCTGGTGCCATTCTGTCTGAGCTGATAAGCAAACACTGTAAAGGATTTATATTCAGGCATCAGGTGGGAAAAAGAAGGAGGAAGACAGCAAGGCTCTTGGATTTTGTGAATCCTTGTCTTGTTTTTAGGCAAACAGGGAGGAGAGTTCTGCTTTTTTTTAAAATTATCTTCAGCTCAGCAATCCTTTATATGTAAAAGATAAATATAAGCCTCCCAATAAAATACTAGCAAACCAAGGCCAGCAACAAATTGAAACTGATTCCATGAATACAAGATGGTTCGATATACAATAATCAGTCTATATGATACAAACACACTAGTAAGAATTGAGGTCAGCTGGGCAGTGGTGGCACACACCTTTAATCCCGGCACATGGGAGGCAGAGGCAGGAGGATCTTTGTGAGTTCGAGGCCAGGCTGGTCTACAGAGTGAGTTCCAGGAAAGGTGCAAAGCTACATAGAGAAACCCTGTCTCAGAAAACCAAAAAAAAAAAAAAAAAAAAAAAAAAAAAAAAAAAAAAAAAAAAAAAGAATTGAGGTAAAACACACACACACATGATTATCTCACTTAAACTAGGAGTAGGAAAAATATATTCAACAGTATCAAGGCCATATATGAAAACTCTATTATTAGAATTGTTACTGAAACTTTTAGGCTACAAGTCTGGACTTTGGTTATCCCAACAAACTAGTTTGGACAACCCATCCTAAACACAACAATTAAAAAGACATATAAATAATAGTGAAAAACAGAGAAAGGAGATTTATTCAATGTGGCCACATTAGAAAAAGGAGCAAATAAAGAGCCCCCATGACCGCCCCTATGTCCATCATCAGGACACTGGTATGAGGTTTGGGTATAAGTAGAAGGCAAGAGGCATCCACAGCTGGACAGTCCTGGACATGGTGTGTTCTACCCACCAACTACCGATCATTGTCTCGGCTCCCACAAGCTGTCAGAAATGTGTGGCATCTCTGTCGGGGAGAAGAGTCCCTCCTCGGGCTGGCCAGGCTTCAGCATTTTCTTTTCCCCAGATGAAACTCCCAGAGAAAGTTCCAGTCTTTGGGATCCAGTGCTCCAATAATATGATGTCCTAAGTTGTGGAGGCCCAAATTATTCAGGGTCAGAGAATCTGAGCTTGCTTTACCCAGCAGGGCTGCATAAGATGATTTGACCACGGGCATGTTTACCAGGTGTTTGGAAGGGTCTACACTTGGCTGTATGGTGTGCTTTGATCTTGCAAGGGGGAGGTCTTTTGATCCTCCCCTTGGCATGTTATAAAAAGTCCTTTTGAATAAAGGACAAGGCTGTTGGATATTGACCAGGCCCTCCCAAAGCTATCCTGTGTTTCTGTCTTTCTTTTTATTGCTTAGGTCTCTCTTTCTATCTGATATTTTCTTTTTTTAATAATTTTTTTAATTTATTTATTTATTATGTGTACAGTGTTCTGTCTGCACGTATCTTTGCAGGCCAGAAGAGAGCACCAGATCTCATTATAGATGTTTGTGAGCCACCATGTGGTTGCTGGGAATTGAACTCAGGACCTCTAGAAGAGCAAGCAGTGCTCTTAACCTCTGAGCCACCCCTCCAGCCCCTATCTGATACTTTCTTATCCCTCTCTCCTCCTCCTAAAAACTCCCACAGTCCCCCACACTAAGTGTCTCTCTTTAAACTATCCTTTTACCTGGCAGGCAGGTGCATTACCAACCTTAATGTCAAAAGACTGGAATGCTTTCTCTTAACATCTAGAACAAGATAGGATGCTCTCTTTTAGCATCTCTGTTCAACGTTGTGCTAGAAATTCCAGCCAGGGCAATAAAAGAAAAGATAATGGCACGAAAATCAAAAAAGAAGGAAACCATCTGTAGCCATAGATGACACAGTCAGACATGGAGAAAACCAGAGAATCCATAAAAAAAAAAATACGAGATCGAGTCATCAGATTCAGTATAATTATAAGATGTAAGGTCAACACAGAAAAACTCGGTTTAAAAAAAAAATTGTGTGTGTGTGTGTGTGTGTGTGTTGCCTACATATATGTCTATATGTTGTATGTGTGTCTGGTGCCTGAGGAGGCCAGAAGAGGGTGTTGGATCCCCTGGTACTGGAGTTAAGAATGGTTATGATTTTTGAAAAACTTGTAAAACACTGGCTGTGGGAACCAAACCCAGTGTTCTTAACTGCTGAGCCATCTCTCCAGCTGAAAACCACTTATAGCTTTACATATTAGGGATGAGCAATCTGAAAAGGAAGTTATGAAAATAATTCTATTGTAATAACCAAAAAAGAAAAGCTACTTATATAATAAAATTAACAAGAAGATAGAAGATTTATACCCTAAAAACTACAAGGAGTTAGTGAAATTAATCTTTAAAGCTCTAAATAAATGGAAAGGCAATCTTGTTTTTGTGATTTAGAAGACTTGACACGATGAGATTTTAGATCTCACCAACAGTGATCTACTCAAAATCAGCACAATCTCCACAAAAGTCTCAATATTTTTTTTTTTTGTAGAACTGGAAAAGCTACATAGAGTTCACATTCAATCATAAAGGAACCTGAACAACCAAACCAAATATTTAAGAAGTTGGAGGACTTACACTTTTTGACTTAAAACATACTATAAATTAAGGAGAATATATATATATATATATATATATATATATATGAGATATATATATATATATATATATATATATATGAGATATATATATATATATATGAGAGAGAGAATTACCTCTCTCTAGCTAGATCCTCCAAAAGTGCGAAAAGATTTGAATTGATAATTCTCCAAACAGGCTATACAAATGCCTAGCAAGCATATGGGAGAAAAATAGTCTACATCATTAGTCATTAGAGAAATTAAAGCTACAATAAAGTAGCATTTCACACCCACAAGAACCACTAAGTTTAGCAAAAAGGGAAGACAGTACTGGCAGAGGCACAGGAAAATTGTTGGGAGGAATGAAAACCATGTAGGCACTGTGGGAAACAGGTGGGCAGTCCTTCAAAGCTAAACACTGACTTCGCAAGAGTCAGCAACTTCCTCCTAGGTGCACAACCCAAAGACCTGAAGCCAGGTGCTCAAGCAAATAGGATTGTTCCTAGCAGCCTTGTTCACAACTGTGGAATGATAGAACCAACCCAAAGTCCTTCAGTGGCTGAATGGATTAAAAATGATATATATTCATACAATGGAAAATGATTCATTGACTGTAAAACATTAATGCACGCTACAGCATGAATAATCCCTGAAACAGTTACTGAGGAAAAAGTCATTTATTATATAGTTGCATTTAAATGAAATATCAAGGAGCGGTAAATTCATAAAAATGGAAAACGTAATAGTGGTCACTTGGGCTAGGGAAGAGAACAAATGGGGAGTGATTACTTAGTACAGGATGATCAAATATTCTGTAACTGGATAGAAGGAATAATTGAAGAAAATGTCTAAAGGGCATTAAACCGTACACTATTTTAGGGTTTCTCTGTGTAGCCCCAGCTGTCTTGGAGCTCAGGATTCACCTGCCTTTGCCTCCCGAGTGCTGGGACTAAAGGTGTGCACCACCACTGCCTGGCTGAACAGCACACTTTTTAGACAGAATTTCATGGAGCCCAGCATGGCTTTGAACTTGCTATATGGTGGAGAATAGCCTTAAACTCCTGACTTTTCTGCCTCAGCCTCCCAAGTGCTGGGATTACAGGTGTGTGCCACCATGCTCAGCTTTGAAATCAGTATTTTTAAAGGTTAATTTTATATTACATGGGTTTCACATTAATTTTTAAAAGACAGCAGAAAGGATGTTCTTGTACAGGACTATTCTCCAAGCCAGACAGCCACCATTTTGGAGTATTCAGTTGTGGAAGCTTGAAAAAGATGATCCCAGGTTGACTGTTTGCATCCCCTCATAGAAGACTGGGGAGCAGCACAGGACCCTCACCTGAGTATCCAGCTGCTCCCAGCACCTGCTGAATGCATCCCTACCTGAATTACACGTAGCTTGGGTAAGGGCTGGTATATATAGGCCTGGGAAAGGGTGGGGCCTCCATCTATGTGGTACAATAAAGTTCTTGTTCTCCTCAGCTTTCCAGGTGTGACCTGTTGGGGAGGAGTGTCCACAGCCCTGCAAGTAACCCCTCACCTAGGCTCTGTAAGGAAGCCCAATACACTCATTGGTTCCCCAGGATGAACTTCAGTAGAATCGGGCCTTGGTTTCCACCTGGGACCTTAGGAGAATGGGTAGGCATTGCTTATGTCTCTCCCTGGGAAGGAGTTTTAGAGATAGACGCAGTTCTATATTTTCAGAAAGACAGCTGTTTTCTGTCCAGATTCAGTCATAGTCAGTCATAGTTATATAGGGCCTCATGGGACCTTTGTGCTTTCAAAATGCACGTGCTAACAGCTGGAAAAGAAGGGCTCAGTTCCCTGGCATCTTTAGGAGGAGCTGACACTCAGCTGAAATCACTGCATGGATGTATTGGTGTTGATATCCATAGGTGTTTCCAATTGCCAGGGCATCGTGTTGATTCTTTTTATTTTTCTCATTTATTTACTTGTTTGTTTGTTTATTTATTTTCAAAACAGGGTTTTTCTGTGTAGTCCTGGCTGTCCTGGAACTCACTGTGTAGACCAGGCTGGCCTCAAACTCAGAGGTCAGCCTCCCTCTGCCTTCCCAAATGCTGGAATTAAAGGTGTGTACCACCACCACCCTGCTAGTTCCTAAATACTTAGGTTTTGTTTTGATTATTTGGTTGGCTTTCTGAGCCCAGGCTGGCGTGTGGGTTCCCTGGCGCTGGGATCACAGGCGTTCCCAGCCAGTCCTCTCTGAGCTACTTGTCAGTCATCCTTGCCGCTCGGTGCTGAGTGTCCTGAGCACTGGGGATACAGCAGTGAACAAGTCGGAGATGACTCTCAGTCCTCATGAAGTGTACATGCCAGTGTGGAAGGGAGAAATGCCTGGTGAAGAAGCAGTCCTGTAACTGAGCATTTAGGAGGCGAAGCCAGAAGGATCAGGAGTTCAATGCCAGTATGGGCTGCATAGGGAGACCCTGTCAGCAAATAAAACAGCAAACCATTAGTGATAATATGATAGACACAGACAGGCACTAAGGGAAAGAATAGAAAACAGGCTAACGGTATTGGACACCGTCACACCCAAGGCACTCATGGGAGAGCAGCCTTCCTGCAGTTAACAATTACAGAGTTAGGACCAGAAGGAAAGGAGATGGGGGAAGAAAGGAAGCACCCCGAAGTTACCATAAGCGACCCCCCCCCAAAAAAAACAGAGTCTTACGGCGAGTGGAGGGGTTTTAGTCTGAAAGCAGGTCCAACACTGGAGCTTCACTAGTTCGAAGAAGCCAGAGTCCAGGGTGACCACAGCAGACAAGAACTGAGAAGAGACCACCAGAAAGGGGTAAAGGTAAGAGGAGGGTGTGGAGCATGGGGTGGAATCTGGCACACACCTCTGGCTCATCCCAGCCGTGCGAGGCCAACTCCCAGCTGCTTAGCCAAGGTTAAAAGAACCAAACGACTACAGCAGGGCAAAGAGCGTTTACTGTGTGGGGGGAGCCAAGTCAGCCGGCTAACTTCTGTTTTAATTGCATGCTCTTCAGAGAAGGTGGGGAAAGTCCACATCCAAGTCCCGATAAACTCCTCTTCCAGGCTGGCTTCTTACCCAGTGCCCTTGGATCCCTCACACTCTGTTCTCGTTTCCCTCTTCGTTAGGTGGGAAGGGAAAATGAGCTAGCGTCTTCGAGGAAAACAGTCTGGCGCCAAGAATCAAAAGTGACACTGTGTATGCCTCTGACCCACTGATTCCTCTTTGAGATCTCCCCTCTCAGAGATAAGCAAATACCCAGGCACAGTACAAGTTAGAAATGCAGGGCAGGGCTGGGTGTGGTGACTCAGGCTGGCCCTCCCAGCTCTGGAGGCAAAGGCCGGAAATCCGTTGTTTTACCTTGTTCTGGTGGCTGTGCTATAAACTACTAGTGGCCCAGCCGCTAAGGCCATAGCCTGGGGGAGTTCTGTTCCCCCAGACAATGGCTCTGTGGCTGCCACTAAAGGTAGTTCCAACTAAATCTCTATAATTCTAATAAAACTCAAGATTCAAAGGCGAGGGTGAAAACCTGTGAGCCCAGAGAGTTAGAATAGCAACTGTCTAGCTTTCTCTCTCCGCAGGTATCCCAGAAACCACTCCCTTCCCCACGTCCCCAATTAAAAAAACCCACCCTGCTAATTCCGGTCAACCAGTTGCTAACTCCGCCTCTCTGAGCCCAGGCTAATTTTATTAATTAATTTTATTAATTTAATTAATTCGAATGTAACACATCTTTTATATAGTTAACAAATGCAGCATGATCAAATGTAACACATGTTTGCCTGGTTAAACAAATATTCCACAACAGAAATCATTGCAAGTTCCAGGCCAGCCAAGGTTACCGAGTGAGGCCCTGATCCCTCCTCCATCCCACCCTCCAGTAGGTATGTGGCAGGGAAGTTTTCCTGCTCGGTCTGCTCATCCTAGTTTTCTGCGGCACAGACTGTAAAAGCAGACTAGCAGGCAAAGAAGAGAGAAACAGAAGTGTGTGGCAATGTGCACTATACAGACAGGACACCACTCAGTGATGGGTTTAGACCTGGGTTTAGGCCTCACGTTAAGGAACGAATGATAGTTTATCGATCCTGAAGTGATGGAGAGCAAACCCAGGGCCTTACACAGGCTAAGCTGGCTCTTTACCACTGAGCTGCATCACCAGCCCCAGAATGGGATTCCTATTTTATTTTTATTCTGAGACAGTGTCTCACTGTGTCAGCCAGTGTAGTCAGACTTTTTCTGTCCTGCCTGCCAGCTCCCAAATAACTATATGGAGACTTCTTAGTTATTATGAAAGTTTGACCAATAGCTTAGGCTTGTTTCTAATTAGTTCTTGTAACTTAAATTAACCCATATCTTTTTTTTTTTTTTGAGACAAGGTTTCTCTGTGTAGTTTTGGTGCCTGTCCTGGATCTTGCTCTGTAGCCCAGGCTGGCCTCAAACTCACAGAGATCTGCCTGCCTCTGCCTTCCCAGTGCTGGGATTAAAGGAATGTGCCACTACCACCTGGTTTAACGAATATCTTTTAATTTACATTTTAATCTAGATTACCTTTATCTTTTGTTTGTTTGTTTGTTTGTTTGTTTGTTTGTTTGTTTGTTTTTCTGAGACAGGGTTTCTCTGTGTAGCTTTGAAGCCTGTCCTGGAACTTGCTCTGTAGCCCAGGCTGGCCTCGAACTCACAGAGATCCGCCTGCCTCTGCCTCTCGAGTGCTGGGACTAAAGGCGTGCGCCACCGCCACCACCCGGCCCTTTTTTTTTTTTTTCTTTCTTTTTTGATTTTTTGAGACAGGGTTTCTCTGAGTAGCCTTGGCTGTCCTGGAACTCACTCTGTAGACCAAGCTGGTCTTGAACTCACAGAGATCCGCCTGCCTCTACCTCCCAAGTCTTGGGATTAAAGGCGTGCACCACCTCCTGGCTACCTTTACTTTGTAAAGCCCAAGCTACTTGCTCTGCATCTCTGGCATCACCTCACAACTCCACCCTTCTTCTTCCCAGCATCCTCTGTGCCTGGAAATCCTGCCTAGCTATTGGCCATTCAGCTCTTTATTAAACCAAAATGATTGTCACATCTTTACAGTGTACAAAAAGATTATTCCACAGCAGACCAGGCTGGCCTCCACTGCACAGAGACATGCCCACATGTGCCTCCCAGTGCTGGGGTTAACATCATGCACCACCATGCCTGGCCCATGATAGATAATCAAAGAGGTGACAAGACAAAGACTGAACTCTAGGGGAAGGTAAATACAGCGAAAACAATGGACTATTAGAGCCATGTAACACACTGCGTGCCAGTTCTGGGCTAAGGTTCTGCTTTGTCTTCAGCATTTAACCTTTATCCTTCTAGGTGAAGGTAGAGGGGAGCCTTCATAAATCTGTCTTGACTTTAGGCCAATGAGGAAGGGCAATAATAAGTAAGTGTTTCTTATTTCTGCTTATTTTCAATTGTCTTCAGCTCCAAATACCGTTTTGCCAAAGTGGTGTGCTTGGAGTGGCCCTGCCACTCCTCAGAACGCTTTGCTTACAGTACCGTGTTTCAGTGTTTCCGAATTGTCACATAAGCAAAGGTTTAAGTCTGAGAAAATGCTCTGTTGGGATGCGAGAGTGGCCTCAGTGGTTAAGAGCGCTTGCTGTTCCTGCACAAGACCTGAGTTCAGTTCCCAGCACCCATGTGGGATGGCTCAATAGCTCTAGCTCCAGGTAATCTAGCACCCCCTCTGGCCCCCACGGGCACCTGCACTCACGTGCACATTCCCACATACAGATACACACAAATACATAGAATTTGAAACACAGTTACATTTTCTTAAGTGCTCTTTTGAGAGAGTTATTATTGTTATTGAGGTCTGCATTGTTGCCGTCCTATTGAGAGCAGCAATCTACCCAAATCACAAACTCTTGGAAAACCACATCCGGGAATTCAGCCTATAAATATTCTTACATGTAGATGACATTGGATGTGGACACTCGGGTCTCTCCTATGCTTCTCTGAACCAGCATTACTATCTTGCTGGTTCCTATATCAGTTTTTTTTATTTTAATTTATTTATTCTTTATTGTGTGTGTGTGTGTGTGTGTGTGTGTGTGTGTGTGTGTGTGTGTATGTGCTTACATGAGGTTACGTATACTATGTGCATGCCTCGTGCCCATGGTGTTCAGAAGAGGGTGTCATATCCTCTAGAAAACTGGAGTTAGACAGTTGTGAGCCACCGTGTGGGTCCTGAGGCCCACACTCAGCTCCTCTGTAGCAGCAGCAAGTGCTCTTAACTGCTGAGCCATCTTTCTATAGTCTTCTTTTTAGTTACATTTTAAGCATTCATTTACAATATTTTATCCTAGAATCATGTTTTAACTAATTAATTGAACTGATTGAATTTCTGGAAGCTGTGAAATATATATATATAATTTATATATATAAATATAATATATTTTATATATAAAATATATTATATAAATATATTTATATAATATATAAAATATAAAATAATATAAAATATAATATATATTATAAATATAATTTACAGGAAGAACTAATCTGATTGCCATTGAATCTTTCTGAATTGGTTACTTTTCTCATTGGTACAACAAGATAACTGACTTCAGCAACTCAAGGGGAAGACTGGTTTGTTTTAGGTCATGATTTCAGAGCTTTGAGTCCATAGTTGTTGGTTCCTATAGTCCATGGATTCTGGGCCCACGGTGAGCCAGAGCATCCTGGAAGCAGAGCCCAGATAGAGGAGGAGACTATTTACCTAAGGACAGAGAGGAAGAAGAGAGGAAGGAGGGTGCTGGGAATAACCTTAGAAGGCACACCCCCTACTGACCCACTTCCTGTAGTAGAATGTTATTTTAAGGGGTGTTGCTTTTGTTTATGGTGCATTTGTTTAACTCTGTGAAGCTGAGTTACTGTGTCTGTGTAAAACACCTGATGGTCTAATAAAGAGCTGAACCGCCAATAGTGAGGCAGGAGAAAGGATGGGCAGGGCTGGTAGGCAGAGAGGATAAATAGGAGAAATCTAGGAGAAGAAGGAAGAAGGAATGAGAAGGAGGAGGACTTCACGGGCCAGCCATCCAGCTACACAGCCAGCCACAGAGTAAGAGTAAGATTTACAGAAGTAAAAGGACCAGAAAAGACTAGAGGCAAAAGGTAGATGGGAAAATTTAAGAAAAGCTGGCTAGAAACTAAGTTTAGTTAAGGCTGGGCATTTATAAGTAAGAAAAAGGCTCCATGTGTGATTTATTTGGGAGCTGGGTGGCAGGCCCCCCAAAAGAGCCAAAGAAGTAAAGAGTAAAAATCAACCAATAAAAAACTTCTTCCACCTAGGCCTCATCTCCCCAAGTCCCCACAACCTACCAAAATATCACCACTAGCTGGGGACCAGTAAGTCAGCACATAAGTCTATATTCAAACTATAATATTTTACATGTATGTAAAACTGTGTGTATGCATATAGACATCAAAAGAAGCATTTGAAATAATTTTTACCAAAATAGTAACAGTACATTGCTCCAAATAGTGATATTTAGAGTGAATTTCACTTTCTTCTTTGTGAATTCCTCTATAGTCTACATTATTTTATAATGGATATCATTTTTTAAAATTAAAAAGCTAGAAAAAAATACAGCATTTACCTAACATGTACACAAGGTGTTGGATTGATCTCCAATGCAAAAAAAAAAAAAAAAGTTACTCTCTAAAGTTTATCTTAGCCTTTGCTTTCTGGTCTCTAGAAGAGGAAGGTGGTATTCCTTTCTTTACTGAATGCCCAATGGTGAGCTAAATACTTATAGTGTATGGATTTGGGTTTTTGTTTTTTGAAACAGGGTCTCAACTATATATCCCTGGCTGTCATAGAACTCACTGTGTAGACCAGTCTGGCCTCAAACTCACAGAGACACACTTAAGTGCTCTTCCTCCCCAGCGCTGGGATTAAAGGGGTGCCCAGCCATACCAGGCCTATAGTCCACGGTTACTAAGTATCTTTTCTTATCATACCCGTGTCTCCAAAGAACAGACCTAAAGCGATAGGAAGATCTGCCCACAGTCTTCAGTGAAGTTCTGCAGTGAGGAGCTCATCATGTAAAAAACATTGCCCACTAGACTGGCTGTTTGTCACTCATTTAGCATCTAAAACTCTGTGACCAAGGAATCTCCACCCTGTAAGGCAAAGATAACCAGAATATTCTGAGGCTGGGAGCTGGGACCCAGGTTCCACCAGTAGCGAGTGTTCAGCCCAGGTATTACGTTTCTTGTTCACGGCCCAGAATTTGCCAAAATCCATTCCAGAGAAGGGGAATTTTCAGACGCAGGTGTGGCAGTACTCCTAATGGTGGCCAGGGCCATCTAACACCAACAGGACTGGCCATGCCAACTACAGTGTCTGTGTCTGATGGTGTCTTCCTGCCTGCCGCAGAGCCATGGAACTTGAGGATGTTTTCATTGTGAAGCCGCTCTGTTCTTCAGGCCCTCTGTAAAATAAATGAATAAATAAAGAATGAATAAATAAATGAATAAATAAATAAATAAATAAAAGCACCCTTTCTTTTAGTAAATTCCTTTTCTGCCTCAGGTATCAAGAAGTGGTTTCTATTACTTTCAACTAGAAATCCTGCTATATACATACATAGGTACGTATATAAACATGTGTGTGTATAAATTGAAATTGTCCTCTGATTCAGGGTTCTCTAGAGGAACAATAAGCCATGGAATGAATGAATGTGTATGTACATATGTATATAATATTGAAGAATTTATTAAATTGATTTGCATTTAAATAGCCACAACAGCCGAGTCACATCTGAGAAGTCGAGAACCTGGTAGCCACTAGGTCCATGAAGTAGTGTTTCGAAAGCTATAGTTGTTAGTTATTTAGTGGCTCTCTTACCCTGCGAGAAAATGTCACGAAACACAACAGAATCCACTAATCAGAGTTTTATTAAGATAAAAGAGACAGACGAGTGCTCAGACCTGTGGAGAGACATGTGTGGAGAAGGAGGAAGCCAGGAATATAGCGCTGGCTTATAAAGGCTGGGTGGCGCACACGTACACAGGTCGACGTGGCTACTCCACACGTGTGCAGATCACATGGTTACGTTGCGCGCTCTTACACAACCATGAAAAGCCACGGGGTCCTGGTCACACGAGATGCCTTGACCCAGAAATGGCTATTTTGACCTGGAACTGGCTAGGCAGAAGTGTCTAGGTCTGCCCGGCATTCATAAACATGCCCAACCGTGGGGGTGTGTTGTGAATCCATCACCCCTGACGCTTCTTTTTTTAAAAAAGGGGGGAAAATGTGGTTGAGTAGTATGAGGCGACATTTCTCTCAAAGGTTGCTTCTGGCTGAATAGTGGGCGTCGGTTGGCTCTTGGAGGAAATGGGGAGGGTAGCTTGTGAAGTCCTGGGATGATGGTGGGGGGCTCCTGGAATGACATTCTGCCGTCCCCTTGTTCTGCAGCTGTCCATCCGTGCTGTGGCTGGGAACCTTCTGTTTGACAAGATACTGTTGACATAGAAAAAGCTTAGAGAAAAAAAGAATCATTATTATTTTATTTTTGGAGTTGGCATTTATCTGAGGTAGATTTGGCCTTCCCAGATGGAGACATGTGACATTTATCTGAGGTAGATCGGGCCTTAGTACTCTGCTTAATTTTTATCTGAGACAAGCCTTATTAGAGGTAGTTTATTTAAGGCACCTGTTTCCCTTATTAAGTTAGCATTTAGGAAACGCAGGTGATCAGTTGCTGAGTATTGAACAATGATCGACTGTTGTATTTTTCCTTACCGCCTGGCTATTTTTGATGGTCCTTTTTGCCTCTGGCTCTGTGTGGCCCTAGTTGGAAAAGGAAGGGGTGATACCTTATTCCTCTGGAATTGGTGACAAGGCAGTGGATCCTGATGTCCTCTGGAACTTGAGGGTACAAGGCTCTGTTTGTTTCACTGTATATGAAGAGAGATTTTTCTGGGATGGAGGTGAGATAAAAGGTTTTAGATGAGACAGGTAGAACCAGTGAGGAAAGCCCTCGAGTTTAGCAGCTGTAGGAGTCACAAGAATTACCTTGAAGGGTTCCTGCCACTTAAGGGAAAGGGATGAAGGGTACTGGCCTGGAGGGAAGAGAAGAACCTGATCCCCAATGTGGATTAGAGGTGGACAATTATTGTCACACGGCTGAGGTAATGAACAGTCTGCATAGCTCCATATGATAGACCTTAAGTGACATAAAAGGGGAGTTAACAGGCTATCTGGAACAGTTGGAGGGTTGGATAAAAGACCTGGTGTTAGAACTGGCCTCCCATACATTAGTTCAAATGGAGAAATTGAAAGAGGCTTTTTAGGAAGAGCCCTGAGCCTGAGAAGAGCTACAGGGAATAATCTTACCCAATTGAGATGAAGTTCCTGTGACATCTTAGTAATAATAGTTTTTTTTAAAGACTGGTTGGTACACTCCACCTTTCTTGAGGATTGAGGATGGTATGGGATATGAAAATGCCAAGCAATGTTAAGAGCCTTAGCTAGTGTCTGAGAAATCTGAGAGGTGAACTCTGGGCCATTGTCAGACTGAAGAGAAGCAGGAACCCCAAACCGAGGAATAATTTCTCGGAGAAGGAGGTCTGTAACTGTCTGAGCCTGCTTATTAGAAACCAGCTATGCCTCCACCTAATTTGAAAATGAGTCCACCTTCATGAGGAGATATTTAACTTTCCTGATGGTGGGCATGTGGGTAAAATCGAGCTGCCAGTCAGTCCCTGGAAGGGACCTCTAGCCTGGTGGTGGGAAAAGGCTGACTCCTATACTATTGGGATCTATTTTTTGGCAGATATCACAAGAGGCAGTAATAGTTCTTAAGAACTGTAAGTCCTCAGAGGTGGGCTGCAGGTGAGCTTTTATGAATTGAGACAGAGCAAGATTGTTAGGATGAAAGAGCTGGTGTAGATAGGAAAGAATTTGTCTAGTGTCTGGAGTTCCCTGTGAGGGTGTAGGCTGTACTGTATGGATTCCCTGTGGTGGGTGAGGTGAGACTTGGCCCTGGAGGGCTGCTGTTCTGGCTGCCTGGTCAACCTGGTTGTTTCCCCTAGAGATGATGGAGCTATCAGTCTGATGAGACCGGCAGTGGACAATTCCTATAGCCCTGGGGAGGTGGGAAGCCTCCAGCATGGCCATTATTTGGCCTGAGTTAGATATGGATCCCCCTTTTGCTGTGAGAAGGCCACACTCCCTCCAAATAGCAGTGTGGGACAGGAGAATATAAAAAGCATATTTGGAGTCTGTATGAACATTTAGAGATTGTCCCTGTGCCAACTGGAAGGCACGGGTAAGAGCTATCAGCTCAGCCTGTTGGTTAGTGGTGTGTGTGGGTAATGCCTGTGCCTCTATTATCTCAGTATCTGACACTATGGCATAACCCACTTTATGAGTCCCTTCATATAAAAAGGAGCTGCCATCTGTGTACCAGGTATAAGTAGCCTGAGGCAACGTGCCCTCCTGTATGTGTGAAGGGTGAGGTAACAGTACCTCTAAGGTTTCAGTGCAGGAATGAGAAGAATTGTCAGCATTAGGTTGAGGGAGGAGGCTTGAAGTATAAAGAGGTGGACAAGTCTGGAAAGTAAGTGTGGCATCCTCTAGTAATGCCACCTGGAGAGAAAGAACCCAGGAAGGAGGTAAAGTTTGTAAGCCTTTATAAGTTAAAAGATGGGACAGATTATGATGAGAAAACACAATAATGGGTGACCCAAAGCTTAGCTTTTTTGATTCCCGAATAAGGAGCTCTGCAGCTGCTAAGGCACGGATACAAGGTGCCCAGCCCTGACTGGTAAGGTCTAGCTTCTTTGACAGATAGACTACAGGTGCAAAGGATGGTCCCAGCTGATGCCCTAGAGTTCCCAGGGCAAATCCTTCTCTGCTACATAGATGGAGAAGGGACGGGTTAAGTCTGGGAGATGAAGCACTGGGGCCTGAAGAAGGGCCTGTTGGAGCTTTTGGAATGGTTTAGTGACCGGATGGAGGAGGGGCTCATGTGGCGAGCCCTGAGATGCCTTGTATAAGGAGCGAGCAAGGAGAGAAAAAGATGGAACCCAAGACTGTAGGAAGCCAGCTATTCCTAGGAAAGACAGAATCTCCTGTTTAGTAGAAGGGACTGCAAGAGACTGGATTAGACACTTTCTGTCTACAGTAATAGCCTTGTGAGTTGGAGTAATGGATAGACCTAAATAGGTGACCTGGGGAGGTGGCAGCTGAACTTTAGAAGGAGATACCCTGTAATCTCCGGTGGATAAGAAATTTAGGAGAGCAGAGGTGTTAGTTTGGCTAACCTGTAAGGACGGGCTACAGAGTAAAATATCATCTACATACTGCATTAGTTTAGAGCCAGGGAGAGATAGAGAGAGCAGGCCAGAGCCTGACCAAATAGGTGTGGACTGTCTCTGAATCCCTGTGGCAGAACAGTCCAGGTCAGCTGTGTGGACTGGTGAGTGTCAGGGTCAGTCCAGGTGAAAGCAAAGATATTTTGAGACTGAGGACTGAGAGGAATAGAAAAGAAGGCATCTTTGAGATCTAGAACTGAGAAGTGAGAGATTCCCAAAGGGATAGTGGATAGGAGAGTATAAGGGTTAGGTACTACAGGATGGAGGGGGACCACTGCAGAGTTAATGAGCCAGAGGTCTTGAACCAGGCAGTAGATTCCATTAGACTTTTTAACTGCAAGTATGGGGGTGTTAAAAGGTGAAGAGGTTAGGCAGAGCAGCTTTTTTCTGAGAAGGTCAGAAATGATAGGCTTAAGTCCTCTTAGGCTCTGGAGTGAGAGAGGGTACTGAGCCTGGGTGATATATCTGGCAGGATTTTGTAGCTGGATAATAATAGGCTGATGATGTCTAGCAACAGAAGGGTTTGGGGTATCCCAGACTTTTGGGTCTACCTGAGAGGCTGTCAGGGGAAAAGAATTGTTAGAGTCAGCAGAGTGAGTGGCCAGGAGGAGGAGTAGAGGGGCTGCTGGCGAGTCTGGGATGAGGCGAATGTGTGGAGCGAAAGAAATGGATGCTCCTACCTTAGCTAGAAGATCCCTTCCCATTAAAGGTACAGAGCAGCTTGGCACCACTAAGAATGTGTGTGTGAGAGGGATGCCTCTGAAAATACAATTGAGTGGTGGTGTCTGATGAGGTAGGTAAGGCTGTCCCCCAACCCTGACAATAGGGAGACGAGCAGGAGAGGTGGGCCCCCAAAACTCTCTCAGGACAGAGTAGGTAGCTCCAATATCCAAAAGGAATGAGACGGGGCACTCATTTACTTTTATTATTACCCTTGGTCCCCTGTGTGAGATGGGAGTGGCCGGGGCTGAAACCGGGCAGCGTCAGTCCTCGCTGTAGGCCAAGCCTAGAAAGTCAGCCAGAGGGTGGTCTTTGTCTGGCGTTCCTATGTCACTTGGGACATTAGGACAGTCAGCTGACCAGTGACCCTTTTGGCAACATTTTGGACAAGGCCTTGTTGGTGCCCTTCATGGGGCCATGGTGCAAGCCCGGACCCAATGGCCTTCGAATTTCCCGCACTTGAAACAGGGACCAGACGGCTTTCGGGGAGCCAGTCAGATGGTGTTTGCCAGCATCTGGCAGTTCCTTTTCTGGGCTTTTTCATCTCTCCCATGGTACACCTTAAATGCTATCGCCAGCACATCTGCCTGTGGAGTCAGAGGGCTGTTCTCCAAATGTTTAAGTTTATCTCTAATGTGGGGGAAGCTCTGTGAGACAAAGTGGGTCATTAGCAGCTGCCTGCCCTCAGGGCTCTCTGGGTCTCAGCTAGTGAACTAAAGTAGATCCTTGGTGAGCCACTCTAAGAAGTGAGATGGATTTTCGTCCTTGTCCTGAATTATTATTTTTAGTTTTTCATAGTTTGCTGGTTTCAGGGCAGCCTTATGGAGGCCTGTCAGGAGACAGGTAATAAACCTATCTCTGGCTAGAGAGCCACCCTGGGTGTTATAGTCCCAGTGTGGTTCTTGGTCAGGAACCGCCTCAGCTCCTGGAGGGTATGAGGGGTTAGTCTGGTGAACTTCGTCTGCATGGATCCTAGCCTGTTCCCATACTCGCCTGCGTTCCTCAGGAAGTAAATTATTAGAAAGTATCATGTATATATCATGAAAGGTGAGACTATAATATTGAGTTATATATTGAAACTGTTTAATAAAGGAAGCCAAATTAGAAGTATAAGAACCCAGCTTAGTTTTTATCTGAGAGAGTTCTGCGAGAGAGAATGGAACATGAACTTTAATCAGTCCATCCACACCAGCCACCTCTCACAAAGGGAGAACAGTGGAAGGGTTTGCATGGCTGGAACCAGGCAATTTAGCAGTTCCGGAATGGGTGGTAGGCGGGGTGAAGGTTGGAGCCAGGGCAGGGCCTTTGGAAACGACCACTGCCAAGGGAGGAGCAGCAGCTGCTGCTGAAGGAGGATCGGCTTTAGAGGGAGAAGAATCCGGAAGAGGAGCTGAAGGAACAGTCACCCTAGGAGTAGGGGTGGGAGCCGGAGGTCGGATAGGTGGAGGTTCATTAGCAGGATCTAGAGACAGAGATTCCAGAGTCAGAGAATCCTCTGGTTTAGGCATAGCTAGGAGCATATGAGCAGGAGAGAAGGAATCCAGAAGAGATGGTTTAGCACTCAGAAAGAAGAAAGCACCTTTTTCCATTTGCCTGCTCGCTGACAGAAATTAGATGACTCCCGTAAAATATCGGGACCTAAGGAGCTGCTCGGCGGCCATTTTTTGTTATTTTCTAAAGCACATTTGGGCCATCTCTTAGTACAGAGACAGATCAGCTTAGGAATCTTTATGTAAGGCATTAAGCTGAGAGGTTTTAAAGCTTCAAGAAGACAACCTAAGGGAGAGGAAGGACTAATAGGGTTGGAAGCCTTGTTTCCCATGTCTGCAGCAGAGAGGCAGAAAAATAAAAAATAAAAAAAAACAAATGTGGCCGGGCGTTGGTGGCGCACGCCTTTAATCCCAGCACTCGGGAGGCAGAGGCAGTCGGATCTCTGTGAGTTCAAGGCCAGCCTGGGCTACCAAGTGAGTTCCAGGAAAGGCGCAAAGCTACACAGAGAAACCCTGTCTCGAAAAAACCAAAAAAAAAAAAAAAAAAAAACAAATGTGATCCGGAGCCAAGGCCCCAGGGGTCCCCAAGGCCAAAGACAGATACCGGCAGATACTGGACACAGGCCACTAAACGGCTCGTCATGGGGGGGGAGGGGCACGTGAGGCAAGGATTCCCCAGGAATCCGGACAGCGTCTGCGGCTCCCCCTATTTAAAGAATACTTAGTGAGGTGCCGGACACTCAATGGTCATTCTCACAGATTCAGGAAACCATTTATGCTGGCCAAAAAGTGGGGGACTCACCAAGGGGGGAAGCGGTGTTGGATGGAGTTTTGTGCGGCCAGGCAAATGGATAGTGGTCTGTCGTGTACGGAGCAGAGTCCTCAGTTTGTGTGCAGCAGTCCCCGGTTTACGGGTTTCCAGGCACAGGGCGCCCGGAAGCGCCCGCTTGGTCTCGGCACCAGATGTTAGTTATTTCGAGGTGCTCTAACCCTGTGAGAAAATGTCACGAAACACAACAGAATCCACTAACAAGAGTTTTATTAAGATAAAAGAGACAGACAAGTGCTCAGGCCTGCGGAGAGACATGTGTGGAGAAGAAGGAGGAAGCCAGGAGTATGGCGCCAGCTTATAAGGCTGCGTGGCGCACGCGTACACAGGTCAATGTGGCTACTCCACACGTGTGCAGATCACATGGTTGCGATGCACGCTCTTACGCAACCATGGAAAGCCACAGGGGCTTGATGCCTTGACCCGGAAATGGCTATTTTGACCTAGAAATGGCTAGACTGAAGTGTCTAGGTCCGCCGGGCATTCACAAACATGCCCTACCGTGGGGATGTGTTGTGAATCCATCAGTAGTCCCACAGTAGCGGCCTCTCACTAAGGAGCCCACCCTGTAAATGCTCAGTCCACAAGACCAGAAACCTCAGCAGTCCAATCTGCTGCCGAAAAGCGGGAGGGTTCTAGAAAGGCTGGTTCTGATATCAGTAAGACAATCAAGGGATAATCAACTCGATGGCAAGGGGTAAGGCCACTCAAGCAATCTTCCCTCTGCCGTACCCCTTTCTGTCAGGATTGTTATCGGCAGGTGCTGCCCACAACTGACATCCATTAAGGCAACACAACAGTTCTTCAGGTGAGGATCCCTGCTTGGGTTACAGGGTGATTCTAATTAATCATGTTTTTTGTTGTTGTTTTTGCTTTTTAAAGATTTATTTATTTATTATGTATACAGTGTTCTGCCTGCATGTACACCTGCAGACCAGAAGAGGGCACGGGATCTCATTATGGATGGTTGTGAGCCACCATGTGGTTCCTGGGAGTTCAAGACCTCTAGAGGAGCAGCCAGTGCCCTTAACCGCTGAGCTATCTCCAGCCCTAATAGTGAGTTTAAAACCAACTACAGTATCTTCCAACATATTTCTTAGACATTGGTTTGACAGAGCTGAAGTTTGAAATTTAAAGAGGTATAAATTCTAAATATATTGACATTGCTTCTCAACCTTTTAGCTAAGATCAAGTGATGATTGACACACACGTGTTTATATGGTGGTGGTATGGGTACCGGGAGCCAAATCCAGGTCCTTGTGGGTACTTAGGGAGCACTGAACTGCTAAACTACAGAGCTACACCCCTAATAAAATTTCCTATTTTCTGACTCAAGCTCAAGGCTGAATAGTGGTCTTCAGGTTTGAGTGGGGTCAACCCTCAAGGTCACCTGCAGACCTGGGTTCCTTCTTTGTTGCTTCTGTGTCCTCTAGGGGCTTGTTGTCCACACACAGTCAAAACTGTTCTATCTACATGTCAATTGTAGAGCAGGGGCAGAGATGTGGAGAACAAACACTATTCCATTAAGCACATGACCTAGAGGCTCTTCACATTGGATTTCAAATCCCATTGGTGTAGTGGCATTCCTGCTGAGCTGCCCCTGGAAGGGGCTCCCAACAATGCAATGCCAAGTGCAAATTCCTCCATTTCTCAGGTACCACGGTTTTCCAGGTTTCCTGAATCAAGTTTTGCATAGGCCTTTGTATCCTTGGGAAACTCCAAGACAGGATTCACATAGAGGGCAGCACGGGAAACAAAAGGTGTCTGCTAAACAAAGGATGGATTAGGACTAGGTGCTACTCTCTGGAGCCAGGCCAGGTGCAGCTCAGCAGGAAGGCCACTACACATTGGATGTAATTTAGTCACATGCAAAGGAAAGTGAAAAATCTTGTTTATCTAGGTAGCTGTATTCACAGCAAAGCCCAAAGGATTATGAAACTGAAAAGAAGAGGTTGCAGTGGACACTGGGGGAACATCAGTCTTACATAGTTATATTCCATGACTACACACACACAAGCATGTACTGCTCAATGATGGGCCATATAAAATAGTGGTCTTATAAGAGCACAACAGAGATGAAAAATTCTTTTTTATATAATTATTCTTTGGCAGTTCCATATATGTATATAATATGGGCCTGTTGGGGGCCTCTGGGGCCTTTCTGGCCAACAATTCCTAGGGAGGTGGTCCACACCTGGCACAGGGATTTCGTTGAATAACCCATGGCTTCTAGGATTGGCATTATCCACCCATGCATGACATCTCCAAGATGACAACTTCTTATTCCCTGGTGATAGTGCAGTCAACATCACATAACAGCCTGACACATTAGCTGAGTGTTTGTAGTCACGCTGGTATAAACGAGCCGCACTGCCAATCACTGGGAAGTGTCGCTCATATAACTACATACGGTATACAATACTCGATATTTAAATAACTCTTTTATTCTATGCTTTTTCATCATTATTTTATATTCCATCTATTTATTTTTTTAAATGTACTGTAATGTAACTATAAGTACAGAATACTGTAAATATTCTGTTATGCCAGCAAGAGCTTCACACATGTGTTTACTGTGTCCCTTCATATAGAGGTCAAGCATGATAGTTCATGACTCTAATACCAGAAACCAAGAGGCAGAGGCAGGAGGATTGCAAGTTTGAGACCAACCTAGGTTACAGAGTGTTTTAGTTAGGGTTTTTATTTCTGAGAATAGACACCATGACTATTGCACCTCTTATAAAGAAAATATTTCAGCCGGGTGGCAGCGGCGGCAGCAGTGGCGGCACACACCTTTAATCCCAGCACTCGGGAGGCAGAGCCAGGTGAATTTCTGTGAGTTTGAGGCCAGCCTGGGCTACCAAGTGAGTTCCAGGAAAGGCGCAAAGCTACACAGAGAAACCCTGTCTCGAAAAACCAACAAACAAAAAGAAAAAAAAAAAAAAAGAAAGAAAAGAAAAGAAAACATTTCATTGGGGTGGCTCACTTACAGTTTCAGAGGTTCAGTCCATTATCATCATGATGGGGAGCATGGCGGTGTGCAGGCAGACATGGTGCTGGAGTAGTAGCTGAGAATCCTATAAGTTGCAGGCAACTGGAAGTGGACTGAGACACTGGGCGGTATCTTGAGCACAGGAAACCTCAAAGCCTGCCACCACAGTGACACATTTCCTGCTACAAGGCCATACCTCCTAATAGTGCCACTTCCTATTAGATTATGTGGGCCACTTACATTCAAACTACCACACACACAGCAAGACTTTGTCTCAAAAACAAACAAAATGCCTCTTTGAGTGATTGGCCTAAGCTTCTTCACTCTCATCAGAGAGAGAGTAGTGGGTCACAGCTACAGCCCTCTAACTCGTCAAACAGAACTAGTGCTTCTCATGGAGCCAACATACAGCTGCCCACATCTGGATGTCCTTTGTCAAAGAGAAAAAACGGTCTTGTTTAATCGTTTTGATTCAGGGTTTTCTATTTCTGGCAGATAAATGCTATACTCTTCACCCTGCTGCTCAGCCAGGAGATAATGAGGCTGGAAATGATAGTGTCTGTACTCCTGACCTCCTGTCTCAAAAAGGGAATGGTAAGGAGAGAGAGAGAGACAGAGAGAGAGCACACATGTAAAACTACATAAAGACTGTATCGAAAAGAGAATTTCTGAAAACTTAATAAGGAGACTATAATTGTGGAGACTTGAATAAGAGACTGGGTGAAAATCCCAATAGTGTGCAGGCCCTAGCTTTAATCTCTCAGAATGGCAAAGCGAGAAAAATACTTCCTTTTCCTAGTGAGATTTTTCAATCTATAAAAGCACAAAGCTTAATCACAATGAGATCTCATCCTTCACCTATTTAACTGGCTAATATAAAGAAGACAAGAGCTAGCAAGTGATGGGGAGTAAGTGGAAGGAAAAAAAACTCTTGCACCCTTGGGCACTATAGATTGGCACAGCCACAAAAATATGGAGATTCCTTGAAAAACTAAAACTTAAGCTGCCATATGATTCAACACTTCAATTTACGGTGACATACCTGTGGGGAACCAGCACCCACGTATATTTACCCCAGGGACTCTTGAGGAATGAGGGATAAGAGACTTAGGTGGAAATATAGAGGGGAGAGAAACACAGGATAGCCTCGGGTGGGTCTGGATCCTTATCCACCTGTCCAGACCTTTATTCCAAAGGGCTATTTATAACAGTGCCAAGGGGAAGCGCAAAGGACCTCCCCCTTGCTAGTCACAGCCAAATGTAGACCCCTACAAACACCTGGTACTCGGGCCCGTGGTCCAGTCATCCTCTTATGCAGTCCTGCTGGGTACAGCCACCAGGAAACCTAGTGGGCTCCAACATGTACCCAAAGGAAAATGAAACCAAGACATTAGAGAGATGCTAGCAATTGGAATCAACCAGCATGGCCCCCATAGGTAAGTGTGGTGTATAGAGAGTGGATCATTAGAAGCACGAGGAGGGAAATCCTATCGTGTGTGACTACATGCCTTGCTGCCTTGCTCTGGAAGACAGAAATGAGGCAGGCACAGAAAGATGAGTAATGAATGCACAAGCTCACAGGAGCAGAGAGCAGTGTGCTGGACAGCAGGCTGTGGTGTGGCTGTATGGGGGGAGGGTGGGGATGTTGAGCAGAGGCTGGAAAATGCCAGTCAGGAACATTTAAGGGACATTTTGTCAGCGCGGTGACTGTAGTAAACAGTTGCCCCACTCTTGAAAAACGCTGAGAGTATTTTAAGTGTCCTCATTTTTACCACACAAATATCTACGTAAACTAATGCATAGGTCAGTTAGCTACAGATGGTTATTTATATGCTTCAAAAGGTCATGTACAAGCCAGGCAGTGGTGACACATGCCTTTAATCCCAGCACTTGGGAGGCAGAGGCAGGCGGGTCTCTGAGTTCAAGGCCAGCCTGGTCTACAGAGTGAGTTCTAGGACAGCCAGGGCTATGCAGAGAAAAATAAAAAATAATGTCATGTACACAACAATGACATTTCCTTCTGTTTAAATACAGAAAAGGGCTAAAGGCTAAGGAGGTGGCTGAGTGGTACAACACTTGGACCTGAGACCTGATTACAGTCCCCAACACCACACACACTCACACTCACAAGAGAAAGACAAAACTGATAATATATTATTTCTGGTATAGAAGAGATGAAGTAAGTACTCTACTCTCACACATGCACACACACACACACACACACACACACACACACACACACACACACACTGATTCACTTGCTCTAACTCACACAGACACACACACCAGACAGACAGACACAAGAAGCAGTGAAAGTAAGATGCACAGAAGGAAAGAAAAGTAAAAAGGCCCAAGGCAAAAGGCAGATAAAGAGAAACAGGTTACGATAAAAGAGCTAGTCAGAAACGAGCCTAAGCTAGGCCGAGCATTCAAAACCAATAATAAGTCTTCATGTTATGATTTGGGAGCTGGTTGGCAGCTAAAAGAAAAGGCCTGGCACACTTGAGATAAACAATTTAGGGAAGAGAAAACTATTTTCAGCCCATTGTCACAGACTCAGTGATAGAGTGTGTGGGCTCTGGTCTCAATCCCTAGTACTCAAAAAAGAAAAGACTTAAATATTCACAAACTAGGATATGCCATCTTTCTTTTTGTCAATAGAATTTCCCATTCTACATAAAAACAAATCTATAACAAGGCAGAATCATTACTGTGTGCAGCTCCAGATGAACCAAAGCTACATGTCTCAAGATAGACATGAGGCAGAAAAGCAGAGCCAGGAAGGGACTGAGGACCAAGACACAGTCCTCGAGGGCATGTCCTCAGTCACCCTCTCTCTTCACCCAGGTCTCAGGATGCTGAGTTTCCATCAACTCCCAATGACCCATCACATTATAAAGCCACCATGAGTGAACACGTCAATAAGGTTAGCCTTCAGTCCACTTTCCAGAGCCACTTCTGATTGTTGGTACATTTGGGGAATTTCAAATCCAATCTGTGACACTTATTGACAGACGAACGCTAACAGACCAAGGGCACTTGAAAGCACAGCTTTGGTTTAGTTAAGCCGGACTTTCCAGAGCAGTTAACAATGAATGTTAGAGCTGCATGTGTCATTGGACATAGAGAGATGCCACAGCCAAGACTGTATCTGGCTGCTGACATCAGTGCATGCACACGTGCACAGGTCAGCTGAAACCTGCCTACCTGTGTCTCTGCTTCTCTTCCTTTTTCTGTGAAGTGCTGTCTCTGGTTCTGGGAAACACATGACTCATGAGTTCCCCTTTGCTCAAATAAAACTGCTCCATTTAATTTGTCTAAAGTGTTTTTGTCTTATTTTTGGTACTGGGAATTAACCGAGGGAGTGCAGCATGCTAAGCACATGCTCTGTGCCAAGCCACACCCCTACTTCCAAAGGTTATGTGGTTTGGTGTTTTTTCTTACTGTGCTAAAGATGAAGCTCGGGGGTCTTGCTGCGTGCTTGACAAGCATTCCACGGCTGAGCTACATCCCTGGCGCTAGAGATTTAACATTAACAGAGAAAAGAGTAAAACAACAACAGGAAGCTGAGGCCTTTGTCCAGATGACTCCGAACCCTCAGAGTCCTGCCCGCCCTGGATCTGAAGCACTCTCAGTTGTCTCCCTCCTAGTGACACATTTTCTCTAATGGTTTACATTCACCTTTTCCAACTACTTTTAATCTTTTCCTCTTGATATCCTGTTTTCCTATGACCAAAATGCTCTTTCTTGACGTTTTTTATTTGAACCCTCTTTTGTATATGTCCAAATATTTTTTCACTTCTGTTTCGTTTTCTCTTAGCATTTCAAGTGATGAAATCCAAGCTACACAAATACTCTACCACTGAACTACCTCCCCAGTTCTCTCTCTCTTTTTTTTTTTTCAAGACAGGGTTTCTTTGTGCCTTTTCTGGATCTTGCTCTGTAGACCAGGCCGGCCTCAAACTCACAGAGATCTGCCTGGCTCTGCCTCCCGAGTGCTGGGATTAAAGTCGTGCACCACCACCGCCCGCACTTAATTTTTTTTTTAAGATTTATTTATTTATTATGTATACAGTGTTCTGCCTGCATGTATGCCTGCAGGCCAGAGGAGGGCACCAGATCTCATTACAGATGGTTGTGAGCCACCATGTGGTTGCTGGGAATTGAACTCAGGACCTCTGGAAGAGCAGTCAGTACTCTTAACCTCTGAGCCATCTCTCCAGCCCCCTTCCCCAGTAATGTAATGCCTATTTCTAAAGGCCTCGGGAGATTCATTCATCAGATTCTGGATCATCAGAGTCATCCATCCCACAGATGGTCTGAAGGCAAAGTCTATTAGAACTGCTGTAACCTGCAGACATGACCACTCACGCATGAAGACTTCATTGTCATAGAGACAGAGAAGTTATGGCTGCACCCTGTCCCTGACTCCTTCCTCTTGCCCGCCCTTCCCCTAAACTACAGAATCCAATACCCACCTTCTCCAACCCTGCCCTTGTACAAGTTTGTCTTGACCCTTTTCTCCCTGGATAATCTTATCCACCACCCTGGCAAACTATCATTTTGGCATATTCTTCTCAAGTTGACAGCTCCACCCTGATCTACACCCTAGCTCCTAATCCATGCCCCCATCTTCCAGATGACACACATATTCCTACATTATCACGGTGCACACACCTCTCCCCAGCAAACTACAAGGAAATTTGGAGTCATGTCACCCCCACATTTGATCACTGAACCCCATGATCTCACCTGTAACACCTCCACTCTCTATCTGTCCAGGTTCTTTCTAGTAGCAACACATATTGCTTTGTTTTGTTTGTTTGCAAGGGGGTGGGGTTGTTTGGTTTAACTTGGTTTGCTTTTGAAACATGGTCTCACTGTGTAGCCCTGGCTGGCCTGAAACTCTCTTTATAGAGCAGACTGGCCTCAAACTCACAGACATCAGCCTGTCCCTGCCTTTGGAGTACTGGAAGTAAATACAAGTGTTACTGCATCTGGCCAGCACATCTTTTTATCACTGCAGTTTTTTGTTGACTTACTGACTCCAGGTCCATGCTTTCATGGGTGGATACTTCTCATTATGGTACAATACAGCAGAAAAAAAGTAACTAGGGTCCAAAATGAGTTCAAATAGAGCCTCGGTTCCCCTTCCTCATAACTCCTAGCAAATCATTTAAGAGGAATAAATTTTAATTGCTTCTTTCAGACAGTAGGGGTAATCACAACATAATAGATGTTATTAAAAAGTAAGTCAAAGCCGGGCAGTGGTGGCGCACGCCTTTAATCCCAGCATTCGGGAGGCAGAGGCAGGCAGATCTTTGTGAGTTCGAGGCCAGCCTGGTCTACAGAGTGAAATTCAGGAAAGGCACAGAGCTACACAGAGAAACCCTGTCTCGAAAAACCAAAAAAAAAAAAAAAAAAAGTAAGTCAAACAATCTATTTGGAATGTCTGCCCATATTGCTGAGTAGGGCTCTCTTCTTCTGGTGACATATGGATCATGAATTCTCCTGTGCACAATAGTATATGTAAGTGCTTAGGACATTTACCTGTATCATAATTCTTACCAGAATTGTGTTCTAAAACTGTAGACTTAAGTCAGGCATGATAACACAAACCTGTAATCTCAGCTATTGAAGGCTAGTGAAGAACAATTGCTTAAGACCAGGACCTTGAGACTAGCTAAAACAAAGTAACAAGACTCTGTCCCCAAAATAAAAAATAAAATACAAAGCACACATAGGGACAGGAAGATTGTTCTGTGGAGAAAGATGACAAGCCTAAGGAACTGAGTTCAAACCCCAGGATCTGCATAGTGGAAGGACAGAGGGGTTTGTTCTCTGATCTCCATGAGCCCAAACATAGCCACACATCAGTCAATCAACCAATTAAAAGTAAACATAAAGTTTGTCCCCATGCTAGACCATTAGTGTATGCTGTCTTCTTACCTTTATTTCCTAGCCACCTTCCACTGAAGAGAGATTCTGATGAATCCATTTCTCCCATTTAATGATCAAGGAGGCTGTGTGTTCCAGATAGTGTTTCTACAGGACAATAAAGGTCTTAGGTTACTCTGAGTGATCATTGAGCAGGGCCCCATACCAACTTGCAATGAGCAGGTGTAAATAACTCAAATTCTAAAATTGTTTTAAAATCATTTCCTGTGGGACCTGGAAAGAGGGCTCAAAAGTTAAAAGTCCAGAGGTTCTGATTTCAATTCTCAGCAACTATATAGTGACTCACAATGAGAGCTGGAATGAGAGCTGGTGCCCTTTTCTGATGTGCAGGCATACATGCAGGCAGAACACTGTATACACAGAACACTGTATACATAATAAATAAACAATCTTTTTTTAAAAAAAATCATTTCCTTCTGGTCAAACCTGGCAATGTGTTGCATAGTAGGTAGTTTGAATGAAAATGGCCCCCATAGACTTGTAGGGAGTGGCACTATTAGGAGGTGTGGCCATGTTGAAGGAAGTATGTTACTAAGGGGTGGGCTTTGAGGTTTGAGAAGCTCAAGGCAGGCCTGGTGTTGTTCTCTCTTCCTGCTGCCTGCAGATTCAGATGTAGGACTCTTAGCTACCTCTCCAGCACCATGTCTGCCTGCATGCCACCATGCTTCCCACCATGAAAATAATAGACTAAATCTCTGAACCATAAGCCAGCCCCAATTAAATGTTTTCCTTTATAAGAATTGCCATGGTCATAGTGTCTCTTCACAGCAATAAAACTGTAACCAAGACATGTTGTAACATATGTCAAAACAAAAATAGACCATCAGACTCAAAAATTTCAAGTTGTTTAGGGACAAAGGAATGCCTGTGATTTTAATATGATTTTTAATGCTATTACCTCAGTCTGCATTCCCTTGCTAGTGATAAAAACTCAAATGAGGCTAGTTTAAAAAAGAGGAAAATTGATTAACCACCATAAATTAAGAGTTTAAGGCAGAACAAGCCTTGAGCATGCTAGATGTAACAGTGAGAGAATCATCATTGCAATGGTTAGTGTTTGTAGCTAGAGTTTTCCTGTGTCAACCCAGCTCCTGCAACCGCTCAGACCCAAGTAAACACACAGAGACTTATATTACTTATAAACTATATGGCCATGGCAGGCTTCTTGCTATCTAGTTCTTATCTTAAATTAACCCATTTCTATTAATCTATAAGTTACCATGTGGCTTGTGGCTTAATGGTACTTTACATCTTGCGTCTCATGGTGGCAGCTGGCAACATCTCCTGACTCAGCCTTCCACTTCCCAGAATTCTCCTCTCTGCTTGTCCTGCCTATACTATACTTCCTGCCTGGCTACTGGCCAATCAGTATTTTATTTATCAACCAAATCAGAGCAACACATTCACAGCATACAGAGCGAACAACATCCACAGCACTTCCCCTTTCTTTTTCCTTCAAAAAGGAAGGTTTTAACTTTAACATAGTAAAATTACATATAACAAAACAATTATCAAGCAAGAATTACAGTTACAATATCTAGTCTATTTATAATATTTAAAAAAGATATCCTATCTATTTTATATTTGTGAGTCTAAGGTTTCATATCTAACTTATCCTTTACTATAACTAAGGAAATTATAACTATCTAGTCTTCAATACATCAAAGACCTCAGAAGGATATAATATTACCTGAGAAATGGGAGAAGGACACAAGCAACTTTTGGGAGTCTTTCAAGAGTAGACAGAGACAGCTGGCAGCCTGGACAGTCATCCAAAGTTCCTTTGTAAAGTTGTGGCATCTGTCTTCAGCCCACAGGCCTAGAGTCTCTCAGTCATTTCTCTCTGTGCCCTGTAGAATGTCTGGCATTTTCTTCTGCAAAGCAGGAAACTGAAGGACCATTTCACCAACCAAAGTTCAGTGGTCACCTTTCTATGGGTCCTGCATGTCCAGTCGATCAAGCAGTCCAGGCAAGTTTCTTGCCCAAATGGCCATTTTTGTCGAGAAGAAGATAAACTCCATATAGAGTGTCTTTGATGCCCATCCTCCTCTCTGAAGTAAATCAGTGCTGCCAGGAGCAGACATGTCTCACTGTACAGAAAGTCTAAATTTTTAAAACATTTTAAATGCCATATTCTGTGGGGCTTTGAAGTGTTTGAAGATTACCTACCTAACTGAATTATATCTATGTATACCTAGAAAACTTAACTAACATGGCTACAAGTTTGACTATCATAGAAGACTAATGATTAATCTACCTGTGTTTTGGTTGCCCTAGAAGAAATAAGAAACTGCTGTGGGTATTGATTGCTCTGTATGCTGTGAATGTGTTACTCTGATTTGGTTGATAAATAAAATACTGATTGGCCAGTAGCCAGGCAGGAAGTATAGTATAGGTAGGACAAGCAGAGAGGAGAATTCTGGGAAGTGGAAGGCTGAGTCAGGAGATGCTGTCAACCACTGCCATGAGAAGCAAGATGTAAAGTACCATTAAGCCACAAGCCACATGGCAACTTATAGATTAATAGAAATGGGTTAATTTAAGATAAGAACTAGATAGCAAGAAGCCTGCCATGGCCATATAGTTTATAAGTAATATAAGTCTCTGTGTGTTTACTTGGGTCTGAGCAGGTGCAGGAGCCAAGTGGACACAGGAAAAGTCCAGCTACAAGTGTTGTCAATCTGACACACTCTAGATCTGCTGTGGGTCTAGAAGGGCCTCTGGACATGCCTTTGGAGACTTCTATCAATTGTACTGTTTGATGTGGGAAGGCTCATCTTCCCACATGGTGGGACCATGCCTTAACCAAGGGATTGTAGTCTACATAAAGTGGAGAAGTTGATCTGAGCAGTGGCATGAATGTATCCATTGCTCTCTCCTGACTGTAGCTATAATGTGATCAGCTGCTTCAAGCTCTTGCCTTGACTTCCCTGCTATGATGGAATACACTTTGAGTTGTGAGTTAAAATAAGTCTTTTCACCCTTACGTTGCTTTTGGGGGTAGGCATTTTATTGCAGCAATAGGAAAAGAAACTAAGGCATTCATATTATCAAGTGTTAGGGCAAACTAGAACAAATATGTCTGGTTCCCTTCTGTCATTGGTGTGTGTGTGTGTGTGTGTGTGTGTGTGTGTGTGTGTGTGTGTGTGTGTTCAGAGTCTCTTTTGATTCCATTTATCTCTTTGCCTCATTTATCAAAGCCTTGGAGACCTGCTGTCCTCTAAGATGGGGTAAAACTCTCACATTAGCCATGTTGCTCTCTATATCTCTCACCCCCCAAGTGAGTGATCCTCTTAAGGGTCTGGCTTTGGCAGCTGCAGTGAAGCAACAATGGCAGAAAGATATGTGCTGGGAGAGTCAACCCCTAGGCATTTGTTCTGCCTCTTACTATGAGCTTGGGCTTCAGGAGACGTGAGTAGCAGGAGAAACCGAAAGAAAACTCTGTGCTTGGGCCCCTCCAGGACTGGTGAAAATGGAGGCATTTATAGATGGAACCAGTTCCCTGCCCTGGCTTGTGAGCACCTCCAGGATTTAGAACTATGTCATGATGTCCATGTCCACAGCCATACAGCACGGCATGGGGCTAGAAGAGGAATCTACCTGTGTTTTGGTTGCCCTAGCAGAAATAAGAAACTGGAAGACAAATGATGCAAAACAGAGATCATATTAATGAATACTCACAGCACCAACCAGGTATTTGAGATCTCTAGGAAGGAAAAGATCTCTACCAAGGAGGTAGCTTTCAGAGAAGAAAAGAGCTGGACAGAGCTGGAGATAGAAATGATGGGCAGAAGGGCTGCTGGTGGAAGTTATGGACACAAGTAAAATCTAAATCCTTCTGCTGGAATGGGTGAGACAAGCAAGAGATGCTAAAAGCCACAACCAGTGGCTTACACTGTCATATACCAAGCATTTGCAGGTATGGTGTCGTAGTTTGAATGTAATTGGCCCCCATAATCTCACAGGGTATGGCACTATTAGGAGATGTGGCTTTGTTAGAATGGGTATGGCCTTGTTGGAAGAAGTGTGTCACTCTGGGGGTGGGCTTTGAGTTTCCTCTGCTCAGGATACCACCCAGTGTCTTCCTGCAAGATTTAGGAATCTCAGCTACTACTCCAGCACCATGTCTGCCTGTACACTGCTATCCTCCCCGTTATGATGATAATGAACTGAACCTCTGAAACTGTAAGCAAGCCACCTCTATTAAATGTTTTCTTTATAAGAGTTGCCATGGTCATGGTGTCTCTTCACAGCAATATAAACCCTAAGACAAGTTGATACCAGGGACTGGGTTTTTGCTGTGATAGGCCTGACCATGTTTTTGTTTGGAGTAATATGGACTTTGGGAGTTTGTGTTAGGTAAGTAGTGGAATCCATGCTAGTAGGAGCATGGAAGACAGTGGTGCTGAATGTGGTTTGATGAACTGTGGGGATCAAGATGTTCAAAGGAGAAATATGTTAGTATGAGGCCTAGAGACTGGTCATGTGATATTTTGGTGAAGAATGTGGCTGCTTTTTGCCCTTGTCCAAAGTCTGCCTGAGGCAAAAGTGAAGAGTTTTAGATTAATTCTGTTGGCAGAGGAAATCTCAAAACAGCCCAGCATAGACTCTGTTGTGTAGATATTATGGTAACTCTAATGAAGATTTATAAAGAAAAGGAGCAAGTGGGCAGAGTAAATTACAAAATATAAATTTTGAGGAGAAAAAAAGCACCAAGAAGTAGAATAGAGCTAAGCCCTGTGTTCAAGGAGATAAATGGATTAAGAAATGGAATATAGGGAGAAGTGATCTCAGGGCAAAATCCCACCCAGCTAAGTTTCCAATTTGTGAAAAGGAACTAAAGGAAAGCTTAGAGCCAGGTGTGGTGGGGCACACCTTTAACTCCAGTGGTGGCAAGGGAGAGGCTGGCAGATCTCTAAGTTTGAGGTTAGCCTGGTCTAGTTTGAGGCTAGCCTGGTCTACAGAACAAGTCTCAGGATAGCCAAGCTTAGGCAGTAAAGGTAACAATCAAAAACAGAAAGTTGGTAAAAATGTAAGTGAATGAGGGGGCCATGTTCTAGTCCCGGTAAGTAGCAGAACTTGGCAGCTTCAGCCACGTGGTTCCAGTTTTAGAGTTAAGAACCAAAGAAATGGGTCTTGGAGTATGCCTCTGCACCTAAAGAAAGCCCCTGAGGCCTGGCATGTGTCAGGGCGTGTCCCTGAATGGAGGCCTAGTAGAGAGACCATTGCATAAAGCTGTGAAGTTGAAGCCTGGATTGCCTTGGAGAATCCAAGATGTTAGAGATGCCAGAGCTGTGGGATACCTGCCAAGGAGAGCTGCTAACAGGGAATGGAAATAGGCCAAGGGAAAGAATTGTGTTGCAGTCAACAAAGCTGAATGGAGTTAGAGATCTGAAGAGCACTTTGACATCAGACATGGAGATGCAGTTTGGAGTTTGCCCAGCAGGTTTTCAGTCTTGCTTTGGTCCAGTATTTCCTCACTATGCTTCCTTCCCTACATTTTGGAATGGTAATGTATATCCTATACCATTATATGTTGGAAGTATGTGATCTGTTTTTTTTTAATTATTTTGATTTTATAGGGATTACAGTTAAAAGATTGCATGAATCTCAGAAGAGATAGTAAACTTTGGACTTGTAAACATTGTTGAGACTGTCATAGACTATGGGGACTTTTGAAGTTGAACTAAATGCATTTTGCATCATGATATTGTTGCAAGCTTATGGGGGCCAGGGAGTGGAATGTAGTTTGAATGTAATTGGCCCCCATAATTTCACAGGGTATGGCACTATTAGGAGATGTGGCTTTGTTAGAATGGGTGTGGCCTTGTTGGAGGAAGTGTGTCACTCTGGGGGTGGGCTTTGAGGTTTCCTATGCTCAGGATACCACCCAGTATCTCAGTTGACTTCCTGTTGCCTGCAAGATTTAGGACTCTCAGCTACTTCTCCAGCACCATGTCTGCCTGCATGCCGCCATCCTCCCCATCATGATGATAATGGACTAAACCTCTGAAACTGTAAGTAAGCCACCCCAGTGAAATGTTTTCTTTATAAGAGTTGCCGTGGTCATGGTGTCTTTTCATTGCAATAGAAGTCCAGACTAAGACATATGGTAAGGAGTTCAGAGAAGGTAGCAAGTTTGTAATTTTTGAAATTTCAAAAATGTTAAATGATTAGAATTCTTACTAGTCATTTGGAAGACTGATTTCTTTCACTCAGCCTGATTTCTCTGTAGTTCCTGATTGTACCGCAAGTGTCTGCAGATCACTCCTTCATCCTTCTACTTTCGGAGCTTTTGTCTTGTCTGTGTGTGCCAGGAGTTTCACTAGGTTCGTCTAGGTACAGGGGTGGGAGGTGATTCACAGGCGCATGGGCACCTTACAAAGGCCACACCATTGGGGAAAGTCTCCTGGCCCCCTAGTAAACATTAACTGCTCCAGAGCATCGTCCCCCTTGATAGCAGGATGCCATGGGCACAAGATTCCCGTAGGTCTTGGGTGGATAACTGCAGCTACTGTGAGTTCAAGAGTGCAATGGGCATGTGATGCCCAGAAGCCAGTGTTCCACAGCACTCTATTATTTTTTTTATTATTATTATCTTTTTTTTTTTTTTTTTTGGTTTTTCGAGACAGGGTTTCTCTGTGTAGCTTTGCGCCTTTCCTGGAACTCGCTTTGGAGACCAGGTTGGCCTCGACCTCACAGAGATCCACCTGCCTCTGCCTCCCGAGTGCTGGGATTAAAGGCGTGCACCACCACCGCCCAGCACAGCACTCTATTATGGTGGAATATTAGTTTAAGATGTGTTACATACATTTATGCTGTGGAATATTTGTTTAATGACGCAAAGATGTGTTGCATTCTTTTATGTTCTATTTGTTTAACTCTGTGAAGCTGTGTTACTTTGCCTGTCTAAAACACCTGATTGGCCTCTTAGAGAGATGAATGGCCAATAGCAAGTCAGGAGAGGGATAGGCAGGGCTGCCAGGCAGAGAGAATAAATAGGAGAAATCTAGGAAGAGTGAGAAAAGGAGAAGGAAAGGAGGATGCCTGGGGCCAGTCACACAGCCAGCCACACTGTAAGAAGGAAAGAAAAATATAGAGAATAAAGAAAAGTAAAAACAAAAAACCCAGAGGCAAAATGTAGTTAAAGAGAAGTGGAATGATATAAGTTAGAAAAGCTAGCTTGATACAAGCCAAGCTAACTCCAGGCATTCATAAGTAAGAATAAGTCTCCATGTTTTTATTTGGGAGCTGGATGGTGGGCCCCAAAGAGTTAAAAAAAAAAAAAACCAACTGCACTCCATCCTTTCCACCAGTTTTTACATGCTTTCCATTTCCTTATTCTTGACATTCCTGTGCCTAGGATGGAGTAATACAGATGTTTCATTCACAGCTAAGCATTCAACAATAACTTGTCCTCAGAACTTAAATTAGTTATACATTTCTTCAGTTGTTAACACTCAATGCAAAAAACAAAAAACAAAACAACAACAACAACAACAACAAAAAACTTCGCTGGGTGGTGGTGGCACATACCTTTAGTCCCAGCACTTGGGAGGCAGAGCCAGGCGTATCTCTGTGAGTTCAAGGCCAGCCTGGTCTACAGAGCAAGAGCCAGGACAGGAACTAAAAACTACACAGAGAAATCCTGTCTCAAACAACAACAACAACAACAACAATAATAATAATAATAATAGCTCCTCTGATCAAAGACATTAGCACCACTAACCTATGAACACAATCATAATTTGTAAGAAAGTAGTTTGATAAACATATTGTGTACATTTAGCAGTACATATCATGTACATTTTGCAGTAAATATCCCACTAAGTCCTGTGTTCTTTCCAACTGTGGGCTATTGTCCAGGTTTATAGAACCAGACATGAATTCCCTCCTGTGCAGCAGGCTTTAAGATTTATTTATTTATTTATTTATTTATTTATTTATTTATTTATTTATTTATTTATTTTTATGTGTATGTTTATTTTACCTGCATGTATGTATGTGTATCATATATGATGTGCCTAGTTCCCGGAAGAAGCCAGAAGGTGGTGCTGGATCTCCTGGAACTGGAGGCACGGACAGTCATGAGCTACCATGTAGGTGCTGAGAACTGAATCCAAAATCCTCTGCAAAAGCAGCAAGTGCTCGGGACAACTGAGCTACCTCTCCACGCCCTGCAGCAGGCTTTAAATCATTTTTTAAAAGCAGTTGCTTACTGCACCGCTGCACCCCTGGGTATATATTATCTGATAGACGACAATGTCATGTGCAGGGCCACAGCTGAATAAGACCGTTGATGACAGCTCTCTTCCAGCTGTCCGTGTAGCACCTTCTGGCGTCTGATTTCTGCTGCTCATGCTTAGACAGCAAGTGCTCCTAACCACCAAGCCACCCCTCCAGTCCTCTTTTGTTGAGCTTCTGTTCCTGTGCATGTTGGATGTTGAGCACCATTCACCTCGTGCCCTCCTACTCATCTTTTTCTTGTTCCTCCCCGTCCGATTCCTCCCCTTGTCTCCTGAGACAGCTTTACTTCTACTCTCAAGACACATTTTGTGTGTCTGTACAAAACCGAAAATCCAGGAAACACAAGTGGGAGGAAACGTGCAGTTTTATTTCTGCAGTTGCCTTTATTTGCTAGTGTGATTGTTTTCAGTTGCATCCATTTTCCTGCAAGTGACATGACTTCGTTGTTGTTCTTGAAGGTAAAAACGCATCACGTGGGTGCGGCACACCTTCCTTAGCACTCCTCTGTTGTTGGATACCAAGGTTGGTTCCACAACGTAGCTGTTGTGTATAGTGTTGCAATAAACATCGATGTATAAATATCCCTGTGATGTGTCATCTTGGAGTCCTCTCTGAAATTACCCAGTGACATAGTGTGACATAGATGGGTCATACTGAAAATCTATTGTTACCTTTTTAAGAAGCCTCCATCCTGATTTCCATAGTGACCGGACTAGCTGACATTCCCATGAAGAGTGTATCATGGTTCTGTTTTGTCCACATTTCATCAGCATTTTCTGTTATTTGTCTCCTTAATTTTTGTCATTCTGACTGAAGTAAGACAGAATCTCAATGTAGTTTTGATTTACATTTTTCTGATGGCCTTTTTTTCCATATTTATTGGTCATTTGTAGTTTATCTTTTTAGTGATTTAGTTTTATTTCATGTGCATTGGTGTTTTGCCTGTATATATGTCTATGTGAAGGTGTCAGAACCCCTGGAACTGGAGTTACAGACAGTTGTGAGCTGCCATGTGGGTGCTGGGAAATTGAACCCAGGTCCTCTGGAAGAGCAGCCAGTGCTTTTACCCACAGAGCCATCTCTCCAGCCCCCTGTAGATCGTCTTTTGAGAACTGCCTATTCATTTCATTAGTCCACTTGTTGGTTGGCTTGTTTGCTCTCTTGTTGTTTAAGTCTTTGAGTTCTTTGTATATTCTAGATATTACCCTCTGCCAGATAGAAGCTTGCAATGATTTTATCCCATTCTCTAGGCCGTCTCTTCAATTTTCTGTATAGAAAAGTTTCCTTTTCTGTATAGAAGCTTTTTAATTTCACATGTCTCATTTGGCAATTGTTGGTCTTATTTCCTGAAGTACTACTGAGAAATCCCTTGCCTGTGCCTAGATTTTCAGGTCTGATGTTAAGGTCTTTGATCAATTTGGAGTTGAATTTGTGCAGGGTAAGATACAGGAACCTAGCTTCATTCTTCTACTTGTGGATGTCCATTCCCCCCCACCCCCCATCTGTTTTAAAGGCTGTCTTTTTTCCAATTATTTTTGGCATCTTTGTCAAAGTCAGGTGGCTGTAGCTGAATGAGTTTCTATCTGGGTTCTCTATTCCATTGAGCTCCATGACCGGTCTTGTGCCACGATCATGCTGGGGTTTTGCTTGTTCATTTACTATGGCTCTCTGGTCTACCCTGAAATAAAGTGTGATGTGTGATGATGTAAATAGATTCCTTTTGCTCAGGGTTGCTTTGAGTATCTGGGATCTTTTGTACTTCCACATGAGTTTGAAAATTATATTTTTTTTGTCTCTGTGAAGAATCACATTGGAATTTTGATGGAGATTGCATTGAATCTCTAGCTTGCTTTTGGAAGCACAGTCATTATATTAATTCTATATAGACTGTATAATTACATATAGTCACAATATTAAGTCGTCCAATCCATAAACATGGGAGGTCTTTCTATTTTCTTCAGTTTATTTTATTTTATTTTATTTTTATGTTTTCAAGACAGGGTTTCTCTGCATAACAGCTCTGGCTGTCCTGGAACTCACTTTGTAGACCAGGCTGGCCACGAACTCACAGAGATCTGCCTGTGTCTGTCTCCCAGAGTACAGGTACTAAAGGTGTGCACCTCTACAGCCAGCAATCTTCTTCAGTTTTGTTCTTCAGGGTTTAAAAGTTTCCATGTAGAGAGTTTTTATTTCTTTGGTTGGGCGTATTTCAAGTTGCTTTCTTTTCTTGTGTTATTTTGGTTTTGCTTGAGGTTGGTCTGAATGGGATTAGTTCCCTTCAGATAATGTAATTCTATATACAAGGCCCCAAAGATGAGCCAGGCTAGGGGGCATATACCTAAAATCCCAGAACTTTGGAGGCAGAGGCAGAAGGACCAAGAGTTCAAAGGCCTGATTGGTGATACAGAGAGTCTAAGATCAGCTTGGACTACATGAGATCCTGTCTCAATAAACAAACAAACAAATAAACAAGATCCCCCCCACACCTCCATCAGAAAACTTAGAGTGTGGGTGCATGTGTGGAGGTCAAAGGACAACTTTAGGGAGTTGGTTCTCTTTTTCCACCACGGGACCTGGGGATTGAACTCATGACATCATTCAGCATTTACCCACCGAGCCATCTTTCAGGCTTGCAAGTATTTTATCGAAAACTTTTACATCTATGTCCATCAGGAAGACTGACCTGTCAGTCTCTTTTTGTTGTTGCTTTTTCTTTTCTGGTTGGAGTATCAGGGTAATCTTGACTCCAGAAACTGAATTTGGAAACCCTTTCTATTTCATGATAATTTGAGGAAGGTTGATATTAGTTCTTAGAAAAGTCTGGTGGAAGTCCACAGTGAACCTGTCTGAGCCTGGGCATTTCAAACGGGGAGGCTGTTTGGATTGCCTCAGTCTCCTTTCTCGGTCTAGATCTATTGCAAATTACTTATTTCATCTTTGTTTAACTTTCACAGCTCATTTGCATCTAACCGGCCATTTCGATTAGATTTTTTTCTAATTTGGTGGAATGTAAGATTTAAAGATAAGTCCTTACAATTTTCTAAATGTCATTGGTATCTGTTATGATGTTTCCCTTTTCATCTCTAATTTTACTAATTTGGGTCTCCTCTCTCTTTGTTAGCCTGGCTGAAGGTTGTTAATTTTATCTTTTCAGAGATCAAGTCTTCTTTCATTGATTCATTGTATTTTGTTTGTTTGCTCTATATTGTTAAACTCTGCCCTGATCTATGTGACTACTGATTTTTGGTTTGCTTGCCCCTAAGGAGCACTTTAATTAGCATCCCCCTGTGACTAATGGTAGTGGACAATTTTTCATGGCTTATCTGTTGTTATATACCCTGTTGTGTAAAGTGTCTACTCTTCCCTTTTAACATCTTTACTCTTGTGTTTAAGGGCATCATAAATACTTGTGTTCTGTGGATTAGAACATTTGCAAACTCACTCCCTACCCACACCCAACCCCCCCACACACACACACACACATTGTCCTTTAGCTTCCTCGTGGAGCCTTCACAGAGTACTTTTTATTTGGTGAGCTCAAGTTCAACAACTTTTTACATGGTACTTTCATGGGGATCTCTAAGGAAGCTCTGCCTGAACCTAAAGACTGATGAGTTTTATTCCTGTTCTGTTTTCCTCAAGAGTTTATATTTTGTCGTGTGTGGTGGCACACACCTTTGATCCCAGCACCTGAGACAGGGGCAGGCAGATCTCTGAGTTTCAAGCCACCTGGTCTATATGGCAAGTTCCAGGACAGCCGGCGCTACATAGTGAGACCCTGTCTCAGGAAAAAAAAAAATCTATTTCATTACCGATTTTTGAATAAATGCTTGAATTTTATTGAATCTTTGAAAAACAGATGTCCCATGGTTTCAGCACAGTTAACCGAAAGTCTATCCTCTCATCAAATTGCTCTTGCACATTTGACAAAAATCACTGAGCATATCCATGTGGGTGTCCTGAGTTCTCTCTCTGTCTTGTTCTATCAATCTGTCACACTGTCTTTAATAGTAGTGATTCTTCCCACTTTCTTCTTCCTCATCAAGATCAGCTACTTGCAGAACCTATGCTTTACCATATAAATTTTGGAATAGTCTTCTTTATAGGCCTTCATAAATCATGTTAAGATTTTTAAATAGGAATTTTTATAATAATAAGAGGTAACTGACATTTGTACTAAGTCTATTTTTCCAATATACAGGATATTTATCCTTATTTGTTTGAGTTTTAGTCTTTAATTATGCTTTTTGGTTTTCATATAGATCTTTTATTTCTAATAAGTGCATATTATTTTCATAAGAGTAATATTTAAAGCAAAAGTATTTTATTTCCTTTAGAGCAATTATTGACTGGGGCTACACTTTAAATTCTGCTTTCTGTGTGATTATTGTAGTATAGAGAAGTGCGACTGATATTTGTTGTGACTGATATATATTGATTTTGTGTCCTGATAGCTTGTTTAATGCTCAGGGCGGGAGGCATTTGAATTTTTGGAATTTTCTATATTGACATTCATGTCACCTGACAAGTCAATCATCGACTGAGACTGTCACATCTGTGAACTAAAATGAACGTTCTCCCTTTATAAGCTAATTTTTCTCAGCTATTTCACTATATCAAGGAAAAGCGACTATCATGTAAACATTAACTTCCTTCCCTCAGTCTGACTTACCATCTACTTTGGGACCTTGGTGGGTGTGAACCCACCTATTCCCGTGTCCATCCTTTGTCAGGATGACTGTCAAATTGTGACAAATCCTTTGAAGTTGTCCTTTGCATCTCCAGAAAGGAGCACTCGGTCGTTGTTTTAACAAACTTAATTTTGTTGCTGCAACCTCTTTGAGACATTTCTCCTCAAATGTTATCCCAAATTCCAGGGACAGCAAGTCTTGCAAGCAACACTCATGATGGGAACTGAAATCACCGCCACAGGCAATAGTGGTTCCCTGGAGCTAGGAGACTCTGCATGGCCAGACCCGCAGTAATGATCAACCCAGCCATACTTGACTAACTTTCCCAATACACCTGCTCCCCACCCTTTTACTCTGATCCCCCCTGCCCCTGTATAATCCTGGAGCTATCATCAGCACCTCAAAAGCAGTATGTCTTAGTCAGTGTTCTATCGCTGTGAAGAGACACCATCACCGTGGCAACTCTTCTAAAGGAAGCATTGGATTGGGGCTGGCTTACAGTTTCAAAGGTTTAGTCCAGTTCTACATCTGGACCCACAGGAAGCAGGAAGACAGAGACACTGACCCTGGCATGGGCTTTTCAAAACCCGAAGCTCACCCCTAGTGACATACTTCCTCCACACTTCCTAATCCTTCCAAATGGTGTCAGTCCCTGGTAACCAAGCATTTGAATCCATGAGCAGCCCATGGGAGCTGTTCTTACTCAGACCACCACACACTGCTTAGGACAGTGGTCTGCTGTCCTTCCTTGTGTTGGCCACACTGGAAAAGAACCATCCTGTTCCACCACCATCCATTTCTGCTGTCTGGATTCCTGTAGGCAAGTGGCTGAACTTGGCCTTCTAGAGCCACTGGGCCCAGGAGTCTGGCTCAGGACCCTTGGAACAAAACTACTTTTCCAAGGAAAGCTTCCTTGACCTTTAGCTTGTTCAAGACTATGCAATGCTTTTTCATGGCATCCTGTTCCTCCATGGTGTTCATCATGGCTCATAGGTATGCATTTATTTATATTTTTCTTCGATTAGTAGTAATCTTTATGAGACTGTAAAGCTTCATGAGGTAGAAACTAAACTTGTTTTGCTAAAAAAAAAACTATTTTGAATAATAAATAAAATCAACTTAATTAGTCCATCAGAATGCACTTACTAAACACACACAAATCTCAGAAGAACAAAAGTTCAGAGAGCAAGAATCAGAGAGAAGCCAGGCTTAGTGTCTCACACCTTTAATCTCAGTACTAAGGCAGAGTAAGTTCCAGATTAGCCAAGGCTACACAGTAAAACTAAAAAGAAATTTTTTTTTTCAGAAAGTAGATGTATATATGGAGAAAGAAAAACAACGAGAAAAGATTCTTAGTGGGAGAAATTCTTTCTTTTCTTACCAACAGTTTAAATGGCTGCATGCCTGCTCCCCTCTTCCCCCACATCCCTCTTCCCACTCAGTCCCCTTTTTCTCCTTTTCCTGCCACTTTCCAAATGAGCCAATGAGTCTTTTTTGGGAAAAGACTGAGGTTGAATCTCAGCCAATAAGGAGCAGCCACGCTTCCTTTTGTCTTAGAGATAACATACAGAGTCCATCTTGTCCACGTGTGCTTGCTAGCCCAGTTTGGATTCACGGGGCACACGCTTCACAAAAAACTTAATTGCCCAGCCAGGTTACCTTTGCTTTGTTCGTGTGTTTCTTTGTGGAACTCTGAGACCATTCATTTCCATCATGAAGTACTCATTACAGCTGATATGGCATACGAAGGAAACTTGTCTCAGTGATGACAGAGAGACAGCCGAGGTGGGAAAAGAATGAACTCACAAGCAAAAGCTTCCAACAGAGGCTTTTCCTCAGGAGTAATCAAAATGTGGGACAACACTGATGAAGAAAGAGATGTCTGCCTCTGTCCCTTCACACCAGAAGAAGCCATAGTCTTTTTATAGGGTTTCTGGAATGAGCAAAGGCCTATCTATCTACCTGCCTGTCTCTCTCTCTCTCTCTCTCTCTCTCTCTCTCTCTCTCTCTCTCTCTCTCTTCTCTCTCTCTCTTTCTCTCTCTCTTTCTCTCTCTCTCTCTCTCTGTGTGTGTGTCTGTCTGTCTGTCTATATCTACCTACCTACCTATCATCTTGAGACAGGGCCTCTGTCTTAGTTAGGGTTTCTACTGCTGTGACGAAACACCATGACCAAAAAGCAAGTTGGGGAGGAAAGGGTTTATTAGTCTTACACTTCAGCATTGCTGCTCATCACTGAAGGAAGTCAGGACAGGAACTTGACTGGACCCTGGAGGCAGCAGCTGATGCAGAGGCCATGGAAGAGTGCTGCTTACTGGCTTGCTCTCCATGGCTTGCTCAACCTACCATGCAGAACCAGCAGCCCAGGGCTGACCCCACCCACCGTGGGCTGGGCCCTTCCCCATTGATCACTAAATGAGCAAATGCCTTACAGCTGGATCTCAAGGAGGCATTTCCTTAGCTGAGGCTCCTTCCTCTGATGACTCTAGCTTGTGTCAAGTTGACACACAAAACCACCCAGTATAGTCTCATATAGCCCACGCTGGCCTTGAGCTTGCTATGTAGCTAAAGCTAGCCTTGGATTTCTGACTCTCTTGCTTCTGCCTCCTAACTGTTGTGAGTTCAGGCATTTGCCACCACGCCCAGCTGTGGAGATTTGAAGTTTTAAATGTTGTATTAAAGGTGTGTGTGTGTGTGTGTGTGTGTGTGTGTGTGTGTGTGTGTGTTTGGAGGGTGGGAGAGTGCAGGAATCAAGTCTCTCCTTCCACCCTGTGGGTCCCAGGGATCAAATTCAGGAGTCAGGTTTGGTGGCAAGTAGCTTCGCCCACCAAGTCATCTCACCAGACCCAGAACTGAATTTTTTTGTTTGTTTGTTTGTTCTTTATTGTTGTTGTTTTTCGAGACAGGGTTTCTCTGTGTAGCTTTGGTGCCTGTCTTGGATCTCGCTCTGTAGACCAGGCTGGCCTCGAACTCACAGAGGTCCGCCTGGTTCTGCCTCCTGAGTGCTGGGATTAAAAGTATGCGCCACCGCCTGGCTAGAATTGAATTATTATTATTATTATTATTATTATTATTATTATTATTATTATTTATTTTACAATACTATTCAGTTCCACATAATAGCCACAGATTCCCTTGCTCTCCCCCCCCCCCTGCCTCCTCCCCTTCCTCCCAGCACACCCCCCATTCCCACCTCCTCCAGATCAAGGTCTCCCCCGAGGACTGGGATCGACCCGACAGACTCAGTCCAGGCAGGTCCATTCCCCTCCTCCCAGATTGAGCCAAGTGTCCCTGCATAAGTCCCAGGTTTCAAACAGAAAACTCATGCAATGAGCACAGGACCCGGTCCCACTGCCTGGATGCCTCCCAGACAGACCAAGCTAATCAACTGTCTCACCTATTCAGAGGGCCTGATCCAGTTGGGGGCCCCTCAGCCCCCAACTTTGGTTCATAGTTCATGTGTTTCCATTCATTTGGTTATCTGTCCCTGTGCTTTATCCAACCCTGGTTTCAACAATTCTCGCTCATATTAGAATTGAATTTTTAAAAGAAGCCTCTTCTGTCGTTTTGCATTCAATACAGTGGCTGCACCTTAAGCAACTGTTGTCCCAACCGGCAAATGCAACAACTCCTCAGCTACCAGCAGCAGTTTGGCTGCATGGGATGCATGGGCCGCAGTCAGGTGGGAATTCTGTTCCCTTAGGCACGGGCTCTATCACAGGGCTAAAGGACACTTTATCTAAATCTCTATCCTCCTATAGAACTCAGGATTCAAAGGTTGAGGTGAAATCCTGCTGCCTCAGAGAGGCTGAATAGCAAATAGCTAACCTTCTCTCTTTGCTCAGGTCTCCCGAATAAAGGGCTGTCCTTTATTCCCTTGCTACACTTAGTTCCTTCTTACCACTTCCTGTCAGCTAGTTGCTGACTCAGTCTCCTGACCCCAGGTTAACTTTAGTTTAAATGTAACATGTCTTTGCATCATTAACAAAGGCAGCAGAAACAAATGTAACACACCTTACAGAGTTAAAATGATATTCCACAACACTCTTCCTCATATTTTCAATCTATCTTTCCCTGTCCCCAGGAGGGCTCTTACCTACCTCAAGTAAGCCAAAGCAATACTGTATAATTTCACTGGGTGTAGGGGTACCTTCTGCCAATTTAATTACTTTTTAATTACTAAGTAGCTAGAAAACAGGAACTCTAAAACAAGAGACCCAAAGCATTAAAACACCCCCCCCCCCCAATCCTACCCGGGGACAGGGAGGCTAAAGGTCGGGTGCCAAAGGAGGTTCTGAACCTGTTTCACAGTTTCGTTAACGGTGCTGCTTTCCCGGCTTTTGTTTCATCTTTTCTGTAAAACTGTGAAAAATCCGAAAGCCAGAAGGAAACATATGCCTTTCTCGTGCAGGCTTGGTGGATCCATTTTCCTCTGCCGGCTTCTATGTCCTGACTTCTCTAGGAAGTCGGAAAACTGAGGTGGCAAGTGCATGGACCTAAGTCTGGTCACAGCTATGGTCACCATGCTGTGTTCAGGGGGACAGAGCTTAGGATAGTTTATTTTCTTCTCTGTACCTCTCTATTCTTTCATTAAAAAAAAAATGTATAAAGTGAGCACCGATTGTCTTTTTGTTTTGTTATTTTTATTTTTACTGTGTTTTGAGTTTATATGTCTATGGCAGGGTGGATATATGAACATGAGTCCATGCCCACAGAGGCCTGAAGAGGCTGTCAGATCCCCTGGGACTGGAGTTAAACACTCTGTGAGCAGACAACGTGGTTGCTGAGAACCAAACTCAGATTCTCTGCAAGGGCAGTATGTGGTCTTAACCGCTGGGTCTCTCTTCAGCCCCTATATCTCCATTTTAAGACATTAAAATAGATAATAATAATAATAAACTACAGAGTGCTCTTGAGAAATGCTCTAGCTTCGTTCGTCTTTCCTAAAAATCCATACTCTTCCTCACTGGCCTCTGATTTAGCAAGAAGAGTTGAAAAGGAGGAAGAGGAGATGGAGGTGTCAGCTTGCCATTTCTTCCAGTGGGCAGAACGCAAGAGGAGGAGATGTGTGTGAGAGCCACGTCTGAGATGCAAAGACTTGGACCCCAAGGGAAGAATGAGACGAGGAGGAGGGAAGGGACATGGTAAAAAGGATATAAGATAGCCCTCAGGTCTAGCCTTTGGTACAGAGGAAGGGAAAATCTGTGATTCAGGACCCAGGTAGGGTCCTTAATTATGGCCTACTACAGAACTCAGATAATTTAAGGAACATTCTGCCCCCAGACTGCTAAACTGTGAAAGACTTTTAAACAAGGAGCGAAAGAGCCTCTCACCACCTGGCTCCTGAGGCTGTGAGGTGTAGGGTGAGTGGGTCCAGACCAAGAGCTGTGGGAACAGAAAAAGTATGCAATACCAGCACTTCCCTCCTTGAGATGAAGACTCTACACTGAAGGAATATAAGGGAAATCGGCGTCTTTATGTACTGACTCACTTTGTTATCACTGGCTCTGGTCCCCATCAATATCAGGGATTGGAGGATAATAGAAGCATAGGCATTATAGGGAAGTGGGGCTTGGTGCCCAGTTTCCTGGGCCAGATAGGACCATGTTTACAGAAGAGTTGGGGAAGGGGTTCATTCAGCAAGGACCGCTGGACTGGTATGGCACGTTGGTGGCTTTTTGGAGCCGCATAGTGAGGGGTGATCTTTACGAGGTAGGAGGGGCTCTAACAGATGTGAATGATTTAGACTGGTGTGTAAACCAACTTTGCTACAGCAATCAAGGGAGGGTGAGGAAAGAACAAAACAAAGGAGTCCATTTGGGTGACTCAGAGGTGAATGCCACAAGATTGGTGTCAAGCCAGTCTCTAGGGGGCAGTTGGCAGAATGACAAATACTGCTAGTGAGATTCTGGGAGGCATTGAAACCAGAGCAACAGTTGCCAGAGAACGTCAGTGATAAAGTGATGTAAGGGGAAAAATGAGTTTGTCCTGGAGTGGGCAGGTGAACCTCCAGAGTGTGCAGCGTACATAGCAAGAAAGAGAACTGGGGTGAAGATTGCTCACCCAACCTAGGGTCCTTTCCACATCCACGTGCGGCCACAGACAGGGAAAGGCCATGTTGCTGGCCCGGAGCCTGTCAAAAACAGGGATCCAGCTCCACGATAAGCTGGACCACAGCCCTGCTCTCCATTAGGCCTGAGCTCAGCCAGTGTAATACGGCCCCACTGAAACCGGGAGTGAAGAGGTGCCCAGCAGCCCCATGGCAGCAGCAGCCTAGGATGAAGAAGCCAGACAGCCCATTGAAAATGACTAGAGTGTAAAGAGTCATCGCAGATAAGTGCTGTCCCCCATACACACCACTGTAACTAACACAGTGCTTTTGATAACACAACTGATCCAAGCCATAGGATGTCTTCATTGTGTGCCAACCTTGCTAACATTTCTTTTTAACTCCTCCTTGGCCAACTTGAACTACTCCTTGCTTAGAATAGACAGTGGTAGGCTGTCAGAGGTCTAGTGCCCCTTGTTTAGAAGGTTTCTTTATACAGTGCCAACCTTTGAGTGTCTTAACAATTTGTAAAAGCATTGAGAAGAACAGAGAGGACGGGAATTTAAATGAAGGCACTCTTCGCAGGTGGGAAAGTGCACTCCTTGGTGCCGTGGAGTTGTTTGGTAAAAATCTAGTGCCCAGGGTGGACTATTTCCCTTTGAGTTGTTGGCCAGAGATGCCCTTGGGGACACATAAACAATACAATTATTGCTGCTACTGTTAACTGCAAGGCAAAACTGAGTGGTAACTCCTTATAGTGGAAGACACTGCGTACTCCAGTTGCAGAACGTGGGGAGTTCAGGTTGAAACCATGCTGGCAGCTCCCTTCTTGCTGGCTGGACTTCGTAATGATGGAAGGCACCACATAGGCTTCCGGGGAAGAGCTGGCACCAAGAGTCCTACCAGCATGCCAGACAGGATGTGCCCACTGAGTGGAACAGTGGCACAGCTATTATGGTTTGACCAATGACTTTTGGATTCAATTTAAAATCTGAACCCCATGAAGTAACCCATGATTGATTCTATAATACAAACATCAGGGAAAATCATAGTGTTGATGGAAGTGTTGGAGAATGCCACCTGAGCTACTACATGCTACCAGGGAAATTCAGGTCCCCTCTTAGGATTCTTAGTCTCATTAATAAAAGAAGTTAAGAACTGGCTCACACTGGGCGGTGGTGGTGCACACCTTTAATCCCAGCACTCGGGAGGCAGAGGCAGGTAGAGCTCTGTGAGTTCGAGGCCAGCCTGGGCTACAGAGTTCCAGGATAGGCTCCAAAGCTACACAGAGAAACCCTGTCTTGAAAAACAAAAAACAAAACAAAACAAAAAAATTACTGGCTCAGAAAGAAGCTCAAGGACAATTTTATTAGAGTGTTTTAAAAGCCCACAGGAAAACTGTAAATCCATAGTTACCCAAATAATAGAGATAAAGAAAAGGAAGAGAAAAGGCCATGTCACTGGAATTAAGCCAGGATGTGGTCAACCCACATAGGGAGTAGTAAGGATTCAGAGAAAGAGTATAAAAGCCAGAGAAAGCATCTTTGGGCTCTGGCCAGTGTGTGAAAGAGACAGGAAAGAAGGAAAAGGGAAAGTTAAGCTTTTCTGAGTAACTCATGAAAGCAGGCTACCGCTCCATTAACAACCGCACTGTGGGCATGGTCTGGGAGAGAAAGAACTTCTCTTTTAGCATGACTTAAGGTTAATCAGTCTTTCTGAGGGTGGGCTCTTGACCCGGTGATTAACCTACCTGACTGGATTAACTCTTTAGGGAAGAGACATGGTTTGTCTCTCTAAAGTAGATTCTTTTGAGCAGGAAATGACTTTCCCTTAATGGATCTCCAATACTACTGTAACAATAGGCCCTGGTGCAGAATGGCTGCTATTCTCTTGTTAGATGGATATGGTATGCCTGTTAAATTGCTTTCCAAACATTTGTGTTTATGCTTATAGGCTGTTGGTCCTGTTATCCTCAGTTGGTCACAACAGGGAAACTTCCTTTTCTGCGCTGGAAAATATATTACGAAGACTCATAACTGCTCAAGATCCTAAGAATAAGTGACTGATGCTATGGCATAGTGGCTCAGTACTCAGCTGTGAATGGGATAATCAGGCATCTACATCAATTCCTCCTAAGCTCAGAGAACATTGCAGGAAAAGGGCATAAATAATAGAAGAGCCAAAAGAAAGGATAGCATTGTGTAGGTATTTCCTCTGAACTGAAACATTCCCTACCAAAGGGAAGAGGGAAACTCATACAGCTTACAAGGTCCAGGGAGTTCCTGAAACTTACATGACTCACAAGGTCCTTCTCCAAAGTTGCAAAAGCACTAAGCAGCTGCTGAGGAAAGAAGACTTTCCCATCAGTTGACCTGCCTGCAAGTTGTGTAGGGCGTACCAGGGATGTAGCTTTTGTGAGTCATCACTTATTCCGAGGTGGGGCAGCTGCTTTTAAGTCACCCATATGCCTGTAATTAACTATATGAACTTACTATTTCATTAAGCTAGACTTGGGTGAAATATATATTTTTTTAGTCTATTATTGGTGCACTATCTGAGGTGAGTAGACATTTGTTCATATCTCCTCAGGAAAAGTTACACAATAAGAAGCTTTAGTTTCTCTTACCTGTGACTTCTCCATGGTGAATCCTGAGTATCACAGGGTGACCAGCTTTCTACTGAGCAAATAAATGGTCTAAGAGAATGCAGAGGCTACAGGTTCCCTTTATTACCTGCCCTTAGATCTGTCTTTTCTACCTTGTTATAGTCCATCATCTAGGATCATCTCTGATTATATATGAGTAGGGATCATCTTAGAACTGGCTACTGGGCTCAATGGTTTTGTTTTTGTTTTTGTTTTTGTTTTTGTGTTTTTCGAGACAGGGTTTCTCTTGTATAGTTTTGGTGCCTGCCCTGGATCTTGCTCTGTAGACCAGGTTGGCCTTGAACTCATAGATTTATTTATTTATTATGTATACAGTGTTCTGTCTGCATATACACCTGCAGGCCAGAAGAGGGCACCAGATGTCATTACGGATGGTTGTGAGCCACCATGTGGTTGCTGGGAATTGAACTCAGGACCTCTGGAAGAACAGCCAGTACTGTTAACCGCTGAGCCATCTCTCCAGCCCCATTTCTTTTTTTCTTCATACATCTCTTAACAATAAAAGTATATTCAAAGATGTTAGGAGATTCCTTTATTATGAAAACATCATAGTGTACACAAACTAAGACAGCCAGAGCATCTTAAATAACATCCTTGTATGTGATCTGCTCCTAACTGGGATGTCATCATGTGATCATATATCCTTCCTCTGACTGACTTCCAGTCTTAGAGTACTTTTGCCCTCACATTTCCATGTTCTGAAAGCTTCCTTGTGTAGCTGAATCCTGAAATCTATTGAAACAAAGTATTGCAGACTACAGAATGATGATTCTATGTGTTTGCTCCTTTACATGAGGCAAGACTGACATTCAGTTATGGGAAGGAAGTCAGCTTTTGGAAGTCTTGGCCTCTAACACTATACACTAATACAGCTAAACCGCCATACATAGATTTTAGTCTTCCCAACTTCACTTGGCCAGTTTAAAGCTAACACCTATTGATTTTACCTATAAGCTACTAGAGCTGTGGTGTGTCTGTGTTGGTCAAAGCGCCAGAGAAAATGCTTGCCTTTATTTATGAGGGTACCATTCTTGTCAGAGTAGACATTCCTCTTTCAGATCTTAGCATCACCACACACCCCTGTCCCTTAAGTTATCCCACCCAAGTCCCACTCTCCCTCACAGCTAGCTGTAGCTAGGGTTTTCTTGCCTTGCCCACAGTCAGGACAACTCTTTGTCACCTGCCAGTCCCACAGCCGCTCAGACCCAACCAAGTACACACAGAGACTTATATTGCTTACAAACTGTATGGCCGTGGCAGGCTTCTTGCTAACTGTTCTTATAGCTTAAATTAATCCATTTCCATAAATCTATACCTTGCCACGTGGCTGGTGGCTTACCGGTGTCTTCACATGCTGCTTGTCATGGCGGCGGCTGGCAGTGTCTCTCTGCCTCAGCCTTCTGCTTCCCAGAATTCTCCTCTCTCCTTGTCCCACCTACTTCCTGCCTGGCCACTGGCCAATCAGTGTTTTATTTATTGACCAATCAGAGCAATTTGACATACAGACCATCCCACAGCAGCTAGCATTAGTTGGCTGATCGCAACATCTCTCTTTCACTTTCCTTCTTCTCTCCCTTCCCCAAGAGCAAGATGTCAAAGAACTTCTAGCTCACACTTAGCTACCTATTTCCAAGGCAAGATGCCTCTTCAAACACTATAATTCTGCTATTCTCTTAGTTTTCTAGAAATTTAATATCCATGTAACACTTACTTATCTTTCAGTTATGTAACCTACAAATTCACTTCCAAGACTATATATTGTGTACCAACAGGAGAGATTGTACCAAAAGCTACCTGAGGATAATATAGCAGAAACACAGTGTACTTGGTCATTATAGGAACTATCCCTGAAAGTATCAGACACAAACAAGTCTATCCACCTGGCTTTAGATGAAAAAAGTATATTTTAAGACAGAATTTCATGTAGCCCAAGATGGCCTCAGACTTCCTAGGTAGCTGAAGATGTCCTTGGATTTATGATTCTCCTGCCTTCACCTTCCAAGTGCTGGGATTACAAGTATGTGTCGCCATGCCAGTGGGGGTAAATAAAATTGTGAACGGTGTTTCCAATGTTCGCCATTACTCCAATATATGTTTAGGTATAGAATGAACATGATATTACTGAAAGAATTGTAGCTAGAGTTTTCCTGGTCCTGCCTGGCCCACAGTCAGGACAAATCTCTCTTACCCACCAGTGCCGCAGCTGCTCAGACCCAACCAAGTAAACACACAGAGACTTATATTACTTATAAACTGTATGGTCATGTGGCTCAGGCTTCTTGCTATCTAGTTCTTAGATCTTAAATTAACCCATTTTTATAAAGCTATACCTTGACATGTGGCTCGTGGCTTACCAGTACTTTACATGTTGCTTGTCATGGCAGTGGCTGCAGCATCTCCTGACTCAACCTTTCCGGTTGCCAGAATTCTCTTCTTTGCTTGTCCCACCTATACTTCCTGCCTGGCGACTGGCCAATCAGCATTTTATTTATACAGAGTGCTATCCACAGCAAAGAAAGATGTAATTTCTTCCATCTTTTTTATCTTATTTTTTTAAAATACTTTTCTGCATATATTTTTATGATCCTATACATGCCTGGTACCTATGGATGCTAGAAGAGGGTTTGGGATCCCCTGAGACTGGAGTTACAGAGGGTTGGAAGCTACTGTGTAGGTACTGAAAATTTAACTCAAGTCCTCTGGAAGAGCAGCAGTGTTCCCATCTACTGAGACACTGATGAACCAGCCTGCCTCCATCTTTGAAAAACAGCAACCATGTCTTTGTTTCAAAAAGTTGTTAGGAACATCTTGTAACCCTACCTTTGTTTCAAAAGCTTATTATAACCACCTGTGGTTATGACTACCTTGTATGTTCTGCTTCTATAACCCCACCTCTTTGCCAATTCCTCTATTTGGAAGGCCCTACCTCTGAGCTATAAAAGCTCTTATCTCCCTCGTGTCCAATACTGACCTCTTGAACTCTGCCTTAGGGGGAGACAGCCCATGTATATGAATAAAAAAAGCTTGCTTTAATAATTTGTCCATAATGATTTGGCCTGCTGGTTTTTCTCCTTAAATCTGTGGGATTAACACCATCTCTCCAACTCTGTATTTATTTTGTGAAGATTTATTTTATTTTTAATTATGTGTCTATGCGGAGGAGGATGGGTATGTCCTTGTATGAATGAGTGCAGATGCTCTCAGAGTCCAGAAGAGGGCATCAGAGACCCGGAGTTAGAGTTACGGCGGTTATGAGTTGTCTTGTGTCGGTGCTAGGAAATGAACTACAGTCCTCCAGAAGAGCAGATTGTGATCTTAACCACGAATGAAAGGGTTTTCTGGTGAAAGAGTGTCTTGGCAGTCGGGGCCAAGGCATGCCACAAAAATCACACCACGCAACAGACCTCAGGCAAGAGAATTATTGGGGGGGCTGTGGTTGCAAAATGGCTGCCTCTGAACAGGCACGGAGGCAGCCCCAGACAGGGCTGTGACGGCAGGCTCCATTGCGGGGAGGAGCAGCGAGCATGTGCACAGAGAAAACAGGGCGAGGCAATGGTGGCCAACGTGGCGGAAATGTGTCCCACTGGCAGTTAGTGATGGTGCCATTGGCACTGAGTCATTGGGGGGGGGGAGGTAGGAAAGCACCTGGTTCTGGGATGTGGGCGGTTCTTAGTTGACTAACAGCTAAGCCATCTTTCACCCACCCCACCCCCTATTTATTGTTTTAACGTGACACAACCTTCCTATGTAACCCAGACTGGCCTTGAACTCTTGGTAATCAGCCTCCCGAGTGCTGGGATTATAAACATACACTGCCATCCCTTGTTAAAATGTACCTTGAAAGAATAGTTTCTTTTGAGTGTTTTGAACCTTCCTCTGATAACACAGTCAAGACACATTTAAGGCATATTCACAAAATCTTAACCGAGAAACACAGAATGCTATACGTGTAGAGCCCACGCACATCTCTGTGCTCATGTGTTGTTTTAAGATTCCCACACGGCGTGGTTGGAGGGTTTAGAAAAACAGAAAAATGCACAACTGATACCACGCAGGGGTAGGAGGCTGTTGGCTGAATCAGACTTAGTCACCCTCTGTGAACAGTGACATCTCTGCCCACTTCATTGCAAGACAGTATGTTCCCATGGAGTAAACTCAAGCCCTCGGTCCCGAGCGCACGTCATGAACCAGCTGTGGTGGCAGATGACAGAGTGAAGCTGGGTCCCTGGCCTCACAGCTCTGAACAGTAATGAGCAAGAAGCAAATGAAAGGGAAAGCCCCACAGACCTTTGAATTCTGTTCTCAGCGTGGGAATAGACTAGAAGTCACCAGAGAACAATGCAAACTCAAAAAGAAAGAAAGAAAGAAAGAAAAAAAAGAAAGAAAGAAAGAAAGAAAGAAAGGAAGGAAGGAAGGAAGGAAGGAAGGAAGGAAGGAAGGAAGGAAGGAAGGAAGGAAGGAAGGAAGGAAGGAAGAAATTTTTGGTGTGGGTTTGTTTGTTGAGACTGTCTCCTGTAGCCCAAACTATAACTCAATACAACGCTAAAAATGACTTTAAACTCCTGCCTCTTCTGCCTCTACCTCCCAAATTCTGGAAGTATATAAATGCCCCTCTAATCGCTGGTTTTATGCAGTGCTGGTGGAAATCGAACCCGCGGCTTCACGCTAACCAAGTGCCCAGCCTGACCGACATCCTCAGCCCAAGGATGTCATCCTAGTGATAAGGACATCCACATAAGTGGAGGTGTGCCACAAACAGCAAGGTTCCCAGATGAAGCCATAAAGTTCTTTCCGATCAGTATCTTAAAATAAACTGAGCTGGGTGAGTAACACCTGCAGCTAGAGACATCGGGCGGTGCTGGAGGGGTGCAGGAAGGTCACAGGAACCAGGCTGTCAAGACCAGCTTGGGCAGCACAGTGAGAAGCCATCTCTGAACAGCAAAGCACTCAGGTTCTCCTTGCTCAGAGGTGTTGATTGAGCAATTGGTTTGGTTTCAGTAGCTGAGGCAGGATTTAGCATCCACTAGGGGGCTGTGATGGTGGGAGGACCCTGGGGCAGAGCTGAAAAGGACATGGATTCTGGGCTTTCTGCAATGCTAGGAACTGACACAGGGTGCCTACCTGTCCCTTTCTCTTGGAAAGTCCCTTTCCTCTAGGTCATGAGTTCCTTCAGCTGCTCTTAATAAATAATATAGAGTACTTGTGTTCTGGAAGCCGGGACAGTCAGCTGCCCAGGATCTCTCCAAAGCCATTTTCATAAGATGTTTTAAAGCAGTTAGTTAGTTAGTTAGTTAGTTAGTTAGTTAGTTAGTTAGTTAGTTAGTTAGGGTATGTGTGAATGCACGTGTCGACTCTCAGGTGGAGGTCAGAAGACAGCCCACAGGTTTGTTCTCTCCTTCCATGATGTGAGTCCAGGGGGCTCAAATTCAAGTTGTCAGATTTAGTGGCAGGCACCTTCACCTGCCACTGAATCTTCTCCACAGACCCCTCCAAAGCCCTTTCTTTTTTCTTTTCTTTTCTTTTCTTTTCTTTTCTTTTCTTTTCTTTCTTTTCTTTCTTCCTTTCTTTCTTTCTTTCTTTCTTTCTTTCTTTTTTTCTTCCTTTCTTTTTTTCTGTTTGTTGTTTTTTCTTCAGACAGGTTTTCTCTGTGTAGTTTTAGTGCCTGTCCTGGATCTTGCTCTGGAGACCAAGCTGGCCTTGAACTCACAGAAATCCATCCCGAGTGCTGAGATTAAAGGCGTGCGCCACCACCTCCCGGCCTGAAGTCCATTCTTAAAGTGCCATTTAGAGAAATGTGGTAGATGTAGTTGTCCAGCTAGCAATAGTTTCATATTGCCGGGGTACTGGCTACGTGTGAAGAACCAGCCTGCTTCCGTCTTATAGTGAAGACAAACCAGCTTCATTCCTGTTTGATTAAACTACTTCTCAGTGATTGAGCTAGGCCCTGCTTATAACCTGTTAAGTTTCAAACCCTGGACAAATGCTGAGGTGCCTACTTAACATATCAAAGCGGACCTGGCTGCCAGGTCCTCCCAGCATCCCTTGGTCCCTACCTGTTACAGGGTATGGATCTCAGGATACCCCACCCTCTACCCTGAACTCTCCAGCCCAGGGGCTGAGCTGCCCCTCCCCAGAGGCTCTTCTTGATATAATCCAGACATTTTGGTTACACACGCATTTTGGACCTTTGGCCTCCTGGCTGTTGCCCCTGGTTGCCCTCTTCCTCTTCCCGTCTCCCCACATGGCCCAGCTCAACCTGGTCATGTCCACTCTGGACTGTCCCAGATGTCCCTGCCTCTGGCTATGCTCTCCCACATGTCTACGATAAACTTCCTCCTCCACCACACCTGGGAGCAGCTGTGTCCTTTCCTTTCCTTTTTATTTATTTATTTTTCATTGACTCACATCCAAAGCTGGCCTCTCAACCCTCACCGTGTACCTGAATAAAAAAGCTTGCTTTAGTTTGGCCATGACCAAAAAAAAGTTTGGCTTTGGGTCAGTGGCCTTTCTCCTCCCATCTTTGGGATGCTCTACCACATTTCCATGGCCCATCCTCAATGTCACCCTTAAGGTTCCCTGACCCTTTTACATTTTTATTCTTATTGCAGCCATAGAAACTGGCTCAAACAATCTTTCGACAAAGGAGAATAAACATAGATTTTAATTTTTTAATGGGTATGAGTGTTTTGCTTGCATATATATCTGTGCACCACAAACACATCTGGTGCCTGGGAAGATCAGAAGAGGGCATTGGACCCCCTGGAACTGGAGTTACAGATGGTTGTGAGCCACCATATGGGGGCTGGGAACTGAACCTGGGTCCTCTGCAAGAGCAACAAGTGTTCTTCTTTGTTATTGTTTTGTTTTTTTGTTTTTGTTTTTCAAGGCAGGGTTTCTCAGTGTAGTTTTGGTGCCTGTCCTGGCTCTCGCTCTGGAGACCAGGCTGGCCACAGAGATCCACCTGGCTCTGCCTCCCAGGTGCTGATATTAAAGGCATGCGGGGGGGGGGGGGGGGGGGGGGGCGCGGCGTCCCCACCCCCCGGCCCCACCCCTGCCGCCACCGCCACCGCCCAACATATATTTTAAAATAATCCTGTCAGGCATGGTGGTACATGCCTTTATTCTAGCATTGCAGAGGTGGAGACAGGTGGGGTTCTTTGTGAGTTTGAAGCCAGTCTGGTCTACATAATGAGTTTCAGGCCAGCTAGGGCTACATAGTAAGACCCTGTCTCAAATAAATAAGCAAACAGTGATACTGTGGTAGTTTGAATGAGAAATGTCCCCATAGGTCGGTGTATTTGAATGCTCAGTTCTTTCTCCATGGGCAGCACTGTTTAGGGAGGTTATGGAACCTTCAGGAGTGCCTTGATGGAGGAAGTACATCCCTGAGGCCAGGCCTTGGGGGTTTATAGCCACTTCTTATTCTCTGCTTCCTGTGTGTGGTAACAATGTGATCAGCTGGCTTTCTGTTCTGCCACCAAGACAGGACCTCCCAGCCATGATTGACTCTGTTCCTCTGGAACCATAAACTAAAATTAAACCCTTTCTTCCTAAAGTTGCTTCTGGTCATGATATTTTATCATAGCAATGGAAAAGTAGCTAATATAGTCTTTTTCCTTTTCCAATGTTTTCAAACTGCTAAATCAGTCAAAAATCATTAATGTCCACATCAGTGGATCCTCCTCCCTACCCAGTGTTAGAACTGCCCACATTCCAGAATCAGGTGTTCCCCATGCCCCACCCCACCATCAGTGGTTACTAAAGGCCAGTGTGACACGTCACCACTGTTACGTATTTTCTCTATGCATATGCTCCATACCCTTTCATAAAGTCAGCACCGTCATGGCATGCCCTCCTCTCTCTCTCTCTCTCTCTCTCTCTCTCTCTCTCTCTCTCTCTCTCCTCCTCCTCCTCCTCCTCCTCCTCCTCCTCTTCCTCCTCCTCCTCATCCCTCTCAGAGGTAGCCTTTCACTACACCCCTGTAGTTGGAATTTTCTTTGGGCCATCAACCAGCTCCCAAATAAGGACATGGAGACTTATTATTAATGATGAATGCTCAGCCTTAGCTTAGGTTTGTCCCACTAGCTCTTTTAGCTTGATTTAACCTATTTCTATTCATCTACATTTTGCCTCAGAGTTTGTTAGCTTCCTTTCATTCTGTATGTACTACTTTGCAATTCCTCCATTTCTGGATGGCTGCCCCTGGTGTCTTCCTGTAGTCTCCTTTTCTTCCCATCCCCCAAATTCCTCCTACTATTTAGTCTCCCTGCCTGGTAGTCCCTCCTATACCTCGTCCCTCACTATTGGCCAGTCAGCTTTTTATTAGACCAATCAGATGCCTTAGGCAGGCAAGGTAAAACAGCAACACATCTTTACATAATTAAACAAATATTTCAAAACACCCATCCCCAAATCTCTTGTGTAAGATCTGTTTGGTGGTGTGATCTTTGTGACATTCCTTGGCCCTCCAATCTCCAGGATTCCTTTCATGGCAAAACCCTTCCATTGGTGCTGTGATTCAGATAGGCCCTCCTGGTAGCTGTGCTTCTTCTTAGGATCTGAGCCACACCAGGACCCTACCCATCCACGCCACCCACAACAGACCCACTTTCTGGCCCACCGATCACTTGGTCCTCCATCCATCACTGGCCATTGGTAAGTGATTCCTCTCAGTCAGTGTAAACGCTTACCTGAGTTTTGGGTACTCTTGGAGTTAGAGGTACCCACCATGCTTCCTACCCTTTTCCTTGGGTGAGACTTCAATTTTGAGCTTGGTTTTCACCTTTTAGCTTCACTTGAAAGGCCTGGTACCAGGCACTGACTCTCCTTGGGCTACTAGCTCTAACCCACATTGAATACAGTGATGACCCACTGATCCGCTTGTGTCTTGTTCATTAAATCCTTCCTGAGTCCTGGGGATGGCGTAGGCTACAGGCTTAGGACCTTCTTCACTTCCTCACCAATGGGAATGGCATTGTCCATACCTCCCACCTCTCTACCTGGCACTCCACCTGAAAGGCCCTAAATTTATTCATTTTTGCAATCAAATCTGGCCTCAATATCCCTTAAATAATCAATCAAAACGTGGCCAACTAGCAGCAGCCTAGGCTCAATATTGTGTGAGACCTTTACAAGTACCACAAGTGATGAGGGGGATGGGGAAGAGGAGGTTCCCCAACCCCTATCTCTCTTTTCTCAGCTCTAAGCCTTGTTTGCTCTTATCCGGTCTTCCCCATACACTGTGTAAGTGTCCCACTGCGGGATGTCATTCTGTACTCGGTAAATACGTGTTGCTCTGATTGGCTGATAAATAAAACGCTGATTGGCCAGTAGCCAGGCAGGAAGTAAAGGCAGGCAAGCAGATGAGGAGAATTCTGGGAAGAGGAAGGCTGAGTCAGGGGTCACCAGCCAGACACAGAGGAAGCAAGATGACAAGGCAGAACTGAGAAAAGGTACCAAGCCACATGGCTAAATATAGATAAGAATTACAGGTTAAATTAAGTGTAAGAGCTAGTCAGTAATAAGCCTGAGCTAATGGCCAAGCAGTTATAAATAATATAAGCCTCTGTATGCTTACTTGGGGGATGAGGAGTAGGAGAGATTTGTCCCGACTGCCAGCTGGCCAGGACACAGAAAAACTTCCAACTGCAATGTCCTGTCTTAAGTCACCATTGATGGATCTGTAAGTTTATTGCAAAGTGGGAACTGGGAGCCAGACCCAGCAGGAGGGGGAGAAAGCAAAGGAATTGGCCAGCTATAGGTTGCACACACCCAGTACACACCCCTCCCCGGCTTGTTCGTCTCTCTGCTCCTCCTGCAGCATCCTCCCCTAAGGCATGTACGGATCATCTATTTCTGCTGGCTTCTGCCACCTACAAAATTTGATTACAAGTTCTAGAGTCCCATTCTTCAGCTGTCACTTCTTCCCTGTACTTGCTTTCTAACTATTGTCTTTCAACTCTCTGGGCTCTGACCTGCTATGCCCTCCACATGGGCACCTACTTGTTTCTCTGGCTTCTGCAGCCTGCTACACCTCTGGCTGGATACACCCATGTGGACATCTCTCCCTTTTGTGTTGTGAGTTTCCTTGCCTCCAAGAAGATGCCTGCTAACTCCCACAGCTTCCTTGAGTCCTTCGGGGCCTCTGGAACCTTGTCGCTCCTGTCTGAAAGTCCTGCAGCTTCTCTACACTCTTACGGCTTCCACGATATTGGAACCCTCCCGTGGGTGGAGTTCCTGCTTGTTCCTCCTTGTCCCTTAACCATTCCTCCCTTTGTCTATACCCTAAGTGTCTCTTTAGCTCCTGGAGCCTGCTACGTCCTTGGGGTGCCCACCACATGGGCAGTTTTCTCTTGGTCCTGGCCTCCTGCACCTGTCTGGGTCTCTCTACTAAAGACACCGACTGGTTTCCTTTCCTGTGCTCTCTCCCAGCTTTCTCTCCTCTGGGAATTGCAGTCCATCTGTCGTCCCACTACACCATCTCTTGTCCGTCCAGCAGGCCCATAACTTCTGCTCTCAGCTCCCCTGTAGAGCTTACAGAAATTCCCTCCAGTGGGATTTCATTTTGTGACCCTCTCTCCTCCTCAGACAGTTCCTATAGTCATACATTTTGCTCGGAAAGAGACAAAAATGGCCAGATGTATGGTCACATACTTATTCATGGGCTGTAGCCCCTGGTTTGGTTGGATGCTCAGGGACTTGAAAGAAGCATGATTACCAACGTGGTGACATTTGTGGGAAAAAACATGGAAAATAGCTCTCTCTCTAAATGGTCAAAGGACATGGAAATACTGTGCCCCTTGTGAATGCTACATGCTCTAGTCATGCAACAAACACGGCTCCAGAAAGCTCATGAAACTTCACTGGGGAGAGCAGCTACCAGATATGTCCCATCCTTTTTTTTTTTGTCTATCCAAATGGCGAAGAAAAACTGAGCCAAATAATGACAAGACACTGACAGATGTAGGTCACCACTGTGCCACCCTGGCCACATAAAGAATCATCTGGGGAAAATATCATCCTGAGTGAGGTAACCCAGACTCAGAAAGACAAACATGGTATGTACTCACTCATAAGTACATACTAGATGTAAAGTAAAGGGTAATCAGGCAAAAACTCACAACTCCAGAGAAGCTAGCTAGCAAGGAAGACCCAGAGAGAGATGCATGGATCACCCTGGGAAGGGAAAGTAGATGAGATCTCCATGAATAAACTGGGGATGAGGGGTGGGCAATGAAGGGTAGGGGATAGGTGATGAGAGCATAAGGAAATGGAATGGTTGAGCTGGAACAGGGATGGAGGAGGAAAGCAATGAGAGAGATACCATGATGGAGGGAGATATCGTGGGGATAGAGAGAAACCCAGTGCTAGGAAAGTTGCCAGGAATCTCCAAGGATGACCCCAATTTAGACAACTAGAAATAGTGGAGAGGGTGCCTGAACTGAACTGGCTTGCCACAGTGATCAGAATGGTGAATACCCTAACTGTCATCACAGAGCTTTCCTCCAATGATGGATGGAAGCAGATGCAGAGATCCACAGCCAAACACCAAGCAGAGGTCTAGGAATCCAGTCAAAGAGAGAGAAGAGGGAGTCTATGAGCAAATGTACCAGAATCATGACAGGGTAACCTTCAAAGATGACCAAACCAAACTAGTGGGAACTCATGAAAGTTGGTTCAATGGCTGTGGAGCCTGCATGGGACTGGACTAGGCCCTCTGCATGGCAAGACAGTTGTGTAGCTTGATCTGCTTGGGGGCCCCCTGGTGGTAGGATCAGAATCCATCCCTGGTACATGGGGGAGGGGGTTGGAGCCCAATACCTATGATGGGACACCTCATGCAGCCTTGAGGCGGGGGAAGGGCTTGGACTTGCCTCTACTGAATGTACCTCCACATGGGAGGCCTTGCCTTCTTGTGGGGGGGAGTGGGGGGTGGGTTGGGAGGGGGAGGATGGGGAGGCGGGAGAAGGGAAAAGGGGGATCTCTGATTGGTGTGTAAAATGAATGAAAATTTTCTTAATTAAAAAAAAAAAAGAATAATCTGGAAAGGTCTTTCAAAATCTTGGTGCCTAAACTGGGAGGTGGTGGTGCACGCCTTTAATCCCAGCACTCAGGAGGCGGAGCCAGGCGAATCTCTGTGAGTTCGAAGCCAGCCTGGCCTACAGAGCGAGATCCAGGACAGGCACCACACAGAGAAACCCTGTAAAAAAAAAAAAAAAAAAAGAAAGAAAGAAAGAAAGAAGGAAGGAAGGAAGGAAGGAAGGAAGGAAGGAAGGAAGGAAGGAAGGAAGGAAGAAAGAAAGAAAGAAAGAAAGAAAGAAAGAAAGAAAGAAAGAAAGAAAGAAAGAAAGAAAGAAAGAAAGAAAGAAAGAAAGAAAGAAAGAAAGAAAGAAAGAAATCCTGGTGCCTGGCTCCCTTTCAGAGTGTGACTCATTTGATCTGAACTGTGGCCAGGGCATCAGCAATGCGTAGGCTCTGCGGAGACTGACTTGTACCCAAGCTGCAAAGAGCTGATTTGCCAACATCCATAACTGAGAAACCCAGTGAACGCACTGACATAGAAAACGGCCTTTGTTCTCAAGTCTCCAAGCGGTCTAACTAGTGTGACGGGAGCCCACGGGAACCGCGACTAACTGACGAAGGAGTGAAAGAGCTTCCGGAAGCCGGAGGTGGCCGCGCCTGCCTGCTGTGGTTTAAACGTAAGAGGTCCGCCTAGGCTTGCGTGTTTGGATACGCGGTCTCCATCTGGTGGCGCTGTTCTGAAGGTTACAGAACCACTAGAAGATGGAGCCCTGCTGGAGAGAGAAATCACAGGAGGATGGGGTGAGATCTGTGGCCCTACTTCCTGTTCTCTCTCGGCTTCCTGATCACCCCACACTCCCACAGCCACGCGCCCCACCATGAAGGACTATACTCCTCTAGGACTATAAGCCAAAATAAACCTTTTTTTTTTTTTTTTCCTCAAGGTGATGTCTTGGGGTGTTCTCTCACAGCAACAGAAAAGAAACAAATATACCTGTCATCCAGCTACTTGAGAAACTGAGGCAGAATGTTAAAGAGGTCAAAGGGAGTCTGGGCTGCATAGCAAGTGTAAGCCCTTCAAGCCACTCCCCCAAGGACCTCTAACTGCCAGGTTCCACCCACAGAATACTCCAACTGCCCTAACTGCTGGACCCTGTCCCGACCCTGCAGAGCAAAAAGCCCAATCTCTGGGCATGAAATCCCACTAATCTCTACCCTGGAAAGCTCCACCCTGAAAAGTTCCACCCCCTTCCCGAGAAACCCTATATAGGCTCTCTATCCTGTTCAGTTTGCTGCTGTTTCTCACCTGAGCAGAGGCAGCCACCCTCTTGGTTTTTTCCCTCCCAATCAATCTCTTGTGTGAGGTTTGTTGCGCGGTGTGACTTTGTGGTATTCCTTGGCTTCCAGCTGCCAGGACACTTTTCCATCTGAGCTGCAATGCTTACAGCAAGACCCGTCTCAAGAAGACAAGAGAAGAATCAAAGCTAAAAAACCATTGAGGACACATATTCAGGAAAAGTAGACGGTAAAAGAAAAGCAGTTTGATTGGCTCTGTCATAAGCAGTGGGTTCTTTAAACACTTGCAATGTGGTAGAGAATAGAATAGTCAAGGGGTAGATTTTTAAAGTCCTCATGGCATCCAAAGGCAGAGGCCTGCTCAACTAAGGTGAGCTCTGGTATGCAAAATTATTCCACCCAAAGGAAGTCAGCAAGCTGTCGTACTCCGGTCCAGTGTAAGAAATATTCCAGGCCGGTGAAATGGCTCAGGAGTAAGGTGCTTCTGCACGTGCCTGAAGATCTGGATTCGCTCCCTGAAGCCCACAGTGGAAGGTTAGAACCAGCTCCAGACAGTCGTCCTCTGATGTCCACCCATGTGCTGTGGTGCACACAAAGCACACACACACACACACACACACACACACACACACACACACACAACAGCAAACGGATATTTTTTTTTAGGAATATTTCTAGAAAAACTATGACCCAGCAAAGGGACTATCTAAAAACATCTGATCAATCATCATTGGTTTGGTTGGTGTATCTTCTGAGGAAGAATTTCAGATCTTTCACTGCTTCCTGGAAGTGTGTTGTCTGAGCGAGCTGTGTGAGACTCTTCCTGCGTTCCCACAAGCAACTGGGGTGGGGAAGCATGGGTGGCGATCAGAATCGGAAGAGGTTGGAATCAAGTAGTTTGTCTATGGTCGGTTGGAGGCTCAGCAATGCTCTGACAGAGAAAGGGGTATGGTACCAAGTTTGGAAAGCTGATGATTATACTGGACGGCTCTATATCATCTTGACACAAGCCAAAGTCACAGGAGAGTACCTCAGTTAAGAAAACGCCTCTGTTGCCAGGAAGTGGTGGCACATGCCTTTAATACCAACACCCGGGAGGCAGAGGCAGGGGAATCTCTGAGTTGGAGGCCAGCCTGGTCTACAGAGTGAGTTCCAGGACAGCCAGGACTACACAGAGAAACCCTGTCTCAAAAAAACAAAAAGAAAAAAAAATGCCTCTGGCTGTAGGCAAGACTGGTAGGCATTTTCTTAATTAGTGATTGATAGGGGAGGGCCCAGCTCATGGTAGATGGTGCCATCCCTGGGCTTGAGGTCCTGGGTTATATAAGAAAGCAGACTGAACAAACCAAGGGGAGCAAGCCAGTAAGCAGCACCTCTCTATGGCCTTTGCATCAGCTGCTGACTCCAGGATCCTGCCGTTTGAGTTCCTGTCCTGATTTCCTTTGATGATGAACTGAGATATGGAAATGTTAGCCAAATAAACCCTTTCCTCTTCAACTTGCTTTGGTCATGTTTCATCACAGCAATAGAAACCCTAACCAGGACAATGACCTTTAGAGCAGTTTTTTATAGGAGAATGAGGTATAGCCCTGGAGAAATGCTTGGTGTCCCAAACTATGAGGTTGACTTGGGCTGTGAGAGAGGCTGAGAGTGGAAAAGAGGCCTTAGGGTGAGGAGAATCCTTACATGGGTTGTGTGCAGGTGAACAGTGAGGGCAATGTGGAGAACCGAATGTCTCATTCCAAAAGTAGAGATAGGGTAATGAGTAAAGATTCATGAGTCTTTAGACACAGGAGGGGCTAGGTTTTAAGGGGTTGGGAGGTAAGGCTATCCATCTCCATTAAAAAAGACAAAAGATGAAACCACTGGTCCTGAGTGTTCAGTTAAGAATGAATGAGTCTAAAAGGAAAGACATTGACCTACCTACAACTGTGATATGTATTCCAGGTTCATCTTTGGTGATGGTAATGTCCCCGAGGGCTTCTGAGTCTGGACAGAAGCATCGTCACTGGCCTGTCCCAAAAGGTTAGTGTCCTAGTTTGCTTCCTATTTCTGTGATAAATGACCAAAAGAAACTGGAGAGGAGACAGTTTATTTCAGCTTAAAGCATACAGTTCACCGTGAAAGGAAGCCAGAGCAGGAACTCAAGGCAGGAACTTGTAGGCAGGAGCTGAGTCACAGACCTTGGAAGAGTGCTGCTTACTAGCTTGCTCCCTATGGTTTGCTCAGCCTGCTTTTTATACAACCCAAGACCGCTTACCCAGAGTTGGCACAGCCCATAGTGAGCTGGGCTCTCCCGCATCAATCCTTTATTAATATTCCACGGGCTTGTCAACAGTCCAATCTGATGGGAGCATTTTCTCAATTGAGGTTCCTTCTCCAGATAACTCTAGCTTGTGTCAAGTTGACAAAAAAAACTAGCCAGTTAGTGTCCCAGTAGAGTTCATAGACAGGGCAAGGTTTGATCCAGCGCCTCTCTTGACCAAACTTAAAGCAAGGTCCTGGTGGCTTCCTGTTCAATTGTCCTGGATGTGGTCCTAATTAATTGGTATTTGACCTGATTCTTTCTGTGCTTGCTGTATAGCTAATATTAAAGACTTCCCTGATTAAAGACTTTAAGGAGGCCCTTTTGAAGAGTTTCAAGGCCACCCTCCAGTTCAGGGAGCATTTTCCTAATGTCTGAGGAGGATTAGGAGGCAGTGCATTAGGTATGTAAATGATTGCCGGCCTTTGAATTCAGATCTAAGGAGATGCTCTGTAAGGCAGTTCATAAAGGCAAGCAGGGTTTCATCAGCTCTCTTGGTGAGTTCTTGGATATTATCGTAGTTCACTGCCTTAAGGGAGGCCTTTTCTATACCCTGGGTCTCTAGGTGAGGAAGTGACATGCATACCAGATCTTCAGAGTTAGGCTGATAATTCTATTCCATATTATATGCTGTATGATAGGCTGATATTCTAGAAAAGGGAGCACCTCATTCCAGGAGGATGATGGTGGGGATCCTGGGAATGGATGGAGAGCATCTGGAAAACAAAACAAAACAACAACTACAAAAAAAAAAAAAAAAACCTGCTGAAGTCCAGACATGGGTTTGCTTCTCCCAGCACAGCAGAGAAGGAAACATCAACATAAGTGTCCTGGAATGTTAGACTGTAAGAGTTTAAAGTGTGCTGGAATTCCTTGGTGACCAGGTAAGACACCAGAAGAACCCAGACGTTTATTGATTCAGGGAAGACAAGTGTGTGTGTGTGTGTGTGTGTGTGTGTGTGTGTGTGTGTGTGTGTGTATGAATATCCCCTTGGACCCAATAACCTGGAGAGCAGAAAGGGTGTAGAAACCTCAGAGGGTCGGGTTTTAAGCAAAGGGCAGAAGGAGAGGAACAGTGTGAGAGGGAGGCAACAGTAGTATGGAGGGGTGTCGGAGGGGGAAGGGAGAAGAGGAATCTGGCTCTGCGTGGTGCCACAGAGGAAAAGGAATTCAGTCATTTTGGTTAGTGGGACCAGAGGAGCAGGAAAGAAGGACCAAAAAGGCAGTAAGGGGTAAGGATAAGTAACTGAAGGCAGCTTACGGGACATAAGGAGGGAGGGAGCACTGAAGAGTTAATTACCTAAAACCCTCAGGTGGACTGAGCCACTTGGACAGGATGTGATGATGATACCTATGGAAGCTCTTGATAAGGAGACCGGTACACCAAACCCGCGCTATCTACCACTTCCGGGCTTCAGGGAAACTGACCCACACGTGGAGTCTTCCATCCCCCAAAGCTCCCCCTTTTCTATACTATAAGACCCTCGAGACCCCCACGCCACAAGAACACAGTTGTGTCTCTTGATCCTGCTCTAACAGGCATGGTCAACGGGCCAGCACTGGTCTTCCAGAAGAGATGATACCTGAAGGGCAGGGGTTTGCTTCCTAGCAGGATTTGGAAGGTGACTCAGCAGTGACAGAGAGAGAGTTGGTTGTACACAAAGAAGAAAGCCCGAATGTAAGGACTCTCAGACCACTATAAGACAGTCATTGCCCTGAATGAACCGACATAAGTCTCTAAGAATAACTGCAAGTCAAAGGTACCATTTCAAGCCGCTGGCGGCCCTTATCCAGTTAGCATTGCTGTAAGCATTGCCAGATAGTAAGAAAAAGAAGATTGCCTTCCTAAGTCAATCACCACCCCCAGGAGAGAGTACTGTGAAGTTACAAACTAAGCGGAGTGCGTCTTCAGGCGAGGGAGGTTGAGCAGCCTTTCTGAAGTCTGGTGACTCAGGAAGGACCTGCGGGAAGCAGGGAAGGGAACGAGCATCCTACTGTTCCTCAGGTCCCCTTCCGGTCCCTGACCCCACAGGTCTGAGCAAAGGAACAGACCGAGGCCCAGAGGAACCTCTGACCTAGTACCAGAATTCCTGGAATAGACAGACAGGTGTCTCAGAGGATCTGGGAGAATCATCAGATCAAGTTCTGGATTAGAGGAAAGAGAACAGCGGCAAGGAGGAGGGCTCCCACAGGACGGGACACCACCGAGTTACCTCTCCCGGGTGTGTGGGCAGCAAGATGTTAGGTTAGGGAAGGAAGGTTGAAAAGAGAGGCATAGAGTCCCGGTGCACTCTGGGTAAGAGGCTTGTTAGAGCCATTAGCACATCAGGGTCGGAAGTAACGCTTCCTACCCAGGGAACACAAGGTCTTCTTTTTAAGGTCCCTTAGCAAAGAAAAGGGGGCTGGGCGATGGTGGTGCACACCTGTAATCCCAGTACTCAGGAGGCAGAAGCAGGCGGATCTCTGTGAGTTCGAGGCCAGCCTGGTCTACAGAGCTAGTCCAGGACAGGCTCCAAAGCTACAGAGAAACCCTGTCTCAAAAAAAAAAAAAAGAAAGAAAAAGAAAGAAAGAGAGAGAGAGAGAGAGAGAGAGAGAGAGAGAGAGAGAGAGAGAGAGAGAGAAGAAAGAAAGAAAGAAAGAAAGAAAGAAAGAAAGAAAGAAAGAAAGAAAGAAAGAAAGAAAGAAAGAAAGAAAGAAAAAGAAAAAGAGGGAGGGAACATTTTACCACCACAGTGTAAAGTTGCCTTGACATTACCAAAGCAGGTTAAGAGAGTCTGTGTGCATATATTCTATATGTAAATCAATCAGATTTATGTATGTGTGTACCTGGTTTTTCTAAGAGACCAGAAGTACAGGGATTAGCTTTAGGCAAGGCAGAAAGGATATTGTCTTCCATAGATGCAAGAAAAAAAATGTAGATTTTAAAGCTCTGCTGGAAAACCTGGTATCACATCACAGCCCTCACTACATGGAGCTAAGGGTTTGGTATTCACTTTATTAGGAAGCATCTGGAGTCAGCAAGGCATTTTTATGCCTCATAAGGCTGAGTCAAATTCCTTTGGCTTGCTTTCATCGAGGGTACTGCCTTATTAGCAAGGAACAGACATTTCATCTCCCATTCAGGAAGTTTCTGGATCTGAGGCTGTAGCCCAGCACTAGCAGTGTGGAGATCAATCTGTGCCCTGCCCTAAGTTTCAGGCCTGCCTTGCTCTAGCTAACTCCATTTGACAGTAGAGCATCTGGCTCCCTTCTCAGTGTAGAGGCAGAGACACCGCCGGCTGTCCAGCACTAACCAGGAAGCTTAAACTGATAATAATCTATTCCTAAAAGTAAAAGGAACCACTTGTTTGGTTGAAACCTCCAGCTTGCCCCTGCAGGATCCAGAAACTCCCATTCTTCCCCCCATATCTCTCTCTCTCTCTCTCTCTCTCTCTCTCTCTCTCTCTCTCTCTCTCTCTCTCTCTCCAAACTCTGGCCCAACTCTCACCTGGAAGTAGCTTTGCTCAAATAAACCTGTTGTTATACTTTTTCAGTTCGGCTTAATCTGGCTTACTGTGTCAGCAGAGAAACTTATTGTCAGGGAGCAGAAAACCTGTTCCCACCAATAAAGTTAGCAAGCAGATTTGGAGCATAAAAGCATATGGGTATACTAAAACCATGTCAGAAAAACCAGGCTGAGACCTTGTCAAACAAGATGAATGAAAGGTTAGTGAAAGCCAGGTGTGGTAGTGCATGCCTTTAGTACCAGCCCAGCACCCAGGAGGCAGAGACAGAGAAATCTCTGTGAGTTCAAGAACAGCCAGGGCTACATAGTGAGAACCTGTCTTTAAAAAAAGAAAAGAAAAAAAAAAAAGTACTGGGGCTGCAGAGATGGCTCAGTGGTTACGACCACTGTCTGCTCTTCCAAGGAACCAGGGTTCAATTTCCAGCACCCACATGGCAGCTCACAACTGTCGGAAATAACTATCAGAAGGGGATCCAAAGCTCTCTTCTGGCCTGTAAGGGTATGAGGCGTGCATGTTGTGTACTGACATACATGCAGGAGAAACACTCATGCACATAAAGTCTTTTTTTTTTTTAAGTACTAACAAAATAAATGAAAGGAATGAGAAAGACAGATGACCCAGGTTTGGGTCCCACACTCACACAGTGGCTCATAACCATCTGTAACTCCAGTTCAAAGGAATCCAACACCCCCCTCTTCTGACCTTCAAGGGCACCAGGCACTCACATGCTATACATACATACATGTAGGCAAAACACGCATATACATAAAATATACAAGACTAACGAAGCATGCAACGCTCTCACCTGTACTCCACAAAGAAAGAGAAGACCTTATACTCTGAAGGCAATGGGCACATGGACCGATCATCTGACCACAGATAGGTACTTCAGAGGACAGGCAGGCAGAGAATTCCAAGCCGTTAGTGGGGCGTCAGCTCAGCTCATCCCTAATGTTTGGCATAGCCACTCAGCCCAATCATTATCTAGCATCAGTCCATCTATCTGTCCATTCATCCATCCAGACCTAGTTGTGTACCTCACCTCTGTGGTCCTGCACCTCTTCCCCAAAGTCTTCCCCCCAAGGGGCTCTGTAGCTAGCTCACGCCTATGAAGCTGCATTTCAGCTCTGCTCATCTCCAGCAGCGCTCCAACTGAGATCCATACATCTTTTTTTTTTTTTTTTTTTTTTTTTTTTTGGTTTTTCGAGACAGGGTTTCTCTGTGTAGCTTTGCGCCTTTCCTGGAACTCGCTTTGGAGACCAGGCTGGCCTCGAACTCACAGAGATCCGCCTGGCTCTGCCTCCCGAGTGCTGGGATTAAAGGCGTGCGCCACCACCGCCCGGCTGAGATCCCATCTTACTGAATTACCTGTAGTCATCCTCTTTGCATCTGTATCAGTGTCCTGCCTCTGCCTTCTGGAAGGCTTTGAAAAAAAAATCTTGAACGCTGCTGTGGCCTCTTTAACTTTCTAATCATCATGTGATCTACATATATGTACATGTACAGATATAATTACTGTGTAAAGTGTGATCTTTGGGAGTTAATATTGGGAGCATGGACAGGTATAAAAGAACTTATGTTTTTCAATAGCCAGCTTTTGAGAGAAATCAAGGGACTGCTTGCCAAACCACAGCCAAGGAAGCTGATGTAGTTTGTGAATTTGTTGTTCAGTAAATTCTGACATTGTGGAAAGCCACACAAGTGTCCACCCATATTTCTGGCAAAGTATGCTCAAAACACTGAGGTGGGCCTTGAACTTCCCATCCTTGGGCCTCAGCCTCCCAGGTTGCTAGGATTATGCTGGAGTTCAGCTCTTGTCCAGCATGAGGCCCCAGGCTCTACCCACAGCACCACCATCTGTCAGCCAAGCAGCTGGGATTCCAGGCCTGTGTCACCAGGCCTGGAAAATGTTTTTAAACCAACTTTTTGATTGTGTTGTTTTTCTCTAATTTAGATTCAGTTTTCCCTGTTATTAGCCTCAGGTAGCCAAACAGAGCAGTCACTTAATTTACAAGGTAATAAGAGTCCACCTGTTCTCAGTTGACCTAGGTTGCTACTATGGGAACATATAAGTGTGTGAGTACAAACAAACCATTGCGCTCTGCTTGGAAGCCAGAATGTCTCTGCAGTGCCTGTCACTAGGGCCTTTTCCCGTTCAGAGTTTGAGTGTCAGGGCCCAATGAACTTAATGCTGTTCTTTCTCAATAGCTTTTTAAAAATTAAAATAGCTTTTATATTACAAAAACAACACTACATATTGCAGGGAATTCTGAAAATGTAGATAAATAGCACGAATAGAAAATCATCCGTGTGCTAACTGGACACCTTGTTATGACCACCTTGCAACTGTGTGCTTGTTTCAGGAGGCTGTTATGAACAATTTGTTATGCTTATGTTCTGATTCTGTAACCCCACCTATTTATACCTAATATATGTATGTATATATACACACATATATATATTATTTATACCTAATATAACCCAAATATATACATATATATTTACTGTTTGGTTGGAACTTCCAGCTCACTCCTGCAAGGTCTGAGAAGCCCTGTTCCTGTCTCTCTAAACCTCGCCCACTCTGAGAATCTCTGAACAGAGGAAAGGCACCAAAAAGCCCAGTTTCGCATCTTGGTGGCTATAGCAGCTTCCTCCCCTGAAGTCACCAACCACTCGAGTCCCCACATCGAGCAGTCAGCTGTTGACCACACTTGGGCACAAACCCAGCTGTGGAGGACAGGTCATCACTCCTGCCTACGGCACCCTTTGCTCCCTGCCTTAGTTCAGGCACAGCTTCTCCAGCCTCAATCTCTGGGACTGGAGAACCCGCCTGAGAGTAGCTTTGCTCAAATAAACCTGTTGTTATACTTTTTCAGTTCAGCTTGATCTGGTTTACTGCGTCAGCAAGTATTATTTTTGGGGGGAGAGGGGGGCAAAAAACCTATTATTTACAGGAGACCAAAAAAAAAAGATTGGGAAAAACAGGGAATTTTCCTTTTGAAAGGATGGTGGGAGAAATGTCTGTGATTGTAACAAGCAACGGAATAATGGATTGTAGTGCTTAAATAGATGAGTGATTAAGGGAATAACAGCCAAAGGTGTGTGTGTGTGTGTGTGTGTGTGTGTGTGTGTGTACATGTGCTCATGCATGCGCAGTGATGTGTGGAAGTCAGAGGATAGCTCACAGGTGACCATTCTCCCTTTCCATCACTGGGTCCTAGGAATCAAGTGTAAGTCTACAAGTTGTAGCAAGTACCTTTACCCAGTGAGCCACCTCACTAGCTGGCATTTCTCTTTGGATGCTCTGTGGAAGAAACTGCTTTTCTGGCTTGATATCTGTGGCAATTGCCTTCAGAATAGTATTTCTGCCAGTACTTTCTAAGGTCAGTTGTCACTAAGAGCCAGCTCCCACATACGTTCACTGCGCCCCATGAAAACTTGAGCCAGTTGTTGTTTTCCTTGTTTTATACCCTTTATATTTATGAACTCAAACCTATTAGAGTATTAAATTGTGTTTAATAAAGCAATTTTATTATAAAACGCTTACATTATTTTCATGTATAATAATTCATATTTAATAATAATAATGAGATAAGATAAAAACAAAATGGAATAGAACAAAACAGATAAAAAAGCCAAAGAAAAAGCACAAGAAACACATATAGACACAGAGACACACACATTCACACACACAGAAATCACATAAAAACACAAAACCAGGAAAACCATAATATATTAGCAAAAGACTGTAAGATTAAAAAAAAAAAAACAACTCCAAAATCCCAATGAGTTCGTTTTGTGATGTCCATCATCCCCTGATGGGCCTGGGGCCTGCCCTTAAGTGTGGTTTGTGTGGGACAGGGCAGAACAGAGGAGGTTGCTCCATCTTGTACTCTTGCTGAGGTCATTTCAGTTAAACTCTCCAGATGCCAGGATATGGTTTCTGCTGTTAAAAACCCCATGTTCTAGACACTCGAGGCTACAACCAGGTGTCCGAACACCAAGGGGTGGATAAGGACTTTCAGTTCACTATAAACTGTCTGAGTGATCATGTCTGGTGCTGCTGATAACACCAGCAGGTGAGACCTGCCTCCTCGACCTTGCTGGCAGACTAATCTCTCCAGAGCTGTTACTAGTACACACCACAGAAACTACAGACTCTCCCTACTAAACAGCATGGTCCTAGCAAATAGAGTGATGCATATTTATTTTTCTTCGATTTTTATTTTATTCCAGGAGTGTTGGTCTTGTGGGCCGCAAGAATTATTATAGAGATTCAGTTGTATATTAAAGCTATTGTTGGTTAAATCACGGGCTGTTCGTGGCTGGCTGCCACCTGAGGCGGCCATGCCAACAGAGGAGAGTGCTGATCGGAAGAATCACAGCCATGGTTACCTTTTTAGAGCTTTATTGGGAGAGTGGGAGAGAGAGAGAGGGAGAGGGAGAGAGAGGGGGAGAGAGAGGACAGACGGAAGGAAGGAGCGGAAAGGAAAGATGGATGCACAGAGGGCCCACCCAGCTTTTTAGGCTGGGATGCCATCACAGGCTGATGATTAAGGACCGAATCCTTACAGCTATACCTAGAAATTTCAAGGCATTTTTCTAGAGGAAGTCATTTATCAAGGAATATTTGATGTTATTCAGTTTTTAATATTTCAGCTGTCTTCGGCTATGAAATTCTTGTGGGCCCATAGACTGTTAGACCATATTGGCAAACAGCATAAGCTTCTCAGAGGCTGATCCACTGGTTAACTAACACCCCTCTGCAGGGCCTAGGAGACCAGCAGGTTGTAGATGCACAGCTTTGTTTCTTGTGCAAATGAAGCTCAGACCTCCCTCCCCAGACAGCAAAGTGGCATTCCAGAGCAACTGACTCAGAACAAAGGAGGGTTTCGCATATCCAGGTAGAGTGAAGGGTGGAGCAGGATTCCTGGCTGAGGCAGAGCCACGAGGCCAGAGGAGAAGAAAACAAGGAGAGTTTCTGTAGATGGCAAGGCAGAACAGCTCAGGCTGAGGAGTGAGGAGCAAGGAGAAGTTTCTTGTAGATTGGAGGTGAATCAGGTCAGGAGAGGAGAAGAGGAAGGAAAGATACAGGATGGGGGAACAAGGGACGAAGGTGAGATCAAAAGCATGAGGGCTTAGTTATTACCAGGGCTATGAGGGGACAGGAAAAGTAGGTACAGAGAGGAACTGAGACTCAGGGCGGAACCGGAGCTGTACAGATAGAATTCTGCCATAGAGGAATAATGTAACGGACAAAAAACATGGTGAACACAGACTCTTTTCCCTCAGATAACTCCCCCAGGACTCTGGGAGGAATCTTCTCAGGGCAGGCCCTTGAGGAAATTCTGTTATGTTGGGACTTGAACTGAGAGCCCCACATACCCTAAACTTGAGCTCTACCAGTGAGCTACACCCCAAGCCCCTATTTGCCTCTTTTAAATGTACTCATTGAAATTAGTTCCTTTTCTCCCCCTTGGGAGGGGAAAAAAATATCTCAAAGCAGGCACTAGGGCTGGCTTAGTTATTGTTCTATTGTTGAGACAAAATGCACAGCCAAGGAAACTATGCCACAACCAAGGAACGTTACTTCAGGTTTCAGAGGGCTAGAATCCACAATGGCGGAGTAAAGTGTGGCGGCAGGAACAGCTGAGAGCTCACATCTTGATGTGTGCGTAGGAGGCAGAGAGAGCCAACTCAAAATGGCTCAGGTGTTTTGAAACCTCAAAGCCCACCCCCCAGTGACATACTTCTTTCTGGAAAGCCGCACCTCCTAATCCTCCCCATATAGGCAATAACTGAAGGCCAAGCCGTCAAACACACCACAAAGGCCTTCCCGATCATCCCACAGTCACCTGGTGAAGCGCTCATGTCTCGGGCTTGTCTCATCGGGGTGTCTTGTGAGCTGGGGGCCTCTCCCCCCACTTGTCTCACGCTAACGTACAATCGGGTGGTATCAGAGTGTCTGCCACTTTGGACTTTCGCCATTTCGTCTTCACCTTGCTTAGCTGCGTTTCTAATACTTCCGGGAAATTATTAGCATGAGAACTTTGCTGGCATAATCCAGGTTAAGGAGTTGGCTCTGTTTAATTTCAGGTTCTCTGATCGGTGTTTGACTGAAACTAAGAGATGGGAATTGATAAAAAAGGAAGTGTGTTCATCTAGACTTTGGGCCAGAACTGGGGGGGGAAGGGGGGGTAGATTCCCGGCTTCCCCCTGCCTTGCCTATAGCCCTGTTACAGTTTATAGAAAAGGTGAAACAGAACCATGAATAACCACTGCGTGAGATAAATTGCCAGACTGAGATTAACATTTCCCTGGGAGACAGTCCCGTGATGGAGCCAGGACGTGGAGCTATTCTAACTCTCAAAGTCCTGGTCTCAAGATTTGTTCATGGAGGGATTTTAACACCTTTTTAAAGCCTTGTTACCCAGCGATGGTGCATGTAAGAACAACTGTCATTCACTAATGCATACATTTGTGACCTCTTTGGAGACCTCCGGAGTCAGGGCCTTGACAGAGAATAGTGTGTGCCTTGGATGGTCCCATCATAGACTCTAAAGAAGGGCCCACCTCACAGATTACAGAAATGAGCTTAATGGGACACAGAAAGGACAATGTTGTCTGCAGATCTGTAACAAAAAAACAAACAAATAAAATTACCACTCCAGGCATGAAAGAGTAAAGGAAGGAAATAGTAACACAAGTGATGGCCAAGAGTTTTCACACCACTGAAACTGTGAGCGTTATATTAAAGAGCACAGCCCTGGTGTCTATAATAAAGTAATAAAGATTATCACGGAGCAGCCTAGATGTATAATTCCAGAAGGAGGCTGGCACTGCCAAAGACATGGCATGGATACAGAGAGGCAACAGGGAAGAAATGCCCAACTCCCTCCTCTCGCTCAGTGAGAAACTGTCAGAGCCCACACTGGCCGATTCAACTGGGAGCCAGCCAGCCAGGGAGCTTCAGTGAGAAAGCCCGTAAGGGTAGCCTCCTGGGGATGAAATGGTGTGAAGACAGAGGATAGCCAGTGCGGCCCCTCACTGGAGATCTTGCTTTGCTTCCCCAGTGGAGGCAGGGAGTCTCCATCAAACTTACTCTTTCTCGATCCTCTCCGGGTTAGTACTGTAAAGGCAACAGCTTCCAACAGAGGTCCACAGGAACATTCACCATTATTTATTCGCTGTTCACATATGATGTTTACTACTCACCATTCAACATGTGGTATTTCAGATGCTGTTTCAGATAACATTTACTATTCCCTAAGCACTGGTACAGGCTTTGTGCTAGGTGCCTGCCTGCCTGCTCCTTAAACCTCACAATAGCTCGCCAAGGCTGTTATTATCTTCTGTAATTAAAAAGAATGGTTAGAGGAGAGAGGAGGAGGGAGATCCAACCCATAATAACTAAGCGCCTTATTCAGGGCTCAAATTGTCTCCTATACCAAATCGCCCCTTGAAAAGGAGAAAACAGCATCTCTTTACCTGTCATTTGTGTTGCCTTGGGCACACCTCACTCTTGCCTGGTTTCAGCATGAGCTAAGATTGGACACCACAAACAACAGATCTTGGCTCCGAGATCCAAGATCTCCCCCTGGGACCTGCCTTACGTCAACTGATAGAAGAAACCAAATCCTATGTGTCCTCCTTAATTGCTAGCTCCTGCTTTTAGCTCACTGGTTGTTTTATTTGGAGCCTGAGAAGGGAGAACTGACCATTCTATTTTCCCTGAGTGTGAGAGTTCTCTTGGGCATCAAGACAATCTGTAAGGGACTTCCCATGGGATGTGACTGTCACGTGGCATAGCTGTTTAGGTCAGGAGGATTCTAAATGGTAATGCCCAGTCTTGTCAGGAAACTGGCTTCCCTCCCAAATTTTCTTTTCTTGGTCATATTTTTAAAGGATATCAATCTGGGCCTGTGTGTTCAGCCCCTCGGGAACCCTCCCAAGAAAGCCCAGGCCTGAATGTAGCTTATTCCCGCTTACAGGGATGCTCTCTTGGGGCTCTTCCAAGTGTGGAGTGGTAAGCCTAGCAACTCCCCGTGGGTGTCTTTTTGTTGTTTTGTGTTTAGGCTGTTCTGTAATTTTGGTTTCATTCTGTCTTGGTTTGGTTTCTGAGACAGGGTCTTATACTATAGCCCAGGCTAGAACTCACTAGGTAGCTCAGACTAGTCTAACTCACAGTGATCCTCCTGCCTCAGACTCCAAAGTATTTAGGTTACAGGTCATGATACCCAGCCTTGTATGTAATACAAACATTATCTCCCTCATAGAACCCCAGGTTTATTAGCATTAGAGACCACACTTTATTTTTGTCTATATACCAGAATGGTTTGGAAATAGAAAAAACTTTTAAAAATGTGTGTTTGCTGTATGAAATAATTGATTAATTAAAATTGGTTCCATCCCTAAATTGGTGCAATTTCTTCACGGAAAAGTTCAGCTGGACAGGATATAATTTTAAATAGCAAAATATTTTCAATTCTACTGAAGGACACATCCTCAAATTCAGTATACCTCTAAGGGACCAAAAAAAGAGACAAATGTTCAAATGTATATAGTCTTTATGTTGGAATTTCTGTGACATTTCTTCCTTTCCTTTTTTTTTTTTTTTTTTTTTTTTTTTTTGGTTTTTCATGGATTCCCTGAATTCCATGACAGGAAGCTAGCTAACATTACCCTAAATATCTTACATATTTTTATTATTTATTTATTTATTTATTTATTTATTTATTTATTTATTTATTTATTTATTTATTTATTTATTTGAGACAGGGTTTCTCTGTGTAGCACTGGCTGTCCTGGAGCTCACTAAATATCTAAATATCTTTTTTATTTTTTTATTGTTCGTTCGTTCGTTTATTTGAGACAGGGTTTCTCTTTGTAGCACTGGCTGTCCTGGAACTTGCTTTGTAGACCAGGCCGGCCTCAAACTTACAGAGATTCTGCTGTTGTGCCCAGATCGTGACCCCCAGAGAGACCACCGAGGACGAGCATACCAGAATGCAAAAGCAAGGTTTATTTCTGTTACAAGTCATCGCCACAGGGAACTCATCTCAAGTACTCACTAGCAGAGAGGCAGGGAGGAGTTACTCTTTCTTGGGGGAAGTTAGTTTTTATAGGCAAAATCCACAAAATTTCTTAGAGGGGAGGGGGTTAGTACAGGTCCATCCTTGATTGGTCCAGTTTTTCCCGGGCCTGGACTTTGTCTTATTTCAGCTTATCTGTTTGCCCTGTCAGGAGTTTTACAACCCTTCTCCAGGGTCTGGTCATGTTATCTCCAGAGAGGGGCATCTCGTGGTTAATCGGTCACCACCAGACATCCTGACTTTGTTCTTTTGAAAACACCTGACTTCACCCTCTCCGGGAAGGGGGAACTGACTCAGTTTTAAGATATCTGTTCCCTCAGCTCTTTTGGGTTTCTGGGGGAACTGTGTTTGGGTCTGTGGTGGGGGTCTTTCACTGCCTCTGCCTCCCGAGTGCTGGGATTAAAGGTGTTCACCACCACACCTGGCTTCTGTGACGTTTTCTACCATCAGTTAAACTCCAACAATAGGATTGAATGACCTACACTGGTACCATATTGACTTCCTATCATATCAACCTGAGGCTGTAAATACAAGTGGTGTTTAATGACATACAGTCCAAGGACAGACTATCATATGACCTCGGTCCTGTTCGGAGCCTGCAGCTTTAGTCCCATCGCCTGGCTCTGCTTCTGCATTCCACCTACTCAGTTCTCCTACTCAAGACTAAGCGCATCACTCTTGCTCCTTCAGGTCTCAGAACACCAGAACTGTGAAAAGAAAAGGAAGAAAATTCAGTTTAAGATGTGTAGGATATGCCAGGCAGTGGTGGTGCACTCCTTTAATCCCAACACTTGGGAGGCAGAGGAAAGCGAATCTCTGAATCAGTACAGCCTAGCCTACAGAGCAAGTACCAGGACAGCCAAAAATAAACATTTAGGGTAATGTTAGCTAGGTTCCTATCATGGAATTCAGATGTCTTGGTCCATGCCTCTCTCCAAAATACTGCATCTTCTCCCAAATCCTCCATTCTACACACACACACACACACACACACACACACACACACACACACACACACACACACACACACGGACTCACCCCATAGCCAACATCCCTATAACCTAGTAGAAGTAGAACATTTTCTGATTTTTTTTCTCTGATTCTGTATTTTTGAACCACATTTCTCCCTGTCCCTGCTAATCTGGAATTTCAACATCTTACAATAAATTGGGTACAATTCTTTAAAAAGCTAATTTCTATTTTTACATAGCAACAGAGCTGAGATGCCTGTTATAAGAGAACAAGGAACTGTGGAGATATCCTAGGGCAATTTAGGAAACAAAAAGAAAGTCATTATGCAAATGTGACTACTTAGTGATTCAGGCTTTAAAAGAAGCACTGCTTGGAATAAAGGTGAGTGCTGGAGCCAGGTTTTCCACCCGGTTACAGTTCCTCAGAATTAACGTCAGGCTTCTGAGCGGTTTTACAGCTTGTCTCCCATGGAAGTGGCTGTTCTTCCTAACCTGCCTTCATAACTATGCCTTCTCTGCTGGCTCGACTGGCCTCTCACTGATCTACTACTCTTCTCTTTGGCAAAAAGTAGATGCCCTTCTGGCTTCAGGAGAATTGCCAAGCCAATATGTCTCCATTTTGTATTCTCAAATATAACAGAGCAGAGGAAAATATAAACCTACTGTAGTTACCTGATGTTTAGAGGTGTATGAGAAAGCCATCTAAACAGTGCTTTCCCAGAGAATTGTCTTAGATTCCCTTTTTAAGAAGTATTTGTAGCCTGGCAGTGGTGGCACACAGCTTTAATCCGAGCACTCAGGAGGTAGAGGCAGGTGGATCTCTGTGAGTTTGAGGCCAGCCTGGTCTACAGAGCTAGTTCCAGGACTGGGGCTTGCTTACAGATTCAGTGGGTTAGTCCACAATCATCACAGCAGAAGCATGGCACCAGGTAGGCAAGAATGAGGCTGGAGCAGTAGCTGAGAGCTCGCCACTTAGCCACAAGCTGGAGGCAGAGAGAGTGAGATTGGGCCTAGTGTGGGCCTTTAAAACCCCAAAGCCCACCGACAGTGACACACCTCCTCCTCCAACGAAGACACACCTTCTAATCCTTCCAAAGCACTTCCACTAACTGGGGACAAAGCATTCAAAGGTGCACCTGTAAGGGCCATTCTCATTCAAACCACCACGGCTGGTATCTAAAAAAGAGAGAGAGAAGGAGATAAGAAAAGTTAGCTCTTGAGTTAGAACTCAGAAAAGCAAGAAGGCTTAATGGTAAAGTTCTGTAAGCGGCTGTGTTGGAGGCTTCTGGGGAGTGTAAGCACATTATCTCATCAAGCAGATACTTATTCTTCCCCGCTCCTTAGCACCCCAGTTCTCAACCTGTAGGTCACAATCCTCAAAGACCATCAGAAAACACAGATATTTACATTATGGTTTGTAACAGTAGCAAAATTACAGTTATAAAGTAGCGACAAAAATAATTTGATGGGTGGGGGTCACCGCAACATGAGGAACTGTGTTTAAGGGCCACAGCGTTAGGAAAGCTGAGAACTGCTGCCTTAATAGTCTTAAGGTACATTAGATTTCTTGAGGGGTGGTATTCTGGTAAGGTGATTGACAGGCCCAGCCAGGTTAACTCTTAGAAGAAGAGAGAATAGTGTCTAATGTCATATTGTGGTGATATTGTGTCCCCAATATATTGTGCACCCTAATAAACTTATCTGTGGTCAGAGAACAGAACAGCCACTAGATAAACATTGAGGCCAGAAAATGGTGGCACTCACACACCTTTAATCCTATCACTTGGGAGGCAGAGATCCATCCAGATCTCTGTGAGTTCAAGGCCACACTGGAACCAGCCAGGCATGGTGACCCACACCTTTAATCCCAGGGAGCAATGGCAGGAAGCAGAAAGGTATAAAAGGCATGAGGACCAGGAACTAGAGGCTATTAAGCTTTTAGGCTTTTAGCAGCAGTTCAGCTGAGATCAATTTGGATGAAGACGCAGAGGCTTCCAGTTTGAGGAAAAAGGATCAGCTGAGAAGTTGGCAAGGTGAGGTTATCTGTAGCTTGTTCTGCTTCTCTGATCTTTCAGCATTCACCTACCCATTCCCTCCCCTCCACTCCCCCCAAAAAAATTCTGCAGGGAACCATGACCATGCCTAACAGGGACTTTGAAATCTCCAAAAAGATGATGAGATCAACACAAAGATGATTCCACATGGACTATGGTAAAGTCATTAAGCTGATTAATACCACCCAAAGATGGGCTTTGGACTACAAACTGCTCAGGACAATTTCGAGATGGCTAGCTGAGATAATTCAACTTCACAGACAACTCGAGCAACTTGTCTCGACTTGAGACAGGCTCTGCACTTTCCCATTATGCAGACTGGACAAATGATACAGCTACCTCTCCCAGGATTTGACAATTAACCCAAAAAATTTTTTCAAGATTCCTAAAGATGCTATCACCCCCAGACAGCAGGAAGTACTTTTAAGAAAATGATGCCCACATTCCCAAGAAGTGGGGTGGGTGGTTTTTGGTTGTTTAATGGGTTTTGGATAGTTGTCATTGTTTAGGATGGTTGGTTACAAGTTGTTATTGTTAATGGTCAGGAAAAAGGCTAAACAAAGGAAATTAGATTTAAGGTTCTTGTTTGAAGAAAAAAAGAGTATATAGATAAGAGGTAGATTATTGAATCTACTCTAAAAAAAGATATAGAAATGATAGAATAAAGGGTAGAATAGTGAATCTACTCTGAAAAGAAAAAGAGAGAATATAGATTAAAAGGTAGATTATTTAATCTACTTTTAAAAAGCAACTACTAGTTTCAAATATTTTACATTGGATTGAATTTTTGTATATTGTATACAAATTATGTATATTGATACAAATTTGAGATTGGTTTTGTTAGAAAATACTATACATGTATTTCTAATCTTGTTCAAGATATTGTACCTATGCAGTTCATTTAACAATGTAATGCAATTTGCTAATCCTTGAAAGTTATTATTACCAGCTGTTAGAATATAAAGAAATAAAATTTAGTAGTTAGACATTACAATCAAACTTGTAGTCATATTAGGTATGTTTTCAAGGTCAAGCAGAGATATATTTTAGATAAGACTAGTTGTTGATAAAGCTCAAAACCCAGGTAAAGATAGGGATCTGCTAATTGGACTTTGTCAGGGGCAATTTGAAGTCCCCTTGTTGAAAGGCTATAGATTAGCACCTGATAGCACTGAAAGAGTAGGTCTTGATGTTGACCTGCCAAAAGAATATCATCCATATAATAGAGAATATAGATGGAAGGCCACTTTACTCTGATGGGATCTATTGTTTGAGCCACAAATTTTTGGCATAGAATGGGACTATATGCCATTTGCTGAGGCAGGACCCTCCATTGGAAACGTGGCATTGGTCCCTGGAAATTACTTTGGGGAACGCTAAAAGTGAAATGTGATTTATCCTCGGGGTGTAGGGAAATGGTAAAAAAAAAAAAAAAAAGAAAAAAAAAAAAAAGAAAAAGAAAAAGAAAAAGAAAAGAAAAAGAAAAAACAGTCTTTGAGATCAATAACAATTTTATGGTACCCAGAAGGAATTACCACCAGAGAGGGCATGCCAGGCTGTAAGGCATCCATGGCAACCATGACCTTTTTTATGACCCTAAGATCTTGTAATAATCTCCATTTTCCTGATTTTTTTAATAACAAAAATAGGTGTATTCCATGGGGAGTTTGTTGGTCCGATATGACCTGCGGGAAGTTGTTCCTGCACTCACTCTATATTGCAGCCGCAACCTTTTCTTTTGTTAAAGGCCATTGATCAACCCAAACAGGATGGTTTGTATTCCAGGTAATTTTATCTAAATGGAGTACAGGAATGTCAATGGCCATTAGGATAAATTTTGGGGAGACCCTAATCCAGCCCTGTCATTTTTTAACAGATATTGGGATAGGTGTTTTAAAGCCCTGAGAATTTTTTCCTAAGCCCTTGCCAGGAAGGAAACCTTGTTTAAGCATCTGATTGGTGACAATTTCATTGGGACTGCACATGATGACATTCATTTGGGTAAGAATATCTCAGGCCCCAGAGATTACAGGTAGGCCAGAAACAACAAAAAGTGTAACAATACCAGAATTACCTTCTTCATCAGTCCATCTGGGACTGTGAACTCAGTTGAGGGTTTGAAGTCTGGCCAATGCCTTTAAGATGGGTGTGGGATGTGGTAAGAGGCCACGAAGTGGGCCAATCTCTATGGGATATAACAGTGGTATCATCAGCTCCTGTGTCCAAAATTCCTTGGAAGGATTTGCCATTAAGCTTGAGAGTTAAGAGAGGGCGGGATTGGGAGATTTGTTGAAACCAATAAACATCGGAGGAACCGGGACCATCCTTGTAGCAGGCAAATTTTTTATAATTAAGGTTTGAATGTCGGAGAGGAAGTAATAGGAGTTGGATGATGTGGGTGCCTGGGTGGATAGTAATCATGCCTGTACTTGTAGAGGCAAGAATCTTAACTTCTCCAGTAAAATCATTATCAATAACCCCTGGGAAAATTTGAATCCTTTGAAGGATGGTGCTAGCCCTTCCAATGAATAGGCCAAAGGTATCGGGAGGAAAGGGGCCATAGACTCTGGTATTTAGGAACTGAGGGCCCGTTTCAGGGGTCAATATTGACTGGGTGGGTGGAACAGAGGTCCAGTCCTGCTCTCCCTGCGGTTGCTCTCCAGAGATCTGAAAGAGATTGGCAGAGTTGAGGAGTGGCTGAGTCTGGGCAGGGGGACAAACCTGATAGGCCCTGGGGTTGTCCTCTGGGCAGGGGCCAGGGGCTGGCCCCTCTGGAAGTTTCCCTGCTGTTTAGGAGGTAATGGTTGACACTGTGCGTTTGTTTTGGATCTGCATTCGGAAGCCCAATGTTTGTGTGGGCAAAGAGAAGTGGGGGTGGGGGGGACACTCATTGGGAGCAGCAGGAGGCGCAGTGCATTCTCTGGAAAAAGATGCCCAGGTTGTTTGCAGTTAAAGCAGGTTTTAGGGTCTTTGTTTGCCGCACAGAGGGCAGCGCCGATGGCTCTTTGTAAGAGGGCGGAGGTTTCCTCAATTTCCTCATCCTCAACGTGTACACAAAAGGATGGCACAGAGGCCATCACACCCCGTGGTGGAAACTGGTAAAGAGGGGTTTAAAAGGAGGAAGTTTGGTGGGGGGCATGTTTGAGGAGGGGGGCCAATCAGGATTTTGATACTTGGTGGCTTCCTCCTCTAAGGAGCCTTCCTCTTCTGGAGTTAGATCATCATCAAAAATTTTGAGGGAAGGATATATTTTCTGTGAGGGAAATGGGGGGGGGTTGTTCTGGGGGGGTCATGGGCAGCTGGAACAATTTTAGATGTGGGGGGTTCAGGAATATTAATACTGAAAGAATGACAGACAGAGGGTAGATGTGAGGCCTCTTTTAGGGCTTTTTCTCCCTCCTTAATTAATTTTTGAACATCAGGGGAATGATTATAAGTTTTTAAGACATCATTAATTAAATTCCAGTAGGAAAAGGTTTGAATGGGGACCTTTTCAGGACCAAAGTTCTGGTAAAAATCGTTTAAACAGTTACCAAGCCGTCTCCAGCACTTTTCATCTGTGGTCCCTTCTTGGGGAAACCAAGGACAGACATCTCCAATATAGTTAAGAAATTTTTTTAAGTCTTTCTTTTGGACCCTAGTTCCTCATATCTTGAGAGACTGTTTCAGTCCCGAAATAAACAAATCCTGTTTACTAAATGCTTGTCCCATGGTAAACTTACCTTGCGTCATGACATTGCAATTCCTCTGGATCTGTCTCACAGTCGGGCATTTCCATGGCGATCACTGACTGGACCTTCGCTTGTGGAGTCGTCTTCCACGGTGGTCCAACTCTTGGGCAGGCCTGCCCTGGTGTGCAACGACATTCACCACTCCTCCACATCCGCAAGCCTCACACTGGGCGCCAGTTGTCCTGGCCAGTGGGAATGGCGAATGAAGGGGACAAGAGACACAAAGAATTGACAGCAAGACAGTATTCTGATCAAGCTGCAAAATTTTATTTTTCTCAGGCAGGTTTTATAGCAAACAGAGCAGATGCTTTCTTTAGGAAAAGATCAGGGGACTGTTGGGTTGCTAAGCAACCCAACCAAGCAACCCAACCCCCAAAATATTCTTACGAATGGTCAGTGTAGCAGAAAGATAAGGAAATGTTAAGTTATTTTCTAATAACTCGGGACTTGTCCAGGCAAGTTTCTGGTAAGCGGTTCAATACTGGAGAACAGAAACTTAACTCAGGCAGGCAATATGGCATGGCTCTCACAATTGTCCCCGGCAACAGGTCATCTTCAAACCCTTCAGAGAGCTGCAGAATATGGCATTTAAAGTGTTTTAATAACATATATTTTTTTCTTTTTTTATGACTATGAGACATGTCAGCTCCTGGCAGCACCAATCTACTTCAGAAAAGATATGAGCATTGAAGAAACTACATATGAAGTTAACCTTCACTGTGGAAAAAGTTAGCCACTGGGCAACAAAGTGCCCTGGCATTGACTGCCGACGATATGCTGTCCAAAATGGACAAGCAGGAAGAACTACCAATCCTTGCCAAAACAAGTGTGGTTGCAGCTTTGGCAACAGCATCCTCTGAGGCCAGGGTAATATGGTACCCTTGCTGAAGTGGCTTTGCAATCTGGAATGGGTACAGTGCCCCTTCCTTCGAAGGCAGCTGAACAGGCAGTGGGTCAATGGCTCCTGGTGTGCAGTGGAACAGCACCTGGAACAGTTATTCTTGAAAGAGTAACTCGGTTGACAGAGTCTAATCTCTCAATGGTAGACTGGCACCTAATAAAGGAGATGAAGCCATCCACAAGCTAAGAAGAATGGGAAGCTGAATTCCAAAAATACCAGCAATTTTCAGAATTTAAAATCCTGAATTATGACATGACACTGGTGGAATTCAAGTTTATCTGGTACATGGAATACTCGCACCAAATGTGGGGTCGAGCTGTAGACCTTAGCATACATCCTGATTCACAAATGAGTCTGTCAGATACGCTAAGCCTGTAGGCCAAAGATGATGCCCCAACACTGCAGAGAAACCTCGGGTGACTGTCCAGGCAGCTGGCTGTTTCTGTCAACTCACATTTTTTGGAAGTCGCTTGTTTGCACTTTCTGTTTTACTAGGTAATATTATTTCCTTCTCAGGTCTCTGAGGGAGTTGAAAATTAGATAGTTATAGTTTTCATTGTTAGGAAATTTCAATAAAGAAACTCACTAAGAGGTGTTAAGTGTATAAGTTTGAAAGACATTATAAGATCGTTTTCTGTTGGTAATACAAGATAGGATAGAAAGTGAATTAGGTACATTTTGGACTCACCAAAATAGGATAGATAATGGAATATTTTTGCTGAATTTGTCAAATCAAATGCACTAGACATTATTGATGTATTTATTGCTTGTATATATTATATATAGTTATTGTACTTATTGTATATAGTTTTTCTTATATTAGTCATAACTTTTTTATTTTAGACAAAAAAGGAGAAATGTGGTGATATTTTATCTGTGTCCCCCAATAAAATTTATCTGAGGATCAGAGGAAAAAGCCAGCCACTGTAAATCCTATCATTTGGGAGGCAGGGATCTGTCTGCATCTCTGTGAGTTCAAGACCACACTGGTAACAGAGCCAGGTGTGGTAGCACACGCCTTAAATTCCAACACTAGTTAACCATGGGGGTCTGGAGGTCTGTAACAGAGCTGGGCAGGAAGAGGAAGTGATGTAGCTGGACTGAGTGAGCAAATGAGAGAGCAGAACAGAAAGGCATATAAGCGAGGGTATACAGGAAGTAGGTCTGTCTTTGGAGACTGAGGTGTTGGTGAGGTGACGTTGGCTTGTGGCTTTTCCTAGTCCTCTGATCTTTCAGGTTTTCAGCCCTATATCTGGCTCAGGTTTTTATTTAATAAGACTGCTTAGCAATTCATCTATATAACATCTCTATCCAGAGCTAGAGGTAGAACTCAGATTCCATTCTCTGGTCAGGAGGAAGTAGCTGCCCCTTTATGTGCCTCAGTAAAACCCAGATACCTTGACTTTTTCATACGGAATTTTAATTTTTTTTTTTTTATTTCATGTGCATCTATACCTGTGTGAAGATATCAGATTCGCTGGAACTGGAATTACAGACAACTGTGAGCTGCCATGTGGGTTCTGGGAATTGAACCGGGGTCCTCTGGAAGAGCAGTCAGTGCTCTTAACCACTGAGCAATCCTTCCAGCCAGGAATTTTAAATCTTTTTGGGAACAAAGCTGATGCCTCTCTTTCTAGTGGTGTCAGAGAAACAGGAGGGGGGGGGGCGTCCAAAGTTGATATGACAGAGAAAGGCCCATTCTTTGATGGCCTCTGAGCCTTATGCCTGCCTAGGGACCTAACAGTGTGGGGCTCATGCCATACTTCCTACCTCTCAGTTCCTCCCTCCATGTGCTCCTAAGGTATGCTAAGCACACCTGTATGCTGAGCACATCTCTCCATCACTTCCTATTCTTTTATGAGCTCTAATCCCATCAGAACTGGGATCTGAGGGAAAACCAAAACAAGACCCAGGTGACATTCATGTGTATGTGTGTTCCCAGTTACAGTTTGATTGATTGATTGATTGATTGATTGATGATTGATTGATTTGGGTTTTTTCAAGACAGAGTTTCTCTGTGTAGCCTTGGCTGACCTAGAACTCACTCTGTAGACCAGGCTGGCCTCAAACTCAGAGATCCAACTGCCTCTGCTTCTTAGTGCTGGAATGAAAGGTATGTACCACCATGCCTGGATTTATTTCATCCATATTGTGATAAGGCATAAGAACTCCCATCCTGCTGGGCATTGGTGGCGCAAGCCTTTAATCCCAGCACTCAGGAGGCAGAGGCAGGCAGATCTCTGTGATTTCAAGACCTGCCTGGTCTCCAAAGCGAGTTCCAGGAAAGGTGCAAAGCTACACAAAGAAAACTTGTCTCAAAAAAAAAAAAAAAAAAAAAAAAAAAAAAAAAAAAAAAAGAACTCCCCTCCCTTGGATCTAGACCATGAAATTCTTCCCTCTTTTCTGCCTATGACTGGCCTCTGTGCATGTGCTTTTGTGCCCAGCTACAGGAAACACGGTGCCAGATATTGGGGTGAATGCTGGAAGATCAGAGAAACAGAACAAGCCACAGCCAACCTCACCTCAACAACTCCTTAGTTGATCCTGTTTCCACGAATCCTCAGACTGAAAGCCTCTGAATCCTCACCCCTGAGGGTTTCAGGGGAACTGCTTAAAAGCCTCTAGTTCCTGGTCCTCATGCCTTATATACCTTTCTGCTTCCTGCCATCATTTCCTGGGATTGAAGGCATGTGTCCTTCCCAAGCAAAGACATAGATCACAAGTGCTGGGATTAAAAGTGTGTGCCACCATCACCCAGCTATTTATTTATTTTTGAAACAGGGTTTCACTGTCTAGCCTGACTGGCCTGGTACTTACTTTATAGGCCAGGCCGGCCTTGAACTCACAGAGATCTGCCTCTCTCTGTTTCCCAGGTGCTGGGATTAAAGGCATGCACCACAATGCTTGGTCTCCATGTCTAATCTAGTGGCTGTTCTGTTCTCTGATCCCCAGATAAGTTTTATTTGTTACAGCACAAATCAAATACTACCACAGGATCTTTCCTATTTCTCAAGACTAAATGCCTCAGATTATTCAGTCTTGCTCCATATGGGCTTCTGTCTCCTGCAACATCTATGCTAACCTAATTCACGCGTTTATTCATTTATTTAAAAAAGGGGGGGGGTGATCCCCACATACCCAGGCAAACTTGTGGATCCCAACTCCTGCCAGCCAGGAAACTCAGTCCCTGCCAACTAAGGTATCTACAGAATTGGGGGTAGCATGCTGCCCCGATTCCTAGTATAAGCTTCGGCCAAAGCCCCACAGAAGCGACACTTTTGCACCAGAGGTGAGGTGAGGATCTCTTTGGAGGTGGTTAAGGGACGTTCTCAGGGACGTTCTCTCCTGGGGACGTGGACTGTGCTTGGAGCTTTGCTTTGCACTGCCTTAGGCCAGAAATGCAATGAAGGGTGGGCTCTGGTAAACATGTGACTCTGAGTGTCCCCTCCAGGGACCAGAGCTATCGCCATGCACAGTGTGCACTTGTCCCACTATGGGAATGATTTAGGACCCCAGTTATCTGTTCTTACCATGCAGAAAGAGGCCAGGCATGAAGGTGCATGCCTTGGATCCCAGCACTCAGGAGGCAGACACACAAGGATCTCTATGAGTTTGAAACCAACCTGATCTACATAATGAGTTCCAGGCTAGCCAAGGTTGCATAGTAAGGCCCTGTCTCAAAAAAATATGTGTACTGTGGAATTTGTTCCTGGGACTTGTGTTTTCTTTGGACGTGTGTTTCACATGAGTGAAGTGGGTTTGAGAAGAGGTGTAGACGAAATTCTAAACAGTCTTAGTAAATAAGAAACACAGAGCCAAATACGGAGGAAATAGCCAAAGAGATCAGACAATAGCCATGACTAGCTTTAGCTTTCTACCAGCAGTAGCTTCCCCAGAGAGAGAGACTTTTTCCTGCCTGACTTGTGTTTTTATTGCCTTTCTCTTCTGCCTTTTTATTGGCTCTAAGCCCAGCTACATGACTTCCTCGTCATTGCCTGTCTATACAGACCTCCAGGTCTCTATGGTTGGTACTGGGATTAAAGGCGTGTGTCACCACACTTGGCTGTGTCCTTGACCACACAGAGACTCTGCCTGCCATGTGATCAGATTAAGGGCGTGTGCTACCATCACCGGACTTCTGCTTAATGGCTATTTGACCTCTGCTCTTCAGGCAACTTTATTTATTAACATACAAATAAAATATTACATTTCATCACAAATAAAATATCACCACAAAGAGGGAGTTCTGTTCAGGAGCCAAGAGATGTGCACATCAGGAGTCTGCTGGGTAGGCCAATGGGAAGTACAACCCACCAATGTCACCTCCCTCATCTTCCCCAGGAGACTCGGGTTTCTCTCAACCTTTCCCTCCAAGAGAAAGGGCACTTCCTGCCCATCCACACTCCAGAACTCCAGAAGGCTGCTTAATAGTGACCCAGCTTGGATTCCTTTTTCTTACATAAGCCCATTCTTTTTTTTTTTTTTTTTTATTGGTTTTTCGAGACAGGGTTTCTCTGCGTAGCTTTGCGCCTTTCCTGGAGCTCACTTGGTAGCCCAGGCTGGCCTCGAACTCACAGAGATCCGCCTGGCTCTGCCTCCCGAGTGCTAGGATTAAAGGCGTGCGCCGCCGCCGCCGCCGCCGCCGCCGCCACCACCACCACCACCACCACCACCACCACCCGGCTTTTTTTTTTTTTTTTTTTTTTTTTACATAAGCCCATTCTTTAGGTGGAATTTAATGAGACCACTGTCCATGAACTCCATGATTACAGGGTGTGGTGGTTTGAAAAAAAAAATGGCCCCCACAGGGAGTGGCATATTAGGAGGTGTGGTTTTGTTGAGGAAGTGTGTCACAGTGGGCTTTGAGGTCTCATATATGCTCAAGCCACACCCAGTGAGACAGACCACTTCCTGTTGCCTGCAAGTCACGATACAGGACACTTGGCTACTTCTCCAGCACCGTGTCTGCCTGCAGACCACCATGTTGCACCATGATGATAATGGATGGCACCTCTGAAACTGTAAGCCACCCCAATTAAATGTTTTTCCTTTATAAGAGTTGCCATGGTCAAGTGTCTCTGGGGAGTGTGGGTCAGTGGTAGAGCACGTGGCCAGGATGCATGAGGTCCTGGGTTCCATCCCCAGTAGCAACAAAAGCGAGCAAACAAACCAACTGGGAGGATTTCCCACATGGAATTACATTAATTGGGAGCTAGTTGATGGTAGAAATATCACAGATGCAAGGTCACAAACCTATAAGCCACAGGATAGATGACTGCTGCTTTCAAAATTAATCTAAATTAATTGCCAGCATTTTAAGAGCAGATAATTTTATATTTAAAAATCAACATCTAAGCGGGGCAGTGGTGGGACATGCCTTTATAATCCCAGCACTCAGGAAGCAGAGGCAGGTGGATCTCTGAGTTCAAAGCCAGCCTGGTCTAAAGAGTGAGTTCCAGAACAGTCAAGGCTACACAGAGAAACCCTGTCTCAAAAATCAAATAAATAAATAAAAATCAACAGCTAGATATCTGTGTTGTGGGATATTTTGATCGTTCTCTGACACTCCCGAGACTGCCAATGAAGTTCACTTTGAATCAGAGGGCAGAGCAAGCTAACAGCTGACCAAAATTAGCCATAGAGGTTTTGGAGGACCGAGGACATACAGAGAGCCACAGGAAGAGTAGAGGGGGCCTTAGAAAGATTCTCGGCTGTTCTTGGACTGAGGAAGGAGAGAAAGGAGGTCTCCGGTTGCTTCTCCGATCATTAAGGTTCTTACCCCAATATCTGACTCCTGAGTTTTTATTGATATCTGCTTCTTTTGAAAACTCTGAGGGTAAAACCTGACGTCTTCAATAACTGAGCAAGCCTCAGTGAAACGCTTCACTATTAAGATAACAATTTATACTGTATCAAGCTGATAATAGAAAAATAAATAAATAATTTTTTTTAAAAACCTGACGTCTTTTTAAAAAGCATTTATTTTTATTTATTTGTGTGTGTGTGTGTGTGTGTGTGTGTGTGTGTGTGTGTGTGTGTGTATAGAATCAGAGAACAACTCGTGGGAGTCAGTTCTCTCCTCCTGCCCTGTGGGCTCCAGGGATTGACCTCTACTGGCACTGTTATTGAAACTAGTCCTTCAGACAGTGGCTGGTCCTCTGATTTCTTGAAAAATGATTCTATGTCTTTATTCTTCTACAGTTTCACATGTGGCTATAATACTCACCTCCCCTCTCTGCCCCCCTGCTCCACCCCATCCTGTTCTCACGGATATCACTTTTCTTCCTAACACGTCCAAATACGACTTCTTACAGTTTGGTTTTGGTTTCTGTGATGCACCAGATTTAATTAGGGTTGCTTGCCTCTGGGTGGATGGCAGGTTGTTTACTGGGGCACACGCCTTTGCTGACGGATACACCATTGAGGGATGTGACTCCCCCTCCCCAGGCAGCAAGAATGTCCAGTAGCTCCCCAGGGAGTAGTGGGGCCTTGTGATGCACCCCCTCAGCCACACTAGAGTGCTGAAGGGCCCCATCTTGTGCATGCCTTCTGCTGGTAACCACAGCAGCAATAAGTTCAGGTCATGTGCACAAAACAGTGGTTCACAAATGTGCTATCTAGTTTTTTGTCAAGTTGACATAAGCTATAGTCATCTGAGAGGAGAGATTCTCAATTTAGAAAATATCCAGTCTCCAGAAGAGCTGGGCTGTAAACAGACAAGCCTGTAGGGAACTGTTTGTTTTTTGTTTTGTTTTTTTCTTGTTTTTTTTTTTTTTTTTTTCAAGGCAGGCAGATCTCTGTGAGTTCGAGGCCAGCCTGATGTACAGAGTGAGTTCCAGGAAAGGCACAAAGCTACACAGAGAAACCCTGTCTCGAAAAACCAAAGAGAGAGAGAGAGAGAGAGAGAGAGAGAGAGAGAGAGAGAGAGAGAGAGAGAGAGAGAGATTGATTGAGAGAGAGATTGCCTGTAGGGAATTTTCCTAATTGGTGATCAATGGGGGAGGGCCCAAGCCATTGGGATTGGGGATACCCTTGGGCTGGTGGTCCTGGAATCTACAAGAACAAAAGCTGAGCAGGCTATGAAGAGTAAGCCAGTAAGCAGCATTCCTCCATGGCCTCTGCATCTGCTCCTGCCTCCAAGCTCCTTCTTGGCTTGAGTCCTGCCCTGACTTCCTTCAGTGATGAACATCGATAAGGAAGTGTAAGCAAAGTAAACCGTTTCCTCCCCGAGGTGGTTTTGGTCATGGGTTTCCTCACAGCTATAGATAGCAAAGACACCAGCGTTCCTCCCCATCCTCTTGCCCTTACGTTCTTCTTCAGTGACTTCAGAGCCTTGGAGCGGGTGATGTGGTGGCCTCGTCTGAGGCCACTGTAATTGTATCACCTGCTGATTCAAGTCAGGTGAGAAAGCTCAGGGGAAACTCTGAGGGCTTGTGGGTCCCTAGTCTCATCCGCCTATGTTTAGTCTTTTCTTTGATATAAGAAGAAATAAGGGCCTGGCGGTGGTGGTCCACACCTTTAATCCCAGCCCTCCTGAGGCTGGGGCAGGCAGAGGTCGGAGTTCAAGACTAGCCTGGTCTACAGAGCAAGTTCCAGAATAGTCATAGCTACACAGAGAAACCCTGTCTCAGGGAAAAACAAAAAAGAGTTAGGAAATCAAGAAACAGGTAACGTCCCATAACCTTCCTGGCTCTCAACTCCACGCCACGATCACAGCACAATGGTTGGTTCCAAAATCCACAATTAGGAAATCGTAAGTTGTTTTCTCCCCCGCCCTCAAGTTAAGGACAAAGGTTAGGTCGCAGAATTACATGGACTATAGTGATACCGGAAGCAGGAATCTTTCCACCTATTTCTGCCATCGTCTGGTCCTACCGCCAGGCTTCACATCCCCCTTAGCCAAATGCACCATAGGGCCAGAAGATGATGTCTTTGCTGTGCCTCTTTCCAGGAAGGGGCAACTGCCGATAAACCCATCGTGTTGTGGTTCTGCTGGCGCTCACCGCTAATCCTCCTTTTCCCACTGACCCTGGCAACCTTACACTTCTCAAGCTGCTGCTTCCCAATGGGAAACCTGAGAGTGACCGTTTCCCCTGCTCAGCTCCTTCTGACTCCACCCTCACCCCCTGCTCCCCAGGAACTTCTCTGGCCCCTGTTTCTGAAACCAGTATTACTAAACCTGCAGACAACATGGAAGAACTCTACTTGAAGAGTGCTATTATCTGGAGTGAGAGCTCCCCCTGTTGAGAAATCAGGAGCAAGTTTTACAGGATCTGGGATTAAAGGCAAGCACCACTGCTTTTAAGAACCAAGAATTCAGCCCACTGGTGATGGCATACACCTTCAATCCCAGCACTTGGGAGGCAGAGCCAGGCAGACCTCTGTGAGTTCAAGGCCAGCCTGGTCTACAGAGTGAGATCCAGGACAGGCTCTAAAACTACACAGAGAAACCCTGTCTTGAAAAAACAAAACAAACAAACAAAACCAAGAATTCCAGGACATGGGATTTACATATGGAGACCCTGTCTCAAATAATAAAACCAACATCAAGGGGATGAGAAAATCCCCTATGAAAGCTCCTTTCTTTCTGGTCCTTTTTTTTTTTTTTTCAATACTGGGTTTCTCTATGTGGCCCTAGCTGTCCTAAAGTTTGCTCTGTAGACCAGGGTAGCCTCGCACTCAGAGATCTACCTGCTTCTTCCTCCCCAGTGCTGGGATTAAAGACATGTTCTACAACTGCCTGGTGAAATGTCTTTTCTTATATCAAAAGAAGAATATCATTCTCCACCTCCCACCCCACACACACACAAAGGCAGAAGCTTTATTATAATCACTATTGTTCTCAACGCCAACAATTAAGAAACCCTATGGTGATATTTTATTTGTACTGAAATGTGATTTTATTTGTATGTTAATAAATAAAGTTGCCTGGGGGTCAAAGCTAATAGCAAGCCATAGCAGAGTCGGGGCGTTGGTGGTGCACGCCTTTAATCCCAGCACTTGGTAGGCAGAGCCAGGCAGATCTCTGTGTGTTCAAGGATACAGTCAGCATGGAAACACACCTTTAATCTCAATACCAACCATAGAAGACCTGGAGGTCTATACAGATGGGCAGTGATGAGGAGGTCATCTGGTTGGGTTTACAACCAATGAGAAGGCAGAGCAGAAAGTCTATATAAAGACAAACACACAGGAAGTAGGTTTTTTGGCTGAGGAGGATCGCTGCAGCAGTGAAGGGTAAGGCTCTTAGCTCTGACCTCTTGGGCTTTTATCTTTGCATTGGCTCTGTGTTTCTTATTTAATAAGACGGTTGCTTCTATAAAACCCTTTCAGGGAAATGTTGCTTTCTGTAACCTAGAGCTCACAGATCCAAGCCAGAGCTAGCTCAAAGTACATGGAGCATGCGGCAGTCCCTCAGGTTGCTGAACTAAACGGGGTTGTGATGCTCCCAGCTTTATGCAACATAAGGTGGGATAGTCTGCACAAGGGGACCTGGTGTTGCCTGCTCTAAGGTCCTTTCCTACATTTAGTTTCATAAGAGAATGAGGCTATGGGTTCCACAGCAGTGATGTGGCCAAGCCTGAGTCTCCAAAGCCACCCTCAATGTTCACACCAACATTTCAGAATTAATTTTTCAACTAAGAAATAAAAGAGTGGCCAGGTGTGGTGCCACAGGCCTGTAATCTCAGCCCTTGAGGCCGAGGCAGGTGGATCTCTGTGGGTTCAAGGACAACCTGATTTACATTTACAACCTGATTTGTGAGTTCCAGGATTGCCAAAGCTACATAATAGAGAGATCCTGTCTTAAAAAGAAAAAGAAGGAAGGAAGGAAGGAAGGAAGGAAGGAAGGAAGGAAGGAAGGAAGGAAGGAAGGGAGGAAGGAAGACCAGATTACTAACAAGATGTGAGGACCCCACCTCTCAGAGCTGGCACACAGGCCTGGTGAATAGTACCAGAAAGGCTGCTGTAGCTGACCTTTCCTTTGGCCGCCAGCTCACAAAAACAAAAAACCATGGAGACTTACTACTTATTATGAAAGCTTAGCCTATAGCTTAGGCTTGTCCCACTAGCTCTTAAAACTTAAATTAACCCATTTATATTAATCTACATTCTTCTGCCTTGTGGCTTTTTACCTCTCTTCCATCTTGCACTTCCTGTTTCCTCTCCCTGCCCTCTGATGTCCTCTGGCATCTCTTTCACACCTAGATTCATCTCCTCTCTTTTCTCTCTGCTCAGAAGATCATCCTCCTAACCTCTTCCTGCCTAGCTATTGACCACTCAGCCCTTTATTAAACCTATCAGACGGCACCTTGGCAAAGACACATCTTCATAGTGTACAACAAGATTTTTCCACAACAGCTGGTAGTGTAGCTGCTGCTTAGAGAGCCACTGTGACCTGAAGCTGACCCTACTGCAGGCCCCCGGGACAGGCAGGAACACCCTCCATGAGCACCAGAAGGTTCAACATCTGGCTAACATTTAACTTTCTGGAAAAGCAGGAATTCTGCAGCCACTGTGATGGCTAAAATTATGTTTTAAGTTTAAATTACTGTTCTTAAGAGGTCTATAAAACAAAAATACCTCTGACCAGTAATTCCCTCTTGTCCTAGGACAGACAGCTTCCAGGAATCCTGGGGCCTGTTATTCATGTAAGGTAACAAGCTGAGTGTTTTCATTTCTGTATACAAGCTTGGTTGCCCGAACTACACAGGCTGTGTGTTTGATCACATGTAGGTAGGAGGTATGTAGGCAGGAAATACATCAGGATGTATGCTTGCCCCTGACTGAATGAAGGTGGGAAGTACACAGCCTTGTGGGTTTTGCCTTTATAAACCCCTAATTAATGTTATTTGGTGCCATACTCTGGTAAACTCAGGGTATGGACCTGGCCAGTATTTAATAAAGATTGTTTCAAATGTGGCTCAAAAATTGTGGTAATGGTCAGGCAGTGGTAGCACACACCTTTAATCCCAGCACTTGGGAGGCAGAGGCTGGTGGATCTCTGTGAGTTCTAGGCCAGCCTGGTCTACAAAGAGAGTTCCAGGGCAGCTAAGACTGTTACACAGAGAAACCCTGTTTCAGAAAACAAAAACAAAAAAAAAATTGTAGTAATGGTCTTACTTTCATCCAGTAGGATTAAGACCATGAATGGGGTCAACCTGAGGCTGTTTAAGTCATTTCAGGACAGGAGAAAAACACAGTAAAAAACACAACACCATAGTGTTTATTTTTCCTACAGCCTTACTTATTCTCCCCAAAGCTGCCTCTTATTTTAGGAGTAAAGGACTTGAAGTGATCACTGCAGTGTGAAAGACTTCCTTTACTCAGGGTTTATCAAGTTCTGCTAAGGGCACTTCTGGAGGTAGAATGATCCTTCAGTGACACACAGCTAGGATTGTATTATATATAGGACTATAAATATAAATATGTGTGTGTGTGTGTGTGTGTGTGTGTGTGTGTGTGTGTGTGTGTGTGTATGTTTGGTGTTTCAAGACAAGGTTTTTCTGTGTAGTTTTGGTGCCTGTCCTGGATCTCGCTCTGTAGACCAGGCTGGCCTCGAACTCACAGAGATCCACCTGACTCTGCCTCCCGAGTGCTGGGATTAAAGGCGTGTGCCACCACCGCCTGGCACCCTTTTCTGGTTTAAACCTGGGGATCTGTGACAATGGCAGTGCCTTCTCCTTGTCTTGGGTTTCTGAACTTAGTAGAACTGTACAGAAAGTTCGAGTTATTTTGGTCCAGGAAGCACCCAGGAAGACAACCTGGGGAGCTGCTGCCACTGAGGGTGCTGGGGTCTGGGCACTGGTCATTTGTTAGACTGTTGGGTATACTGCACTTGGGGGGAAGCATGTCTGTCACTTAGCTTTTGGTGAGTCACCTCTGCAGCCGCTGAGCAGAGGGCAGTTTTGGGGAGTGCTCATCACCCCTTGTGGTGGTAACCCCAGGGATGAGCATTGTGGTTAGGTGGACTGCTGTTGCTCCGTTCTTGTTCAACATCCCACATAGAGTGTGTTAGTCTTTCTGCATGATCGGCATTCCACCAGCTTTCATGGTGGGCAGGAGTCCAGCTCTCTTCAGCCAGAGGCATCTGGAGGAGTCCAGAGCAGAGAGAGAAAGAAGCGGGCTGGACAGGGCCAGACCTGTCTTCGAGAGAGAGGAGAAGAGCAGGGGACAGAGAATGGAGAGAGCATAGAGAAGAGCAGAAGTTATAAGGAGGATGAGTAGCTGTGGGGAGGGAAGAGCCAGGAAACTGGTGTGGGCACATTGACATGTGTAACACATACTTGTGAGTAGGAACTGAGGGAGCCTGGAGGCTAGCATGGACCTTGATATACTGATAGATGCCACAGGTATGTTGATTGGTGAGCCATGTCCCCTTTCCCAGAGGTAAGGGGAATGATGGGAACTGGCTTCACAAGCTCCTGAGGAATGCTGGCTTTTGTCGAATTGCCGGAAATCCTCCTATAGCCCAGGTGAACTCACTTCTGGAAATTTGGACTGCCTTTTGGAGTTTGGGGAACTGGAGTTTCCTTTGGATCTGACAATTTCAAGTTTCACTCTGACTTGTTTTTTAAATTCTTTTATCTAAGCGACTAAGCCTATGAAAGGGGCATTTGTAGCAGGCTTTTTCCTTGAGGCTGCCAACCAGCTTCCAAATCATGACATAGAGACATTATGACATATTTATTATTTATGAATGCTCTCATTTTAATCTGATTCTCTCTATCTATGTTTTGCCTTGGGGCTTTTTACCTTTCCTTCCTTCCTATTACTTTGACTTGGCATTTCTTTTTTTTTTTTTAATTTCTTTTGTATATGTATGTGTTTTTTGTTTGTTTGTTTTTAATTATGTATACAGCATACATGACAGCAGGCCAGAAGAGGGCACCAGATCTCATTACAGATGGTTGTGAGCCACCATGTGGGTGCTGGGAATTGAACTCGGGACCTCTGGAAGAGCAGTCAGTGCTCTTACCCTCTGAGCCATCTCTCCAGCCCCTCTTTTTTTTTTTTTTTAATGTGTCTGGATGTTTTGCCTGTATGTATTATCTGTGCACTGCTTGCATGCCTGATGCCCAAGGAGGCCAGAAGAGATCAGATGCCCTGGAACTGTAGTTATAAACAGCTGAGAGCTACCTTGTGGGTGCTGGGAACACAGTCCTCTAGAAGAGTACCCAGAGCTCTTTAGTCTCTTAGCCATCTCCCCAGCTCCGCTTGTTGTTTTGGAGACAGGTTGTGATGTACCTCAGGCTTACTTCAAATTCCCTAAGTACCTGTAGATGACCTTGAACTTCTGACCCTCCTGCCCCCACCTTGCAAGTGCTGGGATTATGGGCATGTCCCATCACACTGGGTTTATGTGGTGCTGAGGATTGATCCCTGGGCTTCAAGCATGTGAGCCAAATATTCTATTCAGCTGAGCTACATCCCAGCCTATCCAAAGACAGTTTCAAAACACAAAACGTGTAATATTCATGCACTGCAATTTAATTCAACCAAGAAAGGAACAAAGTACTGAAACTTGCTACAAAGTGGAAATATTCTGCAATATTACAGAAACCAGTTACAAACGATCATATATGTTTATATTAAATACAGAAAATAAGCTGGGTGTGGTGGAACACACCTTTAATTCCAGGATTCAGAAGGCAGAGGCAGGCTGATTGCTATAATCTCAAGGCTAGCCTGGTTTACATCGTGAGATCGTATTTCCAAAAGCCCAGATCCCAAACCTTTACAGATGCAAAGTTCTTGGCTGTAATTGGAAGGATTGGGAGTCATAGTTAAAAGCAACATATTTCCTTTTCAGGAGTGGTAAAACGTTCTCAAACTAATCGTTGCTCAACTGTGAATATCCTAAGTCACCGAGAGAATAGCTTAAATGGGTGAATAATACGATATGTGTCACATGACCACCATACAAGCCAGGGCTTGTACTGCACACCCTGTTTTGATCTTTGGAACACCTGAGACATGGCAAAAGCTTCTTGATTATCTAGACCCACTGAGTTTTAAGCTACTTCTATTTGCTAGTTTTAAAAATATACATCATGGCTAAGAATGAACCGCGTGTGAAGCACAGCCGACGTTCCAAAGCATTACTATTCATGTATACAGCAAGGCACACATGCAAACGCACACGGGGCCTTTCGGAAGGTTCTGATCTAACCGGTCTCAGTGCCCCTGGTCCTTGCCCTCCAGGACTCTCTCGCTCTAGAACATGGGGGGTGGGGGGATGCAGTAGCATAGCTCCCAACATCACTGGACAAAAGTATCTCTCTCACGAACCAGGGCTGAGGAAAGTGTGAGAGATAAGAGTCTTTAGGTAACTGTGAGTCCCAGTAACCAGTCAGCTCCGCCAAGCACACAACCGAGCGCGGCGCCGCCCTCGGACAAGAAGAGAACAATGCACCCAGCCCTGCCCCCAGCGACCGAGCCGCGCCCAGGTGGTGGCCGCGGCCTGCCGGGAAATGTAGTTTCTGAGGCGTGGCTGGCGCAACCGCCCGCCGCCCGGGAGCCGCGCGCAACTACAAATCCCGTCACGCCCCGCGACACTCGCTCGCCAGCTTTTGCCGGAAGGGATCGCGGCTGACATGGCGGAGGACCCGCAGGGCGGCGGTGCGGGTGGTATGCAGCACCCAGTCCCCAGTGCGAGCCACGGCAACTTCCCAGAGTACGAGCTTCCGGAGCTGCACACCCGGGCGTTCCACGTGGGTTCCTTTGGGGAGCTGTGGCGCGGCCGGCTCGGGACCCGGGATTTGTCGCTGAGCGAGCCCCAGGCAGCCGCGCAGCCGGCGGACGGAGGGACGTCGGACAACGGCTTGGAGGATACTGCGGTGGCCGGGGATCTGGGCTGCAGTCTGGAGGCGGCCGCAGAGCTAAGGGTCGTGTGCGGGTGAGTGCGCGGCCACAGGGCTCAGCGTGGATCCGGCTGGGTGCAACCTCCTCCCTGCGCTCCCCAGGGACTCTTCCGGCCGCGGGCCAGTGGTTTAACCTTCATCCCCCCCGCCCCCCACCTCCCAAACCCTTTCCGGAAGGCCAGAAGAGGTGCTAGGGTCCAAAAGTACAGTTTATGAGGGTCGATCCAGTAACGGGACGCGACAATTGCATAAAAGACTTTCTTCTCTGATCTTTAAGGCGCTTGCTGAAGTAACAGTGGTAATGTATCTATCATTGACATTTGGACAATGGAAGTACGTGGAGATGGAGGAGACTTGATCAGAGCAGTGTTAAAACCCCAATTAACCGTAGTCTCTAATGGTCCTCGTGAATATGTTACTTAAATTTCCTCAAAAGTACCTTACCTGGGGGTGGAAGTATAAAACTTACTTGTAATGGTCCTCATTTGACAGTACTGGCTGTCCTCAAATGAACATACATCCTTTCAGTATAACATATTGGCACAGAAACCATTGTCTTGAATTCTGGCCTCCTTTGAGCCGCCTGCTGGATTTCATAAGACTTCTTAATTATTCAGTGATGTATTTAGGACAAGCTCTGACCCGCCGTTGAAAAAAGCACGGCTGATTATAAAATGTTGCTTTTCCTTTCTCCCTCTCCCGACCCCTCCCTTTTTCTAAGCCTTGATAAACTGAGATGCCTCGAAGAAGGTGAAGACCCAGAAGTCATCCCAGAGAACACCGACCTAGTGACTTTATGGTATGATTTTGTTTTGTTATATGCTGTTTGTTTGTTTGGGTGCTGGGAGGAAACAATGTACCACTAAACTCCACTATTAGCATTTCTGCTATTTATCTGAACACTTTTTGAATATTTTACTTTGGAAAGTATAGTATTGTTCTCCACATCCTCACCACTTAAATCCGACCATTGAGTTTGGCGTCCTGGCTCATGGCTGTAATTCCATCACTCAGGAAGCTGAGTCAGGAAGATTAGTGCAAGTTAGAGGCTAGCCTCCGTTACATAGTGAGTTCAACAATGATTGATTTTTTGTTGTTGTTGTTGTTGTTTTTTAAACATTTGGACTTCGTTGCTTTAACTCTGTGAGTATGGGGTGCAATTGTGTGTTTTTTCCCTGCCTGTACATCAGTTTGTAGCTCCAAAAGTACCATTTTGCATAATCAGGGTGATATTCTTACATCTAAAAAAAAATGTCAAAACACAAAACCTCTAATAGCCAATACATATTCAAATTTTCACTTATTTTTTAATGTAGACTTAATCTACTTAAATTTTGGAATGCAAGCTAAGTACTCAGATGGTGTTTCTCAGAAATGCTTGGTAAAGAGCCAGTTGAGGCTGGGAATGATGGCACACACCTTTAATCCCAGGGAGGCAGAGGCGGATCTCTGAGTTTCAAGCCCAGCCTGGTCTACAGATCGAGACCCAGGCCAGCCAGGGGTGTGTGATGTCCCAGGCCAGCCTGGGGTGTGTGATGTGCCAGGCCAGCCTGGGGTGTGTGATGTCCCAGGCCAGCCAGGAGTGTGTGATGTGCCAGGCCAGCCTGGGGTGTGTGATGTCCCAGGCCAGCCTGGGGTATGTGATGTCTCAAAAAAGGAACCGAGCACCGGTTGTTTAGTTTCTTAATTTTTTTCCCTGGAGACAGGGTCTCTCTGTGTGACAGCTTAAAGGCGTGTGACACCACCGCTGGGCTCACAGATTAAAATGTTGGACTTTTCAAAAAAACCTAAAGCTTGTCTTTCCCTAATCCTTCCTTTCTTGTGTCACTAATTTAACATAAAAATAAACACAGATCTGGCCAGAGTGCGGCTCACATTTGTAATCCTGGTATTTGAGAGACAGAGGAACGAGAGTTGCCGGAAAGTCAAGGCCAACCTGGTTCCAGGCTGTTTGGAAGATCTAAGGCCCCTTGACTCTCGGTTCTGCCACTGTCTCCCCGTCTAACGTCCTGGCACACTTAGGTCTTGACGAGGGACAGAAGCCCGGTGTGAGAAAGTGACCTGCTCTGCACCATCCCCCTGTCATCACACGCTAAACAACTTAGCTTTGGTACTTCAGGGTTTTTGTTTTTGTTTTTTCTTTCTTAAAGGTTTATTTATTTTTATGCGATGTTTTGCCTGTGTGAGGGTGTCAGATCCCCTGGAACTGGAGTTACAGATAGTTGCGAGCTATGATGTGGGTGCTGGGAATTGAATCTGGGTCCTCTGGAAGAGCAGCTCTTAACTGCTGAGCCATTTCTTCACCTCCCAGTATTTAAAGTTTTAGCCACTTAAAACAGAAGGTTTTAATTCGTGGTATCAGAGAGGGAATTGTTAATGTGCTAATAGTAAAATCTGTTTCCCTTACGTTTAACCCATAACAAATTCGGCTAAGGTATTCTACCCATCCCCCTCACTGGTATGACCAAGAAAGCACTGTTTACTGCTCCAACCAGCATGTACCCTTTAAAGGATAAGAAGAAACTGTAAGGTTCTGCAAGAAAAAGAGAACTGCAAAATCGGAAGATCCATAACTGTAGTTAGAGAGTTTTTTCCCTGGGTCCCGCCACGCCCCGCAGTCCTGCAGCCCACTTATAAAATAAACACACAGACACTTACATTATTTAAACTGTTTGGCCTGATGGCTCAGGCTTCTAGCTATCTAGTTCTTACATCTTAAATTAACCCACTTCTATAAATCTATACCTTGCCACATGGCTCGTGGCTTACCAGTATCTTACATGTTGGTACTCATGGCGGTGGCTGGCAGCGTCTCCTGTCCCAGCCTTCCACTTCCCAGCATTCTCCTCTCTCCTTGTCCTGCCTATACTTCCTGCCTGGCTACTGGCCAATCAGTGTTTTATTTATACAGAGCGATATCCATAGCATATAACTCTTATCCTAAGACCCAAACAGAAATGATGTTTTAAAAGTAGATTTTGAGCCACCAAGATGCATTAGTGGGTAAAAGTGCTTCCCATCAAACCTGACAGCCTTAGTTTAATTTTGGAATCCATATTGTAAAGGAGGAGAGCCTACTCCTCGTAAGTCCCCTCTGACCTCTGTACTCCACCGTAGCAGGAGTACACACTCGTACTTGCACACATAGTAAACAAATAAATGTAAAAACAAAAATTCAACCTTAGACTGCTAGAATGACAGAAAAAAACACCATTAAGTTGGGGCTCTTCTAAACTGATCCTAAATATCACAGAAACACAGGAGGAAATGAGACTCCAAAGAGAACTTACTATAGGAAGTGACTGTTTATGAGATCAACTTGAGAGAGAGGTGAGAGTGCAGTAAAATCAGGACTCAAGTCAGAGAAACTGAAAAGAAACACAGAATGTTTATATGGCAGAAGCACTATCAACAATGGCGAAAGGTAGCCTGTGAATCTGGAGAAAATCAAGTATTTACCACAAAAACACCTCACGGGAAAATGAGGGGAAGAGAGATGAACCAATAGTTTACATTAAAAAGTTTAAGAAAGATAATGTGGGTATGTGGAGCCCAGTTACAACCCCTTCTAGACCTGGCTGAAACACTGAGGTGGAAGGGTCACTGCCAGTCCCACGCAGGCTTGGACTACAATCAGACCTTGTCTCAAAAGACCCCAAAATAAAGATGTACTTGGTAGCAAAATGCTTGCCAAGTATGCACAAGGCACTGGTTTCGATCCGCTGATCCAAAGTCAAAACTAAACTGAAACTGAAACCACTGATTTGGCCTGACTCCCTTAGGGCATAAAAACAACTAGGAGAAATGTAACCACAACAATGAAGAGTCAAGAATGCCACACATTTTTGGTCCTACTAATCCTTCCCATTCCCTCACTTCTACACACTGACCCCTTGCAGACAACCAACCTCTCTCTCTAGCTTTGGTTTACCCTGTTTGTTTTACAAATCAGTGGATACTTGTGCATTTTATCTCCTTTAGCAGTCTGAGTTCAGTTAGGAAAAACAGAACCGTCACTTTAATGGAGAAAGCTTAATCTAAAGGACTGTTATCTTTATAGCTGGGCATAGTAGTTCATACCTGTAATCACAGCCCTTAGGCGGGAGGCAAGTTTTGAGACCAGCTGGGCTACATGGTAAGTTTCTGCACAGCCTGGGTTATACGGAAAACCCTCCAGGTTCAAAAACAAAACAAAACAAGCAAAAGCCTTTAAAGAAGGATTGGATCAATGAGGTCTTGATAGAAATAATAAAGGAAATATGAGTAATGACAGAGTGGGTGTAAGGAGCGTCCCCCCTTGGGCTGAGAGGATGCCGGAGGAGGGCCTTTCTTCCTTTCCCAAGAGTAAGACCCAGATCCCTTAAGAGAGGACCTGCCTACGTTTCCCGAGTGCAGTGATGTTCCTGGGCTGGAAATCCACCGAGTGTGCCAGGGAAAGCTATTGAACGAAAGAGGTGGCGAGGAGAGCAGCTGGGCACCAGGTGCTATGGACTGCAGGAGCTGGGGATTGACGGGAGAGGGAGCTGTGGGCCCTTGAGGACTCTGCTGAGCTGGCGTGGCAGACCAGGAAGCCAAACCTTCCCTCATGTGCTACATACAGTACAGGGTTTCTCCGTTGTCCGTTATTTACAGAGTCAATGAGTGCCAGGTTGCAAAAGAAAACTATTTCAACTGTGAAGGTTCATTTTCACAGAAGAGGTAGAAATGTGTATTTGTAGGTAAGAACCAGTGGATTGTACCTAGCTTCTCTTTCTTCCAAGGTTACCATATGCTGTGTGGCTTTGCTTTCTCCATTCACTACTGTGTCTTGGAAGTCACTGATTTCAATCTTTCATAGCTTCATTGTTTACTTATGTGGATTTCCCATAGTGTGTTAAATAGTCTCCTATATTTATTATGTATTTAAGATACTATAATATTTTGCAAGGTGGACATGATAGCTCACATCTGTAACCCTGTGCCTGGGAGACTGATAGACCATGAGTGTAAGGCTACCCTGGTCAGTAAGATCCCATCAAAAAAAAGGAAACTAGTCTGGGCAATGATGATGTACACCTTTAATCCCAACACTTGGGAGGCAGGTGGGTCTTTGACTTTGAGGCCAGCCTGGTCTACAGGGTGAGTTCTAGGACAGCCAGGGCTGTTCTACAGAGAAATCCTGTTTTGAAAAACCAAAATAAATAAACAAATAAAAATTTAAAGAGTGGATAGCTACTGAGGAACAACACTAAAGAGTATCCTTGGCTTACACACACACACACACACACACACACACACACACACACACACACACACTTTATTATAAACAAAGAAAATGTATGTTTGCATATGAGTACATAAACCCAAACAAAATAGGATACAAAAACTAGCAAGTGAACACGTATGTTTTACAAATGTATAACAGCACCAAGGATGCAGAGACCTACTCTGCGTCTGCATGCTGGTGATGACGGCAGGCTGAAGGAAGAACGACTCGCCTGTTGGCATTTACCCGACTAGTGTAGCAGCTTGGAAACTGATATATGTAACTACTGCACTGGAACAGATGGTAGGTACCAGTCCTCGGAGCCATCCTCCTCACTTGTGAAGAGAAGTAAGAAGTTGAACACTGAGGAGTCTTGTGGTTTGGTTTTGGGATTTGAAGTATCCAGATAGAAGGCTTTAGAGATGGCTCAGCAGAGAACTGAATTGGACCCCTAGTCCCCACTTTAAAAGAGGCAGAGTGCACATCTAATCCGAGACATGGGGATCCTGAGAGCAGTACAATAGAGAGGTGGCTGCTGTCCAGAGGACCTGGGTTGTTAATTCCTAGCATGCATATGGTGGCTCACAACCTTCTGTAAATACATTTCCAGGAGATCTGATGTTCTCTTTTGGTTTCCTGAGTACCAGGCACTCATGTGGTATACAGACTGACATGCAGGCAAAACACCTATATACATATAATTAAATAATAATAATTTAAAAAAATAAGGTGGAACCAGATATGGTGGTATATGCCTTTTATTCTAACACTGAGAAGGTAGAGACAGATAGATCTCCAAGTTCAAGACCAGTATGGTCTACAAGTTCCAGGCTAGCAGAGGGGTGTGTGTGTGTGTGTGTGTGTGTGTGTGTGTGTGTGTGTGTGTGTGTATACAATAAATAAATTAATTAATTAAAGTAAAATAAAGGAACATGATAAAGAAATCTAATGTCAACCTTTGACTTCTATATACACACATGTATACACACACACACACATATGCGTGTACCACATGCACATAAAAGTATTTATGTAAATTTAGGATTTTTAATATATAACAGGCACAGAAAATATAGATGCTTGTACAAGCATGGGTTAACAGACATGATTGTGCCTGTCTCAGCCAAAAGGCTTAGAAGCAGTAACTCTAGTAATTAAAACACACAGTATCTAGATACTAGCTTCTAAATTTGTCTCCCATGCTGGACATGATAGTGTAATCTGTAATCCAATGCTTGAAAGATGGAGCCAAGAGGATCAGAGTTCAGGGTCATCCTCTGCTATATAGTGAGTTCAAGAACAGATAGGGCGGGCTACATGAGACCTTGTTTTAAAATATACAAAACCCCTCTCCAGTAAAGGAACGCAGGTTCCTAGAAGGATTAATGCCAGGGTTTGGATAAGAGAAGTAGAGAGTGAGTTTTGAATGCCTGTGGTTCCACAAACTAAGGAATGCGTACCTTCTCCTACCAAAAATAATAAAAGATCAGAGCCTGTTTGGGGCCCCTTATGACTAAAGCTAGAACAATTTGAGCAACAAAATAATAGTAGATTTTTAACCCATGGAATAAAATGAGTGTGAGTGGAGTTTGTACTAATAGAAATGAGTGAAGGAGAAGGGACAAGTTATTTTGCAATAGAATTTCAGTGGGGAAAAAAAATCAACATTAGGTAAATGGGTTTGCAGGGGGGGAAATGTCAGATGAGTGCTAAATTCCTGCAAGAGGAAGCAGTATTGCATTGTCTCAAAGTACCTCCCTCCAGGGGCTAGAGAGATGGCTCAGTGGTTAAGACTCTTCCGGAGGACCTGGGTTCAATTCCCAGCACCCACATGGCAGCTCATAACTGTCTGTAGTTGCCGTTCTGAGGGGATCTGACACCCTCATATAGACATGTAGGCGGGCAAAACACCAATGCATATAAAATAAAAATGAGTAAATCATTTAAAAAAAAGTACCTCCCTCCAGATCTTTATCCACTTCAGAGAAAATAAAGTACTGTTTAGTGGAGGCACTTGGCAGACAGAACTTAACTGACACAGGACCTCATTAGTAACACTGCCTGTTACTACCAGACTCTTGGGCTGGCCTGCACCAAGAAGGATGCCATCAGCCTTGTAACTTGTTGACAAGATGCTGTTTATTCCAGTCACAGGGAAACTAGTCACCTAAGTCACAGAGTGCCCTGGCATTCTGTAAACAGACCCATTGGCACTCTGCTACAGTGTTAGAATCATGAAGGATGAGGAGAGGCTGAAACTAACAGGTTGGAAGGTTAAAGAGAAACTAGCCAATGTCGTGTAGGATCCTAGACAGGATTCTGAACGGAGAAAAGAAAGCCCTACTTAAAGGTTGCCTGCGGTCTGGAAATCATCTGTAGTGAATAATCATTGTGCTGATGTTAATTCCTGTTTGGGATTTTGTGATCCCAGAAGATACTGGGAGGAGGAAGTTGTGGAGAGAGATAGAAGGGATATAGTCTTGGTACTGTTTTTATAACAGGTGGAAAAGTAGTCTAAAATAATAAGTTACCAGATTGGAGCTGGTTAGTGTAGCTCAGTAGTAGAGTGCTTGCCTAGTATATGTGAAATTTTGGGTTTGACTCTTATCTCTGCTAAGACAACAACAAAAAATGTTGAAGATTAAAGATATGTTAAGGCCTAAGTGGAAAGAAACACTCGCTGCTCTTCCAGAGGACCTAGGTTCAGTTCCTGGTACCTACATAGGAGCTCAAAAATTCCAGTTGGGAGGGATCTAATGTCCTCTTCTGCCTTGTGGGTGTCAGGTACACATGCAGGCAAACACACAAATAAAATAAAAATAGACCTTTTTAAAGCATATTTTAAATATTCAGGAAAGCATGCTGACCATTTTATTTTCATGTGTCCACGTCAGTGTTCGGAAGGGGCTCTTGGACTATCGGGAAGAAAACATCACGATAGACCGCGCCTGTAGACAAGAAACATTTGCTTATGAAATGGTAAGTCTCACCTTTCCAGACCTCTGCTATGAAACAGTAAGCTGAGAGCTAGTTGGAGAGCATCACCCATGGCTCTGAAAGGGCCACACTTTGACTCCAGCTCTCTGGCTGATTTCTGCTTTTAGTTTGTCCTTATGTTGGTATCCGACCAAATTTGTGCCTGTTTACCACTCTGTTCCTGGGACAGTTTTGTTCTGTTCCTGAGTTTACTCTTGTGGGAAGGGAGCAGATTTTAGAACTTGCTATGTAGATGAGGCTAACTTTGAACTCTGAGGGATTCACCTGCCTCTATCTTCTGAGTGCCAGGATTAAAGGTGTGTACCACCAGCTTTTAAAACCATATTTTTAATCATTGCTTCATGCATGAAACTAAAACAGAGGGAGTGGCACTATTAGGTGTGGCCTTGTTGGAGGAAGTGTGCCACTGTGGAGGCGGGCTTTGAGGTCTGTATATGCTCAAGGCATACCCACTAAGACAGACCACTTCCTGCTGCCTACAAGATGTAGGACTCTCACCTACTTATGTAGCACCATGTCTGCCTGCACATCGTCATGTCCCACCATGATGATAATGGACTGAACCTCTGGCCTGTAAGCGAGCCACCTCAATTAAGTGTTTTCTTTATAAGAGTTGCCGTGATCGTGGTGTCTCCTCACAGCAGTAGAAACCCTACCTAAGATACGGTGTTGAAGAACAGGAGCTGGTAGACACATGCCACTCTGGGGACTTGAGTGCATAAGGACAGAGCTTGTCTTCCACCTCTTCCAGCTGTGGTAGAATTACACAACAACATGCCGTGTGGGCTGGGCATGGGTGTGCTTGTCTATAATCTCAGCACTCCGGAGACAGACAGGGAGGGTCCCTGCAAGTTCCACTCCAGCACTGTTTCCATAGCAAGGCCTTGGGAGGGTAGGACATGGGGGTGGATACACTCAAAATAGATTGTACATTAACAGCTTGGTTGAAAATACCCTAACGAGGGCTGGAGAGATGGCTCAACAGTTATCTGTTGAGGTCCTGAGTTCAATTTCCAGCAACAACATGGCGGCTCACAACCATCTATAATGAATGAGATCTGGTGCCTCTTCTGGCCTGAAGGCATACATAATAAATAAATCTTATAAAAAAGAAAGAAAGAAAGAAAGAAAGAAAGAAAGAAAGAAAGAAAGAAAGAAGGAAGGAAGGAAGGAAGGAAGGAAGGAAGGAAGGAAGGAAGGAAGGAAGGAAGGAAGGAAGGAAGGAAGGAAGGAAGGAAAGAAAGAAAGAAGGAAGGAAAGAAGGAAGGAAAGAAGGAAGGAAAGAAGGAAGGAAAGAAGGAAGGAAAGAAGGAAGGAAAGAAGGAAGGAAAGAAGGAAGGAAAGAAGGAAGGAAAGAAGGAAGGAAAGAAGGAAGGAAAGAAGGAAGGAAAGAAAGAAGGAAAGAAAGAAGGAAAGAAAGAAAGAAAGAAAGAAAGAAAGAAAGAAAGAAAGAAAGAAAGAAAGAAGGAAAGAAAGAAGGAAAGAAAGAAGGAAAGAAAGAAAGAAAATACCCTAATGAAACCCAGGATCATATACAGTAAATATACACAAATGAGAATTAAAAATGTTAGAAATGAATAAAATTAAACCATTTTTGTCTCTTTCAAGGGTTCAGTACAGTGACATTGGGGCTGACAAGATGCACTGTTGTGCCTGCCACCAAGCTTAACAATTTATTTGATCCCCAGAACCCACTTGATAGAGAAAATGAGCTGACGATCCATTCTCTCATGGTGGCATGTTCTTGTCACAAACACACACACAAATAAAATGTAATAAAAATTTTGGGTTAGAGAGATGGCTCAGCACTTAAAAGTACTGACTGTTTTTCTAGAAGATCCAGGTTTGATTCCCAGCCCCTACAAGGAGGCTAACAGTGGTTTATAACTCCAGTTCCAGGGGGGACAGATGCCCCCTTCAGTGGCCTCTGTAGGCACTACATGTACATGGTACAAAGACATACATACAGACAAAACACCCATACACAGAAAAATAAGAGAAATTTAATGTAATAAAAAAAATTTTTTTAAGAGTGACTTTGAAGCTAAGCATGGTAATATTCACCTTTAAATTCCAGCCTTCAAGAGGTAAAGATGGAGCCAGGCGTGGTGGCGCACGACTTAGTCCAAGCATTCAGGAGGCAGAGACAGGCGGATCTCTGAGTTCGAGGCCAGCCTGGTCTACAAAGCGAGTTTCAGGACAGCCAGGAAAGTTAGACAGAGAAGCCCTGTCTCAAATAAACAAACAAACAAACAAAAAGGCAAAGATGAGTTTGAGGCCAAGCCTCATCTCTGTAGCGAGTTCTAGGCTAACCAGGACCACACAGTGAGACCCTGTCTCAAGGAAAAAAAAAAGACTGGCTGGATGTGGTGACTTACACCTTTAATCCCAGCACTTGGGAGAGAGAGGCAGGTGGATCTTTCTTTGTGAGTTCAAGGCCAGCTGTGTCTACAGAGGAGTTCCAGGACAGCCAGGACTGTTACACAGATAACCCTGTCTCAAAAAGCCTAAAAAAGGAGGGGGGCCGGGAGTTACATTCACTATGATGTTTATTAATCATCATTTCCAGAACCAAACAGAAATTCTGTACCCAGTAAGAAATGACTTAGGGGGCTGGAGAGATGGCTCAGAGGTTAAGAGCACTGGCTGCTCTTCAGAGTTCCTGAGTTAAATTCCCAGCAACTACACAGTGGCTCAGAACCATCTCTAGTGGGATCTGTTGCCCTCTTCTGGCATAAAGGTGTACATGCAGATAAAACACTCATACATAAAATAAATAAATCTTTTTAAAAAGAAAAATGACTTAGTCTCCTTTCATTGGTAACCCTGGTCTATATGAAATTGCTTTTCTATGTACCTTATGCACGTAAGTGGAATTACACATTTTTTTTTCTTTCTTTTTTTGAGACAGGGTTTCTCCATATAGTTTTGGTGCCTGTCCTGAATCTCACTCTGTAGACCAGGCTGGCCTTGAACTCACAGAGATCCGCCTGGCTCTGCCTCCTGAGTGCTGGCATTAAAGGCGTGCGCCACCACCCAGTTTTTTGCTTTTGTGTTTTTTTCCTTTTTGTATGGTTAGTTTAGCATAAAGTTTAAAGTTTCATCCGTATTGTAGCATGTTAGAACTTCACTCCTTCCTGTGGCCAAATGAAACCTTTTGTTACATGGATATGCCACAGTTGATTTGATGATAGCTGTTAGCTTTTAAGTTGTTCGCACCTTTTGGTTCTTGTGAATTCTTGTTACTGTGAATACTGGCTTACAAATGTTTGGGTTCTATTTTCAGTTCTTTTTGTGATACACCTGGGGTGGAATTGCTAGGCACTGTGATGACTGCTTAAAATTTTATGGGCATGTGATGATTCTGTATTAATTCTGTTATCTTCCATAAAAAGCTGCATTGTGTATTCCCACTAATAATTCCTGAAGCTTCAGTTTCTTCTTCAGATCCTTTTTAATTCATATATTCTGTTTGTTTAGAATAACCACCCCAGTATAGACATTTATCTTATTTTATAATTTTGATTTATTCATTCTTTCCTAATAGTTAATGATGCTAAGCATGTTTGTTTGTTTGTTTTTTGTTTTTTGTTTTTTTTTTGGTTTTTCGAGACAGGGTTTCTCTGTGTGGCTTTGCTCCTTTCCTGGAACTCGCTCTGTAGACCAGGCTGGCCTTGAACTCACAAAGATCCACCTGCCTCTGCCTCTGGGATTAAAGGCGTGCACTGCCACCGCCCGGCTGCATTTTTTAAATTATTGGTGACATCTGTTATTATTCTTTACTAATTAGAGTATTACTGCCTTGTTACTGGGCGTTCAGAATGCTAGAGCTTTACCATATTTATGATTTGAGAATATTTTCTCTCATTCTGTGGATTGTCTTTTCCACTGTTTTGATGTCAGGTTTTAAGATTTGATGAGATCAAGAATATCCATTTTTCTTTTCCATTGTTCTCTGACTTTGACATATTTAAGAAATATTACCTAACTCAGTACCATGAAGATTGTTCTCTTTGTTTTCTCTGTGAAGTGTTAGAGTTTTAGCTTATAGGCTAGATCTTTGATTCATTTTGATGTTTTGTTTGTTTGTCTTTTAATTAAAAAATTTTTTATTTTGTATGTTTGGGTTTCTTGCCTGCATGTAGGTTTGTACAGCACCTGTGTGCCTGGTGCCCATGAAGGCCAGAGAGGGTGCCAGATCCCCTGGAACTGGAGTTAAAGATGGTTGTGAACCCTATGTAGATATTGGGAACCAAACCCAGGTCCTCTTTAAAAAGTAAATACCATCTTTCCAGCCCTATTTTGAGTTAATTTTAATATGTGATGTAAAATGAGGATTACCTTCATTCTTTTGGACATAGCAGTACACTACCAGCCCACAGACTGCAGCCAGGTGGGGTACAAGGCACCCCAAAAGCATAGTTTTGAAATTATATATATGTATGTGTGTGTGGTTTTTGTTTTTGTTTTATTGAGACCTCAGGGTCTTACTGTGTAGCTCTGGCTAGCCTGGAACTTGCTATGTAGAGCAGGCTGGCCTTGAACTGAGAGATCTGCCCACCTCTGCCTCTTTGGTACTGGGATCAAAGGTGTGTGCCGCCCCAAAATAATATAATATTGTAAGTGCTATACAGAAGCTATTCAAGGTTTCTCTAGCACTGACTGATGCAAAGCAGACAAGAAGACACTTTAGAAACAGCAGCTTCAGAAAAGGGTGGCAAGGTGAGTTTGATGTGGCTGATTCAGTGGGATAAATCCCTCCCTCCCTCCCTCCCTCCCTCCCTCCCTCCCACTCCTTTCTTAATTTCTTTCTAGGAAGCAGGAAACACTAAGTGGTCGGTCTCTCAGCATGAAGGGCCACGTGGTCCTTTTGTGAGCAGTGAGGAAGTGAATAGAGGTAGATAGATTTGGTCTAGGCCGAGTGCTAGCCTGCAGTGCACAAGGCCATGCATGGTCCAGATCCCCGGTGCTAAGGCATGGAGTATCTCACTAGAATACCATCTTCATTTGGTCACATATGATGAAAAAAATAAAAAATAAAGTTGCCCAAAGATACCTAAAGCCAGACCCTTTAACACAGAATGGGCTTTCTTTTTGGCACTTTGAAGGTCCCGATTTCTGCTTAGCCAGTGTTTGTATGCAGCCCTGAGCTTGTCAGCCTTCGCAGACAGTGTCTTCACCCTCTGGGCTACTCGACAGCCCTCTGCTTTATTCTGATGTTAGTAATTCAGTCCTTTTAACGAACTGACTTGGTGGGAGTGGTGGTTGAGAGTTGAAAGCCCGTCTTGACTCTTCCTAAGGATCTGAGTTTGGTTCCCAGCACCCACGTTGGAGGATCACAACCTTCCAGGGACTGGCACCTCACAGACACACTCACACTCAGAAGTATTGCTTTGGTTAGTTTTCTGTTTTCTAGTTTGTTTTCTCCACCTTGTATTAGTTCCCCTAATTCTGGAATTGGTTTGTTCTCTCTTTTCAGTTCCTTACCACAGTTAACTGTCTAAGGTGGCTTTCCGTTAGCTGTTTCTCTGAAGTGTATTCAGTACCTGCTTTCGCTGTCTCACAGTGCTTCCTAACTCCCCCCGTATACTTTTCCCTGTGGTTGTTTGACAAGTGGGTTGTTTTGTTTTGTGTCGTTTTAATTTTGATCATTTGTACATGTGTGTGCCTGAGTGTGGATTTATAAACATGAGTGCAGTGCCTATGGAGGCCAGAAGAGGGCATTGGATCCCCTGAAGCTAGATTCATAGGAGGCTCAAGCAGCCATCCACTGCAATTGTGAGCTGCCCTCGGTGGGTGCTGAACCCACACTCAGGTCCTCTGCAAGAGCAGTACATACGCTGACTTCTGAGCCACCTCTTCGGCCCATTGGTTTGTTTTTGAGAAGGGTCTTTCTGTCTAGCTCAGGCTGGCTTCAGAGTTTAAAATCTTCCTGCTCCAGTCCTTCCTGTCCCTACATTGATGGGGTAACAGGCATACAGCACTGTGCATGCTGTATTGTTGTGTTTCTAAGATTCTCAAGCATTGGGAATTTTCAGTTTTCCTTGTTACTGGTTTCTAGTTTTAGTGAACTGTGATCAGAACTACTTTGTATGATTTTAGTTCCTTTAGGTCTCGTTGGTGGGCTGTCCTACAGAGTGGGTCATGTGCACTTGAGAAGGCTACTGTTGGCTGGAGGGGTCTGCTTTTTTATGTTAGTCTTTGTTTTTAGTGTTCAGTTCTTCCACTGCCTATTGAGTTCATTATTGTAAGAAAAATATCAAAATCCAGAATTGTGTCTTTTTAACCTCTTGCGTTTTTTGTATGTATTTTAGGATCCCTTTGCTCTCTGTGTATTTGTAATTGTGTGTCTCACTGCTGTATGGTACCTTGTCTCATAATCTTCCTTAAACTCGGTTTTGTCTGACAGTAAACAGCCTCCAACAGTTTTCTTCTGTTATGATTTGTATGGAATATCCTTTACCTGTTTACTTTCAACATGTGTCTGTCTTAGTCCTGTAGACAACATCCAGCTGAATAAAGTTGTTGTAATTCAGCCTGTCAGCCTGCCCTTTCAGGCTGGAGAATGGAGAATGTCATCTATTTACAGCTACACTAGTTCCTGGGAAGAAAGAGCTTCTATCATTGAGCTCTTGGGGCATCTTTTGTCCTCTGGTCTTCCATTACTTCCTTCCTTTAGATACTGGTTTTTGTTGTGCATCAGTTTAGTTCCCACCTCCTTCCTGTTCCGCATGTACCGAGAGTGTCTTCCTAGTGGTTATCTTGTGTGTGGCTTTAGTCTGAAGAGGGGCTGCTCCTGCTGCTCCTGCTGCTGCTGCTGCTCCTGCTGCTCCTGCTCCTCCCCCTCCTGCTCCTAATGCTTCCCCAGCTGCTCTGTGTCCCAGCGTGTTCCGTCTTTCCTTCATCCTTAATGGACAGCTTTGCTAGACGGAGAATCCCGGGTAACTGTCTTCTTTTGTGGTTTGAAGTGTGCCATCTGACTTGTTTCTTGTCTTGTTTTCTGTTGAGAAATCTGTTAAATCAGTTGGGGAACCTGATTTCCTGCAGTTAATTGGTTCCTATTAGTTCATTGACCATATTATTACAGCTGACTTGGCATCTTATTTTATTGCTTTTATTCAATAGGCTTTTATTTATAAGTGAGTCTAGACTTTGCTTTTAGGAATAATTAATTAACATAATAAAACTTTTTGCTGTTGGGCGGGCTGTACATGTACATACACCTGCCACAGTATGTATGTGGTCGGAGGACAACTTACAGGACTCAGTTCTCTTCCCTGTATGGGTTCCACACAGGCTTGGCAGCAAGCTCTTTACCTGCTAAGTCATCTGCCAGTCCTCATTAATTAACTTTTATTTTTCTTCAAGGCACTAGCTCTGGCTGTCCTGGAAGTCACTTTGTAGATCAGGCTAGCCAGAGAGATATCTGTCTGCCTCTGCCTCTGCCTCCTGAGTGCTGGGTTTAAAGGCATGCACCACTATTACCTGGCTTCCTAATTAACTTCAGTAATTTCAGTGATCGAGTTTCCTTGAGGTCAGTTCATATAAAATTCTTACTTTCCTGCACATGAGCCATATTTTCCTGTTCCATGTGTAAGTTTTTGTTGAAAACTGGACATTGGTTGTTATGCTTCTTACTCTGCCAAGCTGTTTTGCTGTGTACATATTAATTGTATATGGCTGTTGACAGTTCTATTCTATTACCTGTGTTCAGTCAGTGACCTAAACGTCTGGCTTCAAAAATTAAAGTTTTTAAAACCCTGTTAAGAAAAGTTATGTAAATATTCCAGTAGGTGGGTCTATCAGGTACTGCTTACAGGGCCAGTCAAGGAAAGCACCACCAGATGAATCAAAACACAAGCCCACATTTTAATGACAGGGTCTCTGCTTGTCTGCCCTGGCACCAGCCTGCTGTTTTGGGAACTCAGCTGCTGTCTCGCATCTGCAGTGGGATGGAGGGAATGGGGAGAAGTATTGGTTTGCACATACTGCTTATTTGCAGAATATAGTCAGCTTCTCCCTTCTCCAGACACTCTCCTGCCTGTGGGAATAGCCAGTCAGTTTCCAGACTTCCAAAGAAATTGATTTCATTTTATCTTCTCAGCGTGGTGGCTGCTTTAGTTGAAAAAACTTGCTATTCTGCATGATGTCACTCCCATGCTTTAAATAACAAAAACATTTGTTAGTTTATGTGTATGTGTCTATACTTAATGTATGAATGTACACCACATGCAGAGGGCAGAAGAAGAGGGCATCAGATCCCCTGGAACTGGAGTTACAGGTGGCCGTAAACTGCCACCAGGTGCATGCTGGGACCTCGGCAAAAGCACTAAGTGCTCTTAGTCTTCAAGCTCTCCTCTAGCCCTGACTCCCACTAATTTTTAAAACATCTTGGATTTTCACTTAACTGTTTCATTTTAGTGGCCCTTGTAACTATTAAGCACATAGAAAAGAATGTTATGTTAAAGATTATATGTATTTGCAACCTGGAGTAGATTGCTGAACCTCCAAGCTCTTTCTGTTAAAACTGATTTTTATAAACATATTAAAGGCTATAAACAAGGAATAGTGATGAGAAATACCATTCAGAACAATATTAGCTAATATTTCTGTTTATCATTGGTTGCTAAGCATATAACACCAGATGCCTTATTACATGTTTTATGTACACATTCCCCAAAACAAGTCTGTAAAAAGTATTTTCTGTTATTACACGAGGTGAAGCTGAGCTGAGGAATGGAGACTAGAACTGGACATCAAACCCAAGGTTGACCAGAACCTCCCTGGGGGCTCTGTGCTGCATTGTCTCTTAGCTGAGCTGAGTTACAGTGGCTGATTCCAAGGTCTTGTTTTCTTTCTTCAGGAATCTCATGCACTTGGGAAAAAACCTGAAAATCCAGAAGACATGATTAAAGAAGGGGAGCTTATCCTATCTGTGAACATCTTGTACCCTGTTATATTTAACAAGGTCAGTAGTGAAAGCTGGTTTTCATGGCTAAGTAACTCTGAGTAGTAGGGGCAGAACCTAGAACCTCAAGCATACTAGGCAAGCACTTTACCCTAGGGACACCACCAGTCCCTAAAAGTAACTTTGAACTAAGTGTTTCATTATTTGAGTCCTCCTCAAGTTTCAAAATAAATGTTAGCATATACAGTCTGACATCTTAATTTTAGGACTCACAGGATGTATTTGTGAGCTCTTTGTTTTAATAAGAAATGTTCCGGGGCCTGGGGAGATGGCTCAGAGGTTAAGAACACTGACTGTTCTTCCAGAGGACCTGGGTTCAATTCCCAGCACCCATGTGGTGGCTCACAACCATCTGTAATGAGATCTGGCTCCCTCTTCTGGCCCGCAGGGATACATGCAAGTATACATAACAAATAAATCTTTAAAAAAAAAAAAAAGAAAGAAATGTTCCAACAAATTTCAAAAGTTAAATTTACATTTTTTCCTTATTTCTTTTTTCTTTTTTTCTTTTTTCTTTTTTTGGTTTTTCGAGACAGGGTTTCTCTGTGTAGCTTTGGAGCCTGTCCTGGAGCTCACTTTGTAGACCAGGCTGGCCTTGAACTCACAGAGATCCACCTGGCTCTGCCTCCCTAGTGCTGAGATTAAAGGCGTGTGCCGCCGCCCCCTTACATCTTTTAACGAATGATTAGACTTATAAAACTGAAGTGTGTAACTGATTTTGCAGTAGAAGCAACTGAAAGTATGTATATACCTCCAGAGTGATTCTAATTTGCTGATAGAGGAACAGAGTGGACTTTGTTCAGAATCCTTGGAAAGTTCCTCATTGATGAAAATGCATCAAATAAACAAGTTAGGGATACCCAGTGTACTGTAGTTTCTTTCCGCTGCTGTGAGGAAACACAACCACCAGCAGTTACAGAAGGAAGGGCTTGGTTGGGGCTTCTGGTTCCAGAGGGTTAGAGTCTAAATGGTGAAGAGAGGCAGCAGGCAGCAGACATGGCCACTGGCGCTGGCAGCTGAGAGCTCACATCTCACACCACAGACAGGAAGCAGAGAGCACACTTACAATGGTGCAAATCTTTAAGCTTTCAAACCCAGGCTCGGGCTAGAGTGAGGCTCAGCAACTGCCACTCTTGCAGAGGACCAGAGTTGTGTTCCCAGCACACATCAGGTGGCTCACAGCCGCCTGTCACTCCAGCTCTAAAGAACCCAACACTCTTAGCCTCCTCACACAAGTGCACTCCTATGCACATATTCACACACGGAAACACAAGCATACACAGGATTAAAAGTAAAAATGGGCCGGGCTCATTAAAGGGTGGCGCACGCCTTTAATCCCAGCACTCCGGAGGCAGAGGCAGGCGGATCTTGGTGAGTTCAAGGCCAGCCTGGGCTATAGCGTGAGTTCCAGGAAAGGCGCAAAGCTACACAGAGAAACCGTCTCGAAGAAAAAAAAAAAAGTAAAAATGAATTTAAAAAATAAATCCTCAGTGACACATTTCCTCCCACAAAGCCACACTTCCTAAGGCTCCCTTAACAGGACCAGCAACTGGGACCACTTTTTCAAATGTCAGAGACTATGGGGATATTTCTTTTTTTTTTTTTTTTTTTTTTTTTTTTTTTTTTTTGGTTTTTCGAGACAGGGTTTCTCTGTGTAGCTTTGCGCCTTTCCTGGAACTCACTTGGTAGCCCAGGCTGGCCTCGAACTCACAGAGATCCGCCTGGCTCTGCCTCCCGAGTGCTGGGATTAAAGGCGTGCGCCACCACCGCCCGGCAACTATGGGGATATTTCTCACTCACACCGCCAGAGCCAGTAATTTCTTAGAAGTCTCTACTGAAAGAACTGTGTTCTGACTTGACATGGACCTTGCCCTCCCCTTCTTTTACAATGTCAAGAACTGAAGGCCAGGTCTGCACATGTTAAGCAGGCATCAGATTTTGTATCTGTTTTTGCTTTTTTAGAAATAGGTCCTAAATTCTGTGGTTTATGTATATTGCTATACATAATTTGCACTTAAGTAGGCTTTTATGAAGCACCTTGATTGTACTTATTAATTTCATTTCTTGAGATCTCAAATTACTATTTTATTTTTGGGGTTTTGTTTTTTCTGAGACAGTGTTTCTCTGTATAACAGCTGTGGCTATCCTGGAACTGAATTTGGAGACCAGGCTGGCTACTTGCCAGTTTTTAAAAATGAATTTTTTGGGTTTATAACTTGAGAGCAGGATGTAGATTGCTAACTTCAGTGATGCAACTTCCAGGAAAATTCAAGACATTACTGCTAGATGAAGTTGTATTCTAAAGGCTCCTAGTCCTGATGTCAATTTAGTATCACCTTGATTATAAACTTGGAAGCAAAAAATTCTGTTATCAGGTGTCTCTGTTGTACCCAGTGGGTTTTTAATTTGGGGAGGTGATTGGGTGATGGTGGGAGAAGTTAGTTCCATCAGAGTTAAATTCAAACCACCTAAGAAGAAAGAACACACCACAGAAGGCTGAAATGAGGAATGCATACGCAACTCTTCAGGGTTTCTATAGGAGGTGTAACCAGTTTAGGGTTGGTTGGTGTGAGCGCTCCAACTCCTACCCCTCGGCTGAATTACACCCAGCACCTTGTGCGTGGTAGACATGCATTCTGCCACTAAGCTAACTTTTCTAGATTGGTCTTCTGATTAATGGATATGAGGTAGAAAAATACAGAAACTAAGGAAATATAGAATGGCAACTTCTGGGATTTATTTGTTTTCAGTACTATAGATCAAACTCAGAACCTTGTGCATACAGACAAGTGCTGTACTACTGAACCCTGACTCCAGCCCAAGGGGATAGGTTAAATAAAGAAAATGACGACTGGCATGGTAATCCATCACTTGGGAGGCAGAGGCAGGTTGGTCTCGGTTTGAGGACATCCAGGGCTATGCAGAGAAACCCTGTCTCAAGGGGGGAAAATGTAGGAACTTCGTTTAGGTCAGGTCTTGGTGGGATTTGTGGTTAACTGGTCTTTAAAATGGACACTTCCTTCCTGTTTGACTGCAGCACAGAGAACACAAACCGTACCAGACAATGTTGGTATTGGGCAGTCAGAAGCTCACCGAACTGAGGGATTCAATTTGCTGTGTCAGTGACCTCCAGATTGGCGGAGAATTCAGTAGTACTCCAGACCAGGCCCCTGAGCACATCAGCAAAGTAAGGTGACCTTTCCCTTCCCCTTCAAGATGAGGAAATAGGAAGCAAAGGAAAGAGTGACTGCTGCAGCAGGGCCTGAGTGTGGACTGAGTGTTCTCATGTTCGTGGGACTGACTGGGCGCTGTTGTCTCTCCTGCCATCCCTGGAGTCTTTCAGAGGCAGTAGTCGTTGTCCACTGTCTGCTCACATTTACAGCTGTCTGATGCCCCCTCCTGAGCTTTCCTGCCTGTCTAGCCGGCCGGCCACTTGTCTTTCCTTTCCCTTACAGTCGGACTTGACCGGGCTCCCTTGTTCATTTGTCTCTAGTTCCAGGCCTGAGCTCAGTCAGCACTCTCCACTGAGTGACAGCCCCAGCCGCACTGTGGCTTTCACTTTGGTCTCCATCCTATTCAAAGTGCTGTGAGATTTTAGTCCACCTTAACTACCTCCAGGAGAAGTTGGGAGTTCGCCAAGAGCTGCCGCCCTTTGACCCCTTCTTCCCTGCTGTAGGGTCATGGCCAGTGTCAGACAGGGAGATGGTGGACCGTTGATCTTCGCTGTGGTTTCCTCTTCGTGAGGCAGAAAGGCCCCAGTGCCTCTTGGAGAGAGCCAAGTATCCATGGACTGCCAAGACATTTTCAGAAGGGAGGGAGGGCTTACCTAAGCAGACAGAACGACCCTATCTTGCCGAATCTCAAGACAGAAAGACTGCTCTGGTTCCGTTACATGGTGCGACCTTGGCAGAGGACCCTGGATTTACCCTCCCACTAAGGAGAGGGAGGGAGGGCATCTCTCTGCAGGCACATAAAGTGACATCGGAGAGAAGTAGGATGAAGTTAGAACTTGGAGAAGAATCAAAAGGCAATCTCCTTTTTTCACTAGCCATGTACATTTTTATTTCTTTGATTTTTGAGTCCCATGTTAACACCCCATGGGGCTTCACACAGTGAATTTGTTTAACTGCCTTCTCCATGTGTTCCATGTTCCTGTTTTGAATATTATGGTGTGGCAAAAAGCATCTTACCATGCATCTGGGGGGTTTCATAGTCACATTTCCAAACTGGGTTCCAGACTTTCCATGACCATTACAGTGCATATCATACCTGGTGCTGTGTCCACTTGCCCTATAAACCACTATGTTCTATGGCAGACGTGGAGATGAGTGTCATAGCTCAGGCAGAGGTTGCACTAAATGGTTGTGATTATGTTGAAAATGGTTTTAAGAAACTTATACTCTTCCAAATTACCATGTCAGTACTTGGGGGAGATAACTGCAGTGATAGAGAGAAACAAATGGATCTTAAGGAAATAGGTTCATCTTTCTTTTCAATAAGAAAGCACTCGTCTCTGCTCACATTTACAGCTGTCTGACGCGCCCCCTCCTGCAAGCTTCTTAACCCTACCAGAAAAAGAAGGTATAGCTATAAATAAATTACTTTAACGTGGGTGGTACACTCAGGAGGCAAAGGCAGGCAGATCTCTGTGAGTTCAAGGACAGCCTAGTCTACATAGCAAATTCCAGGACAGCTGGGGCTACATAGATTTTTTTTTTTTTTCTTTAAAAACCAAAAGGAGGGGTTGGAGAGATGGCTCAGTGGTTAAGAACACCGGCTGTTCTAGACAACCTGAGTTCAATTCCCAACGCCCACATGGCAGCTCACAACTGTAACTCCAGTTCTAGGGGATCTGACATCCTCACACAGATGTACATGCAGGCAAAATACCAATGCACATAAGTTAAAAATAAACTATTTTTTTAAATAGGATTAATTTAATGGGAAAAATCTGACTTCACTCTTTGTAGCCACCTGTCCGCATTAGTAAAGAGCAGTTTGAGTCAGGTGTACCAGGCATTCCTAGACAACGGGACTGGTCAGTTTAGAGAATTTGTACTTTGTGCTAACCCTTCAGTTTTCTAAGCAGGGACTACATAGTTTACTGTCTTATTCACATTTTTAAAAATGTATTTGTATGGGAGTTTTGCCTACAAGTATGTGTACCACATGTCTGCAGTGCCTGAGGAAGCCAGAAGAGGGCATTGGGATCCTGGAACTGAAGTTACAGATGCCTATGTGCTTCCATGTGGGTTGTGAGCTGCCATGTGGGTGCTGGGGAGGAAACCCAGGTTCCGAGGAACAGCAGCAAGTGCTCATAACCACTAAGCCATCCCTCTAGCTCCCTGTTGTCTTACTGAATGATATTTACAGATATGCTGCTACATTCTTTCTGCTTTGTCTACTAAATAATAGCCTGATCGTTGAGCACACACCACGTGCCGAGTGTGTGTATGTTGGCCTTGGAAAGAACGGTCATCTTTTCACAAGAAAAAGAGCAGTCCTGAGTTCACCACACAGTGGGAGAGGCTGGGGTCAGGCCCATGTTTCCCCTTCACAGCCCCGGTGCTGGCAGGGTGCTGGTTGTGGATGACTATCTGGTGAGCAGGCGCTGAAAAACAGGGATTACACTTCACCCACAGGCTTTTTGCACAGGGCTTTGTGGGGCGTCTATCTGTTCAGAAATCTGCTTTGTTTCTCCTTCTTCGGCAATGTTTGAGGAATTATATTTATGAAGTTTAAAAGCATTTAGAAGGGCAGATACCTATACATGAGGTACTGATTGAACCTAACATCTTTTTGTTGTTGTTGTTGTCCCTGGTTTTTTATTTTGTTTTGTTCTTTGACACAGCATCTCTCTACATAGCCCTGGCTGTCCAGGAACTCACTCTGTAGACCAGACTGGCCTTGAATTCACAAAGATCCACCTGCCTCTGCCTCCCAAGTGCTGGGATTAAAGGCGTGAGCCACATGGCGGGGCTTGAGCCTAACAACTTAGAGCCTTAAAAAGACTATTATATTGATATTTGTATTTTACAGTGTTTTTTTTTTCTTCATTTGCTTCTGTTGAAAAAGTTTCAAAACATAAAATCATTATAGAGAATGGTATAATGAACCTCATATATTCATTACCTATGTTCAGTAGCTTTCAGCTTTTTCCCAAAATTATTTTTTTTTGTTAACACCATTGTACACCAAAGAAAAGTGAAAATAAGTCCTTGATTCCCTGCCATGTGTCCCACTGACAGTTGTGAACAGGTTTTTCAGGGAGCTGCAGCTTTTACAGTGAGCTAGACTGTTAGTCATTGCCAATGTGCCACAACTTGGGAAACTCCAGTGTATTTAAGTCCCTATAGCTTTAAAGTAAAAAAAGGACTTGCTAGTGTTTGAAGGACGATTATTGTTTTTAGAATAAAACTGTATTTTTTAAAAAAGCACATAAACAGTGCTAGTATTTTCTGATAAAGTATCAAATACATTATCTAGTATCCTGACTGGCTTGGAACTTGTGAATCTTCTGCCTCAATTTCACAAGTACTGGGATTGCATGTGGGCACTATTAAACTTGCCCATACGCTACCTGTTTGTACAGTGAGGAGAGGTTATTAACAGGTAATATTTGGTAGGAACCATTTTTGTTCTTTTAGAGTTTTCTTTGTAAATAAGCAATAATGTGAGAAGGCACTAAGTTGCTCAAGTTACTTCTGATGGAGTTTTATACGAGTGTTATATGATGAACAAAATTGTATGTATACCACTGTTTCCAAAATAAGGCAATAGTTATTCTTTTAGGATATTTATTTACTTGTTTGAAGACAGGGTCTCACTGTGTAACCTAGGCGCGCTCTCTCTCCGCCTCCCCCCCCCTCTCTCTCTTGCGTGTGTGTGTGTGTGTGTGTGTGTGTGTGTGTGTGTGTGCGCGCGCGCTCACAAGTAAGCAAGATTTTATTGAGTAACAGCTTATGACAGCAGAGAGGGAGGGGCCCCAAACATGAGTTGCTGAGTATTCCTGTGGTTTTATGGTGTATAAATTATGAATACTTGAATTGTTACAAATGGGCTTTCATTAAATACCATGTGTTTTCTTGTAGGACCTATACAAATCAGCTTTTTTTTATTTTGAAGGAACCTTTTACAATGACAAAAGATACCCAGAATGCAGAGACTTAAGCAGGTACTAGTCCCAAAAATCTTCCCAAAGTCTTGTGTTTTTTCCTGTCAGTTTTTGTTCTTTTGAGAAGGGCCTCACTATGTAGCCCTGGATGGTCTGGACCTTAGTGATTCTCCTGCTTCTGCGCCCCGCCAAGTGCTGAAATTAAAAACATGTACCACCACACCTAACTATACAAATGTTTATCTCTAGTTGTTTTTTTCCAAGACAGGCTTCTGTATGTAATCCTGGATGTCCTGGAACTTGCTCTGTAGACAGGCTAGCCCCATATTCACAGAGATCCACCTGCCTCTGCCTCTTGTGTGCTGTGATTAAAGGAATGCACCACCATGCCCAGTTTATTTCTAGCTTTTAAATTAGTGACAGCTACACAAATCTTACTACTGTATTTTTAAGGATTCCTCTCTGCCCCCCAAGGAACTGTTTATAAAGTTTGTATTGAATGGCACGTACCTCTAAAGGTACTTGGTTATTAATCTCAGGTGATAATGTTAATCTTTCAGTACTTTTTTCTTGTTTTAAGGGCTTAATTTTAATTGTGTGTATAAGGGGGAAGGAACGCTATGTATTTGTGAGTGCAGGTGTGGCAGAGCCAGAAAAAGAACGTGGATCCTTGGAGCTAGAGAGTATCTCGGGGTCTGTGGAAGAGCAGCACACTCGTACCCACTAGCCATTTTTCTTCCCTCTGTTTTCTGCATGTCTCATATAAATTATTATTTGCCCTGTGTGGGGAAGTAGGTGGAGACATGTGTGATGTTGCTCAGGTAGAAGAATACAAAAATTCATTTCTAATAGCATTTTATTAACACATTTCATTATCGGTGGCCACAGCCTCCGAAGTACTGGTTATAGCCATTTTTCATCCTTTTTTAAATGTAGTTTTCAACATTTGTTCTCAGTTCTTAATAATAAAAATAAGTGAGTGCCCTAAAGAGCTGTCTGTAGCTTCTGTGGGTCATAGCTATAAGTACTTAATGAGAAATTTTTTTTTCCTGGTTTTTTAAGACAGGCCTTCTCTGTGTAGCACTGGTTGTCCTAGACCTTACTCAGTAGACCAGGCTGTCCTCAGTTCCACCTGCCTCTGCCTCCCGAGTGCTAGGATTAAATTCGTGGACAGCTGTCACCACCAGCAGAATAGAATGTGAAACGAAGAAATACTAACATTCTCTAACCAGGCTACAGTCCACAACCCCAGAGAAGCTAGGTAACGAGGGGGAAGGGGAAACAGGAGGGTAAGGGAAGGTGCCAGGAGAACATTAGGGAATGCCACGGTCAGGTTGGAGGAGGGACAGAGAGGGAGAACAAGGAAAGAGATATCTTGGCAGAGGGAGAAGCCATTGTGGGTTTAGGGAGAAACCTGGTGCCAGGGAAATTGCCAGGAACCCACAAGGATGACTCCAGCTAAGACTCCAAGCAAGAGTGGAGAGGGTCCCTGAACTGGCCTTCCCCTGTAATCAGATCAATGACTTAGGATCATTGACCTTATTTGTCATCATAGAATCTCCATCCAGTAACTGATGGAAGCAGATGCAGAGATCCACAGCTAAGCATTGGGTGGAGCTCCCAGAGTCCAGTCCAAGAGAGGGAGGAGGGATTATATGAACAGAGGGTCAAGATCATGATGGGGAAACCCTGAGAGACAGCTGACACAAGCTAGTTGGAGCCCAGTACCCTCATGGGACTTAATTAGACCCTCTGAATGTGGGTGACAGTTGTGTGGCTTGGGCAGTTTGTGGGGCCCCTGGCAGTGGGACAAGATTTATCCCTATTGTATGAACTGGCTTTTATAGCCCATTCCCTATGGAGGGACGCCTTGCTCAGCCTGGATACATATCAACTTGATATGTGAGACTTTGTTGACTCCCCCATGGGAGGCTTTACCCTCTCTGAGGAGTGCAGGGGGGTGGAGTGGGGAGAAAGTGGGGGGTGAGTGGGAGGAGGGGAGGGAGTGGGAACTGTTGTTGGTATATAAAACGAAAAAAAAATTTAAATAAAAAAGAGAAAAAAAATACTAACATTCTAATCTTGGTACATGCTAATTTTTTGTAAAGAAAAAAAAAAGCCTGTTGCCAAAAGTAAACTGAGGACAAAATGTGGCATTATTATACATTTTTTGTTTGTGCTAAAGTGGTACATATCATACAGCCTCCCAAAAAACTGGTCCTTCCTGGGATGACAAGGGCAGAGGTGAGTCTCCTTACTTCAAGGCCATCCTGGTCTACCCAGTGGAGTTCTAGGATAGCCAGTGCTACATAGTGAGAAAGACCCTGTCTCAAAATATACAAAACCCTAAGAATAAAAAAGAGCTGTTACTCAGACAGATGAAGAGTTCAGTGTCTGATCCCCCAGTACACCCACAAACCCCCTTTAACATTTTTACTCTGTGGGGGCTTAGATGTATGTGTTTATGCAATGGCACACATGTGAGCAGAGAAAAACTAGTAGTAGTTAAGTCTTATCCTTCCACTGTGGATCCTGGGGATTGAACCCAGGGTCATCAGGTTTGATGACCAATGCTGTTACCTAACTGGTCCAGATTCACTGTTCCTAATCCAAGAATTTATTAACCATCATGATCTTCCCTTTGAGATGGCAACCATCTGTTTAATTAGGAGGCCAGATTATGTGAAATATTGCAGATACAAACTCTTCTTTACTGTTCAAGTATCAATAATAATGTTTTATCTTTACCTTTCCCCAAAACAGAACTATTATAGAGTGGTCAGAGTCCCATGATCGAGGATATGGAAAATTTCAGACTGCTAAAATGGAAGACTTCACATTTAATGACTTGAATATTAAACTTGGCTTTCCTTACTTATACTGTCACCAGGGAGACTGTGAACATGTTGTTGTTATTACAGACATAAGGTATGTAGCATCACTCAGGGAATATTTTATCTTAAAAATGTTATTAATTGGGGGGAGGAGAGGACACATTCTACAGCAGGAGTTGGAAGTCAGGGGACAGCTTGCAGGAATCCCTCCTTCCACCACGTGGACCCTGGGGATTGAACTGAAGTCATCCAGCAACATTCACCCACTGAGATGTCTCTGTCTCTTTAATAGTACAAAATTATAAGTAATTTAAAAAGAAATTCAGAGAATTAAAGAGTTGTTGCTATGGCTTGGCTTTGGAGCAGCAACATTACTTTCCATACACTTGGAAGTGGTCACACTCTATATTGTTACTTTTTTTTTTTTTTAATCTAAGCTAGACTATTGCCAGCCTGTTGTCCCAGCACTTGGGAGGCAGAGGCAGGTAGATTTCTGTGAGTTCCAGGTCAGCCAGGTCTACTTAATAAGAGACTGTCTATAAATCAAAACAAGTATCTCAATTTAATTGAAATCATAGTAATTCTGTAGTGGGAAATTGAATAACTAAATTCAAAAAAAAATGAACAGTTTAGAATTGAGGGGCTGAGGAAATGGCTTAGCGGTAAGAGTGCCTGCTGCGCAAGTACGAGGACTCCAGTTCAAATCTCAAGAAGACATGAAAAGCCAGGAATGGCCCTGTACACCTGGAACTAGTGCTGTGGAGGAGAGCGATGAGAGGAGCGTCCCTGGGCCTCCTGACTGCCAGCCTAGCTCTAGATCTGGTGAGAGACCCTGTCTCAAGGCAGTAAGGCAGAGTGGTAGTGCAGGGTACCCCGTGTCCTCTTCAGGTACCTCCATGCACACAAGTACCATGTACCAAGTACCTACCTCAGACCCACAAAAGACAGAAAGCAGTTCCCTGAGGAAGAAGAATGTAAGGGTAAGATCTCATAACTTCATATCTACATGACCTTTAAAAATTATTTACAGTATCTATTTCTCTTTGCTAACCTTTAAGAAATTAAAAATCTGGTTTTTTTATTTGCATATACACACACATTTTGTTTTGAGACAGATTTTGTTTTACATAGCCCAGGTGGGCCTCAGACTTACTGTGTAGCTAAGCTTTACACTCTTGGCCCTTGTGATTGAAAGGTTTGCTCAGTAGTTAAGAGCACAGGCCAACACTCACATGATGGCTCACAATCACCTATAACTCCATGTCAGGACTCCCAATATCATTTTCTAGCTTCTGTGGCACAAGGCAGGCATGTGGTGCATAAACATACATCAGGCAAAACATATTTAAAAACAAAAGGCCTGGTCTTCCTGTCTTCCTTCAAAGTGCTGAGATTAGAAGTGTATGCCACCACATCTAGGGTGTAAATTTTAGAGCTGACATCTTTAGGATTTAAATTGTTCCATGGGAGTTTATGATTTCTCCAAACCATGCAACTGGTTAGTGGTACTTAATAGTTCTGACATTTAACATTAGAATCTAATTCATGTCATTTGAGTATCCAAATCTTGGTTTTTAATAATGCAGTCAGAGCCAGTTAATCTAAGTAAGGTATCACTGGACAGCCTTGCTTATACTGTATTCCACAGAAAACAGTGCTGTGTTGAGCAGAGCAAGGACTCCGATGGAATGTATTTTTAAAAAATACTGCATATAGTAACTCTTAGACCATCACTGCATGTTAGCATAAAGGTAATTGAGAAATTCAGTCCTTGCTCAATCAGAAAAGCTCTTTGGGGAAAGTGTTCAGTTGCAGGTGACTGTGCTTTATTACTAAGCTAGGCAAGAACTCTAGCACTAAGTGACATCCCCAGTATGGGGTTAGATATTTTGTAAAGTGCAACCTGCTTAAACCAAGTACATGAAATCAGTGTACTGGAGAGATGGCTCAGGGGTTAAGAGCACTGGCTGTTTTCCAGAGGACATGTGTTCAATTCCCAGCACCCACATTGCAGCTCACAGCTGTAACTCCAGTTCCAGGGGACCTGACACCCTCCCACCAGTGCAGTATTTAAATTTAAATAAATTAACCATCTTCTGTGAACGAAAAATGGAAGGTCAAACCATGTTCCTAACGTTGGGGAACAGGTATAGTGTTTGCATTTTAATATCTTCATCTGTTTTCCTCATGAAAGGCTTGTGCATCATGACGACTGCTTGGATAGAACACTTTATCCCCTTCTTACCAAGAAACACTGGCTGTGGACCAGAAAATGTTTTGTTTGCAAGATGTATACAGCCAGGTGAGTGACTGTTTCTTCCCTTTAAAAAGTACTATTTTTCACTTTTGGTATTTGGGATATCTGCTTTCAGTTTTGAGTTTCAGAATTTTATCTACTAGAGTGTTCCAGTGTTAGTGTAGTTAAATTTTGGTTAAAATTAGCATTTTGTTTTGTACAAAGGATCGAACCCAGAACCTGCTGCCATTAATCAATCACTAGGCTATAACCCCACATTTTAAAACAAGGAAACGTATACATGAAGTTCAGAACAAACTTCAAGGTTATGAGGAGCCCTATGCTTTCTGTTTCTCTGCTGTCACGTTTCATCTCAGTTTTTCATGAAGCCAAAATAAGATTTTTTGTTTTTGATCAGTCACTGGGACACAGACCTATAATTACTCAGGAGGCTGAGGTAGGAAGATTGTGAGTTGAGTGCTGGCCGGGGCAGGAGTGTAGCACGACGTGAAGGACTCGAGTCAATCCTGAGTGCTGTCAGCGTGTTTACACTGGGGATTATTTTCTGGTTTGTTTCAAAGAGGAGAGTCTCACACAGCCGGAGCTGACTGTCCTCAAATGAACTGTAAAAATGGACTTAACCTTGAATTTCTGATATTCCTGCCTTAGTCTCTTGAGTGCTGGGATTATAGGTATAAACCACTGTCCCCAGCTATGAGATGATTCTTACTATTAATTAGAGCCCAAAAGTTTGGAAACTACTCAGGGAAATGAATGAAAATTTAGTATCTTGTTTGCTTTGGATTCCCTATCACAGTATTTTCTAAAGGACCATTAGGAAAATAGAAATCAGTCACCAAAATGAAAATCAAGGAATTGGTTGAAAATTTCCAGAACATTCAGAAGAAAATGAGACTAAAATGATAAACTAGAGGAACTTAAAAGCAGAAATTTCCTGTGACCAGTGACATGGCATGAAACAGTCTCAGGTGAACATTGGCACTTATACTCCCTGTGTGTAGAGCAGACTCTGTAATGTTTTTATCTTCCAATCTAGATTCAAATGCTTGCATTCCCAAACTAACCAGCATTTGTTAAAATAAGAATGATAATGGCCCCTGTGCAGGGATGATATGCAAATTGAAGTGTTTCTTTTTTTGATGACACGGTCATCTCCAGTCATTTGTAGAGTAACTAGAAGAGCTTGGACATGGTCTCCACATAGAGAATTATCATACTCTATTCTCTTTAGATATGTATAAGCTTGCTTGTTTTAAAATAAGTATCTGGTATGTGAACACATGCCTATAATCCCAGCACTCTGGAAGCTGAGGCAAGGGGATCATGGTTTTGAATCTGGACCACATAACTAAATTAAGGAAGTCTTTTGGGGTCATAGACCCTTTTAGAAAACAAGTGAGTTACTTAAAGGACAGGGGTTCTCATGTTGTGTGCTGCTTTCTGATAGATTGTTTCCTTAAGAGGAAGTCTTAGGTAACATAGTTCTCCCGCATTCCCTGTTTTATGGCCTAGTGTCTGTGGAGGCATCGGGGAGAGGGTTCTTTATGTACTGTTAGAGAGCACTGGTTTGCCATCCTTGAATACAGTTTCTCATGTGTAGTGACCCCAACCATAAAATTATTTTTGTTGCTACTTCATTAACTGTAATTTTGCTGTTATGAATCATAATGTAAATATCTGATATGCGACCTCTGTGAAAGTCATTCAACAACCCCTCCCCCAAGGAATCATGAGGTTGAGAACTGCTGTTACAGGCTATAACTCATACAGTGTTGAAGCATATTTTAAAAAAATCTCTGAGTTCGAGGCCAGCCTGGTCTCCAAAACGAGTTCCAGGAAAGGCGCAAAGCTTCCCAGAGAAACCCTGTCTCAAAAAAAAAAAAAAAAAAAAAAAAAAAAAAAAAAAAAAAAACCAGCTGTAATACAACATACATTTTTTTTTTTTTTTTTTCAACTACAGATGGGTGACGAACAGTGACACCTTTGCACCGGAGGATCCATGTTTCTTTTGTGATGTTTGCTTCAGGATGCTCCACTATGATTCCGAAGGCAACAAACTAGGGGAATTCCTTGCTTATCCTTATGTCGACCCAGGAACCTTTAATTAGTACCACCAAAAAAACATTTTTCCCCTACTAAAGTTTAATTAATATATTTATTACTTATTACAGTGTTTTGTGTTGTGGCTTTTAATTAAGTTGTTTATGTTACTGAGATGTAGAAATACTTTTGTATTCTGAATATATAAACTTTGTTGGAAACACAATTTCTGATTCTTTTCTCCGAGTCCTATGCATTCCGTACCCAAATGGGTTTTGCTAATGATAGAATGCAGTTAACAATACATGAAGTCTAGTAGTCTTTTTAAAGAACTCTGTGAAGGATGTGAGAGCTACACCTCCTACTATGAAGTGTCCAAGGTAAAGACCCTTCAAATATCTGTAGTAAGGAGAAATTAAAAGCAAATTATTTGATAAACAGAATATTAGTAGTTACAATTTAATTTTGGGCTCCTGTGATAATTTTTAAGGCAGATGCTATGAAAAGATTTTAAGTGACACTCACAGCATTATTTAAAGTGTAGCCCATTTCTTGAAATCACAAATGGGTTGAGTTTAAAATGTCATTTACAGTTATGGCTAAAGAAAACAATAGCAATTTTACATTATTGTGGCTCACTTAATCTTCATGTGAAAATCAGAAGAGAGAAAATCGTTTCAGTTCGGTGCTTCCATTCTTCTGTCCCCTTGCTGTAACCATAAAACTAGAAGTGCTGTACATTTCTAATTCAGAGCTATAGAAAAACAAAACTGCTAAACAGATTTTATCAAAATATTTTGTGGAAACTTTTGGGGTAGAAAATGAACATCTATAATAATAATATAAAGTAGGCTTTTAACCATTACTTTCTCTGTCCTAGGTTTAATTTAAATTCAGCTGAATCTTCTCTAGATGGCTGCTAAGAACAGATAATTAATTACCTTATAAATAAACCAATGAAGCCTACACATCTGTTTAAGATTGTGAAGTTTAAAAGAAGGTGAAGCATGTATCGTGTCACAAATCCAATTATGGCGACTGACATGGAGATGACAAGTGCCTGCATGTGGTATGTCTAGAAGTATTCTTGTTTAGCCAACACAGGGTACCATTTACTCAGCAGGGCTAACTTACTATGTGCCTAAGTTTCTTTCCTGTATTGAACAGGGCTAACTTACTATGTGCCTAAGTTTCTTTCCTGTATTGAATGGTGCTAACATTAAGTACACTGAGAATTCTGCTGCAGAATCATACATTCATAATGAATGAAAGATTTACTCAATATCTTCATAAATACAGCAGTTCATGTGGGTCTTGTTCATACCAGGAAGTTAGTTATCCCTAATACATGTGTAATGCCAATTACCCCATTTTAATAGACAAAGATGACATAAGAGATAAACATTATTGTATGGAATCCTTATTGTTTATTAAGAATGCTATTCTATTTCCTTTTTACCAAAAGTTCACACCTTCCATTTCTTTGATGGTGGAAATGAGAAAAGGCTAACCAGGTTGATGCAATTATCAACTATATAGGTATCCCAACTAGTTCACATAAAAAGAATTTCAACTTTATATTAACAAGTATAAAGCCCCTGACTTCAGACAGTTTTTGTTATGCCAATATCAATCTCTTAAATACAACATAACAAATTTCACGTGTCACTCTAAGGACAGAGGTAAATATGAATTGCACAACCTTATCAGTGAACGTACGTCCCTGTGGACATACCTGTACAAGATCACTGTATAGAAAATGGCTGTTTCCTCAAGCATCTTGCTTATGCTTCACAATTCTTTTAAAGATAACTATACCATGTAATTTTACAGCATGGGCAGTCATGCCTAGTATTTATTGGCGAATTACACAATGCAGATTTAAGGATATTTTGCTATTTGCGGTAGATAGTCCATTCTCTGACCAATGGAATAAAGTTTGTTAACTGAAGCCTTTGCTCTGCATACAGGAGTAGATGGCAGACTCCATCTTCACCTGGCATTTTTAATCAGGTAAGTGGATATGAATAGGAACATTTTTAGTGTACCACATCACCATCTTGGTAAAAATCTATCATGCTATAGAATTCCTAGTTAGAATAGCAAATGTGGTCTAATGAGCTCTGGTCAAATTGTTCACGCATACAGACTTGCAATCAGAATCTCTCATTAAGGTGGAATAACTGAAATTGATCCAAGCAGCTGAGAAAACTAACATTCAAAATAGGTATCTATGCATGCATGTTACACATACACTGTACACAGCAGCGGTGGCTATCACATTGAATAGAGCTCTCCCTTCAGCTGTAGTTTCGTTTACAGAGGTTAGAGAGTGATAGCTTGCCTGTGAATTACCTACGACAGAGAATTCCAAGATGAAAAAGACGGCAGCTGTGCTTCAAAGGAACATACCTGGTCAGAGCCAGACAGTCTGCCCAAGAAGGGCCTAAACTAACAGTGAGTGCTGCTAACGTTCTGAGCGGGGTATTCGAGAGCTGCTTCAGGAAGCTAACGCCTGTGCTTAGGGAAGGAAGGAGAAGTCAACACAAGGCAAGTGACAGTCATTTCCTGATCTTACTACTGCATAGATCCTGAGCCCCTAACAGGATCTCGGTGACGGCTAAGGAGGACACTACTTCTTTAGCAGGAAATCAACAATTCTTTCAGTAACTCTTCTCAATTAGCAGTAATAATAATTTACTAATAGAGTTTGGTAGAAAACAACTTTAATTAAAACAAGTTTACACATTTGACACTTATGGCTTAACTAGAATAATTTTTGTCCAAGTTAAAAACGTACTAAGGACAAAACAGAAGACTGGTGTGTATATATAATGTACAGCATTGCCCAAAACAGTAGAGCAAAAGTCCAATTATTGAATAATTCAAAATCCTTTACATAAGTGAAAATAATTATCTGGGAAGTCATATATAATCACACCACACAAACACTGGTATTAAGTCACTTTCCCATTAAATTTCAAAGCATAGTGATGAACCTTTCTCCCTACTGGAAGCCAATAACTGACGTGATTACTCAGAATATCTTTGAAATGTTATTCCTTAATTTAACAGGCTCTGATAGTCTACATTTATGTGTATGAACTATCTAGTTACTACCTTGGAGCAACTGATATTTCTACCTTTTATTTTTCTAATCTTGTGATGTCTGATACAGAAACTAAATACAAGTCTCATTCTAATATGGCCCTATTTTCAATGAAGTTAGTTTCCTTATTTGTTTATATTTAACGCTTATAAGCATCATGGATTGATTACAATTAAATAAAAAAAAAACCATGTAGATAGATAGACCTTAATGCATGTGACCTTAATGAGTGTAAGATTAAAAACAAACTATTTTATGTTTTTGTGATTAGTAGCTAAAAAGGATTGTAGATGAACTTCCTATATATATATATACTCTCAGTCTGTTCTCTTTAGTACTGACTCCACTGAATTCCCAGCCCTAAAACTAAATTACTTGCCAAAGTTAAGAAATTTGTACCTTCTAAGACAATCAGTTGGACATCTAGTTGTCATACAGACTACACATTATTAGAAAGAGGCAAGCTAATGCAGCACAATAGATTGAGGTTAAAGTTAACTTCTGATAAAAAGGAGTGAGTGCTTAGAAGTCACATTCATTTTATCAACCATAAAAATGCTCAACTTCTAAAAAACCCACAAACAGTGAAAAGACAGTCTGGTAAATCCAAGATTTGTAAAAACTATGCACAAAACCCACAGTACTTGGGAGAAGAGGGACGATTTACACAAGGAGCAGTTTTAAAATGTAACTGGCCTACTACCAATTACACATGGGGACACACACTCTAACTGAAATACACTAGTCATGTCTATAAAGCGGGTGAACCTTTCTAAGTAGGTTTCCCTCACATTTGAACTGGATGATGGAGCTGTTAATACTGCACACGGAAAATGAGCAATAAGTTTTACTTTTACACAAACATAAAGGGATTTTCTTCCCCCAAACTACTTGAACATCAAACCTATGCTTATAAAAATTTAACCCTTTCAGCAGCCTAAGGATTTCAAATGAAGCCACTCACAACAGACTTCACATCATCTTTACACCACATGTCCGCCAATCTAGTTATCAAGTGGTGACTCCTTCAGAGATAGTTCAGCCTCTCTCTCTTCTCCGGGGGACCTAAAACAAAGGGAGAAACGAAAGCTGTCACAACAAGACTTGAGGGTATTCTTTTGAGCAAAAAGGGCTTTAGATCCTATTAAAGAAAAAAAAAAAAAGGTCCCATTTTTAAAAAATGAAATCACAAAACACTTGTGACATGTATGTTGTTAAAGTAATGCATAGATCTGGGGAGATAACCCAAGGAGGCATCTAACTTTAAGAAGATATTTAAACAGAATTTATATCTATGATGACAACATAAAATAAGAACTAGACAAATATTTTAGTATATAAAATAGTGATACTTGCGATTTAATATTCTAACAATTTAAGAAAGTGCGAAGAAAATTCAAAGAAAACTAGTTTTCTTTCAGAGTTCCTACTGAGATTCATTTTCCTGAGTAAATATAGGGGTAATAATTATACAATCTGTAATCCCAAACAGACTCCGGCTGGAGAACTGCTACACATTCAAGGCTGACCTGGGCAATGTAGGGAAACCTTGTCTCTATAAACCATTTTAGGTTATTGGGGATGAGACAGGGTCTCACTATGTAACCTTCTATTTTCTGGTGCCAGCGTTCATTGAACTCAGCCTTAGCTAAGAGCACCACTACTAACCACCTCCAGTTCGCCCTACTGTCTTTTATTTCCTTAAATAAACGGGAGTGTTCTTTCTGCATGTTCCCCTGCACACATCAGAAGTGGGCATCAGATCTCATAGATGGTTGTGAGCCACCATGTGGATGCTGGGAACTGAATTCAGGACCTGTGGAAGAACAGCCAGTGCTCTGAGCCACCTTTCCAGTCCCTCCTGCCTTTTTTATTCACGACTTTAAAAAAAGAAAATGAGGTTGATGTAATGGCACCCACCTTTAATCAAAGCACTCTAGAGGCAGACTTCTCTGTGGGCTCAAGACTAGCCTAGTTTACATAGCAACTTCCATGACAGGGACACCAAGTACAGAAGGAGATCTTGTCGGAAAGGGAGTGTTAAGCAAAACTATCTAACTATTACTGGGCATAGAGCTGAGGGATCCAGTGTTTCCCTAGCATAGTTAAGTCTTAGGGAAAAGTCTGGGGCAGTATTATTGTGCTAAGATCATGAGTTTAAAAAAAAAACAAAAACAAACAAACAAACAAACAAAAACGGGCGTGGTGGTGAATAACTTGATCTTAGCACTTGGGAGGCCGAGGCAGGTGGATTTGAGTTTGAGGCCAGCCTGGTCTACAAAGTGAGTTCCAGGACAGCCAAGTCTATACAGAGAGAAACCCTGTATGAGTTCTTCCTGAACCTGCTTTTGTGTACCATGTGAAGGTCTGGTGTCTGAAAGCCAGAAATGGGTAATGGGTCCTCTGGAACTGGAGATAGGACAGTTGTGAGCTGCTCTATGGGTGCTGGGAATCAAACCAAGTCCACTAAAGGTTTAGGGCTCGTAACATCTGAGCCCTTTCTCCAGGCCCGCATGACTGCCCTTACTGCCCTTACTTTTTCTTACTGCTGGCCTCATGGCTGTCTTTGCTGTCTTCATTACTGTCACCATTGTGTTGCGGATGACTACTGTCTTGAGTGTCAGATCCTCCATTTAAGGTCTTTGAACCTTTAGAATACAAAAACTGTTAGCACAGACAAAATAACACACTAAATTATCTTCACTATTCGAGGTCAAAGCATGGCCCTTATGTTCCTAGCACATATTCAGCCTTTTGATGAATTTTAGGATTAGGTTTGAAGTCATTTCAAAAAAAGAGGAATGAAAAATGTAATGTTAACTTGTGTCATTCAAAGGCTAGAGTAGCTAAGGCACAACAAGAACCAAGTTTTGTTTTCTAAGTGGATAGTGGACTTGAATTACTAATCTCATTACATTACATTTAGGAAAACTGAGTGGTAGAACTTTTTAGTCACTAGCATGTAGCTTTTTGGGGGGGAGAGAATTATATTTTGTATTAATAGTATTTTAGAGCATCAAGTGCTCAAAATATCCAACTGACATGACTGGGTATTTTCCTGTAAAATTTACTAATAAATCTCTAAGGGAATCTAGTAAGTAAAAGAGTTTTTGTTTTGTTTTGTCTTAAAAGATTGGTCTTTACCACAAGCAATAGCAGTTATGGTGTTATGGAATCGGAGGCCTCTATTCTAAGAATCCTCTGTAGGTAAATTCTAAACTACAATGGGATTGTAGTTCTGGACTATAGTTATGTCTGGAATTTAGTTTTAAATACATCTGGGTTGGCAAAAGGCTACACGAGATGACAACATGCATATATTCAGCACTCCTTCATCCAACATATTTGGACCCAGCAGTGTTCTATCTTGACTATTAAGGCTCAATTTCATGTGCATCTTAAACACAATACCTGAAGACAGTTTATACATAGGTAAATCACAAAACAAAGGTGTGTCAGCCATCCACTTGGACTGTCTGATTAACTGTCATCACTCTTATTCCTGACTCCATTTAGATGCTACTGATAATTGACTGTTTTCTTATAATACAGTAGAATACAGCTTATATCCACACATAACCACTCAGCAGTTACAAGTTATATAATGTTACTTTAACACAGTGCACAACAATCTCAGGATAACTAAGCAACACTGAAAATCTGTAGGTTATGATCAGAAAAAAATAATCAGCATCTTTGCCTCCAACCTTAAAGCAGCTACTCTGGTTGTATGCCTAGTGTACATTGTAATTTTGGCAAAAAGAAAAAAAAAGGGTGGAGGGCTGGTTCTCTAGAAGACATTCTGATGAACACCTTTTAAAAACTTTCCCCAAAACTTAACTGTCATTAACAATGTCTTGCTGCTCTACTCCTTCAAAACACGCAGTGTAACATTCTTACCAGGTCGTGTACAAGTACTGTGTTAATGTCATTTCCACTGTTAACTAATGCAACCTCATGACTGATAAAGGCTTCAATGTCTACTTTTGCTAACATATGCAACAAAAGCCTTTACAGAAGCAGTTAGTCCTGGTAAACACTGAGAAGGGGAAACCCAGCTTAAAGGTATAAGCACATACCGGTTTGTTCTTTTTCTAGCTTTTTGTTTGGCCCTTTCTTTCCTTGGTCTTTGGTTTTATTTGCTTCCTCATGCTGTCTTTGTTCAGCAAGAGATTTGTTCAGCACTTGGGTGATGACTGAATCCCCTTCACCAACCAAAAACATATTCTTAAACTTGTTATATAACATTGTGGACTTTTCCATGATAACTTGACTAACTTTGAACCGCCGTATCTGAGAAAACAATAGTTAGAATTAGTTTTCGTAAATGATTTACTTACACTTTCTTTAAAGAATTGAGAACAGATGTTAGATTTACAGGTCTTGAAGCCACTTACTTTCTTCAGGGTTGTGATCATCTCTGTGTGTTTCTGAGCTTGTTGCATTGTTACCTGAAGTGAAGCAAGTTCATCCAGTGCCTCAATGCATCTGTTCACATCCTTCATGACAAAACAGCAATTTTATAACTGTTAATTACCAAAACAGCTAAATAATCTACTTTTGAAGATTTTTTTTTAAGGCTCTTAAGGTAGTAAGTACAAAATGGCCAGGTATTGTTCCTTTTATTTTAAACTTACACACTAGTCATGTGAGAAAATATATAAAGCTATTAAAGCAGTGCATTTTAAATGAGGTTGAACACTTACTAGATTATCAATTTTGAGTGAATTTTTTATTTCAGCATGTATCCTTTGAAGTCGAGAATCCATTGATGTTTCTATAAATTGAAATATGTGAAAAACAGTAAATAGTTTTTCCCCCACACCGTATCTCTGTACAGTCTAACAAATAAATGGTGGTTATGAAGTGATCTTTAAGAAGCCCATATAGATGAATAGTATAAAAAGTTACTTACTAAATTTAATATATGGTCTGGAGAAGAAACATGCAGCATAAAAGCACAAAATTACTACCATGCTGCATTTGTTTCTAAACTCCTCTGTCTTAGATGATGAACTCTTACATGTCAGGTCTTAACTCCTCTTTTACCTTATCCATTAACTGCAAGGTATTTATCAAAATGGGCAAACCGCCAGTGCTTATGAAGGTTGCAAAACTGACACCAAATAAACATTAAAATATAAAGACATTAGCAAGGTCACTTTTAATTGCTTAAAATGCAATTTAACATAGAATCCATCAGATTTGAAAAGTTATGTTTGTAGGATGTAAGAACATGAGATGGAATTCAGAAAAATATTTAATCTATGTACTTTGGTCTTTTAAGCCAGGGTCTCACTTTGTACCCCTGGTTGCCCTGGAACTTTTGATTCTCCTGGCTCTGCCTCCTTAAATGCTTGGATTACAGGCATGTGCCATCACACCCAGCTTCCATAGACTGTCTAAGTGTCATTTGTATGTCTTAGAAAGTAAAGTAACTAACCTCGCTTCTTCTCCACTTTCTTAACTTCTGGCTTCTTTCCTTCATCTTTATTCTGCCTATCAAATGTTAACACAAATATTTCAAAACACTGGAACTTTGTGACTAAGGTTAGCAGATGCCCATATTCCCCTATGTAAAGGTTTAAAATATGTTCCTTAAAAATAATAAATCAGCCTACAACACAGGACACTGACTAATTTCTAGAACTATTCAGCCCTATAGCATTTGCGTAAGTACAGGCAAAACTCAAACATGCTAAGTTAGCCTTAGCATGTTAGTATAACTTTGAAGCAGTCACAGTGAAATGTGATGCTAAAAATCCAATTTCAAGATCACTGGCCAAACAAGCCACAAGGGGAAGAGCTATAAATGCTAAATGAATTTTTATCAAATTCTTTTCTTATAATTATTTTTGAAAGCTATTAAAGTAGACCAATTAAGTTGTTCCCCACATCTCCAACAGGCAGGTAATTCAAGAGACTTTGAAATTAGCTTCAGTAATGATTAGACCTGCTTTAAGCTGATACTATGGATTTTATTTTAAAATTGGGGAGGATGCCATTATCATCAAACTAAATGACATCCACTAATATTTATATACCATTTCATAAATGAAAAAGAACCATATTACTAAGATTAACAAAAATAACCTTTCAAATTAGAAATTTTAATTTCTAGTACCTTGGCTTGGCATTCAGGCCTTATTATGAACCAATTAAAATAGACAAGAACAAAAAATACCTAAAAATCCGTTTTTTTTAAAAAAAACTTTATTTTAAAATTTTGGTTACAGTTCATTTTTTTTTTTTACTTAACAAGTCTAATGTTTAATCTCTCAGGATTAAAAAGAAAAAAAACAAGACTAAAGAATTTAACAACAAAAGAATGTCAAGGGAAGGGGCACAACTGCCCCATTTTTCAAGAACGTAATAGCTATTCCAGTTTAACACCTAGCTTCAAAACAAAATGAGTTTTCATATCTTCTAAATGAAATAATGTACAAACACCATCTTCATCTATGTTTGTTATAACTTTCAAACACAAAGCTTCATTTTAAGCTTGGTTTAAAAAAAAAAAAAGGCAGGAATGTTGGCCACCTTAATATGTAGTGTGTACCTTACAGGATATTTTGTCAACAATCATAACACAGTTAATAATGCCATTAGTAATGAAGTCCTCAATTTAGAATCTGGAACATTTCTTCCGTCAAGGGGGGGAAGGGGAAATTCAGTCCAATGAGTCTGTCTCAAGATCTTCATCGCTTGTATGCTCCACTTGTATTCTCTTTTCAGTTACTGGATTAATGCTTTGAGCCCAAAATGAGATATATTTTTTATTACTGTAGATTACATGTTGTTTGGCTGGGAATACAATACAATAAACTTTATTTTGCATAATGCATTTCACACAAGTTGCATCTGAAATGCTTTACAGAGCAAAACTGTCCAAGTACAAAGTTTTGTAATAACAGGAGAAGGAAAGAAAACACAAATATTAGAATTTGAGAAAGTTACATTGGAGGACATTCAAAAGAAACTGATATACAAAAAGATATCTTGAGATTCTGAAGAAGGATTGGGCTAGATTTACTAAGCAACAACTAGTTTATGCCTTAAGTCAGGGAGCACAGTTAAAAGCAAAAACAGTCACAGTTATGCAGTGGAGAGAAAGGACAGGAATAACGGCATTTACAAATGTGCCCATGGTCTGGCATTTTAATCACTTTTAAACTCCCTTGTCAAGCAGCTAAACTGCTATGTATCCTACAAACCACTACAGAAGCAGAGACAATGTATCTATAAAGTTGTTCAGCTTGCAGATGCATCATAAAAGCAAAAGAAAACTGTTTTTACTATTTGCCACACTGTCTTATTAACCTACAACATGTTTTCAAAATCATCTCACTCACTAGCAATAAAAAGCTCAGTATTCTGATACTTTATAAACCAGGGAAAGTGACAGTCTAAAAGAGTCTAATGATAAACTAGAAAAGAACTGTATAATAATAAAGACATGAAGCCTAATTATCATAGCAATGACTATTCCTTGTACTGATAAAATGATTGTATACAATAAAAGGAAGAAATCCCTCACGGTAAATATATATTGTTTTCAACTGTCAAAATGTAATTCAAACTTAATTCATAATGTACACATCAAATGTAAGCCCTGCCAGCCTTTGGATTTCTTTCTATTGGCTTCCTAGTTTCCAACTGTGCCTTCGTTATTTGTACTGATTTCTACACAGGCCTGCTGGTGGTATGATAAATATGAATAGTTACTACATTCTTTCTCCACCAATATTTTCATCCTTCTATGTTTAACATGTTATACAGATAAATAGAAGTACTCTGTAAAGCACTAACAAAACCTAACTGTACTTTGACTTTAAATTACAAAACAGTTCACTGGAAGAGTACCTCAGTGAATTTCATCCTCTAAGAAAATACTAGAGCCTGAAATCACACATACGGAAGGTTTTTTCTGATATGGGAAGTTGGTTCAAAAGGCTTCATGAAGTCTGGAAAATGAGAGTCTACTTAAAAACTTTCAAACTATTCTTAAAACAAAAACCAACCTAAGATTTATAGAACTGAAAAGAACACTTACTGCTCAGTTTCCATTTGTTCCTCTTGCTTGCGTTTCCGTTCTGCGGCTTCTTTCTCATGTTGGCCTTTCAGCATGTTCCTCCTGTGAGCACTCTGGAAGTTTCTTCCACCCTTCCTCTTCTGTGGATTTGAGAATCAGGATGGATTTAGTTCACTCTCAAGTCAGTGATTCCTGACTAATTAATCGTGGTAAGAAAAAAAAAAAAAAAACTACCCTTGAGAACATGAACATAGCTCGACTCTTCTCTGACTATGAATATGAGTCTACTACCCTCCTGTACCACAGTTATTTTAACACTCGAAGCTATTGAATAAAAATTTTGGCTTTGGGCATGGTAGCGCACACCTTTAACCTTAGCATTTGGGAGACACGAGTCCCTGTGAGCTCAAGGCCAGCCTGGTCTACAAAACAAGTTATAGATCAGCCAAGGTTGAATAGTTAGATCCTGTCTTAAACCTATCCCTTCCCCCAAAAATTAAAATGTGGTTTCTAAAATATTCAGACAAATAAGATATAAAAGCCCATATTTACACAATTCAGGGGAATTAAACAAAATTTATGTTTTCACGATGTAAGATGTAATGGCATCCAAGTAAAATTACAGTTCATAAAGTGTACAATAGGAAAAGCTTCAAATTTTGTGTATAAATGCACCTCCTGTGTCTTTGCTGATCACAGTCATCTGGGTTATCTACAATCTCTGTTTACATAGCTGGGTTAGAAGTATGTCTAATTTCTAGAAATTATAAGGTCAAGGTAAAATTTAGGATATAAAAGAAAGTTTCAAATAAGCCTTTTATATTAGCTAACAGAATTCTACTAGGAAAGATAAAAACTATGTAAACTTTCATAAAAGTAAATGTTCACAGCATAAGAGTTATACTATGTATTAAGAGGCAAGGAATCTCTGATTTTGAAGACAGCCAGGACTTCTGTACAGAGAAACTCTGTCTTGGGGGGGAAAAAAAGGCCTTTTAAAAAGGCATGGTGGTAAACACTTTTAATCCCAGCACTCAGGAGGCAGAGGCAGGCAGATCTGTGAGTTCGAGGCCAGCCTGGAGTTCAGAGCAAGTTCCAGGTCAGGGCTACACAAAGAAACCTTATCTTGAAAACTTAAAAAAAATTTACTAAACTAAGAAACAAAATTACAAAATATTTGGGGAAATAGCTCCTGAGTTAAAAGTAGATAAAAAGCTGGCTAGCCAGCTAGTCCAGTTTCAGATTCAGTGAGACACTGTCTGGGCATAACTGGTAACAAGGCTGAGAGTACTGACTGCTCTTGCAGAGGACCCAGCCTCAACTTCTAGCACCCACCTGGAGAGAGAGTCTACTACAATCCCTATCTCCAGTTCATCTGACTTTTAAGGATACCAGCACACACATGATGCACACACATACATGCAGGCAAAGCTTTCATACATGAAAGATAAAATATAAAAATTAACGCTGGAGGGTGGTGGTGAACACCTTTAATTCCAGCACTCAGAAGGGAGGTGGACTCTGTAAATTCGAGGCCAGCCTGGTCTACAGAGCAAGTTCCAGGACACGCAGGGCTACATGATGAAATCCTGTCTTAACACCCCCCCCACCAACTCCCACCCCCAAAAAGTTAGCCTAAGGTGGAGTGAGCTAGGGAGATTGTTCAACAGTTAAAGTGCCTGGTATGCAAGCAGGAAGAGCAGAGTCTGCATCCATAAAACTCAAAAATTCTAGGTAACTGTAGTTGGCCGACCTATAATTAAACCCTTTGTAGGCAAAACAAGTGATCCCCAGAGCAAACTGGCTGCCAAGATTAGGCACATGGGGAGCTCTGGGTTTGATAAAGGCTTCCTAAAGAATCAAGTTGAGATCAACTGAGAAAGATTACACACAACCCTGGGCCTCTACACCCAAGTGCACATACAAACCACACGGAAAAAAGCTAGCGCCAAGGAGGACACTTGATGCCCCCAGTGTGCTAACTTGCACATACACAAATGTACAAAGGAGGGAGTCTGAACGTCATTCTCTACCTTTTCACCTTCTTGATCGTCTTCATCTTCGGAATCAGAGGTTGATGTAACCCCTGGTTTAGCTAAATTTTTCCGTTTAGAGTCCACTTCTTTCTTCCCCTCTTTCTTATCTGGTTCTTTTCTGGGCTTATCCTCTTCCTTTTGACCTTCTTCTTCCTTTTTAAGCTGCTTTTTAGGTTGTTTTTCCTCTGGCCCCTTTTTTTTCCCTTTGTCTTCATCAATAACCCTATGTTAGAGCACAGCAATGGAAGGTGAACAATTCATTTATAACTTTTCTTTTTTGAAAGACTTACTTGTATTTATTCATGTGTATGTATGTATGTATGTATGTATGTATGTATGTATGTATGTATGTGTGGAGGTAAGTACTCCTTTAACAGCTGAGCCATCTCTTCAGCCTTCATTTATACTCATTACCAAACAAATATTTCGGGGTGGGGGGGGAATCACAGCAAATTGTTATGTAAAATAAAATCTAATAAAAGATGGTGTGTCATCCTATCATAAAATGGAATTCTACAACAAATATTAAAAGATACAAAATTATAGTAGCACCAAATCAATAAAATGTGATCTCCCTCAGTTTTCCAATTTGCTTTTAATGTAATTTATTTCTTTAAAAAGGATATTTTATTCTTCCAGAGGGCCCAGGTTCAACCCGAGTACCCACATGACAACCCAGCCCCCATTTAATAGAATTATACTTTACATATTTATAAGAATATTTGTTTTAGGGACTGGAAAGATGGCTCAGTGTTTAAGAGTACTGATTGTTCTTCCAGAAGACTCGGGTTCAATTCCCAGCACCCACATGGCAGCTCACAACTGTCTGTAACTCCAGCTCCAGAGGATCTGACACAGATATACGTGCAGGCAAAACACCAATGCACATAAAATAAAAAAAGAAGATTTCTTTTAGAAATAAAATCACAGTCATTTGTGGAGATTGAAAAGCATATAATGGTAAATATGTCACCAGTTATTTTTATTAAGCAAATGATAATAGAAACCATGAAATTAAAACACCTACTCCTTGTGGAATATTGACTGTAAACAGATTGCCACTATTTTTTAACTGGCAAGTAAAAATTATATATATTAAATATAGATGTAAATATATATGCTATTTCAACATTAATGAATCAATCAGGCTATTTAACACAAGCATTTAATAACCCTTAAAATTTGCAGTTTTCAAATATATTAAGCATGCACACATGTCACAAATATGTCTGCTCCACTGCCATTTTTTGTTGGTTTCCCCTTTGAGTATTCTAACTAGCTCGGAAATAAAGCTCTTCTGTTCTATTTTGGTTGAAAAGTACAGCCCTCCAACAGTACTCCATAATCAACAATCCTTGAAATAATCAGTTCAGGTGTGAAAACATGGTTTGGTGTGGAAGAGTACTAGTTGCTCTTTCAGAAAACTGCGGCTTTGGTTCCCAAGCCAACCTCAGGTGGCTCACCATCGTCAACTTCAGCTCCAGTAGATCTGATACCCAGTCTGACTGTAAGAGCACCTGTGTATACATACATGTGTACATACCACACACAGTGTTGTTTTATTTTTTCATTAGTAAATTATTTCTCAAAACAGGGTTTCTCTGTGTAGCCCTGGCTGGCCTTGAACTTATAGAGATCGCCTGCCTTAGCCTCCCAAATGCTGGGATTAAAGTCATGGCCACCATGCCACTGCTTAGTAAATCCATCCTTAATTGATTTTTCTCTACAAAACCTTTAGATACAATCATCATTTCCTAAATATTCCATCCCTTCTCAAGTTTCTCCAAAAAAGCCAAAGGGAACAGGATTTGTAAGAAATGATGACAAAGGGAAAAAGAAAAACAAACAAACAAACAAAACCCACTTCTTGGTAACTAAATATTTATCATTCTAAAATTAACTTTTATACTCTAAATTTTAAAGAACTTTTTATACAGAACAGAAAAAGGTCTGTGGACACTACTTCAGATACAATCTGCCCAGAAATCTCTTCAGCAATCTACCCTACCCAATTTCCTCCTTTAGCCTACATTACCCAAGTTTATATTATCATACACCACAAAAAAGCTTAACCAAATAACCAGATTTTCAATCCCAAGAAATCTTTCCCGTTTATACAAATTTTCTAATCTCCATAATTTTCAGAAACAAAATAGCAATACAAATACTATGTAAGAAAAACAACAACAACAACAAAAACACCAACAAAAAAGACTGTTAAAAATATAAAAGTATTTTCTACTTATTTACAAAGGGCTCAGTAACTAATTTGATATTAAAAATAAACTCACATGTCACTCTCTGAAGCACAAGGCTGTTTTACCACCTTAGGTCTGCCTCTTGGTTTTGGAATCTTGACTTCAGTCGCTAATTTTCATATAGGAAAAAAAAGGACAAATTTCCCCTTTAAATGCAAAGCTTATGTAGAATACCATGTTGCATAATACACAACAGTATTATTTAAGGGCATAACCAGTGACCCCATGCATCAGGAAAATTTCCATTTTGTCCTTATTATGTTTGACAGATTAAAACTGGGAAGAGTGGAGGAAGGGGAAACTGCATTTGATATGTAATGTATGAGAAGAAAATAAGTTTAAAAATACATACCTTTTTTAAAAAAGCATTCATTGCTGTTTTAACGAATGTCACAAAACAACTCTAAAAGTATTACTCATTCAGAATTCATATTTCTATCACAGTAATTTATGTATATACTTTATATACATCTTTGGAATTTGTATCAGTACTCAACAAGATCTTTATCATCACCAATTTGATCCATTAATATTACAAAACATGTAAATAGATTTTAATTTTTCTTTCCAAATTGGACTAATCCCCTTACAAGTTTTCAGTAAGGATCCTATTATGATGGAGGAAAACAAAAAACAACAAAACAGCTCTATTTTCAGTGTTCTACTCTGCATTATGAAAAACAACTCAACATTATCTCCAAATTGTTAAGTCAATACTTAACAAATATCCTCTCAGAATGCAGTAATTTTAAAGTGAAAAAAATAAAAAAGCCCACTCTTCAAGGTAGTTTACGCTCCCCAGCTTCATTTGGCAGTGTAAGTCAAGTCAATTATTTCAAACTTAGTGAGTAGCTGTATCCAGCAGAAACCATTTCTTTCTCCTTTGATACTGTCATTCACACAGCCTCACATCTGCATGACATCTTCTCAAAGGCATGTAGCACACACTGTGGTAGTCCTGTAAGACTGCATGGCCTAGTGACACCACAGAGAGCTTAGTTTGTGTAAGTATACAATATTGTTCACACAGTGAAACTGCCTAATGACTAACTTCTCAAGCCTCATTTGTATCTATGTTTAAAGTGAGACATGACTGTCTTTAATCAACTGCTGTTCATATTATTCCAAAACACTTGAGCCAGCAATGTTTTAATGGGTGGAATATTAACAACATGCCAAAAAGTATGCAAGGATTAAGGATCTACCTGCAGGTCGTCCTCTCTTAGGACTTGCTTTCAAGTTAGCAGAAGCTGTTGCTGTAGCCACCATTCCTGCTTCTTCAGTTTCCACTTGTTTTTCAGCCTGAATCACAAAAATTTAATTAACTTATATTAGCAAGACCTTGCCACTCCATAACAACATAAATAGCAGCATAATTTCTATATGATTTTTATTACTTTTGAACTTACGAGTATCATCTCACTTTTTCCAATCACTTTTTAAATTTCCCATTTGAAAAAATAAGGCTAACATTTCTTGATACAATGAGAACCAAAGTATAATGCAGTTATGCTGTAACAAATCACATTGCTACTTCTAATTCATTAACTTTGCTAATATACATTTACTTCATCTTTCAACTGAGACGGACATCTGATGCTCTCCTAAAGAAGTTACAAGGCTGAAACGTTAATGGGCCCAAATGAGAATCAGTTAATACTGATTTTATTTTAGGAAAATAAAAGAACCACATATAAGATAGGAAATGAAAACATGAAGAAATAGACGGTAGAAATCGCAAAGAGAGGTACAAACCTAGAAAGAAATTCAACTGAAGGACAGTAAAGAGCCACTTGGACTTCAATATTAACTGTGCCACAGAAAAAACAAGAATTTATCCAAAAACATATAGAACCCAATTCAATAAATTAAAAAAATTCAATATATTTACTTTTGGTCCTGAGTAAGAAACAACATTCCTTCTTTTTTTTTTAACTTCTTTTTGAGGGGAGGGGCAGAGAAATACAGCCCAGAAAACCACACCAGCCTTAAAACCTCTTTCCTCTCGCCTCAGCCTCCCAAGATGCCTTCCTTCTGTGATTACAGGAATCGCCACCAGGCCCAGTTCCAGGTACCTTTTAATCAGGATGCCCAGGATAGATAAGGATAGCCATCTCTAAGAATTTATGCATAACGCACACTCAAAATATTAAAACTGACCAAAGGTTACCCTTTGATTGTTCTCAGAAACAAAAAAATTCTGCGTTAAGAGCTAGGTTAAGATTGAGCCAGTTCTCTGTGAGTTCGAGGCCAGGCTGGTCTACAAAGCTACAAAGAGTTCCAGGACAGGTAGCAACTAGTACACAGAAAAACTCTTGTCTTGGGGAAAAACAAAAAAGCATGAGATCATGCTGCCCTATTCCAAGTCTGATCCTGCAACTCCACGTTAAGAACTAGATCGCTGTATTTCCATAAAGCTCCACAGGTACCAAAGGTTAAATTCTTCTACTGATGACTTAATAATAGGTCAAAGGTACTCCAAAGTTAGGTTCAAACAGATCAATCAGCTCTTCAGGGCAAAAAGAACTTACCCTTTCTGCATTTGGAAATAAGTCAAAAGCAAGTAAGAATTACAGGTACAATGGATCATTTGAGAACATACCAACAGACAGTAAATGACATATTCATGACTATTTACTATTTAATATAGTAAAAAAGATCAACTCTAATACTAAACAAAGATTGGCCCTACCATGGATATACATTTATCATTATTAGTGCAAAAGCATGCAAGTAAAAGCCATTACTCATGAAAATATTTTGACCAGAGAAAGGACTAATTCAGTTATTTGAAATATATGCATGAATATCTTTAATGTTCACGTTCTAGATTTTACTTACAATTTTAATATCTGACTGAAACCTCTAATGCTGGATTCATTCTTTCTCATTATTATCACAATTTTCAACTGTACTATCTTTTCTCTTTCCTAACGCCATTCCATATGCAACATGGATCCACTATTCACAGCCCTTTTGATGACTTTGCTACATCTGTTTCACAAATCCCAGAAGATTACTAAGCTGATGAGCCCTAGGAGGCAGGGTGGGATGGGTAGCAAACATGAAATACTTTCCTTTAAAGTTGGCATCTCAAATCTGGTGTTAATCCTTTGACCTTCTACTACAGGCCCTGATAGGTAACAAACTTTCAGTCACTTATCCACTGAACTCAAGTCTTGATCTAACTGAATGGGGGAGAAGGGGAAATACAGCTAGAAAGAATTCCCTTGAGTCAAAGTGAGCACATCTCCTCCTTTTTTTTTTTTTTTTTTTTTTTTTTTTTTTTTTTTTTTTTTTGGTTTTTCGAGACAGGGTTTCTCTGTGTAGCTTTGCGCCTTTCCTGGAACTCACTTGGTAGCCCAGGCTGGCCTCGAACTCACAAAGATCCGCCTGCCTCTGCCTCCCGAGTGCTGGGATTAAAGGCGTGCGCCACCACCGCCCGGCCCATCTCCTCCTTCTTAAATCAATCCCTTTATCAATTTTTCCTAGGAAAAATGGTAATATTTTTACTGTTATTTCACATTAAATGTTTCCCTTTATATGCACTGGTATAGTACTTTTATTGCTCGAGATTTGAAATATATAGTACCATTAAACATTTATTCTCCAATCTACTTCATCTCATTTCTGTCCCTAGCACTTACCTACATGACACTGCAATCTCCTGAATAGGCTGATTACCAAACACCTCACTAGATCCTTTGTACTGGGCACTGTTGTTAACTTCCTCATTCAAATTCTTCTCTCTGTTGCTTATAGACAACTTCTGGTTCCTCTTGACGGTTCTTCCAGTCACCATTTTGAAGAGGCACCTTCCCTCATTTCTATTATATACCATTCCATTCTAGTTTCTGCATCTACACCAGCAAACATTTTCTCTTGACTTCCTCTAACATTTTACCTTTATACCAGTGGTTTTATCTTTTCCATCTTTTGTACTATTATCATAGGTATTATCAACTTTTTCTTCTGACCCCAAACGAACATGTCTGTGTCCATATCTAGTATACAGTCACTCAAGCAAACACCTTGGAGTCTTCCTACATTCTCCTCCATTCTCTTTACCATTTTATTTCAATCAGCTATCACTTAAACGTCTGAAAGTCTCAATACCATCTCTCATACTAACAAAAATAAATAACTTAATATAAGGCCCGTGTCTTTGGAATTTAATGTAATTCCTTAGAAAGGCCTTTCATGACCTACTATGATCACACTAGGCCACTGTTACATCCCCTTCACCTTAACCATTACAGGCAATTAAACAAATACCCAATACATATCAAAGTTACATGTACATCATGCTGTAGTCTATTAGATATATGAAAATAGTCTTAAAAAGAACAATGCACATACCTCAACTTAGGGATACTTAATAAGGATGGGCATGTAATTCAGCGATGGACCTCTTGCCCAGCATGTGCAAGCACTGGCCGAGTCCCAGCACCACAAAACAAAAACACTCATTGGTTTAAAAGTGCTAGCAAACAGGGCTTTGGGGATTCACTCAGTGGTAAAGCTTCTGCTTGTAGCATGTTGAAAGCCCCAGGTTTGAGCAACACACACACAAAAAATTCCAACAACTCACCTATGCCGTCAGTTAGCCATTTTGCCAAATAGACAGCCTTACCTTGGTGTTGATGGCTACAACTTAATCAGCATGGTAGAGTTACTAAAGGCAGAAGAGCTGTGGCAATGTCTTAAAATGAGGCAAAAAAAGAAATCTGTCCCATCAACTGTGTATTATGCAGTGATTGTTCTTTTTAATATTTTACCTACAGACTTTTCAAAATTGCAGTCAGCTTTCTCAAAATCTGCTGCTGCTTTATGAGCCATTTAATATCCTAAATCCTTTAGTGTCATTTCAACATTTATAGTATCTTCACCAGGAGGAGACTCTACCATGAAATCACTTTCACTGCTCATGCACAAGTGTTAATTTATTCACAGGTATGAAAATATTCTGTCTATCTGTACATTTCCATGACATCACAGCACCTGGGCAACCGGGTGCATTGTCACTAACAACTCTAGAAAGTAGTCTTTTTTCCCCAGAGCAGTACTCCACAGTGGGACTAAGACATTCAGCAAACCATGTGAACAGCTGCCATCCAGGCTTTGTTTTCATTTATAATGAAGAGTCAAGGTTCATTTGGTTTAAGTCCTAAATGTCCTAGGGTTTTCAAAATGGGTTCATATTTAAGTCACTATTAGTTCCAGACCCTAATGATCAGTCTGTCTTCTGAGGTTTTGAATACAGACATTGATTATTCCTAGATGGCATTTTCTTCCAAAGTAAGGCTGTTTACACTGAAGATTTCATTGAGCATGGTCACATTCTTCAGTTATCTTAGCTACATCTGGGTAACTTAATGGAGCTTCTCCATCAGCACCTGCTACTTCCTGTAGCTTTATGTTGTGGAGGCAGCTCCTTGCTTTGTATCTCATGAACTGACCCAGAATAGCTTCATCTGTTGATCTGTACTTTTTTCACTTCCCTCAGCCTTGCTGTGGATTGTTGGGCTTTGGCTTACAGAAGCGTTCTGGCTGGCTTAATCTTCTATCCTGACCATTAACACTTTTGCCTTAGCAGCAGTGAATCTGTTGCACTTTATCATTCCAGCATTCATTTGAGCAGCATTCTGAATTTTGTAGAGAACTTTTCCTTTGTATCTGCATTCACAATGTGGCTTACAAGCCCAAGAAGCTCAGTTTTCACCATACTTCAGCCTAACATGCCCTGCTTACTAAGGTTAATCATTTATAGCTTCTAGTTTAAAGAGGCCTGCCTGTGAGGTTTTCCACATGAAGACCTAGAGGCCTTTTACAAACAGACTAATCTCAGTATTATTCTAAGACCAAGATTGGCCCATAGGGGAGCAGTCATTAATTTATCAATTAATGATGCTATCTCATATTAAGCAATTGTGGTGCATCAAAAAATTATCAAAGATCATTAGACCAAAGTAACACATATAACAAAATTTATGAATAGAATAGCAAAACATGACACAAAGTAAACACATATTATTGGAAAGACTATCTCTGCAGAGTTGTCACAAACCTTTATAAAACGATAGGTGGGCCAAGCATGGTGGTGCAGGCCTTTAATCCCAGCACTCAGGAAGCAAAGGCAGACAGATCTCTCTGAGTTTGAGGCCAGCATGGTCTACATAATGAGTTCCAGAGCACCCAAGGATATACAAAAAGACCCTGTCTCAAAAGAGACAGGGAAAAAAAAAAAACCCACCACCACAACAAAAACACTTTGTATGGCAAGTGCAATACAGCAAAGCTCAAGAAAATTAAGCATTCCTGTATTTTTTTTATTTTGATTTTAAAAAAAAAAAACAAGAAACCTGTTTCATTTGTTCACTGTGCCAGTGAAGTCAGTTCTAAATTTCTGACTTTCTCACTGATCTGATCTTACTTCCCTAATACAATTGCCTATCATCACACTGTCTTAAGAAGGGAGTCATGTAACATTTTAAATGATTCAATGATTTCCCATAATTTCATTTCTTCAGAAAAACATTTTAGTTTTATTGCCATTCCCATCCAACTTTAAAGCCTATCAATAATAAAATATGCATCGCAAGTCTTGAAATTCCTCCGTATGTGTCTGAATAGATACCCTCAGATGACCTGCTCCTTTATTTGCCCCTTGTTTAAAACTGTACACCAGAGGACAAAAAGCCACTGTAATTGCTTTCTTCTATTACTTCCCAAGACATTAAATTCTTGGCTTCATTTCTGTCTTTGGCATACAAATGTCTAGGATGTAATAACTAGGTCAGAGACAGGTGGGAACAAAACCTAACCCTGAATTCAAAGCCTACGAACTACCTGGGCTCTATCTACTGTTACTCCGCTCTCACGTCTCACAACAGTACACTAGCACAATGGACAACAGTCTCGTGCGGGAATTGAAGAATCAGGAATTTACTATTTCACTGCATCAAATAATCAAGAATGTGACTATATTCTTTTCATTTTATAGAGAAAATGAGGCCTGGTGGTGGTGGTGCACGCCTTTAATCCCAGCACTCAGGAGGCAGAGGCACGCGGATCTCTGTGAGTTGAGGCCAGCCTGGTCTACAGAGTGAGTTCCAGGAAAGGCTTCAAAGCAACACAGAGAAACCCTGTCTTGAAAAACCAAAACAGAAAAGAAAAGGAGGCAGAAGGTTGAAAGGAGTGAAAATTGTTTCACTTTACTCTTTCATCATTCAGCTTAACTTAAGGATGCCATAGTTTTATCACCAAGAAAAAACTTCACTAAAGTAACCAGCTTATTAGCCTTTAAAAATTAAAGGGCACAGGTCGAGTGTGAATAAGGTTTCCTTATCTCCATTCTTCCTCAGTTTAAGTAAAATTTCTTTTAGAATTCTTATGGTGTATTAAAGAAATTACCTTTCTCTTTCTTCCTCGCCTGGCAGCTTTTGGAGTGGTTATGTCAACTGCTTTAGTCACATCCTAAAACACAAAGCAAAAGCAGGCGAAACTAGCAAAAAACACAAATGAAACTGAATATATCATACAAGTGTGTAAGAAATTTCCATAAACTAAGTCACAGACGTGTTTCACTGATAGCACAGAATGAAATCTCCTGTCACGCTAACCTTTGGAGTTAGTTCTCACTATCATAGTGACAACAGTTAGCATCTTCAGAAAACAACAGCCTTATGGATACCTGCGGCTATTTTCAGAGGTTAAATGAGTGGCCTGCATAGGATCATATTTGAATGCTTAGTCATCACGTGTGGCACTACTTGAGAAGGACCAAGAGATGTGGCCTTGGTAGAGAAAGAGTGTCACCGAGGATGGGCTTTGAAGTCTCAGAAGCTCAAAGCAGGCCTAGTGTCTCTCATTCTTCCTGCTGCCTGCAGATCTAGATAGAAAACTCTCAGCTACTTCTCCAGCACCATGCTCCCCATCATGAAACTGGAACTAAGTCACAATTCAATACTTTTTTTTTGTAAGAGATGCCGTAGTCTTCACAGCAATAGTGCAATGACCAAAACAGCCTACAGTGGCTGAGCATCTCTACTCAAATAATGAAGTGAGCAGGAATAAATCAGGTTTAAAATTTTTTCAGTCTAATGTTTTTTAAGCACTTCCAGCCCACAATACTTGATTTTTGGTTTGGTTTTGAAATTTATTTTCATTTTTGGTGTTTTGCCTGCATCTATGCCTGTATGAAGGTATTGGGTCTACTGGAACTGTGGGTGCTGGAAATTGAACCTGGGTCCTCTGGAAGAGCAGTCAGTACTCTTAACCACTGAGCCATCTTTCCAGGTCCATTTTTTTTTTAAAGGAAAAACAGTATCTCTAATAAACAGTAACCCACCTTATAGTTACACCTGTTTCGAACATAAAAACAATTTCAAATAAAAACTTCCATCCAAAGGCTAAAGAGAAAGTTCAGTGGTTAAAAAAAAATTGCTGGTCTTCCAGGACTCACGTTCAGTTACCAAGACATGGAGGCTTACAACCATTTTTAACTCCAGTTCCAGGGTATCCAATGCCCAATGCCCTCCACAGACAACAGGAATGCATCAAGTGCACAAGCACAGATATAGGAAATCTAAAAACTACTTAAAAATGTGCATATTAAAGATGCATAAGCTATTTTATATAAACAGATTTAATATCTGAGGAAATTAAGCTGTTTTCATTCACTTTTCAAATACTTCAAAGATTACTTTCTAATTTGCCAGTCAACTCACTTTAAAATTTCTTGCAATAATCGTAAAATCCACAGGCAGTACGAGACAGCCCCATGCCTATTCCTCCCTTACAGTATATGCAATACTACTATCCATCAATACATTTTCTTCTTAGATCAGAAAAGATATAAAACATACTTCATTGCTGGCTTTTTCTTCATGATCAGTATCTTCCTTTGAAACACTAGTTTCTTTTTCTTCAACTTCAACATCAGATGATGCATTGGACTGTTTAGTTGATGCCTATGAAGCATAAATTATTAACTTCTAAAAAATGGCTTACCCAACTTGAAATTTTTCTACTCATGCAAAATCAAAAACTTACACAGTTAAGGGAATACCCCAATTTCTGTTGCAAAGGATATTTAATATATATAATTTTTAGAATTTAAAGCAGGGAGTATTGCTACTGTATTCCCAGCATTTTAGGTAGGAAGATGGCTACAAGTTTGAGACGACCCTAAGCTAAACAACTTGTAAGCCAAGCTAGGATATGGAGTGACACCTTGCCTCAGAAAATTTTAAAACAGGCAAATTAAAATAATCAATTTTGGCAAGACATAGGGGTACTCAGCAGAGTGAGTCAGGTGAATTCTAAGTTGGAGGCCAGCCTGAGCTTTATATCAACAAAGTGGGAAAGCTGGAGGTGGGAGGTGGATCATCACCTAAAATAGTACTGAAGATTGAACATGCCTAATCAGAAATCCAAATGTTTCCAAAATCCAAAACTTTCTGATCATCAATTCTTTTGTAAAGGAATAAAATCATGTAAAATCTCCTTGAATATTGCTCCTAACACTACAAAATGTTTTAAGTCACAGTGGCCAAATTTCTTTGTTTTGAATTAATTTTTTCTTTTTTTGTTGTTGTTTGTTTTTGTTTTTGTTTTTCAAGACAGGGGTTCTCTGTAGCTTTGGAGCCTATCCTGGAATTTGCTCTGTAGACCAGGCTGGCCTTGAACTCACAGAAATCCGCCTGCCTCTGCTTCCCAAGTGCTGGGATTAAAGGCGTGTGCTGCCATCACCACCCGGCTGTTTTCAACTCCATCAGGCATCAAATCAGCAAGTTGATCACACTGTAAGTAAGGACTGTGGCAGTAACATGATACTATGTACAGAAGCAATTACAGGATACTCTGCGCAGTACCATAACATATACTAATTAGATGTTAAGACCATCTAAAGAAGGCTTGGTATAACAAGGAAAGATATCAAAACTCTACAGAACATCTAAAAATGTGTCAAAGGCAATAAACAGTATGGCACATGAAAAAACTTCAGATTTTTTTATTTTTTGCCCCCCACCCCACCCACAGGTTTCTCTGTGTAGCTTTGGCTATCCTGGAAATCACTCTGTAGATCAGGCTAGCCTCAAAGTCAGAAATCCACCTGGCTCTGCTCCCTGAGAGCTGTAATTAAAGGCATACAGGACCACAGCTTCATCGTCAGTTTTAAGAGTTGAATAATGGTCACTTTTTTCAGGGTGATTCATACTTTTCCAGTTTTTTGCTACCTAGAGCTTTAAAAAGTTTTTTGTTGATGAAGGAGAAAGTGAAGCATAGTTTCATAAACATCTCCTTTGGAAGTTCTCTGGCCCTAGTATAAATAGTGGTGCTTTTTTTTCCCTTAGTTTTCCAAGCCAAGTTTTCTCTGTGCAGAGAAACTTATTATCCTGAAACTTACTCTATAGACTAGACTGGCCTTGAACACACTGAGATCCACCTGCCTCTGCTTCCCAAGCGCTGGCATTAAAGACGTGTGCCATCATCACTGCCAGCTATAGTGGCTCATTTTACCTAAGTTCTAGAGCTTTTGAATATTCACGAGTGCAACTGGCAATATAGGAACACATTACTAAAGCAGCATGGGAATGTAGATGGGTTAGCAGGGGAAGGAACTTGCTGAGCAAGCCCAACACCAGCATGGTAAAGTGGATAGAAAACCAATGTCACAAAGTTGTACTCTGACACATGCATACATTATGCATACACCCATATAAACACAAAATAAGTAAAATTAAATCTGTATCTGTACCAAGACAGGAAAAAAAATTGGAGAAAAACAACCATTTCTGTTACAGAATAAAAACTGAACAAACATGGAGTGGTGGCGCATGCCTTTAATCCCAGCATTTGAGATGCAGCAGTGGGCAAATCTCTGAGTTTGAAACTAACCTAGTATACAGAAGAAGTTCCAGGACAGGCAGGGCTATACAGAGAAACCTCGAAAATAGGAAAAAGGAGAATAGAACAAACCATGTACAAAGCAAACCACTCTATGAAAATGTAATGCCACATATAAATTAAAAGCTCTGGCAGGAGGCTGTTTAGAATAGGTAGGAAAAAAAATTAATAGGTAGAATTTCTACTGGGGCTATAAATACTTGTTACATATTTAATTCATGAGGTCCATTCTAGTAACATTCTATAAATCTGTAAAAAAATAAAGGGCACATGCTTTAAGTTTGCAAAACAATTAGGTCAGTGAGAAGGCTCAGCAGGTAAGGGTGTCTGATGTTCATTGATGCATGCCTGCTGACCTGAGTTCCATCCACAGAACCATGTTAAGGTGAATGAAGAACTTCACAAAGATGTACTTGAACTCCACACATGCACTATAATGTACGTCCCCACACATATCAAACATGCAATAATAAAAAAATGTTAGAGCCCCAAATCTAACAAGACATTAAATTATGGCTTTAAATTCAATAATAGTTTAAATGAACTTTACTGTCAATCAAAAAAAGCTAAGCAGCCAAGTTCTTCCCAATTTTTGAGATCTATTTAGTCATTCAATTAAGAATAAATTTAGACACAAAATGTCAATGTTCAACCAAAAAAGCATAACAATCTAAAATTCATGAGGTACTTTAATTGGATGTGTATTTTACAATGACAATATTTTTCCTCTAACACTAAACAACAGTAAATTTTAATAGAATGACTCACCTGTTGACTTGAAAATTTCACTTTCGGATTGTTATCTATCTCCCATAATCCTTCATTAAAACCTTTTCGTTTATTTGGTTTGCCATACTTTTCCTTATTTTCTGAGTAAGGAAAGATGTCCTTTGGTCCTAAAAAAGCACTGTAACAGAAAGGGAAGAAGAAAGTGCAAAGCAACCTCCATTAAATATGTATTGGGCTACTAGGTGACACGCGCCAATAACACTTCATATATACAAACTAGTTTCTTGGTTTTTGTTGTTTTTCAACCCAGGGTTTCTCTGTGTAGCCTGGGTTACCTAGCACTTATTGGGTAGACCAGGCTGGCCACAGACTCAAGAGATCTGCCTGCCTCTGCCTATCTAGTGCTGGGATTAAACGGGCACACCATCATAGCCAGCTCATACAAACTAGTTCTAATTCCTAGTGATCTCATTAGTGAGAGCAACTTCACCAGGGTAAGGTGGTTAGAATGCTCTTTCTAGAAACGTTCTTCAGGTGCTGCTTACTTACAAATTTTCCCTGTGTATGTGGGGTGGGGGTGGAGATAAGAGGAATTCATACAAAGTCATATCTAATGCCAAACCCTATTTTTCTTTTATAGTATTAATGATTGATTGGCAAGCTCTCAACCACCAAGTTACACTCCCAGCCTAGAAATACTTTTATAAAATCCACTAACAATTACCCAGATCCATAATTCTATTTTTAAAATTGCATAAAAAGTGAACTGTATTTAACACCACTGACTGTTGTACACTTAAAAATAGCTAAAATAGCACACGCACTTAATCCCAGCACTCAGGAGGCAGAGGCAGGCAGATGGATCTTTCTGAGTTTGAGGCCAGCCTGGTCTACAGAGCAAGTCGCAGGACAGCTAGGGCTACACAGAGAAACCCTGTCTTAACCAACCAACCCAATATAAAAGGCTAAAACAGACTAGGGCGATGGTTCAGTGGGCCTGAGTTTGAATCCCCAGAACCCACATATAGTTAAATTGGGCAGCTCAGTTATCTCTCATCCCAGTGCCCTACTGTGAGGAGAGGAAGACAGAAGAGTCCCCCAAGTTAAACGGCTAGTCTGGCATATGCAGCACAAAAACATAACCCCAGAAAGACGCTGTCTCAAACAAGGTAGAGAGGAGGGACCAACACCGCAGGTTTTCCTGGCCTGCAGACAAAGGCCAGAGTACCACAGAGTATCTGTACTCAAACACATATAATGATGGTAATAATAAATGATTTAAATATAATTAATAATACCATGTATATTTCAAAATAACTAAAAGGGATTTCAAAGGGTCTTATCAAAGAAACAGATAATTGATGCTAGTTACCATGATTTCCTCCACTGTATAATATACACATATCAAAGAACCACACTGTACCCCAGAAACGTCAACAATTATGTTAATAAAAACCTGGCTATTTTCCACAACAAACTGAAACATGATTAGTATTAAGCATTTAAATGCATCAAAATGTGTTCATTTCAACATCTGGCACATTACATAATTCCTAAAAGTATCAACAAAGAATGCCATATAAATATATGTTTAAAAAGGAATAGGGCTGGGTGGTGGTGGCATGCGCCTTTAATCCCAGCAATTGGAAGGCAGAGCCAGGCAGATCTCTGTAAGTTGTAACTTGCCTGGTCTACAAAGCGAGTTCCAGGACAACTGGGATGGTTACACAGAGAAACCCTGTCTCAAAAAAAAAAGTGTTATGAAATTCATTTATTTAGTCAGGCATGGTGGTTCACACCTGTGATCCCAGCACTTGGGAAGTGCGAGCAAGAGGAGTAAGAGTTCAAGACCATCCTTAGCTACTAAGCAAGTTTGAGGCCAGCCTGGGCTACAAGAAATTCTGTTCAAAAAATAATTTTCCTCAATGATGGAATCAGACATCATCTTTTTATTTATTCACATGTACAGTCAGTCAACTCTTATCCTTGACAGGAAAGGTAAGTAAACATAAACTAATACCTCTTCAGAGTACATACATGATTAAATTCCTGTAATCAAAACATTTTCAAAATCCAGTCAAATACCTAACCTTCATTAATGTGTGTTTCAGTTTAAAGATGGCTTATTTAGGCCAGGGCAATGGTGGTGCACGCCTTTAATCCCAGTACTCAGGAGGCAAAGACAGGCAAATCTCTTTCAGTTTGAAGCCAGCCTGGTCTATAGAGCGAGTTCCAGGACAGCCAGGACTGTTACAAAGAGAAACTGTCCTGAAAAACTAAAAGATAGCTTATTTAATGATTACTGGTAATTTTTTAACATTAAATTCATAGCCAAAGCTTATTTAACATGGATTTAATCTAAAATAAAGCACAGCCTTCATGCACTTAGAAACTACTAAACAGCATTTTACTACTGTAAGACTAGTTTAAAAATCAAAATGACCCCAGAACACACAAAACTCCATTCAACCAGACAGACTATAATGTTTTTGTAGTATGAGCTGAAATAAAAACATTATTTTAATTAGGAATGTTTGTAGTATCAGATACTTTTTTTGCTCATTTGGTCATATCTATGTGGTCTGTGGTTACTATGTGGTCTGTGGTTACACTAAATTTTAAAGTGAGTGAGCAATTAAAAAATAATAATCTGCACCAGGTGTAGTGGCAGATGCCTTTAATTCTAGCACTTGGGAGTCAAGAGGCAGGAAGATCTTATAGCCAGAACTACATAATGAGACCCTGTTTCAAAACCTCAAAGTAAATAAAAATCCATGAATAATGAGCATTAACTGTTTTAATGTACTTAGACCTACTCTTCAAGATATCTCCCTACATGTTCTTTAGAAAGTCTGTCAATTTGGAGCTGAAGGGATGACTCAGTGGTTAAGAGCACTTGCTGCTCTTACAGAGAACCCAAATTCAGTTCCCAGCAATCACACAGTAGCTCACAACTGTTTCAACTCCAGTTCCAGGGGACCCAATGCCCTTATATTTGCGAACACCCATACCCAGAAAATAAAAATAAATCTAAATAAAAAGGAATATCAACTCTGTAAAGATGGGCACAGTATGTCTGACTGCTCTGCTATGATGGTTATACACAAGTATTTTACCCAAAGCAAAGACTGTTTATTTCTTCAAAAATGTTTAATATATCTAACAAATTACTTCTCTGCTGAAATTCTATACTAAAGAACTAATAAAAAGTTATCCCTGGTAGAGTATTGCACAAAATTTTCATGAAAATAATTCTTGGTAGCTGGGAGGTGGTGGTGTACGCCTTTGAGTTCAAGGCCAGCCTGGTCTACAGAGCGAGTACTAGGACAGCCAGGGTTACCCAGAGAAACCCTATGGGGGGGGGGGGGGTGATGACATTGCTGGATATAATAATCTTAAACTGGGAAATATAGCATATTCTTTTTAATTTTGTATCTTTAAATATAGGAATAAAGTTAAAATCAGTCAAACAGAGGCCAGGCATCATGGATGGCACATGGGTTTATAATCTATAACTCTAGTTCCAGGGGATCTGATGCTTTTTTCTGGCTTCCATGGGTACTGCACACATGTAGTGCACATACATGCAGGCAAAACACATATACACTATTTTAAAATAAAGTCTTTTAAAAAAAGCCTCAGTACTAAGTAGTATGAAGATTAGTGATAAGGGATTGAGTCAGTGTTTGGACATTGCCTAATATAATCTTTTTTTTTGGGGGGGGGGTGAAACAGGGTTTCTCTTTTTACCCTGGCTGTCCTGGAACTCCTCTGTAGAGCAGCATGCCACTTCCACAGAAATAGTTAAAAATTTACAGTCTTTCCTTCTACTTGGTTAGTGTTTAAACTTAAATTCTGCTGGTTTCTAAAAGTACCCTTCCCTTTGATCCCTCCAACCACACAGACCTTTATAAACCTAAATAACTCATAACTCTATAAAGGTTTTTTTTTTTAAGATTTTTGTTTTATTAATTCCCTGTATACGTTGGAGAAGGTGTAGTTGTGCATATGAGTACAGTACCCAGATGTCAGAAGAGGATATCAGATTTCCTGGAGTAGGAGTTGCAGCAGTTGTGAGCCACACAACATAGGCGATGGGAACTTGGGTCATCTCTAAGAGCAGTTACGGTCTCTTAACCACTGATGCATGTCTCCAGCACTACCAGCCCCACACAAAAATTTTTGAGACAGGGTCTCATTAAATAGCCCTAGCCGGCTATGTCTATCAGGCTGCCCTAGAAATCACAGACATCTGCCTGTCTCTGCCTCCCGAGTATCGGATTATAGATGTATCCCATCATGGGCATCTGTAGCTCTGGCTGTCCTGGAACTCACTCTGTAGACCAGGCTAGCCTGAAACTCAGAGATCTTCCTGACTCTCGAGGGCTAGGATTAAAAGCATGCGCCACCACTGCCCAACCCAAGATCTTTTTTAATTCACATAAAAGACACTCAGCATCACTAGCCAATCACAGAAATATAAATAAAAACAATTTATGGCTGGGATATAGCTCAGCTGGTATAGTGCTTGTCTAGAATGTAGGAAGTCCTAGGATCATTCCCAGCACCACAACACTCCATGTATGGTACCATGACAAAGGCCTGTTAATTCAGCACTCTAAAGGTAGAAGCAGAAGAATCTGTTTAAAGCTATCCTCAGCTCCGTAGTCTGAGGCCTTCATGACATACATCAGACCTGTTGCCAAAAAGCAAAAACTAAAATGAAGAATTTGGGATATTTATACATGAATGTTCTGCAAGCAGTCTGGCAGTTTCTCAAATGATTAAACATTAAGTTGTCAATCAAACCAAGAATTAGTTTCTAGAGAGGTGAAAACGTATGTCCACACAAAGCATACACAATGGATGACTGTATAGAGTTCAGGAGTAGAGAGCTTGCCTAGGATATGCAAAGCCCTGGGCTAGATCCCAGCATCATCAAAAAAATAATTATGTATAAGTGCTCTTATCAACATTACTCATAACAGCCAAGAGTAGGAAACCATAGATGTCTATTAAGTCATAAATACAACATGGTAAAACGAGACAATGAAATATTAGTTGGCAGTAAATAAGAAAGGGAAGCATGGCTAAAGCATTAATCTTGAAACACTATATTAAATAAAAAATTAATAGTGACTGAAGACCTCATTAAATGGTTTCATTTACATGAAACACTCAGGGAAGTAGTTTGAAGGTTGCCTCAGCCACAGCAAAGATGGAGAAACAGAAGGTACCTATCATTAGGTAGCAGTTTCTTTTGAAATGATAAATAATCTAAAATCTAATGTGATGTCTCTAGTACTTTCTGGAAATGCAGAAACTACTGAATTTATAGTTTTAAGTGGGTGAACTGAAAGAAACGAATTCTCTCACTAAAGCTGCTGTAATTTTTTTTTCCCAGAACACAAACCAGGCATAGTGGCACACACTTGTAATGCTGCACTCAGGAGTTGGCAGACAAGAGGATCAGAAATTCAAGGTCATCATTACCTGTATGTCAAGATCAAAGCCAGGCTGGGCTAACATGACAACTGTCTCAGTTTTTTATTGTTCTGAGAGAACACCATATCCTACCAAAAAATGATCCATAATTTTACCAATTATACTATTCTTTCAACATACGTGTGTGTGTGTGTGTGTGTGTGTGTGTGTGTGTGTGTATTGGTTTTTCTAAGACAGGGTTTCTCTGTGTTGTTTGGGAGCCTGTTCTGGAACTCGCTCTGTAGACCAGGCTGGCCTTGAACTCACAGAGATCTACCTGGCTCTGCCTCCCGGGTACTGGGATTAAAGGCATGCGCCACTACGGCACTGGCTTCAGCTTTCAATATTTTTAAAAATTCACTCCAAGGGCTGGAGAGATGGCTCAAGTAGTTAAGAGCACTGGCTGCTCTTAAAGAGGTCCTGAGTTCAATTCCCAGCAACCACATGGCGGCTTACAACTGTCTATGGGATCTGATGTGCATGTACATGCAGACAAATATACATAAAATAAATAAATCTTTAAAAAATTCATTCCAAAACATCATATTTAATAATTACAATAAAAAATTTGTTGACAAAGACTTTTTTTTCCCTGAATGGTTATACCAAAATTAGTTTATTTATATCACTTTTATTATTTAAAAAAATGCTCTATAATCAAGCCTGTTGGTGCACAATCTTTGTACCTAGCCAATTCTAAAATGAGTTGAGTCAAAGGATTATTCTGAAAACATTAATGCAGGAAAAGAAAAAAGAATCCCTCCCTGAGGACAGAACCTCACAGAATCAGTAAAATGAGGTCCAGATTAGTTTGTATGTATTACTACCAATTCCCAAGAGACACTTTATGTGGTGACCCTAAGTCCCAGCACACTGGAGGCAGAAGCAGGAGGATCTCTGTGAATTTAAGGCCATCCAGGTCTGTCCTGGTCCTGGACAGTTGGGGCACTGAAGACAGACCCTGTCTCAAAAACTAAATACTAAAAATTCAACTGTAGTATGCCATCAAAGGCTGCAGATGTAGGACAGCGGGCTCAATGTTTGCCTCCACTACAGAAAGCCTGGAGGAGTTCAATCTCCAGCGCCACATCAACTGAAATTTGTTATGCCAGCATAAGTGAAGAAGAGACAGAAGGACCAGACAGAAGAACAGAAGTTCAGTCCTACTTGTCTACACAGCAAGTTCAAGGTCAGCCTGGAATACAAGAGACTGTTTCAGAAAGTCCATAGAAGAGGTTAGGGAGATGGCTCAGCAGTTCAGAGGACTGGCTCCAACAGGTTTTGGTTCTCAGCACCCACACAGTGGCTCACAACTCCAGTCCCAAGAGATCCAATGCCCTTTCTGGCTGCTGCAGGCACCATGCACACATGTGGTGCAGAGACAGGCCCGCAGACAAAACATCCGTAACCCACAATAGCAACTTTTTAAAAACTTTCAATACTTTATACTATATAACAGCATTTAATTTTATAGAGAAATGACTCATTAGACAATCAAATGCACAAGCAGAGCGGCACTAAGTGCCATGGACCTGCTGCTCTGTTCACATTAATCACAGTCCAACCTATGGTGTGGGAGTCTTAAGACACACCTAACATTGCCACATGTAGCTCTGGTGGTAGGAGTTAAGAAAGAAGCTGGATGGAATTACTATTGTAGAAGGAAATAAAAAACTCAATTCTATGACTCCTTCCTTCATTTCTTCTGTGTGACCACCATTAACTCCCCATGTACCTTCAACCTTGAAACTGAATTAGGCAGGTTTTAAAACAATTTATACAACATATATTTTTAAGATTCCTACAGCTAACATTCAACTTTTATATTAAAAGCACTAAGAGCAGCAAAATAACTATTATAATTTCAGAGAAATTCAACTAAGAGTACTGCTTCAGGTAGCCAGAATAGTTAAAAAAGAAAAAAGAAAAAAAAAACCTCAGAGAAACACTGTAGGTAGCAGCTTCAAAAAAATATGTAGTGCCAAGTGGTGATGGCACACACCTTTAATCCAGTACTCAGGAGGCAGAGGCAGGCAGATCTCTGTGAATGCGAGGCCAATCTGGGCTGTTACAAAGAGAAACTTTTTGTCTCAAAAAAACCAAAGGAAAAAAGGAAACAATGTGTTACTATTAATTTTAAATTTATATAAATATACATTTGTTATATACTTACACATCTAATATACATAATTATATATGCACATATTATAAATATATAACTTATATATATAAAATACAAAACATGAGTTACTATTAATTTAAATAAATCCAAGAAAAGATTATTATCAAGAACCTGTCAAAGCTTTACAATATGTTATATGTGTGTGTCTGAGCACGCCTCTGTTCAGGTGTGTGTGCAGGTGGCAATGAGGATGCCAGGCTGTCTTCTCAGTTGTCCTCTACCTTGTAATGTGCTCACAGATTGGGCTAGAGCTGACCAACTGTCTCTGTACCAGTGTTAGTTACAGAAGCACACCACTGCCCTCGGATTTTCACATGGATATTGGGAACTGAGCTCAGGTCCTCACGCTTAGTCCACACTTGACTGACAGAGCCATCTCCCCAGCCCAAAGCGATACATTTTTAAATACTTAATGGTTAGCACATGCCAAACATATTACATGTCCAAGCCTTTTATGTAACACCCTGAATGCACCCCAAACTTCCAAGGTAGATTCTATTATCATTCTTACTCTGCAAATTAGGAAAAGGCCTGCCCAAGGTCATGTAACAAGTAAATGACTGATTTCTAATCTAGCTGTATTTAGTATTGTCCAGTATGTTAGCAGAAAATTCATAAACAGAGGACTTTAGCACAAGAGCTTTCCATTATCAAATATTTAAAAGCTAGGACATGTCAGCCCCTTAAGTGATGACAAGATAGGGCTGTTTGGGCTCTCTAATTGTAGTCAAAAGAAGGGAAACAAAATTCACGCATCATTTCAATAGAGAATATAAATATAAACAGGATGAACTGAGCTAAGATCTGACTTCAATATCTGATAACATAACCTTTCCAGAAAAAAAGCAGAAAACTCTCAGGCAAGGTGAAACAAGGTAGTGAAAAAAAAAAAAAAAAAAAACCACTGTGGGCTGGATGGGGAGTTGGCTCAGTGATTGAAGTCTTGCTACATAATCCTGAGAACATGAATTTAGGTCCCAGATCCCATCCCACATAAAGGTAGAAACAGAAAAACCGAACCCACAAAGTTACCCTCTTTGTGCCCCCCCTCCCCCGACATAAACCATGCACTAACATACAATCAAAACTTGTGGTTAGAAACACCGACTCCCTCAGGCTGGAGAGATGGCTCAGAGGTTAAAAACACTGGCTGCTCTTCCTGAGGTCCTGAATTCAATATCCAGCAACCACATGGTGGCCCATAAGCCATCTATAATGAGATCTGGTGCCCTCTTCTGGCACAACACTTGTATACATAATAAATAAGTGAATATTAAAAAGAGAAACACGGACTCCCATGGTTTCTTTTTTTTTAATGGCCCTTTTGTTTCATTATTGTCTGTTTGCTTTTTGTTTTGTTTTAGCTGTGAGAGAGAAAACATAAAGTTGAGTGGGTAAACACAGGTTAGTTCATACAGGGCCTCATAACTAGCATTCAGTGCTAGCTCATCATTAAGTTATTGGTAATAATAGGGAGTCAGTGAAGAGTTTTGGACCAGGAAATGGCATGATCTGAATGAAATACAAAGATAACTTTGATTATATATCTGGAGTACACCAACGTAAAAACACTTATAGGAAGGATTACAGCATGAACTTGAACTTGAATTTGAGGCCAATCAGGAGTTTGTGGGAAATGGGAGAGATTATCTGCTATGAAATCAAGGTTAACATATAGACTAATGTTTCTCAAACTGTGGGTTGCATCAGATATCCTGCATATCAGATATTTACATTACGATTCACAAAAGTAGCAAAACTACAGTTATAATTTTACAGTAGCAACCATTTTATAATTACAGTAGCAACAAAATGATTTTATGGCCAGGGTCACCACAACATAAGGAACTGTATTAAAGAGTCACTTTACGAAAGTTGAGAAGCACTGACCCAGACTTTTGAGTCTAGTAATGCAAAAGTTTTTAACTGGGTCCGTATCAGAACCAGTTACTAAAAATCAGTTTTGACTAAGCTAGGTCTAAGATACCATGCATGGTCAGTATACCTAAGAGGTCAGGGTCTAGTATTCAAAACTTGACTTCCACAAATATATAAATGACAAAAGGCTTAAGGAGAATCAGATTTTTGTACACTGGGAAAATGATACAGTAACCACTGAATTCTACTCTAAATGCACACAAGCAAATCTTTAAGGCCAGGAATGGTGGTGCACAATTTTAATTCTAGCAATCCAAAGACAGAGGTAGGTCAGTCCGTGAATTCAAGGCCTGCCTGGTTTACACAGCAAGTTCCAGGCCAATCAGAGCTATAAATAAATTTCAAAATTAATCAATTATGAGTTAGTACACTTCTCCTGAATTACTACTTCTTTATCTATAGTCTTCCTTCCCCATCTCTCTAAACTCCTGATTATAATAGACTTCCATCTTAGAAAAAATCCAAATTTAAAAATTCAAATAAATAATTACCCTCCCAAATTTTGGGAACACAAAAGACCATCATACACCTAGTTCATCATTAATTTATTTTAAAGAATTGTTTTAAAAGTTAATAACCACAACAATATGGATACAGCAGCACTGTCTTTCCAAAGGTAAATGGTATGTATATCCACTGTAGATTAAAATATTTTAAACCTATTTTGAAATTAAAGTATTATTAACTTCCCAGGTGAAGGTGGTGCACACCTTTAATCCCAGCACTCAGGAGCAGAGGCAGGCAGATCTCTGTGAGTTTGAGGCCAGCCTGGTCTACAATACCCTTCAATCAGTCACATGTGGTTACAAGAAAGAAAACAGTTCAACATTCCGCTGTACAGAATACTAACTTCCTTTACCCAATCAGTTCTCTAGCCATACACCCACCTGGGGCAGGTCAGACAGACTGCCTCTGGTGATCACAGAAACACACAGGGCGTCCTGCTTCTCTTCTTCACACCATTCGTGGGGCTAGTAAAACCTAACACAGTGCCAGGTAGTCCTTATTTTACTAACAAATAATTCTCAAAGCCTTGCTACTTGTAGCCAGCCATCACTCTTGAAAAAGTGGATATTACTAAGAGGATAACTTTTTGATCACATAGCATCTATTATTTTTTTCACTTTTTTTAACTCTGAAAACTTCATACATGTACATAGCATGCACATTCTGATCACTTCCACCCCTCATTCCCTGTGTCCAACTTTCCCTTTAATTTCTCCCTTAATGTCTTTAATGTAGTGTCTTAAATCTCTAGCTTAAAACAAGAGTGCCCAGTCAGGCATGAGGGCACATTTATATCCCAGCACTTCAGAGCCAGAGGCAGATGAATCTCAATACCAACCAAGTCTACACAGTGAGTTCTAAGCCAGGGATACACAGTGATATCCTGTCTCAAAAACAAACAACAAATGTCCCCAGCATTGAATTGAAAAATAAATTTAAAAAATTTTAAAGGGGACTTAAAGGCTTATTATAAAATTTCAAGATCACTTTTAAGTTTACTATCTCAGTCCAGATACGGTGGCATTTTATCCTCAAACATGGGAGGCAAACACCTGCTGATCTCTGTGAGTTCAGGCTTGCCTGGTCTACATGGAACAAAAGAGGCCAGCCAGGGCTACATAATGAGACCCTGTCTTTAAAAATATAGTCAAGTTTTCTACTTCATCGTCACTTCCCCTTGAAATTTGAAATCTCCACTTGCTTTTTGTTCTACGCCTAACCTCTGCAAAATGAACTGTCATTTGAGCTGAAAATGCTAACAGGACTTACGTCTCATGAGTTCCAAAAAAGAAAATGGGTAGTTTGTTTGTGGGTGGTTTCACGGCTCCATCAGGAACTTCATCTACCTAAAAGAAAGATCAAAAAAGTTAAAAGTTTTTTAAATGTTACGCATCTCAACACACATGAGTGAACTCAGAATAAAATACCCCAAATGGATCTGATACAAAATCAAGTCATTTTACAAATCCATTCAAATAAGTTCTAAAAGGCAAGATTTTACTTTCCCCAGAACTCATTTGGTAGCAAAACCTATACCACGCCCCACCCCCCTTTTTTGGTTTTTCAGAGACAGGGTTTCTATGTGTAGCTCAGGCTGTCCTTGAACTCAGAGATCCACCTGCCTCTGCCTCCCAAGTGCTGGAGTTAAAGGCTATGGCACAACTGTCCAACCCAATAGCAAATCTTAAGGCAGTGTACCACAATTAGCTTTCCTAAAATCCCAGTTACTTAATCTTTAACCACATTTGACACCAAGCATTTCCTATAGGGCATCTCAATCCTGCAGGAGGGCTCTACAAATCTGAGTAATGGGAGCTAGAGAAGTGACTCAGTGGTTAAGAGCACGTGCAACTCTTCCAAAGGATCTGGGTTCACACCCTCACAAGCCCCTTTCAATCACTTCTTCTAGGGGGTCTGTCACCCTCTTCTGGCCTCCTCAGGTACTCATATACATATGGCATACAAACATACACACAGAAATAAATTTTTTAAAAAAACGTAAAACACAGGAAGGCATTACTTCCCAATATTTGAGTAACAATAAGGTCAGAAAAATGCTGGGCTGTGGTAGAGCATGCCTTTAATCCAGGACAGCCAGGGCTGTTAAACAGAGAAACCCTGTCTCAAAAAAACAAAACAAAACAAAAAACCCACAAAAAACACATTCAGGGGCTTCTAAGAAAAAGAAAATGAGAGGGAAGAGATTAAAAACATTCTATTCCAATCCAAATGAACTCATTAAAAGCAGAACTTGTAACTGGCGAGATGGCTCAGTGGTTAAGAATGCTTGCTAATCTTTTCCAGAGGATCCAGGTTCAATCCCTAGCACCCACATAGCAGCTCCAAACTGTCTAACTTGAGTTTCAGGGATCTAAAATCTTTTGTACAGTACAAATCACAGAAGTAGTGTACGGACACACATGCAGGCCAAACATCCATAAGCATAAAGGTTTTTTAAATTACTAATTTTTTAAGTGGCGGTGGTGGCACATGCCTTTAATCCTTGCACTTGGGAGGCAGAGCCTGGTCTAAAGAGGAACTTCCAGGACAGCCAGAGCTACATGGAGGAAAAATAAATTTTAAAGAAGAGACCCATTTAAATCAATAGGAAAATATTCTGATCCTTCAAAGGCTATTTTTACCTTTAGTAGCACTAACTCTTTAATCACCCAAGATATAGGGAGGATGGTATAGAAAAATAAAAAATTGTTTTTTGTTTTTCAAGACAGGGTTTCTCTGTATAACAGCTCTGGTTGTCCTGGAACTCACTCTGTAGGCCAAACTGACCTTGAACTTACAAAGACCCACCTGCCTCTGGAGTGCTAGGATTAAAGGTGTGCAACTGCAACACCACCACCACCACCACCACCACCACCACAAGCAGCAGTTGAAAAAAATTTTTATTTTTTAAACTATTTTTAACTAAATACAGGTGTATGTGTCTGCGTATGAGTATGCGCATGTTTGATGAATATGTGCACATGTGTGCAAATATGCCAATGCTGAGCTGGAGCCATCTCCCGAACATTGTGGTTTGAAGCAGCCTGATGTGAGTGCTGGGAACCGAACTTAAGACTCACTGGAAGAGCAGCCAGTGCTCTTACCCCCTGAGCCCCTTCTCCAGCCTCAAAAGTAGAAAATTGTAAAGCATTTATACCTGGCTTCTAACTGCATGGAACTCTGAATATGGGTATCGGATAACCCTGGACTTTATGACACCTCAAAATAAGCATGGATGTCTTAACATCCATAAAGTGTGGTGGGGGGAGGGGGGGAACGGACCTTAAACCTTCCCAAGTCCAGCAAGCCTTAGTTAAAGTTGAAATACAATGTTTTAGAAGTACATGGTTACAGAACTAAGAGAACCATATAGGAGGAGAAAGAAATTCAACTTTAGGTCTAAAGATGTCTGCAATACATGTAAAAGTCAAAGCATGCACAAAGCAATAGTTAAGAGGGTTTCCTGTAGGAAACAAATGAGAACACCAAATACAGACAAAGTATATGACTGAGAATTGTCCCAGTGAGGCTCTACCAAAAAGGTGTATCTATGGACGGGGGCAGCTGGGGAAGAGGGCAGCAGTACTCTGGGTAATGACTCTGTCTAACAAAGGGATTTCCCCAGCCTCCCTGCGGACAGGATTAAAACTATGGGATTTATCATTTTTAAGAAAACCCTTTCAAAGATTAGTTATGTATAGGAAAAAAAAAATAAATGAATCAGGCAGTGGTTGTGCACAGCTTTAGTCCCAGCACTTGGGAGGTAGAGGCAGGTAGATCTCTGTTCCAAGCCAGCCTGGTCTCCAGGACAGCCAGGGCTACATAGAGAAACTGTTTCGAAAAACAAAACAATGAAATAAAAACAAATAAATTGTATAAAAAAATTACAATTTCAGAACACCACAATTTATTTTTTTAAATGATTTTGAATTATCTAGTCAAAATTCTTTAAGTACTATCCATCAATGTTCTGATCCTAGGCACCATTATAAACTAACAAAAAAAAAAACCAACTTTTTTTTTTTCCTCCTGAAAATGGAGCTTGGGTGTTTCATGTCACATCTTGAGTCCTTAAGACTTCTCCGGTTACAGTTAACCCAGGGTATGGTCTAACACGCCCCCCCCCCCTTTTGCCTATGGAGAACAAAAAAAACGTAAAACAACTTCTTCAAGGTCATAAGGCAAGGAATGTGAATAAAAAGATCCAAGTGCATCACCAACTGTAAATCTTGTATTAAATATGTACAAATCTAGTTTAATCACATCTGACATGCAAGGGTTTGTAAACTGCCTATTTCGTTGACGACCTGTATTTTATTCAAAATTCCAAAATTTAAGGAAATTTCAAGGTTTCACTCATTTTTAAACATAAAAACCATACTTGATTATTTCATCTACAATGGAACATGAACTGAATGTCATCTCGAAACATTTCCTGGGAAGAACACCTGTCAGAGACTCAAAAGCAAGCCGGAGGGAAGCCGCGGGTGTGAAGGAAAACCTAGAATTTTACAATTGCACGGAGGAGTACTGGGGGGAAAAAAAAAAAAAGAAAACTAAAATGAAGGGTTCCAAGTAACGGTAACGGGAAGCGAGGGAGAGGACGGACAGAAAGGAACCGGAGAAGAAACGATGGGAAGGCAGGCAGGCAGCAGGCCTCTGGAAAGGCTGCCGCCGCACCGCTACACCGGGGCTACAAATCACTTACTCGAGCTGGCCAATGAGGATAACCTTTCATCTTGGCGAAGATGAGGTCTCCAGGTTTGAAATCGCGAGTCATGTTTGGAGGGGCGACGCCGCCGGGAGTCCCAAGACCAGAAGGGGGAGCAGCGCAGCCGCGATCGGGAGATGCGAGCGCGGACACGAGCTGCGCCTGGCGGGCCCGCGGGCGGGGGAGGATGCCTCGGGGTGTCCCGACGCGCCTGCGAGGGACAGCAGGGAGGGCGGTTAAAGCGCAAACCCCGGGGAGGGGCCGCGGGGAGGAGGGCAGGGGGGAGGGGAGGCCGCGGAGGGGGAGGGGGAGCCGCCTGCGCGCCTCCTCGGAGCGCGGCCTCGGCCCCGCGCAGCGCCGGGGCCTGCGGCGGCGGCGGCCGCCACCTGAGGCAGGGATGCTGCCCGCCCGGCCGCCCTCCCTCCGGCCGGCCTCCCACCCCTACCGCTCCCAGGGCTTTTCCCACGGGCCGCAGCCCACGAGGGAGGGGCGCGGCGGGAGAGGAGGAGGGAGGCAGCGAGCGCGGCCGCCCGCTTCCCACCCGCGCCGAGCGGGGGCGGGGCGGCCCTCACCTGCCGGGCGGCGACGCTGGGGCTGCGGGGCGCGCTGGCCGCCTCTGCCCACGTCCACGCCGGCCACCTGCGCCACCAGCTGCCGCAGAGGCGTCTCAACGGCTCCGAGCTGCAACCGCCACCGCCACTGCCGCCGCCGCCGCTGCGCCGCTCCCGCGCGGCTCCCGCTCGGCGCCCGCTAGCGCTGGGCCGTACCAACTGCTCGCCCAGGTGGGGGTGGCGCGCCGACCGGAGAGGCCCGTGGCCCGCAAGCTGAGCTCTTGGAGACCCGCGGGCCCCACAGGTGTCCCTTCCTCCAGGGAATGGAAAGCAGGTGCGGCGGGACCCGCGTGAAGGGGAGGGCCTCGGGGCGACGCCCGCGCCCGAGCTGCCCGCCTCCTCCCCCCGCAGCAGGCACGGTGGTCGCGCCCGGCCCGCCCCTGCTGGCTGCTCTGCGTGTGTGTATTTGTATGTGTACTGTATGTAAAAGGCGGGGAGGGAGGAAACGATTGTTGTGGACCCGGTTTGGGGGCGGGTATCCGGGCCTGTAGCCCACGGCTGCAGGTTTAAGAGAAATTGGCAGTCCAGGGTGCTTGTTCTCGCATCCTTCTCCAAGGTGGGAGTACTATATGTAATGCTCCTGCGCGGTTTACATCATCCAAAAAGAGGAGCTGTGCAAAAACCCAGAGATCAAATTGGACCGTGAAGCAGTTGCAGGGTGTGCACCTTGTAGGCCTCGCACACATCGCAGAATGGGCTTTGCAGTCTCCTTTTCCTGGGGATGTAACATGAGAAAGCCCTATTTCATTTCTTTGACATTTCAACCACAGAGAACCGTTAAGAAAAATGCACTCCCAGTGGATGCAAAATGCGAAGGGTACAAAACAATGACACCGAAAGCCTAGTTAGCTTGTTAGGATATGGATTTCGGCCCAAACTAAATTTTAGCTGCACTTAAAATTTTATTTCCTTAAAAGACTGGTAGCTAGTAGGTGGTACACGAGAGAAGTGTTACTAACCCCTACATATTTCGTCTCTTAAAATACTCTTAAAGGGTTTCTAAAGGCGGTCTTAATTTTGATTCTTTAGCCAATGCATATTTTTAATATTTTGTAATATACCCAGCCTTCTGACATGGATTGACACGTCATGATTTTTACTGAACCACAACCATCCGATTTTACTTATCCATTAACACCCAGGTTCCCAATACATATATGGTAAATTAGAATCCATTTAAGTATTTAAAAAAATGAATCTTTTCTCTCATCCTTCATTGAATCTCCCCAAAATGCTCTTATAATAAAGCACTGTTTGGTGTTGAATATACAGCCATGAACAAGATAAGATATTTCCTATATAAAACAGGCTAAAAATATTAAGAACATTAAAAATATTAAAATATTTAAATATTGATATCTATCTAGTACTGCTTTTTAAAAAAGATTCACAGTTGAGAATAAGTCAGGAAAAGCTTTGAATAAGCAAAAATTGAGGGATTTCATTTTTTTAGAGGAATATTCCATGCTTTCAAAGGAAATAAGACACCCCAATGTTAAATGGGCTGCAAGGGAGCATCTGTAGATCTGCATTGTGCAGAGGGTTCCATGTGGAGCTAAAAGAAATAAAGGGAATTACTGGTGACATGTCTCCAAGCTTCTCATTCTGAACTTGATATTTTGTATTTAGGGGGCGAGGTTGCATGGCAAGAAGGAGGTAAAACTGATTCTTTAAGACTGGCTTATTGCTGGGCATTGGAGGCACACGCCTTTAATCCCAGCACTCAGGAGGCAAGCAGGTGGATCTCTGAGTTCAAGGCCAGCCTGGTCTACAGAGCAAGATCCATGACTGCCAGAGCTACACAGAGAAACCCTGTCTCAACAAAAATAACAACAAAAAACTGAATTATAGATGTTTCAATGCAGATGTGAGCAGAAAGAGACCCTTTTTTATGTGACTGTTGATTAAGAAGGAAAGGGGGGGGGGAGGAAGAAAATGCAAAACTAAGCAATTACCAAAGCAACTGTCAGGTGTGGGTGGTAAATCATGGCCCCGAAGAGGGACAGAAAGATGTCTAGAGGGAAAGTGTCTAATCCTGAGTACTAAATATCAAAGCAGCACCCGGCTGTCATTTTTTGTGAATCCCCCACCCCCCCACCCATTGTCCTCAATTCTACAGGGCCTTGAAACTGCAATTGTGCTCAGGCCCCAAGGCATGGGCTTCACCTGAGGACTAGCTAGCAGCTCAGCCCTCCCCCATCCACGGGTCTGAATTTTAACTAGATCCTGAGAAGGTTTTGTTTTTGTTTTGTTTTATTGTTTTTGTTTGTTTGTTTTTGTTTTTTGGTTTGTTTTTTTTTTTAGCTGTGGTGGGGGCACTGCCTATGGAGATCAGGGGACACCGTGTTCCAGCAGGTTCTCTCCTTCCACCATGTGAGTCCCAATATTAAACTAAGGTCACCAGGTTTGACAATGGGGTCCTTACCTACTGACATACCTTGCTGTCCCTCTTCCCATCTTAGGTGATCCTTACAAATATTCCAGTTGTAGAGAAAATTCACAATCCACTGGACGTTCCCCACAGTGGTCAAGTCTATAATCCACGCATCAGTAAAACTCAGGCTGGAGGATGAGAAATTAGAGGCCAACCTGTAGGCACAGCCGTTTCTTAAGATTTATTTATTTATTTATTTATTTATTTATTTATTTATTTATTTATTTATTTATTTATTTATGGCACAGCCATTTCTGAAAGAGAGAGACACACACGGAGAAGGAGAGAATGTCAGATGAAGATCTATATTGCTAACGAAGATGTATATTGTGTTAGTGCTAAATGGCCGTGACAACAAGTCAAGGAGGTGGTTATTGTGAGTGGGGATAATCAGGAAATAAAGAGAAGGGACATGCACTTGATGTATTAGGGCCGAACCAATATGATACTTACACTCACTGTACATTTTGGCAGTTTTAGCTAGTGGTAGCCTGAAACACAACAGGCGATACCTTTTAGACAACAAATCAAGGCAAAACAGGTGGTGGTTTCAACCTCTGGAGAACAAAGGGCCACGATCCCTGGGAACAACAGTTCTGAATCTGAGTGGGAGGGCAGAAAAGGAGTGGGGGATGGAAATGACTGGGTGTGTGAAAACCACTGGCAAAGCTTTGCTCCTTCCCCCACGGGGGAAAGAATACACTTTCTAAAACTGTAAGCAGCTAGCCAGAGAGCAGGCAAACCTAAATACATTCTTCCCATTCTGCAGACGAGAAAGCGGGCTTACAGAAGTTAAGCAGCTTGGAGTGAAGGAGTCGGGGCCAACTTGCAGCCCTTCTGTTCTCTGCTCTGCGCCCTTTTGTGATTTTACAAGCCCTCTAGGTTGCCCAGGAAGGCTGGAGGGTGCCGAAGAATGAGAATGGCCCGTAATTAGAAAAAGATGCTGGAAGTAGATGCAGGCCAGTTCTCTTATTGCAGCTTCAAATTCCCTAACAATCTCCCCCCGACCCCACCCCATTCCCCAGATGGTCCCATCTACCAGCTCTTCTGTTAACTCTTTCTGGGCCTAAATAATTCAACCCAAAAATCACACCTAGCTATCATCTTCTAGTGACATAATTTCTTATTTATGACCTTCCTAGTCTTTAAACTACTTAGAACAAACACTGTCCTCATCAGTGCCTGTGTTTTACAGGTACTCAGCGCTTTTTTTTTTCCAAGATGGAGTTACTGAGTGAACAGTAAGAATAGACAGATGATAAGCCCTGACACAACTCTAAATCTTTAGGCTAAAACAGGTCAGAAACACATGAGGCTGTGGCATGTGCTCCTCAGGAACTTGAGGCTGGAGCAGTGGTTCTCAACCTGTGGGTCCAGAAGGGATCACATATCAGAAATTTACATTAAGATTCATAACAGAAGCAAAATCACAGTGATGATGTAGCCACAAAATAATTTTATGGTTGGGGTCACCACAACATGAAAACTGGATGAAAGGGTTGCAGCATTGGGAAGGTTGAGAACCACTGGGCTGAAGGATCACAAGTTGGAGGCTAGCCTTTACCCAGCAGGCAGGAGCCCTGAGGTCAATCTTCAGGGCTGGGATTTTTAAATTTTCTGTGTTTATTAATAAAAACCCTAACTAAATGAAGATATTCATATTTATTTTATGATTTTTTTCATCTACTTTAAGATTGACTTTAAAAGCAGTAATGTTTTTTCTCTACAAATCATTTAACAAGAGAGATGGCTCAGTGGTTAAAAATGTTTGCTGCTCTCCCAAGGACCTGTAATCAGATGCAGATACCCAAACACAGACCCATACATACATCATACATACATACACACTACATACATACACACTGCATACATACATACTACGTACATACACACACTGTTTTAAAAATAAATTTTAAAATATATTTATTTAAATTTTAAAAGATATTTAATGAATGAAACTTGATGCTTATTACAAAAATATTCCTTCATACTTTCACACAATTCTTCCCTTTCATACAGATTTGCTAACCTACCTCACACTTAATAGTAATTACTGATCTGTTTTATTATTGCTAATCCCAAACATGCAAGGAGAAAGACAGGCAACTCAAGTCATATTGGCCAAATTAATTAAAACAAGCTTTTTGATTGTTTGGCTTTTGTTTTGTTGGGTTTTTTTCTAGATGAGGTTTCTCTGTAGCCCTGACTGTCCTGAGACCAGGCTGGCCTCAAATTCACAGAGATCTGCCTACCTCTGCCTCCTGAGTGCTGGGATTAAAGGTGTGCACCACCACCATCCAGCTGGTTTGGATTTTTGCTCACACATTTTTTTTTAATGTAAATATCGCTGACTTGTTATTATGTTTTCCACAGTGATCAGCAGAAAATTTTGGCTTAAATACATCTATTTTCAAGATTTATCAACCTAGAATAACATGAAAATTAAGAGCTTTTAGAAAATTGAGTTCATGTACAGATTGGAAAATACAGAGTACTTGAAATGGATTTTTAAATTTTCTGTGTTTATTAATTACCCTGCTGGGGCGGAGGGAGTAACTCAGTAAATAAATACTTCCTGTGCAAATGAGAACATGATTTCAATTCTCAGAACCCATGGGAGAAAAGGCCAGCAAGGATGGCAGGCACATGGATGTGTTGCCAGTGCTGGGAGGTAGCAGAAGATCCCTGGGACTAGCCTAGCCTACTTAGAGAAAAGGCCAGCAAGAGATTCTGTCTCAAAAATAAGGTGCATATAGCTGGGCAGTGGTGCAGCATGCCTTTAATCCCAACACTCAGGAGACAGAGGCAGGAAGATCTCTGAATTTGAGGCCAGCCTGGTCTACAGCGTAAGTTCTAGGACAGCCAGGGCTACATAGAGAAACCCTGCCTCAAAAAAACAAAACATAAAATTTTTTAAAAGTGAGCCGGGATGCAGAGGCAGGCAGATCTCTGTGAGTTCGAGGCCAGCCTGGGCTACGAAATGAGTTCCAGGAAAGGCGCAAAGCTACACAGAGAAACCCTGTCTTGAAAAACCAAAAAAAAAAAAAAATTTAAAGTGCATTGTTCCTAAGGATTGACACCCAAGGTTGACCTATGGCCTCTACATGCACACTCACACACATGCATGTGCACCAGAGAGAGAGAGAGAGAGAGAGAGAGAGAGAGAGAGAGAGAGAGAGAGAGAACACAGAACCATGCATTTTCAATTTACATTAGTATAATTTTTTTTTCTTTTCCTGTCCTTTTCTTCCCTCCCGATTCCCTTCCTTCCTTTCTCTCTTCTCACCTGTGCTGTGGGATGGTCCTTTTGTACATTGTGAATATGTATTACTCTCATTGGTTAAAAAAAAAAAGCTGTTTGGCCTATGTCAAGGCAGGATAAGTTTAGGCAGAACAATCAAACTGAGGACTCTGATGAGCCAGCTGCCCAAGATGCAAGATGCCAGAGGACCAGTAAAGCCATGGCCATGTGGCAATACACAGATTAATAGAAATGGGTTAATTTAAATGTAAGAGCTAGTTAGCAATAAGCCTGAGCAACCAGCCAAGCATTTATAGTTAATATAAGCCTCTGTGTGGTAATCCGCTGGGTATTTGGAAACAGATAGTGGGAAGAAAACTCTGCCTCTGTTTACATTCCTGTCTTTCCCTTTTTCCTTCCACCTTCTCTGCTTGTTTTTTTGAGACAAGGTCTCATGTAGTCAAGGCTGACCTTGAACTGCTGCTCCTCTTGCCTCAACATCCAGGATTATAGGTGAACACCACCACATGCAACTTCAGCTGTGTAGCTTTTTAAAATACTTTGTAAATATTTGTTTGGGGGGGGGGGGTTGTTTTATTTTGTTTTAAATTGGCCTGAAGTGGTGGCATACACCTTTACTCCCAGCACTCTGGGAAGCAGAGGTGGGTGGAACTATGTAAATGGAAGTTTCTGTCACCAGCAACTCCCAAATACCCAGAAACCACTTCCCAAATTATTGACTCAGAGGCTTAATATTACTTATAAAAGCTCAGCTGGTAGCTTAGGCTTATTACTAACTAACTCTTACACTTAAATTAACCCATAATTCTTATCTAGTTTAGCCACATGGCTTGGCGCCTTTTCTCAGTATGGCATTCTCATCTTGCTTGCTTTGCATCTGGCTGGCGACTCCTGACTCCACCCTTCTCCTTCCCAGCATCCTCAGTTTGGCTTTCCCACCTAACTTCCCACCCAGCTACTGGCCTGTCAGCTTTTTATTAACCAATGAAAGCAACACATACTCCCAGCACACAGAAGGACCACCCCACTGCAGAGGATCTCTGTAAGTTCATTGCCACACTGAATATACAGTAAGTTCGAGATCATCCAAAGCTACACAGTGAGATGCTGTCTCAATAATTTTTTTATTATATTCTTATTTATTAATATGTATGTGAGGTTAAAGGACAATTCCATCTACCATGTGAGTCCCAGGGATCAGTTGAGGTTGTAGTAATAGTTTAACTGCAGAAGGTATCATTGGCAGGTTTCAGCCAAGGGGCACCACCAAGGCATACCATGCAACAGAGCTCATGTAGGTTGTTTTTTTTTTTTTTTTTTTTTTTTGTGGTGGGGGAGGGTGCAGAGATGGCCTCTAAGTAAGAGCAGAAGGAAGAGAGAGTGGGGTGAGAAGGGCTTGCTCTTTAGAAGGGGATACAGCACATGCGAATAAGGAGCGTGCAGTGTCACATCTTGGCTGCTGCTGCTGACATGTCCTGCTAGGTCCCCGAGGGCAGGCCTGTGTAAATGCCTGAATGCTAACAGTTGTCTCTGGTTATTAGGCTTGGTGGCAAGTGCTTTTACCCAGTGAGACATCTCACCAACCCCATTAGATGGGTTTTTCAAAAAGAAAGAAAATGGAGGTGCAAGGGAGGGTTTGAAGTGAGAAAAAGGGTAATTATATTAATTTCAAAAGATAAAAAAATTTAAAAAGAAAAATTTTAAATAGAAATGTTAAATGGAGCCCATTTAGGTAGTCTATACTCTTTACCTAATTTGGGTGTTTGGCCATTTATAATCAGATGGGTGGGATTGTTTGTTTGTTTTATTTACTTATTTATTTGTTAATGTGTCTAAGTGTTTTGCCTGTGTGTATGTGTACTACATGTGTGCTTGGTGCTCATGGAGATCAGAAGAGGGTTTCAGGTCCCAGGAACTGGAGTTACAGATGGTTGTGAACTGCCATGTGGATGCTAGGATCCAAACTTGGGTTCTTCGCAGGAGCAACAAGTGCTCTTAACCACTGAGCCATCTTTCCAGCCCCACTAGATGGGTTTTAAATCTGTGTTTGTGTGTGTGATAAGTATTGGCTTTTCCTCATGTCACTAGCATACTATTAAGACAAAAGTGAATTTTATTGCCATTTTCATATATGTAAACACACACTGATCCTGCTTACCCCAAACTTCTCTCTCATCCCTCTTCCATTTCCTTTACTTTCAGATGGGTTTTGTATATGAATGTGAGGGTGGTATATGTACATGTTCATGAGGGAGAGTGCATGTGCATGTATGTATGCTTGTGAAGGCTAGAGGTCAACTTCAGGTGTCTTTCTCTATTGCTCTCCGTGTGTGTGTGTGTGTGTGTGTGTGTGTGTGTGTGTGTGTATGTGTGTGTGCATGCCATGGGATGTTGAAGTTATAAGACAACTTGTGAAAGTCAGTTCTTTCCTTCCACACTATGTGGGTGATGTGGAATATTCCTTTACACTATGTGAAGATATGTCACTGTGGTTGGTTTAATAAAAAGCTAAACGGCCAATAACTAGGCATGATTTTTCAGGCAGAGAGAATGCTGGTATAGCTGAAGTTTTCCTGGTCCTGCCTGGCCCACGGTCAGGACAAATCTCTCCCACTCACATCCCCCAAGTAAACACACCGAGATGCTTATATTATTTACAAACTGTATGGCCATGGCAGGGTGCTTGCTATCTGTTCTTATATCTTAAATTAACCCACTTCTATAAATCTATACCTTGCCATGTGGCTCATGGCTTACCAGTATCTTACATCATGTTTCTCCTGGTGGCTTGCAGCGTCTCCCTGCCTCAGCCTTCCACCTCCCAGAATTCTCCTCCTCCTTGTCCCGCCTACACTATCCTTCCTGCCTGGCTACTGGCCAATCAGCGTTTTATTTATCAATCAATCATAGTAACATATATTTACAGCATACAGGACATCCCACAGCTTGCTGGGAAGAAGAAGGTAAAGTCACCAGACAGACAGGGAACAAGAGATGCAGGAGGAGAGGTCAATGTCATGAATCATGTGGTAACACATAGGTGAATAGAAATGGGTTAATTTCAGTTATAAGAGCTAGTGAGACAGGCCTAGGCTATCGGCCAAGATTTCATAATTAATAATAAGTTTCTGTGTCATTATTGGGGAGCCAACAGTCCTACTGAAAATGTCCCACTACATGCAGGTCCCAGGAATAAAACTCAGGTCATCGAGGGGTTCAGCAGCAAGTGTCTTTCACACTGAGACACCTCACTGCCCTCTCCCTTGTTTTTTGAAAAAGGGTTTCTCAGTGAACGTGGAGCTCACCAATTAGGCTGGCTAGCCAGTGAACTCCAGGGATCTTCTGGTCCTGTCTCCCCAGCACTGGGATTCCAGGTGCATTGTGCTCACCATTGTTTTGTTTTGTTTCACATGTGTGCTAGGGGGGTCTGAATTCAGATTCTTGTGTTTGTGTGGCAAGTACTTTACCAACTGAGCCATTTCCCCAGTTCTTCAGAGAAGTGTTGTTGTTGTTGTTGTTTGGTTTTTTTGGGACAGGGTTTCTCTGTGTAGTTTTGGTGCCTCTCCTGGATCTTGCCCTGTAGACCAGGCTGGCCTTGAACTCACTAAGATCTGCCTGGCTCTGCCTCCCGAGTGCTGGGATTAAAGGTGTGTGCCACCACCACCTGGCCAGATAAGTTTTTTGTAACACTTAATCATACATAACTAATCAAATAATGTGGTGGTTTGAGTGTGAGTGGCCTCATATCATAGGCTCATATATTTGAATGCTTGGTCACCAGGGAGTGGAGCTCTGGAAGGATTACAAGGATTAGGAGGTGTGGCCTTGGTGGAGGAAGTGTGTCACTGTGGGTGAGCTTTGAAGTTTCAAACACCCAGGCCAGACTCTCTCTCTCTCTCTCTCTCCCTCTCCCTCTCCGGATCAGGATGTAGCTCTCAGCTACTGCTGTGTCCCCTGCCATGATGATAACAGACTAACCCTCTGAAAATGTAAGCAAGCCCTGAGTTAAATGCTTGCTTTCATAAGAATTGCCATTGTCACGGTGTCTCTTCACAGCAATAGAAGGGTGACTAAGCCGTATAACATATATAATAGATTTTGATAAAGCATTTGTTCATCATGAGAGTTCTATTGAAACTACTTCTGTTAAGCAGAGGCATCATAACCAAGGAATAATATTTAATGACTGTATTGAAATAGTCACTCACAGTCTTTCATTTGTACCAGTCATTAGATGAGGACAATGGGAAGCTGGCGAGATGACTAAGCAGTAAAGAGCATTTATGGTTTTCCCAAATTTAATTCCAGAATCCAACTTGGGCGGCTCATAAGTGTCTGTAACCCCAGCTCCAGGAACCTGACGTCTTCTGGCCCCTGCAGGCACCTGTACACATATGGCAGACACACAGACACATATATAAACTTTAAAACAAAAATCACAAAAAACATGTCTCTGTATGTTTAATTAAAGGGGAATATATATATATATATATATATGTTTCAGTCTTACAGTTAGCATATATTTAAATTTTTTACAACACATTAGGAATGTTTTAACATGTTACAGGATAAAAGCATTCTAAAGGTTAGCTAGAAAATGTTATAATAAATTTGAAATATATTATTATTTCAGAATACATTCCATTTGACAGAATCACATTTCTATCGTGAATTTGAACTGACATATTTGGAAATAGTAATTTTGGAAACTTCCCCGATATGTGTTAAAATCATGGTTTGCTAAGTGAGTGAGAAATCAAAGGGATATGTAAAGAGAACACTGAGGGGCTGGAGATGGCCCTGGGTTCACTTCCCAGCATCCACATGGCAGCCTACAACTGTCTGTAGCTCCAGTTCCAGAGGATCCGGTGCCCTCTTCTGACCTCTGCAAGCACCAGGCCTGCATGTGCAAAATACTCATTACACATAAAATAAGACCACTGAGAAGAAGTATTTCTTTGAAAGGAACGAGGAGACACTGGAATAGTCCGTATTTCTTGTCAGTGCTATGTCTGCTTTGCTCAGGTGAGAGTCTTTCATGCTCTTTTTCTATAATTTGAGAGGTAGAAGAGACAGAACTGGGCCATTGTCTGCTGTTGTTAGGCAATAAGTGCTTATAAGGAAAATAGAAAAGCCACAAGTAAAGATCCAATTAATGCCATAAGCTTGAATTCCACAAACTTTTTATTTTTTTGAGACAGGGTCTCATGTAACCCAGATTGGCTTGTTCAAACTTGCTATGTAGTCAAGGATATCCTTGAACTTCTGATTCTCCTGCCTCTGCTTGCTAAGTGCTGGGTTTATACGCATAACATGGGATGGGAGGTTTTTGTTTTTGTTTTTTCGAGACAGGGTTTCTCTGTGTAGCTTTGTGCCTTTTCTGGAACTCACTTGGTATCCCAGGCTGGCCTCAAACTCACAGAGATCCACCTGCCTCTGCCTCCCGAGTGCTGGGATTAAAGGCGTGCGCCACCACCGTCCAGCTGGACGGGAGTTTTTATGTTGTATTAGAACAAGAAATCGAACTCAGGGCCTTATCTGCCTTCTATGCAGGAACTCTATCAATCAAGCAACATTCCCAGTTCTCCAAACTTTAATAACAAATATCTGGAGTCAGGTTTGATGGTCTCTTTCCACAATCCCAGCACCAGACAGACTGAGGCAGAAGGATCCAGGAACTATTGGCTGGCCTGGGACTAAGGGAGAGACCATATTTTAAAACAAACAGAATACAAAACCATAACAAAAAGGTTACTATGACTCCAAAAATACTGACTCTAGGAAATTCAGTCACATGGTGAGATTTGCTTCTTCCTTCTAGAAGTTCACAAGAAACCAGTAGGCTATGTGTGCACAAATACATGCAGAAGCTTTTGCATCTTCAGGTCAAAAGTATAGACAATACAAATTCCATAAGTTATCCTGATGGGCAGTGGTAGCACACGCCTTTACTCCCAGCACTCTGGGAGGCAGAGGCAGGTGGATCTATGTAAAGGGAAGTTACTGTCCTACCAGCAACTCGCAAATACTGTGGTGATATTTTATTTGTGCTGAAATGTGATATTTTATTTGTATATTAATAAAGTTTGCCTGAAGATCAGAGGTCATAGGAGCCATAAACAGAAGTCAGGTGGTGGTAGCCCACACCCTTAATTCGATCACATGGCAGGCAGAGTTTCTGTGTGGTCAAGGACACAGCCAAGCATGGTGACACATGTCTTGAACCCCAGTACCAACCATAGAGGCCTGGAGGTCTGTATAGACAGGCAGTGACGAGGAAGTGATGTGGCTGGCTTAGAACCAATGAGAAGGCAGAATAGGAAGTCAATAAAAGCACAGGTTAGACAGGAAGAAGCTCTCTCTGGGGGAAGCTACAGTGTGATGGTGAGCTAAGGCTAGTCATGGCTATTCGCTACTTCTCTGATCTCTTCATCTATTACCCCTGTATTTGGCTCTGTGTTTCTTATTTAATAAGACTGTTTAGAAATTTTGTCTACCTGGCAGCCACTTCCCAAATAATTGACTTGGAGGCTTAATATTACTTATAAATGCTCAGCCGGTGTTCAGGCTTATTACTAACTAGCTCTTACACTTAAATTAACCCATAATTCTTATCTAGTTTAGCCACATGGCTTGGCACCTTTTCTCAGTACGGCATTCTCATCTTGCTTGCTCTGCGTCTGGCTGGCGACTCCTGACTCCACCCTTCTCCTTCCCATCATTCTCAGTTTGGCTTTCTGGCCTAACTTCCTGCCCAACTACCAGCCTGTCAGCTTTTTATTAACCAGTGAGAGTAATACATATTCATAGTGTAGAAAAGAGTTATTCCACAGCAGATCTCTGTGAATTCGAGGCCAGCCTGGTCTACAAAGTGAGTTCCAGGACAGCCAGAGCTGTTACACAGAGAAAACCTGTCTTCAAAAGTCAATAAATAAACAAATAGATAAAGTATCCCATTGCTTTCTCATTGAGCTTTATTTATACTCAGTTGACCATTATTTAAGTATCTGTGCATGTGTGTCTATGTGCACATGAATGTATGTGTCTATCAAGGCCAAAGCCTAGAGCTGGAGTTATAGGCTGTTGTGAGCAGCCTGACAGGGGTGCTTGGAAACTAAACTCAGTTCCTCTGCAAGAGCAGTACTCGTTCCTAACTCCTAACATCCCCTCCCCTCCAGGTATCTATTTGATCTTAGTTTATGACAAAGGAGCAGAACCAAGACTTTCCCCCATATTATCTCCATATGATCTCAGCTAAAACATAACATTGGCAATTTTTCCCCCTTATGGCTCAATATGCACTTTGTGCAAAAAAAAAAAAAAAAAAAAAAAAAAAAAAGGACTAGTGAAAGGAAAAATGAAAGAATAAAGAACACTATACTCCAGCTTGTGGGGAATCAAGTTGCTTCTTTCTCGCTGAGAACGTATTCTTAGTCAGCAACAAAATTCTAGAATAAAGCAATACTCTCCACTTTCAGGGGAAGCTTCCTGCCCGCTGCAGTAACATTTTGGTGGCGTCTTCATCCTCTGCTTCAACTGAGTGGGCGTGTCTGTTTCATTGATTGGCTGTCCATCAGACAGGAATCTGAGCTGCCTGGTTCACTAACCCTGTCGTTCACAATAGGCTCTCGTTGCTTTACTAAGTGGTTCAAGCTTCTTGGATCTTAAATTGCACCACAGAAGCATCCTGCCCCACTCCCTTCAAAATAATATGATCGCTGTTCTCAGTCTCCACGCCTCCCTTGGGCTTCTTGTGGAGCTCAGAGTCTCTCTCCTCACAAAAGAGGTTGGAGGAGGTCCTTACCGATGGCGCACAGCAGCCCCAGGAGGTGAAGGGAGAAGGCGGCAGCCGCAGCCGAGCATCAGGCAGAGGCCACTGCCATTTCCCCCCCAAGCTGTGCGCGAGCATCTTTAACATTTTTAATTTCTTACGTATTTTAAATTTGTATTATGAAAAACGTTGCAACTAAAGAAACACCACACGCAGACATCTAGAAATCTTTAAAGGAATGGCTTAATTAAGTGAAACATTCAACAATTATGATTTCTGGTTGATAGTATCGGATTCCGGTGGTGGTGGGGGAAGGGGGTGTTGTTTTGGTTTTGAGACAGTCTCACTCGGCAGCCCTGGCTGGCCTGGAAATGGCTGTGTAGATAACATTGGCCTGGAAACTGCTGCTGTCCTCCAGACTTGGGTCTGGTTTGCTGGGATTGCAGTGTGCTACCATACCCCACAACCCTCCCCCCACCCGGTGTGTGTGTGTGTGTGTGTGTGTGTGTGTGTGTGTGTGTGTGTGTGTGTGTGACTGAGGAATGAAGCTAAGGCTTCGTACACGCTAAGTAAGCACTCTACCACTACGTTGTCTCCCCAGCACCCCCTTCTTACTGCTTTCTGATTCTGTTAATAGTTGAGAGAGGTGTTTAAGTCTCTAACTACAATCGTGGGTTTACTCTTTATTCCATTTCAATTACATAGGTTTTGCTTTGTGTCTTTGTAGCTTTGTGGGGGCGGTGTGTGTGTGTGTGTGTGTGTGTGTGTGTGTGTGTGTGTGTGTGAATGCTTTTTTTTTTTTTTTTTGGTACGGCTGTCGTCTTTGCCCTGGAGACCTGCTTTATCTGTAATATAGCCACTCCTGCTTACTGTAGTATTTGTGCTTGTCTGTGTGTGATACTTGAACTGAACCTAGTCCCTTGCCCATGCTCCTTAGGAGGCATTCTACCACTGAGCTACATTCTCAGCCCTTTCTTCTATGGTTTGTAGTTTGAGACAGTCTTACTAAATCACTCAGGCTGGTCATGAACCATCTCTTATATCCCAGACAGGCCTTGAATTTGTGATCTTCCTGCCTCAATCTCCTGGGGTTGGGGGTATGCCTGGGCCACTTGGCCACTGGGCCCAGCTCCCTGCTTACTTTTTTGGTTTTGAGAGGCAGGGTATCTCTGTGTAGCCCTGGCTGTTCTAGAACTTGTTCTGTAGACCATGTTGGCTTCAAACTCAGAGATCTGCCTGCCTCTGCCTGCTGAGGGCTAAGATTAAAGACATATATCACCATGCCCGGCCTTCCTGCTTACTTTTGATAAACATTTGCATGATATGACTTTTCCAGTCATTTACTTTTTAATTTTAATACATATATTGCTTGACCATATTCCTCTCCCCCATTATCCCTTATCCCTCTTATTTTAAACTAGCCTGTCTATATGTTTGAGGTATTTTCTTAGAGACACACTGCAATTAGGTCATATTTTGTACCCATGATGCTCCTCTCTGTCCTTTAGTGAGTGGATCTAAATGGATTGTATCTAATGTCATCATTGCTATGTTAGGACTTTATTCTGGACTTCTGCTTTTTCTTCTCTGCCCTTTTCCTTTGTTCCCATTATTTGCTTTGTCCTACCTTCCTGCAGGATATTTCTCTATTAGAATTCCATTTTAGTTTGTCCTTGTGCCGTTGAGACTCCGTTTAGGCTGTGAGACTGGAGCTGCTGCTGCTGCAGTTAGGAAGGCAGGTGGAATGTGCATCTTCCCACAGGCACTTGCTCCAAACGCTATGCTGCATACACATAATTGATGTGGGACAGAGAAAAACCTACCCTTTTGAAAAAAAGAAAAGGGGAAGTGCTGGGGATGCTGTGAATGTGTTGCTCTGACTGATTGATAAATAAAACGCTGATTGGCCAGTAGCCAGGCAGGAAGTATAGTGTAGGCGGGATAAGGAGAGAGGAGAATTCTGGTAGATGGAAGGCTGAGTCAGGAGGCGCTGCCAGCTGCCACTGCCCTGAGAAGCATGATGTAAGACACCAGTAAACCACGAGCCACGTGGCAACTTATAGATTAATAAAAATGGGTTAATTTAAGATATAAGAACTAGATAGCAAGAAGCCTGCCATGGCCATACAGTTTATAAGTAATATAAGTCTCTGTGTGTTTCTTTTATAAGCAGTTGTGGGGTCTGTGGGGCTGGGCAGGACTGGAGAAAACTCCAACTACAGATAGCCTGCCTGGTTGACATTCAGCAGTTCAAAGGAAGCACAGAATCCTTCCTTATTTTGTCTCCTTGGCATCCCCATTGTGTCCATCACTCTGACAAAATGACCAGGCGATCACCTGAGAGGGAGAAAGGGGGTTTTTTGGCTCATGAATTCAGAGATTCTAGTCCACGGTCACGTGGTCGCCTTGCTTTGGACCTGTGGAAACACAGCACAGCATGACAGGAGAGCATGGCAGAGGAGGACTGATGATGTCATAATTGTCATGAAGCAAAAACAAGGGAGGAAAAACAAACCAACAAAACCAGAGAGAGCGAGCCAAGCACGGTAATGTCATCCCAGTACTAGGGATTACTAGGGATGCTAAAGCAGAATTCCCACGAGTTTGAGGCCAGATAAAGGGTTGTACAGCAAGAACGTATCTCAAAATAAATAGAGAGCAGAGAGAGAAAGAGAGCTCAATAGAGAGAGAAAGAGAGTAAGCACATGCACCATGACCCTTTTCTGCCCTTCGCCCTGCCTCTTAAAAGCACTACTGTCTCCCAATATTGCCATGGACCAGGGACCAAGTATTTAAAACATGGGCCTTTGAAGAACATTTTAGATCTAAACTGTAGTACCTATTTATATTTTCTTAAACACATGTACTATCCATCTGATTGGCAAATTGGTATGTGCTATTTGTAACTGTTGAAAGCAGACTCTGAGGCCAAGGAAGCTTCCCGCTCCTTCAGATTTTGCATATTTATTTCAAGTGTCCTCTGAGACTCTTTGTCCCATGTAAACACTTTTATTTAAAAAAAGAAGCCTGGCGGTGGTGGCGCACGCCTTTAATCCTAGCACTCAGAAGGCAGAGGCAAGCAGATCTCTGTGAGTTCAAGGCCAGCCTGGTCTTCCAGAACAGGCTCCAAAGCTACACAGAGAAACCCTGTCTCAAAAAAACAAAAAAAAAAAAAAGAAAAAAGAAAAAAGAAAGAGAAAGCTTGGGGCTGGAGGGCTGGAGAGATGGCTCAGCAGTTAAGAGCACTGGCTGCTCTTTCAAAGGACCCCGGTTCAATCCCCAACACCCACATGGTAGCTCACAACTGTCAGTAACTCCAGTTCCAGGGGATCCGACACTCTCACACAGATATACATGCAGACGAAACACCAATGCACATAAAATAAAAATAAATAAATTACTTTAAAAAAAAAAAAGAAAAGGAAGCTCAGGGTTGAGACATGGTTCAGTGGTTAAGAGCAGTGGCTCTCTTCAGAGGACCTGGTTCAATTCTCAGCACCCACATGGGTGATCACAACCACCTGTAACTCCAGTTCCAGGGAATCTGATGTCCTCTTCTGACCTCCAGGGGCATCAGGCATAGACAGGCTCACAGCATAGATGTATGTGCAGACAAATACCTACACTGGTAAAACAAAATAAAAATAATTAAAAAAAAAAGGTTGGGCATGGTGGTGTATGCCTTTAGTCCCAGCAGAGGTAGATCTCTGTGAGTTCAAGGCCAGCCTGGTCTACAAAGTGAGTTCCAGGACAGCCAGAGCTATACAGAGAAACCTGTCTTGAAAAAACCAAAAGAAGAGGAAGAGGAAAAGGAAAAAGAAAGAAGGAAAGAAAAAGAAAGCACACGGGGAGAAAGTAAAGGGTACTACATTTTTTAGAATGGTTTTTACTTTGTTATGTTTGTGATTGTTTGGCTTACATATGTGTCTGTGCACTGTATGCCTGGTACCCCGAGAAGCCAGAAGAGGACCCCCTAGGACTGGAGTTATGGACGACGATTATAGCTGCCACGTAGGTGCCAGGAATCAAACCCGGGTCCTCTGGAAGAGCAGCCAGTGCTCTTAACCATCGCTGCAGCCCGGGGATATTGATTTCTTTTTGGTTTGTTAAATTGGGTTTGGCAAATGGGTCAGCAGGTAAAGGCCTTACTATCAAACCTGATAGCCTGAGTTTGACCCCTGGAACCCATGTAGTTGAAGGAAAGAACCACCTCTCACAAGTTGTCCTCTGAGTTCCACACACACACACACACAAATAAATAAATGCAAGAAAATTAAAGGAGCTACTTCTGAAATTTTAATTTATTATTATTTCATGTATGCCACCTTGTATATTTGGAGGCCAGAGGACAATTTTGTGGGGTAAGTTCTCTCCTTCTACTTTTTTGTGTTGTTTTGTTTTGTTTTGTTTTGTTTTTGAGACAGGGTTTCTCTGTCTGGTTGTCCTGGAACTCACTCTGTAGACCAGGCTGGCCTTGAACTCAGAGATCTGCCTGCCTCTGCACCTGCCTCCTGACTAAAGGCCTGCGCCACCACACCCAGTTTACTTTTGTTATTACCGTGACAAGTGTGTTAGGGACATGGCTCAGTGGGTAAGATGTTTACTGAGCAAACATAAAGACTTGAGTTCCAGTCCCCATCACCAACATCAAAACTACAGGCACAGCTGTGTGTACTGTAACCTCAGTGTTGGGGAATAGAGACAGATCCCAGGAGCTTGATAGCTGGCCAGGCAGCCTAGCAAAATGGCAGAGTATGGTTGTGTAGGATACTTGATATCCCTCTCTGGCCTCTGTATGCATACAGCCCCCATGTACACACACACACACACACACACACACACACACACACACACACACACATATACACACTCACTACACACACATACTCACTACACACACACACACATACTCACTACACACACACACACACACACACACACACACACTTGTGCATGGGGAAAATGTAAACAAACAAATGAACAAAAAACCCAGAACAAGCCGGTAGTGGTGGTGCACGCCTTTAATCCCAGGACTCGGGAGGCAGAGGCAGGCAGATCTCTGTGAGTTTGGTCAACAGAGTGAGTTCCAAGACAGACAGCCAGGGCTATTACACAGAGAAACCCTGTCTCAAAAAAAAAAAAAAAAAAAAAAAAAAAAGAGTTGCCATGGTCCTGGTGTTTCTTCACAGCAATAGAAGCTCTTACTAAGACAACTGATATTTAGTTACAACTGTCAACTTGATGCAACCTACCATCTCCTAGGAAGAGTGTACTGGTGAGAAATTATCTATATCTGGTGTCCCATGGGCATATGAGGGAAACTGTCCTGATTGTTAGTTGACATAGGAAGACTAGTCTGTTGTGGGTGGCACCATTCCTTAGGCACGGGGTTCTGAACAGTCTAAGAGAAGAAAGATAGCTGAGAGAAGCCAGCAAGGATCTGAGCATCTGTTCTCTCTCTGCTCTTGCCTGTGGATGAGATGCTTTAAGCCACTGCTTCAACAAACCTGAAATCATGGACCATATCCTGGAATTGTAAGTCAAGCAAATCCTTTCTTTCCTAGGATGCTTTGTGTTAGGGTGTTTGTCACGGTGACATAAGAGAGACCAGGACACTGTCTCAGTCACTGTTCTGTTGCTGCCAAGAGACACCATGGTCAAGAGACACCATGGTCAAGAGAGAGACACCATGGTCAAGAGAGAGACACCATGGTCAAGAGACACCATGGTCAAGAGAGAGACACCATGGTCAAGAGAGAGACACCATGGTCAAGAGACACCATGGTCAAGAGACACCATGGCCAAGAGAGAGACACCATGGTCAAGAGACACCATGGTCAAGAGACACCATGGTCAAGAGAGAGACACCATGGTCAAGAGAGAGACACCATGGTCAAGAGAGAGACACCATGGTCAAGAGACACCATGGCCAAGAGAGAGACACCATGGTCAAGAGACACCATGGTCAAGAGACACCATGGTCCAGCATTTTTTTTTTTAGATAAAAGAAAGCCTTTAATTGAGGGCTAACCTACAGTTTCAGAGGGTTAGTCTGTTATTATCATGGTGGAGAACATGGTGGTGATTAGGCACAGTGCTGTGGAAATAGTTGAGCGCTACATCCTAAACTACAGGCAGAGAGAGACAGCCTGGGCTTGGCATGGACTTTTGAAACCTCAAATCCCACCCCCAGTGATACACTTGACACACTTCCTCCAACAGGCCACACCTCCTAATCCTTCTAGTCCTATTGAAGAATTCTACTCCCTGGTGACTATGCATTCAAATACATGAGCCTATGGGGGCCAATCTTATTCAAACCACCACATTCCACTTCCTGGCCCCCATAGACTTGTAGCTTATCATAATGCAAAAGTGCATTCAGTCCAACTTCAAAAGTCCCCATAGTCTGGGGCTGGGGAGATAGCTCAGCGCTTAAGAACACTGACTACTCGTCCAGGTGGACCTGAGTTCAATTCCCAGCACCTACATGGCAGCTCACAACTGTCTGTAACTCCCATTCCAGGTGATCTGGCACCCTCACACAGACACATATGCACATAAAATAAAATAAAGAAATCTAAAAAAGAAAAAAAGGCCCCATAGTTTATCAGAGTCTCAACACTGTTTAAAAATCCAAAGTATCTTCTGAGACTCATGGAAATCTCTTAACTGTAACAACCTCTAAAATCAAAATAAAAAATCAGATCACATACTTCTAACATACAATGGCACAGGATGTACATTACCGTTCCAAAAGGGAGGAAAGGCAACATAGTGAGGAAATACTGGACCAAAGCAAGACCCAAACCAACTGGGCTAACTCCAAACTCTCATCTCCAGCCTGATGTCAAAGTGCTCTTCAGATCTCCATTCCTTTTAGCTTTGTTGACTACAACACACTTCTCTCTTTTGGGCTGGTTCCATACCCAGTCTGTAGCTTTTCTCAGCAGGTATCCCACAGCTCTGGCATCTTCAATATCTTGGGGTCCCCAAAGCAATCCAGGCTTTACCTTCACAGCTTAATATGATGGCCTCTCTGGACCTCCATAAAAGGACATCCCTGACACATACCTGTCCCCAACAGCTTTCCTTAGCCGTAGAGGGAGGTTCTACAACCCCTTTCTTGTATCCTTGACTCTAAAGTCAGAACCATGTGGCTGAAGCTGCCAAGTTCTGCAGCTTGCTGGGCCTGGAACTTTGTCCCCTCATTCAATTACATGTGCATCAGCTTTCTGTCACTTACGGTTCCCTTCACCACTTAAGGTCTCTTTTAATTCCTTTTCACAAGTTGGAAGCTTAGCTGGGTGGCATGTTTTGCTGACATCACCACTCCCTTTATTCCATTTAGCATCCAGTCTTTCTTTAAACTTTTTATCTCCTTGAGCTCTGGACTTGGCTCTAACACTACATTTCCTGGTGTTCCTTTTCTCCTCAACCTAGACATTTTTTAATTCTGCTTGACTCATTTGCTTCTTTTCATTGTTGGTCTGCATAAGAGTGACTACTAATAACCACATAACATGGTCAATACTACACAATCTTGAAATCTCTCTGCTAATGCTATTAATTCAAATCTCTTCCATTTAGCCTTAGGCAGGATTTTAGGACAAGGACAAAAAGCAGCCACAGTCTTTGTCAAAATATCACATGAATGGTCTCTAGGTCACATAGTATTCTTCTCTCTGAAACCTCTTGAGCTGGGCCACATCAACCTCAGCACCACTGTCCTTCGTGTTCCTACCAGGAAAACCCAGTAAGCTCCATTTAAAGTGTTCAACTGCTTTTCTAGTCCAAAGTCTCAAAGTCTTTCATATTCTTCCAAACAACATCATGGCCAGGCCTATCAAAGCAGACATCTAGTGTCTTAGTTAGGGTTTCTATTGTTGTGAAAAGACACCATGACCACAGCAACTCTTATAAAGTGAAACATTTAATTGGGGTGGCTCACTGACGGTTTCAGAGGTTCAGTCCATTATCATCATGACAGGGAGCATGACGGCATGCAGGCAGATGTGGTGCTGGAGATGTTGATGGTCCTACATCTTGCAGGCAACAGGAAGTCAACTGACTGACTGGACAGTATCCTGAGCATAGGAAACCTCAAAGCCCACCCCTACAGTGACACACTTCCTCCAACAAGGCCATATCCACTCCAACAAAGCCATATCTCCCAATAGTGCCACTCCCTATGAGATTATAGGGGCCAAGTACATTCAAACTACCACACCTAGTGAAGTTGAACATTTTCCTATATTTATTGGTCATGTATATTTTGTCTTTTTTTTAAAAAGATTTATTTATTATGTATACAATGTTCTGCCAGCATGTATGCCTACATGAAAGAAGAGGGCACCAGATCTCATTATAGATGGTTGTGAGTCACCTCGTGGTTGCTGGGAATTGAACTCAGGAACTCTGCAAGAGCAGCCAGTGCTCTTAACCTCTGAGCCATCTCTCCAGCCCCCTGCATTTCATCTTTTGAGGACTCTATTAATTTCATTAGCCCATTTATTGATTTGGCTGTTTGGTTTTTGCTTGTTTGTTTGTTTTGTTTGTTGAGACAGGGTATCCCTGGCTGTCCTGGCACTTGCTCTGTAGACCAGTCTGGCCTTGAACTCAGAGATGCACCTGCTTCTGCCACCCAAGTGCTGGGATTAAAGGAGTGTGCCACCACCTCAGTGGCGGCTGTTTGATTCTTGTTTTGTTTTAATTTCAAAAGTACATTTAGCCAGGCAGTGGTGGCACACGCCTTTAATCCCAGCACACTGGAGGCAGAGGCAGGTGGATCTCTGAGTTAGAGGGCAGCCTGGTCTACAGAGTGAGTTCCAGGACAGCTTCAACTACATGGAAAAACTCTGTCTCAAAAAACCAAACGAAGAAAAAAAAAAAAAAAAGCTGTCTTTTCTCCAATACGTATTTTTGGCATCTTTTTTTCTTTTTTTCTCTCCAGCAATAAATACTACTTAAATTTACTCTCAGAGAAGAAAAGCTGCAAAGGAGACTCAGAAAAGCCAGCCTGCAAAGAAGGCTCTGAGAGCAGACCAGCTGCCTGGAAGGAGCAGAAACCAGCCATGCTGCCTGGAAGAGATTTAACACCAGAGTTACTTGGAAAGCGCACAGTCCAACACACAGAGCTGCCTCGGGCCGTGCAGTGGACTCCCGGTTTCTCAGCTTCTAAGAGCTGTTGCCCATGCTGGGGTGGCCCTTGATGATGCGGCTCCTCAGTTATTTCTGTCTGTAAGTTACCCCTCCCCCACGTTCCTGTACGCAACCCCAATAAGACTCATTGGCTCACCAAGTTGGACTTTGCTGGTAGCAGCACTTTGGTCTGTCATGGGTTCTCTGTCTGGGGTGAGTGTTGTGAATGTGTAGCTTCTCCTCAGGAAAAGTTTTGTCACACAATAGTTTCCCCAGAACTGGAGTTACAGACAGTTACGAGCAGACGTGTGGGTGTTAGGAAGTGAACTCAGGCCCTCTGCAAAAACAGCAAGGGCTCTTGACCTCGCCGGCCCCAAGTTATGGACTAGTGGCAAAAAATGCAAGAAACCTAATGATAAATAGGGACCTATAGATGCCAGAGTTAATTCAAAGCCCTTTCAAAACAACAAATAAGAAACAAATAACAGTATGCAGACTGAATCATCAATCTCTGGGTCCAGGCACACAGATCTGGTCTCATCAGTCTTGGATGAGGTCTTCTAATTCATGCACACATCTTGATCTGACCAGTGTAGGTAGGGTCTGTTTGCTCCTTAGTTTGTGGTTTCTGGTTAGTAGGATTTTCCAGTAATTAAAGGATGACTAAGTCTCTTTAGTTGGAAAAAATAATTCTAAGCACCAACACTCTAGAATTTTCTAGAGTATTAGTGTTTAAAGTAACTGGCATGGGTCTTTTCTGTGAGAATTACAGACCATTTATTTTGGAAATCTCTTCTTTGATATGAGAAACATCAGAACATTATTAGAATAGAAGACAATATAATTTTCTTTTTTTAAATTAATTTTTAGATGTATTTACTTTACTTGCATGAGTGTTTTGTCTGCATGTACCATGTGTGTACATACATGCACCATGTGTGTGCCTGGTGCCATCCCCTGAAACTAGAGTAACATTACAGATGGCTGTAAGCACCATGTGGATGCTGGGAAACAAACTTGGGTTCTCTGCAAGAACAACAAATGCTCTTAACCACTGAGCCATCTCCCTAGCCCTAGAATTTTCTTGAAGTTAAAAATAAATAGGTGTGAAGCCAGGTGGTGGTAGTGCACTCCTTTAATCCCAACACTCCTGAATCAGAGGCAGGTGGATCTCTATGAGTTTGAGGCCAGCCTTGTCTACAGAGGGAGTTCCAAGACAGCCAGAGCTGTTACAAGGAGAAATCTTGTCTCAAAAACAACAAACAAACAAAAAACAAAAAGCAAACACATGGAACAAACAAACAAACCAAAACCAAACCAAAACAAACAAAACAAAAACAAAACCCAAACCAAAAAAAAAAAGCAAAAATAAATTGGTATGTAAGTTTATACTCAGTAATTATCTGGGAGTGCATATGAACAGAGAGAAGCCTCTGAGACTTTAATGATGTACTAGGTATATTACAATGGTCCTTGATTGACAAAGACATGGCAACCTAACCTAGAAATAGAATCCTTTTAAAGAAAGCTTTGTACCCAGTTGTTTGGATATAAACAAAAGTATAGTTCTACACCACGTCATTGAGAGATCATTCAGGGGAAAAAAGAATCTTTATTTTAATTTATTCATTTTTTTCTTTTTCAGACAAGGTCTCACCATGCTGCTCAGGATAACCTTCAACTAACTCCTAGACTCAAGCAAACCCCTTGCCTTAGCATCCAGAAGCAGCCAGGCCTACATGAATAGCACCAGGCCTGTATATATCTCCCTCCCTCACCTTTTTTGAGACAGGTTCTCACTATGTAGCTCTGGTTGGCCAAGAACTTGTTACATAGACCTCTTTCTCGCCCAAGTGCTGGGATTAAAGGTATACACTACTATCGCAGGCATACATCCATTTTAGAATAGAGGAAACTGAATATGAAGGATTATTAATTAAGTGGGAGGTAGATAAATACTGATAGAGGTAAATGGGGATGATGAATGATACAAAAGTAGCAGGTGTGGAAGAATGATTTCTTCCTCTAGGGTCAGAAAGATACTTCCGAGGGAATTCAGGAAGAAGAAGGAGCTACCACATCCCCATAACTGAGCCTGAGACTCCTGGAAAGGGAACATGTCTACTACATACACAGCCATACGCCTGACAATGGTGAAGAAATGCGGTAGAGGTGACTGTAGAAGCAGGCCACCACTTCTGGAGAGAAAAAACAAGCGGCATTCATCTGTAGAAATGACCATCCGATGTAGATGGACTGGATCTGGCAGAAAGCAGCCTCAAGGAGAGAGGGGTTAGCTGGAAGACACACTTGGACTCCTGAGGCAGTCTCCTGCACTGAAGAATTAAAGTAGGGCCGGGAGGAGCAGTGCAGGCCTTTAACCCCGTACTTGAGAGCCACAGGAAGGCAGAACTTTGTGAGTTCAAGACCAGCGTGGTCTACATGGTGAGTTCCAGGACAGCCAGAGCTACATAGTGAGACCCTGTTTTGGGAGAAAAAAAAAATATAGAGAGGAATGTGGCTGGAGAGATAGCTCAGGAGTTAACAGCACACATTACTCTTCCATGAGGTGCCTTACAACTGCCTATAACTCCAGCTCTAGGGGTTCTGACCCCTTTGGTCTCCGTGGGTACCTGCACATACATCACACACACACACACACACACACACACACACACACACACACACACACACACAACAATAAAGTAAATCTTTAAAAAAAAATAGAGGGCTATCTCCAAAAGAAAAAGGTGGAGTGCAGTGGAGGAGACACTGATATCAGCCTCTGTTTTCGATGTGCACATGAACGTGCACACACCTATGCACAAATATGCACACACACACATCTACACTACAGAAAGCAAAGGCTGGAGCCCACACTGTCCTCCTGCTGTTTGTTGTATCAGGCAGTGTCACTCCAGTGCCCTCTGCTGATGAGCACGAACATTCAGGGGGGTGGGGGTGGGGTGTCCTAAGGGCCAGCGCTAGGCTGGCAAATCAAGGCAAAAGGGTAGGTTTACAACAATAACATTAAATTAATTATTTGCACAGAAATTCACAATTATCCAAAGATAGCTGTAATTTTATTTTTTCCCCTAAAATTGATAGTTCCCACCACCGTTTTTAAAAAATAATTTATTTTTATTTTCTGTGCATTGATTGACGTTTTGTGCATGTATGTCTGTGTGAGGGTGTCAGATGCCCTGCAACCAGCTGGGAATTTAGAGCAGCCAGTGCTCTTAATTGCTGAGCCATCTCTCCAGCCATGCCTCCCCGCCCCACCCAAGTTTTAAGTTAATTAAAAATTGGAGAGTGTTAGAAAGGCCTAATCAAGTCTGGCTGAACTTGTGGCTATCCTAGTCAATTCAAAGAAAGTTTTGATTTGTAAGAAATAGTAACCTAGTGTGATTATTAATGTGGGACAGATAATTGAGAAGAGTTGTCTGTAGGCTATTTTGTTCAAAGGCAAGAGATACTTATCAAAGAGTCTGGGGTGTATCCCAGATAGAATATGGGCTTAGCATGTATGGCTTAATCTCCAGTTCCCAAACAAACATTAATAATTATAAACAGTAAATATCAACTATAACAATTAATGGTAACAAAATTGTTAGTTTCTCAACTCTTAAAAAAAATCTTGCCAAGTGATTTAAAAGTATGCCAAAAGTCTAGAGAGAGTAACTCATTTGCTTGCAGGAAGAAAAGTACAAATTCTCACTTTTAAAATAGCAAATTAGCCGGGCGGTGGTGGCGCACGCCTTTAATCCCAGCACTCGGGAGGCAGAGCCAGGCGGATCTCTGTGAGTTCGAGGCCAGCCTGGGCTACCAAGTGAGCTCCAGGAAAGGCGCAAAGCTACACAGAGAAACCCTGTCTCGAAAAACAAAAAAACAAAAAAAACAAAAAAAAAAAAATAGCAAATTAGGGGTGTTAGAGGTGATACAGAGGTTAGAAGCATTGGCTACTGTTCCAGAGGACCTGTGTTCAATTTCCAGCGCCCACATGGAGGCTCACAAACTTTTCTAACTCCAGTCCCAGGGATGCCCTCTTCTGGCCTCCGTGGGCACTGCATGAACATGGAGCATAGACATACACGTAGGTACAACACCTTTACAGATAAAATGAAAACAAGGAAAAATAAATAGTAAATTATGTGTAAGCCCTTAAATTTTGTTTTACTTTTTTTGAATTTACACCACTCTATATATGCATTGAGGTAGCCACAAATACGAAACTATGGAAACATACTATTAAACTAATGCTTTAAAATATATTTAACTTTATTAGTTTCTTAAATTGGACAGAATATGTGTCTATATAAATATACGTATATATTGTAGGCAGAGTTTTTTGTCAGGACCACTGGCTCCCAAATAACCACACAGAGACTTATTAATTATAAATGCTCAACCAATAGCTTAGACTTGTTTTTAACTAGCTCTTCTAACTTAAATTAACCCATATTTTTATTAATCTATGTTCTATCATGTGGCTTTTAGCTTTTATCCCATGTTGTGTGTCTGATTTGTCCTGTGTGTGGCTGGCTTCTCCTGCCAACTCCACCCTTCTTTACAGCATTCCCTCCGCCCTGAAAACCCTGCCTAGACATCGGCCAGTCAGCTCTTTATTAATGAATGAGAGTAATACATATTTACAGGGAACAGAAGGATTATTTCACATCATATATGGCCATTTAATTTAATATCTTTATAAACCTCAACAGTAATCTTACAAGGCAAACAGGTATACCATATTTATTTAATTGTGTTTCATCCTATTTCTTTTCTTTTTTGTTGGGAGGCTTGAGACAGGGTTTTTCTGTGTTGCCCTGGTTGTCCTAGAACTTGCTCTGTAGGTCAGCCTGGCCTCAAACTCAAAGATCTGCCTGCCTTTGCCTCCCTAGTGTTAGGGTTAAAGTCGGTGTTGCCCAGCATCCTATTTCTATTTAATAAGCCTTAATAATACAAACTTTGGCCAAAGTGATTGACTTTGAGAAATTAAAAGGTAGATAATCAAGAACTATTTTGCTAAATTTTTGATTAGGCATATATACATTACCTTAATTATATTTTAAGGTACTTGAATGATAAATATGAACACATAGACTCAGGTTCATTTGCATATACAATCATTACATAGTATTTTTTTTTTTTGAGCGGAGGACCGAACCCAGGGTCTTGCGCTTGCTAGGCAAGTGCTCTACCACTGAGCTAAACCCTCAACCCCTGCATATTTCATGGCTCTACATTTTACTATAGCTATTCATTACATAAAAATGAAGCCCAAGAGTAACTTGTTTAAACTATGTAACTACGTTTAAACTAGTAAACTATGTTTAGTAATTAATGCTTATTTGGGTTTGGTTTTTGTGCTGGTGACTGAATCTTTTAGCCTTGCACATGCTAGACAAGTGCTCTCTACCCCTGAGGCATATCCATGGCCCCATTTTTCTTTCAATTTTTATTTGAGGAACCATAGTAAACCTGTTAATTAACTCACTTTAATATTAGTTTAAAGTCTTAAAGTTGACTGAACATAAGGAACTTACAATTTAAATCAGTGCATTGAGTCTTTCTTATTTGTAGGATTATAGCACTCCATGCTACTAAATTATTTTAAAAAGTGTTTCTGCACACGTGTGTATGCACAGGTAGGTGTATGCCATGTTACATATGTGAAGATCAGAGGAATACTCCTGGGAGTTGGTTTTCTTCTTCCATCATATGTGTTGGGGATTGGACTCAGGTTACTAGGCTTGGAGGCCAGAGTCTTTACTCGCTGAGCCATTTCCCTGGCTGGGAACCTTTAAAGGCACTGTCATTCATGCCAACATCTCTGAGGATAGCTCTTGCTTATTATTTTTTTAATCTTTGTGTGTGTTCATATGTGTGAGCATGAGTATACACTACACATGTGTGGAGGTCCTCACCTTCCGCCTGGAGACAGTCTCTTGTCCACTGCTGCAAGTACCAGGCTCTCTGGCTCACAAGCTGCCAGAGATTCTCTTCTTCCTGGCTCCCACCTGGCTCCTACTGCTATTACATATGCTCACTAAGGCATCTGACTTAACATGGGTCCTGGGGAATCTGAACCTCGGTCCTTATCCTTGTCGAGTAAATGCTTTACCCACTGGCTTAGTCACTGTTCAGTAGCTGTGAAGAGACACTGTAACAAAGGCAACTCCATGAAAGAAAGCATTTAGATGGGGTTGGCTTACAGTTTCAGAGGTTGAGTCCATTATCATCATGGTGGAGAACATGGCGGCATGCAGGCAAGTGCTGGAGCAGCAGCTGAGAGCTACATCCTGATCAACAGGCAGAGTCGGAGAGACGAGAGAGAGAGAGAGAGAGAGAGAGAGAGAGAGAGACAGAGACAGAGACAGAGACAGAGACAGAGAGATAAGAGAAAGACAGAGAGATCGAGACAGAGACATAGAGAGAGACAGAGAAAGATAGATGGACAGACAGACACAGAGACAGACTGAACCTGGCATGGGCTTTTGACACCTCAAAGCCCACCCCCAGTGACACACCTTCTCCAACAAGGCCACACCTACTCTTAAAGGCCATACCTCCTAATCCTTGTAATCCTTTCAAAGAGTTCCACTCCCTGGTGACTAAGCATTCAAATATACGCACCTCTGGGGGCCATCCTTCTTCAAACCACCACACCCACCGGGCCATCTCCTTAGCACAGCTTTCCTTCTACTTAACAAAGCTACTATCTAAACTCACTTCAATTAGTGTCTCACAATGAGTGGGTTAGGGAAAGGGCTCTCACGGGGTGATTTTTAAGAAAAGTTCTGTTAGCAAGGGATTTGTGAGGATAGTTGATTGTTGGGTACAGTATAGTATAATTCTAAGTTGTCTTGTGTTTGAGACAAGGTCTCACTATATAGCTCTGGCATTCCTGGAACTCACTATGTAGACTAGACTAGCCTCAAACTCACAGAGATCCACCTGCCTCTGCCTCTTGAGTGTTAGGATTAAAGTTGTGAGCCACTACACCTGGCCTCAAGGTAGGTCTTTTTTGTGGTTGTTGATTTTGAGACAGGTTTTCCCTACGTTGCCTTGGCTGTCCTGCTCAATCTGTAGACCAGGCTGGCCTTGAACTCAGAGATTTGTCTGCCTCTGCTTCCTGAGTGCTGAGATTAAAGGGGTGTGAAACAACTTCTCAAGGCCAGTCTTAAAGACTGTTAGGGTTAGGGATGCAGCTGAGTTGGTAGAGTGTTTACCTGATGCTGCATAAATAGGGCATGATAACATGCCTGTAACAATAGCTCTGGTCATCTCAGCTACACAGAACATTCGAGGTCAGCCTTGGCCACATGAGACACTGTCTCAAAGAAAAAAAAATTAAAAGGTGTTATTACTTAATAAATGAGTTGCTTAGTCAGTTTACAGTCTTTCCTCCAACAGGTATTTCCTGGAGCAAATAGGGTATCTGATTTTGGTTGGTATCAATATTCTTTAGCATAAGGATAAGAAAGCATGGTTGGGGCTGTAGAGATGGCTCAGTGGTTAAGAGCACTGACTGCTCTTCCAGAGGACCAGGGTTCAATTCCCAGCACCCACATGGTGGTTCATAACTGTCTGTAACTCCAATTCCAGGGGATGCCACAATCATGGTAAAACACATTAAATGTTTTTTAATTTATTAATACACATTAAAAAAATAAATAAAATAAAGCATGGTTGGTCTCAGAATGAGGTAATGCAGGATAGGGGATGTGTTGGTTTCAGTTCTTACTCAAGTCCCTTCACTAAAATGCATGCTCCGTGAAAGCAGAGGTTGTGTGTATTGTTTTTTCTATATTTTTCTCTATTTTGCACTTCTAAAATCTAGCAAGTAATAGGTGTTCAGTAAACTTTTTTTAAATCTTTTTTTTCAAGACAGGGTCTTACTATGTAGACCAGATTGGCCTCGAACTCACAGAGATCACCTTCCTTTGTCTCCCAAGTGCTAGGATTAAAGTCATGAGCAAGTACATCCCGATCAGTAAATACTTGTTAAATGAATCTGAATAAATATCTGAGACAAGAAAAGTTCGAAGTGAGGAGACATTAGCAGTAAAGAATACTATATTCGCCTGGCGGTGGTGGTGGTGGTGGTGGTGGTGGTGGTGGTGGTGGTGGTGCATGCCTTTAATCCCAGCACTCGGGAGGCAGAGCCTGGCGGATCTCTGTGAGTTCTAGGCCAGCCTGGTCTCCAAAGCGAGTTCCAGGAAAGGCGCAAAGCTACCCAGAGAAACCTGTCTCGAAAAAAACAAACAAACAAACAAAAAGGAATAATATATTCTATATAATAATAATAATAATAATAATAATAATAATAATACTATATTCACACTATAAAAGTGCAAGAATGAAAGTGCTCTTAACCACTGAGCCATCTTTCCAGCCCCTACAGTATGTCTGTGTGTGTGTGTGTGTGTGTGTGTGTGTATGTGTGTGTGTACACACATGAGTGCATGTGCCTGAGGTCAACATCAGCATTCATTTCTCAGGAGTCTTCCAACTTGTTTTCTTGAGGCAAGGTCTCTGTGATCTGTGGCCTGCCGACTGGATTAGTCAGGGATGCTGACTCTGCTTCCCCAGGGCTGAGACTGCACACCTGTGCCACCCGCTGCACCTGGGTGTTAGACACTGAATCCGGGCCTCACGTTCGTATGGCAAGCACTTTATTGACTGAGCTCTCTTCCAAACCTCCTCCTCAGCCTTCACTTTTTTCTTTTTGCTGTCAGTTTGTGCTTTCTATAGGACTGCAAAGAATAATAATAATAAATAGGTCCAACAATTAACAATATATTTACTTAAAGGACACTTCCTTACCAAGATAGGATTGGCTAGAAGAGCACTGTATTATAATTATTCTTTCTTTCCTTTTGTTTTGTTTTTGAGACAGTATCTCTGTGTAAAGTCCTGGCTGTCCTGGAACTCACTATGTAGACCAGGGTGGCCTCAAACTTACAAAGATCCACTTACCTCTGCCTCCCAAGTTCTGAGATTAAAGGCAATGTACACGATGCCTGGCTGTAATTATTTTTAAGGTTAGAAATTAAGTTCTCAGGCACAGTAAGGTTTCTAATTTTTCCTAGTAATAATGATGACTCATACTTCCAGTTATATAAATGTGACATTTTTAGATGCATTCAACTCCATTAATCCTCACATAAATGTAAATTAAAAGAAAATTATAAAATGATATATATCACTTTTTGTCTATTAAATTGTAGTTTTAAATACCATAAAACATCTAGTGCTGGCTAACGTGGCAGGAAATAGTCACTCTCAAAAGATCCATAGCGGTGCCCTCCTCCTGGAAGGCAATCTGGTATGGGTGAGTAATTACAATATGCCGAATTCTCATCCCGGAAATGGTTGATCGAGCACATTTAAGTGTCTTATTTTTGCTGCAATAACAAAGCCTATCAACTTCACTGTCTCAAAATGGAGAATTAGAGTCATGGACTCCTAAGGTTTTAGCGCTAGAAGGTGAGTAATACTAGGCAAGGCCCTGAAAGTCCGAGAAATAACTGGGACTGGGCTCCTAGCAGGAAATAGCAGCAGTGTATTTGTAATCACAGTAAGGCAGTTTCCTGTAGGGTAAGTTTCCTCCATCTCTCTTTCTCTCTCTCTCTTTGAGATATGCTCTTAACATAAATCCAAGGCTAGATTGAAACTCATTTTGTAGCCCAGGCTGACCTTCAACTTGCCATCTTTCTACTGTAACCTCTGGAGTGCTGGGACAAGAGGCCCATGCCTTGCTCTTTCCTTTTTTTTTTTTTTTTTTTTTAAAGGTTTATTTATTTATTTTTTAGAAGAGAGCATCAGATCTCATTACAGATGGTTGTGAGCCACCATATGGGTGCTGGGAATTGAACTCAGGACCTCCAAAAGAGCAGCCAATGTTCTTAACCTCTGAGCCATCTCTCCAGCCCACTTTCTTTTCTTTTTATTTGAATACCACCAGTGTATCTATCCATTCACCCAGCGAAGGGTATATTACTTGCTTCCAAGTTTTAGCAATTTTGAAGGAAGCTGCTAGGAACATTCGTGTGCTGGAGTCTGTGTGAATACGTTTTCCAAAGCACATGATTGCTGGATTACATAATAAGTGTATGTTTAGTTTTAAAAACAAACAAAATAAAATAAAATGGATAAACTGTCTTTCAAAGTGGCTGTACTATATCCTGTTTCCTACCAGGAGAGAGACTTCATTTCCCTTTCTTTTCTTTGTTTTCTTTCTTTTTTGAGACAGGGTCTTACTATGTAGCCTTGGCTGTCTTGGAACTCGCTATGTAGACCAGGCTGGCCTTGAACTCATAGAGATCCATCTGCCTCTGCCTCCCAAGCACTGGGTTGGTAGTGTTCTGGATTTTTGTCATCCTAGCAGGTGTGTGGTGATTTCTTTCTCATCTGACACATGATGTAGACTGTCTTTTTATATAATTATTTCCGTATACCTTCTTAAGTACCATTAAAACCTTTGTTACATAACATATTTTTATATATTTGTCACACTTTTAGATATTTATATCACATGTGTGTGGAGGCCATAAGAGGGTGTCGCATTCTTTGGATCTGGAGTTACAGATGTTTTTGAGCCATCATTTGAATGCTAGAAACCGAATCCCAGGTCCTCTGCAAGAGCAGCCTGTGGTCTTATCCACTGAGCACTACCTCCAGCCCACTTTGCTCCATTTTAAAACCTTTTTCTTCAAACTTCCTTATTACTGAGTTTTACTATTTCTTTGTATATTTGGGGATATTGGAGAGACTTGGTTTTCTGTAATTATTCCCATTTTAAAAACCACTAGCTATTATCAAAGCAAACAGTAAAGATATTTGCACTTGTAGCTGCTTCTCCATTGCTGTGATAAAATACCCGACTAAAGGAAGCTTATGGAAGGAGTTTGGCATACGTTTCCAGAGGGATAAAAGTCCATCATGGGTTGGGAAGCGTGGTAACAAGTGGTAGGCATGGTGGAAGGAGCCGGAAGCTGAGAGTTCACCACCTTCACTGCAAGCACAAAGCAAACTGGGGGTAAATGAGGTTGGAGTACTTCCTCCAAGGCTTCACTATTGCTGGCTGTTATTGCTCTTTTGGGGGCCTGCCACCCGCTCCCAAATAAATCACACACGGAGCCTTATTATCACTTATAAATGCCTGACCTTAGCTTGGCTTGTTTCTTGTCAGCTTTTCTTAACTTAAACTATCCTGTCTACCTTTTGCCTCTGGGCTTTTTCCTTTTCTTATTTCTGTGTATCTTACTTCGTTCTTACTCCGTGGCTGGCTGTGTGGCTGGGTGGTTGGTCCCTAGCGTCCTCCTTTCTTTGTTCTCTTCCTCTTTCTTCTTCTCCCCCAGAGATTTCTCCTTCTGTTTATTCTCTCTGCCTGCCAGCCCTGCCTATCCTTTCTTCTGCCTTACTATTGGCCATTCAACTCTTCATTAGACCATCAGGTGTTTTAGACAGGCATAGTAACACAGCTTCACAGAGTTAAACAAATGCAACATAAAAGAATGCAACACATCCTTGAATCATTAAACAAATGTTCCACAGCATAAACAAATATAACACTTCTTAAAATAATATTCTACAACACCTCACCTCCTAAGAATCCCCAAACGGTGCCATCAACTGGGAACCAGGTATTCAAATATGGAAGCCTATAGGGGACATTTCTCATTTAAGCCACCACAGTGCTGTTGAAAAATTGGAATATGCTAGGCATGGTGACACAAGTCTTTAACCCAGTACTCAGGAGGCAAAGGCTGGTGATGGATCTTTGTAAGTTCCAGGCCAGTCTGGTCTACAGCATGAGTTCTAGGAGAGCCAGAGCTATGTAGAGAGATCTTGTCCAAGAAAAGAAAGAAAAAGAAAGAAAGAAAGAAAGGAAGGAAGAAAGAAAGAAAGAAAATTGGAATAAATGTGAAGCTACTTAGCATAGAACTTGGTACATAGTATATGCTTTATAATGTTATCTGCATTTAAAACTTTTGTAATAAACCATGTATTTTGAGACTTCTTATAAGCTTATGCATACATTTTATCACAGTTATCGCCAGTTGTATGTCTTCTATTACCAGTAAGAATGAGAAAGATTTGTTGTATTCAGGAGGAAGCAGTGCTGGAGAGGGAGCAGGAAGCTGCTCAGTGTCTTTGGACTGACGCCGGAGAAGTTTGAGTTTTATCCTGTAAGCAATGTGGCGACACTAGAATTAATCAAGACAACAACATAGTCAGAGCTATGTATGCTTCAGAAAGGGTTCTGTTCCAGCATATGGAGGGAACAAAGGGCCGGAGCCACCGAGAGCGACAATTAACCAAGGCTTTTCAGTTCCACGACTTGATACCAAACACCGCAATAATGAAGCACCAGGTGCTTGAGCCTTCAGGGGGAGGTTATGGAGGGGTCAAGGGGAGGCACGCCAGCCGGAGCTCAGCCTGAGGCTCACCCATGTACAGCCTGCTGTACTGCTCCCCTGTGCCACACGGACACACATGTGCCTCTAGGCCTCCTTTTGATTGTTCTTTGATCCTTTCCTCTTAGAGCTGTCAGTTTTAAAATGCCCTCCATGTTAATCGCTAAGTGCACAGGAGAAGGGAATGGGAAACTGATTACAAGTGTCTGGGTGGGAAGACACAGGGAGCAGGCACAAGTCAGTGTTCAGGACCAGGCACAGGAAGAAAGAGAGAGAAGGCAGAGAGAAGGCAGAATTCTCGGGTGTAGGAATTGAGATCTTGAAGACAAAGAAAAACAAAACAAATCAAACCAAGATATATATGCTTTTTGCCTGAGAGTTTAAACTTTATGAACAGGCAGAAGAATAGTTTGGGCAACTCCTGATAAACTGGGAAAGTTAACTTTTAGATACTTTGATGTCACTGCTGTCAGCCAAGACTGGCATCATGGCACAAGTCAGTAATTGCAACAGTTAGGAGACTTAGACAGGATGGTCATCCAGTCATCATGGGCTGTGCAGTGAGACCCCGCCTACAAAAGAAAGGAAACAAACCTAACGACCACCACTAAACCGGACCCTGCAGCAGAACTGCCGAAGAGGAATTAAAAATTCAAACTCAGATATAACTAATCAAACTCCAGTCAGTCCCTAGGGTTCACTTCTGCAGGACTGAATACGCTTACCAGGTACCAAGTGAAGGCTGAGGGCAGACTTTACCAGCAGTGAAATGGTGAGGGTTGAGAGCTGAGAGCTGAGTATATCTTCTCGTAAGCTGGAGAGAAATCTGAGGAAGCTCAGCAAAGCCAAGGGGTCTGGGGTTTGGTAATGAGGTCATTACTGAGGTGGTAAGCTGCTCCGAGACAGTCCTGGGAGTGACTCTAATTGTCTCTCAGAAGGATTGGCAGAAAAGAGGAGAAGGGGATGAAGTGACAGGCGAAGACATCAGGGGAGTGGGTTGGAGAGCGTCTCATTATAGACAGCCTTTAACCAAACAAGTGACAACAGAAAACGGACCCGTAACTAACTACCAGAGAAAAACAGAAACTCTCTAAGGAGTCGGAGCTGATCAGAGTCATTATGTAATTACTATAATTTTCATTAGCTCTGTTACTAATATGACCTGAAAGGCTCTCCGTGATCCGAATTGAGGATATTTCTCTAGCAGATCTTTTTTTTTCTCCCCTGCACACAAAGCATCTACCTTTTCAAAAGTCTACTTTTTTCTGTTCAAATTTGCTGTTGCTTTGGTGAACTTTTTAACCTTCCTACACTAGACTTTAAATTCTCCATAAATTGCTCCCATGTGCTCAAGGTCGGTTTTCACAGTTCCTTTCTCTGATTCCCATTGCACTTGTACTTTATACCCTGTGTTTCTATCACCTAGCTCTGTGTTGGGGACACGCACTCTATTCTATAAATGCTAAAAACGAAGTAAATTAAGTTTGTAAGGCTTCATGCCACGCAATTTTTCTTTAAACAGTGTACCGTGTAATACATTTAACAGTTATTCTTGCAATGTAATACTCCTTTCTGTGATGTTACTAAGACACGGCGAACTGATGTATGGCCCACATTTTGTAACCCCACTGCTCTGGAGTATTAGGCAGGGGGATCCAGAATTTGGGGCCTGATTGGGCTACATAGGGAATTCAAACACTCCAAACAAAAACCAAGAAAACAGGACAGAACAAAAAAAAAAAAAAATCACCCCCCAACAAAAACCTTTCAAATAATAACACTAAATCACACATAATTTTTTAAAGCTCTAATATAATTGATCATAATTCTTCATTTGATTCCTGAGTGGGCTATTTGTGTTTGTTTCCTTCAGCTCTTTTTTTGAAGCAGTTATCTCTTCTGGCTAAAGTATTCAGAAGCAAGGAAGACTTTCTAAAAACTAAATGATTGACCTCAAACCAATTAAAGTTTCTCAGCAGCGCCAGAATCATTTAATCTAGATGCTCTTCGGACTGTTGGCTTTTCAGAACGAGAGCAGGCGAGGACGACCCCAACACCTGGTTCAGGCTGATTACAACCAACCCGGGACAAGTTTAGCATAAAAGGTTCGTTTTGTATGAACACTTGTGGAAGAAGGTAGTGGTGGTAAGGATAAAAACCTTTCATCAAAATCCCGCCAATTTGCATTGTTCTTTGGGGAACAGGCTTTCAAAAAGCCAAGGAACAAAAGAGGATTTGCTTTTCCAATCCCCTGAAGCGGCTACAGGGAGAACCAAAGCTCTTTATAAATTGTGGGAGAGGAGGGGGAGGGGCCGATATCTAGCGGAGATGGAGCACACGCCAAGGCTCCAAGGCCTTACTTGCCAATGAACCCGGCTCTGTAATATTTATAATCGAAGACGCTCAACAGCATCAGACCTGCGTTCTTCCCACTCAAGCCGAGATCAAAGAGGATGGGAGGCAAAGACAGACTTTGTGCAAGCGGAGGGCACTGGGCAGAGCCCGCCACCTGTGCTGAAGCCTGGGCAGACTCTCTCCCAGGGGACCCTGGCATGCCTCGCGGTCCCAGGGGGTCCCCAGGCCCTGAAAGCCAGCTCGGAAGCCATTTTACAGAGCAGGATCGAGTGGTTACCCTTTGGTAGGCAGGGGAAAAGGGATTAGAAGCTGAAAATGTGCATTTCTGCAGGTTCTGGGCGTCCAGAGACATGGACGAGGTACAGAAAACTCGGGAGCAGGAGCGCGCACTGGGCGAGACGCGCACCCGAGGCACTGGGGTGGTCTGCGCACGCGCACCCCACCCCTGGCGCACGCGCAGCCTTGTCCGCCTAGCGCGGGAGCGCGCGCGCGCGCCTTCGCGGGCCGGGCCCCTGCCGCGCGAGCCCGCGGCGCCCCTCCCGCGCGAGCCCGCGGCGCCCCTCCCGCGCGAGCCCGCGTTCTCTCGAGTGCGTATCCTGGAGCCGCCGCTCGGGCGGCGGGACGCTGGGGACGCGGAGACGCGGGGCGGGCCTGCCGGGGCGGGGCCTGGGAGGCGGAGAAAGCCGCGGCCGCCCGGAGCCCAGTCGCGTGTTCCCAAGCCCCCGGAAGTGGCCGTTGTAAACTTCACCTCGCCGACTTTCTCCATCCTGGTCCTAGAGTCCACCGGCTTTCCTCCGTTGTCACTCCTTCTCCCGAGGGCTGCCTACCTGGCCTTCCACCCCAGACCTGAAGCTAGCTGCCCGGGGGTCGTGGGTGTGCAGGCTGGACCACTCGAGCCCGAGGTAACCGCGGGCTGTGGGTGCATGGAGATGAGTGCCCGGGGCCGGGAGGTGCTGAGAGGAGACGGGGCTTGCAGAGAGGACCTGGCTTGGGGCTGCTCGCCGGTGCGGACACGCCTCCAGCTGGGTCGCCGACGCCTCCAGCTCGGTCGCCGACGCTCTCCGCCCGCCTCTGGAGGCCGATGGGCGTCCTCCACGCACCCTGGAGGACCGATGGGGACCAGAGTCCTCGGAGCTCCTTGGGATCAATACCCGAGGATCACAACTTTTTTTTCGTGTTTTACCTCCATTTCATTTACATGCTAGCCACACTTTAGTCACTCTACAAACTTTGATAAGCAACACAATGAGTTGGGTCAGATTGCTTTCTGCAACTTCTGCCTACCCACCGGGACGCTAAGAAAAGTCAGCTGTGAGTTTTTTAAAGCTGAAATTTGTGTAGCAGTGACTGTTTTGAATGTTTAATCCTTTACGATATTCATCTCAGGCAAATACGTAACTTATTAGAGTCGATATCAAACACTCTCTAAGGCTTTACACATCGATGTTTTACACTTCTAAGAGTGGAAAAGAGAAGTTACCGTTTTTTGTTATCTGCATTTAACAGTGCTTAGTAACGACCAAACAGAATGAACATGCTCTCCAGTGAAAGGCAGAGGAATGAAGCCAGTGCAACCTGATACTAGGAAAAGTGAGAGCAGTTGTGGGAGACGGGAGCTTTCTGCATTAATCCTGGCTCAGCCGTTTATTCACTGGGTTAAATCACCTAACCTCTTGGGACCTTAGGTTCTTTATGTCGGATAAGCAGAAGGGCTTAGTCTCGAAGGTTCTATTACATTTTTGTTTCAGTCCTTTTGTCTTAGTCTTGTTTTATGGAAAGACTCACATATCTCCTTTAGTCCTCTACTTTTTACAGGTGCGGGGTGGAAGGTGGTTGAGACAGAACAAGAATTATAGTCATGAAATGTTCTGCTACTGAGCTGCACTCCAGCTCTTAAATGCTCCCTTACCAAGTGAAAAGTAACTGCGGACACTCCCTATACAGGTGTCCTGACTAATGGACACAGAACTGCATAGAGGAAAAAAAATAATACAGATTTAGTATTAGGGAATATAAACCATTTCCTCTTGACTTGAAAAAGACTGAATGACTTGAGAACAAATTGTTGGGTCAAGGAAAAAAAATATTTGGTAAGACTCCCCAACTAGGAAGGCAGTGGAATAGTGTCATGAACACAGGTTGTAAGTTCCTTTTAGCTTTAAGCAAGAGCAGAAAGGGGCTGGCGTGCAGTTGATGAAACCTGGTGGTTGTGGATGAGTTAGTGTGCAGCATCAGTTTGGAGATGGAGGGAGGAGAAATTAGAGTGTGCTCAGGGAGGCATAGGCTTTTCTAGACAAATACAACGTGGAGGCTGTGAGGCTGTTTACTTTGTATAGCATCATTAGAAGTCATCTAGATGTGAGTTTGAAGTTTAATTCTTCTGGTGATTATCTTTGTACAAATCACTCAACCTCTGGGCAACTCAGTTCTCTCACTTGTGAAATGTACAGATAGCCTGAAGATGATCGGGAGAGTGAGATCAAGTGTGCTCAGCTGTGTATGTGGCACGCAGGAAGTGTTCGAGGCTAGCTCCTGGCTCTTGGCCCACCCACTCTTTCCTCTGATCTATGCAGACTGGTTGAGAGGTGAATACATTGTGGAGACACAAGTGAAGGATTTAGATGTTGGTAGGAAAACTTGTGCCAAAAATGGTTCTTAACATCTAGAGTAGAATCTTCTTCCTTTTAGGATGGCCAGATAGTTGATCCCTTGGCTGCTCACTTACCTATTTCAAAACAAATTCTTACTGAAGAATTATGTATCTATACATGTATAGATATATAATTATATATAATGTATGTATTCCTATGCCATATTATTTATTTTTAAAAATTCTTATTCTACAGTATATATAACACTCAGTTATATCTTTTAGCAGGAATAGCTAGAGTAGTTCAAATCTACAAACAAGAAAAGAGTGATGTATTTGTATGGTATCATGTAAGGTCCATTGATCAAAATCTTGCCTTTGTCTACCAGTGCTTTGGGATGGCCTAGTTCTAGCCAAAGCCTGTGAAGGTACTGTCTGGGTTGAGAATATGCTGCAAGTTAGAGTCCTTTGTGTGGAGAATACTGTGACTTCTTGTTAGTTTGTTAGAAGAGACTTTATTTTAGATTTAAAAAAAAAATGATGAGTTTATTTATTGTTCTTGTGCTGGAGGTTGAACCTGGTCTCATGCTTGTTAAGCATGTGTCCTATGACTGAGGTACTACCCCACCTCCTGCCCCACGTTGATGTCTTTAAAAATTGAGATATAGGCCGGGCGGTGGTGGCACACGCCTTTAATCCCAGCACTCGGGAGGCAGAGGCAGGCGGATCTCTGTGAATTCGAGGCCAGCCTGGACTACCAAATGAGTCCCAGGAAAGGCGCAAAGCTACACAGTGAAACCCTGTCTCGGAAAACCAAAAAAAAAAAAAAAAAAAAAAAAAAATTGAGATATAATTTGCGTAACACAAACTTTACCATTTTAAATTGTGCAGTTCAGTGGTTTTAGTGTATTCCATATGTAGTCTAACTGTTACCACTGTTTAACTCGAGAACAATTCTGGTATCATCAAAAATAAATCTATTGACAGTCAGCTAAAATTCCCTGTCTTTCTGCCCCACAACAACCCTACTTCCTGTGGAGTTGCTTCTTCTAAACATTTCAGAATAATGAGATCAAAACTATCTCACCATCTGGGTGGTGGTGGTGGTGGTGGTGGTGGTGGTGGTGGTGGTGGTGGTGGTGGTGGTGCACACCTTTAATCTCAGCACTTGGGAGGCGCAGATCTCTGTGAGTTGAGGCCAGCTTGGTCTACAGAGCAAGTTCCAGGACAGGCTCCAAAGCTACACAGAGAAACCCTGTCTCAACCCCCCCAATAAACAAACAAACAAACAAACAAGAAACCAAAAAAAACCTATCTCACCTTTTTGTGCCTGGCCTTTTCACTTAGCATATTTTTTATATATTAATTTCTGTTCAATTGTTGAATTGCTGTGGGATGTTGTTCTGTATGCTGTGAATGTGTATTGCTTGATTGGTTGATAAATAAAATGCTGATTGGCCAATAGCCAGGCAGAAAGTATAGGCAGGATAAGCAGAGAAGGAGAGTTCTGGAAAGAGGAAGGCTGAGTCAGGAGTCGCCAGCCAGACACAGAGGAAGCAAGATGTAAAAGTACTGGTAAGCCACAAGCCACATGGCAAAGTATGGATTTATAGAAATGGGTTAATTTAAGATGTAAGAGCTATTCAGTAATAAGCCTGAATTAATGGCCAAGCAGTTATAATTAATATAAGCCTCTGTGTGTTTACTTGGGGGACATGAGTGGGAGAGATTTGTCCTGACTGCCAGCCACAACACAGTAAACTACATATAATAATATATATTTATTTAGTTATTGGTTAGAAGATGGGCATCTAATATTTCCACTTTGTTGTGGATATGAAATATAATGTTGTGACTTTTCTTGTGCAAGTTTTTGTTTATAGGTGGTTTTTTGTTGTTGTTTTGAGACAGTGCTTCTCCGTATAGCCTTGGCTGTCCCGGAACTCATTTGTAGACCAGGCTGGTCTGAACTCACAGAGATCTACCCACCTCTGCCTCCCAAGTGCTGGGATTAAAGTCATGAACCACCACCACCCAGTTGAATTGATCTCGTCTAAGCTCTAGGGACTTTTATTAAAGAAAATGAACTTTACTTTCCACTGGTCTGTTTCAGTTGCTTCTAATGGTGTTAGGACCTCCTGCCCCACTGACAGACAGTGTGCCTACTCTGTGCCCAAATCCAATATTATTGCCACTGTACTTGGTGGCACCAGTTTTGGCCACTATAGCATAATATTCTATTTCAGATTTCCTCAAAGCTGGGGGTTGGCGAGGATGTTAATTTCCCTTTGCCCTGTCGTTGTCGATCCGTTTGTTCCCTAGCATGTTTCTGTCTACTATTCTTTCTTTCTTTCTTTCTTTCTTTCTTTCTTTCTTTCTTTCTTTCTTTCTTTCTTTCTTTCTTTCTTTCTTTCTTTCTTTCTTTTCTTTCTCTCTCTCTCTCTCTCTCTCTCTCTCTCTCTCTCTCTTTCTTTTCCTTCCTTCCTTCCTTTCTTTTTTTTTTTTTTTTTTTTTTTTTTTTTTTTTTTTTTTGAGACAGGGTTTCTCTGTGTAGCTTTGGCTGTCCTGGAACTGGCTTTCTAGACCAAGCTGACCTCGAACTCACAGAGATCCCTCCTGTCTCTGACTTCTGAGTGCTGGGATTAAAGGTGTGTGCCGCCGCCGCCACCGCCGCCGCCACCACCACCGCCACCACCACCACCACCACCACCGCCACCACCACCACCACCACCACACCTGGTGCTTTCCACTCTTCATACCAAGTTGGAGCCTAGACTTGATGGACTCCAGAGACGTTTTCATCTTCTTGAAGCACCATCTTCCTGCCTTAGGTTCGGGCCAGTTTCCAACCAAGAGCAGCCACCAAGATGGCCAGCGGGTGGGAAAGGCTGGGTTGATAGTCCCTCCCGTCCCCATGGTTTCTCTGTGTAACAGACTGGTTGATATTCTTAAGTACCACTGTGCTTTTGCAAAATGTGGAATACAATTTTTTTCTTTCTCTTTTCTTTTCAGTTTTATTGAGACAGGGTTTCTCTGTGTAATAATAGCCTTGGCTGTCCCAGAACTCACTTTGTAGACCAGGCTGGTCTGGAACTCACAGAGATCCACCTGCCTCTGCCTCCTGAGTGCTGAGATTAAAGGCATGTGCCACTATGCCTGGCTAAGTTTTTTTCTTCTTTAAGGAAAGTTTTGTTAAAGTACAGTTTCTTTTGTTGTTACCTTGTCTTTCTTTTTTGTGGTACTGGTAATTCAATTTAGATTTTTTGTTGTTGTTGTTGTTCAGGGATTTGTGTTATTCCCAGATAATTGATCTATCTACCTACCTGCCTACCTACCTATCTACCTTTTTTTTTTTTCCTCTGTAACCCTAGCTGTCCTGGAACTCACTCTGTAGACCAGGCTGGCCTCTTAACTTGGAGTTCCACCTGCCTCTACCTCCTGACTGCTGGGGTTAAAGGCATGTGCCATCACCACCCAGCCCCTGTCTGTCTGTCTGTCTATGATCTCTCTCTCTTTCTCTCTCTTTCCTTCTTTCATGTTATCCCGAATTGACCCTTCCTTCCTTCCTTCCTTCCCTCCCTCCCTCCCTCCCTCCCTCCCTCCCTCCCTTCCTTCCTTCCTTCCTTCTTTTTTTCATACCCATGGGTATTTTGCCTGCATGTATGTTCGTACACTATGTGCATGCAATGCAGTACCCTCAGAGGACAGAAGAGGGCTTAGATTTTCTCAACTGGAATTATGTGGATAGTTGTAAACTGCCATGTGGGTGCTGGGAATTGAACTGGGTTCTCTGGAAGTAACCAGTACTTCTTAATGGATGAACCATCTCTCTAGCCTCCTCTTTAAAAAAATCTAATTTCACTTTTTAGTATTATTGTGTGTTAGTATATATATATATGTGTGTATATATATAAAATTTTAATATTTTTCTCAAGATATATATTTATTATTTTAAATAATGTGTATGCATGTGTATCTGTGTGTAAGTACATGTATGTGAGGGCATGTTCCCGCAAGGGTAGGTCAGAGGCATTGGAGCTGGAGTGACAGGTAGTTGTGAGCTACCTACCTTGTGTCCTCTGCAAGAGCAATGTGTGTTCTTAGCCACTGAGCCATGTCTCCGTCACTGGTTTTCCTGTTTTTATTTCTCTTTGGGGACATTTTTGTCCTGTTAGCTTTATGTTCCCTCCAGTTTAATCTTCATGACTTAAGTGAGTTTTTCTTTTATTTCTAATTCTTTCTGATTTTTAAAAAAGATTTATTTACTTATTATGTATATAGTGTTCTGTCTTGATGAATGCCTGCAGGCCAGAAGAGGTTGCCAGATCTCATTACAGATGGTTGTGAACCAAATGTGGTTGCTGCGCATTGAACTCAGGACCTCTGGAAGAGCAGTCAGTGCTCTTAACCTCTGGGCCATCTCTCCAGTCCCTCTTTCTGATTCTTGTCACTGCACCATTTATATGTAGCCCTGTGTGGCCTGAAACTTACTGTGTAGACCAGGCTGTCCTAAAATTCACAGAGATCCATCTGTCTCTGCCTTTCAGGTGCTGGGCTTAATGCCACCATGCTCAGCCTTATCTCGTTTTTGAGTCTTTATTTCTATTCCCCCTCCCTCCATCCCTTCTTTCATTCTTTCCTTTTTTGTCTTTCTTGACAGGGTCTCACTGTGTATCGCTGCCTGGCCAGGAACTTGCTGGGTAGAGCAGGATGGCTTAGAACTCACAACAGAGATCCCCAGAAACCCGCCTGTCTCTGCCTCCACATCTGGCACTTTTGAGAGTTTCTCTCTTTCTCTCTTTCTCCTACTCCCGAGACAAGATTTCTCTGTGTAGCCTGGCTGTCCTGGAAGGCTCTCTGAAGACTGTACTCAGAGATCCGCTTGCTTCTGCCTGCCTGTCTCATGAGTGCTGGGATTAAAGGTGTGCTCCACCACATTCCTGCCTCTTTCTTGTCTGTGCCTTTTCCTGATGTTTTTGAGTTATTTTGGAGCAGTTATATTTTCATTAGTCTTGATATCTTTCATACTTTTCATTTATATAGATATTGTTTTTTACTTTACTCGGGGACCACACCCCCTTTCTTTTGCTTATTTTTATGGGAGATAGACTTAACACCTTGAGAGTGAGGCAAGGCTCAGGTAAGCTCTAACTTCATGAAGTTGTTTCTTTCTGTATATTAATGCTATGGGGGCTTGCTTTTGGAGATCTTTCTGACTTTGTTTCCTCCTCCAGTTTTGTTGGGCCGTCCCCCCACCCCACTTTCTCTCTCTTAGATTCCAGCCAAAGAAGTTTCTCTTCAGTCCAGGAAGGACCTTAACAGGACCGATTTTGGGGGGTTCCTCATGCTGAAGCAGCTCTTCATAACTGTTTTACCATGTGTATTTCATATGTTTCATGAAACTGTTAGAATGGGCAGAGCTCTCCCTCTTTGATCCACTGCCCTCCAGTTGACCTGTAATAAGTATCTGCTTTCTCCCCAGGCTCTGTCAGATGTCCTTTTCCCTGTGTTCTCTAAAGACTCCCACTGCTTCTCTGTGGATTTTGCGGCTAATGGTGTTTTGCTAAGTGTTGTCCATGATTGATTCGATTCTCTAACTAGTTGCCTTTATTTTACAGACTCCCTTATTAATAAGGAGATTATGTCATAGAAAAACAAAGAAGCCAAGCATGATGACTCACACCTGTAGTCCCAGCACTTGGAAGGTGGAGGCAGGAAGATCAGGAGTTGAAGGCTAGTCTCCACTGTATAGTAAATTCAAGGCCAACCTGAGCTTAATGAGACTTTGTCTCAAAACAAACCAACCAACCAACCAACCAACCAACCACAACAAAGAAAACACAACCAACCAGCTAGGTGTGGTGGTTTTTGTTTTTAATCCTGGCACTCAGGAGGCAGAGGCAGGCAGATTTCTGAATTTGAGGCCAGCATGGTCTATGAATTGAGTTCTAGACCAGCTAGGGCTACCCAGTGAGATCCTATCTCAAAAAACAAAATCAATCAACCAACTAAACTGAAAACAAAAACAACAAAAACCAATGAAAAACAGGCCAAGAGCCTTAATTCAAGATGCTTGTAGCCAGAGGTGGTTTGAGAATCCATTTTTCTATTATACTCTTGTCTTTTGCTGTTCAGCTTTAAAACTTTTACCCTTCTATGAGCACTTTCAAACTACCAATATTAGTTTTATATTGTTGTATAACAAGTTACTGCAAAGTCAGCGTTTTAAAACTATGCACACTTTGAACATTGCTTTATTAATTTCCTGGCTTTTTTTCAATTTTTTTTTTTTTTTTTTTTTTGAGACAGGGTTTCTCTTGTGTAGCTTTGCGCCTTTCCTGGAACTCACTTGGTAGCCCAGGCTGGCCTCGAACTCACAGAGATCCGCCTGGCTCTGCCTCCCGAGTGCTGGGATTAAAGGCGTGCGCCACCACCGCCCGGCTTCCTGGCTTCTTTTGAGGCCACATTTTGTTAAGTAGCTCAAGCTAGTCTAGAATTTGAGAACATCCTCCCTTAGCCTCCAGGTGAGGATTACAGGTGTCTCCCACCACAGCTGGCCAGCAGCACTCCTTGTTATCACTGTCTTATGGTTTACTAGTCCTGATGCAGTGGAGCTGGGCCCCCTGCTGGGGACTTACAAGGTGCTTACTGGGCTGTATTTTCACCTCTAGGCAGACTGGGTGGAATCTGCCCCCCTACTCAGGTCCCTGACAGAATTTATTTCTTGTGAACCGTATGCTGGAGGGATCTAGTTGTATACTAGCTGTTGAGTGGAGGCCATGAGACTGCTTGCACTTCCCTGTGGCCCTGCCTTTAGGTAGTTCATAGCATGGCAATTTGCTTTTTTAAAGGTGGTAAGCTTTGGGTGGCTGGAGAGATGGCTCAGCAGTTAAGAGTGCTGGCTGTTCTTCCAGAGGTCGTGGGTTCAATTCCCAGCACCCAGATGGCAGCTCATAGCTGTCTGTAACTCCAGTTCCAGGGGATCTGACACCCTCTCACCAATGTACATAAAACAAAATTTAAAAAGAAAGGTGTTAAGTTGTTTTTTTTTTTTTTTGTTTGTTTGTTTTTTTGCGTGCTGGGATTTGAAGATAGGGTTCTGCCGTTTTGTGCAAATGCTGTGCCAGTGAGCTCTGCTACCACCCCAGCAATCTTACAGCAGTGCCATCCTGCCACCTTTGCCACAGAAGCAGGTCCCAGGTTGTTCTTTGTCAGGTGCAGAATATTACGTAAGAAAGTACCACTGGGGTTGAAGATATGGGGACCATATACTTACCACATCATCTGTCTGAATCATCTGGTCTGGGGTTGAAGGAACTCTCTGTGCGGCTCTATACAAGCCCACGTCTAGAAGACTTTAGATTTGAAGACATTAGGTGCCTAAATGCACAGAAAAAATGATTTTTTCTATTTGTTTTTGCTTAAACAAACAACAAATTTGATCATTTATTCCTTTTCCCATTTAGCTTCCCAAGACAAAGAAAAATAAAACAAAATTAAACATTTTTATGGTTGTTATTATCTAAAACATTTCTATGGGCTGGAGAGATGGCTTAGAGGCTAAAAGCATTGGATGCTCTTCTGGAGGACTTGAGTTCAATTCCCAGCACCCAAATGGTGGCTCACAACCATATCTAACTCTGGTTCCAGGGGATTTGACTCCCTCTACTGGCCTCTGAGGAGAATAGGCACATATATGGTGCACAGACATACAATACAAGCAAAACACTCATACACATAAAAATGAATAAATAAAAAATTAAAAACTAAAGTTATTTGTGTGTGTGTGTGTGCGCGTGCTGGTGAGGATGAAATTCATGATCTCCCTGCTTGTTAAGCTGGTGCCTGACCACTGTCTTGCATCTCTAGTCCATCTACAACTCTTTCCCCAGAGGGTAAAATAGAGATATTTTTATGCCTTTGGACTATATATGTATATAAACGTGTGTGGAGATTGTATGTGTATGTATTGATCCCCACCCCCAGAAATGAAAAAACCATTTCTCTTGCAGAGAACCCAGGTTCGAGTCCCAGCACCCACTTGATGCTCATAGCTGTCTGTGAATCTCATGCCTTCTTCTGACCTCCACTTGCACCAGCCATGCATGTGGGGCATACACTCAGGCAAAAAATGCTCATTTGCATAAAATAATAAAATTACAACAAATGAAAACAAAATCCTTGGTTGTGTGTCAGTGATCCCTGGCATTACTCGGAGTACAGAGCATCTGTTTCTGCTAGATTCCAACTCTTCTTCCAAACGTTCTGAAGGAGGCTTGTTTGGGGTCTGATCTTTGGGAACATCTTGGTAGTATGAAAAAATTTGGGGCTCACACTCCAAAACCAAACAAGCATACACACAAGGAGATGTGGCTGAGTGCAGCGTCACCTCCCCACGTCCAGTAGTGGGTGACTGACTGGCCTTGGGCAAGTCATTTAGCTTCTCCTTCCCAGGGAACTTTCCGTAATGGGAACAAGGGTAAGGAAGCAGCCACAAATGGAAACAAAGGTAACAGCCCCACGTTCTGAGTCATCGGTGACCTTGCAGCAAGCACTTAGGCCTTGGGATCTAGCCCTTTAACTCTGTTACTTTCTTCAAGATGTTGCTACCCTGCCGTCTTTTTGTCCTTTGAAACACTGAAGTGTTGTTGGGAGCAGAGTTCTGGATATTCAGACTGTAGTTCTGGACGCCGCGGTGGGTGCCCAACAGAGGAGGGATAGCAGTGTTTGCCACCACCCCCCTTCTTACGTTTCGTTATTTAGGCCACTGGAGAAATTCGATTTTTCTTTTCTGGACTTGGCTAAAGTTCCATCCTGTTTTCCCTGGACCGAATTATTCTTTCAGCCGCATGAGTCACTGTTAGTTGGAATCATTATTTCTCAGCACTTCTTCTAGTTGAATAGCTTCCTTTCAGGGTTTCTTCTGGGGCTTGGTTAATGGGGCAGAGGCAGAACATGTTGACACTTTCTCTCCTCTTGTTTTCGTCTTGGGTACCTTTGTACACTCACAATATCATTAAATAATTATTTTATTACATCTTTTCGCAGACCAAATTACTCAGCTATTCCCTTTTATTGGGGATCATTAAGCTTTTCCAAGTTCCATGACCCAGTAATAAAAACTGATAGCAGCTGAGTCCTGGGTGTGCTGTGTGTAGGATTTAGAAGGAAGGAGCTTGCCATAGTTAACTTTCTTGGGTAGAGGGAAGATGTTCACAAACTCTTAAGTGTCTTGCCTAAGGCCATATACTTGTGCTGGTTGGATCCTGTTCAGGTCTCTGAAGTTTAAACTTCAGTCTTTCTGAGGACATTGGATTTTAAGGGCTGTAAGCATCTGTGGGATACTGATATCTGCATTAGCGTTATCTCTGTTTGGAGGGTTTACCCAGTTACTTTAGCGCTATGGTAAAGTAACTTGATTTACATGGTTGGCTCTGTGTTATTTGGAATATCTCCTGTAGAAGAGGGTTCCAGGAGGTCAGCCAGGGTAAGCGACAACCCTCTTTTCTTTCCTGCTTCCTCTTTGGAGGAAATGGTTAAATTATGACACTAATTTATGAAGGAAGACTGCCCGTACAGATGGGTAAGAAATGTTTTCACAGTGATGTGATATGGTTTTATTTGTTTTGAATCTTTGAATAAAAAGTGTGAAATTAAGCAGATTATTATGAGATCTTTTGTTTGGGAGTATTTTGGCATCTCCATTGACAACATTGTGTTAAAATACCCCATTTATTTAAACTGAATTCTGTGTCCCAAAGGTTGGTACTACATATATTTCTTTCCAAGTGCAAGAATAACTTGTCACTCTTATTTTTATTTAAGAAATTAAAGCAGATTAAAAGTTAACATTACCGTGTTCTTAAACTTTTTTTTAAACATTATGCCCTCCTTTATTTTTACTTCTAATGTTTTTCAAATAAAAAGCCCTATAGCATTATTATCATTGTTTTCTTTTGAGACTGCATGTCATTTATCCCAGGCTGGCCTCCACCTTACTAAGATGAGGATGACATTGAGTTGATCCCCCTGCTTCCCTCAGGTGCTGGGTTTCAGGTGTGTGCACCACACCCAGCTGTAGAGTATAGGTTTTCAGAATGATCTGTGTTCTGTACAATAATTTAGAAATCAACCAATAGGGTCTAGATAAAAATAAAGCTCACCTTCTCAGGATTCAAATATAAAATTGCTGTTGTATTGTTTATTATGTTAACAGACTTTAGTCCATCTAACCTGTAAGTCACAGACATCATCATAAAGAAGTATATCATTAAGAAACAGTGGGCTATTGTGAAAAACTGGAAGACTTACCATGAGTTTAAACACTTCAAGTAATGCCACCACTGGGGATACCCAAAGGTAAGCCTCCAGTCTCTTCCTTTAGTTGGAAAATGCTTTTGATTGCAAGAACCAGGGAGAATTAGTGGGCGATGAAGCTAATTGCAAGGATTCTTCTGGGATGGTGAAGGAAGTAGGTTTCTTGGGACTAACAGAGCAGCAGCACCTTCTTAGTATTGGCTCTCAGGACCCCTGTGTTCCTTTGTTAACTTGGATCATTAAGGTCTGTGTGTCTGAACTATCTCCTCTTACTAGAGATCTGCTTATTCTCCATAACTGCAGTTTTCTCCCCATGTTTCTGTCTGGTTACGTTTGTCTGGCCATTACCTGCTTGCCTGGCCATTACCTGCTTGCCATACCTCCGTGGCTCTGCCCTGCGTCCTTGCTCCGTCTCTGACCTGGCTGCCCGAGCGCTCCATTAGTTTAGTCCCCTTGCTGACTGCTTTTCCTCCGTGTCTTTGAGTGCATTCAACAAGACATGTCTCACTGATGGTCTGCTTTTTTGTGCCACGTTTTCCTTTCTGTCCTTGGTAAGATGCTTAATTTATTCCATTGCCTTTGAGGGATGGGGTCTACAATAAACAGTGAACAATTTTAGGGTGTGATTTTTTTTTCTAAGTGCATTTTTCAAGAAAATAAGTTCAAGCCGGGCGGTGGTGGCGCATGCCTTTAATCCCAGCACTTGGGAGGCAGAGCCAGGCAGATCTCCGTGAGTTTGAGGCCAGCCTGGGCTACAGAGCAAGATCCAGGACAGGCACCAAAACTGCACAGAGAAACCCTGTCTCAAAAAACAAACAAACAAAAAACAAAAAGAAAAGAAAAGAAAAGAATTTCATTAATCACAATTATCCTGGCCTGATGTATGTTGCCTGTATTCTTAGCACTCAGGACTCAGAGGTAGGTAGGTTTTTGTGAGTTCAGGCAGTCTAGAATATAGAACAATTTTCAGATTTCCAGGACTGCATGGTGAGACCCTGTCTTAAATAAAAAACAAAACAGAAAATTAATGTTTAGGGCTGGAGAGATGGCTCAGAGGTTAAGAGCACTGGCTGTTCTTCCAGAGGTCCTGAGTTCAATTCCCAGCAATCACATGGTGGCTCACAACCATCTACAATGAGATATGGTGCCCTCTTCTATCCTGCAGGCTGAACATTCACTGTATAAATAAATATACAAAATAAATAAATAAAATCTTAAAAAAAAAGAAAATTAATGTTTAAAACTTTTATAGTGAAGGAACAGATTTTCTACAGAATCTAAAAATAGAACATTTGGAGTTGTAGTCTGTCAGTTTCCTGAAGTAAATGATTTAAAATATATTCTGTAACAGAATCAAAAAGGTTAGCTGTGGATAATTACTATTCTTTTGTTTTTTCAAGACAGGGTTTCTTTGTGTAGTTCTGGCTGTCCTGGAGCTCACTCTGTAGTAGACCAGGCTGTCCTTGAACTCAGAGATCCACCTGCCTTTGCCTCTCGAGTGCTGGGATGAAAGGTGTGCGCCACCACTGCACAGCTGAAGCTGTGAATAATTCTTTATACTGAGTTTGAAAAGGATTGATAGAGACTCTGTATATATATGCATATGTAATCTTACCTCTTAGAGTTGACCATGGATAATTCGGTAAATATTTGCCCAGAACTTTTCTTATGAAGTAGCAATATATTATATAAACACATATTTTAGAATTATAATAATATTTTACATTATTTATTATGCTTTTTCAGTTTAGGAAGGAAACATCAGTAGATATCCATAATACATATATTTTAAAATTTTATGTATTATATCTGTGTGTGTGTGTGTGTATGTGTGTGTGTGTGTATGAGTGAATGTGCATGTGAGAGTGACCAGGGAGGCTGGAAGAGATTGTCACCCCGTTTGGGTTGGAGTTATAGGCATTAAGAGCTGCCCAGTGTTGGGCTGGAGAGATGGTTCAGCGGTTAAGAACACTGACTGTTCTTGTGGAGGTCCTGAGTTCAATTCCCAACAACCACATGGTGGCTCTCAATCATCTGTAATGAGACCTGGTGCCCTCTTCTAGCCTGCAGGCAGAACACTGTATACATAATAAATAAATCTAAAAAAAAAAAATTAAAAAAAAAAATAGCTGCCCAGTGTCAGTGCTGGGCAGAGCTGGGACTCAAACCCAGGTCCTCTGGAAGAGCAGCATGTGCTCTTAACTGCTGAGCCAGCCTCCCCATGCTTTCAATAGAGAAATCTTTACTTCAAATTCTAGAATCTGAAGGCAGTTATTTCAAGTCTGCCCCTGACCTACATTCTATATAGCTTTATCATTCTGAATAATTCATGTCAATAGACTCGTGCCTCTTCTGTGTCTGGCTTCTTTGGGCTTCTTCTTCAGATTTATCATATTATGGCATGTTTAGGCCTTTGTATGATTTACTACAGGTAGTTACCCATTCACCAGTCGCTAGGAATTAATGTTGGTTCTCCCTTTGGCTATTACGAGTAATGCTGCTATAAACATTGCATGTATGCATTTGTGCTGACATACACTTCTGCTCATCTTTCCTGGCAGGTTCACAGGAGCAGCATTGCTGCATCATGTAGCAAATTTATGCTAATTTTTTAAGAAACCACCAAATTCAGTGATTGGATAATTTTACATTTATGACAACAATATTTGAAGGCTTTAATTTCTTTATATCCTTGTCAGCACTTGAAAAATTACTTAATTTTTTTTTAAAGACAGGGTTCAGGGTTTCTCTATATAATAGTTCAGGCTGTCCTGTATCTCGCTTTGTAGACCAGGCTTGCCTTGCACTCATAGAGATCCACCTGGCTCTGTCTCTCTAGGGCTGGGATTAAAGGTGTGCACTACCATCGCCCAGATGTCTTTTCTGCTCTTTACCTATTAAAAAAATTTTTTTTAATTATTGAACTTTAAGAATTCTTTGTATATGTTGGATCCAAGTCCTTTATCAAATGAAATAAGCATTTTGTCCTGTTAAGTGCTTGACTTTTCATTTTGCTTGCTGGTTTCTCCTGTGATGTTAGGGTGCTGGTTATGCTGGGGATGAATGCAAGGCCTTGCCTGTGCTTGGCTAGTGCACTGCTCCTGAAGCACGTTCCCCCTCATTCTCTTTGAGTGTACTGTGACGTGCAAATGTTCTTAACCTCTAAGTTCTATTTCTCAGTTCTTTATCTGTGTGGATTATGCTTTTCATTTTATATCACAAAAATCTAACGAACTTAGGGTCTTGAATACTTTTCATCTATACTTCTTTCAGGAAGTTTTACAATCTTACTTTTTATGTTTGTTTCACTCGTTACTTTTTGTGTACCATGTGGTTAGGGTCTGAATTTATTGTTTTGCACATGGATAGCCAGTTGCTTCAGAACATTTGTTGTGAATACTGTTTTTCCTTGTTGAACTGTCTTTGCACTGCTGTTGAAGATTGCTTGACTTTAATATAGGCTTTTCAGGAGTCTAAATTCTGATCGTTTATCACTTAATTTTTGTGGTGTTAGGCTCTGCACACACAGGTATGCAAAGTGGTTAAGCACATGCTCAATTTTCTTTTTTAAACACGTGTCTGTTCTTAATTAAATACTACCTCGTCTTGATTATTGAAATGTCAATTTCTTACGGCTGACAAATATTCGAGAGAGAAGTTTGAGAAAGAGGAGGTTTATTTGGACTTGGTGGTTCGGGGAGTGAAGTCCCTGGTTAGCTGCCTCCACATACCATCACCACGGCAAGAGTGTGTGCTGCAAGAGTGTGTGCTGCAAGGGTGTGTGCTGCAAGAGTGTGTGCTGCAAGAGTGTGTGCTGCAAGAGAGTGTGTGCTGCAAGAGTGTGTGCTGCAAGAGTGTGTGCTGCAAGAGTGTGTGCTGCAAGAGTGTGTGCTGCAGGAGTGTGTGCTGCAAGAGTGTGTGCTGCAAGGGTGTGTGCTGCAAGAGTGTGTGCTGCAAGAGTGTGTGCTGCAAGGGTGTGTGCTGCAAGGGTGTGTGCTGCAAGGGTGTGTGCTGCAAGAGTGTGTGCTGCAAGGGTGTGTGCTGCAAGAGTGTGTGCTGCAAGGGTGTGTGCTGCAAGAGTGTGTGCTGCAAGGGTGTGTGCTGCAGGAGTGTGTGCTGCAAGGGTGTGCTGCAAGGGTGTGTGCTGCAAGGGTGTGTGCTCCAAGGGTGTGTGCTCCAAGGGTGTGTGCTGCAAGGGTGTGTGCTGCAAGGGTGTGTGCTGCAAGAGTGTGTGCTGCAAGAGTGTGTGCTGCAAGAGTGTGTGCTGCAAGAGTGTGTGCTGCAAGAGTGTGTGCGGCAAGAGTGTGTGCGGCAAGAGTGTGTGCTGCAAGGGTGTGTGCTCCGAGAGTGTGTGCGGCAAGGGTGTGTGCTGCGGGGCCGCTCACCTTGTGGAGGCTGGAATCCATCCGAGAGGGGAAGAGACCAGGGAGTAAGCAGGGACAGTATGCTCTTCAAAGACATTCCCCAGGTACCCCACCTCCTCTGGGAGGCCCCACTGTGTAAGGCTTCTGCCACTTTCCCAAAGAGTGCCACCAGTTGAGGGCCAAGTCTTTATTCAACACAGGAGGCTGTGGGAGACTTTTCCATTCAGCCCATAATACATACCTTTGTAGTAAGATTGGAAAACAGGAAGTGAAGTCCTCTTACGTGTTCATCAAGACTGTGTTGTCTGTTTTGAATCCTTTGCCTTTCCATATACATTTTAGGATCACCTTGTCAATTTTTACAAAAGGGTCTTCTGGGATTTGGTTGTGTTGCATCTGTAAATAGAATTACCATTTTAATAATATTGAGTTTTCTAAATATAAATAGGATTGTGGGATTTTTTTCATTGATTTACGTCTTTAACTTCAGTAACTTTTTATTTTTATTTTATTTTTATTTTATTTTATTTTTTTTATGTGGGGCACCTGGGGAATGTCTTTGAAGACATACTGCCCCTGCTCAAAATAAAAACTAAAAAGGGCTTGGCTATAGCTTAGTGGTAAAGTGCTTACATAATCATAATTCAGTTTCCAGTCATGCCAGCTCCTTTCCTCTTTTTCCACATGTGCTAATATAGTCTTGGTTAAATTTGTTATTCATGTTTATATTGGTAGAATCATGACAGCTTTCAGTTGAGTTAGCAGTAATGGGGTATAATCCACTGTGAGGCCAAGCAGCAGCAGTGGCCTGCAGTTCATGCTCTCTATCAAGCTGGACATAAAGATTGTCTTAGTTACTTTTCTATTGCAGTGATAAAACACCATGACCAAAGCATCTTTGGGTGGAAGGGTCTATTTTAGCTTACAGTTCTCAAGCCCCACTCCATCGCTATGGGAAGTGAGGGTGTGAATGGAAGGCAGCCTCTTGAGGCAGGAACTGAAGCAGAAGGCATGGAGGAATGGCACTCACTGGCTTGCTCCTCCCGGCTTGCCCAGCCTGCTTTCTTAGACTGTTCAGGACCACCTGCCTGGGGGTGGCACTACCCACAGTGGGCTGGACCCTCCCACAGCAATCATGAGTCAAGAAAATGCCCTCCAGATTTGCTTACAGGCCTGATGGAGACATTTTCTCAGCCGGGTTCCCCAAGGGTCCCAGAGAACTCTGACTTGTGTCAGGTTGCTAAGAAGTCACCAAGCACAAAGTGAACAACAGTACCCTCTAGAGTCTTGTGCTTTAAGCCGTGACGTTTGGCATGATATTGCTTTGCTCACTGCTTGCTTTGAGTTGTTAGGTAAGTTATCTACCTGCTTGTCTGTTGCTGGGACTTCCTTGTGCTCTCTACCTGGGGGCTCTTTCCTGTGGTTGTAATTATTACTGTTATTTTTCAGGAGAGTATAGTTTGCCATTTTAAAGCATGAATGTGTATTCTGTTATTTTTCTTTTTGTAATGTGTGTTACGTTTACAGTGATTGAAATATATTAAAAATGAAAGAGGTCTCTCTCTTCCCAAAGTACCCAGCATTTGATGTGATGGGTTGGTTTAGATACAAAGCTTGAAAAATGTAGTGTATTTTCAGTAGACAGTATTTTGTTACTAGTAAAATACCACTTTGCATTTTTACCCAAGTTTTGCCGTGGACACATTTTACTACATTGTGAATTTATTATCCTAGGATCTTATCCTATGCTGTTATTCTAATATTCTGTTTTAAAAATAAGCTATGAGAAATGCTGTTAGAATATTTTTATTGCATGAGAATTATATTTTATTATGACCTTGTGTTGTAGGTTGAAAAATGCCTCATTGGATGTAAAGCAAATGCTTAAAAATGAAACCGAGTCAGACTTCACTGCCGATCTCAGGAAGAAACTCCACCGGGCTAAGAAGGAGAAACTAGAAATGACAACGAAGCACAACGCAGAGGTAGAATTTCTCTTCCTCCCAAGTCGTGTCAGAAGTTGGATTGCAGCCAGGTGTGGTGGCATAGGCCTTTAGTCCCAGCATTTGGGAGGCAGAGGCAGGTGCATTTCTGAGTTCGAGGCCAGCCTGGTCTACAGAGCAAGACCCAGGACGGCCAGGGCTACACAGGGAAACCCTGTCTTGAACCCTCCTGCAGTGCCTCCCCCCAAAGTTGGGTTTCAGTTTTTGGTTTCATTTCTTATTAGAAGCTACATTTAACTTTTCTCACTGTGTCATTCTAGAGCTTCAAAGGAAATTACAATAAAGAAAATACTTTCATACCGCAGAATTGTATAGGGATAGTCAAGTTATGTCAACTTGACACAAGCTAGAGTTATCTGAAAGTGAGAAAATACCTTCATAAGATGCAGCTGTACGGTATTTTCTTAATTAGTGATTGATGAGGGAGGGCCCAGCCCGTTGTGGGTGGTGCCATCCCTGTGCTGGGGGTCCAGGGTTCTATAAGAAAGCAGACTGAACAAGCCATGGGGACCAAGCCAGTAAGCAGCACCCCTTCACGGCCTCTGCATCAGCTCCTGCTTCCAGGTTCCTACTCTCTTTGAGTTCCTGTCCTGACTTCCTTCAGTGATGACCTGTGATCTGAAAGTGCCCGTCAAATAAGTCCTTTCCTCCTCAACTTGCTTTTGGGGCATGCTGTGTCATCACAGCAATAGTAACCCTGATTAGAGACACCTGTGGTACCAGGGACTAAATTCAGGTGACTCAGGTATGGCAGCAGGCACCTTGACCGGTTGAGCCGTCCTGACAGCCAGATGTATTTTAATCAACAGGCTTTACGTGGCCAAATGTGTTATTTGATGGATGTGATTGATGACTACAGATTTATAAAGTAGAAAAAGACTGTCCTGAGAGAGCTCGTTTTGTAAGAGAGCGTCCTCAGAATCAGTCCTTCTGCGGCAGCTGCCCAAGGGTGCTGCTTACTGAGATCTCCGTGTGTATTATTGTGCAAGGCTTAAACCATACATATTCTTGAAATCATAATGTAGATTCCTTTAGGGTATGAATCATGGAACAGTCTTCTTTCTTAAATAAGGGCATTGTGCCGGGCGGTGGTGGCACACGCCTTTAATCCCAGCACCCAGATGATCTCTGTGAGTTCGAGGCCAGCCTGGGCTACCAAGTGAGTTACAGGAAAGGTGCAAAGCTACACAGAGAAGCCCTGTCTCGAAAAAACAAAAACAACAACAACAAAAAGGACATTGTGTATAGAATTTTAATACTATAATTCAGAAATCATCTTTGTTTTATTATGACATCTTATTGGTGTGTATTTCATAGGTACATGTATTTATTTAGAGTAGTTTTCTTTCCCTTCTAAGAGAATTCATGAATTATGTGTATATGTGTGTTCTTTTTCTATTCTTACTCTTCTCCATGTCTGTATTAAATCTTGTTCTCTTTTTGTGTGTGTATGTGGTGTGGGAATGCATCCTAGCTAATGCCAGGCAATTGCTCTGCTAGTGAGCTGCATTGTCAGGTTCTTTAAATTTTATTTTTTTTTAAAGCAAGACCTTTACTTACTTTTTTGAATTAAATATTTAGCATTTTAATATTTTTTAATTGAAAATTTTTTTCATACAGTATTTTCTGATCACTTCCCCTCCCGAACTCCTTCCAGACCCTTCTCTCCTCCTCTCCTCCTCTCCTCCTCCTCACCTAACTCCACTCCCTTCTTTTTTTCTCTCTTTGAAAACCAGACACACATTACTTTTACTTTCCTTGAAGCTATCATAAAACTTTGTTTTTATTTACTTTACAAAATTTAGCAGTGGGGGTGCACGCCTTCAATCCCAGCACTTGGGAAGCAGAGGCAGATGGATCTCTGAGTTTGAGGCCAACCTGGTCTACAAAGTAAGTTCCAGGACAGCCAGTGCTATACAGAGAAACCCTTTTGAAAAAAAAAACAAAACAAGCAATCAAACAAACAAACAACCCCCCCAAAACAAAACAAACAAACAAAAAATCCCCAAACCCAAGTTTAGTCTCTATGCTTCTCTGTAGCACTTAGGCCCTTGAACTTAGGGCTCTATGACATTTGTTCTCTTTTACTTTACTCACCACATAGCAACTATTAAATGTTATTTAATATATTAATCATTTACAAATGATAAGTTATATAACCACTGACTATATCACAATTTTAGAGTGAGACAGGACTTTATAGATGTCACATTCTAGCTTTCTGAGCCATTTCTGTCACAGTATTTAATGGAATGTCACAATTAGATAGCCCTTCGTTAGAATCTCCGTAATATTGCTACTTTTATTATTTATGCTGCCACTGATATTTTAATTAAGGAAAACAACACAGTGTTCACTAAGTTGTATTTTGTTTCTTTTAAACCCCCCCCTTTTTTTTCCTATTTTGTATGTGTATATGAGTGTCTGTCATGTGCAGGGTACCCTCAGGGGCTAGAAGAGAGCTGGGTTCCTGGAACTGGAGTTCCAGGTGGTCGTGAGCTGCTCCTCCCCGCGATGCTGGGGCCCTCTGGAGAGGCAGCCAGCACTCAACACTGATGAGCCTCCTCCCCAGCCCATTTTCTCCTGGGGTACATTGAGGAGATAAAAGTAGAGGACTACAGGAATATTTAAGTGTTCATTATGCGTCATGCTTTTTTTTTTCTAGGCATGGTTTTGTGATTGAAATGTGCTTTTTTGTTGTTGTTTCTTTAAAAAGGATTTTCCTCTAAAGGAGTCTATAAGGCACTTAGTGATTATTGTCTGGTAAGGCAGCGATTCCTTCCTAGTGTTCGAGAAAATGTCAGTTATGAATGCTGATAAACACAGAGCCAGGTTTTGCTAAGAAATGTAAATGCTTGAGTACGCAGTCTCATTGTCTTGGAGACATGTTTTCGTGCTGGTTCATGAGCTCAGGAATCTGTTTTAGCTGTCCAGCTACGAGAGCCAGATTGCCAGGCTGCGATCTGAGGTGGAGAAGGGGGAAGCGCTGCGACAGCGTCTGGAGTATGACCTGGCTGTTGCTAGGAAGGAGGCTGGTCTGGGAAGACGGGCGGCTGAGGAGAGACTGGCCGAGGCGCAGAGGACTCAGGAGAAACTCTATGGTAAGGCCGCCCCTCCTCTTCCGTTAGGGCCAAGCTTTGTTCTGCATCCTTGCTTGCTGTTGCATGTCTACAGTGGATCTCACGGAGGTTGCACTCACAGGACTAGTCTGTGTGTTTGTAAAATGTTTCCACATCCGGGATTTAGCCCAGGGCTCCCTCCGTGCACAGCAGGCAAACACTCTGTCACTGAGCTGGGTCTTCAGTCCTACTTTAATTTTTTTTGAGACATTTTTGGGGGTGGGGGAAGGGTGTCATGTATCCCAGGATGGCTCAAATTTGCTGTGTAGCTGAAGATGACCTTGAACTGGGTTCTTTCTTTCTTCACCACCTAAGTGCTGAGGTTACAGACATGTTTCACTGCTCCTGATTTATGCAGGGCTGGGAACTGACTGAACACACGGCTCTGTGAGTCCTGCTCATGTACTCTACCAGCTGAACTATTTAATCAGTTAATGTTTTTATGTTGTTGCATGTATGAAAAAAAAGAGTACAGAATTCTGCTAATCAGGGTTTTAGAATAAAATCACAAAGGAGGTGTGTGCGTGTGTGTGCGTGTGTGTGTGTGTGTGTGTGTGTGTGTGTGTGTGTGTGTGTGTGTGTGTGTGTGTGTTTTCTAGGTACACTCTAGGCCCCTTCATAACATACAATTTGAGCCAGAATTTCTAGCCTGACTGTTCCAGAAACACTGCAGGTGATTTGTTGATTACATATGTTTATGTGTTGCATTAGATTATGTACCTCAAAAAGAAAAAGGCTCTGAATTTAACACCCCAAATCCTCTGTTATGTAGGATTTAGTTATAAAGTATTATTTAAGTATAAATAAATTCACTTAGATTACCATATAAGTCAAAGCAAGCATCCAGATCATGTAATAGAAAAGTACCTGAAGTCCTTTCTTTTATCTTGTTAATTACTATCCTAGTTTTTGATAGTGTGAATTAATATTTTCCTTTTTTTAAAAGTTAAAATATTTTTATGTGTTTGGGAATTTTGCTTGTATATTTGTCTCAGTAGCACACGTGCCTAGTGCTTGCGGAGGCCAGAAGAGGGCATCAGATCCCCTGGAACTGGAGTTGTGAGCTGCCCTTTGGGTGCTGGGAATCCAACCCACCCAGGTCCTTTGTAAGAGCAGCCTCCAGTGCTCTTAAGAGCTGGGTCATCTCTCCAGCCCCAGTTTTCATCTTTTCTCTTTCTTTCTTTTTGTCTGTCTGTATGTCTGTCTGTCTTCCTTCCTTTTTTTTTTTTTTTTTTTTTTTTTTTTTTTTTTTTTTTTACTTTATGGGGATTGAATAATTTAGCATGTATTCTTTTGTGTCTGGCTTCTTTTCTTTAACATTATTGTTTTTGCCAGAGATTCGTATTAATGTGTAATCTTGTTATTGATATTTAAAGTATGGTGGTGTAGAAACATATTGCACCTACAGTTATCCATTTTCTGCTGGTGGTTTACTACTGAGACTCCTGTTGTTAGCCAGGCACAGTGGCACATGCCCATAATTGCAGCTAATATGTGCAGTTAAAAGAATGAATCTTAGACATATGTTGAGTGAAAGAAATTATATATATATGAGGACATCTTACATGATTTTTTTGTACATAAACTTTTACAATAGGAAAAGCCAATTGTTAGAAATAAAATCTGAATAGTGGTTGTCTCTGAGGTGAGTAGGCAATAGGCAAAAATATGAGGTAACTTGGGGCTGGAGAGATGCTTCAGAGGTTAAGAACACTGACTGCTCTCTCAGAGGTCCTGGGTTTGATTCTTAGCACCCACAGGGAGGCTCACAACTGTTTGTTAATGCCAACTAATTCCCAGGCAGCCATGCTCTCTTCTAGCTTCGGCAGGCACCAAGCATGCAAGTGGTGCACATTCAGGCAAAATATGTGCATAAAATTAAAAAAATTATGGCTGGGCAGTGGTGAGGCCGCTTTTAATCCCAGCACTCAGGAGGCAGAGGCAGGTGGATCTCTGTGAGTTTGAGGCCAGCCTGGTCTACAGAGTGAGTTCTAGGATAGCCAGGGCTACACAGAGAAGCCTCGTCTCAAACAAACAAACAAACAAACAAACAAACAAACAAACAAAGAGGGGTTTGGGTTAAAGGGTTTTTATGTTTTGATAGTGGTTTGGATTACAAGGGGTGTGACATTTAGGTAAGCTAAGAGAACTGTGACCTAAAACTCTTACATTTGTAAGATCTTAATTGGTAACCATTTGTGCATCTCAGTGTATGTAAATTTTACTTAAAATAGTAAGGCCGTATTGTATCTAGTTAGTGATTGTATTAGCACTTTTCCTGTTGACATATGCGATGAACTATAGGAGTGAGATGTCCTGATGCTCTCTTTGTGGTTGGAAATGCATGCACAAGTATGATGGACTGCTGGTGTAATGCATAGGTAGATAGACGAATGTCTGATAAAGCCAATGTAGAAAAAAATTAATGATTGCCTAGGGTAGATTGGAATTTTTGTTTTTGTTTTTTTGAGAAGGGTTTCTCTTTGTAGCTCTGTCTGTCCTAGAACTCACTCTGTAGACCAGGTGGGCCTCGAACTCACAGAAATCTGCCTGCCTCTGCCTCCTGAGTGCTGGGACTATGTTCCACTACCACCCAGAGAAATAATTTATATGTATTGGTGTTTTGCCTACATGCATGTCTGTGTACCACGTGCATGTCTGATGCTTGTGGAGGCTTGAAGATGGGGTCTGATCCTGAGATGTCCTTTCAAAGAACATGTTGTTTGGAATCATTCCCAGTTCCTAGCAGAAGTTGACATGCTTAAGCTCTGTCTGTGGTCAAATAGAGGGACCTGGCAACCCCAGGAAGATCATATATCTAATACTAAGTGTGTGGGAACCATTTCTTCAGTTCCTTTTCCTGTTTGCTTCCCAGAAGCTAGTACCCCGGTCCCTCTACTTCCTGAGTTTGGAGGCCTTTTCTGTGAGTGACCTGACCAAGCAGTGAAATCTAATGGAACTGATGATGTGGGATTCTCAGTAAACGACACAGATTATCTTCCTGTAAAGACCAGAGTTCTTAGCTGTCACTCACAAGATCATAATCTAGGTGGTGGGCATATTGGTGTATAAAATAGGCTTGGAGTTTCTTTACTGTTATTTGAGTAGGTAACCAAGAATCATCAGATATTTGAGAAAGACCTTTAAATGGAGAGAGAAAAAAATCAACTTGGAAGAAATATATTTCTGTGGGGAAGTGAAAATTTACAACAATGTTGATGTTCTTAAAGTAGAAAGAAAATATATTCCATAAAGGAGCTACAAAAAATAAGGGAAAAAGCTTAGAAATTAAAAAAAGAAGTAAAAACGAAAAATATTAATAGAATTATTAGAGATGAAAATGAAAGAAATTTCCAGCAATTAATGTGCAGAAGATGGAGTGGAAAATAGAGAAGAGCTGAGAAAATTTGAGGACAATCCAAATAATAGATCATAGAGATGGTGGAAGAAGAGGAAGCAGGTTGATGTTTCTGAAGGTCACACCTGCTGACTAAGGAACGTGAACTGAATACAGCGGTGAACTCCACCGAGGAAAGCCCAGGAAGTCGGGTAAAGTTTCAAAAGGATAAGGAGATTCTAAAGCTTCAAAGATGTAAGAGCAGAGTAGGCTGACTGCAGAGGGCCAGCATCAAACTCCTTGTCTAGAACATTGCCGCTCTCAGGGAAGATGTCAGGGAATGCTTCTACATACTTATTTTACAGTTTTGAATTTTGCATCTTTTGTATGATCCATACAAAACAGAAAGAAATAGAATTTTAAAACTAGTGCTACTGATATAATCAACATTTTGTTTGTTTAACCCGTATGTTTATGCGTACTTCATTTGTGTCTCTTCTAAAACTTGAGGAGGAGGTGTTTTCGTTCCTACTGTGGTCAGGGAATCGGAGAGATTTGATCAGGAGTTAGTTGGTAAAGCCAGACTTGGAAACCATTCCCTGCTTTCCTAGTCGCTTAAACAGCAGTGGTAGTGAGGTGTTGCTCACTGCAAGCATAAGAATAGGGCCTGAGGTGAGTGGTGCCTCTGTGGTGGGGGCGGGGGTAGGACGGCTCCGAGGCTGCAGCATTGTTACATTGACTTTCTTATTGCTAAGGTGTGTTCATATTAGCATTTTTTCTGATAATGAAACATCAAAAACTATAATCTTGAGTCAAAAGTTTGAGTTTTCTTAAAACAAAAAGAAACATTATTATTATAGAGAAGTATGTGTGTGTGTGTGTGTGTGTGTGTGTGTGTGTGTGTGTATGTGTGTGTGTGACTGTGTATGTGAGTTATGGGGTACATGGGGAGGTCAGAGGATAGATAACCTTTCCAAAGTTTTTTCTTTTGGTCCATTGTGGAATCTGAGAATCAAACTCAGGTAATCAGGTTTCTGAGGCTAGTGATTTGACCCACTGAACTATTTGTAGTCCCAGATTTATATATATGTGTGTGTGTATATGTATATGCATATATATATATATGTATATATATGTGTGTGTGTGTGTGTGTGTGTGTGTGTGTATGTGTGTGTGTTTGTCTTGTTTTCAATTTTTTCTTTCTTTCTTTTTTTTTTCTTGAGACAGGGTCTCTTTACATAGCCATGGCTGTCCTGGGACTCACTCTGTAGACCAGGCTGGCCTCCAACTCAAGAGATCTTCTTTCCTCTGCCTCCAGAGTGCTAGGATTAAAGGCATGCACCATGACACCCAGCCAGATTTGTTTTCTTGAAAAAGAGGATAAGTTAGCACTAGGTGCAGCTAGTGTTAGAGCTGTATCTGACATGGGCATGCCTTCAAGAATATGCCATATTGGTTCATAGCAAAATCACCCCATTGGAGGAAAGGAAGAGAGTGAAGAATCATTGTAGTACTACAGGGATGGAGGGTTTTCTAGAGTTTGCTGAAGGGAGAAAGTTAAATATTTTGTCCTAAAGATCATGTAGTAAACAAAGTCAGCTCCATTGGTTAGGTTCTTAGACTCTTAATTAATTAATTTGTGGTTATAAATATATTCTATCATATTTTTAATAGCTCAGAATTCAGAACTTCAAGAAAAGGCAAATGAAATTGAGAAAACATTTCAGACTTCCCAAGAGAAATGGAAAGAAGAATGCAGGAGATTTGAGCATGATTTGGAGGAAAGAGATAATATAATTCAAAACTGCAATCAAGAATATGAGTTACTTATGCAGGAAAAAAGCAGGCTACAAAAAACTCTACAGGTAAAATACTTAACCTAAGTGGAAGTTCTAGGTCCTCCCTCCCTCCCTCCCTCCCTCCCTCCCTAGAGGCATTTTCACATATCTCCTGTGTTGAGCTTCAACACTGGATTAAGATGTATACTGTTTATTTTGTGGAAAGCATTTGAGATCTCTGATCTCAGTGGTAAGTCCTCTTGCCTCAACTGCCTGAGGCCTTGGGTTTGATCCACACCACCACAAATAAATAGAAGAAATATAACAAAAATGAAACAAACAAAAGGTAAAAAGGATAACCAAAAGGAAAGCAACAATTACTTATTTGTAATACTGTAAAAGTGAAGACACATATCCCTTTTCTTCTAGCAACATTAAAATGTGGATTTTAAAAATGTGGGTTCTGGTTGGGCAGTGGTGGTGCACACCTTTAATCCCAGCACTTGGGAGGCAGAGGCAGGTGATCTCTGTAAGTTTGAGGCCAGCCTGGACTATAGAGGAAGTTCCAGGACAGCCTGGGCTACACAGAAACCCTGTCTCCAGAAACCAAAAAAAGAAGAAGAAGAAAAAAAGAAAAGAAATAAGTGGGTTCTAGATTTCAGTTTGAATATGAAATAAATACAGAAAATTATGTGTTTTATAATGCCTTATGTAGAGCACATTCTACGATGAATGATGAAATGTAAAATCATTAATTTTTACTAAGGCTGTTGTGAGGTATGTATTTCCATAGTTTTGGTCCTTTTTTTACTCCCTACAGTCCAAGTGGGGCTGGGGTTGAGTTGACAGCAACTTAGCGTATATGGAGTCGAGTGTATACGACATGACTTTGAAGTGACTTAGACAGTGTATATGGAGTCGAGTGTATATGACATGACTTTGAAGTGACTGTTTAATGTTTTTCTTCTTCCCCAAGACAGGGTTTCTCTGTGTAGCCCTGGCTGTCCTGGAACTCACTCTATGGTCCAGGCTGGTCTCAAACTCACGGAGATCCGCCTGCCTCTGTCTCCCAAGTGCTGGGATTAAAGGCGTGAGCCACCACTGCCTACTATAATAGTTTAAACTTTTTAAAAAAGAAAAGGAAAATGTAAAAATGCTCCATATTTACCTTAAGTACGCATTATTTTTATGCACTGCTGCATCCTTACATGGTCTCAGGGACTTGACCTGACTGGAAAGGTAAGAGAATGAAGCAAAGACAGACGCAGGGACACAGAAAAGCTGGTATTGGGTGTTCTGGGCCCTCTGATGGAGAAGCCCCCGCTTCCTGGAAGCTCAGCAACGTGTTTATTGTTAACCTGAACAAGGAAGTGGGGTTGCTGCAGGCAGATAAACATGGGGGCAGGCTCTGGTGTACAGGTGAACAAGGAGGCAGGCTTAGCTCATCTTCACAGGAGAGCAGTCTTCAGGTCGCAGACAACTGGGGAGAAAGCTATGGTGGAGGTTTTCTGTACACAACATCCACATTTTCACTGGGACCCAAGGAAGGCTTTGCTGTCCTTCTGAGCCTCACCTAGGGTAGGCTTTGCCACTCTCATGGGGCTGAGGCATTGGTCCTTGACATGGCTGTACCCGAGTGTGAGACAACACACACTCACTCAGGACTTTACTTGTTCCCTATATTGATTGCATCTTCACTAAAAATGATCTTACCACAACAGTTAGTAGATGTAAAAGTTCCGTCACCAGTACCCCCAGACAGTGTCAGCTGATCTGTTTTTATTTTCTCCCTGCCAGTAATCCTGGCTTGTCTCTTGGTGACTGCGTCGCCCTGCCCTGGTGTTTGGGTGGTGGATGTGTAGGTGAGCTTAGTCTGTGAGTCCTTTAGTGGACATGGGTTCCTTAGCTGAATCAAGTGAGACAGGAGGAAGGAAGAGGGTGATGGGGCAGCATTCCTTACGTCAGTCAGCTTGCACCCTAAGGTCTGAAATCTTGATGTGTTCTTTGCAACTGCTTAGACTATCTCTGCTTTGCGTTTAGGTATTATCTTTGCGCTCCCCTCGCTGAGATGCACAGAGGAGTTTGGGGTTGAACAGGAGTCACTTTCTGGTCCTGAGGGTAGGGAAGCCCCAGACTCTCGAGGATTTCTGCTAGAGAAAGTTAAGAGGGTAATGTTTATAAACAGATCCATGTGAACAGATCTCTTTTTTGCTCACATAAACCATAGACCTTTTCTCCCCATGTTAATGAAGACTTAGTTTTAAACCTGTAGGCTAGAAAATTGATTTTCATAGGAAACCTGTATTTTATATTAAGAATTTGGACCTAATTAGATCTAATAAATGTGGTATACTTAGAAAAATTTAAAAGGAAAAGCCTTTGAAACTATCTGTAGAACTAGAAATTAGTTATAGTCTGAACTGAGTATTTTTATTTTCAAAGTTTTAACATTTAGGAATATTTTTTTTCTTTTCTTTTCTTTCCTTTCCTTTTCTTTTCCTTTCTTTCTTTCTTTTTTTTTTTTTTGAGACAAGGTTTTTCTGTGAAGTATTGGCTGTCCTGGATCTCACTCTGTAGACCAGGCTGGCCTTGAACTCTTAGAGATTCACCTGCCTCTGCCTCTCAAGTGGTGAGATTAAAGGCATGTGCCATCACCACTTGGCATCATTTAGGAATATTCTTATTCTGACTTGTTGAACAACTCTCTTTTTTCTCTTTTAGAAATATCCTTGGGGCTGGAGAGATGGCTCAGTGGTTAAGAGCACTGGCTACTCTTCCAGAGGTCCTGAGTTCAATTCCAAGCACCCACATGGTGGCTCACAACCATCTGTAATGAGATCTGGTGCCCTCTTCTGGCCTGCAGTCATACATGCTGTATACATAATAAATAAATAAATCTTTAAAAATAAAATAAAATAAAATAAAATACATCTGGCTGTGTCAGGATGGCTCAACCGTTCAAGGTGCCTGCTGCCATACCTGAGTCACCTGAATTTAGTCCCTCACAACCATCCATTATGAGATCTGTTGCCCTCTTCTGGCAGGCAGGCAGATGTATAGGCAGGCAGATGTATAGGCAGAATGCGATATACATGATAAATAAATCCTTAAAAAAAATAAAAATACCCCTTTTCTTTACCAGGTTTGCATATAAATTTTAGGGATAATACAGTTTATTCACAGGTAAAGATGTTCATGCTAACAGGACTTTATTTTTGTTTCTTTCATTTTGTACCAACCTCTGATGTTGAATTTATTTATCTCCGTTTTATATTTTGATAAAGTGATAGTTTTATTAAGATTTTAAACATGAATTATTAATTTTTTGAGACAGAGTCTCATGTGTCCTTGGCTGGCCTTGAACTCTCAGTATAGACAAAGATTACCATGAACATCTGATTATTCTGCCTCCTCCTCCCAGATCCTGAGATTGTAGGTATGCACCACCATGCCTGGTGTTCTGAACAGCTGGGGACTGAATCCAGGGCTTGGAGCATGCTAAGCAACTACTGGTAGCTGCCATCCCCAGCCCCAAGAGTTTAACACGGATTGAGAGTTTTTAACCATCTATTGGAAGGGAGAGCCCCTTTGACATTTAAACTAGGTTGAAAAGCTAAAAGGTAACCTTTACTGATGTCATAGTAAAGCCAGATTTTGTTCCTGTAAAGGAAGCACTGGAGAAACATCAGCAAGAGAAGAATGAGATGGAGTCTCACGTCAGGGAGACTGCATTGGAGGAGTTTAGATTACAAGCAGAGCAATGGGAAGCAGAGCGAGGAGAGTTACAGCTCATAGTACAGGTATTTCAAAATAACTCGGTTTCTAGACTATGTTCTTGATGCTTATGGTCTGACAATTTTGTTAGTAGGATAATTTACGAGCTCACTCAGGTGGAAATCAATTCCAAACCTTTGATTTCTGGAAGGCCATCTTTGACTTGGAGTGACGGGACAGTAGGGACGCTGTTACAGATAGATACCATGAAGATTACGGCTGGACGGCTTCATTTTATAGTGTGTATGAGACAGGGTCTCATGTAGACCAGGCTGGACTTACACTTGCTGCATATCTCTTGCTGTTCCTAAACTCCTCCTAATTCTCCTGCTTCCACATCCTGAGTGCTGGGATTTTTAGCATGAGCCACCACGCCTACCTAAAATAGGTGATTTTTTAAAAAAACTTTTATTAGGATATATTAATTATACAAAATAATTTTTGGGGGGTTTTGAGACAGGATTTCTCTATGTATCAGCCCTGGCTGTCCTGGAATTCTCTTTGTAGACCAGGCTGGCCTGGAACTCAGAGATCTACCCGGCTCTGCCTCCCAAGTGTTTAAAGGTGTGTGCTACCATGGCCAGATCAGTAATGGGTTTGCTATTGTGACATTTTGATATGTGTGTGTATAGTATATTTTGATCATATGCATTCTCATTAACCTCTTTTGCCCCCTTTTACTTCTGCTGATCCCTTTCTTCTTCCCAGCAATTCCCCTTCTACTTTCATGTCTTTTTGGGGGTGAACTATCATGTTTAATTATGGTTGCTCACAGGAGTATGGCTGGGGGATTGCAGGAGCATGGTCAGCTCAGCAGTGGCTATACCACAGAAGATACTGTCTCTTCTTCCCCCACACTCATGAACTGCCTATAGATGCTTAAGAGAGATGTGGGCCCTCACCAGGGCCTCTTTCTAGTATCCATTAACTGCCTACAAATTCTTAGGGAGGGGTGTGGCCTCAAGAACCTCTTCCCCTCTCCATGACAGTATGTTGACAGGTGGCATCTTGTGCAGATCTTGTGCAAGTAATGACAGCTGCTGAGAGTTTAGCATGCAAAGGCTGTGGCCTGCCTGGAGGACAGTTTCCCAGCACTCCTCACGGTCTACCAGTTCTTCCCCTCTTCATGTTTCGTGAACCTTGAGTGGGTGATATGGCCCACTGAGGGCTGAGCAGTTGGCAGTCACTTATTCTTTTGAAGGATTTATTTATTTATTTTTTATGTGTATGAGTATTTTGCCTGCTTGTATGTATATGGACTGTGGAGGCCAGAAGAGGGTGCTGGATCCCAGGAACTGGAGTTACTAACAGTTGTAAGCCACTAGGCAGATGCTAGGAACTGAACCTGGGTTCTCTGGAAGTGCTCTTCATCTGGGCCATTCCTCTAGCCCTTGCACTCACTTATTTGTAACACTTTGGAGTTATGATCTAGCAGGGTGACACTGCTTGAAACCACCTGCGAACAAATAGAGTTGTGGGCCGGTGATGTTCCGTGAGCCCTCATAGACCCTCGAACATTACTGGCTATTGCTGTTGCTGTTGTTTACCCTCCATAACTTGACTGACCGTGTTGCTGAAGACAGCGCATACTTGAGCCATAGGACATGGAGAAACCAAGCTGGTACTTACGTAGAAGCTTCATCCCTACTGGCTTGCTTTCATAGTGCTGGAAGGTACTGTGCATGCTACCAGAGGAGAAAAACCATCATCAGCCCTACCCAGCTGGGAACCCTGTGAGCCACATTATCCCAGCACTTAGGGGGTAGAGGCAGGTGGATCTCTGTGAGTTTGAGGTCAGCCTGGTCTACATAGCTAGTTCCAGGGCAGCCAGAGCTACACAAAGCAACCCTGTCTGAAGAAACCAAGAGAGAGAGAGAGAAAGAAAAAGAATTGGCCAGGCCAGACATGCCCCTTGGTATAATAGTGGCTGCAAACTCTGTGAGAGTAACCACCCACTTCAGTTGAATTTAAGTCTCGACATACAAAATGAAGCCCATACCTTTTCTAAGAGAACTTACTACTTTTAGGCTGCTAAATAGACACAGTATTAAACTGAGTCCTAATGATTTTATTGTTTTACCTATAGATTAATACACCCACTAACCCTCATCATAGAAACGTTTGTCTTTAGTAGATGTTGGTTAACATAGAGACCCACAGCTGGTCTAGGTGTAGAGGAAAAGACTTGAGATGATCATCTTTAAATAGTGTATGGATTTATGCTAGTTATGATACAATGTACAGTTTATCTATCAATTTATTTTTCTTTAATTTTTTTTCTGTCCAAATGACCCCTTATGACTGTACAATTATGAATCTTACTTTTTTTTTTTTTTTTTTTTTTGGTTTTTCGAGACAGGGTTTCTCTGTGTAGCTTTGCGCCTTTCCTGGGACTCACTTGGTAGTCCAGGCTGGCCTCGAACTCACAGAGATCCACCTGGCTCTGCCTCCCGAGTGCTGGGATTAAAGGCGTGCGCCACCACCGCCCGGCGTGAATCTTACTTTTTAAGTATATATCTAGTTATGGGGGAGGGCAGGCATCTGCAGACGCCAGAGGTGTGAGATCTCTGGAGCGGAGTTACAGGTGGTTATGAGCCTCCTGATGTGGGTGCTGGGGGTCTAGCTGGGATCTGGAAGAGCAAAACTGGAAGAGCTCTTCATGGCTGAGCCATTTCTTCAGTGTCCACAGTGTGCAGTTTCCAGTACAGGAGCAAACTGGTGTTGGTTCCGGCCCTCTCAGGAGAAGCTGTCACCAGATTGGTGTCATACATAGCCACACTGGTGTGCGTCTAAGCTGGAAAGAGCTCACTTGCTCTGATGCTTTTCTAAATCTACTTCTCCCAGTGTAGTTAAAATTCCTCGGGATTGGCGCTATAGTTTGGATTCTGAGAAGTGTTGTTTACATGAGTACATATAAAGAATCAAAGTTTTTGATATGTGTTTGTAGAAGATGTGGAAAGAAAACAAGTTTATTTTCTCACAGCACAATGTGGCTTCCTGTGATGTTAAATGTCAGTTCAAAAACAAGCCGTTTTTAAAAAACATTTTAAGTTCAACACTTCCCTCTAGTGGACAGACGAAAGAACACCCCAAATCTCTCATGTCTGAGTTACTATTCCATCCCACAGGTATCACTCTTAGTTTTCTATTGCAAGAACTGAGGTCTCTTTTTGTTTGATTAGAAGATAAATTCAGAGACAAGAATTAAAGTTAAATATGTTTTGATGGAGGCACATTAGTCTGTATCTTATGCTACATACCAGACTTGAATTATGTTAATAAAGCCATACATTAAATATTCTAATACTTACAAGCTAATACCTAATATAAGCAGTATAAGTAACTAGCACCTACCATGTACTTCATCTTAGTGTTTGCTATTCTCAGTTTAGATGTAGAAACAAAATACAGTTTTATATCATTGGAGACCATTTTTGAATCCTTCTCTAACTCATCAGTGTCCCGTCCCACTGCAGACCCCCATTGTGAACTTGACGTTGGATGTTGTCTATATACTTTGATATGCTTTTACTCAGTTTTGTTTAGAATTTTATGTATTTTACACATGTAAGTGGGATATCATGCAATATGTATATTTGTCCAGCTTGTCTTTTTGTTGTTTGCTTTTCGAGATTTAGACAAGCTAATGTAATAGCTCTAAATCACCCAGTTTGACTGCTGTATAGTTTTCTTTTCTAAATTTAAACCATTACAGGGATTCCATGTATGAAACATTGCAGGCATGTGTCTAGCACATACAAAATTGTTGACATTTTTGTGTAGCTGTTTCCTCTGAATGAGGAAGGAGTGGGTTTCGAAGCTCAGGAAGCTCAGGAGATGCTGGGGCTCACAAGGACCCTCCTACAGTCTTAGGGACGCGGCAGTTGCTGAGGAGGAGAAACTGCCTTTGGAGCAGCTGCCTGCAAGCTGGGCAGAGAGTTCCAGAGATGCTCCTGAGGGCTGTTTCCTGTGCTGCTGCTGCCTGGAAGTCACCCAGGCTGGTAAGTAGCCCTGGTACTTGGTTCATCCAGCTAGATGTGTGTGGAATCGCCTCTTTGGTCTATTCTGTTCCCTATTGACATATTCACATCTCCAGGAGTATCACACAGCAGACATGGGAAGTGATTATAGGTTCAGTGAAATACATTGATGGAGCCTGGTGTAGTTAGTGCTGCATGGCTACAATCCCAGCATGCCTCCTCATCATGGGAGGGCCAGCAATTCAAGGCCCTGTCTCAAAAACCAAACTGAACCAAATAAAGAACAGTAATGACAATCTTCACAGAACTTAAAACAAAACAAAAGACCCTTAACGTTTTATGGAACCACCATAAAATCCTTTATAGTCAAAGCAATCTTTTAGCAAAGCAGGAAGGAACATTGTATTCCTTGACTTTAAAATTAACTATTAAGTTGTACTTGTCAAACCAGCATGAATTTGCATAAAAACAGACAGACCAATGAAAGAGAGCGCTTAAAAGTAAACCCTGCATCTACACCCTGCTCATTCTGACAAAGGTGTTAGGACATGTTTGGAAAAATGACAGGTTTTTGTTGTTGTTGTTGTTTTGAGGCAGGGTTTCTCTGTGTAGTCCTGGCTGTCTTGGAACTTGCTCTGTAGATCAGGCCAGCCTCGAACCCAGAGAGCTGCCTGACTCTGCCTCCTCAGTGCTGGGATTAAAGGTGTGTGCTACCACCCCATCAATAGATGGGATATTGGATACCCTCCTCTTGCAGAGGAATGAGATTAGAGCATTTTATACCAGCTATATCTCAAAATGGAATGAAGACTTAAAGGAGTCAGACCTAGAGTTGTCAGACTACTAGAACAGGGGAAATGCTTAAGGATGATAAAACAAACAAAAATATATTTTTTTAAAAAAAATACCATGCCCTAAAAGCACAGGAAAACAAAGATAATCAAGTGGTACTGCATCAGAATAAAATGATGCAGTACAGTTGTAGAAATGTCTTTTGACATTTGCTTAGTAATTTCTGTGAGAAGTGTCTGTTACTTAGAAAAGCCATTTTCATGTGGAGATGACATTTTGGTGGTTTGAAAGAAAATGGCCCCCAAAGGGAGTGGCACTGTTAGGAGGTATATGGCTTAGTTGGAGTAGGTATGGCATTGTTGGAGGAAGTGTGTCACTGTGGAGGTGGACTTTGAGGTCTCTTGTGCTCAAGCTACTCCCAGCGAGACGAACCATTTCCTGTTTGCCTGTAAGATGTAGGACTCCTTCTCCAGCGATGTCTGCCTGCACACCACCTTGTTGCACCATGATGATAATGGCTAAATCTCTGAAAAATGTCGGCCACCTCAACTAAATGCGTTTTCCTTTGTGAGAGTTGCTGTGCTCGTGGTCTTTCTTCACAGCAGTAGAAACCCTAAGACAGAAGTTGGTACTAGGGACTGGGGTATTGGTGTTGCTGTAGATTATAATTTTTTTGGTGTGTTACTTTTGTTTATGTTGCATTTGTTTAACTCTGTGAAGCTGTGTTACTGTGCCTGTCTAAAACACCTGATGGCTTAATTAAACAGTTGAATGGCCAATAGTGGGGCAGGAGAAAGGATGAGTGGGGCTGGCAGGCAGAGAGAATAGAAATAGGAGAAATCTGGAGGAAGAAGGAAAAGGAACGAGAGAGGAAGGAGGAGGACATCAGGGGCCAGCGATATAGCTATACAGCCAGCCACGGAGTAAGAATAAGATACACAGAAGTAAGAGAACAGGAAAAGCCCGGAAGCAAAGGGTAGATGGGATACATTAAGGAAAGCAGACAAGACACAAGCTGAGCTAAGGCTAAGCATTCATTCATAAGTAAGAAAAAGCCTCTGTGTATTTATTTGGGAGCTGGGTGGCGGGCCCTCAAAAGAGCAAAAACAAACAACAACAATTGTGATAAGCCTAACCATGTTTTTGTTTGGAGGAATCTGGTACTTTGGGTTAGGAAAGGAGTGGAATGCTTTAAGCACTGCTTAATGGGCCAAACGAGGAGGAGCATGGAGGACAGTGGTGCTGAAGGTGGTTTGAACTGGGAGGGGCTGGTTCAAGATGTTTCAGAGGAGAATAATTTTAGTATGCTGCCTAGAAATGGCTCTTGTGATTTTTTGGTGAAGAATGTGGTTGCTTTTTGCCTTTGTCCAAAGAGTCTGCCTGAGGCTAAAGTGAAGAGTTTTGGACTAATTCCATTTTCAGAGAAAATCTCAAAACAGCCTAGTATAGACTAGTATAACTGTCCTGCAGTTATTAGTGGTAACTCTAAGGAAGATTTATAATGAAAAGGAGCAAACTGAGCAGATAAAAATGCAAAATGTACAGATTTAATTCCCCTTGGTAGAAATAATGGTCTCCAAAGGAAGCTTTAGTGAAGCTGACTTGCAGCTCTAGGGCATAGGCCACATGGAGATGATACTTTTGCAAAGTGAAATGAATATTTGAGTAGAGAAACTCAATTTCTAATTGGCTGGTGGGAGCCAAGCCCATTTTAAGGTTGATAGAGCTTACCTAGGCACCATTGTGTTGGTACAGATGGCGGACGGTCTGTCTATAGTTCTCCATATGAATGCAGTGAGCGTCATAAAATTTGAAAGACACATAGTTCTTCCTTTCCCATTCTCCTGGGACTCTCTCCTATGTTGGATTTTCTTTTAATTTTTTTCTGTATCTTTCTCTTAGTTTGGTGGGTTTTATTCTCTGATAGTTCATAGTAAGTTGTAAAGTAAATTATTTCCACCCATGAACAACTACTAAGCCTTTATCAGTTCTCATACCTCATTGAAGTTTTTCCTAGTTATGTACTATGGTTTGTCTCCCTTGTTTTAGATAAGTTTCTATTGCTGTGATTCAACACTGTGACCAAGGCAGCTCATAGAAGGAAGCGTTTATTGTGAGCTTATGGTTCCAGAGGAATAAGTCCAAGAACATCGTGGCTCAGAAGTATGGCAGCAGGACAGCTGAAAGCTCACATCTTGAACTACAAGCAGGAAACAGAGAAACCACATTGGAAACAGCACATGCTTTAGTGGTTTGAACGAGAATGCCTCCCATAGGCTTGTATGTTTGCATACTTGGTCCCCAGTTGGAACTATTTGAGAAGGATTAGGAGGTGTGGTCTTGTGGCATGAGGTATGTCACTGGAGGTTATTTTTGAGATTTTGAAAGACATGTGCCATTTCCAGTCTCTTTTCTACCTCCTACTTGAGGATCCGGATGTGAGCTCTCAACTCTTCTGCCATCCTGGACGCTAACCTCCGAAACTGTAAGCCCAACTAAATGCTTTTCTTTATAAGTTGCCCTGGCTATGGTGTTTTGTCACAGCAATAGAAGAGTAACTAATACATGTAACTTTTGAAACATCAAAATTCACCTCCAGTGGCATACTTCCTCCTCCAAGCCCATACTTCCTAAACCTACTCAAACAGTGTCACCAGCTGGGGACCAAGTGTTCTGATGCTTGAGAATATGGGGAACATCTCATTCAAACCACCACATTCTGTTCCCTGCCCCCATTGTATCATGGCCATATCATAATGAAAACATATATAGTCCAGCCTTGGAAGTTCCCAGTCTCAACACTTTTAAAGTCCAAATGCCAAAGTATCTTCTGAGACTCAAGGCAATTTTTTAACTGCAATCTTCTGTAAAATCAAAAAGAAAACTACATACTTGCAAGATACAATGGCATAGACTACCCATGACCGCTCTAAAAGGGGGGCATGGAGGGCAAAGCAAGACTGAAACCCAGCAGTACAAACTCTGAATGCCGTAGGTCCGTGCCTGATGTCAAAGGCTCTGACCTTCCAGCTTTGCACCTGTAACACACCTTTTCCTCTTGGGCTGGCCTTCCTCTGTGTGCAGCTCTCCTCGGCAGATGTCTCATGGCTCTGGCACCTCTAACATTTTGGGGTCTCCAGCGAAACTCAGGTTTCACGGTCACAGCTTCACATAATGGCCTCTCAGGGCTTCCTGCACTCTCTGGGCGTTCATGCTACATTTTACCCATTTCAGTGGCTCTCTGAAGCTGTGGAGGAAGATTCCAGAACCCCTCACTCCCGTTCCTTCCTGACCCTAAAGCCAGCACCACATGGATGCCACTGTCAAGCTCAGCTGCTGGCTTGGGATTGAGTTGCCCCTGGAATCACATTGGTAGCAGCTTCTGTCTGTTGTTTGTTTCTAGTATCAGAAAATTCCTTGGCATTTGTCTTTCACAAGTTGGAAGCTTAGTTGGGTGGGGTTTTTCCTCAAGGGGACCCTTCCTCTTATTCCAGTGTAGATTTGTTCCCCCAACAATGGCACTAATCTCCTTGGTAACTGGAGTCTCTCCTTTAGCACAAGACTTAGTTGTAAAACTTACAAGTGTTCTTTTCCTCGCTAGACTACATTGTGTTTCTTTTTGCCCCCCCCTTTTTTTTACATTTTTCATTGTAGATCTGTAAAAGAGTGATTACTCATAACCATGGGACAGATAATTATGTCTTGAAATTTCTAGCCAAGAAATCAGAATATTACTTTTAAAATTAACAACAGACAAGTTTTTAGGACAAAGGCAGAAAGTGGCTACTGCCCACCCCCCCAAAAGATCTCATAAGAGTGGTGTATAGCCCAGTTGCTGGTGTTGTTCCCCTTTGGAACCATTCGAGCTTGCCTCCGCAGTCCACATCGCTGTCAGTTCTGTCTTTTAAGCCCCTACTAGACAGCCCACTAAGTCTTACTTACACTGTTTGACTGCATTTTAGTCCACAGTCCCAAAGTTTTCCACATTCTTCCACCACATGGTCAGGTTCTTTATGGTTGCACTGTAGTCCTGGTACCAACTGCTGTCGTAATTTGGTTTCTGTTGCGGTGATAAAACACCATGATCAAGGCTACTAACTTACAGAAGGAAGAATTTCTTTTGAGCTGTGGTTCTAGAGAGACAGGAGTTCATCTTCATGGCTGGGAAGTGTGGCAGTAGGGAGCAGGGTAGCAGGGATATTTGAGAGCTCATGTCTTGAACTGCTAGCAGGAAACAGGGAGAATACACGAAATAGCATATGGCTTTTGAAACCTCAGTGACGTAATTCCTCCAGTGAGGCCGTCTTCCTACCCAGACAGCACCACCAACCGGGACCAGGTGTTCACACCTGAGCCTGTGAGGGACATTCTCTTTCAGACCGTCACTCCCCTGAAAACTGAATGCCAGGCCTGTTGGTGGCATAACACGTGTAGAGGTCAGATGGCAGCTGCCAGGAGCTCTTTCCTCTACCTTGATTGGGATCTCTGTTGTGTCTGCTGTGCTGAGTACTCCAGCCTCCCTGGCTCATATGCGTCTGATGATTGTCTGGCTCCCTCCTCACCTTAGGAGTGGGGATTACAGATGTGCACCAACATCCAGCCTTTTTCTTGTTTTAAACCTGTGTTCCCGGGATGGTGTCCAGGTCAGGTTTTCACAGGGTTGTGACCTGTTGACCCATCTCACTGGCCCCACCTTTAGGTGTAACAGTCTTTAAACTTATCATTTATCCTGTTTTTATCCCAGCTTCTTTGTTTTCTGTCCTGATCAAAGAAGCAAGTAAAGTACCTAATTGCTTTTTCCTGCATTTTAGTATCGGCTTAAATATTGTTTCGTTACTACTATCAATTTTCTTTTCTCTGAATGGTAGTGAGGAGTATAAGTTAAAGAGAAGACCATGCACTGAAAAGATGCCCATAAAACAAAACAAAAACAATGGGGAAAAATTCCATCCCAACCGATGGGAAAAACAAAACCAAAAACCCACAATGTAGAATGCAGGCATGCACGCACTCATGCACACACATGTGCACAAACACGCACATACTTGCAGGCATGCCAAGCCATATGACCCCTCTGAAGCTCATAATTCCTTAATAACAGAAAACCAAACAAAACCCAAACCAAAACCATAACAAAATTGTTGAGGTACTAAAGAAAGAACTCAAATCCCACTTTAACAAATGATCAGCTCTGGGCTGTTCATGGTGGTGTACTCTTTCAATCCTGGCACCTGAGAGGCCTCAGAGGCAGGTGGCTGTCTGAAATCAAATCAGAGTGAATTCCTTAGCTGATTCTGCTTCCTCGGGCTGGATGCCTCTGAGTCCTCATCCAGATTGAATCTCAGCTGAACTGTGCTGCTCAAAGCCTAAAAGCTTAACCAACCAAAAGCTTCTAGATTCTGGTCTTCACACCTTATATACCTTTCTGCTTTCTGTCATCACTGCCTGAGATTAAAAGCTCACTTCTTGGGATTAAAGGCATGTGTCACCATGTCTGGCTGTTTCCAATGTGGCCTTGAACTCACAGAGATCCAGAGGGATTTCTGCCTCTGGAATGCTAGAATTAAAGGTGTAAGTGCCACCATTTTCTAGCCTCTGTATCTAGTGGCTGTTCTGTTCTCTGACCCCAGATAAGTTTATTAGGGTGCACAATATTTTGGGAACACAATATCACCACATGGAACTGTAAAGGGCTCTTATCTGGGAGTGGGAGAGGGAACCAGTGGGAGGAGAAGGGAGGACAGGAGAAGGCAGTGGAGGTTGAGTATGGTCAAAGTCCATGATCTACTTGTATGAAAACGTGACAATGAAACTCATCATTTGGCACAAATATATGCTAATAAAAAGCACACAAGTGACTTTGAGTTACTGTTCTTGTCAGTAACTACTTGAAGGAGTGGGACTGATATAGAGTCTTATACTTGTATAGTGCTTAATGTTCTTAAAACTGTTTTTACATGTGAAAAGTACTTTCCAAACAGTTTGTGGTAGCAAATTATGTACCTGGATTCCGATAATGTTTTTTGAGTGGCCAGGAACTCTTGGAAGTGTGAATATATTTGTATGGAAAATGAAGTTACAGGGAGTAGCTTTGGAGGCCGTTGGGTGGATCCCTCCTTTATAGTCGCCTCGGCTTGTTTCCCTGGTAACCCTAGAAAGGGAAACATCAGCTCCCATTTCCCCAGGATTTAAAACAAGAAGAAGGTGGAACTAGCACCTTTGTTGAGACCTTTTAAGGGAAAATACTTCCTCCTGCTCAAAAGAACAGACCCTGCTTTTGGCCCTGGATGAGCACATGCTGCTTTGATCTATTCCAAAGATCAGAACATTAGACACCATTTCCTCCTTCCTTAAGAGGTGATGTAGGTGGACCTCCCCATCATCTGACTGGGAGACCAACCCACAGAAAAGCTGATTCACCTGAAGACATATTGAGGAGATGGGAAGAAGAATTTGAGTTCTAACTCAAAAAAGCCTAAGTTTTCCTTCTTTCCGCCTCCCTTTCTTTGGGATCATGGCCAAAAGCCTAAGCATGCTTCCCCATCCTCTGGGGTCTGCCACTGTTTCTTTAGCCCTTCTCCCTTTCCACTGTGCACCCGCATGCCAGTCGGCACTGCTGGAAATGCTGCCTTTCTGGACCCTAACTCAAAAAGGAACGGCTTGCTTTCTTCTGTATCTCTGTTTTCCCAGTGGCTGCTGAGGTTTCTAGCCTGCCCACCCTGTTGTTTCCTCAAACTCAGAAAATGTCCTTGAGCTTCTGAGTCTCTTTTTAAATGTTTTTATTAAGAAGAATTAAAAAAAAAAAAAAAAAAAACCAACCAAAAAAGGAATCTGGATTTGCCCGGTAACAGTGGTATTTAGAAGTAACAGTCTTTTATAGAGAATTGTAATGGAAATTTGTGTAGCTAGATTCTGTTTCAAGTGCCCAGGGATTCTTGGAAGCCCCTCTGCTCTGCGTTTGTGTCCATGTATGTTGGTGGAGGAAAGACAGAGCATATAAAGCAGTGGTTCGCAATCTCCCTAATGCTGTGACCCTGAAGTTATTTCACTGCTACTTGGTAACTGTAATTTTGCTACTGTTCTGAATCGTAATGTAATATCTCTGTTTTCTGATAGTGTTAGGTGAGCCCTGTGAAAGGGTTGCTTGTTCAAAGGGGTCATGACCCACAGGTTGAGAATCACTGTCTTAAAGGCTTGAGGTGAGAATAAGGATCCTAGATTATTTTAGATTGGTTATTTTGGAAAATACCTATGGTATACTGTATGTATCCAGCCATGATTTTTGAGTTTAATTGGAAAAAGACAGCTACTTAAATAGAGAACCTTTAGTTATTTTCTTTGAAAACGGTTTGAAAATTGAAGAGGAAATGAAACACAGCCATCTAGTGGTTAGGATGTTAAGAGCACTAAGCAGTAGTTAAGCACTATGAGCTCACGTTAATGTCTCTCAAGGGTCATTATTAAGTGTTCAAGCTAATCAGCGCTTATCACACAAAGGGACATATCCATTTGTCTTCCTAAATACTTTATACATATTAATGACAGGACAAAGTCTGTATGACAGTTGAGCTACAACATTGTTGCAAATACCCCAGAGGTCATTTGAACTGTTATAACATTCTAATGTTCTCTGTATAATTCTAGCTGTACTATTATTAATCACAGGTATTATAAAAGTCACATGTACACTCTGAAACACTGTGAAAGAGATCCAAGTGTCTCCCGCCTACACAGGTTAGCCTGCTGCCACAACTGAAACAGTTTCCTCTGTGCTGTCTATACAATAACTTTTAGTTACTAAGAGCTTACAAACTGTTGAATCAAAAGTGAATTATTTTCCAGGAGCAAGATAGTGCTGTGAAAAATATGCAGAAAAAAGTGGAACAGTTGGAAGCCGAGCATATGGACTGCTCTGACCTTCTGCGGCGACAAACGAGTGAGCTTGAATTTAGCACTCAGAGGGAAGAACGCCTGAGGAAAGAATTTGAGGTATGGCTTATCAGTTTTCACAATAGCTATATGTTCTTCCTGCAGTGACTTCAGGGTTAGAGGACTTTGTAAGTCAGGAGGAATGGGGACCACTTCTATTGTACATTTGGCTTCTTTGAAAAGATTTATATACTAATAAAATATATTTTATTTCATCCTAATTAAAAGCATCTAGTCATTAAATTTTTGTTTATTTGTTTACTCATTTGTGTGTGTGTGTGTGTGTGTGTGTGTGTGTGTGTGTGTGTGTGTGTGTATGGTTGTGTGCATGCCATAACACTTGGATGGCTGTTCGAGGACACCTTGCAGGGAGTTAGATCTCTTCTCCTTCCTTCATCTGGGCTCTGGGGGATTAGACTCAGTTGTCAGGCTTGGCAGCAAGAATGCTGGCCCAAACCTGCTCATTGTTAGCAATAATTCTCATCAACTATTGGAAAGTTTACAAGTGATTTTTTACATTTTGAGGTTCAGGAAGCAACTGGAGAAGGTTTGGTATGTGCAGGTATTAAGTGATAAAAGTAACACACACTTCCGTTTTTGTGATTATGATGATTTACTTTATTATTTAGTTTTGCAATACTGAGGATCAAACACAGGGTCTGGTACATGCTAGGCAAGTGCTTTTTCACTGAGCTACTTCCTCAGTTCCATTTTAGATTAAGGTGGGTGTAGAGGAAATGGCAAGATTTGGGTATGTTTTGAGAGAATCAGCTGGGGCTGCTGACTTACTGGGTTGTGAGAGGTAATGTCAAAGATATTTGTTGATGTTAACCACTAGTAGTTTCTAATTAATAATGTATGTGTGTGTGTGGTGTGTGTGTGTGTGTTTACACATGTGAACACGAATTCCATAGCATGTGTGTGTTGGGCAAAGATCAGCTTGCAGGAATTGTTTTTTCTACTGTGTGGGTCTTGGGGTTCCAATTCAGGTCCTCAGTCTTGGCAGCAAGCACCTTTACCTGCTCAACTCTCTCACACCTGTTTCGTTTGTTTGTTTGTTTTTATTTTAGATACAGGATTTCACACTCTAAACCAGGCTGGCTTAGAACTTGCTGTGTAGCCAGGCTGGTCTTGAACTCATGACAGTCCTCTTACCTCAGTCACCTGTTTTTGAGATTACAAGTGTGTGCAACAGACCCTGCCATCAGTCACCATCAAAGAGAGGTGCCTGGCATTTCCATTTCCTGAGTGGGAGGGGTTAAGCCTGACATGCCTGTTAACTGGTGGAGAGAGAGATCAGCCAGTTGAAGAGGAGGCTGGGGCTTTTGCAAACTTTACTGTGTGGGGTATTTGGAGATTTTCAAATGCTGCAGTCTAGGACTCGGCACTTCTGTAATTTCTCCTAAGAGCCATCCCTTAATCTCTAGCTTGGTTGTTATAAAATGCCAGAGGAAATGCAGCATGGGGTCATACCTTATGCAGTCTTGCCTCGGACTTAAGTCTGCACTTTTCCTCCTTTTTTTCCTGTGCATTTCTTTGTCTAGCCTCTGGTTTAGGTTTCCTCTCCAGCGTGTGTGTGAAGGTTAGGAAGGGGCAGTTGTTTGTGGTAGGGGTGGATGCATAAAGGTCTCACTTTCCATATTGCTGGTTAAAAATTTGAGATTTAATTTGCATATGATAAATTTACCCATTTGAAGTGTACAAGTTATTCGTCTCTGGTGCATTCACAACATTGTACAATTATCACAATCAATTGTGTAATGTTTTCACCACCCCGGTGAGGAACTTCATCTTCATTAGACACCTCTGCCTATTTCTTCATCCCTTGGGGCCACAAGCAACCATTAATCTGCTTCCTTTTCTTGTAGACTTATCTTCTCAGATATTTCATACATGTGCAGTTACAATATTTGATCTTTTGTGGTTGACTTTTTCAGTTAGCATATGTGCAGTGTTTAGATATGTTATAGCATGTATCATTTTTCTGTTCCTTATGAACAAATGATATTTTTTCATACATTTCATCTTATAAATGCATATATTAGTTGATGGACATTTGTGTTATTTCCATATTTTGGCTAATAGTGACAATATTGTAATAAACATTTATGTCTAAGTTTATGAGGGTGTATTGTCTTGGATGTATACCTAAGGATATATACATACATACATACATACATACATACATACACATATATATATATACCTAAGGATGTATACGTATGTATACCTAAGGATGGATATATATATGTGTATGTATACACACACACACACACACACACACACACCTAAGGATGTATACCTAAGGATGGATACACACACACACACACACACACACACACACACACACACACACCCCTAAGGATGTATACCTTGGATGTATACCTAAGGATGGAGTTGCTGGGCATGATAGTTGACCTTAGTTATTAATTTGAGTGGGCTAAGGGATACCTAGGACTGTGACTTGCACCTGTGTGTTTGTGGGAGCATTTCAAGGGAGGATTGGCACAAGGGTGGAAAGGACTTGCTTTGAATGGGGTGGCACCTTAAAATGGCAGGCTGCCTAGATGAGGAAGGCACCTCAGAGAAAGACTGAGGCTTCAGGCCCCCTCTCTGAGTGTCTGTGTCTGTGGCACACTGACCTCACACCCCACTTTCTTTGCCCTTTAAACGGGATTCAAAGAGGCCTCCAGGGAGCTGGTTGGCTTTCAGCACTGGACTGGGAGTGCTGAGGTGCCTGTTCTTGGCCTTCCTAGTGTGTAGATGGCCATTATAACCCAGCTCCTATTGTTTAAACCAACCAATAAACCCCTTTTATGATATACATGTATTCTCTTGGTTCTGTTCCTCTGGAGAGTCCTGGCTAATACACCAGATCACATGGTAATTCCCTGGCTTTGGGGGGCTGTCAGATTGCTGTGCACTATTTCATATTCCCAACAACAGTGCATTGGCTGTTCCACTTTCTCCATGTTCACCAGCCTAATTAATGCCAGTCTTTAAAATGATAAATACCATAGTGAGTGTAAAGTGCTGTTTCATTTATCATGAGGTTAAGTATCATGCCATGTACTTATTGGTCATTTGTGTATCTTTTTTGGAGAAATATATGTGCAGTCCCATTTTTCAGTTATAGAGTGGGTTATTTCTACCACACTAATAAAAGGTGTGTACAGTGGCCGGGTGGTGGTGGTGCATGCCTTTAATCCCAGCACTTGGGAGGCAGAGGCAGGTGGATCTCTGTGAGTTTGAAGCCAACCTGGTCTACAGAGTGAGTTCCAGGACAGCCAGGACTACACAGAGAAACCCTGTCTTGAAAAACAAAACAAAACAAAAAAATGTGTACAATGAGGGAGCTGGATATATAATATGTAGGAATTCTCTTTGGTAATATGAAGTATGAACTTTGCAAGTATACAGTTACATGCTCACTAGAAATAAAGTAATTTTATATGGTTAAAGAATATGTTTAAAAATCAGATTATATTCCAAGTAACACTTTAAATTTATTTTCATGTGTGTTGAATATCTTTTGGATAATAAAGGCTGTATGATGATTTTTTTAAAAAGTTTTTTGAGAAAAGGTTTCTCTGTGTAACCCTGGCTGTCCTGGAACTCACTCTGTAGACCAGGCTGGCCTTGAATTCACAGAGATCTGCCTCTGCCTCCTGAGTGCTGGGGTTAAAGGCGTGAGCCACCACTACCCGGTGATATTTTATACAATTTAAAAATACTATGTAGTTTTATATGGCTTGTTAAAAAAGTTGGTGTGGAGTAAGTGCTCTGAATATTAGAATAAAACAATGTAGATGCCAATTAGGAGTCTATCAAATGCTGTGCTCGCCTTTAAAAACATTTTGATTACTTTATAGTTGTGAAACAGCATTAGGTAGTAGTGGGTTTCTTTTTGTTGCTCATTTAATCAATTAATTTAATACTTAAAATTATTTATTTTTATGTGTATGACTGTTTGAATGCATGTGTGTGTGTATATATATATACACACCACATGCATGCCCAGTACTCTTGGAGGTCAGAAGTGGGCATTGGAACCCTTGGAACGAGAGTGATTGATGTTTGAGAGCCACACATGGGTGCTGGGAACTAAACCAGGGTCTTCTGCAAGAGCCACGAGTGCTTTACTGTGGAGCTCTCTCTCCAGCCCTACACTATTTGCTTTCCTTAATTTTATGTATGTATGTATGTATGTATGTATGTATGTATGTATGTATGTATGTATATGTATGTATGTAGTGTGTATGTGTACGTGTGGTTGTGGGTGTGCATGTGCCATAGCACATGTATAGAGCTCAGATGCCAACTTGAAGGAGTTGGTTCTCTTTCTTCTGTGTGCATCCTGGGGCGTATACACAGGTTATTATTCTTGGCAGCAAGAGCTTTTACCTGCTGAGCTCTCTTACCAGTCCTGCTGTTAGTTTTAAGTAAGCCACTTTTGACTTATTGGAGAAAGAGTTTAATGTCTAAACTTTAACATGTGTCTATGGGTAATTCTATATTGATTCCCCCCCCATGTAAAGTATTTAATTGCTGTGATATTGATTGACTTCTGCTAAGGGCTAAAGTTATTTTAGGTTGATTTTGATTTTTTAATTTGTTAAAAATTTAAATTAATTTTATGTATATGTATTTCATATATGTATGTGTGTTTTGCTCTCATGTGTGTCCATGTACCACATGTATCTCTGATACCTGCAGAGACCACAGGAGGGCCTTGGATTCCCTGGAACTGAAGTTACCGACCATTGTGAGCTGCCACATAGATATCAGGAATTGAACCCAGATCCTGTAGAGGAGCAGCCAGTGCTCTTAACCAGCCCTAACCAGCTAATTTTAGACTGATTCATGGCTGTTCTTAGTTATGTGCTATAGATTTTTGTTCCTATAGGAAATACATGGAAGAAGCAACTCTAAGGAGGAGATACATATTTGGGCTTAGAGTTTGAGGATATAGTTCATCACGGCAGGGGAGCACTGGAGTGGTTCCTAGCTGACCTGGAGTCTGAGCTAGCTTGTTGCACATCAGCAGTCAGGAAGGAGAGGGAACTTGGCAGAAAGGGCTGTGCTATGCTACACAAAGCTCCCCCAGAAACCCACTTCCATTAGCAAGGTCCTGCCTCTTATAGCTCCCACAGACTTCCGGGGCAGTGTGTCCAGCTGGGAACAACGGTTTTCTTTCATTCCTTCTTTTTTTTCTACATTTATACACTTCTGTAGTGTGTGTACGTGTGTACCTGCACCTGCCACTGTGTGCACGAGGGGGTCAGAGAGCAGCTTGTAGGAGTCAGTCCTTTCTCCCAGCACGTGGGGCCCAGGGCTTGAACTCGGGTTGTGTGTTTGGGGGCGAGCACCTTTGCCTGTATGGCCGGCTCACTTGCCCCGCAGTTTTTATTTTTAGTCTATTTATACAACCTGGGTCAGTGCCATCTCCTCATCTGTCAGTTTTGTATTTAGAGGCCTTTACATTTTGCTTTGCTTTGAAATGAATATATTTAGCTGTTTGCCTCGATGGCAACATAAAGAACAAGAAGTTAAATTTCTAGATATAATTTTTACTAGTCTTATATTCAGTTTCGTAGACCATTACCAATAATTCTAGTTATTTAAATAATTGTAAGTGGTATTTTAAAAGAATTATAGAAAAATCTATAATGATAAAGAAGAAAATTTCTAATAATTTAATAAAAACATTTTTAATATCAGTAATATCAAGCTAAAGCATCTAATATAATGGATAGTTGGCCTAGTATGTGGTTTACATTTTGGTGAATCTTTTAAGTTAAATTAACTAATTAATTTTTCTTGGTAAATATTTTCTAACAGTTAATGTTGTATGAGGTAGTTTCTTATGTGCCTGGGCAAAAGAGTGTTTATGTAGACATCTGTGTACATAACATAATATACTTATAAAATGTGATACCATTACATGGCTTTGTCATTATAACATGGATCAATACTTTCTTAGATTAAAAAAACAAACTCCCTGTCCAATTTTACAAATGTGGTGCTAGATACTGTGGGACCGGGGGGAAGTGAACTGGAAAAAAGAATGTCTGTGGCTTTGTAAAGCTCTTTATAAGAAGGAGAGTTTATTATCATGGGAAATAAGTCTTAACGCAATAAAAAAGAGACAAGAGAAGATGCAAACCTAATTCCAAGAGAATGGAAGAGTCGTCTGTTGAGGTTGCAGTGGAGAGCGATTGTCTGGAAATAAACATGCATTGCTTCTGTCGGCCCTGTTTGGTAGCAGAAGCAGGGGAAGCAGCCTGGGCACTGAAGGCCTGCTCCTCTTGAGGGAAAAGGGAAGGGCCGGTCACTTTCCTAAGGCCCACAGAGTGGCCTCTAAGTCCACCTTTTTAAAGCCTCATGCATTTGTAGGGGATTATTTTTTAAGTGCTCAGTTATGCCGATTGCCAACTATAAAGTAGGTAAATGACAAAGTACTTGGATTGTTCGGTCGTATTTACAAGTATTATACATTTAAATACAATATGTTATGTTCCTAATGGATTTTGAAATTGGAAATACATAAAATTTGTAAAATACTGTTTTGTTTTTGTTGTTTTTTGTTTTGTTTTTTTGAGACAGGGTTTCTCTGTGTAACAGCTCTGGCTGTCCTGGAACTCACTTTGTATACCAGGCTGACTTTGAACTCACAGAGAGATCCACTTGTCTCTGCCTCCCGAGTGCTGGGATTAAAGGCATGTACCACCACTGCCTGGCAATACTGTTTGTTTTTGAAGAAAAGGTAAAGACAAAGATTTTAGTTGCATTTATTTACTTGTTCATTATTTATGTATGTATGTGTCCTCACGTGTGCATGTGTTGTGAAACACATGTGGATCAGAGGACAGCTGACAGGAATTTATTCTCTCCTTGTACATTAGGATCCTGGGATCAAACTTAGCTTCTCAGGCTTGGCAGCAAGTGTAAAGGCAGTTTTCAAAGAAGCTAAGTTAGTAGTACCACACTAAGCAAAAGCTGTGATCCACGAATCTTACTCTAATATTTCCATTTTTGTTATCTGATTTTTTTATTATTAATACCTAAACATAGTAGAACTTTTGTCCACTGAACTGTTTATAAGGTGAGTAAATCTACTTTGTTATTCAGTCCTTGCTGAGTAAGAAAATTGGTGTCAAGTGTTTTATTGAGTTACATTTACATTGGTGTGTGTGTGGTGTGTGTGTGTGGCACATACGGAGGTCAGAGGACTTTTTTTTTTTAAAGAGTTGGTTCTTTCCTTCTACCACATGGGTTCAAATTCAGGTTATCAGGCTTAGAGGCAAGTCCCTTTACCTGCTCACCATCTTGCCAGAGACATAGCAAGGTGAGTACTGACAGCCCGTAGTGGATGGGGATGTAGTCCGAGGACCTGAGTTTGATCCCCGGGCCTATGGAGCATGTGCTTGTGCCCTCAGCACTGGGAAGCAGAGAGAGCCAGATCCCTTGACTCAGTGTCTATGGGGTCTCTGCAAACGCCAGGGCTGGCAGAGTAACAATCTATGTGAGGCCAGAAGAAAGTCCCTTTCAGCAGGACTCAGTAGCTGGTGTTGGTTCAAACTTCTAGAGTGTGACAACGGGCAGTTTATTTTAGTCATATTTAAACACAGTACAACTTTGGAAAAAAGTTTCCTGGTGACAGTTACCACAATAAAGTTCAAGGTGTGGCTATATTGAAACACTTTTGCAAAGTATGTGTGACCTCCTCCTTAAAAATGGGTTTTATAGCTGAAGGGCCTAGGGGAGGATCTGGTGTGCTCTGGGTCATCATAGAGGTCACCACGCTATAATGTACATGTGGCATCTCCACTAAGGATGGATTGTTCCTATTGACTGAGAAACAATGCTCAAGATGAAGGTCTAGGGAGGAAGAATTTGGGATAAGCCTAACAGTCTGGGGGATTCAGGCTGTTAACTATCCACTCCCAGTTTTCTGAGTGGAAAACAGATATACATCTCGTCCCTGCATGCTTAACAGTCTTGATTTTCCTAGTGCTTATCTGTGAGCACAAGGACCTCATGCCTCTACAGCTGTCCAGACAGCCTAGCCTAATTGTCGGCTACTGGGCCAGTAAGAGATCCTGTTTTAAAAAAGAAGGGGACAGATGTAGCTGGAAGTTTTCCCATGTTCTACCCAGTCTTGCAGCCACTCAGACCCAAATAAACACACAGAGTCTTATAGTATTTTCAAACTATATGGCCTAATGGCTCAGGCTTTTCACTAGCTAGCTCTTACATCCTAAATTAACCCATTTGCCATGTGACTGGTGGCTTACCGGTACTTTTACATCTTGCTTTGGTGGCGGCAGCTAGCAGTGTCTCCTCTGCTCTGTCTTTCTCCTTCCTGTCTCTCTAGTTGGAATGTCCCGCCTAACCTTATTCTGCCTCACCATTGGCCAAACAGCTTTATTTATCAACCAATCAGAGCAACATATATTTACAGCATACAGAATAATATCCCACAGCAGATAGACCTGAAGAATGATGGTCAGAGTTGACCTGGCCTCCACATGCATGCCTGTACACATATATGTGTACCTGTACACACATGTATGTATATCTCCCATGAACACACACACACACCTGTATCTCCAAGTGCTAGAGAGATATCGTTCAGTCAGTGAAATACTTGCTGTGCAAACATGAGAAGCTGAGTTTCAGTCCCAGAACCCACATAAAAAGCCAGGTGTGACTGGTTCATGCATGCTTGTTATCCAAGAATTGGGGAGACAGACAGGAGATCCCGGGACTTGTTGGCCATCCAGCCTAACTGAATTGGAAAGCCACAGGTCCCAGTGAGAGATTCTGTTTGAAAAGACAAGGTGGAGGCTCCCATGGAATAGCACCAAAGATTATCCTCTGGCCTCTACATACATGTTCATACACCTGCACACACATGCACGCGTACCCTCACATACCCCCACATATGCACCCTCCTACACAAATATGCATGTGCATGTACATACATGCACATAAACATGTATATGAAAGAGTCCACATTAATGGTCAGACTAATTAAATAATACTACCTTTAAGATAATTGACAGTAAAGTAATTGAACAAGGATAATAAGTAGTAAAGAACTCATAGATTATTCTTAGTTGTGACCCTCTCAATAGATGACTCTGGTTAAATGGTGTGATATAGTGCTTCTAAATCTTTTAAATAACCGGAAATGTTGACCCTTGGGAGGTGTTTGTTTGTTTTTTTGATAGTAAAAATAACTTGGAGGTCTTTGGTCGTTTGCCTTTATAAGTTCTTACATTTATAAGTAATTTGTGTGTGTGTGTGTGTGTGTGTGTGTGTGTGTGTGTGTGTGTGTGTGTGTGTGTGTACTGTAGCACACATAGGGAGGCCAGAGGACAACTTTGGAGTCAGTTTTCTGCTTTCATCATGTGGTTCCCAGGGGTCCCACTCAGGACCTTTACCTGCTGAGCTGTCTCACTGAAGCCTTCAGTTCAGAGGCTCCACGTTTAGCTGGCTGTGGTATTGCATGATTCTAATTCCAGCACCCAGGGGGCAGAGGTGGGCGGACCTGTGTTAGTTCAGGGGTAGCCTGGTGTACATAGTGAGTTGAAGGGCAAGCAGGGCTACACAGGGAGACCTTGTCTCAAACACAAAACCAGAGCTTGAAGTTTAGTGACTAATTTTCCTCCTCCGGGCAGTTGAGGAATAATATTGTGATTAAATGTTAACAAACATATAATAAATTACTCTTAGCCTTTAAAAATATAACAAAATAAAATGGATTATTGAAGAGTCATTATAGAATTAATCAGTTTGTGATGATTCAGTTTCTCAGAATCACCTTTAGAAGATGGATTATTACCATATTGGTTATAAAGTTGTCCAAGAACAGGAATTACTAGACGATAAAATCTGGAAAAATAATTATCCCTTTCCACTTACGTGAGCTGCAAATGTCTAGGATCCAGTCCTATATAGATCAGTCGGGGGCAGTGGCTAAGTACTAGGTACCTGGGTGAGATTTCCTCCCAGTTTTCTTGTTGTTTATTTTGTGGTGTTTATGTTTATATTAGTTAGTGCACAGAAAGTTTTCCTTGACTAATTCCTTTTAATCCACATACCCTCCTAAGCTAAATATATTATATTTGAGGAGAAAAGAGCATAATAGTCTTAGTTGTCTTGTTCAGGCTTTGGGCACATTCACTGACACATATTTTCATAACTATCACGAAACTTCAGGAATAAGCCCATGCAAGCTGTAGGAGCAGATGTGGTATAGAGACCATCTGGGTGTATTTGCTTAGTTCTGCTGCTGAATTGAATTGGCAGCTCATGCCTGGTTTGTGATAAGTAATGTGCTCCCAAGCCTGGGTAGGCAACAGCCTTCTAGACATTGTTTTATTTGAAGATTGAAAACTCACTTTAAGGGTAATTATCTCATTGTTTTTAATGAGATTTAGTGAGATACAAAATAGATAAAAAGAGCTATATTTATCCATAGTACTTACTAAACAAAATCTCTCAACAAGATTATTGTCATAAAGGACTTGTCAATCATCAAATAAATAGCAGGATATGTATTATATAAGAACTCCATACTTGGGCTGGCAAGATGGCTCAGCATCTACTCCTAATCCTGGTCCCAGAGTCCACATGGTGGAAGGAGAGAACCGATTCCTGCTAGTTGTCTTCTGACCTCTGCATGCACATACTACCCTGATAAATAAATGTACAAACACTGAAAAAGAATCATATGTTTGGTTCAATGTGATATGGAGAAGCCTGTTGTTTTCAGTGTTGGCAAACATACAGTATATGATAATATTTTATTACTGGCCAAGTTATATATTGATAACGAACTTGTATATAGTTCAATTTAAGAATTTGGATTGAATTTTAACTTTAATCACATTATGTTAAACTTTCTGCCAGTAATTTTGTGATTATGTTAGAATAAAATGTCAATGACACATTTAATGACTTGTACTAGCATTCTTTGGTATTACAGAATATGTGTGAGTTTGTTTGTGTGTGTGTGTGTGTGTGTGTGTGTGTGTGTGTGTGTGTGTGTGTAAATGTATGAGAGAATTGCAGGTTGATGTTACTGTAGCACCCTCTGCTGGATTTAAGAGTTAATTCACCAGAGCAGAAGATTTAAAAAGTTATGAGGAAGGGCATTTATTTTATTATGCCTATCAAAAAATCTCACTCTTGGGATGTGTTTGTTTAAAGACTTGATGGTTTTTATTGCCTTGCTGATTAGTTGATAGCTGTAGCAATAATAAACAGCATGTTAATTTTTTTTTTGAGTTTCCTTCCAAAAGGGAAGGTGTGAAAACAAAGGTGTACCCCGGCTTACTCCTTTAACCCCTGCCATTTGTCCCCTGGAGACTGGCACTTCGTCCTGGTGTTTCGAGTGGGAACAGGTCATTCATTGTTACTGGATTATACATATAAGAAATAAAAATACTTTGTTGATTCTTTTATCAGAATTATGGAATATTCTGTATTTTAATAAAATTTAAGACTGAGGAGATGGCTCAGTTGGTTAAAGTGCTTACCTTGCACTTGGTCCCAGCCCTGGGAAAGGGAACAGTCGGGTCCCTGGTACTCCCTGGGTACCCAGGTTAGCTTTCTTGGTGAGTTTCAGGCTCACAGAAGGCCCTGTCTCCAACCTCCCTCCAAAAACCCAAACCCAAACCAAACCAAAAGCCATGAATGGTGCTTGAGAATTAGCACCAAGGTTGTTCTGGTCTCCTCATGCATGTGTATATATATATATATATATATATATATATATAGTTATGCAAGCATCCCCCTCTTGAAAAAAAAAATACAAGACCAACATTTAGATAAATAAACTTACTCATATGCGTTTTGGCAATTGAGAAAAAAATACTTAGACACTGTTAGGCTGATTTAATTTCTTTGTCCTTTATTAGTTTTTAAAATCTTCTTCCCAATGCCCATGGACTATTTCCTTGTGACTGGCTAGCTTTCTGATCCACATAATCTAAAATGAACATATTATGTACTGACAGTTAACTTTGTCTTGTAGGGTTTACATAATTTTGAAGATTTATTTATGTATTTATGTATTTTATGTATTTTATGTTTTGTCTGCATGTCATTTGCAAGTCAGAAGAGGACATTAGATCACATGGGACTACTGATAATAGATGGTTATGAGCTGCCATGTGGGTACTGGGAATTGAACTCAGCACCTCAAGAAAAGCAGCCAGTGCTCTTAACTGCTGAGCCTCTACATAAATTTTTTATTAGTATAGATCTTTCTAGGTTATTGTTTATTATAGTCTGTGCTATGCACAAGAATTTCCGTGCTATACTATGCACCGTGATTTATACCCATAACTTCTGGAGTCCGCTGTTCTGAGAATGTCAAGTCAAAAGTTAAAAGGAACTATTTTTTAGCAATGGGAAACAGAAGTTGTGTCATTGTTATGTCTTTTCATTATTTTAGTTCTGTTTAGGTGTGTGTGTGTGTGTGTGTGTGTGTGTGTGTGTGTGTGTGTGTGTGCATGTGTTTGATTAAGAATGGCTCCAACAGGCTCACATATTTGAATATTCGGTTTCCAATTGGTAGACTGTTTACGAAAGATTAGGAGGTAAGGCCTTATTGGAGAAGGTGTGTCACTGGGGGTGGGCTTTAAAAGCACATGCCAGGCCCAGTCTCTCTGCCTCCATCTTGTGGATCAGAAGTAAGTTCTTAGCTACTGTTCCAGCGCCACACCTGTCTGCCTGCTGCCATGCTCCCTGCCATGATGATCATGGGCTAACACTCTGAATCTGGAAGCAAGCCCCCAATTAAATGCTTCTAGAGTACCTGGGTTCAATTCCCAGCACCAACATGGTGGTTCACTACTCTCTGTAACTCCAGTTCCGGGGATCCCATACCCTCTGCTTGACCTTCTCAGGCACCAGGCACACAAACGGTGCACATATTTACGGGCAGGCAAAACAACTGTACACATAAAATAAAAATATCTGGCTAGACATGGTGGCAAATGCCTTCAATCCTAGCACTTGGGAGACAGAGGTAGGTGGATCTCTGAGTTTGAGGCCAATCTGGTTTACATGGTGAGCTCCAGGACAGCCAGGGCTATACAGAGAGACCCTGTCTCAAAACAAAACAGCAACAACAACAAAACACAATAACAGTATCAAAAAACAATACAGAACCCTGAAAATTAAAAATTAGCTGTTGTCATGGGGCTGGAGAGATGACTCAGCAGTTAAGAGCACTTGTTCTGCTGAGGACCAACCACCTGGAACTCCATTTCCAGGGCATCTGATGCCCTCTTCTGACCCCCGTGGGCACCAGGCACACATGCATACAAAACACTCAGACACATAAAATGCAATCCAAAAATTATACAAAGTACTAAATGGAAATTTTAGGCATACATGAAAGCAGAGAGAATACTGTAATGACCACCCCTGTGTGCCTGTCTCTTTTCATTAGTTATCAGCAGTGGCCAATATTCATGGCAGCTTGAATATATTTAAATCCAATCCAAATATAATTTCATTCATGAATACTCTAGCTTACATTACAAAAAAATAGAAAGGGCTGAAGAGATGGCTCAGAGGTTACGAGCAGTGGCTGTTCTTCCAGAGGTCCTGAGTTCAATTCTCAGCACCCACATGGTGGCTCACAACCATCTATAGTGAGATCTGGTGCCTTCTTTTAGCCTGCAAGGATACATGTAGACAGAAAACTGTATACATAATTAATAAATAAATCTTTAAAAAAAAAGATAGAAAAGCCGGGCGGTGGTGGCACACGCCTTTAATCCCAGTATTCGGGAGGCAGAGCCATGCAGATCTCTGTGAGTTCGAGGCCAGCCTGGTCTACAGAGCGAGATCCAGGAAAGGTGCAAAGCTACACAGAGAAACCCTGTCTCGAAAAACCAAAAAAAAAAAAAAAAAAAAAAAAAAAAAAAGATAGAAGGTTTAAACTATCACTATTAACTATATTCTTAAAAGTAATAATAAGGGCTGAGGAGATGGCTCAGTGGTTAAAAGCACTGTTGCTCTTGAACAGGAGCTAGATTCAATTCCTAGGACCCACATGGTGGATCATAACCATCTGTATCTCCAGTTCCACGGGACCCAACGCCCTCTTCTGAACTCTGAGGGCACCAGGTAATACTTGGTGCACTTACAGACATGCAGGCAAAACATTTGTACATAGAAAGTTAATCTTAAAAATATAATTATTCTTTAGTATTATCAAGTATTCAAATTTCATCATTTCCCATTTTTTAGAGTTTTGTTTGAATCTTCACATTAGACTATTAATATTTACTAGTTTTTGAGTGGAATACTTGTTTTTCAAAATAATATAGTAGTAGAGGATATAAATGTCAAAATTTTATCTTTAAGAAGACTATAATAGCTGGGTGGTGGTGGCACACATCTTTAATCCCAGCACTTGGGAGGCAGAGCCAGGTGGATCTCTGTGAGTTTGAGGCCAACCTGGGCTACAGAGTAAGTTCCAGGAAAGGCGCAAAGCTACACAGTGAAACCCTGTCTTGAAAAACCAAAAAATAAATAAATGAAAAAGATATGGGTTAAACCAGGCAGTGCCTTTAATTCCAGCACTCGGGAGGCAGAGCCAGGCAGATCTCTGTGAGTTTGAGGCCAGCCTGGTCTACAGAACCCGATCCAGGACAGGCACCAAAAACTATACAGAGAAACTCTCTCAAAAAACCAAAAAAAAAAAAAAAAAAAAAAAGTTAGTTGGTTGGAGGTGGTGCACGCCTTTAATCCCAGTACTTGAGAAGCACAGACAAGCAGATCTCTGTAAATTTGAGGCCAATCTGGTCTACAGAGTGAGTTCCAGGATAGCCAGGGCTACAAAGAGAAACCCTGTTTCAAGAACCATTGAAAAGAAAAGAGATTGTTATTGCCTTAGTTAGGGCTTCTGTTGCTGTGAAGAGATAACAGGACCATGGCAACTCTTGTAAAGAAAAACATTTAATTGGGGCTGACTTACAGTTAAAAGGTTTAGTCCATTATTGTCATGACAGGAAGGATGGTAGCGTGCAGGCAGACATGGTGCTGGAGAAGGAGCTGAGAGTTCTACATCTTGATCCACAGGCAGCAGAAAGAGACTGAGACACACTGGCCAAGCTTGTGCATCTGAGACCTCAAAGCCCACCCTCAGTGACACACTTCCTCCAACAGAGCCACACTTAACTCCAATAAGGTCACACCTCCCAATATTGCCACTGCCCGTGAGCCTATGAGGCCAATTTCATTCAAACTACCACAGTTATACAAGGTATTTTGTCTTTTTGGATTTCAATCACCTTTAGTTTTCAAATTTGGAATTACTGCTGTCAGCCTCTGGGAACTATTTCCTAATGTAATAAATTGTTAAGAAATATTGATGGGGGGCTAGAGAGGTGGCTCAGCAGTTAAGAACATTGACCGCCCTTGTAGAAGACCTAAGTTTGATTCCTTGCACCAATGTTGGGTGACTCACAGTTGCCTATAACTCAAGCTCTAAGGGGATCCAGGACCTTTGTCCACCACAGGCACTGCATTCACATGCACCTACATCCCCTCCTACACACAATTTAAAGTAATGAAAATACATCTTAAATAAAATTGAAAGGACTGGGCATGCTAGACATGCATTTAATCTCAGCACATGGGAGGCTGGGGCAGACACATAGCTATGAATTCTAGTCCAGCTGTGGCTACATTGTGAGACTGTGTCAAGAAAAAAAAATACTGATAAGGTTGTAAAATCTAAATAAATCAAATAGTACAGTGTACAAAAGTGCCTTGTGAGTTGTGTGCTTGTGAAACGCAGAATGATGAAATCCCTAAGCAGAATGACTTCTTGGTATGAGAGCACCAGGAGTGTGTCTAGGAAGGACCATGGAACAAAGCAGACATGTAAGTCTGTACTCTGTACTATTATAACAGCTGCCATGGACATGTGTGCCAGAAGTCCATTACTTCCTAATTAACTACATGTAAACTGTACCTCAGTAAGATTAAAAAAGAAAAACAAGGAGTTGGAACATTCTTTTTGGGCATTGTTTTCACAGTCCCCACCTGCAAAGTATGAGAACGGGACTAGACAGGTACAGTGGGATATACCTGTAATAGGACTTGGGATGCTGAAGCAAGATGATCATGGGTTCTAAGCCATCCTGGCTGCACAGCCGAGGTCATCTAAAGTCACAATTCCATGATTAGTGTTTTCTATGTACTTTTAATGCCAATGTTTATGTGTTTAAACTTGACTTGTTTTTAGGCAACTACTCTAAGAGTGAGGAAGTTAGAAGAGAACATTGAAGCAGAAAGAGCAGCACATTTGGAATCAAAATTTAATTCTGAAATTATTCAGGTAAGATGCAAACGTATTTTTTGGCAAGAATTTCTCAGGTTGTAACTGCTAGGAAGCTAAGGCGCGTGTTGGGAATGATGACCAGTGCTCTGACACTCACTGTATTTAGGGTAAGGGTACACTTTCGGGTGCTCTATTAGGGGAGATGTTGGCACTCTGTAGCCTCAGACCAGAATATCACCACTGTCTGCTCTTAAGTCTTGTCTCATCTGTGGGTGCATTTGTAGTGTTTGTGACAGAGACCCAATGGCTTGTGTCACTATCAGTTGGCTTTCTGTGACTCTAATGGAATACATGAGACAACCTAACCTAGGAACCTTAACTCTAAAGAGATAAGGTTTTATTGGGCTCATGCTTCTTAAGTCCATGATTGAGTGGCCCCATTTCTTTGGTTGTCTGGTGGGAGTACACTCACCTCTCACTTCATGAACCAGGAAGCAAAGCAAGAGAGAGGACGAAGCAGTGTCCCACAGTCTACTTTGTGGCCACATTCTTGTCCATGGAAGGACCTACCATGTGGTCCCACCTTCTGAGGGTCTGTTGTACTACCTCATAGTGCTGTTCTGGGCACTAGGCTTTTGACACTTGGATTCAAGAGCCAAATTGCAGCATCTTGAAAAAGATGAAGTATTAGCATTTGACACTTTGCAGAGTATTTTGTCGTCCCCCCCCTTGACTGCTTATTCTTGTTCTTTTCACTGTTTTTCAACCAAACAGAGGTTCAGCATCCTGTGTATACTGGTCTAGACTTTGCTGTCTTCAGGATATATGAGCAATACATTATTCTGTAACATCCCACAGAGAATATTACAGGCTCTCCTTGAAGTGGTATATAGCTATTGAAGAGCTATATATCATTGTTTTGAGAGAATGCACTTTGTGTGTTTATTCTCTTGTTGGTAGACACAAGGCATCTAATTTTAAGATGTTGATAATGCAGAATTTCAAATATACTCAAAAGTCGACAGATTATTAAAATCAACTCCCAGTACACCCATCACCCAGCTTTAAACCTACCTCAAGCCAGTTGTGTTTCGTAGTTATTTCCTACACTGTCCCACTTCCAGGCTGTAGGAAGGAAATCCAAGCTATCAAGTCATCACCATGAGTATTTCAGTCACATAATGTTGTTTGACTATAAAGGTTCTTCAACAGTAAACAAACCTCCAGGGGTGCATTCCTGTGTATAACCTATTGAGTCCATATAATGTTTCTTGTATGTATGTAGGCACAGGTTGGTAGGATTTGCTGAATGAGGCAGAGGCAGGAGGATCTGGGGTTTGAGACCAGCTTGTTTATTTTCTTTTTAAACCAAAACAGAAAGAAAGAAATATTTAGACAAATGATAATCTGTTGTTGATAAGACAGTCTATTCAATTTAAGATGGATACACATTTCTTAGCTTTTTAAAATTACTTCTCTGTTATCTGGTAGTTACGGATTCGAGACCTTGAAGGAGCTTTACAAGTAGAAAAAGCCAGCCAAGCAGAGGCTGTTGCTGATCTGGAAATGATTAAGAATGAATTTAAAGAAGTTGAAAGTGCATATGAACGAGAAAAACATAATGCACAAGAAAGCTTAACAAAACTGAATTTGTAAGTATCTTAGTGTAAAATTCTAAATTTGTGTGAAGGTTTTATGATTGCTGAGTTTGAATATGTGGCACTTTATATACTAATATAAAGCTGCTATTAATGTCTGTGGCAGACAGGAGAAAAAAGGTCTTCATAAGACATAGGCAGATGCTCTTGTAGGCAAATATGGGGATGCTGTCTTGCTATGAAGTGTTCTAAGCAGTTCCAGAAACATATTTATACACTAGAAAGGCATATCAATGCTCTTGTCTTTTTAAAATTAATATAGCCATGTCTTAAACACCTTAATTTATAAGCCACATTGAGAGATAATGCTTAGGATTTCTTTGAACTGCAGAAATAATAGTAGTAGTAGTAATTACAACTAGTGGGAAATGTGCATTTTGGTTCACCATGTACATAGCCACCAAATAATTTAATTTAACTAATCTAACACCCTATCAGGTAGCTACCTTTTATTTATCCTGTTTTTTTTCTATGTGTATGATATGAGTATACATATGTTTGTGTGTGTGCACCTGTGCATGTGCATTTGGAAGCTGGAGGCTGACGTGGAGTGTCTTCCTCAGTTGCTCTCCATATTATTACCATTATTATTACAGTTTGAGGCTGAGTCTCCTACTGAACCTGGAGCTCTCCAATTCAGCTAGACTGGTTGGTCAGTGAGCTCCAGAGATCCACCTGCCTATGTTCCCCGAGAGCTGGAGTTACAGATCTCAACTCAGGTCTTCATGTTTGTATGGCATGTACATCACTGACTGAGCTTTCTTCTTGTCTTAGTTAGGGTTTCTGTTGCTGTGGAGAGACACCATGACCAAGGCAACTCTTATAAAGGAAGCATTTAATTGGGTTGGCTTACATTTTCAGAGCTTTAGTCCATTATTATGGCGAGAAGCATGGTAGCATGCAGGCAGACATGGTGCTGGAGAAGGAGCTGAGAGTTCCACATCTTGATCTGCAGGCAGCAGGAGAGGCTGTCACATTGGGCCTAGCATGTGAGACCTCAAAACCCACCTCCACAGTGACACACTTCCTCCAACAAGGCCACACCTACTCTAACAAGGCCACACCCACTAGAAGTGCCACTCCCTATGGGCCAAGTATTCAAACACATGAGTCTGTGGGGGCCATTCCTATTCAAACCACCACAGTTCTCTACCTTATTTTTTTTTGCGGGGGTGGGGGGAGGGTGCTGTTTGAGACTGTTTTTCTCTGTATATCTGTCTGTCCTGGAACTCACTTTTTGTAGACTAGGCTGGCCTCAAACTTAGAAATCTACCTGTCTCTACCTCCCAAGTGCAGACATTAAAGGCATGTGCTACCACTGCCTGGCTTTCCTCTACCTTTTAATACTAATTTTTCAGACATAAAAAGCGAGTCTTAATGAGGTAAGGACTCATAGTTCACAAGTGGCATCCACATCTGACTCCTGCTGATTTCAACCTTTCCTAGTTCAAAAGCCTTTAATTTGGAAGAGTCTATGAAATACTGTAAAAAAAAATTGGAAGATTTTAGTGTTTCAAAAAATTCCTTGGTGGTAGATATTTCAAACCATTGTCTCCAAAGTAAGAGTCAAACTATCATTGGTAGCTTTATTCTTTGTGTGTGTGTGTGTGTGTGTGTGTGTGTGTGTGTGTGTGTGTGTGTTTATTTATTTTGGTAGGGTATATTCTATGTATCCTTGGCTGGCTTAGAAGACCTGGCTGGTCTTACTATATAGACCAGGTTGGCCTCGAATTTACAGAAATCTGCCTGTCTGTGCCTCCCACTTGCTAGGATTAAAGATTTGTGCTATCACCCCTGACTCCCTATTCTATTTCTGTATTGAGATAGGGTCCCACATGGGTGCCCAGGCTGGTCATGGACTTTTATGTAGTCTAGTTAGCCCTCAAACCTGGGGTGCTTCTGCTTCAGCCTTCCTAGCAGCTGGAATTACAGCCATGTTCCATTATGTTTGATACGGAAATACAGGAAATAGAAACGATAGAGTAGAGGGTAGATTAGTGAATGTACTCTGAAAAGTAAAGAGAGGATATAGATATGATATAGATAAAAGGTAGGTTATTGAATCTACTTTTAATCACATTTCAGCACAAATAAAATATCACCACAATGTTTAGCTTAAGAAGTACTTCTTAACCAAGATTTCTTTTTTTTCCTTTTAAAAAAGCCTATTCATTACTATTTGTGGGAGAATGTTTGCAGAGGTCAAAAGAAAACATTGGGGAGTCAGTATTCTGTCACCTCTATGTGGCTTCAGGGTTTTAAACTCAGGTCACCAGCTTTGTGTGGCAAGTACTTTACTTGTTGAACTGTCTCACTGGCTCTTAACTGAATTTCTTGCCTTCTCTAGGATCACACTCTGTATATGTTAGTCTCAGGACAGAGTTTTCATTTATTTTCCTTTAATCATTGCTTGAAGCTGCACATTTAATATGTTTGAATCCTTTCAACTATTCAAATGTGTGTTCAAATATTAAGCAGCATAGAAATATATATGAAGAGCTCTTATGAAAAGTCTGGTGTGTTTCTTTAGGGTTGCTTTGATGTAAGAAGTAAACCTGCAGGAAGGCAGATTGGGCTCTCAGTGGTTAAATGATTTTGAATACTGAGATCATAAGCATGTTTGGTGAGCCAGTAAGTTCCTTGCCCTGGCAAAATCAAAGCAGAAGGTAGATGATTCTCTTTCATGGATCTGGAGTCTCTCCAGAGGTGGGACTGGGGAGTTTTTAGATACCTGCTGTAGGCGAGTCTCTCATCTGTGCCAATTTGGAGTTGGACTCCCAAGGAAATTCTTTCCTGAAGTTTTGTTTTGCTGTTATTTCTGTTTTGGAGCTTGGAAGTTTTGCTCAAATTTTGTATTCTAGTACATACAAGCTGATCATTCTAAGTACTCACGACCTATCCCAGGTCTTTTCTCCCCCAGCAGCCTATATTGTACCTTCTCGCACTAGGAAATCTAGCCATCAATGAGAGTTACCTGGTCATTTCAACATGGATTTCTCTGTGTTCTGCAACCAAAGTGTGTAATATCTTCAGTAGTTGGGTCTTCACATCTAGTTCTATTCAGTGACAGTAGCTGGGTACCTCTGGAGCTTCTTTGACCAGTAACTTGTTGGGAGATTTCTTATTTGCTTTATGTTGCTGTGATAAACACTGAAGGCAGCTGGGGAAGGAAGAGTTTATTTGGCTCACATGCCCAGATCACAGTCCAGGACTGAGGGAAGCCAAGGCAGGAACTCAAGCCGAGTGGGAACCTGGAGGCAGGAACTGAAATAGAAATTATGGAGGAGTGCTGCTTACTGGCTTGCTCTCCATGACTTACTCAGCTTATTTTTTTTTTAAATTTTTTACAACTCAAGACCACCTATCCAGGCATGAGCCCACCCACAGTGCCTTGGGATCTCTCACATCAATCATTAATCAAGAAAATGCCTCACAGATTTTTGCCTATAGGCCAGTCTGACGGAAGCATTTTCTCAATTTTGAGGTTCTTGGACCCCAGTTTGTAAAGTTGACAAAAAACTAACCAGTACAGTATCTGTCCAGCACTGAGATTTTTGTTTAATAACCCTTGTCTTCTGGGAGTAGCATTGCTCATTATGTGGGGTACCCTTGGTCATCAAACTTGCTTTTAAGAAATGCTTTTAAAATTAGTTTATAAACCAGTGGGATTTCAGAAGGATTCTTTGTGTATTCTTAGCTCTCGCTGACCTACTCCTTATTCTTTTCTCCATTCCTGTCCTCATCAATGCTTGGAGCTTTACCTTCCATATTCTCCTCTGTTCTATCACATAACATATGCTCTATTATCCACCTTGTGTTACATAATATATTTTTATTTGGATGCAAGATCACAGGGTCCCAAGGGATTCTTCATGCACACTTTATTTTAGTTATGTCTCTTTTGGCCCCTCACTCCCTGTCCCTGGCATTCCATTATCTACTTGAACTCTTGTTGCTAGTATTCCCCCTCACTACTTTAATGTCACGTATATTTCACTGCATCCCCGTGTGTCCCCCTCAACCAAGTGGCTCATTTCTAGTTTCCCAGCTTCTGTGTATGCTTCCTGTTAAACATACAAAACAGAAAGTTTGGCCAGGTGGTGGTGGTGCATGCCTTTAATCCCAGCATTTGGGAAGTAGAGGGAGGCAGATCTCTTGAGTTCGAGGCCAGCCTGTTCTACAGAGTGAGTTTCAGGACAGCCAGGGCTACAGAGAGAAACCCTGTCTCAACCAAAAACATTTTTTTGAAGCTAGGACTCTCATATGAGAGAGGGTTTGCAGAGCCTAGGAGACCTCACTTTGGATCATTTTTTTTCCTGGTTCCATTCATTTACCTGCAAATTTCATGATCTAATTTTTCTTTACAGCTGTCTTAGAGTTTCTATTGCTGTGAAGAGACACCATGACCATGGCATCTCTTATAAAAGAAATATGTAGTTGAGGTGGCAGCTTACAGTTTCAGAGGTTTAGTCTGTTATCATCATGATGGGGAGTATTGTGATGTGCAGGGAGGATGGTGGTGTGCAGGCAGATATGTTGCTGGCTACATCTTGATCAGAAGGCAACAGGAAGTGGTGTGTCTCACTGGGTTGTATTGAACATATATGAGAGCTCAGAGCCCACCCCAACAGTGACACTCTTCCTCCAACAAGGCCACACCTACTCCAACAAAGCCATATCTCCTAATAGTACCACTCCCTATGAGCTTATGGGGGCCAGTTACATTCAAACTATCACATTCCACTCCCTGGCCCCCATAAGCTTATGGCAATATTATAATGCAAAATGCATTTAGTCTAACCTCAAAAGTCCCCATAGTCTATCACAGTCTCAACAGTGTTTACAAGTCCAAACTTCAAAGTCTCTTCTGAGATTCATGCAATCTCTTAACTGTAATCTCATATAAAATCAAAATAAAGAAACAGATCATATACTTCCAAGATATAATGGCACAGGATATATATTACCATTCCAAAACCCAGGGAAGGGATCAAAGTGAGGAAATACTGGACCAAAGCAAGACGAAAACCAGCTGGGCAAACACCCAACTCTGTATCTCCATGTCTGATGTCAAAGTGCTCTTCAAATCTTCAATTCCTTCCAGGTTTGTTAACTGCAACATGCTTCTTTCTCTTGGACTGGTTCCACTCCCTGTTAACAGCTTTTCTTGGCAAGTATCCCACGGCTCTGGCATCTCTAACATTTGGGGTCTCCAAGGCAATCCAGGCTTCAACTTCACAGCTTCATGCAATGCCCTCTACTAGGCCTCCATTCAGGACACCCCTGAATGACACATGCCTGGCCTCAGTGACTTTCCTTAGGTGTGGAGGCAAATTCCATAACCCATTTTTTCTATCCTGAACTCTAAAGCCAGAACCATGTGGCTAAAGCTGCCAAGTTCTGCTGCTTGCTGGGACTGGAACATGGCCCCCTCATTCAATTCCATCTCTACCAGCTTTCTGTTTTTGCTTGTTACCATCACTGCCAAAGCTTGGCTGTCCTTGAACTTGCTCTGTAGACCAGGCTGGCCTCAAACTCAGACATCTGCCAGCCTCTACCTTCCCTGTGTTGGGTTTACAGTTGTGCACCACCACACAGTTTTTCTTTAATTCCTTTTCACAAGTTGGAAATTTATCTGGGTGAAATCTGCCTGCTTCTGCCTCCCAAGTGCTGAGATTAAAAGCATACTCCACCATACCTGGCTTTAAGCTTTTTAAAAATTCTTTTCAGAAGTTGGAAATTTAGCTGAATGGGGTCTTGCCCTGAACTCACCACTCTCTTTATTCCATTTTTCTTAATTGGTTTATCTTCTTGAACCTAGGACTTAACTCCATTCCACTTTTTGTTGTTCCTTTTCTTCTTAAATTTTACATTTTATAATTTGCCCTGCTCAGCTTGCTCTTTTTTTTATTATGATAAATCTTCATTAGAGTTACCACTAATAACCACACAACAGAGTCTATATGCTGTTTTGAGATTTCCTTTGCCGATGGAATTAATCCAAAACTCTTCACTTAAGCCTCAGGTAGACTCTTTGGACAAGGGCAAAAAGCATCCACATTCTTCACCAAAATATCACAAGAGTGATCTCTAGGCCACATATTAATATTGTTCCTCTCTGAAACCTCTTGATCTCCACAGTTCATCAAATCACATTCAGCACTGTCATCCATGTTCCTACTAGTATGGCCCATTAAGCAGTGCTTAAATCATTCTACTGCTTTCCTAAGCCAAAGTATCAAAGTCTAAATTTCTCCAAACAAAAACATGATCAGGCCTATCACAGCAATGCCTCAACCCCTGGTACCAACTTCTGTCTTAGTTAGAGTTTCTATTGCTATGAAGAGACACCATGACCACAGTAACTCTTGTAAAGGAAAACATTTAATTGAGATGGTGGCAAAGTTCAGCAATCACTTTCTTTTGTGTCCTGATTGTCCAGTTTGGACAGCATACTGTTAGCAGTTGAGGCAAGGGCAGTTTCAGAGGTTTAGTCCATTATCATCATGATGGGGAGCATGGTGGTGTGCAGGCAGGCATGTTGCTGGCTACATCTTGATCAGAAGGCAACAGGAAGTGGTGTGTCTCACTGGGCAATATCTTGAGCATATATGAGACCTCAAAGCCCACCCTCACAGTGACATATTTCTTCCAACAGGGCCACACCTACTCCAACAAAGCCACACCTCCTAATAGTACTACTCCTTATGAGCTTGTAGGGGCCAGTTGCACTCAAACGACCACAACAGCTAAGTAATATTCCATTGTGCAGATGTACCACCTTTTCTTTATCCATCTGTCAGGTCATTTAGGTTGAATCTTTCCTAGCTGTGGTGAATAGGGCAACATTGCACATGGATGTATAAGTATCTCTGCAGTTACAGATAAAGTCTTTTGGGCATTACCAGGAGTGGTCGAGCTGGATTGTATGGTCGATAGGGTAGAAGTTCAAGAAAATGTTTGGTTGAGAAATTAGAAAGGAAAACCAGTAAAATTCTCATTGCTAGAACAAACAAACCACAACAAAACTATCCGAAATGAAAACAACCCCCACTTTGGATCTCTGCACAGAGATTCCTACTAATTCCTAAATCAGGGGCGGACTCTGGTGTTCCCACTAATGCAGGAAAGTCTTCCATAACTGGAAAAATAAAGATGGAAAGAACGAACAAGGACTGAAGGTGAAAGCTGGTACCAATCTGCATTTTGGGAGAGAGTTGCTGTTAGGTCCAGAGCCTAGCATAGTTCCATGGGGCTCTGAGGGCTAAAAGCCTCCTGACAAAAAGATTTTCATCCAGTTAAGACCATTTGTAGCAGTGGATGTAAAAAGCATTAGGTAAACACTCATGTCTGATTCTCCCTGGCTAATCTGGGCTCGGACCCCTAACAGTCTGAAATCGCTGAGCTCTGATACAGAGTAGCAGGAATCCCTGTTCTGTGCCCACAGTGAAGAGCTCTGATACAGAGTAGCAGGAATATTGTTCTGTGCCCACAGTGAAGACGTGTTTGTAGACGCTCACTGACCTGACTGCAGTGCCTCATTCCTGGAACAGACTTGATGTTGTCTGCTGCCATGTAGTGAAAAGGAGACATGAGCTTGAGAAGCCGCTGTTTACCCTGACCGTTTACCACCATGGGCCTGACACACATTGTTATGGCAGTGATCGACAGGAGCTTAGATAATGTAGTTTTAGCCTTCCAGAGATCTAAGTGTCCATTCAGAGGTACCGTTCCCAAGTCCCTTTTCTTGTTGTTGAAGGCTAGAGCCAGCATTTGCAGTTGTCAAGGTTTGTGGCTTCCTGGGGATGCCCTTTTAAGTCCTTATGAGAGGTATGAGCATGTACACATTTCACAGTATGTCTGTCTGTCACTTTTGGTCAACGCACCATCTTTCACTTTTCAGAGTCCCAATGAAATACCCATGATCCAGAATTTGCCATAGTATCATTGATCCTTGATCTTTGCAATAGGGAAGAGTCTTGTGGCCATTGTCGACCACACCCCCAGGATTAGAAATAGAAACTTTTAGGGTTGTCTTCTCCAGTGCCTGGGAGTGTCCTAGAGGAACTTAGCTTAATTGTATGAATATCCCAGTTTTTCTAGGCCATGCCTCTGATCTTTGAGAATGTGGATCTTAGTGACCTGGATTTGGATATTGTCTACAAAAAGCATCCTACATTTTGTGCCACATGTCACCTGCTAAATCCAGTCATTGACAAGCAACACCTTAATAAGTGTCCATAGGTGAAATTATCTTCATAAGGAAATGGGAAATTTGTTCTGAATAACTTCTATTGCCTGACTTCCTGTTTCTTTAGGTAGTACACTAAGAATCTCTTCCTAGAAGGTGGGAATGAGGTAGTATAAAAGGGGGGATGTCTTCTTCCTTTTGGGACCTAAATAATCTCAGAGAAACTGCAAGTCTGAGCCTCACTTTCAACTCCTGCAAAGCAGCCGCTTTCCTCTTTGGTTAACTGCTTCCTCGTCCCCAGCAGGCTGTGCCAGCAGGGCCACAGCCACACGAGACAGGGAAGTGGAGGCTTGCAGGCCACTCTCATTTACTGGGCCTTGGGATTGCATGCTTTAGTAGTACTGCCCTAAAAATTAGCCTGGACCCTGGGCTGCAGTAGGAAATTGTTACCATGTTGTTAGCCTCAGAGCCCTGGCACCCCTACCAAGCTAGGTCTAATCACCCATCCACAGTAGGCCATTTAAAGAGACAATAATAGTAAAGGCCAGAGAAAGGGTTTATTTAATATGGCCTCATTGGGCAGGAGAAAGGGGTCCATTAACTCCCCAGCCCATCTTTAGGGTCCTGAGGGTTAGGTTTAAATAGAGGGCAAGGAGTATTTATAACTAAGTAATCCTGGTCAACATGTGGTCCTGCCCATGACTCCAGTCTTTTCTGTCAGATAGTCTGACAAGTTGTCAACGTTAAGTGAAATTGCTTTCTGAGAGATTGGTTTCTGCTTTGGCTAGCATCAGGCTTCAGCCTTTTCCTTATAGGATGAGATTCTTGGAGGAATTCTGATTCCTTGAGGTTTATTATCTTAACAGTCTGTAGTCAAAGGAAGGGTCATAACTGAACTATGTCTTTAAACAATTTTTAAGGTTTATTTATTCTATTTTATGTTGTATGAGTGTTTTGCATATATGTATGTCAACACATGTATTCTTGGTATCCACAGAAGTCAGAAGAGGACATTGGGTTTCCAGGAACTGGAGTTACAGGGGGTTATGAGCTACCATGTGGGTGCTGGGAACTGAACCTGGTCCTGTGCAATAACAATGAATGATTTTAACCACTGAGCTGTGGACAGATTTTTCTTTGGGCTGCTAGCTCACAAAAAAATGACACAGAAATTTATTAATTATGAAAGTTTGGTCTATAGGTTAGGCTTGTTCCACTAGCTCTTATAACTTAAATTAACCCATTTTTATTCATCTACGTGTTACCACATGACTTGTGGTTTTTACATTTCTTCCTGCATGTCTTGCTCCCTCTGCATCTGGCTGGCAACTCTTTCTTTCTTCTTCCCAGAGCTCTCTGTCCCCAGAAGTCCTATCTAACCTCTTCCTGCCTAGCTAATGGCCATTCAGCTTTTTTTTTTTTTTGGTTTTTCGAGACAGGGTTTCTCTGTGTAGCTTTGCGCCTTTCCTGGAGCTCACTTGGTAGCCCAGGCTGGCCTCGAACTCACAGAGATCCGCCTGGCTCTGCCTCCCGAGTGCTGGGATTAAAGGCGTGCGCCACCAACGCCCGGCTCAGCTTTTTTAAAAACCAATCGCAGTGACACATCTTCACACAGTGTAGAGGAGTATTCCACAACATTTCCCCTTTCTTGTCTAAATAAAAAGGGAAGGTTTTAACTCTAACATAATAAAACTATAAACAGTAAGGACAATTATCAGGTAAGAATTACATTCACAATGTCCAGTCCATTTATATTTGGAATATTTGGAGAAAATACTCTATTTTCTATCTTATCTTGGTGAATTCAAAGTTTTATACCAAAACATTTTTCATCATAACTTGTATTACCATCTTAAAACTATCTTTTTAAACCTCAAAAAATTTTCTTAAACAATTTAAATTTTATGTCTCTCAACCTTATACATTTTATATCTTTTGTGAGTTTCTTTTTTGAGTTTGGTAACAAAGAAAACTATAACTATCTCATCTTCAACTCCATCAGAGACTGCAGAGGATATAATGTTACCTGAGTAAACAGGAAGTGCAGAGCAAGTAACTTCCAAAACTAAGAAATGACAGAGGCATTTGGTTGCCTGGATCAAGGTTCCTCTGTAACATTGGGGCATCCATCTTTGGCCTATGGGCCCAGAATATCTGACAGATGTTTTTGTAAAGCAGGAATTTTTGAAGAACTGGCATATCTTGTCTTGGCAAAGCTCAGCAGTCACTTTCTTTTGTGTCTTGATTGTCCAGTTTGGACAGCATAGTATTAGCAGTTGAGGCAAGGGCAGTTTCTTGTCCAAATGGCTAGCTTTGCTACATTAAAAGCAAACTTCATATGGAGGTTCTTCAATGTCCATCATCTTTTTTTGAGGTAAATTGGTACTGTAAATTTCACTGTCAATGAAAAGCCTTATGTTATTAAAAATTTTTAAATGTTATATTCTGTAGGTCTTTGAAGTGTTTGAAGATCACCTATCTATCTAAAATATATGTTTGACCTTGAAAACATACCTAACATGACTATAAGTTTGATTGTTATAGATGACTATTAACCTGTATTTCTTTGTTATCCTAAATAGCTTTCAAAGTCTAAAATTTTACATTACATATCTAAATGAGCTTCATAGGTACAATACGTTAAACAAGAGTAGAAACATATATACAGTATAACAAAAATAACCTTAAATTTGTATCAATGTACAAAAATCCATACTAATGTAAAATATTTGAGACTAGTGGTTGTTCAAAAGTAGACTCAACAATCCACCTTTTATCTCATCATTTCTATACTATAGTTTTGTTTTTCCCTTCAGAAAGAGATCCCAGAGTGTAACCTCCTTTGTTTAGCTTTCTCCATGACTATGACCAGTAACAATTTGTAACCAACCCCCTAAATGATGACAAACATTCATAACCCATGGAACAACTAAAAATCATCTACCCCACTTCTTTTTTTAATGTTTTTATAGGTATGTAAATTTTGTCTATATTATTAGAACTTCCTCACAAGGCAGTTTACAATAATTCTTTTGTTGCCATGAATGGCTAAGCTAGTATTTTAATCTAATCCTGTTACCTGCTTTCCTTTTCATATGTATGTGATAGGAAGTTTATGATCATGAGTTGTTTCTGCATGATTTCTTTTTATTTATTTATTTATTTATTTATTTATTTATTTATTTAAATTTTTTTTTCTGGAGCTGAGGCCCTAACCCAGGGCCTCTACCACTGAGCTAAATCCCCAACCCTGATTTCTTTCTTTTTTTATTTAAATTTCTTTTCATTTCACATACCAACCTCAGTTCCCCTTCCCTCCCTTTCTCCTGCTCCTGCCTCCCCTTCACCCCCATTCACTCCTCAGAGGGTTTAAGGACTCCCTTGGGGAGTCAACAAAGTCTGACATACCAAGTTGCAGGAGGACCATGCCCCCTGCCCTTGTATCAAGGCTGAGCAAGGTATCCTACCATAGGGAATGGGCTCCTGAAAGTCAGTTCATGCACCCAGGATAAGTCCTGGTCCCACTGCCAGGGGCCCCACAAACAGATCAAGCCACACAACTGTCACCCACATTCAGAGGGCCTAGTTGGGTCCCATGCAGGTCCCCCAGCTGTGAGTCCAGAGTCCATGAGCTCCCCTCACTAGCTCAGGTCAGCTGCCTCTGTGGTTTTCCCCATTATATGATCCTTCCTCCCTCTCTTCATCTGAATTCCAGGAGCTTAGCCTGTTGCTTGGCTGTGTACCTCTGCATCTGCTTCCTTCAGTTACCAGATGTAGATTCTATGATGACAGTTAGGGTATTTACTAATCTGATTGCAGGGGAAGGCCAGTTCAAACATCCTCTCCACTATTGCTAGGAGTCTTAGCTGGGGTCATCCTTGTGGATTCCTGGGAATTTCCCTAACACCAGGTTTCTCCCTAACCCATAATGACTCCCTCTGTCAAGCTATCTCTTTCATTGCTCTCCCTCTCTGTCCCTTCCCCAACTTGGCCATCTTGATCCCTCATGTTCCATCCCCCATCCTCTTCCTTCTTCCCTCCCTCCCATTTTACCCAGGAGATCTTAACTATTTCCCATTCCTGGGGTGCTCCATGCGTGTCCTTCTTAGGGCCCTCCTTTTTACCTAGCTTCTCTGGGGTTGTAGATTGTAGCCTGGTTATCCTTTGCTTTGCATCTAATATCCACTTATGAGTGAGAACATATTGTGTTTGTCTTTCTGGGTCTGCTCCCCCACCTCTTGGGAGTGTGGATGTTGTGTTCTCTAGACTGCTTCCTGTTGTCTGTGGGTAACAGCACCTTTATGGAACCTGAGAAAATTGAGATAATGGTCAAGTCCTGGGAAAACTAGCCAAAACTATCCATAGCATTTGTTGTTCAGTCTCTGTGCAATGGGAAAGCACAAGACTTAGTTGTAGTCCTAGGTAGAATAGTCTGTGAGGCTGGACCATCTCAGTCAGCAGCCTTGAAGCTGTTCTGGTTGTAGAACTCTGAGGAAACTTCAGCAGAGGTACTCTGAGAGGCTGGATCACCTGGGCTACCTGTTTATTGGTGTCTTGTCCCCTTGTTCTGAAAACACACAAATTTTTAAAGGTAACATACATATATGTATTAATACAAGTATGGAATGTGCAGTGTGTACAAGTCAGTTAAAGATGATTTTTTGATCTGTTTGAGCAGGTAAAAGGCATCTGTCATAAGTCTATTTGGACTGCATAACCAAACTATAATGTAAATCTCTATTCATGTCATATGAAAGCATGGCATGTAATAATAAGTTATGAGGACTCTGTAGCTAACAAAATTTATCACGTCTCATCTTGTCTCCGAGCTGTTCCCATGCTGACAGATCAGCTTATGTGTCATCTGTCCTATAGTCTTCGTTGGCTTTCTCTCCCTTGTCTGTAACCAAGATCCTCAGGAGGCCTCCCCTGGTCAAGTGTGATCTCTATTAACCTAGAAGGAAACAAAAGCACAGCCTCTTCTCCAAGGCAACACATTTTCCATTCTGAAGCCAAGACATCTCTAAAGTATGTAGGCTGCTTTAATTCAGCAGTCCCTTGCATAATCCAGTGTCTCTTAGCATTCAAAAAACTCAAAATTAACAAAGCACTGTATAAGGTCCAAACTCCCTGTGTTACAGTATTTCCCACCCTTATGTGGCTTTTAAAAAAATTTCTCTATTTTATTATTTTTAAACTATTTATTTTTATGACTGTATCCTTTTTCTTCTTTTTCTTAAGCCTATACATATTGTTAAACACAGTGTAATGTGCTTAGAGGTTTTATTTTTCCCATCTGAACCTGCTTTACCGTGTATCTGCAACCTTTTCTATCTGCATGAACAAAACCTTCAATAGCCACAAAGCTTAGCTGGCTACTCACACCTGCAGGCAGTGGCCAGGAATCTGTACCGAGGCCTGCATGAGGGACTGAAGGACTAGGTAGCCACGTTTGTGTCTGTTTTTGTGTATTTTGAACCTTTAAAAAAGCTTTTTCAGGTCTTATGTGGAAATACATGCCCCCATGTAGGACACCATGTGTAGATTGATTTTTCTTTGGGCCACTAGCTCACAAAAAATGACACAGAGACTTATTAATTATATAAATTCAGCCTATAGCTTGGCTTGTCCCACTAGCTCTTATAACTTAAATTAACCATTTCTATTTCATTTACATGTTGCCACGTGACTCATAGCTTTTACGTCTCCTCCCGCATGTCTTCTCCCTCTGCACCTGACTGGCGACTCCTCCTTTCTTCTTCCCAGAGCTCTCTGTCCCCAGAAGTCCTGCCTAACCTCTTCCTGCCTAGCTAATGGCCATTCAGCTCTTTATTAAACTGACCACAGTGAGACATCTTCACTCAGTGTAACATTGGAATAGTGGAATAGTCCACAACACCGAGCCATCTCCCCAGCCTCTGAACTGTGTACTTAGAATATCTTCATTTCTGCTGAGAGCGTATACAGAGAAGGAGAGAGTAGGATTTGATAAAGGGGTTGGGAAAACAAAGGAGGAGGAACAAGAGACTTTCTGATGAACCCAGAATAGTGAGTTCTTTTGATGACGTTTCCATGCATGTGTATCATTGTACTTTCCTCAGATCCATCTCCTTCTATAGCCCTCCTCTGTCTTCTTTCATAATGGCCCCTTCCTCCTCTCGATAGTCTCTTGTTTTCATGTTGTTGGGTGTTTGAGTGTGTGTCCGTAGGTACCACACATGTGTATTTATTTATGTCTATATTTAAATCTGTCTCCCACAGGTAAGTGTAAATGGCTTTCTTGTTCCTACTGTTCTTTCCTGTGAGTGAAATATTTTATGAGTGTTTTGCCTCATGTTTGTATGTACGTGCCCTGTGTTCTCAGAGCTGGAAGAGGGTGTGGACCGGAGTTGGAGACAGTTCTGAGCTGCCATGAGAGTGCTGGGAGTTGAACTTGGGTCTTCTGCAAGAGCAGCCAGTGGTCTTCAATGCTGAGCCATCTCTCCAGCCCCTGGACCACACTTGTAGTTTATAGTTCTGAGAATAAGGAATTTTAGGGTAGGATGTGAAGCCCTGATGGAGCAATAGCTAATAATGAAGCTATAGAGTAAATGGTACCAGGATATTTTCAGTGGTTGAGTTGTTTTTATTTAGAAAATAAAGGAGAAGCCAAACCCTTGTTGGCCGAATCAGCCTGGCCACCTGATCTGGTTCTGAAGTGTCAGGGCAGTGTCCTCATAGTTGTGAAAAGTGGTCACATGACAGATCACAGTGAGCAGGGCATAGTGGCTGACAGGTGTTGGTAAGGAGATGGTGTGGTGGTCAGAGAGTTCCTGGCAGGACAAGATGAGCTCCAGGCCCAGAGCCCCCATGCTTAAGGCTGCCCAGATGGAGCCCAGGAGTGCAAGTCCCCAAGGCCATCTCAGTATACATGGTCGCCCTTCACCTCACATCTTCACTGTCCCTGGATAAGGCTGTTAAAGTTGTTTCTTGCCATGATTTCACTGGGTGGCAGCAAAAGATGTGTCTGAAGAATCTGCATTTCAGAATCAAGAGTTCTAACTCACAGTTTCTTAAAAGTGAATGTACCTGTATGAAATTGTTTTAGGTGGAATATACCATATTTCTATTACTCTATTTTTTCAGCTATAAAATTTCTTTACATTTAAAAACTTGTAGGAGAAGCTTTTCAATGATTTTGGATTAGAGCGTTTTCAAATATAGTTTGATCTTAGTTAGTTATATAATTGATTGTTGGGCAGTAGTAGGGAAAAGCTGGTGGTGAGCCTCCAATCCGTCTACATTGAAATATAAGTTAGAATGGCTCTAAAGATAGGACACTGAATGGACTACAGATAAATTTTATTCCTTCTGTTCCTCAATAATTAAGAGCTTTTTTATTTTTCTAAATATATTTCTGAATAAAAACAGTGTTATGATTTAGTGGCACCATTATTTACATTCTTGCTAAAATATAGCCGGAAGAGATATTACTTGTTGTCAAAAACGCATGCTATGCTATTGACAAACTATTAGATGAACTTCAAACAATCAGACTCCATTAAGGAAGCGTCCTGGCTCTAGGCTTCCTGCTCTTCTCTCCTTCCCCAGCTCTCTGCTCTGTAAGTCCCGCCTCTCCGAGGATCGACCCAGGAGCTCCCTGACCTGTCTTTCTTTACACATTCCTCTTGCTTGTGGCCATTAGAGGTGCAGGAGCCGCCTTCTTTATATCACATTGCTAACAGTAGGGCATCGCTCCTCATTTTAGTGATCAATTTTTAGTGATCAATTTTAAGATTTATTATTTTTATTTTATATGTGTGGGTGTTTTGCCTGCATGCGTGTCTCTGTACCATGTGCACATAGTGTCTACGGAGGCTAGAAGAGATGTCAGGTCTTGTGGAACTAGAGGTCTAGGTGGTTGACAGCTCCTATGCAGGTGCCGGGAACTGAACCCGGGTCCTCTACAAGAGCAACAAGTGCTCTTAACTGTGGAGCCGTCTCTCCAGCACCAACCCTAGGTTTTGAATTTTTAAAATGGCACAAATGACTCGTAAATTTAACTTTGTATTTATTGGATAATAGTTATTTTTGACTAAAATACTGATTTTTATCAAGTTAACACCTGTACATAGTTTAAAGGGTAAAACAGTACTGCCCAGATCATGAGGAACAGCAACTGATGCCTTTGCCTTTGCCTCCCGGCTTCTTTTATGGATGGCAATTGCTTAATTTTTACTGCTATTGCTTTGATGTTAATTTTATGTTTTAGTTTTAAAAAGATTGTATTTTATTGTAAAAAGATTATATTTTAAGTGTGTGTGTGTGTGTGTGTGTGTGTGTGTGTGTGTGTGTGTATGAGAGAGAGGAGAGAGGACAGAGAGAGGGGGAGAGAAAGGGAGGGAGAGGAAGAAAACAGGTGAGGAATGTGGATGGAGGCCAGAAGCTGATGTTGGATCCCGGAGGCTGCACTTGGGGGCAGTTTGGAGTCACCCAGTGTGGGTGCTGGGAATGGAGCTCATTGTCTTGCAAGCACTCTTCATTCTGAGCCATCTCTCCAGGCCTCAGATTATAAATTACATGCATGTTCTGCCATGCTCTTTAGATATTGTGAAGTAGCCTCTACTGATTGATCTCTGCTGTCTGCTCCCCTCACACAATGTCTCCCTGTTCCTTCCCGCTTCTTTTTCTCCCAGAGTGATACTCTGAGTTCAGCATCCTTTTTCCCTACACCACTTTTTGATCACTTATCTTTATTTTCCTTTATAGCAATCTTACTGTATGTTTTGTTTTCTATTGTTGCCATACGCTTTGCCCATGTTCTCTCCAGATGCCTAGACTAATCCTTGCTTTATAAAGTAGCACTGAGAGCTGCGGAGTCGACAAACGAGAAAGCAGTCCTTGTTACCTCTTGCGTGGGATTAGCTTGGGACTCAATAACTCTTCCTTTTTTTCCTTTTGAGATGGGATTTCTCTGTCCTGGAACTCACTCTGTAGACCAGACTGGCCTTGAACTCAGAGACCTGCCTGCCTCTGCCTCCTGAGCGTTGGGATTAAAGGTGTGCGCCACCATGCCCGGCTGCCTGGCTATTTTTATTTTATTTTATTTTTCTTTATTAAGAAATTTTCTACTCATTCCTCATGCTATCCACAGACCCCCCTCCTCCCTCCTCCCACCCCCAGCCCTCTTTCCCAAGCCACCCTGCATCCCCACCTCCCCCAAATCGAGGTCTCCCATGGGGAGTCAGCAGAGCCCAGCACACCCGCCTGGCTATTTTTAATTTAACTTAATTGTTTTGTTTTTATTGGTGTGAGTCTGTGTCTGTGTGAGTGGATACCGTGTGTGTGTGTATGCCTGTGCAGGCCAGAAGAGGGTGTCAGAGAGGTACAGATGGTTATGAGCCTCCTGATGTCAGGACCTCTGGGACCAGACTGAAGAGTAGCGAGCGCTCTCCACACTGAGCCATCTCTCCAGCCCCTAGGTATTCTTAAAGTCTAGTAGACCTGAAATTCTGTCATACTGTGTTTTTTCTAAGGGGCCTTTCTGTCTCCGTCTGGCTTTTTGGATTTCCTGTGTGTACTCATGTTGGGACCTATCTTTAACATCCTGCTTGGAATTCCTCTGGCTTCTTCCATTGTGAGCCCCTTGACTTCTTATCTCTTGTCCCTTGTCATGGGTTTGCTGCACCCTAAAGTAGCCTCTTGGAGAACTTGGAGACCAGGGAGAATTTGCAGGCACATTCTGAAAACGACTTTTGGTCTTCCTGTCTTTTCATAGGTCAGCTGGCTATTCAGTCAGTGCAAGTGGTGGGCAAGTGTGAAGTCATTTGATCTTTCTGTTTGTGGTCTGTGGTTTCCTCTGGAAACGCAGTGTTTACATCTGAAATCAGAGGCAAATGGCCTTTTACTGTATGTGTTTATAGAGACTCACTGTGTAATACATGATGAAATAATAATATGGGTGACTTTTGTACTCTATGGACGCTTCTCTCTTGATCCAGCATTCCGAACTCTCAAGACGTCAGGCCTGTTGTGAGTTGCTTCAGCCTGGAACCTTGACCATTTATATATTGGGATTCTTGGATTGATTTTCCGATTTACATACCTTTTCTTTACTTTGATCCATTTTCATTATTTTGTTCTACTTTCCAAGAGATTTACATGGTATAAATGTAGTATCTAATTCTTCTATACACATTTATTAGTTTTAAATAATTTACTTGGAATATCTTTGGTTCAAAAGACAAATGTACAAGACTTGTTTGTGTTGTACCCTGAGGAAGAAAATGTCTGTTCAGCGTATGGGCAAGTGCCATTGGAAAATTAGTTTCTTATTTTTCCTTTAGCCTGAGTGCAGTACTGCCTTGGTCACAGAATCACTCTAGTCCCCCGTGTTACAGCTGAAGACAGAAGAAATGGGTCTGTTGCAGCTGCTAGGAAGATCTCAGGCCAAAATAGTGACATCAGTTGAATTGATGTCATTCACATGCATGGGAATTTTTTAGGTGCAATGCTTATGAGCTGCCTTTCATCGTATGTCCACGTGAGAATATACACAGCTACGTGTGATAGCTCTCTCACATAATCTCAGCCCTGGGGAGGCTGAACAGGAGGATCACTGAGTCTGAGCCAGCATAGTAGATTACAAAAAGAGTTCCAGGCCAATAGGAGCTACATGGTGAGACTCTATCCAATAACCAAAACCAAAATGAAACCATTGTAAACACAGTTTAATATCAGCCCGAACTACATTTAAATAATAAAGCACTTTTTTTTTGTAAAGAAATTTATTTGTCCTTATCAGAACACAGTCTAAGAATGGAGTCATGTGATAATTCTGAGTGTTTGTGAGAAAACTCCAAGGAAACAAGACAAGAGTCTTGACCTCTGTTTCTTCAGAACACAGAATTGTTCTTGGAATGTGTTTTTGTGTTCCTCCCAGGTGTGTGGTAGGAGTGAGTTTCCTTCAGCTGTTGCTATTCATGTGCCTCTACGGAAATATGTTTTTGTCATGTGCAGCTTGTCCTTGTGTTGTATACTTTATTTGGTGATTCTTCTTAACTCTCAGGGCATAAATTGTCTGATGCTCTGAATAAAGTTGGCTATTGCATGAGGCTTTTGTCTGCCTCATTTTTAGGCCCTGCTCTCCCAGGCTCACAGCTCCAACTAGAGCAGTAAACATGTCTTCAAAATAAATGAACATTTTGATTTTTTTTTCCTTTTGAGTTTTCCATATGCCAAATCAGTTCTATTCGTAGGGATAAAAACATTTGCTTCATTTTTGTTGTATGTTAATAACTTATCACTGACTTCAAAATAATTTTCTTGGGGGCTAAGGACATGGCTCAGTCAGTAAGATCACATACTCAGTAATCTTGAGAGGCTAAGTTTGAATCCTTATCACCCACGTGGGAAGGCAGGCATGGCCAGCCAGCCAAAAACAATAAGCTTTGGGTCAGTAAGGAGACCACTTGATATCCTGCTGTTGCTTCTGTGGTTGTGTGTGTGTGTATGCATGTGTGCATGCATAGGTGTGTTCACTTGCACACTCATGAGCATGCAACATGCATACTCACTCACAGCCCCCCAGACTTTTATCAGTCTTGAGGCAGTCTCTGAACTGACTGAATTAGACGGGTAGATTTTGTTCATCAAAGTAATGGTGAGACCCCGTCAATACTATCCCAGTCTCTTTTGCATATTAACTTGGACACAGTCCAGATATCTACTGTCAAAGGAGAAGTGTTATTCCCTTAAAATATTTCATTCAAGAATGCACCATAAACCTTTTAATTTAAAAAAAGGAGAAATGGGCATTAAGAAGGCTTTTGGCACGTAAACATGATGTATAGAACATCACTTACTTGTGTGAAGGAGAAGTACATTTGAAAAACCTGCTCTGACATTTTTAACTTTTCAGATTAGAAAGAGAGTATTTCTCCAAAAACAAGAAACTAAGTGAAGAGATCGACGAACAGAAGAAAGTAATTATAGATCTTTCAAAGAGACTCCAATATAATGAAAAAAGTTACAGTGAGTTACAAGAGGAACTTGTAATGGTAAGGATAAAGATAAAAACCCTATGGCAATGACTTTATTGGGCCATATTTGATGTGTAGCAAGTTTTCCCCTACCATGTATCGTGAGATAATAGTATGAAAGTAATTTTAGTGACATTGTTAAAGGTTTCAAACTGGAAGTACCAATTACATAAAATATATACATAACTCTCTAACTTGGAGAGGTTGGGAAAACCCAAATGGATTAATGATTCTCAATTATAGAATATTTTAAAATGTATTTAAGGGTTATTATTTTTCTTTTTTTACTTTAAGTACATAGAATGATTTTACCTAGGTGGAAGATAATCAGGATTTATAAGCAATAGATCTAATAATTTTAGTGATATAATTTTCTAGTCATTTTATACATAAATATTAATTATATAAATACCTAACCAAATTGACTATTGTGAATAAGCTAGCCATCACACAATTTTTCCTAAAATATTGATATGTTCTTATGAACCGCCCTTTGTTTGAAAAGTACCAGCATCTCCCTGTTGCATTAGAATACGCCCAGCTTCTTGTCATGTATCTAGGACTCTTCATTTTGAGTTTGGGTTAACTGTTCTGGCTGCCTTTCCTTTCATCTGTCAGAAATCGGACTCTTTAACACGTCTTTTCATACTTTTACTTTTACGATTAGGTTGTAAATGCTCTTTGTTGTCGCTGTATGCCTATCCATCCTGTAACGTTTGGGGAAGCTCATTGGGGAGGAAGATGTGGTTTGTAGTGACACTGTCCTTCCTCACGCCTGTGTCATCATGCACACTTCCTCACACCTGTCATCATGCACACTTCCTCACACCTGTGTCATCATGCACACTTCCTCACGCCTGTGTCATCATGCACACTTCCTCACGCCTGTGTCATCATGCACACTTCCTCACGCCTGTGTCATCATGCACACTTCCTCACACCTGTCATAATGCACACTTCCTCACGCCTGTGTCATCATGCACACTTCCTCACACCTGTCATCATGCACACTTCCTCACACCTGTCATCATGTACACTTCCTCACGCCTGTGTCATCATGCACACTTCCTCACACCTGTGTCATCATGCACACTTCCTCACACCTGTGTCATCATGCACACTTCCTCACACCTGTGTCATCATGCACACTCCCTCACACCTGTGTCATCATGCACACTTCCTCACACCTGTGTCATCATGCACACTTCCTCACACCTGTGTCATCGTGCACACTTCCTCACGACTGTGTCATCATGCACACTTCCTCACACCTGTGTCATCATGCACACTTCCTCATACCTGTGTCATCACGCACACTTTCTCACGCCTGTGTCATCATGCACACTTCCCTAGCCTGTGTCACCATGCACACTTCCTCACGCCTGTGTCACCGTACACACTTCCTCACGTCTGTGTCATCACGCACACTTCCTCACGCCTGTGTCATCACACACACTCCCTCACACCTGTGTCATCATGCACACTCCCTCACGCCTGTGTCATCATGCACGCTCCCTCAGACCTGTGTCATCATGCACACTCCCTCACGCCTGTGTCATCATGCACACTTCCTCACACCTGTGTCATCATGCACACTTCCTCACACCTGTGTCATCATGCACACTTCCTCACACCTGTATCATCATGCACACTTCCCTAGCCTGTGTCATCGTGCACACTTCCTCATGCCTGTGTCATCATGCACGCTCCCTTACACCTGTGTCATCATGCACACTCCCTCACGCCTGTGTCATCATGCACACTCCCTCACGCCTGTGTCATCATGCACACTTCCTCACACCTGTGTCATCGTGCACACTTCCTCACACCTGTGTCATCATGCACACTTCCTCACGCCTGTGTCATCATGCACACTTCCTCACGCCTGTCATCATGCACACTTCCTCACACCTGTCATCATGCACACTTCCTCACACCTGTCATCATGCACACTTCCTCACACCTGTGTCATCATGCACACTTCCTCACACCTGTCATCATGCACACTTCCTCACACCTGTGTCATCATGCACACTTCCTCACACCTGTCATCATGCACACTCCCTCACACCTGTGTCATCATGCACACTTCCTCACATCTGTGTCATCGTGCACACTTCCTCAAACCTGTGTCATCATGCACACTTCCTCACACCTGTGTCATCATGCACACTCCCTCACGCCTGTGTCATCATGCACACTTCCTCACACCTGTGTCATCATGCACACTTCCTCACGCCTGTGTCATCATGCACACTTCCTCACGCCTGTGTCATCATGCACACTTCCTCACACCTGTGTCATCGTGCATACTTCCTCACACCTGTGTCATCATGCACACTTCCTCACACCTGTGTCATCATGCACACTCCCTCACGCCTGTGTCATCATGCACACTTCCTCACGCCTGTGTCATCATGCACACATCCTCACACCTGTCATCATGCACACTCCCTCACGCCTGTATCATCATGCACACTTCCTCACACCTGTGTCATCATGCACACTTCCTCACACCTGTATCATCATGCACACTTCCCTAGCCTGTGTCATCATGCACACTTCCTCATGCCTGTGTCATCATGCACGCTCCCTTACACCTGTGTCATCATGCACACTCCCTCACGCCTGTGTCATCATGCACACTCCCTCACGCCTGTGTCATCATGCACACTTCCTCACACCTGTGTCATCATGCACACTTCCTCACACCTGTGTCATCATGCACACTTCCTCACACCTGTGTCATCGTGCACACTTCCTCACACCTGTGTCATCATGCACACTTCCTCACACCTGTGTCATCATGCACACTTCCTCACGCCTGTGTCATCGTGCACACTTCCTCACACCTGTCATCATGCACACTCCCTCACGCCTGTGTCATCATGCACACTTCCTCACACCTGTGTCATCGTGCACACTTCCTCACACCTGTGTCATCATGCACACTTCCTCACGCCTGTGTCATCATGCACACTTCCTCACGCCTGTCATCATGCATACTTCCTCACACCTGTGTCATCATGCACACTTCCTCACACCTGTGTCATCACGCACACTTTCTCACACCTGTGTCATCATGCACAATTCCCTAGCCTGTGTCACCATGCACACTTCCTCACGCCTGTGTCATCACGCACACGTCCTCACGCCTGTGTCATCATGCACACTTCCTCACGCCTGTGTCATCGTGCACACTTCCTCACGCCTGTGTCATCATGCACACTTCCTCACACCTGTCATCATGCACACTTCCTCACACCTGTCATCATGCACACTTCCTCACACCTGTGTCATCATGCACACTTCCTCACACCTGTCATCATGCACACTTCCTCACACCTGTGTCATCATGCACACTTCCTCACACCTGTCATCATGCACACTCCCTCACACCTGTGTCATCATGCACACTTCCTCACACCTGTGTCATCGTGCACACTTCCTCACACCTATGTCATCATGCACACTTCCTCACACCTGTGTCATCATGCACACTCCCTCACGCCTGTGTCATCATGCACACTTCCTCACACCTGTGTCATCATGCACACTTCCTCACGCCTGTGTCATCGTGCACACTTCCTCACGCCTGTGTCATCACGCACACTTCCTCACACCTGTGTCATCATGCACACTTCCTCACACCTGTGTCATCGTGCATACTTCCTCACACCTGTGTCATCATGCACACTTCCTCACACCTGTGTCATCATGCACACTTCCTCACACCTGTGTCATCATGCACACTCCCTCACGCCTGTGTCATCATGCACACTTCCTCACGCCTGTGTCATCATGCACACTTCCTCACACCTGTCATCATGCACACTCCCTCACGCCTGTGTCATCATGCACACTTCCTCACGCCTGTGTCATCATGCACACTTCCTCACACCTGTGTCATCGTGCATACTTCCTCACACCTGTGTCATCATGCACACTTCCTTACACCTGTCATCATGCACACTTCCTCACGCCTGTGTCATCGTGCACACTTCCTCACACCTGTGTCATCATGCACACTTCCTCACACCTGTATCATCATGCACACTTCCCTAGCCTGTGTCATCATGCACACTTCCTCATGCCTGTGTCATCATGCACGCTCCCTTACACCTGTGTCATCATGCACACTTCCTCACACCTGTGTCATCATGCACACTCCCTCACGCCTGTGTCATCATGCACACTCCCTCACGCCTGTGTCATCATGCACACTTCCTCACACCTGTGTCATCGTGCACACTTCCTCACACCTGTGTCATCGTGCACACTTCCTCACGCCTGTGTCATCATGCACACTTCCTCACGCCTGTCATCATGCACACTTCCTCATGCCTGTGTCATCATGCACACTTCCTCACACCTGTGTCATCACGCACACTTTCTCACACCTGTGTCATCATGCACAATTCCCTAGCCTGTGTCACCATGCACACTTCCTCACGCCTGTGTCATCACGCACACGTCCTCACGCCTGTGTCATCATGCACACTTCCTCACGCCTGTGTCATCGTGCACACTTCCTCACGCCTGTGTCATCATGCACACTTCCTCACACCTGTGTCATCGTGCACACTTCCCTAGCCTGTGTCATCGTGCACACTTCCTCACGCCTGTGTCATCATGCACACTCCCTCACGCCTGTGTCATCATGCACACTCCCTCACGCCTGTGTCATCATGCACACTTCCTCACGCCTGTGTCATCATGCACACTTCCTCATGCCTGTGTCATCATGCACACTTCCTCACACCTGTGTCATAGTGCACACTTCCTCACACCTGTGTCATCATGCACACTTCCTCACACCTGTGTCATCATGCACACTTCCTCATACCTGTGTTATCACGCACACTTTCTCAAGCCTGTGTCATCATGCACACTTCCCTAGCCTGTGTCACCATGCACACTTCCTCACGCCTGTGTCATCGTACACACTTCCTCACGTCTGTGTAATCACGCACACTTCCTCACGCCTGTGTCATCATGCACACTCCCTCACAGCTGTGTCATCATGCACACTTCCTCATGCCTGTGTCATCATGCACGCTCCCTCATGCCTGTGTCATCATGCACGCTCCCTCACGCCTGTGTCATCATGCACACTTCCTCACACCTGTGTCATCATGCACACTTCCTCACACCTGTGTCATCATGCACACTTCCTCACACCTGTATCATCATGCACACTTCCCTAGCCTGTGTCATCATGCACACTTCCTCATGCCTGTGTCATCATGCACACTTCCTCACACCTGTGTCATCATGCACACTTCCTCACACCTGTATCATCATGCACACTTCCCTAGCCTGTGTCATCATGCATACTTCCTCCAGCCTGTGTCATCATGCACGCTCCCTTACACCTGTGTCATCATGCACACTCCCTCACGCCTGTGTCATCATGCACACTCCCTCACGCCTGTGTCATCATGCACACTTCCTCACACCTGTGTCATCGTGCACACTTCCTCACACCTGTGTCATCATGCACACTTCCTCACGCCTGTGTCATCATGCACACTTCCTCACGCCTGTCATCATGCATACTTCCTCACACCTGTGTCATCATGCACACTTCCTCACACCTGTCATCATGCACACTTCCTTACACCTGTGTCATCATGCACACTTCCTCACACCTGTCATCATGCACACTTCCTCACGCCTGTGTCATCATGCATACTTCCTCACACCTGTGTCATCATGCACACTTCCTCACACCTGTGTCATCACGCACACTTTCTCACACCTGTGTCATCATGCACACTTCCCTAGCCTGTGTCACCATGCACACTTCCTCACGCCTGTGTCATCACGCACACTTCCTCACACCTGTCATCATGCACACTTCCTCACGCCTATGTCATCATGCACACTTCCTCACACCTGTCATCATGCACACTCCCTCACGCCTGTGTCATCATGCACACTTCCTCATACCTGTGTCATCATGCACACTCCCTCACGCCTGTGTCATCATCCACACTTCCTCACGCCTGTGTCATCATGCACACTCCCTCACGCCTGTGTCATCATGCACACTTCCCTAGCCTGTGTCATCATGCACACTTCCTCACACCTGTGTCATCATGCACACTTCCTCACACCTGTGTCATCACGCACACTTCCTCACGCCTGTGTCATCATGCACACTTCCTCACGCCTGTGTCATCATGCACACTTCCTCACGCCTCTGTCATCATGCACACTTTCTCACACCTGTGTCATCGTGCATACTTCCTCACACCTGTGTCATCATGCACACTTCCTCACACCTGTGTCATCATGCACACTCCCTCACGCCTGTGTCATCATGCACACTTCCTCACACCTGTGTCATCATGCACACTTCCTCACGCCTGTGTCATCATGCACACTTCCTCACGCCTGTGTCATCGTGCATACTTCCTCACACCTGTGTCATCGTGCACACTTCCTCACACCTGTCATCGTGCACACTTCCTCACACCTGTGTCATCATGCACACTCCCTCACGCCTGTGTCATCATGCACACTTCCTCACACCTGTGTCATCATGCACACTTCCTCACACCTGTGTCATCATGCACACTCCCTCACACCTGTGTCATCATGCACACTCCCTCACGCCTGTGTCATCATGCACACTTCCTCACGCCTGTGTCATCATGCACACTTCCTCACACCTGTCATCATGCACACTCCCTCACGCCTGTGTCATCATGCACACTTCCTCATGCCTGTGTCATCATGCACACTTCCTCATACCTGTGTCATCGTGCATACTTCCTCACACCTGTGTCATCATGCACACTTCCTTACACCTGTCATCATGCACACTTCCTCACGCCTGTGTCATCTTGCACACTTCCTCACACCTGTCATCATGCACACTTCCTCACGCCTGTGTCATCGTGCACACTTCCTCACACCTGTGTCGTCATGCACACTTCCTCACACCTGTATCATCATGCACACTTCCCTAGCCTGTGTCATCATGCACACTTCCTCATGCCTGTGTCATCATGCACGCTCCCTTACACCTGTGTCATCATGCACACTCCCTCACGCCTGTGTCATCATGCACACTTCCTCATGCCTGTGTCATCATGCACACTTCCTCACACCTGTGTCATCATGCACACTTCCTCACACCTGTGTCATCATGCACACTTCCTCACGCCTGTGTCATCATGCAAACTTCCTCACGCCTGTCATCATGCATACTTCCTCACACCTGTGTCATCATGCACACTTCCTCACACCTGTCATCATGCACACTTCCTCACACCTGTGTCATCATGCACACTTCCTCACACCTGTCATCATGCACACTTCCTCACGCCTGTGTCATCATGCACACTTCCTCACACCTGTGTCATCATGCACACTTCCTCACACCTGTGTCATCACGCACACTCACTCACACCTGTGTCATCATGCACACTTCCCTAGCCTGTGTCACCATGCACACTTCCTCACGCCTGTGTCATCACGCACACGTCCTCACGCCTGTGTCATCATGCACACTTCCTCACGCCTGTGTCATCGTGCACACTTCCTCACGCCTGTGTCATCATGCACACTTCCTCACACCTGTCATCATGCACACTTCCTCACGCCTATGTCATCATGCACACTTCCTCACACCTGTCATCATGCACACTCCCTCACGCCTGTGTCATCATGCACACTTCCTCACACCTGTGTCATCATGCACACTCCCTCACGCCTGTGTCATCATGCACACTTCCTCACACCTGTGTCATCATGCACACTTCCTCACACCTGTGTCATCGTGCACACTTCCTCACGCCTGTGTCATCATGCACACTTCCTCACACCTGTGTCATCGTGCACACTTCCTCACACCTGTCATCATGCACACTTCCTCACGCCTGTGTCATCATGTACACTTCTTCACGCCTGTGTCATCGTGCACACTTCCTCGCGCTTGTGTCATCATGCACACTTCCTCACACCTGTATCATCATGCACACTTCCCTAGCCTGTGTCATCTTGCACACTTCCTCACACCTGTGTCATCATGCACACTTCCTCACACCTGTGTCATCGTGCACACTTGCCTAGCCTGTGTCATCATGCACACTTCCTCACGCCTGTGTCATCATGCACACTTCCTCACGCCTGTGTCATCGTGCACACTTCCTCACACCTGTGTCATCATGCACACTCACTCACACCTGTGTCATCATGCACACTCCCTCACGCCTTTGTCATCATGCACACTTCCTCACGCCTGTGTCATCATGCACACTTCCTCACACCTGTCATCATGCACACTTCCTCACGCCTGTGTCATCATGCACACTCCCTCACGCCTGTATCATCATGCACACTTCCTCACGCCTGTGTCATCATGCACACTTCCTCATGCCTGTGTCATCATGCACACTTCCCCACACCTGTGTCATCATGCACACTTCCTCACGCCTGTGTCATCATGCACACTTCCTCACACCTGTGTCATCGTGCATACTTCCTCACACCTGTGTCATCGTGCACACTTCCTCACACCTGTCATCATGCACACTTCCTCACGCCTGTGTCATCATGTACACTTCTTCACGCCTGTGTCATCGTGCACACTTCCTCGCGCTTGTGTCATCATGCACACTTCCTCACACCTGTATCATCATGCACACTTCCCTAGCCTGTGTCATCTTGCACACTTCCTCACACCTGTGTCATCATGCACACTTCCTCACACCTGTGTCATCGTGCACACTTGCCTAGCCTGTGTCATCATGCACACTTCCTCACGCCTGTGTCATCATGCACACTTCCTCACGCCTGTGTCATCGTGCACACTTCCTCACACCTGTGTCATCATGCACACTCACTCACACCTGTGTCATCATGCACACTCCCTCACGCCTTTGTCATCATGCACACTTCCTCACGCCTGTGTCATCATGCACACTTCCTCACACCTGTCATCATGCACACTTCCTCACGCCTGTGTCATCATGCACACTCCCTCACGCCTGTATCATCATGCACACTTCCTCACGCCTGTGTCATCATGCACACTTCCTCATGCCTGTGTCATCATGCACACTTCTTCAGAGTCTTGGCTTCTTCCCTTTCAGTTTTGTCCCAAAGCTCTTAGAAATATCATCCTGAGGAGAAGGAATATTTTTCTTTCCCAAAAAGGTAATACAAGGGTTATATTAAGAATCAGTGGCCAGCTGGGCGGTGGTGGCGCACGCCTTTAATCCCAGCACTCTGGAGGCAGAGCCAGACAGATCTCTGTGAGTTCAAGGCCAGCCTGGGCTACAGAGCGAGTTCCAGAACAGGCTCCAAAGCTACACAGAGAAACCCTGTCTTGAAAAACAAAAACAAAACAAAACAAAAAAAGTGGCCAAATCAGTGCTTCCAAGAAGAAAGGTAATTATAGAATTAAATTTAAACTCTTTAGTATTTAAATTTTTATTTTGGGATTTAAAAAAACTTATTTGTGGGTATGAGTTTTGGTCTGAATGTATGCTTGTGTACCACATGCATGCAGTGTCTAAGGAGGACAGAAGAGGGTGTTGGGTCCCCTGGAACTGAACTATACACAGTTGTGAGCCATCACATGAGTGCTAGGAATTGAACCCAGGATCTCTAGAAGAGCAGTCAGTGCTCTCAATCTCTGACCCATTTTTCTAGGTCTTCTTCAATATTTTCAAATATTACTGCATTATATCTTGTCCCTATTCGTCATAAGATGGTTAGTATGCTCAGATTCAAGGGCAAGTCCTGTTTGCTGTGTGGATCATTTGTTATCTGAATATGGATTTGCAAAGTAAAAACCTTCCTATTTAGTGTACTTGCTTAGTACATTCACTGATATTTGTAACACGGATGCCATAGACTGGTCTGTGTTTCCCCCCACAGTTTATATTTTAACTTGTGCATTCTAGGCAAGCACTCAAACACTGAGCAGTGTTGTGCATGTCCTGGTTCTTAACTCTTAGTTCAAAGGGATGAATCGGTGGAGAAAATACCCTAGGGTGGTTTAGCTGATTGCTGGATTTGGTCTGCTTGCTTACTAAACATTGTTCTCAGTAGTTTGGAAAGTGGGTCAGAGTGTAAGAGTGCAGAGTTCAGACGTTATCACTGCTGTAAGTTGCACAGTTTCTCTTAGTCCTAGCCTAGAGCTCTAATAAGTAGATTGAAAAAGCAAGACTAACTTAATTGACCACAGAGTTTATGAGTGTTTTGTGATCAGAAACTTGACTTGATTGCAGTAGAGTTTTTATTTTGACTTTTACATGTCGATGGATAGTCTAAACTAAGGCAAGCTGCAATTCACCAGAAACTTTGGTTTGCTTGACATTCTTTCTATTGAACATGATTGAACTTTTGGTAAGGGTGCTAAAAATTGTAGACTAATTGTTTCTTTAAAGCTTGATAGGTCACCAAAGGCATTTGCAGAACTAATGAGATGTTTTCAAAATTATTGGGTTGCAACCTAAGTGATGTTCAGTTTATGTGTCCAGCTAATAATGTTTTCTATTTCTTTTATCTCTCAAATTCTTTGTATCTTATATTTTAAGATACAAAGATATTGTTATATTTTAAGATACAAAGATATTGTTATTTAAGCTAGCACACAGTGACAGGGTTTCTAAGTTATGTTTTTCTGTTGCTGTAATTAAATACTCTAACAAATGTGACTTCAGGGAGAAAGGGTTTATTTTGACTCACAGTGGAAGGCTAAAGTCCTTGATGACGAGGGAATCATGGCAGAGGGGCGTGAGGGAGTTGGTCACATTTCATCTGTAGTCCAGAAGCAGAGTGATGATTGCCTGGGCAAGTTCACTTCCTCTGTTTTACACAGTGCAGGATCCAAGCCCAGGGAATGATGTACCATAGTGGGTGGGTTGTTGGCTAGCTCTAATTCCTGGTAGTTATGTCCAGAGGCTCTTCTTATCAAGGGGACAATTGAGATTACCATCATAGTTTCATTTTAGCATTTTTATATGCATATATCATTTTGTCTTTTTCTTGCATGTCTTATTTTTTTCATCTCTCTGCTTTTTTCCTTTCCTATTACCTTCCTTTTTCACTTTTAATTGTTGGTGTTTGTTTCTGCAGTCCTGAGGCTGGAAACCTGAGTCTCTTGCATGGTAGGCGAGAGCTGTATCACCGAGTTTATATCCCAGCCCGGAGGCCTTTTGTGTTTTCTGGGTTTTTTTTTTTTGTTTTTTTAAGTTTCCTTTTATTTATCATTACTGTTGTGTGTGCAGGATGTGTATGTGGGTGTGTGTGGAGGTCAGAGGCCAGCTTTTGGAAGTTGGTTCTCTCTTCTGGGAACTGCAGCAGCAGGTGTGTTAACCTGCTGATTCATTGTGCTGACCCTGTTTGGAATTACTGTTATTTCCTTACCTGACTGTATTAGGAAATTTAAATATTATTTAGTGAAAAATTATTGAAAGAAAATAGTATTGCTAGTGGAATACTTTTCTTTCTATAAAGTTATTAACTTATTGCTTTTCCTAAATTTTATTGTCATGTTTCTTTGATTTTCATATTTCTCTCTCATTGCCTTTTAGTCATCTTGATACTTTGATAATAAGGAAAAAGACAGAAAGTTGAAAACTAATGGGTTAATGAATTTTCTTTCAATTATTTATTTTTATTTTTTAAGATTTATTTATTTATTATGTATACATGTCCTGCCTGCATGTATGCCTGCACACCAGAAGAGGGTACCAGATCTCATTGTAGATGGTTGTGAACCACCATGTGGTAGCTGGGAATTGAACTCAGGACCTTTGGGCGAGCAGCCTGTGCAATTAACCTCTGAGCCGTCTCTCTAGCCCCCTTATTTGTTTTTCTTAAGGAAACTGATTTTCACAGTTGAACGTGCACACATGTGTGTACCGTACATTCTGGTTACTCTCCCCCCACGCTTTCACGTTTTCCTCCCATTGTCATTGACCCCATTCTCCCTAAAACGTCCTTTCCGAAGTCCTTTCCATGGCTTTTGTTTAGTTGTGTGACCCACCCAGTTTAACCAGGGCTGTCCACATGAGCGTGAGTGTGGAACCAACCATCCTTTGGAACAGGAGCCCAGAAGTGGCTACACAACTTGAAAGACAGTTTCTCTCTCTCTTGCAGCATTTCTAAGTAGCCAGTAGTTCCTCGGGGAGGACTAGGGCTCCAGGAACCCCTCCTCCATCTGTGTGACGGATGGTTGACAGGCCTAGCAGTCCATGTGCAGGTAACTGCACTTGCTCTGAGTCCATGATTGCAAGGGCCATGTCATGCCTCCAGGACAGCATTTCATAGCTCTTCTGTCCACCACCCAGCTGTCCTTTCTTTCTGCTCCCCTTTTCTCTACCATTCTCTGAGCCATAGAGTAGGTGAGGCGAATATCCTATTTGGGTTGGACACTTAGCAGTCCCTTGTTCTTGGCATTTTGACCAGACTTTGTGTTTACAGCCTTCCATTGCAATAGGAAACTCCCTGACCACAGCCGAGAACAAAACACAGGTATTCAGAAGATTGTTTGACACCCTGTCAGTTTACTAACACAACAGCAGTGGGTTCTCCTCAGGACCTATGCTTTCCCAGAAATGAATTTTTGACCAGGTTTATGGAAGCAGGCATGAATTCTCTCCTCTGAATTGGACCTCAAATCCAATCAGAAGACAGCTGGCCAACTCTTATCCCAGTAAATCTTAACTATCAGCTTGACACAATCTAGATGTCCCTGAGAAGGGAGTGTATCAGTAGAAGGATTGCCCTGATTAGACGGACCTGTGGGCCTACCTGTTGGGGTTGTCTTGGTTGTTAATTGATGTAGGAAGTCCCAGTCTGTTGTGGGTGACACTGTTCCCTGGGAAGGTGTTGTTGGGCTGTATAAGAAAGATACCTCGGGATGAGTCGGGATGAGTAAGCTGCCAGCAAGCAGCACTCCTCCTGGTTTCTGCTTAAGTTCCTGCCCCGACTTCCCTCAATGATGGACAGTAACTAGTAATCTGAAGTAAACCCTTCCCTCTCCTCTAGTGCTTCGGCTCAGAGTATTTCATGACAGCTCCAGAAATGGAGCTAGGACACTCCCATAAACCAAGCACCATTGTACCAGTGGGCACAGCTTCCCTGACAGGCCGATACCGAAGCCCTCAAGAGCCGCAGCTGGGTAAAACTGCTGACGAGCAGACTTCTCTATAGCCTGCACTCACCTTCTGGAACTGTGTCTAAAAGCCAGCAGGGAGGAAGCTTCCAGTTTAGTTCTGTATTGATTTTTCTGTGTCCTACAACCAATTCGTGTGGTGTCTTTAGCATCAGGGTATTCCTGTCTAGTTCTGTGGGTGAACAAGAGCAATTGCAATAGCCTGTACTGTTTTGGGGGCCTCTGGGGCTGTCCTGACCAACAACTAATAGGGAGGTATCCACACCTGCCACTGGGGTTTTCATTTCATCACTCATGGCTTGTGGGATTGCATTGTCCATCCATGTAGGGCACATATGTTTGTGTTTTCTCTGTTTCTTGTTATGATAAAATATACGAATATAAAATTAACCTTTTTAGCCTTTTGTAATGCAAAGTTAACTAAATAGTTTTACGTACTCATTTATTGATTTTTGTTCTCAACAAACCAAGGCAAGGCGTTTAGTAACACAGGCCATATTGGCGAATTCTGGTTTCATTGTCTGAGTTCAGTAAGGTGGAAGGGTAACCAATCCTGACATCAGCCTCAGGCCTCTACACGTACAGGGGCCCACACCTACACAGGTGTGCACATACACATGCAGAAATGCACACACACGCAAAGCACCCCAAAATAGGAGAAGAAAACAAAAATAAAAATATCAGAGTAAAAGTTTACAGCCACAAAATAGAAATTTTGTAGTGTTATGTCTTAAAACTCTGATTTATGCTTTGAATTAATACTTTTTTTTTTTTTTTTTTTTTTTTTGGTTTTTCGAGACAGGGTTTCTCTGTGTAGCTGTGCCTTTCCTGCAACTTACTTGGTAGTCCAGGCTGGCCTCGAACTCACAGAGATCTCCTGATTCTGCCTCCCGAGTGCTGGGATTAAAGGCGTGCGTGAATTAATACTTTTTCATATGAAGAGAACTTGACTCATGAAGAAACTTTTACCTCTTCCTTTTTTGGTTTATTCATTTTGGGAACAAAACTGTTTTCACGGTCCTGTGTAATCATTGTTTCTTACATTTGTTTTAAGCACAGGCGTTTTGGTATTTGCTAGGGGACAGAGGGGCAGCATAGAGCACTCATGGCAGCTCTCTCTTCATGCCGACAGCGTGTTTCTAGTTCAGGTCCTCTTCAGGACCATTGTTCAAGCCCTGGTCTCAATTTTCTCTGCTGCATTGGAAGAGAAAGATTAAAAGCACTTTTCCTCATTAGTTTTCTAGTGAAGCCATGATGATATTAATAAGACACCAGGGCTTCTGCAGTCTTGAGATGGAAGTAACACTGTGTAACCTGGCACAGTGTACACTAAGGCTCAGGTCTAAAAGAGATTTAAGATGACCTAGTACAGGATACACAAAGTGCTAGCAAACACCCGCAAAGTGATGACTCCTCTCTTTCAAGACGTATAATATAAATATAGAACATCATTTTGGAAAAGTCCAATCTGGGCAAAGGCCTTTTTTTTTTTTGAGTCAGGGCCTCACTATGTAGTTCTGGCTGGCCTGGAGTCACTAAATAGACCAGGATGGCCTCAAAGTTGCAGAGATCTGCCAGCCTCTCAAGTGCTGGGCTCAAAGCTGTGCACCCCTTGTCTAGCCTTTTTTTTTTTTTTTTTTTTTTTAGTTTTTAAAACTTTATTTAACAGATATAAACCCAGGTGAGTTTAATTACAGTGAAATTCTTTTTTTTTTTAGTTTAGTTTTTTCTTTCTTCCCTTTTTTTTTTTTTTTTTTGGTTTTTTTTTTTTGAGACAGGGTTTCTCTGTGTAGCTTTGCGCCTTTCCTGGAACTCACTTGGTAGCCCAGGCTGGCCTCGAACTCACAGAGATCCGCCTGGCTCTGCCTCCCGAGTGCTGGGATTAAAGGCGTGCGCCACCACCGCCCGGCTTTCTTCCCTTTTTTAATTTAAAAGTTCTTAAAAGTTCTTTTTTGTTTTACATATCAACCACAGTTCCCCCTCTCTCCCTTCCTCCTGCCCCCCACCTCTTCCTTCACTCCACCCCCCATCCACTCTTCAGAGAGGGTGAGGCCTTCTATGGGGAGTCAACAAAGTCTGGCATACCAAGTTGAGGCAGGGCCAAGCCCCTCCCTCCTGCATCAAGGCTGAGCAAGGCATCCCTCCATAGGGAACGGACTCCAAAAGGCCAGTTCATACACTAGGGATAAATCCTGGTCCCTCTGCGAGGGGCCCCACAAACTGCCCAAGCCACAGTGAAATTCTTATTCATTGTCTGGTTAGTAAATAATTGGCATATGGTGATTTTTAATGTCATAGAACTGAGTTTCAACATAAGACACTTAAAAGTGAAGAAAATTAGTTTCTTGTTCACGTGAACGTAGGACATGAATCTTGAAAGAATTTGCCTAGAAAATATTTTGGTTAAGACCTCCATTGGGTGGCTCTCAACCCCCTGTTACTCCAGTTCCAGGGGCTCCTACGCCCTCTCCTGAACTCATATGTGCATCATACCTGCTCCTCACACATGCATACTAAACGAACAACCAAACAACCAAAAAACCTTAGATTTTTAATGAAAAAAATGTAGCTTTCAATTTTAAAACTTTGGAGTTGAACAATGATTTAATCATCTACTGAATAAAACCGTATTTCTAGTATAAGCTGCTCAGCAGTTGTGCTCATTAAACCAGCCTGCAGCTCAGTACCTGCAGCAGGTCTACCAGGCAGAGCTGAGTTTTGATATTCTCTTCTGTGGAAACAGGGGAGCCTTCACTTTCAAATTGCTGTTATTATGACTTGCCTGGTGCCTTCTTCAATGAAATTTCCTTAAGTCCATCATTTCCTAAGATTTGTTTTCCTGCCACTCAGTAATATTTAGCTAGAGCTCTAGGAGAGCCCATATATTGAAAAGGGAATTCTAGTTCTCATGAGGTTTTGTGGAAAAGAATGTTTTATTCTCTGAAGAACTTATGATTGAAAAGTCATGTGAACATCTTCTATGCTTTGGAGACCTAACTTATTGCATAATAATAATGACTGCTCTCATTAGATGGAATTTTGGAGGAGCTCTTTGATTGTTATGTTTTGTGGTCAAGTTAATGTTCTTTGATATTTTTACTTCAAATGTCCTGTTGGATTTTGTAGAGAGAATTCTCCTGATTTTGTTGAACATGTTCAAAACTTATGGATTAGTGGATATTTTATTCTAAAAATCTAATAAAAATTATTGTTTGCTATTTTCACAAAGGAAAATAGTGTTTCTACCATGAGTACTGTTTTAGCTCATGTAAGTATCACTGCCTCTCTTAGTGACCTCAATATTTAACACTGTTAAGTAGTGTCTATCAAGTGTGTGTCTTTGTATATTTAGGCAATATTATACGGGCCGAGATTGATTCCTAAATTTATAAGTCAGTTAAATTTGAAAATATAACTCTTAGTTTTAGCCTTGGAAAAATAAAATGATAATAATATGTAGGGAAGAGAGAGAGGGGGAGAGAGAGAAAGAGAGAGAGGGAGAGAGGAGGGAGAGAGGAGGGAGGGTGAGAGAGACTGATTGATTTTGATTTATATGAAGGCCCTGTAATGACTTGTATGTGAAGTATACCTTAAAAGGCTTGAAATATTAAAGTATTGGTCCCAAGGTAGTGGATCCAATCATTGGGAGATAATAGAATCTTGAGAGCTCTGTCTTAATTAGCAGACCAATCTGTTGATAGACTCATGATTTGATGGCATTATTGGGAACTGGTAGGAACTTTTGAAGTGAAGCCCTGTTAGAGGAAATATGTCACTAGGGTATGTCCTTTGGGGGCCATGATTATGTCTTGTCTTAGACTCCTCTATATATTCTGTGCTTGCCTGTGGCTAAGACATGAGCATTCTCCTTTGACGTGTGCCGGAGACCAAGTATTCAAATATATGAGTCTGTGGAGTCATTCTCATTCCAACTACCCCACCACATGAGAGAGAACATGCAGTGTGTGTATTTCTGAGTCCGGGTCACTTTGCTTCATAGACTAGTTTCTAGAGCCGTCTATTTCCTGCCCATTTATTAATGTTTCTTTTTCTAGATTTACTGTTTTTAAGTGTGTGTGTATGTGTGTAGTGTTCATAGAGGCAACAGATCCCTGTGGAACTGGAAGTACAGGCAGTCGTGAGTGGAGTGTGTCCCGAGCCTGAACTCAGGTCCTCTGGAAGAATAGTATGTGTTCTAAACCTTTGTGCCATCTCCCCAACCTCCCAATTTTACTTTTCTCTACAGCTGAGCGAAGTCCCTTTGTGTGTATATATCTTGTTTTCAGTAACCATTTACCTGCTGGTGGACATCTAGGCTGCTCCTATTTCTTTGCTCTTGTGAAGGGTGTAGCACTAAACATGGATGTGCAAATCTCTCTGTGGGAGGTTGTAGTCCTTTGGGTGTATGCGTAGGAGAGATATGGTGGGATCATTTGATATTTCTAGCTCTGTCTTTTCTAGAAACCTTCATACTTACTTTCATAATGGCTGTACCAGCTCACACCAATCAGCAGTAGATAAGGTTTCTTTTTGTGGTAAAGTCTTTGTCAGCCTTGTCAGTTTTCTTGATAATAGCCATTCTGACGCGGTGAGATGGAATCTCAGTCGTTTCAAAAAAATTATTTATTCCTTGACCCTGCCACCTGTGGTGGGCGAGGCCGCTGAATCTCCCCCTCACCAATGGCAGCACTCAGCAAAGTGAGCCTTGAACCTGGCCTGGGCAGCACGGCAGAACTGACCCTATTGACGGGGTGTGGGTGAACTGGTCCTGAAGCATGAGTGTGGGAGACCTGCCCCTCCATCTGCCTTAGGGTGGGTGGTATGGGGGGGGGAATTCACCCTCCCCTTGTCGCCTGTGGTGGGTGGGAGAACTGACCCTAAGGATGTTAAATCAGGAGAACTGGCTTTTGCTGCAAGGGGTGAACTAGCCGGGGCAATGCTGGAGAGCTCCCCCTGGTGGTGAGCACGGGGAGAGCTGGTGGGCTGACCAACCCCGCAACTACCCAGGGTTATGAATTGGCCCACCCTGTATCCACCCCATCTGTGATCTGCTGGAGCATGTGAAGGGGCCAGTCCTGCAGACCTAAAGCTGCAGGATCTCAATGACACAGGGCAACAACAGGATCTCCAAGAGGAGACCCAGTGAGGGCCCAGAATTGATAGTGTAGCAGAAACCAGAGGCCTCGAACCAGACCACTGACTCTTTGCAATGAACACTTGTAAGTAAAGATATGTGGACAAAAAGAGTTTACTGTGTCACACTACAGCTTCCATGACAAGATCTTTTCTTTTTTTTCTTTTTCTTAAATTTTATTTCATTTTGAGGGGGGCGTTGCAAGGGCAGAGGGTAGGTATGAAGGGATGGAAATATGAATGGGATTGAGATGCATGATGTGAACAACACAAAGAATAAATAAAGAGAAAGTTAAAAATTATTTATTTATCTATTTTTATAAGTTTTGTCTGCATATATGTCTGTGTACCACTTAATTGTGTGTCTGGTGCCCATGGAGGCCAGAAGAGGGCATCTAATCCCCTGGGACTGGAGTCTGCGGGTGTTAAACACTTCAAAAACATTTAGTGGCCATTTGTGTTTCTTCTTTTGAGAATTGTCTGTTCATGAGCCCATTTATTTTGAACTCAGAGAGATCCACCTGCCACTATCTCCAGAGTGCCAGGATTAAAGGCTTGCTCCACTTGATATTTAATTTTTTTGTGCAGGGAAGAACACATTTTGGAGACAGATTGAACTAAGTTTTAATGTCATCCCCATGTTAAAGCAGCTGTGTGACCTATAGTGATTATTCCTGTGATCTGTTTGCTCATTTGTAAAATAGCACTAACAGTTTTTATCACACAGAGATTATGATGAGTATTAAATGCAATATATGTATCGATATAATGGAGGATAAAAATATAGTGCACACAAGAATCACATGGGGCTGGAGTGATATCAACCAAAATAGACTTTGAAATAAAAATGTTGCAATAGGTAAACAGTCATATCTTACAGTGATAGGGTCAAGGTATCATGGAAAGCTAATACACACATACACACAGAGTGACATGGAAAACTAGCACACACACACACACACACACACACACACACACACACACACACACACACACACACACACAGTGACACAGCTCCAAAATATGTGGAGCAAAGTCTGACCTGATTGAATGTGGAAACAGCGTTGTACTTTCAGTTCCTAGTACACTGCTTCTAGTAGTGAGTAGCCCAAGTAGGAATAATACTAACAAACAAAAGACCCAACAGTACTGTGAACAAACTTGACCTTACAAATATCTGTGGAACCACATCCATCACTGGTACAGCACACTCTTCAAGTACAAATGAACTTTTGTGCACAGGCTATAGTCTAGGCTATGTGAAAAGTCAATAAATTTAAAAGGATTAAGAATACACAGCGTGGTCTGAGGATATAGCTAGTGATAGAAAGCTTACCTAGCATGTATAAGTCCTACGTTCAATTCCTAGTACTGCCTAAAGCAAAAAAAAATAAAGGAAAAATTATATAAAGCCTCTGAATATAATAAAATTAAATTAGAAATCAATAATAGAAGACAGTATGGGGAAAATTAGCAAATATGAGAATATTAGTGAACACACTCCAAGTAGCTAGTAGGTTAAAAAGAAATCACAAAGGGATTAGAAAATACTTTGAAAACATACCAAACTTTATAGGATGGTAGTGTGCTTAAGAGGGATGTTCGGCCGGGCGGTGGTGGCGCACGCCTTTAATCCCAGCACTCGGGAGGCAGAGCCAGGTGGATCTCTGTGAGTTCGAGGCCACCCTGGGCTACCAAGTGAGTCCCAGGAAAGGCGCAAAGCTACACAGAGAAACCCTGTCTCGGAAAACCAAAAAAAAAAAAAAAAAAAAAAAAAAAAAGAGGGATGTTCAAGAAGAAATACTCTCAAATCAGGAAAATAACATCCTACTCTAGAGACTTGAACCAAACCTCAGACCAGTAGAGAAAGAAAGAAAAAAAGAGAAAAGGAAAGGAAAGAAAAAGAGATTAAAAATAGAGGAAATCCATGCCTTTAATTCAGCACTCGAGAGGCAGAGGCAGGCAGACCTCTGAGTTCAAGGCCAGCCTGGTCCACAGAGTGAGTGCCAGGACAGCCAGGCCTACACAGAGAGAAATACTCTCCAGAAAGACCAAAAAAAAAAAAAAAAAAAAAAAAAAAAAAAAGAAAAAAAAAGAAAAGAAAAGAAAAAGAAGAACTCAACCAAAAGTTGGTTATTTGAAAATATAGCTAAATTAACAATAGTTGGATAGAGTCATCAAGGAAATAAAAGAGATCAAATTATTAAACAACAGAGAAAATATAAATAAATAAAAATAATTATAAGATAATACCCTGAACATTTGTTTGCTAATGAGTTAGACAATTTAGTTAAAATAGGTAATTTTCTGGGAAGATAGAAATTACCAAAATAACTTAAAAAATGATAGAAAATCAAGTAAGATGTTTAAATTTTTAATTAGAAAAAATTCCTAAAAGGAAAAGCACAGGCTAGATTGCTTTATTGGTAAATCCTGACCATTTAAGAAGAAGTCATACAAATTTGTTAAGAAACCATAGAGAGAACACTTCACATTTCATTCTGTGGTCCATGATACCTGTCTGTAACAAAGCAGGCACAGGTATAGGAAAGCTGCAGTCAGTGTCCTTTGGATAGCTGGCAAAATTCTCAGCATAATACCAGCAAATAGAAGTTTTAGCAGGACAAAAAAAAGAATTTTACTTTTTATCCTTGAAATATAAGTCCAACAAAACACTATAACTTAGGGTTCTTCCTGTGCCATGCAAAAGAGGCCAGTTGATCACATCATTTATTTATTTTAGATACTAGGTACCGTCTTGGTGCTAAGTATATATTGGTGAGGACAAAAATAATCCTCTCTTTTTTTTTTTTTTTTTTGGTTTTTTCGAGACAGGGTTTCTCTGTGTAGCTTTGCATCTTTCCTGGGACTCACTTGGTAGTCCAGGCTGGCCTCGAACTCACAGAGATCCACCTGGCTCTGCCTCCCGAGTGCTGGGATTAAAGGCGTGTGCCACCACCGCCCATAATCCTCTCTTAATGAGGCTTCTTTGAGCTATTCACATTGGAAACAGAACCACTCAAATGAAAAGAGAGTTATTGTGATAGGCGCTGTGAAGACTGTGGTCAAGGAAGTTGACATAGTCAGGCATTTGAGGATGCTTTTCTGAAGTGGTCATTGAGCAAATCCCTGAATACGGAATCATTACTTGTCATATACAATAACCTCTGACCCAGTTATTATGATGTTGTGGATTGAACCCAGGACTTTGAGCACACCAGGCATGTACTATACATCCCTAACCCTCAGTAGTTCCCTATTAGCTGTGGTTAGTGGTTTTAGTTATCTGAGACTGATTATAGTTCAAAAATATAAAATGGGAACTTCTAGAAATGAAGAAATCCCAAGTTTGAATAAAGTCATCTGAGTGGTGTGATGATTTCTCATACTGTTATCCTGGACACAACAGGGCAACCATGCTATCTATACTAGCTGCCTGTTAATCATTAGTAGCATTCCCAGTGACCAGGTGACTCAGCCTAATATCACACTCTTGTGTTCAGGTAACCCTTAGTTCATGTAATAGTTTCCAAAAGCACATGAGTAGTGATACGGACAATTCGGATAGGCTACAAAAAGCTTCAAACTGCAACCCTTTAAGTAAAAAAATGAAGGCAGAATAAGATATTTGAGAGAAAGAGGGCCCTATTGGTATGACTTTTGTAACAGTACCTATCATTATAACTGTTCTATTTTAGTTATTATTACAAACGTCTTGCTGTGCCTGGTTTACAAATAAACCACCTCATAGGTGTGCATGCACAGAAAAATACAGTAGACATTTGGTCAGTACTGTCTGCTCTCAGGCAGCCCCTGGAGCCTTGGAACAGTTCCTTGTGGAGCAGAGGGTTTCTGGGTTCTGAGGCTGTGAGTCTGTCTGTCCTGCCTATCCTGCGTGCTCTGCATTCGTAAGCATCCTTTCACTAGTAGTGACCTCATCAGCTTTTAAATAAGCTTACGTTTCCTCACATTAAAAAACCCCAACTCCTCTTTGACCCCTCTGCTTTCCAGCTGTTTTTCTTTTTCTCTCTCCCTTCTTACCACGGAAAGGATTTCCGAAGTTTTTGTTTCCATTTATTCATCTTATACTTGACCAGAAAAAAAATCTGGCTTACCCCTTCTCCAACCTGTTTCAGTTGGGTTACAGCTGTACTGGAGCTAAAGACGTTTCTTTAAAGTTGGTAATGACCTCCGTGCCCAGTGGACACTTCTTAGTCCTCATTTTGCTTGGCCTTGTGTGGCATTGAACATAATTGACAATTCTCCTGGAAACATTCTTTTCATGATATTGTGCTCTCCAGTTTTCCCTTTTCTTTTGTTCTTTTTAGTTGGCAGAGAGGCTGCGGCTCCTGCAGGCTGTTTTGGGCACTTCTCCCTTTCCATCGAATGCTCTAAGGGCGAGTTTCAGACAGTGCCTGCAAATGATTCCCAGACTTACCCGGGCTTTGCAGTAGTGTGTTCGGCTGCCTCTCCCATTTCCTCCCCTCCATTACTCACTCTCTGCTCATTTTCACGTATTCATGTGAGGCCTGTTACTTTCCAGGCACCCTGCTGGTGCTAGGGATGACTCTTGTCTCCTTGGTGGAATTCGAACAAGCGGTGATTTCCTCACTCTCTCTGCTAACAGTGAGCAAGTATGCAAGCAAACAAGCAAGACAGTCATAGAACAGCCGCAGTCTAAATGGCCTTGACCTCCATTATTCCCACCAAGCACTGAAATCCACCCACTTCTGTTAGTTTGAATCCTTAGACTTAATCTTGACTCCTGCTTTTATTGGAGGAGTCGAGTGAGTACCGTGTAACCTAGCGTGGTGTCCTAAGGCCTGGCTGTTCTACCTACTAAGGAGCTTTCCTACACTCTGTCTAGCATTCTCCGTTCACTGCTAATGCCATCACGTGACTTCTGCGTTAGGTTTATTGGTCTTGACTGCATTTACTCTTGACTGTCTTCTGACAGCTTGCCATGTGACTGCAAGCAGGGTTTAAAAAAATGCTCTTTCAATTTTCTGTCTCAGCTTAAAAATAGTATTTATTTATTCATTTTCTCTGTGTGGAGTATGTGTGTGTGTGCACATGCATGTATGTGTGCACACTCACCCATGCTCATGCAGGTGGAGGTCAAAGGTCAACATTGGGTGAGAGCCTTTACGGCTGTCCATCTTACCTTTCGAGATGGTCTCTTCGTGAACCCGAAGCTTGCGGGTTTGTCTAGACTAGCTGACCGTGAGTTCCTCGGATCCCCCTGTCTCTGCTTCTCCAGTGTTAAGGTCACGGGTGTGTGCTGTCATACCTGGCTTCTGCATGGGTTCTCGGGATCTTACTCAGGCTCTCATGCTTGTGTGGTGATGCTTTCCCCAGGAAACAATCTTTATAGCCTCTTGCTTCAGTTTTATTGTCATGAAATTCTTATCTTTTGCCATAGCATTATTTTAAGGATAGAAAGATTTGCTATATACAAAGAATTTTTTTTTTTTTAAATTCTTCCTGAGATAGGGTTTCTCTGTGTTAACAGCCTTGGCTATCCTGGAACTTGGTTTGTTGTTCAAGTTAGCCTCAAACTCAGAGATTCTCCTGCCTCTGCCTCCGGAGTGCTGTGATTAAAGGCGTGTGCCTCCATAGCCCAGCTTACATAGTACTTAAGAAATGTGAGGCACTAAGTCTTCAGTGAATTATTATCCTAGACTTTGTACAGTTGCACATTTGGCCGAGTGAAAATATGAAAAGACAGAGTTTATTAGTAATGGATTTGAATTGGGCAGTTAATACCTTGTTGAGACTTAATGATGCTATATAAATTCACGATAAAATCTGCAGCTACTACAACATGTAACCTTATTATGTATGCTTTTCCCCCTTAATTAAAAGGCTAAGAAGCACCAGGCCTTCCTAGTAGAGACATGTGAAAATAACGTGAAAGAATTGGAATCGGTCTTGGACAGCTTTACTGTGTCAGCCCAGTGGCCATCAGGTTAGTTGAAGGTGTAAGATGACAGATGCATCTGTCAATGTTCCAAAGTCACTGCAGTTTGGGAATTCTGCAGATGCCTCTTCTAGTCCCTCATCTCAACATGCTTTGATCGGATGACATGACAAGAGCGGTTCTCACAGCAGTCAGTTGGCCTAGCTGGCTGGGAAAGGGTGACGGAGTGTGGACCTGCTGTTGTCCTCTCAGAACTTGATTTACAAGTGTGGAAGCCTGTGTGGTTGGACAGACAAGGGCTCACGTGCTGTGTTCTGAATCCAACTGAGAGAAGAGTCCTTACAGTATACCTGCAAGGGGAACAGATGTTTCCATCAAACTGAGCCAAGTTCTGCGGCAACCTTCAGCAACTTAAAGGTCATGCATTCAAAAGGTTATGTAGGACACAGGCCGGAGCAGTGCATGCTCTACACTGCTGCTTTCTGAGCCGGTTCTCACATGTGCATATGTGTGCTCTGGAGATAACAGTGCCAGCTAAAATATTTTTGGTTTAGTATTAATCCACGTTAACATAATTAAGAACTAATAATATTAGGTAGAAATGCTTTTGGATCTAGCTAATAACCTCTGTTTACAGTTACTTTCTTAGTTTTTTCTAGTTTTGCATCATGAGTGCTTACAGTAGCACTCCCTACCTGTTTCCTTTTGTCCCAGTTTATCTAGTTATTGTTATGATGTGATTATACTCTTTAAAAAAGGATATAACATTAAGTTCCCATACATATGTATGTTTAAGGCAATCAGAAATGGTTTGGGAAGGGAGTTCTTTCGGAAACGGAATTTTGGGGAAGTTTGTTGTCCTTGGCCTGTGCTTTGACTTGCGACGTGCAAGTCCCTCAGCTGGTGAGACATTTAGTATGTGCTGTTGCTACTTTTTCAGTCTGCTTTTATATTTCATGTTTTTAGCTGTGATTTCATTAAGTTCACATATAACTTTTCATTCTTATATTTTAGTAGTGATTTAAAATAAAATGATTATGGGGGTTAGAGAGATGGTTCAGAGACTTAAGTGCCCTGGCTACTCTTCCAGAGGACCTAGATTCAGTTCCTAGCACCCACATGGTGACTAATTGTCCATAACTCCATTTCCACACATACAGAAATAGACTTACACAATAAAATAAATCAATCTTAAAAGAATTAAAGTCGTTGTACATTGTATGTGCACAGCATATGCACACACACCACAGTGTGTCAGTGAAAGTCAGAGGACAACTTGTGAGATTTTTACTTCTCTTTCTACCATGTGGGTCCCTGGGATAGAACTCAGATCCTTAGGTTTGGTGGCAGGTGCTTTTACTTGCTGAGCTATCTGGCTGGCCCCAGTAACTACGTTCTTAAACCTGAAGTTTCTATATACATGAGTACACTATACATTTAGGAGATGTGCTGCCAGATGGGGACCGTGTACTCGACTGATGATCTCGTATAGAGACATTGCTGTTTGAATAGTTTGTGACGGTTAGTTGTTCTTTTGTCTTTGTAGATTCATTCTCCTCTGGTGCTTGTTTTGATTGTGCTGTGTGAGGCTGACTTCCATCATTTGGGCACCTTTGCTGTCTGGCTTCCTATTCAGTTTGGACAGTAGGATGGTGGGAGAAGTCAGGATAGTAGTTCTTCTCGCCTTCTGCTCTGGAGCACCCAGGAAGTAGCGGCTCCTTTCAGTGGCTGCGTCTTGTACCAGATAGCCCCTGTCTCATGGGTGGGGCTCTTGATAGGTGGTGGTGACAGTGCACTTTCCACTTGACCCTTTAGGCTTAGACGTAGTGTTGGTTTTCAGCTTGTCTTTATGGTCTGTCATGGTAAATGTCATGCTTGCCTCCATTTCTGTTCATAATCTCTTTGATAGATTATCTTCTGGTGAACTGCTGTGAGGGTGCATTTCCCACTGACTCACATACCTATTTGGGATTTGTTTCATCTCTGTATTATTACTATTATTATTGATTCTGTTTCTGCTTATACTAGCCCAGGTTGGATTGCTGTTATTTATTTTTTTTAGTTAGTCTGCTGTTTTTTTTTTTGAAACAGGTTTTCTCTGTGTAGTCTTGGCTGTCCTGGATCTCTCTCTGTAGATCAGACTGGCCTCAAACTCATAGATATCCACCTGCTTTTGCCTCCCAAGGTGTGTGCCACCACTGCCTGGCAGTTTTTTAAATTTAAATGTCTAACATTAAAATGGAGTAGTTGCTTATTAGATATTGAGCTGTTCTCAGTAATTGCTGTCAAATATTAAGTAATTCCATTGTTTAATGTTTTACAGAGAATATGACCCATTAAATCTATCCTATACTATTTTGAGGACATATATGTTACATCCCTAAAAACTGTGTATATCTCTCTAGGTGTACGAATCTTTGAGAGAAAGTCTATTCAAATCAAAGCATCTTCTCTCACCTCATGATGGTGGCACATTCTTAGAGCGTATAACAAATTGTAACTGGTTAGCCTGGGAAGAGTTCCCAGAGCCCCTGGTTGTCGCTGTAAGTCGGCAGTGGTTCTGCCTACTTTCTCACCTCTCTGCACCTTTAAACTCAGTACATGCCCTGCTTCTACCTGGATTTCAGGAAAAGTAATCTGTAGTTGAGACATAGAGGTGAGGTTACATGATTTGTTTAAAACTTCTCTTTCAAGTGAAATGATTGGGTTGGTGAGACGGCTCAGCAGGTAAGTGCTTGCTTCAGAAGTCTGAGACCTGAGTTCAACCCCTGAAGTCCACACTGGAGGAAGATGCTCCCAGCCCTCCTGTGATCTCCACACATGTGCTGTGGCCTGTGCCTGTCCCCCCACATGAATAATAAATAGAAAAATTAAAATGAAATGATTGAAAATTATTTCTATGACTTGATCTTAGTCGAGAACTGACAGTAGTTGCCCGGTGATTTAGTTTGGTGCCTGTGTATGTTAGGAAGTGTTCTGAAGTCAGTGTAACCCTGAGTTTGTCTTCAGGTAGCAAATGATCACGGTTGAGCTAGTCCAGGGATGCTCAGGAGTTTCTGTACATGTCGGATTACCTCTGTTTTCTTATCAGTGTGGTGTTCCAGCTCATCCCCCAAGGTCTCTAACACCTCTCTGACCGGGCACTAATCTCTGTGCTTCCATAGTCCTTTTCAGTGTGCTTTCTTGACTGACAGGGAGATGAGTGAGAGACCCAAGCCCTAAACTTTCCCTGAAATGACGAGACAGTTTTGGGGCTCTTAATCTAAAGCCTCATAAGTCTGGTCAGTAATAATCCGTTGTATATTTGAAATTTGTGAAGAGATTCGATCTTAAGTGTCCTCACTGCCCTCCCCTGTCCACAAAATAGTCATTACACATAATGATGGCCGTGTTAATTAACGTGATTGTGAGAGTCACTTCACAGTGTGAACATACAACAAATCATTGTATAACCTGAACTCACAGTCAGTTGTTCCTCAATAAGGCCAGAAGATAACAACAAAAACTTGTTAGAGCATGGATTTCCTTTGCTCTAAACTGCCCAGGCTTTCATTTCCCGTAGAAGTCAAAGTGCTAGCCATGACCAGCTCCATCCTTTCTTACCCACTGACCTCACTTGCTACTAATGTCCTGCTCGGGTTCGGGTCATCCAGCTTCGCGCTAGCTTGTGAACACCCCAGGCATTCTCTTGCCTTAGCAGTCTTTATGACGGGCATTCTTTTAGACGGAGAGTTTTTGTTGTTACTTTTGTTTTGGTGGAGTATAGCCGCGTAGCTCTTTCCTACTGTTCTTAAGCCCATATTCAAGTGTCCATTAAACCCCTCCCTCTGTGTAGTCCCCTGTTTTCTGCCCCCCACTCCTTTTCTGCTGAACTTTTTTTGTGCCAGATCTCCTATTATTGCCACACATTTCTGACACACTATTTAGTGCATTTCTTACTATATCTAAGTTGTCTCTTATTCACTAATGTATAGGGCAGTGTGTGGCACAAAGTAGTCACTCAAAAAACTAATGACTATGAATAAAAACATAAATGATTAAGAGAATGTTGGTCTGTTTTACTTTGGTTGTTGTTGTTTTGAGGCAAGGTCTCGCTGTGTAGCCCTGGATGGGCATAGAACTTGCTATGTAGACCGGGCTGGCCTTGAACCTCACAGAGATCTGCCTGCCTTCCAATTTGGGAATAAAGGTGTACACCACCATGGCTGGCTCTGTTTATCATTTTAATTTCTGTAGTTATCAGTGTAGTTATGAAGTCTCTCTAAATTATAGTCTCTCGGAGCCTTTGGCAAATAGTCACTGGGAGGATTTTCCCTTGAGTGGAATTGCACAGTTCTTGATTCATCATAGAAATTTCTCCATGATTGCTCACTTTGTTAGACAAGGAAGGTTCCCTGTGTAATCAGGGACATTTGTCTCTACTCTACTTCCTACCTGCTACTGATACTGGACTAGTACTGCTTAAATCTTGCTTGCTTCCCCTGGTGAGGATCAAGGGTTGGAGGAGGGTCATTTCTGCTTTGAGCCCATGCAGTCTTCTGCCTCAAATACAATGTTTCTTCTAATACAGCATGTGCAGTGCTCTAAAGCTGGCAGACGTTGGGATGTGACTGTTTCTTCACCAGATTTTCCTTGTGGTTCAGCCTTCAATCCTCAGTGTGGTAGACTTTTCCTGAAGGCTTTCTTTGAGGAAATACTTTGTAATACTGTAGAAATATTACTTTTTCTTCTACTTGGAGAGACTAAAGAACCCATGAAAATAATAGTCACGGGTGTGTGAGGGGGGACTAGAGACATGGCTTTGTGGTTATGAGCACCGCTGCTCTTCCAGAGGACCTGGGTTTGATTTCTGACACCCACATGGCAGTGGATGGCAATTTGGAGAGCCAGTTCTGGGGGATCTGATGCCCTCTTGTGGCATCCACTGGCACTGCAGTCATGTGATACACACACAAACCACATTCAAATAAATAGCAACAGAGTTGGATGCTTTTAGGCATATGAATGCCACCTAGGAACTGATTGGGCAGTCTGAGGGAGTGCTTTTAGGAATCAAGAAAACAAGCTGGATTTTTTATTTCTTTTTTCTTCCTTGACTTCTTTCATATAAGAATAGTTCCCAGACTTAGTGTCATTTTAGAATTTTGATTATTTTGTAAACACTGTGAGATGTGCTGTAGCCAGAGATTCCTGGGTTGCAGAGACTGAGGGTGGATACAGGAGCAGCACTCTGGTTCCCATTCATGCTGTTCGCTGGTGTTTTTTCTCTTGCATTCTCCCACTTTCCTTGAGGATTACAAACCAAATTCTCAGTCATTCATAGTCTCATAGATTTAGTTTATGAAGTCCTATGGAGTGACTTCCCTAAGAGTACTCAGCATTCTGTAATATATCAAATCTGTGTAATTACATGAAATGTATTATAGAAATATATGACAACATATGTTATTAACTTTCCCAAATGCGAAGAATGGCCATACATGCCAGAATATTTTGTTTCAGACACTTGTATCTTGGTTAAAGGTCAGATGTAGAAGCCATTTTTCTGGCCCCATCTCTCACAGTATGTCAGAGGTAATGACTAGTTACAGTAAAGTAAGTGGAGGGCATTCGACTCTAATGACTGCTCTTCATCCCCAGCATCTCCTACACTCTTGTCTTCTTCTCTTTGGATTTCTGTGACTTCTTTTTTAGTTACCACGTCTCACCATTTTCACTTCACAGTTGTAGTGATTTGAATAGAAATGTCCCCAGGGGCTCATGCATTTGAGAACTTGGCGGTGCTGTTTGGAGAGGTCACATCACCTGTAGGTGGTAGAGCTTTGCTGGACGAAGTGCATCACTGGAGCAGGCTTTGGGGCTTTAAAGTCTAGCCCCACTTCCTGTTCTCTGTTTCCTGGTTGGATGAAAACGTGATCAGCCAGCTTCCTGCTTACACTGCCACACTTTTATACTGCCATGCTTTCCTGGACTACTGCCATTCCTTCTCAGGTATGGCGGCCTCTACCTTAAGCCAGAGTAAACCCTTTCGTCCTTACATTGCTTTTGCTACAACAGAGGAGTAACTAGTACAGTAGTTGTCCCTAAACGTCATAGGCTTTCACAGAAATGAACCTTGATTCTTGTTCATTGTAGTTTTAAAATACACTGTTGTTCTCCTTTTTTGTTCCTTTTCTGTAGATGTAGATTCTATTCAGTTACAGTGAGTCATTTTTTATTCCATCTTGATTTTTGTTAACTTTGGTTCCTTTTAGCTTTTTTTTTTCTTCTTTTTTTTTTTTTAATATTTATTTATTTATTTATTTATTTATTTATTTATTTATTTATTTATTTATTATGTATACAGCATGTATGACTGCAGGTCAGAAGAGGGCACCAGATCTCATTACAGATGGTTGTGAGCCACCATGTGGGTGCTGGGAATTGAACTCAGGACCTCTGGAAGAACAGTCGGTGCTCTTAACCTCTGAGCCATCTCTCCAGCCTCAAATAATTGCTGATTTTTTTTTTTTTTTTTTTTTTTGGTTTTTCGAGACAGGGTTTCTTTGTATAGCTTTGTGCCTTTCCTGGAACTCACTTGGTAGACCAGGCTGGCCTCGAACTCACAGAGATCCGCCTGGCTCTGCCTCCCGAGTGCTGGGATTAAAGGCGTGCGCCACCACTGCCTTCCTTTTAGCTTTTATAGAGCTTATAATACTTAGAGTATGTATAAGTATAGTATATATACTTACATATACTAATCGAATATATACTTATGTACATATACTTATATACTTGGAGTGCTTATAGTATATAAAGGAATTATTTCCATAATTAAAAATTCTAAATATTAAGCACAACTCTGCTTATTTATGTTTTCTAGAACAATCTTGTGGTTCTTTATGATTTGTAAAACAATTGTATTTAAAGTAACACTTGCCAATAAATGATCCTAGTTTTATGCATATGGAATGTATAGAAAAATTGAAGACATACAGTAGTATTGGAAACCAGATAAATATTTAGCCTACATTGTATGTATGTGTGAATAAATGAATCAGTTAACATACACACACACACACACACACACACACACACACACACACACACACACATACACACCTTTCATACACACTCAGACACAGAGAACAACAGAAACAGAATGAAGAGTTCAGTCAACTCCTCATTTGTATCGTCTCCTTGATGGTAGGTATTTTGTTCACCATTGTCCCTCCCGGTTTGTGAAGTGGGGATCCAAATAAGCTTCAGGGGAGGAAGATGGCTTTCTGCTGAGTGGATGCTTGTGCTGGTGAGTGATATAAAATAGCAAGTTGAGCAAGCCATAGGGAACAAACCAATAAACAGTGCTCCTCCATGGCCTCTGCTTCAGGTTCTGCCTCCAGGCTCTTGGGCTGAGTTCCTGTTCTGACTTCTCTCAGTGATGGAGAGCACTCTGGAAGTTGTAAGCTGAAATAAATGCTTTCGTCCCTAAGAGCTTTTGGTCATAGTGTTTACCCAGCAACAGAGATAAATGAGGCCGCTGCTGCTTTTGGACTCCGTTGAAATATTTTCTCCACCTTTTCTTACTCTAGTCCCAGCTCCAGTATCTTATCATTTTCCTCCCCCATTGATCAACTCTGTTTGACTTTTGAGGTTCAGTCTCAATGTGTGGTTCTGGCTGGCCTGAAACTCCATGTAGGCCAATTTGGCTTTCCACTCACAGAGATCTGCTTACTTCTCCCAAGTGATGGAATTAAAGGCATGTGCTACCAAGCCTCAGGTTTTCTGTGTATTAGATATGCTCCTTCTTACTACTAATTTCCCCTTGATAATAAATACCAGCTTCCCTGGTACAGAAAGAATTCTCTTTGTTTTTCTAGACTTCATGGAGACTAGGTGGCAGTATGATTAGCAATGTTAATGGAACCATTGCTGTATTTCATTCTGTAAGCATTCTTTCTTGAGAATTAAGAATTAAAGCAGGTAGCCGGGCGGTGGTGGCGCACGCCTTTAATCCCAGCACTCGGGAGGCAGAGCCAGGCGGATCTCTGTGAGTTCGAGGCCAGCCTGGGCTACCAAGTGAGTTCCAGGAAAGGCGCAAAGCTATACAGAGAAACCCTGTCTCGAAAAACCAAAAAAAAAAAAAAAAAAAAAAAAAAAAAAAAAAAAAAAAGAATTAAAGCAGGCAAGCCCACAGTCTGGGAAGGGAAACAGATTCTTCACTTTTTTTTTTCTAGATAGGTTTTCTGTATAGCCCTGGCTGTCCTGGAACTTGATCTGTAGACCAGGCTGGCCTCAGAGATCTGCCTGCCTCTGCCTCCCAAGTGCTGGTATTAAAGGCGTGTGTCACCATCACCCAGCTGGATCCTTTACTCTTGCCTCATGAAGGGTAATAGTGAGGTGAGCCACTGTCATTTCTAACATTTGATCTCAGGACCCATGGATCCTGACAGTAAGAGAAGCAATACCATGTACTGATTGCAGGTTCAGAGTGTACTGCTTCCTGGAAGGTATTAACACCATACAGAAACTGCTGCCATCTGCCTGACACCATGAGTTTTCAAAACACCTTTTGACCAGTTTTTTTTCTGTGTGTGCCAGATACTTCAGAGTTATAGCAAACACTGAGAACAGTGAATTCTATGAAAATTTCCTCATATCTTACATTACAAAGCGAGTTCTCTGGTTTTGAAGTAATGCTGTTTAGAATACATTATAGTGAATAAGGTGTTTTGTAAATTATTTATATCTATCTATCTATCTATCTATCTATCTATCTATCTATCTATCTATCTATCTATCTATCTATCTATCTATCATCTATCTATTTTACATACTAACCACAGTTTCCCCTCTCTCCCTCTCCTCCCGTTCCCTCCCGCTCCACCTCCTTTCTACCCACCCATCCACATTTTATAAATTTATAGATAGTTATTGTAGTGGTTTGAAAGAAAGAGCCCCCAAAGGGAGTGGCACTAATGAGAGGTGTGGCCTTGTTGGCGGAAGTGTGTCCCTGTGGAGGCGGGCTTTGAGGTCTCCTATGCTCAAGCTACACTCAGTAAGACAGACCATTTTCTGTTGCCTGCACAAGATGTAGGACTCTCAACTATCTCTCCAGCACCATGTCTGCCTGCACGCTGCCATGTCCTACAATGATGATAATGGACTGAACCTCTAAACTATAAGCCACCCCCATTAAATGTTTTTCTTTATATGAGTTGCCATGGCCATGGTGTCTCTTCATAGCAATAGAAACCCTAAAAAAGAAACATTATAGTAAGAGAAGGAAAAATCATAATATGTATCTTAGTAAGAATAAAGCACTGTCCATTTCATGGTGAAAATACTTAAACATAATTATGTTACCACCTGGTAGTTGGCTGATTTTCTCAATGAATGATGGCCTGTGATAGACCCACTGTTTGTCTTTACTGTTGACAGCTTGGTACTCAGTAGGGATTGTAATCCAGTGAGCCTAGGTGAATTGAAGTGCATATTGCTAAGGTAGGTGATGACCTCCATTCTTGCTGCCTTGACTTCTTTGTTCAATTGAGTGTGGACATGGGTGTCATGGGAAAGATGAAAGCTTATATCCATAGAATGCTTCAATTTGTCTTTGTGATTATTAAGACTGTTTGCTACTGAAGTTGAGCTGGGTACATGGCCTATTTGGAGAAGGCTGTCCCATACTCTTCCTTTGTAACCCTGTTAACAATTTTTATTTATGTTCTTTTCTAGTCTCTGACTATTCAGATAAATTTTTAGATACTGCTCATAAATGGACATATTTTTATATCTCTGGCCTCTTACTGTAGGAAAAGCAATAGTCAAGCATCTACCAGATGTTCTCCCCATATTGAACACTTCTTACATTATTATCTTTCAGAGCCATTCTTGAGTGGGGTTCTAGTGCCCTTGTAGCTGTCTATTTTTGAGTGGTGTCAGCATAACATACCAAAAACACAGTTGAAGTTCGTTTTACCCCAATTAGCCATCTGGAAAGAGGAACTTTCCAAGCATCCACGGTATGGATATGTTTAGGAAAGAGTAGACATAATAATAATAGTAATAGTAATAATAATAATACAATCTATAGGGTCTGTATACTTGCTCATGAAACTAAGTTAGGCTTTCGGGATGGGGCCAAGCCAAGTCTTGTATGTACCACTTTCACTTGATGACCAAGTGAATTTATAGGTTGATGAAGCAGTCACCAGCTGTTTTAGTATGGTCCTGCCAGGTCACATGGCACTTTGATGGCCGTCCTTTATTATCTGCTGACTAGTAGCAAGTCCAAAGTCACCTCTTAAGAGAAGAATAGCTATTTTTAGAGAATGGATTGCTGTGGGATGTCTTTCTGTATACTGTGAATGTGTTGCTCTGATTGGTTGATAAATAAAGCTGCCTTGGCCTATGGCAAGGCAGCTTAGAGGCAGGCAGAAATCCAAGCAGATAGACAGGAAGAGAAAGGAGAGGCAGAGAGACGCCAGCCTGCCGCCCAAAGAAGAATATGTGAGCAGACTGGTAAGTCACAGAACACTTGGCAGAACATAGATTAATAAAAATGGGTTAAGTTATAAGAGCTAGCTGGCAAGAGGCCTGCCATAGGCTATACAGTTGCAAATAATATTAAGCCTCTGAATGATTACGTTATAAGCAGCTGAGGGTCCGCAGAGCCAGGTGGAACCAGAGGAACTTGGGACTAGAGAAACTTGGGACTAGAGACACCTTCCAGCTACAATGGACTGCTTTGCTCCAAAGTCCTAAAAGTTTCCTCTTTGCTTACCAGACTAATCAGAACTACCGACTTAGTGAAAACTAAGCAGTGCAGAGGATACCTTCTTGGATAGAAAGTTGGTCAGTATTTTTATAGACGAGGCTATGATACAGAGCTAGAAATGATGTATTTCTAAGGTAGAGAAATGAAGATTTATTATTTTCCTGCCAGCTCAAAGAGATTGGTTTTGGTTGCCTATAGTAGAGAGACAGAATGAGTTACTTAATTCCAGCTGCCAGGAAATCTGTTACTTAGTGTCTTGGTTAAGGTTTTCTATTGCTGTGAAGAGATACCATGACCATGTTAACTCTTACAAGGAAAACATTTAATTGGGGTGGCTCGCTTACAGTTTCAGAGGTTCAGTCCACTATCATCAGGGTGGAGAGCATGGCAGTGTGCAGGCAGATGTGGTGCTGGAGCTGAGAGCGCTACATCTTGTAGGCAACAGGAAGTCAACTGAGGGTCACACTGAGGGAAGCTTGAGCAAGAGACCTCAAAGCCCGCCCCACAGTGACACACTTCCTCCAACAAGGCCACACCTCCTAATCTTGCAGCTCCCTTTGGGGGCATTTTCTTCCAAACCACGACACCCTGACACTAACACTAAAACCATACCTCACTGCAGCTGTGCCAATAGGCGTCACTTGTGGTTGTGCTCACACCAGCTCGTGCTGTTTCCTCAGATCCGCTTGTATCCTGTGCCAGTTCAGACATGCCAGTTGAATGCTGATGTGTCAGGAACCGCTACTTTATTTTCCAGGTTTTCTGTAGGCACTGATTTTGACATCCCCCACCCCCAAACATTGTGTCATTTTTCATTTATATTTTAGTAGGTAAAAGTTCTAGGAACTCCCACCTGACTTTTCCCACTTGGCTGTCATCTATAAAACCATCCCAAGTCCAGGATGGACATTACCCTGCTGTTCCCTTCGTCTTCTCCAGCTCTGTATTCCAAAGGAAGGAGGTAACTATAAGGCTGGTTCAGGTATCGCAGATCCTAGAAACCTTAGCCAAAGCTGGGCTCCCTTGACCTCTGTAAGCTCCTGCTCTGTTGACCAACAAACTGGTATCCACTTCTTCTAGATAATGAGATGTCCCAAAGTGGCTCCATCTTCCTTGTTTCAGTTAACTCCATGCTTCACCAGGCCGCTCCCCAGCCCCCAAGCACATCTCAGTGAGCAGCATATTCTCATGCAGCCACATCAGAAACTTAGGGACGGTCACTGGTTGACACCATAGAACAGAACATGAAAGCCTAGGTTAGCTTCTGTGTGGAGAGACATGCACTGGGAGAGGAAGGGAAAATGCCAGGTTACTTTGAATTGAAATAGAAAGTATTACTGGTGTAGCTGTTTGTTTATTTTTTAAGTGCATGTTTGTTGTGTGTTACTATAAAAGCTGACATTAAATTATTCACAGTGATCTTAAACTCATTTCTTTTTACTTACAAAACTAATCATGAATATCAAGTCAGTATGGACAAATAACTAGTTTGTAAGAAGTACTTAATTTTTCTTTGTTTATATGTATGTATAAAATTTACTCAGTAATTTTACTTGATGTAGCTATTTTTTTTTATTTTGAATTTAACTTCTGAAAAAGCCAATTATTACCACTGTTCTAATATTTTTTCTTTATTGCTCCTTGTGAGTTTTTAAACCTCTGATTTAACAGTTTTACTTGTATATTAAGTTTTGGGCCATGGTGCAGTGATTAGAATTCTTGGTTAGATCAGTTCAGTTAGTAAGATCCTTGTTCCTGGGGACCTCCCTGCCCCTCCCTCCCCTCCCCTCCTCTCCCCATCCCTCCCCTCCCTTCTTCTCCTCCACCTTCCCTTCCCCTTCATCTTCCTTTCTTATAAGTGTTTTGTCATGTTAAGGATAGTTATTTGCTTTGTAATACATATTGGTAGGAAGATAAATAATAATTTATACTTCAAGGAAACTTTATTGTATGAACATTTTTTAGGCAAGAAAATTGAATTTTATGTAATATATAAATGTGTGCATAAGTCTTAGTAAGGAGAGGGTATATTGACCTGTAAATGTTCATATTCTGATGATTTATTCTTTTGAATTTCTGAGAGTAAGTTCTCTTACTAAAAACTAGCAGATTTTCTGGCTGGTTTTGAATGACTTATTTACAGCTTACATTGTGCAGTGGCAAAATCATACAATTTTGAATCTTGTTTAAGAGAGCAGTTTTAAAAAGTATATATTCAGTAAGATTGTCAGTCATGGCCATCAGCGGAGGAGGCCATGTTGGTGTCTGTGGTTCATGTTGCTGCCAGCGGCTGCGTTGATGTCCATGATCCATGCTGCTGGCACCTGCTCCGGTCAGGGAGACATCTTTGGGAGTGGCATACATGACTGCAGACTCCTAACTGAGAATGAGAGACAGTGAAGGCTGCCATGACAACCTCTTCCCCACCCTCTGAAAACAAGAGAAGAGAGTCCTTAAGCACTGTGATAAAGATGCCGAAGGGAAGCTCTTCACAGTTGACGGCTTCTGGCAGGCGGTGGGGAAGGACTCAGTTCTCTTCAGTGGGCTGGCCACTAGGAGTTAGACCGTGCTCCAAGGAACATATGGGCAACCCACGCTGGACTTGGTGTCTTTCTCTTTTTCTTTTTTTGGGGGTGGTGGTGTGCAAGGGTGGGAGGGTGGACCTGGGGAGGGTGGGCATCGAGTGTGATGGAGTGCACTGTACAAAATTCCCAAATAATTAACAAAAGTACTATGTTGGGGAGAATTGTAATGAATCATCTTTCCAACTCAGAGTGGCTCCTAGCAGAGTCATTTCCTCTGCCGTTGGGGTCAGAGCTTGTGTGTTTTTTCTGTTTAGAATAAGAATTGCTTTCATACTGCTTTTGGATTTTAGTTGCATATTTTAGTTTTATTTAAGAAAATCTACCTTGTATCTATACTTAGGATATTATTTAAATATACCTTGATAAATATCTTGATTTTATCAATATTTTCTCTAAATTAAGCCATAAATATCAGCAATATCCTGGGATACAGAAAGCTGATGTATTATTGACTGAGAACGTTCTCCTCATCGTCTTTTTACTCCTGTCTTCTGTCCCCTGAGTTCCAGCCTTTGACTACTTGAAAAGTGCACAGATGATGTCATACTGTTGTGTATTCACTACCTCTTCCTTATTACACTGTTCATGTTGCATGAGCAGACGCTACACTGACCTTACTCCTGTGTGTCTAATGCCCCAAATTAATACACAGTGGTAATTCAGTTAATTAGTTGTGTGAACGAATAAACCATAAAACACGCCTTCCAAGTGCTTATTTTCTTTATTTTTTGTTTTTAGAGACAAGGCTTCATTCACTATTTAGTCCTGGCTAGTCTAGAACTCACTTTGTAGACTGGGGTGGCCTCCAACTCACAGAAATCTGTATACCTGTCTGCTGAGTGCTGGGATTAAAGGCATGTGCTACCATGCCCAGCTCACAAATGCTTTTTTAATTTTTTTTTTAACTGAAAATGTTTTTTATACAGAAAAGTATTTGGATTATAGAATATAATGGAGAGAAATTGTAAGAGGACATGAAAAATACTTTTTTTTTTTGTTTGTTTTTTTTTTCCCGAGACAGGGTTTCTCTGTGTAGCTTTGCGCCTTTCCTGGAACTCACTCTGTAGCCCAGGCTGGCCTCGAACTCACAGAGATCCGCCTGGCTCTGCCTCCCGAGTGCTGGGATTAAAGGCGTGCGCCACCATCGCCCGGCGAAAAATACTTTTTGCATAGATATTTTCAAACTAAATCTGATATTTGTTTTTTAAAATTTAAAGAAAATAAAAATCAGCTTAATGCAGTATTTGAAACTCAACTTTTCATTCTTTTGGCATAATGTTTGGAATTATACTTGACCATGTAACCTTGATTGGCCCCCCATTAATTTGACTTATGTCACAACTACATTAAAGTAGTTTGAGGGTATATTATGGAAATATTCATCTTTTTATAATGAATATCAGCCATCAGGATTTTATTCAAAATATGATGTGGGCTATGGGGCTAGTAGCATTTTTATTGTTTATTTCAAATTTCAATTTGAAAATTGTAGGTACTAAAGAGTATTTCTAAGCATAATAGAAAATGATATATTCTTGGTTCAGAAGTTATTGTTTAAGCAGAATATCTTATTATAAAATGCCTGACTGATCAGAAATACAGAAAGTAAGTATATGTAATTCCTTTAAACAATACTAGGATAGATGATTTAATTGTTGGGTAGTAGGTACATATAAACCCTGATGTTGCTTAGGAGATGTGGGAGAAGATAAGTGTCTTGATAAAATAGAAATAAATTTGAACTTAATATATTGTGAGCTTTAATTTGGCCATTTATTCAGAAACAGTATCAGTACTTGGCTGTATAGCCATGCACGTGGAGAATACATTTCTGTTTAATGTTTCATGTCTTTCGGCTTTCTTACTAATTGTAACATCTCTGTTACTGTTTGCTTAGCTTTTGTGCCTATGTGACTTTAAGGGTGTGTTTTCATCCCATATTTTTTCTCCAGGCATCCACAAGGACAAAGATAAGCCTCCCAGCTTCTCTGTTGTCCTTGAGACTTTGAGGCGGACCTTGACAGATTACCAGAACAAGCTGGAAGATGCTTCTAATGAGGTAACACGTGGACTGTTTGGCTCCACACACGGCCTTCGGGCAGTACCAGTATGCAGCCTTTGCTTGTTACAAAGGTCAGAAAGATTGGGGATGTTGAATTGACAGCTTCACAGATACAGAAATAATAAACCACTTGTCACCGTTCTTTCTTCAAGTGTGGCCTAAAGTAGTGTCTCACTCCCATTTTGCAATTCCTCAGACACACAGTGAAAGGGCCCTGTCACTTCTTGGCCTGTGTAACATGTCTGTGCAAATAATTTAAGTGAAATGTGTTCTATTTAAATGTCACTGTGTTTATGATCTGTGTGTAGCTAGTAGAGATTTAGGTTTCATCAAGAGTTTAAGAGTTTGTAAACCATGGAAATCTTAATAAAGAAGGGAAATTAATCTCTGCTCTAAAGGGAGTTAAGTGTTGTTAGAAGTTTTTAAAAACAAGTGTCTGTTTGATGTAGACTGGAATCTTTTAATTTGCAGATTAAAAAGGCCCCATGCTTCGGTTTGTCATCTCATTTGTATTGTTTAATGTGTGAATTAATCATTTTCTTGGGTATTAAAATATTTTATGAATTCATGCTTTAAAAATTGAAGAGTTTGTTTAGTCATATCTTGTCAAATTAGCACATGTAGTAATTACATTAGTTAGCAAAACAACAGATTTTTGTACGGCCATAGAGAAGTCACATGGTTGAGAGTTTGTCTCTTTGTTTTATGTAATTCAAAGCCTGCAAATTCACTTTGTGTGCTGTCTTGGTAGAGGCCTATTTTATGTATGCAGGACAGACAAAGAAGGATAAGTCTGTTCTTTAAACACTTTCAGAAGGAAAAGTGACCATTAAAATAATTAAATTCTTTGAAGAACAGACATTGTTAAGTCTTTCCTAGAGAGACAAGACAACCCGGATTGTTAGTAGTTTTGAAGTTCTTCTGAGGCCTAGGCCTGGAAGCTGCCGAGTAACTAGGAACATATTACCCACAGCGAATTGTTATTTGGGAGGATGAATGTCACATGATCCTCAGCACAGTTGAAAAGTCGACTCAGCAGGCTTTGGCTTAGTAATGTGCTTTGTTGTGAATCAGTGCCAGAGACAGCAGTGGGGAGACCGAGGGGGTGGCCGCAAAGAAAGCAAAAAGAGCAGCCTGACAGAAAGAAGAATGAACTGTCAAAGACAATAAATCACAGGCAGTGCAGGACCAACTGATGACCTGCCACCGCCTTCCCAGTAGGACTGTGTGACGGCCCGAAGCTGTCATATGGAGTGAGCGACCAGAGAATGCCCTCTCGATGAAAAGCCAAACAGTCTCCTGCTTGCTCCCCCTTCTTTCCTTATAGACGCCACTGCTCCTGGCATTCGGTCCAGTAGGATTTTGAGAATAAAGTTATGTTTACAGTAAGAACGAAATCCTTTATCTAGATAGCGAGCACAATAAGACCATCCCTGGCGTTTTCAGGCTTTCTTTTCTGCCAGGTGAGCTGGGGACAGAAACTGCCTAGCCTTTAGCCAAAATAAGTGTTGCGCCCGAGACTCAATCACTGTTGAAATATTTATGCCTAAGTAATTGCATAGCAAGATTTGAAAGTTAGCTTTTGGGTCACTCCTTCTTGAAGCATGTCAAAAAGCTCCTTTTCTCTCATCAGCTGAGCAGCGTAAATGATGCCAAGGAAAAGACATCCAATGAACTCGATTCTACCAAACAGAAGATCGAGTCTCACACTAAAAATATAAAGGTATTGCAACTTAAGTTACCCTTTCCCTTTGTTAAGAGACAGATAGCGTACAAAGGGATAATTTGAGAGATAACTAAAAATAAAGCTTCAATTTTTAAAGTATTTTTGAATGCACATTAACATTTTTTGTTGATCCTACTGTTTTGGTTAAAGGAACAACTCATTTCTCTGATATAATTATAGTATTGCAGACTGAAATGCTTTGAGACTTACTGTCCTGCTTTAGCTAAGCAGTAGACACATTCTGCATAAGCGTGTCTGTCCATCTGTAGAGTCAGTTTTGACATTTGGGGGGCAGCTGTTGTTTTCAGTCCATCACGTCTGGCCAGTGGGCTGAGACCACAGTTGGTCAAGGTTCAAGCACATAGTTGATTTTAGTTTCTGTGTTAGTTTTAGCTACAATGCTGCAAAATTTGAGTTTCTCAGTCTTCGTTGGGATTTTAAAGTGTTGGTGTTGAAGCTGAATTTGTAATGGAGACCGTTCCATTGCATAGTTTATTTAGTACATCTCATTCTTGAGGTTTCTATTAGTATTTGGACTGTCATTGGAGAGTAAATGTCCTTATATTAAATGTAAAGAGATTTATGGTTTTCCATGTTACTTAAGTGTTACTAAAGTTGTTTTTTTAATTACCTTTTTAAAATAATGAGTTAAAAGGAAAACTCCTTTTAAATAACTTTTTGGAATAAGCAGTTTTAATAAAATGTATGTGCTTGAAAATTGCAAATTTTCTAATTTTTGAATGAAAACATTCTACTTAGACAATACATTCAGTAAAATACCCTAAGTGTTTGGCATCATAAGCAAGTGGCGATCGTTTTCTGCTGCCGGTTTGAAGGTTCTCATCACGTATTTGCCATTTGTGTGCGCTGCCTCACCTCTCCGTTCCTAGAGTCTCTTTACTTGGTGTTTCTGACAGGACCTTCAGGACAAACTGACCGAGGGCCATAAGGAGCTGAGTCATCTCCGCACCAAGTGTGCGGACCGCGAGGCCCTCGTAAGCACGCTGAAGGTGGAGCTGCAGAACGTCCTGCATTGCTGGGAGAAGGAGAAGGGGCGGGCAGCCCAGTGTGAGAGCGAGCTGCAGAAGGTGTCCCAGGCCTTTCAGAAGGACACTGAGGTATCACCCCAGGTGCACGGGGACAGGAAGGCCTTCCATTGACCGCCGCTGTGTATCTTACATGCACCGATGACCGGTGTTCCTCATATTTGATTTAATTTAAAGAGTGTTCTGAGCGTCACACTTTGAAATGCTCCTCACAGCTGCAGACTCACCTCCTTTGTTCTGCCTCCTTGTCCTAATTTGCGAAAAGAAAAAAAAAAAAAGAAAAGAAAAGAAAAGGTAACCCCGTTTGACCCTTATGTCACTTGGGCCATCGACTTTCTTCCCTGCTTGGATCTGTCATATCTCACTCTGCCATGGTCCTTACTGTCTTGTCAAGGTTGGCCTGTTTGCCAGGAAAAACATCATTTTTCATTAGAGTAATTCTACAGCATGGCTTGATGGAAAGAATATCTTTTGTAACCAGATAGGTTTGGCCTTGGATCCTGTGTTTTCTTTCTACACAGAGCCTGACTGTGGACAAGCCATGTAGGTGTATCACCCCACATCTCAATCTCCTTAATGACAAAACAGGAACATCAACTCCAGGCAGTCTCCTCCTTCTTTATAATTATGATATACTAATGAAAACCGAGAAAAAGAAAAGTTTCATAAAATGAAAACTACAAGTTGGATGCTCTGGATAGTTGTCTACCCATTTGTATTTATTAGTAACATATTAAAGTTATTTTGGGATTTATTTGTTTTTATTTTATGCCTATGGATGCCTTGCCTGCATGTATGTCTGTCTACCACATGGATGCCTGGTGCCCACAGAGGTCAGAACTGGAGTTACAGACAGTTGTGGGCCGCCATGTGCATGCTGGGACTTGGACACTGGTCCTCTGCCAGAGCAGCCAGTGCTCTTAACTGCTGAATTGTCTCTCAAGTCCTATTAATGATTAATTCTTAAAATATCATGACAAAATTTTCATATTCTGTATGCGCCTGCTTTGTCTCTAATTTTCTTTTACTTCTGGCGTATAGAGATCCCGTACTTGATGGATTCATTTATCTAAATTCCTGCATATTGGATTCATTATTTCAACAAATACAAACTCCAATGCCAAGAGAGTAGAAAGGAACATTCTTTCCAGTTTGGAGTCTGGGATTTCAATTGTGTCCACATGAAGGGTTGGAATTGTTCTACCCAGCAGACGGAGGTTAAAGTGAAGGGAACCAGGAGCCTGACTGCATTGTGAAGTCAGTGTCTAGAGTGCTGGGGCGGGGTTCACATGTGTGAACTGATTTTGGATCTAGTGATAATCTTTTCCTAACAAATGGATGACTTCCATCCCTGGTTTGTCACGGCCTGAGTAAAAAGGACGTCATGGCGACACAGCTTCTTCCAGCAGAGCTGTGATCTCAGTAAAGATGTGGAGGGCGATGGTTTTAGTGCCTGAATTTACACTTGTATGGTGGTGGACTTAATCAGATTTTTGTGCATATCACAACACTTGAAAGTGTAGAAGTCATTCTTCTTTTAAAGGAACAATGCACAGTACATTTGTATCAGCAGTTTTTACCTTTTCTTTTCTTTCTTCCTTTGTCCCTTCCTCCCTCCCTCCCTCCCTCTCTCTCTCTCTCTCTCTCTTTTTCTTTCTTTCTTTCTTTTTTTTTTTGAGACAGAGTCTTTCTCTACAGAACCCTGGCTGTCCTGAAATTCACTCTGTAGACTAGGCTGGCCTCAAAGTCACAGAGATTCTCCTGCCTCTGCCTCCCAAATGCTGGGATAAAAGACATATACCACCACACCCAGCTGTTTTTTATTTCTTTTTTTTTTTTTTTTTTTTTTTTTTTTTTTTGGTTTTTCGAGGCAGGGTTTCTCTGTGTAGCTTTGTGCCTTTCTTGGAACTCACTTGGTAGCCCAGGCTGGCCTCGAACTCACAGAGATCCGCCTGGCTCTGCCTCCCGAGTGCTGGGATTAAAGGCGTGCGCCACCACCGCCCGGCTGTTTTTTATTTCTTGATCCAATTTTTTTTTGAGTGTAACTATATTTACTTATTTGCTTAATTTTATTTTTAAATTACTGTATTTGAAAAAGTGAGATAGTATACAGGTGAATTACTGTCATTTACCTTGAAATGTTCAGGAAAACAGTTGCTACAATTTCCAATGACAAAACAAAGTCTTTAATATATTTAATATTTAAAAAAATCTATATTATAATTTCCATTTTTTCTCCCAGTTTTTCTTCTTTCAAGTGTTTTTTCCTCCTCCTGATATATTAAGACATTTTGAGGGAACTGATTTTATCCACATAAAATGTTCATTTTGCAGCTTCACAATTACTTCATCTTTTGAGTTTCATGTTTTGAGATGAAATATCTATAAAGAGGGCAATTTGTCATCTTAGTAACTAAATCCTCCAAGTGTGCTCAAGATGAGTCAGTGTTACACTGGATTCTGGAGCAGAGTAAATATCTTTAGGCCATTCAGCAGGGGATAGTTAATGATTGTAATGACAATATGCTTTTTTTTTTTTTTTTGTTTTTTCGAGACAGGGTTTCTCTGTGTAGCTTTGCGCCTTTCCTGGAACTCACTTGGTAGCCCAGGCTGGCCTCGAACTCACAGAGATCCGCCTGCCTCTGCCTCCCGAGTGCTGGGATTAAAGGCGTGCGCCACCACCGCCCGGCGACAATATGCTTTTAAAGGGCTTTTCACACGTATTTCTAATTGGACAGTTTTGAAAATGTGTCTTGGGCAGCCTATCCACCTTAAATTGTTCCGCTACTTTGTAATACTTAAACACCCACAGATGCCCAGTGTGCCGAATACAATATAAACCTCTAAGTGGGGAAAACAAATGAGCCCTGCTTCCATAGCTTTCATATCACTGTGTGCTTCGCCTAAGGGGTCGGGATAGATTTCCTATAAGTGGTGAGTAGAGTCGAATCTCTGGGGGAGGAGGAGCGCTGTGTGATTGTGGACATGTAAAGTACAGACACTGATACATCGTGCCTTTCATTAGAGTGCAAGAACACTCTTATCTTGATGCCATTTTATGACTTAACATCTGTTTTTTAAAATACAAGTAGGAAATTATAGATTTACTATTTTGACTTTAAATGAAAGGTTCTTACAGAAAATTGACCCAACTACCTTGTGTTATAGATTTTAAAACTTAACCTAAACAGGTGCTCACATCCCAGCAGTAGCAAGCAGGATCACAGACCCTGTCTTCTGGATCTAATTACAGTTGTGTTTTGAGTACCAGTCTAAGGAGTCTAAGTAATTTAAAGTGGACATTAGTATTTTATCTAATGCTTGGTTATGAATGTGAGAAAAAAGGCCATTGAAATGATAAAAGCTGAAACTTGAGTATTTTCCTTCTAGAGTAAAAAAAATGCTTTCCTACTTGTACTGTGTATTTTACTTCCTCCAGTGTTTACATTCAGGAGTTAACGAGTCCTTTTTTCTTGCAGGAGAAGCTAACCTTCCTTCACACCTTATATCAGCACTTGGTAGCAGGCTGTGTGCTCATAAAACAACCAGAAGGCATGCTGGATAAATTCTCTTGGTCTGAGCTTTGTGCAGTCTTGCAGGAGAATGTTGATGCCCTCATCGCAGACCTCAACAGGGCTAATGAGAAGGTAACTGTCCTCAGGCACCAGATACCTCCATTAAATTCAGTGACATTTGTCCACATCACAGTATCATTAAGAGAGGCTGACATTCATCTTATTTCAAAAAGAATTTGGATGTTAATAATTCAGTACCATTAATTATGGCTTGTCTACAACTCAGTTTGATGCCATTGCTGTGGGCATGTAAATGTGACTGAAGTCTGTATGAAGTCTCTAAGCTCCACTTTCTGTGCAGGACATGCTAATACTACTAGCCAGTATTAGCCACAGGGACCTAATTAAGAGAAAATAAATTAATCTTACTGATGAAGCAATTCAAAGAACTTAGTCATTTACATTAATAAACCAACTCTTTATGTTAGCATAAAATAGAAATAGGATGTAGTTATTCAAAAACATAATCTTAAAAGTCTTTGCTTAGGATATAGGAAGTATTGTTTTAAAAGTACTTAAAAAATTTTAAATGACACCTTGACTTGTTTCTTCAAATGTCACAAACTGTGAGAAAATACAACCCATATTTTAGATTGGGAAATGTGTATTTTATAATTAAAATTGTATACTTTACAGTCACTTTACTATTCTATTAAACCTAGGAATTCAGTATTTCCCAAACAGAAAAAAGCCCTGCTCTTGCTATAGAAAGTTAAGAGGTGAGTAGGTCGTGTATGCTGCCATTTAAGACACCATTACTTATTCTGGGCCTGTTGACTTCTCAGGACTGTGTTTGTGACAATAAACTGTGGTGTAATGTCTAGATCTCAGTTACAGTGACATTAAAGGATCAGAAGAGAAAAACAGTTCTGTGAGTTTAAAAAGATATATGTTGTATTACCGAAATGGCCCAACTTCAGGGGTAAACTGTAGTAGAGAATATAGGGTTTTTATTGAGCTACAGATGTGATGTCATGTCTCAATCTGGATTTCATTTCCATTTATAGATAAGTCACCTCGAGTATATCTGTAAAAACAAGTCCGATACGATGAGAGAGCTTCAGCAGACCCAGGAAGACACCTTCAGCAAAGTGGCGGAACAGATCAAGGCCCAAGAGAGCTGTTGGCACAAGCAAAAGAAGGAGCTGGAGTTCCAGTATTCCGAGCTGCTCCTGGAGGTGCAGAGGAGGGCACAGGTACGCTGCTCTGCAGAGAGCTGGCCATCGCCAGGAGGAGCCAGGCGAATCTGAGTGAAACACTTTAACATTTGCAAAGGATTAATAAAAGTATCTCAAAAAATAGTGTTTTGTTTAACCATTTCTATTTTTCCCCTGTTTTTGGGCAGAGTCTCATTATGTAGCCCTGGCTAGCCTGCAGAGATCCACTTACCTCTGCCTCCATAGTGCTGGGATTAACGGTTCAATTTTTATTTTGTATCAACTCTAGATCAGTTTAAACCTTTTTGAAGACCTCATAGAACTTGTTTATATTATGATCATGCAAATACACAGTAGGCATTATGCTACTTATAGGCAGGAATGATAGCTAACAATATATAAATGGCAATAATTTATATAGAGAAAATATGTTTAACTACCTAAATCTTCTGTTCCCAATCAAACCTAGCAAAGAAGATAAAATACATCTCACGGTCATTTTACAGTAGGACCTGCATTTTAATTCTAGTTTCATGTAACATTAGAAGGTATGTTACCTATTTCATTGATGTGACAAAATACCTGTGTCTATTTCTGTGTGTGTCTGTTTTAAGGATTGTCTTTTACTTGAGCTTGAAGATAATTTTGTTGTTGTTGTTAAAACCCTAATCTTTTTGGTTAAATGATGAAATCTTTTATTTATTTTTAAAATAAAGCATTAGGAGATCTGGTAAGATATTGACAGTGTAAATAGCCTTTTGTGCAGCTTATTCCATTTTGGGGGCTTCAGCTGAACTATCACTTAAGCTCGTTTGTGGTTGACATGTGTTTACTGACTTAGGGCTTGGATATGACATTTTCTCATGAGCTCATGAGTTGGGAGTTTACTTGCTGGTTGACAGGCTTTGGGGAGGTGATGGAGCCCCTTGCATCCCAACCTAACAGATTAAATCTGTGTTGGATATGATGGCATTACTGGGTGGTGGCAAAAAGTAGGAGGTGGGGCCTGGTTGTAGGAAGCAGCTTACTGGGGGTATCAATAGAAAGATGTGTCCTGGCTCCGCACCTCCTCCCTTCCTGCTTCCTATCCACCATGAGGCCAACTGCTTAGCTTTCCCATCTTCCTGCTGTACGTCATTGTGTTGTTCATCAGTGACAGAGCCAAAGGACCACAGGCCAGAGTACATCCTTCCTGCTTTATACTTCCTTAGAGATTTTTGTCATAATGATGAAAATCTCATATATCAACTAATATGAAAGGTAGAGTTATAGTTGTAAAATAATTCTGAGGTGTAAGCTTTATTAGGAATACTAATTATAGGCCCTGTGTGAACTTAGGCATTTCTATGTGGATTTGAATTAATCAGTAAGCATGTTTCCTGAAAATAGCCATTTGTTCATTGTATTCAGGTATTAATATGATGTACTTTATATTTCAAACTGAAGTAAAAGATCCAGTGTAACATGAATTCCTAAATGGTCTTATAATAAAAAAACCCCAGTACCAGATATTGGGGTAAATGCTGAGAGATCAGAGAAACAAAGGAACAAAGCCCCTCTTACCTCTAGGACTCTTCATCCTGAAAAGCTTTCCTCAGCTGAAAGTCTGTCTCCTCATACCTTATATACCTTTCTCTTCCCACCTATATCATTTCCTGTCTCAACACTCCTAGTGCTGGGATTAAAAGCATGTGACTTCCAAGTATTGGGGTTAAAGGTGTGTGCCACCATTGCCTGGCTCTGTTTCTCTCCTAGACTGAGTCAATCTCATGTAGTCCAGGGTGGCTTTGAACTCACAGAGATCCAGACTGATTTCTATCTCCCGAGTGCTAGGATTAAAAGTGTATGTCACCACTGCCTGGTTTCTATGTGTAATTTAGTGGCTTGTTCTGTCCTCTGACCTTCAGGCAAATTTATTAGGGTACACAATGTATCACCACATTTCCCCTTTTTTGTCTAAAATAATAAAAGAAGGTTATAACTAATAAGAAAAAGTATATAAAATAAATATAATAAATATATACAATATATACAGTCAAAAATTAAATTAACAATGTCCAATCCATAAACATTTGACAAATTCAGAGAAAATATTCCATTATTTATCCTATTTTGGTGAGTCCAAAATGTTGTACCTAATTCCCTTTCTATCCTAACTTGTATTACCAACTAAATACTATCTTTTGATGTCTTTCAAACTTACACACTTTACACCTCTTTGGTGAGTTTCTTTTCTGAATTTGTTAACAAGGAAAACTATAACTATAACTGTCTAGACTTCAACTCCCTCAGAGACCCAAGAAGGAAATAATATTAACTAAACAAGCAGGAAGTACAGGCAAGTAACTTCCAAAAATGTGAGAAATGACAGAAACAGCTGGCTGCCTGGATAGTCACTCAAGGTTCCTCTGCAACTTCAGGGCATCCATCTTCAGCCTATAGGCCTAGCATATCTGACAGACTCATCTGTGGATCAGGATTTTCTGAAGGGTCTTCCTACTTTTTCTTGGCAAGGTTCAGCAGTCCTTTCTTTTGTGTCCTGCTTGTCCATTTGGACAGCATACTGTCAGCAGTCGAGGAAAGGGTACTTTCTTGCCCAGTGGCTACTTTTGCTACAAAGAAAGTAAATTCCATATGGAGTTTCTTTGATGCCCATCATCTCTGAAGTAGATTGGTGCTGCCAGGAGCAGACTTGTTTCATTGTCATTAAAATAAAAAGAACTTTATGTTATTAAAATATCTTTAATGCTGTATTTCATACATCTCTGGAGTGTTTGAAGACCACTTGTCTATCTCTCTGGAGCTCTGCCTCCCAAGTGCTAGGATTAAAGGTGTGTGCCACAACTACCTAGCTTCTATGTTTAATCTAGTGGCTTGTTCTGTTCTCTGATCTTCAGGCAAATTTATTAGGGTACACAATCTATCACCATAATCTACTTCAGTGGAAGGAGCTCACAAGTATACAGTTTTGATTTCCCCCCCCTGGAGACAGAATGTCTTTATGTATTACAGATTCACAATCTTCCTGCATCAGCCTTTCTAGTGTTGGTATTCTAAGGGTGTGCCTCCAAGCACGGCCCATTTGGTGTTTTGGCTAATGTCAGCACTCATAATCTTACTCTGTGAAGGCTTCACACATCTCCGTTGTCGGAATGTTGTGTGCTGCTGCAGTCATTTGTCACTTCACAGGCGGCTGCCATTCTCCTGTTCCTCATTACTGATCAATTGCACAAGGTTTGGATTTTGTACAAATGGAGTCATTCAGTATTTATTCATTGGCAGTTGGCTTATTTCACTTGATGTTGATGTCGAACATAATATTACTTATGTTGTTATGTGTCAGTAGTTTATTATTTTTTATGGTTTAATAGTATTCCATTTCATAGTCACATCACAATTTGATTGAAAATGGGTGGGTGGATATTTGGTTTATTTCCAGTTTGGGACTATTATGAATGGACTTTATGCAAAAACTGTTGGACAAGTGTTTTGTCAACATGGTTTCATTTTTCTTGGCTACCTCCAAAGAGTGCAGTTGTTAGTTTATTCTTAGTTATGTGTTGTAGGAAACTGTAGGAAGGACTTTTCTGAAATGGTAATACCACTTTATGCTCTCACAGAAATAAAACTTTTTTTCTGTTTTGGTGTTTTACTTTTATTATAATAATCTTTCATTACCCCAAAGCAGTGAAGATAATAAGCCCTTATTGTTATTTTCTAGATGTTTCATGGTTTTAGTTTTTATGTCTGTATGGTCAGTCATAATTAACACCTGTGTGATGCCCAGTAGGGGCTCAGGTTCATGTTCTTCCTACATTTGTTGTTCCCATGTAGCAATAAATTTGCTTTACTGTTTCCTTGCTCCACTGTGTAGCCTTGGGAGTTGGTCATGCTTAGGTCACACAGGTGACCGTCTGTGTGGTCATGCCCTTGCCGTAGTGCCGTGCAGCAGTGAAGCGTTGAGCCATCCAGGCCACGCCTTTCACCTAGAAAGACACATCTCTGTCTTCCGTCTTTATGCACATCAGCAGTTAATTCTTTTCCTTCTGGGGCACTGTTCCATTTTGTGACCAGATCATTGTTTTCTTATCTCTGGACACTTGCTAATGGGCCGTTGGGTTCCTTATTTTGTAGCAGTTGTGGTTAAATATTTATGGAAATGTTTTTATGTGATCATAAGGTTTCATTTCTCTTGTATAAATACCTGGGAGTCTGATGTCTAGGTTATATGCTAAGTGTATATTTAAGAAAACATTAAATTGTTTTCCAAAGCAACTTTATAATCTCTTTTTAAATTCTTCTTAGTAGAGTTGTATTTGATCTGCCTCTGTACATGGCCTTTCATTCTTTTTTCTTTCAAACTTTAGTCATCCTAATTGGCATGTAGTTATATGACATTTAGTTATAAATTAAAATTAAATCAAGTTTAGTGTTCCCTAGTGAGTAATAAAGTCGAGTACTTATTTAAATGCTCATTTGTCATTTATATATTTTCTCTGGTGAATTATCTGTTCATTTTTTTTGTTATTGTTTGTTCATGTGATACAGGTCTTGCTGTGTAGCTATGGCTGGCTTTGAACTCATGGCAGTTTTCTTATCTCAGGATTGCAGGCATGTGCTACCACAACAGGCAGATAGAGCAGCGAAATTGCTCAAATAGGAACAAACAATTCCACCTGCTTTCCCCTCCCCCCTTTCCCCTCTTCTCCCCTTTCTCTCCCCTCTCCTCCCTCCCCTCTTTTCTCTCCTCCTCTTCCTAACCCTTTGCATCCCCTCCCCTTTTTCCTTTCTCCCCCCTTCCCTCTTTGGCTCTGTGTGTCTGTCTGTCTGTCTCTGTCTCTCTCCTCCCGTGTGTGTGTGTGTGTGTGTGTGTATGTGTGTGTGTGTGTGTGTGTTTTACTGAAGCCAGGAACTTGCACATGGTAGGAAGCACTTTTACTACTCAGCTGTATCCCCAGCCCTGTGCACGTCATCTTTTGTCTAGTATGTACGTATGTATGTATGTACGTACGTATGTATGTATGTATGTACGTATGTATGTATGTATGTACATACGTACGTATGTATTTACACAGGTCTCATTATGCAGCCCTGGCTGTCCTGGATCTCACTCTGTAGACCAGACTGGCCTCCAACTCACAGAGATCCTCTGCTGCTGCCTCCCGAGTGCTGAGATGTTGAGTCACATACTTGACTTGGGTTCTTTGCTTAGCCTGGGTTTTCGAGACTTAGCGCACATTTTAAATTGTCATTTGTTAGCTACACTGTTTACAGATGTTTTCTTCTGTCTCATTACAGAAGAAGCATTTTAATTTTTTTCATAGTGTTAGATATTGAACGCAGGTCTTACACATTCCAGCCAAGTGCAAGTCTACCAGTTGAGCTATATTTGTATTCGATAAAGTTCCTATTTTCAATTTTTTGTCTTATAGATTGTTTTTGGTGTTATGAATAAAAATTCTCAAAGTGCATAATCAGGATTTTCTCTTAGTTTTTCCTTTCAGTCATTTTACCTTCTAAGTTTTGTAAGTAGGTCTATGTAAAATTTGAGCTAGAAGTGTGAGGTATGTAAAATTTTTGTAGAAGTGTGAGGTATGGGTTGAGGTTGGCTTTTTTTTTGCATATAGTTGTTCAGTTGAAAAGACAATACTTTCTCTCTCTCTCTCTCTCTCTCTCTCTCTCTCTCTCTCTCTTTCCCTCTTTCTCCATCTCTTGACAGTTCTTGCAATGAGCCACTGGAATTTCCTGTGAAGACCAGGCTGGTTTGAACTCGCAGAAATCCTCTTGCCTCTGCCTCCCAAGCCAGGCTACCTTATGTGGCCAATAAAGAATGCACTTTCTGTATGGAATTGCTTTTGTGCCTTTGCAAGGTTCAGATTACTATATTCATATATTCTGTACTTTATTTTACTCACTTCTGGTTTCCAATGCTACACTAATTTAATTCCAATAGCTAGCAGTTTCTTAAACACACTTATTTTATTCCATATGTGTAGGATGGCGTAGAAAATCACAAACATTTATTCATTTGGTGTGTGTGTGTATTGTCCACAGTGCAAACATTGAAGTCAGAGGACAAATTGCAAGAGTTGGTTCTCTCTTTCTACTGTGTGAGTCTCAGGGATTGTACTCGAGGTGTCAGGCTTGATGACCCCCCCCCCCCCCCACTGAGCCATCTCACAGGCTTGCAGTTTACTTTTGGAAGTGAGGGCTTATGTCATCATAAATGCTGATAGCAAACAGTCTTTAGGAGAAGTCTTGAATACTTTTTTCTAAAGAATTTGTTACACTCAGGTTTAGTGCATGTGTATGCAAATTAAAACTCTTTATTTCATTATTTATAAAAGTAATTTACTATTATATTTGCATATGTTCTATATTAAGTTTACATTTGCATCTTCATCAAGTATCAAATATAACTGAGTATGCAGGGATAATTCATTTTGGCTTCATATTGAGTTCAGAACTGTTATGATATACATTACCTGATCTGTGAGTTTTATTTTAGAAAATTTTGCTAGCATCAATTCTATGGAGTTGGTTATCATAAAAGCTAAATGTAAATAAGATATTTTTATTTGATATTATGTAATGAGTTTTCCAAGATTATGCTCTTAAGAACATGGGGCATAGTCATTGCCTAGATTGTGGGTGGTAGGGATTGGTGATGTCAGATGGAAATGATCATAGAGGGGATTTGTAGGAAACAAAATACTTAGTTATGGATTTGTTGAATGTTTGCTTTTTATAACTGAGTGGTTAGTAAATAAACAATATTGTAATTCCAATTGCTTTTATTTGAAAGAAATGATAGTGATGCATAAATACTGTTAGATAAATAAAACCTGTAGAGCTGGTTTCAAAAATAAAATGAGTTTTGATATACCAGCATAGCTTTAGTTGTAGGTGATTTATGCTAGCTGAGTGGTAGGAGACTTCTTGAGTTTAAATATATTTGAAGCATCCCAAAATATATCTTAAGTGTCTATTCAGCTAAATACTCTGGGTAAAGTGCATACTCCATTCCATGGAATAACTTTGCTTTGTAATCTTAGTGTTTATGGTCTTTTTTTCTTTTTATCTGAAAATAATTAAATTAGTGGACCAAGAATGTCCATTCTGGAAGTAAAGATTTTTCATTCTCAGTTTCATTCTCATCAGGGTAACACTTGATGCAATGTTTATTTCAGAGTTGAGCTTTGACATTTCTGTACACTCATGTGGCTTTAAAATGGAGAAGGAAGTAGGGTGGGTGAGCTGGCTCAGTGGGTAAAAATGCATGCCTGCTGCTAAGCCTGATAACTTGAGTTGGATCCTCATGACCCTTTTGATCTCTATGATTTGTATTGCATTAGAAATGAAAGCATAAACTTAAGCATATTTCATTTTCGGCACATGTGTTTGACATGCTAAATTTATGGAATGACAATAGTATGGGGGTTCATGTATGTACATGCACACATATCGGATGTATTTGATACAGAAGATTCAACTGCTAGATCAAACAGTGATTCTGGTTAGCTTGTTGAATAACGACCAAACTGTCATTGAAAGTGACTGTGCCATTTTATCCCCATCATCCTTGTATGAGAGATCAGTCTACACAAAATATGCTTTGTTTAAAAAGAGATGCATTTGTATCATATGTTTGCGTTTGTCATTTTTCTTTCAATATTGTCATTGCAAGGTAAGTAACTTGCACAAGCTGTTCTGACTGAAGTTCTTAGTGTCTGAAACCCGCTTGTGGTTTGCACTATCATAAGGAACAGCATAACGTGATTAAGACCGCTCTGCTTCCTGGGCTTCTGGGCCAGCATTTCCAGACAGTCCCGAAAGCCCAGGCCTGAGGAAGCACACTCCCACAGGGAAGAAGGTGTCCTTTTTCCAGATTTTGGACAGACTTGAATTATCAGTAAGGAAAGGCAAAGTAGTCAAGTTACATAATAGTTTTGTTATGCTAAAGATGTTTGGGTAAAAGATATGCATCCTGTATTTTGAGTTATTAAAAGTTCAAGATAAGAATAGTTTTCTGGAAGAATTTGAGATTATTATTGTTATTATTTTTTTTTAAACTAAACACCCTAAGGTAGGGTAGGTTATTTCAGTATGAGGAATGCTTTTGCCCCATATGAAATTGATGTGTGTTATGTTTGTTTTTAAAATATTGGCCTTTAATATCCTTGGGTGGAGAACAGTGGTTTTTTTTAAGGGCAGATTTGCTATACAGCTGATTCTAGCCTGACTATCAAACAGGCTTTGTTCTTCAAGAGAACTTCATAGTAAATAATGTATATCTCTGAGAGTCCCTGTGGAAAGTCAGAATCGATTTAAACCAGAATTTTGACTTGTAAGTTCTCAAATATATGTGGAAATTACCTTGTTTTTACTAGATTTTCCTTCCCTGTTCTTTACATTGTAAAGCTTTTTTCATCAATTAGGCTTTTATTCAGTTGCTGTCCTGGACAAAACTCTGTGCTAAGCCCAGGGCTGTTTTTATAAAGAGTTGCTTAATTCCCTCCCTCAGTATTTGTTGGATAGCTGCAGGCGATAGAGCACTGTGACAGACTACTGCATGGTAATTCTTGTCCTCCAGGAACAATCAGTCCCAAGTGTTCCGGACGGAGGAGATGTGGACACATGGAGTCGGTAGGTAACAGTGTGGCGATTGAATGCCTAAGTGCTCTGTAAGTTCAGAGAAGTCTCCATCACTGTGAATGGGAATGATAGGAACACATGTGAGAATAGACAGCTGAAATGGGCCGTGAAGATGTTCTGATGGTGTGAGGGGAGACGGAAGGGAGCTAGAGAACATTTGAAACGGTGACGCGAAGCAGTCAGGTTAATGTGAAGAAACGAGCCAAGCTCTCCATTTTCACTAGCTGGAGGACAGCCTCCCAGGGGAAGCCTTGTGACTTGAGGGGAAGTCTAGAACACTTCAGATGGGAAGGCTCTGTAGTAAGACAGGTGGATCCAGTCGAAGGACTTGGGTTTCGTTTCATTATTTATGAAATGAACCTATCTCAGCTGTGCACTTGTGTGCTATGCAGGAGTTTGAGATTTGTCTGTGCTAAGATGAACTATGTTGTTTTTATTATTATTTTTTAAAACTTTTTAGCTATTTTGTTGGCATACAAATTTTTGTAACTTTCTCTCTTTCTTCCTTTCCTTCCTTTTTTCTTTTCTTTTCTTTTTCTTTTATTTTTTAAGACATGGTTTCTCTGTGTAGTCCTGCCTGTCCTAGAACTCACTCTGTAGACCAGGCTGGCCTTGAACTCAAGAGATCCGCCTGCCTCTGCCTCCTGAGTGCTGGGATTAAGGCATGTGTCACCACCAAGGTAGCATTTTCATATATATATATGTATGTCATTATATTTTGTTCTTGTTCATTCCCTGAATCTTTTCTTTAATAAGCCTGCCTAATTTTTAGCTCTTTAACAATCTAGTTGATTCATGCCAGTGGCAATAATGTTTTATATATTTGAAATAAATAATAAAATTAGCAAGTGATATCTTTTCCCAGATTTTCTTTTTTGCTGGCGACGCATTAAAAGCCTGAGATACAGGGCTCACTTTGCTTCTCCTCGTGTGGCCGTTGCTGGGCAGCCTCTTTATCCTCATACACCGTCTCAGTTTTTCCCCTCCTTTTGCTTTGCCTTGAACAGATAGGCCTGACTCGTGGTGAGAGTCTAGAGTTAATCTTCTGACCACGTGCCATGCCACTCTATCATGACATAGCAGTTTTTGTTAATGTTTCTTATTCTCACGTTCGTTCACGCAGTGTGGTAATATTCTGGGATTTTATGTCTTCTTGCAGCTTTCCTGGTGGAGTTAGATTCCTTACCTTACCACACAAGTCTCTCACCGTGTTCTCTTAACTGCTCGGATCCCATCATTTCCCTTTTTCTAGGCATTTTGAATTATTTGTTCTCTCATAGAGCCTGGTGTCTTACTTTCTGGCTCCTATTTTTCCAAATACCCACTTTTCTGATTCATCTGGCTATACTCAAGAGTGCCACTCTCTCTTTTCTTAGAGATTGCGTCCCATATGAGGATATGTACCCGGAAGCAGTCCCCTTGGGCATTGCTGCTCAGATGTTCTTGTATGTTTTAAGTAGCCCTCCCTCCTGGGCCACTGCCTACTTTGCTAATGGTATTTGTGTGGAGCCACGGGCCATAGTTCAGTTACACTGGTAGAATAATGCTGCCACAGATTGACCCTCAGTGGAGATGTAGGTGGGGCAAGATACAACATCTTTATTTCCTCATTCCTTCATTGCTTACCATTTCTACCACAGGCATGAGTGGACCGGGCCTTAGAAGAGGAAGCTGGGAGTAAATAAAAATAGTTGGCATGTGCTACAGAAGGAGAGAAAACTGTTTCTTTCCCCGCTTCTAGTGCTAGTACATGGTTAGTGCTTATTTCTTTATTTGACAGTTTCATAATTTGTACAACACGCTTGGTCATTTTTCTCTCCCCATTGCACTAGTCCATTTCCCTCCCTCTCCTGCTAAACTGCCTGCCTCTCTATCCTTCCTTCCTTCCTTCCTTCCTTCCTTCCTTCCTTCCTTCCTTCCTTCCTTCCTTCCTTCCTTCCCTCCCTCCCTCCCTCCCTCCCTCCCTCCCTCCCTCCCTCCCTCCCTTCCCCCTCCTTCTTCCTTTCTTTTTTTCTTATGACTTAATATCTGTAAATGGAAGTTGCTTGTTATTTACTGGAGCAACAATTCTAGAGAAAACGACTCCCCTCCCACCAGCATCCATTAACTGCCAATCGCTCCTCAGGTGGTGGTGGGGCCTCCTGAGCGACTCCCCTGTTGCTGATGGAATTTTGACCTTGTGTAGTTCTTGTGCTGGAAGCCATAGCTCCTGGGAGTCCATGAGTGCAGTAGCCATGCCATCCATGGTAAGAAGACAGTGTTTCATAGCATCCTTCCACATCCCCTGGCTCTTCCATTTTTCTACTCCTTTTTCTGTAATAGTCCTCAAGCTTTGGAGGGGGACGTTATAGAAACAATGTCTTGTTTAATGATAAACACTCAACGGTCAGTCTCAGCACTTTTGTCAGTTGTGAGTCTGTGCATTAATTAACTGTTGTCCACAGCAAACACAATATTCCTAACTGAGACTGATGACGCATGAATCCAGGGGTATAAACATGAATATTGGGAAGGCGTTTGACAACATGTCCATTTACCAAAACAGCAGTAGTAGCTGTTCCCATACCTCACCCCCACCCCCCAGGGCCCATGACCTCCAGCCATGGGCTTTTGACCATATTTGCAGTATTGGGCAGGAATTCCCTTCAGTAGACTGAGGTGTCAAATCTCAGGAAGTGGTTGGTTGGTTACCCCTACAACAGTCTTGTAACTATTGCACCTGGGGCTCTATCTTGCCTAGCAGTTCCCTCTTACAGCTTGCAGGGTTCACAGCTGGGTGTGACTGTTGGTGTCTTTTCTCTCCCAGCAGCCTGCATAGCACCTCTGGCACCATGAAAGCTAGCCAGCAGGGGGAACCTTCCATTTCAGTTCCTGAAGACACCACAGTCTTCAGGGATAGGGTCACTACTTGCGGTAGGCAATGAAGAACAAAGGTAATAGCTTGTATTCCTGTAGACACCCTTGGAGTCTCCTTCACTGACAACTCATCAGGAAGCAGCCCACATCTGGCACCATGAGCTCTGGAAGCAGCATTGTCCATCTGTACAGGCTGCTGCCTTTTAAACTTTTTAGACGTTAGCTTGTAACGTTTTTAGACGTTAGTTTTCACATGACCTTTTCATGCATCCTTAGTTTTTTTTTTTGCTGACGATCCCTCTATACCCTTCGCTCTCCTGTCCCTTAAACCCTATCCCTGCTCAAATTATCCTGCCTCCAATATTGCCCACCTCTACCGTCCTGTCGCATGCCTTCTACTGTCCCCAACATTCAACTCTAAAAATCCTAAAGTAAGATCTGCCTATGAGAGAGACTCTGTGGTATTGGTCTTTCTGGGCTTTGGTTACCTCACTTGATAGACAATTTCCAGTTCCATTCGATAGAAAATCCATTTCTAAAATTCAATTTTCCCTTTCCTGAAGGGAAGGCACACGATAAATCAAATCTTTCAATCAGTGACTTCTTTTATGCCTGCCTTTCCCCTTCACCCGCTTGCCTGTGCCTCTGAGTGTCTCCTTCCACTCTCGGTCTTTGGAAAACTATCTCCTAGGATTTATTTTCCTCGGTTGTCATGTCTGCTAGCTTGAAATCATTGTGCTGTTGCCTACCAGCACTGCCCATGATAGCCTTTGACACCACATCTTGCACTGTGGCCGAGCGTTTGCATGACTTGCCTTAGATGTTGATGTCTTTTGAGGCTCTCCTGCCAACGTGAATTTTACAAGTGCCTTTTGTTCTTCTGGGTGTTCACTGGGCAACTCTTGAATAAGACATCATATACCTCTCCCAAAGATCAACTTTAAATTTTTCACATAGTACAGTTTAAACCAGTAGTACAAAGAGAAACAGTTCCTTTAATGTCCCGAAGGAGTCTCATTATGAAGACAGAACTTGACTTTACCATACCGATACTGAGGATAATATTTCTCTGTTTCTAAATGACTATCGTACTAGAATTGAACTCCCTTAGTTTTCTATTTGAGAGAAAGAGGTTCATGGCTATGTCATGAAGGTTCACTTTGAAAATAAAATCTAACTGCAGCTGTTAAATCATGGTTGTTTGCAAGGTTAGATTAAATTATTAAAGGGTTGCTATTGTCTAGCCTCCTTATTAATGGTGTAGGTTTAATTTTTTTCTTTTGCATAACTCATACCCCTTTTCCCTTTAATTGTCATATCCCTCCAAAAGCTTGTCAGCATCATTTCATCAAGTGCCCTTTGGTGCTCTGACAACCTGGCATGTATCTACTGTAGCATTGCACCATAATGATGATTGACCTCTCTGTTTTCATAGCATATTGAACTCTGAGTTGTTTCTAATATTTACTGAAAGATAAGTGAATAGTGAAGCGGAATCTATCAGTTTAAAACCATTTCTCCTTTACCTCCACAAACCATAATGACTGCATATAAGATCTCGTAGATAGACAGTTTATTTCTAGTTACTAAAATGTGGTTCTTCCAGCTAATGTTCAGTTTTGGGTTCAAGTTCAAATTTGAATTCTAAGGATGTTAATTAGGGAAAGAGGATGAGAGAGCTGCTGAGGCCCAGCTCACTACGTCCTCTCCTCCTGCTCTGGAGCTGCTGTATGCTGCTCTGCTTGGGAGGTTAGGAGCTGAAACAAGAGGTTGTGTTCAGCATCAGTCTCTTGTAGTCAGAAACGGCAGACTGTTGATCGACTGCTGCTTCTCCCATCACTAATTTAACTCTGTTTGTTTTGGCAACAGTAGTATCTTTTACTATACCCCCCCCCCCCAAAGTTTCCAGTGTAGTTTCTATTTAAGAGGAAATAATAGTTATTGAGGAATGGAAAGGAGAAATTAGGCCCAGAAAGCATATTTCCCTTTCTACATATGTGTATTCATAGGCAAGTACATGGGAATTCATGAAATGCTAGCAAATTTATGTGTCATGGTTTATGTGAAGCTTCTGTGTAAGAGATTTTCAAAGACAATGTGCACATTCAGATCTAAGCTGTCTGGTCCACTGCTGCCCAGTTGGATATTTTATAACAGATTTTTTGAAGGGAACTAGTAGTTTAAACCAAAGTATATTTCTTTGTATTAACAAAAATTAGTAAAATGCTTCTTTGTTCCAAGATTATATATATTATTTGACTTCTTTAATAGAAATTTCAAGAAATTGCAGAGAAGAACATGGAAAAATTGAACCGTATTGAGAACTCACATGAACAACTGGTTCGTGAGAATTCACATTTCAAAACTGCATTGGCCAAGACTCAGAGGGAACAGACGTGCTTGCTGGCGGCATGTGCGCTGATGGCTGGAGCATTGTATCCCCTCTACAGCAGGTCATGTGCCTTATCCACACAGAGAGACTTCCTCCAGGAGCAAGTCAACAGCTTGGAATTGTTCAAACTGGAAATTAGAACTCTAGCCCAGGCATTGGCAGCAGTAGATGAGAAGAAACAAGAAGAAGCCAAACCAAAGAAAAAATCGTTCAAAGGACTGATTCGTGTGTTCCGGAAAGGTGCGATTGCCATTTTGGCAGCAAACAGACTCAAGATCTTGGGCCAATCCTGTGCTTCTCTTTTTACCTGGATGGAAAGCTGTAAAGAAGGCATAGGCGTGCTGGTGTGTACGGGAGAGCCCAAAGACAAGCGCAAATTTCCAAGTAAGATAAACTGTGCTTTAAAAAATCTGAGTTAGATGTAAGTGAAGTACAATGTGTGTGTGGTTGGCTGTTATACCAGACCTTCAAAGAATTATGTAGTACGTCAAATCATGTAACAAAGTCCAGTTTATCTTCAGATGTATGTGTGTACAAATGCTTATTTTTATAAAAATTAGCCTTGCTTTTTTGTAAATTGATATTAAGAAGCAAACATGTATAATTTCAGTATTGTGTAGCTTTATTATGTTTGAATCATCTTTTTTTTTAACAGTATAGTGGAGAGTTTATACATCAGTTTTTCAAATTGTGACAATCCAAAACAGACACTTAAAAATGATCAGAATAAGTTATCCATGCTTTCCGTATAAAATCAGAATAAAATGATGAGAGTTAAAAATACCTTGAAGAGTTGTTTAAAAATGAGGCAAATATAAGTTTCCAGCTGACATTTCTTTTGTATGTTTTACTATTTTTGAGGAAGCGGTAGATTTAGATGTTAACTTTTTAAAATTCATGCCTGGGGATGAAGCCTAAGGCTAACTTGCAGGAAACAAGTGCTCTGCCATTGCACTCTCAACCCTGATGCAGCTGCTAAGAATCAGGCTGTTGTCATACAACCCAAACGAAAGGAGACGCCTGTCCTTTCTGATGCTTGTTCGTTAGTGTTAGGTTAGTCAGATGCAACTAGATTCTCTGTACGAGGGAGCCGTAGGCATACAGTCTGATTTCCTTAAGCACCGGAACACTGCTAGGAAATTTAAATGGCATTTTAATAACTTACAGCATTTCATAATGGGTACTTACGTTTCTGCAGAGCATCAGAGGGAGCAGTTACGTTGTTTACAAGCACTCACTTGGTTTACCAGTTCTGACCTTCTTGCTGGGATTGTCAGTTCTATGGTCGAGCTGCAAGACGTCATTAGTAAAACAGGTATGATCACTTTTGATGTCTGTGCAACGTACACTTAAAAACAAATGCCTAGAAATTCCTTATGGTACAAATTTTAATCAGTTGTCTTGGAGGAAAATACATCTGTTTTTTATTTAGCCACAGAGAGATTGTTAAATTGGTATTTAATGACACAGTAAATGAAAGTAAATTTTGATGACAAACTTTGTCTTTATTTATAAAGGAAATTTTTGGCCGAAGTATCTACTCCATTCCCCCCCCCCCTTTGTGATTTGTTTTTCCTATGAAAAGCAAACCATTAGTTTTCTTTTATTTTTTTTTTTAATTTAAAAATTTTAAATGTGTGTGGATGTTTTGCCTCCGTGTATATATCTATGCACTAGGTGTGTTCCTGGTGCAAGGAGGGCCCAGAACAGGGTGTTGGATCCTCTGGAGTACAGACAGTCGTGAGCCACCATGTGAATGCTGGGAATCGATCCAGGTTCCTTGGAAAGAGCAGCCAGTACTCTTAACCTCTTAGCCATGTTGTCAGCCCAGAGTTTCCTCTTTTTTTTTTTGGAGACAGGGTTTCTCTGGGTAGCTTTGTGCCTTTCCTGGAACTCACTTGGTAGCCCAGGCTGGTCTCGAACTCACAGAGATCCGCCTGCCTCTGCTTCCCGAGTGCTGGGATTAAAGGCATGTGCCACCACCACCTGGCGACCTCTTTTTAAAGTAATGGAGATCCTGTTACTTGGTTTTGGTCTTCTGGCAATCAGTTTCAGAAGCTTGAGCAATAATAGCTGAGCCCGTGGGAAATGTCACATCTCATTTGGTGATATATGCAGTTTTAAAATCTGTTTGTTTTCCCTGACTCAGGTTGTGTTTATTTATGTGCATGTATGTGTTAGGAACGTATGATGATGACTGTTATTTTCTGAGTCTTAAGAAATGTTGCCATGCTTTGGGTGAGCTGTATCGTAGACCAGTCATAGTCACTATGATGGATTAGCAGTAACATTAGATCTGACCTGATAAGACTTCCCTGTTTAGGGAAGTCTAAGCACAGAGGGATGATAATGTGAGATATAATTTAAATTTTAAAGAGAAGTCATTTCATTAAATGAGAATCATTTCATTAAAATTTCAGGGATCTAAACCTAGGCTCCTCTCTCAGGAAGCTTATGATTCTCAGATTATTTTTAAGTGTGGCCACTGATGTTGGTAGTCCATGAGCATATTTAATATATTAGCCAAATAGTAACATGCTGGGTTTGAAGTAGAAATAAAATTAAAATTTTAATTATTTAAAAAGATTAAATTAAGACATAAATAAATATTACACACATATATAATTTTAGATAAATAGAAAATAATAAGATTCCTTCAGGCTGTTTCAAATAAAATTAAATTAAGAATTTTGGTTTTATGGATTCAAAGCAAAAATGTAAGTTTTTGAAAGAACATAATAATAGTGCTTGGATTCAGTGTAATAAATAGATGTGATAGCCACATTATTTTAAAATTATTTTTTAAAAGTTATTCAGTGAGTTTCACTATGGCAGTTTCATGCGTGTGTGAGTTACACTTTGTTATTATCCCCTCTCGCTGTCTTTCCTAGCCTTTCCCACACCCTGTCTTATTGGCCCCCTCTTCTCAAATCCATATATAAGAGAAAAACATAGTATTTTCATTTCCTGTAACTATTGTGATTTCATTTCTCTTTGCAGTTAAAAATAATTCCATTTTGTGTGTGTTCCACATTTTCTTTTTCTAGTCATCTGTTGATGGCTATCCAAGCTTGTTTAAATTCTTACCTATAGTGAACAGTAGCAGGAACATGGATGTGTAAGTACCTCTGTGGTATCGCTCTGTCACTCAGCAGTCCTATTTTTAGTTTGCTGAGAACCGCCACACTGAATTCCATAGTGATTGAATCAATTTCTAGTCCCCAAAACATGTAAGGCTCCTCTTTGCCTGTGTCCTCTCTAGGATTTGTGGTAATCTGCCTTCTTAAAGATAGCTCCTGTGCTCTGGCTGAGATGGACTCTCAAATTGGTTTTAATTCACATTCCCTTGATGGCATGTGAATACATGTGAAAGACAATGAATACATTTTCTAGTACTTACATTTGTATTTCTACGTTCAAGAACTGTCTATTCAGATCATCAATGCATTTATTGACTAGATGCTTTTTTGGTGGTTAATTTTACAGATCTTCATAATTCTAGATGTTAACTCACTATCTCTTTATAATTGACACACACCAATTCTATGAGCTGTCTACTCTGGTGATTGTTTTCTTTGCTGAGCAGCAGCTTTTTATTTGTAAGTAATCCAATTGATTACTTCTTAAAATTATTTCTTTTGCCACTGAAATACTTTTCAGAAAACCTTTCCTTTTGTTTAGATCTTGGAGTGCTTTTGTCAATATTTCCCTCTACTAGTTTCTAAGCTTCAGGTCTTACATTAAAATTTTGATGCATATTTTTTTGTGCAAGATAAAAGATATGAATCTAGTTTAATTTTCCACATGTGGAAATTCACTTTTGAATTGAAGTTATTCAAATTGAAGAGGCTGTGTTCTCTCCAATGTATGTTTTTGAAATATTGTAAAAAGTCAGGTGGCTAGGCCTACGTGGGTTTGTATCTGGGTCTTCTGTTCCCTTGGTTTGTATGTCTGTTTCTATGTCTGTAGACAACTCTTAAAAGGTCTTATTAATAAAAAACCCAGAGCCAGATATCAGGGTTAAAACCTGAGAGATCAGAGGAATAGGAAAAGCCATAGCTAACCTCACTTCACCAATTCCACAGCTTCCAAAGAGACCAACGTCTTGTATACCCACACTTATATGCCTTTCTGTTCTGCCAACTCATTTCCTCTCTCTGCCCACCTATATCACTTCCTCTTCCAGCCCAGCTCTGTCACTTCCTGTCTGTCTGTATAGACCTCCAGACCTTTATGGTTAACTAGTGCTAGAATTTAAGATGTGTGCCACCATGCCTGGCTCTGTTCCCAGTGTGGCTTTGAACTCACAGAGATCCAGACGGATCTGTGCCTCCTGAGTGATAGGATTAAAGCTGTGTGCTACCACTGCCTGACGTCTATGTTTACTATAGTGGCTGGCTTTTTCCTGTGATTCTCAGATAAACTTTACTGGGGGACAAAGATATCACCACACTTTATCAGCACCATGCTGCTTTGTTACTGGATCTCCCTAGTGCAGTAAGGATTAGGTATTGCGTTGTCTCCAGTATTGCCTTTTCTGTGTAGGAGTGTTTTGGCTATTCTTGGTCTTCTGTGTTTCCATATAAAATCTGAAATTGTGTGTTATAGTATATAACTTGACATTTGGTGCATTCTGCTTCCTGGCTTGCATGGCGTAAGCTGCTTTGCCCCACCAGGCCCTCCTTGCTATGATGCAGTGACACTTCTGAACCTGAGATAAGCAAACCTCCCTTCGCTTTAGTTGTTTCTGTCAGGTGTTCTCCTTATAGAGACAGGAAAGCTAGTGCAGGATAACAGAAGAATTTCTCCAAACGTAATGAGGGATTGACATATTTTTATTCATTTTCAAGTGTATTAAAATAGAAACATCAGATATTTCACTAGAAAAAAGGAAACATTTTCAGACAGCTAAAGGTAAATGGTTTTCATGGAATAATGAGTGTAATAAATGTAATTAAAGTGGTGAAAGCTAATATAGCCATGTTTATAATGAAATGCATATATTTAAGCTTTTGCATTTTAATTTTATCTTATGTGCATAGGTGTTTTGCCTGTGTGTATGTTTGTGCATCATGTGTGTGCAGTGCCTGTGAAAGCCGTAAGAGGGCGTTGGACCCCCTAAGTCTGGAGTTACAGACAGTTGTGATCCCATTAAGGACTTTGGGAATCAAACTTGGGACGTCTGGAAGAGCAGTCAGTGTTTAGTTCTCGGCATCCATGTTGGGCAGCTCACAGCTCCAGTTCTGGGGGATCCAACGCTGGCTGTTTCTGGTCTCTGTAGGCACTACATTCATGTGCGTACACTCACATGCGGAAATACCTAGTTAAAAAGAAAATAAAGAAATCTTAAACAAAGAATTTACTGAGATAATACCATAGAACATCTTATTTAACACTCACCCTATAAGTGAGATTAAATTATAGTTTTTCCCTTACCACCACTTTTACCATGAAAATAGTGTAAACATTAATAAAAATATACCCACATATCTTTGTACACTTAAGGTACAGATTATCAATTTTATAGTCTAAAATTGGTGGAGTTTACCATAACAGAGGGTGTGTTTTAGATGTAAATAAGACTTCTGATATCAGCCATGTGGTGCTGGAGAAATTATTTATTCTGTGCTATGTGCCTGGTGCTGCAGGCCTGTATTCTCAGTTTGAGAGGAGGTTAAAACAGGATAATCACAAATTCAAAGCTAGCCTTGACTACAGAGTGAGTTCAAGGCCATCCTGGTCTACTTAGCGAGACTTTGAAATAAAAAGTTAAAAAATTCCGTGTTTAAACTCAGTGGCTTCTACTATACATGGGGCCTTAGGGTCAATCCCCAGTATGACAAAAGACACACCCAGAAAAGAAAAGGAAATTGTGTTGGTTTCTTTATGTGTAAAGTAGGGATGGTTGTATCACCTTGCTCATAGAGTACTTTAGCAGACTGAGGAAATTTCTGAAGTACTTGAAATAGTCTTTATCTTCTTTTGGCTTTGCTTAGGAAAATATTTTATTCATGCATTAATAAATCATAGAGAAATGTATAGCAACTTACAGTAAGAATTTATTGGTTTAAAACTTCAAGGCAATTTGCAGGTTAATACAGTTTTAACTCTAGTTTTTAAAGACTTATTTATTGTACGAATGTTTTGTCTGCATGTATGTAGGTACACCACATGTGTGCTGGTGCCTCGGAAGTTAGAGGAAGGCTTTTTGGTCCCCTGGTGTTAGAGTTATGGCGAGCCAGAGTGGGTGCTAGGAACAGAGCCCAGGTCCTCTGCAGGAGCAGCAAGTACTGTTCACTGCCGAGTCGTCTCTGCACTGTTTGCACTTTCTAAGATAGTTTGGGGTTGGGGAGAGAGAGGTTCAGTGGGTAAAGCACTTGCCCATGCAAGCCTAGAGACTGGAGTTTGGATCCCCAACACCCATGGAAAGGCTGAGTGGCTATAATGGCCTGCCTGCAGCACCAGGGATTGAGAGGCAAGTTTGCTAGCTAGAGTGGCCAAGCCAGACATCAGCCTCTGACTGCTGCCTGTGTGCATACAGATGCATGCATATAAACATGCAACCGTGGACACATGCCATGTATGTGCGCACACAGAAGTGGAAAGGAGAGGTGGTTTTATTTTAATTACTATGTAAAGATCAAGAGGAAATTTCATTTTTAGATAAAAAATATTGTATATTTGGGGCTGCCACAGTTCTGCTTTCGGTGTAGTTTATGGAAGACCCACTTAAAGCACTGTGATCAAATTGGTTATTTTCTCTCCTCTAAGAAGTAGGAAGTCTAGAGATCTATAAAAATTAGAGTATTTCTGCTCTGCCATCCTCATCATCTTCACATTGGTGCTTGCCTGCTCTACAGGACTGTGTTTGCTCAGGAAGGGGGAAGAGAAAGGTAACACATGAAAGCATTCATGTATTGTTGGAAGGAATAACCATGATGAGCTGCTTTGGAACAGAGTTTTGTGGTTTCTTAAAAGGTTAGCATTGAGCTATATTATAAACTAGTAATTCCATTGCTATTTACATATTTAAGAGAAATGAAGACATGTATCTACATAAAAACATGAGCATAAGTGCTCACAGCACTAATAATAGTAAAAAAAATGTGAACACACATTGAACTATCCCCAGCCCATGAGTGGATGGACACACACATTAGGCCACAAGAAAGGAAGCACTTGTATGTGCTGTGACAGGAAGAACCTTGACACCTGAAGTGTGCAGAGTAGCAAAATTGAAAGATAGAAAGGAGATTACTAAAACCACTCAGGAATATTTATTTTAATGCTTATATATTTTCTTACGTGTTCTTCCAGACTCTCCATACTCCCTCTCTCTTCTTTCTCCTCCTTTTTTTTTCAGTGCTGGGATCAAACCCAGGGTCTTGTGCATGTGAGGTAAGCGCTCCACCACTGAGCTACTTCCCCGCTGCCCCTCCCCTTTCAAGATCTTGCTGGAAATGTAAACTCCTGTAAACATCAGGATTGTGTACTGACAGCATCACTGTGACTTCCTTCTGTGCAGACCCAGGAAGTCTGTGCTCATGTATGCCAACATCAAGCAGTACTTCTTAGCACATTAAATAACTGTATTGCTTGTGTTTATTCTTAGGTTAAAGACGATTCAATTAGTGATTATTTTTAAAAGTTAGGCATTTAGAGTGAATTCTGAATTATATATAAGCTATCTTCTAGGAGAGAGAATATGCTCTTGACCGTGTTTGAACATTGACTAAGAATTTGGCATCTGAGTGTGTGCTATTGTATGCTATTTTTATGACTCTGTCCCCTTTCAGACTTAACATTCTCATGTGTAAATTCTGGCAGTGCTGGATAGTTTTATATGAACTTGATACAAGCTAAAGTCATATAAGATAAAGAGACTTTAAGAAAATGTCTCTTTAAAATCAGGCTACAGGCAAGCCTGTAGGTAGGGCATTTTCTTAATTAGTGGTTGATAGGGGAGGGCCCAGACCATTGTAGGTGGTGCCACCCCTGGGCTGATGGTCCTGGGTTCTATAGAAAGCAGGCTGAGCAAGCCATGGGAAGCAAGCCAGTAAGCAGCACCCCTCCATGGCTTCTGCATCAGCTCCTGCCTCCAGGTTCCTGTCCTATGTGAGTTTCTGCCCTCACTGTTTTTGATGATGGACTGTTATATGGAACTGTGAGTGAAATAAACCCTTTCCTTCCCAAGTTGCTTTTGGTCATAGTGTTCATTACAGCAATAATGAACGACAACTAAGACATTGGCTAATAGGAGCTCCTAGCTAATATGTTTGTTAGAGAAAAAAGTAACTTGCTTAGACATATCTTCTGAATATGTAAATGTCCTCTAAATGTCCATTGTTTTATCTCTTTCTTGTATACTGATGTCTTAATGGAACTAACATTACTTTTTATTTTTTCACAAAACTGGAAGTTTAATAATGAGAACGCGAAGTCACATTTTAGAAAGTACTTACAGTGTTTGACCACTACTTTCAGAAACTTTGATGATGTATTCATAAGGCAGTGGGCAGAGACCCCAGTTTTCATGTAGCCTCTATAAATACTGGACAGGTGGCAACCTTTTTGCTTTTGCGATAGTGTTTGCCCACTTGAGATAAATTACCTCTTCTAGATATCCAAATGGTATGCCTGCAAGAGATCATTTACCTCAAACAGGGGAGGATGCTACTTTCGTTGAAGGGCTGAAATATCAATCATTATGGGAATAGAATGTAGGTAGCTGAACGTTTTGGTATGACTGGTCTAAACTAAAAATTTAAAGATAGAAACAAATAAATTTGATTTGATTTCTGAATATATCTCTGAATATATCCAAGGATAAATGGACACCAGTAGAATGTCAGTATATTTTATTACACATCTTCTCTATAATTTAAATTTAGTTGTCTTGAAGATAGATGACTCAAACACACCCTTGATAGTTAGTTGTTACTCAACTTACTTCCTATTGAATACTGCATAGTAAACTTTGTAGAAGTCATAGCTAAAAAGGGCCTAACTCAGAAGTGTAGATGTAACCAACCATAGCTCTGACCCCCCGGGCAACTTTATTTATTAACATACAATGAAAATCACATTTTAGTACAAATAAAATACAACCATACAGAAGTCTAATTATGTTCATATCAAGACCAGAGTTTCATATTTGGAAGGTCCAAACACTGAGAAATTGTATTTCTGTTAATAAGAAGTTATTGCTGTATATTAAGAAACTAAGACTTTAGCCAGGCCTGGTTGCACATGCCTATGGTACCAGTAGCTGTGAAACAAAAGCAAGAGGATGATTCCAGGGCAAGCCTGGCCTACATAGTGAGTTCTGGTTCAGCCTGGACTACATTGGGAGACCTTATTTAAGAGAAAATGTTAAGTTAGCAATGTTACTGGTGTTATTAACATTACTTATTGTTGATGCTTTTGTGTACTTTATTGTTAATTCACTCTTACTTTTGCTTAAAGGTTTCGCACGCTTTCTGAGCAGAAAAGCTCCATTTTAATTAGAAAACACAGTGTAGACTTCTACTTTTTATACAGTGCTTGTATTTTTGGTAGCAATAGATTTCTGTAATGCTATCTAAAGACTTCTAGTTTTAGAAGCATCACGGACATGTCATTCATGTCTGTATTTTGTTATGACAAATAAAGGTCAAGCTGCTGCACTTGCTGCAGCTGAAGGACAGGACTCCTGCAGGAGCCCCTGTCTCCTCCCGGAGTCCTGCAACCTTCAGGGTTAGAATTGCTAGGCCAATTGGCTGTTTAGGAATTTGTTTTGAAGATTTGTTTGTGGATGTGAAAGTGTGCCTATTCTATTGTGGAAAGTAATTGTGTAACCTGTGATCTGCTTCTTATAAAGGTCACATTCTCTAAGTTGGCAAAATGATTAGTAAATTCTTTTAACATAAAGAAAAATTGTTTTTAACAGGTATAAATTTTAAAATAGTTGGGACAAGTAAACAGGAGAGTTTCTAGTGACTTTTGTTCTCTGTCATGCAAATAAATATGTAATTCTGGCGGTACAGTATCCTTTCCTTTTTTATTATAAAATTGTATTTCGTATGATAAAATGTGGGCTCTATTATAAAAATGCTTCTTAAAACATCAATTATTTAGTGCTCTGACTATAGTTCATGATGGTCAAAACTCAGGGACTTGGAATGTGTCTTTTCCTAACTTCTTAAAAATTCAGAAGAATGCCTTGTGGAATTGTATTGTCATCTAATTTTCTGTTTCCTAGGGGTTGGTTTCTACCAAACACATTTCAGTGATACAGTAAAAACAAACCAACCAACCACTATGTATTATAATTTAATTGTAGTTGAATTTTTATTTTAAAGCTCTTTTTATTGAAAGTGCCATTACTTTTGTATTACTTAAAAATCTGATTTAATATCAGATTTTATATCTGCTTAAAAAGTATTTTTTGATATAACATGAAAGTGAATATTATTTTTTCTTGGTATTTTTGGATGCATTGTTGAATTCAGTATTGTTGCAGCTGCTATGGAAGTAAAATGGAATGTATTAATCCAACAAATATGTAAAAATATCCATATATGCTGGCCTGGCGTAGTGAAGATGGGACAGTTGGAAATGAAAGGGGACAATTAAAAATACAGTGCAACTGCAGACACAGAGAATATGTGTATTTGATGATGAAATGATGTATCATATTGAATATTAGGAGAAAATTAAATTTTCCTGTTCATTCATTGTGCAGTGAATTATTTAATATATTTTGTTTTTAGTTATTTAACTTAAGTGTTCTACTTTATGTGTTGAATGCCATCTAATTGTGCTAGTAAATTTTTTGTCATTCATTACTTACTAAATGACTCATTATTAACAAAAGAATTATGTATTTTAATTAAACTTTGTATGACTTTGTCCATGACATTCTTTGAGAATATGTTTATAATAAGTATCATATAGAATGAAAATATATTACATTGTATTCTCAAAAGTCAATGCACTAACAATTAATAGAATAAAATTTATATGCACTGTAATATATACAAAAATTTATGTATGCTCTGAAGCAGTGTGATTTTCAAATTTTGACTGTTACGTAGCATATAAAGTTTGTCCTTCCATTTATACACTGAGGAATAGAAGAAATAGAATACAGTTCAAGTTTTAGAATACAGAGTATCCGTAAGGTAGAATGCAGAGTTTTGGTGAGGCCGTTCTTAATGCTGTGGGAAACCTTGATTGCCCTTGGTCATTGTTGCTCTTTCGTTTTGAACTGTATATAATCCCACAATTAACACAGTACAATCTGATTTGGTAACATTGCCCTTCTGATAGAAAAGCAAAATTTAAATTAACTCCAGTAGTAGAGACTCTTGAAACGTAGAATGTACATGACTAGATTTGGATTTGAAGACTCTCTCAGTGCTGGTCATTTCACATGGATAGCATCATAAGATAAGTAAGGACAGATTAAGACCTGGTTAGAATAGGGAAAATGAAATTACATAACCTTCATGAAGGCAAAAATAAGCCTATTAACCCTATCTGGAATATCAGTTAGTAGGAAGAGCAGTGACGGTTTTGTTTATCATCATTAAGCAGAGTTATTAATTACAGACCTAATGATCTGGTAGTAATCAGGTTGTGTAGCATAAACAAGGACCCTCAAGTCATTCGACACAGGATGATTACTGAAATCCCACAGGGAAATAAGTAATTATAGTTGTAGAATTTTAACTCTTCTGAACAAAGAAAATTGTGTTTTCTTGTCTGAGAATTTAAGTATTATGGCCCCATTTGATAAGTGGTCATAATTATGATTAGAAACCAAATTTCTATGCAGTTTTAGAGCAGGAAAGGGAAGGTGGCTTTCTGAGTGATGTTCCATGTGAAGGTCAGACTGTAGATTGAGGAGGTTTTCTGCAGAAGTACTGTTCAATAGTGAGCCAAGCTTGTGTTCAGCTTTTTACAGGAAAGCTTGGTGGGGACGGGACTGTAAAGGCATGAGGACTATATGACTGAAAAATTCTATTTCGATCAGTAACATTATAAAATTAACATGAGGCAACTCATATCTTGTACTTTTTTTTTCCTTTGAAGATCCAAATTCCAGAATTTGTGGACATTTACTCATAGGTGCAGCCAAGAGTTCTTTTGCAAAACTAATGGATAAAATTAGTTTGGCAATGGAAAGCATACCTCTGCGTAGCAGCCGGAGCATAACATACGTAGAAAAGGATTCCCTGGTTCAGAGGCTGGCCCGTGGACTTCACAAAGTGAACACGCTGGCCCTCAAGTATGGTCTGCGCAGCCATGTGCCCATTATGGTATGTGCTATTTCATTTAGTAGTGACTTTAGGGTTTGTGGGTTAGAATGTGTGTCAGACTTACTTATAGTTTAAATCAATTGCATATGAATCATTTAGTTTCACATAAACTTTTAATAAAATAATTAAAGCTCCTTGAATAAGTTTACTGGGTTTAGAAATAGCTAGTATTATTTTTTGTGTAATGTTTGAGTTAAATTTAATTTAGCCAAACGCTCATTGCTGCTGAGTCGTTAGTAAACCTGTAGCTCATGTTTGGAAATGTCCTCTCATTTAACCACAGAAAAGTACTGCATCATTACAAAAGCAGATATTTGGATTTACACAAAGGCTGCACGCAGCAGAGGTAGAGCGCCGCTCACTGCGCCTCGAGGTCACCGAGTACAAACGGTCCCTGAATGAGATGAAGAAGGAGCTGGACAAGTCCCAGAACCTGCAGATGCAATTAAATGAGTTCAAGCACTCCGTAAGTAGATCTGGCTGAGTAAGCTAGGTTTGGACGCCTCTTTCTGTATCTCTTCCTTAACGGTGAGTGTTTGGTCAGTAGAAATAATCCAGAATCCCTTCAATAGGATTGTTTTGTTTTAAAATTTTCTGGTATTTATCTTTTCCAATTTTATTTTTTATTGAAAATAGATATTTTCATACAATATATGCTGTTTAGTTTCCTTTCTCCCAACTCCTCTTAGATTCTTCCTCTCTCCCCTTCCACCCAATTCTACCTCCTTCTTTCTCTCTTTCATTAGAAAACTGGCCATCTAAAAATTAACAATAAAAACGGACAAACCAGGATAGGACAAAACAAACATACAGAAAAATACCAGCCAAAGAAAAAGTACAAGAAACACATATAGACACAGAGAGACGCATGTTTGCACACACAGGAATCCTATAAAAACACAACACCAGAAACTATAATATACATGCAAAGGACCTGTAAGGTTAACAACAACAACAACAACAGCAACAACAAACCCTCTAAAAATGCCATTGAGTTTGTTTTGTTTTGGCCATTTGCTGCCGGGCATGGAGTCTGCCCTTAAGAGTGGATTATATACCCCGAATTTTTTCATTTTATGTATGTATGTATTATCACTGTGTGTGTGTGTGTGTGTGTGCACGTTTGTACCCCAGCATGAGTGTGGAAGTTAGAAGAAAACTTTTAGAAGTTGGTTCCCTCTTCTACCATGGGTTCTGGGAAGCAGCCTCACACCACCAGGCTTGCATGGCAACAGCTACTTTTACCTGCTAACCTGCCTTGTTTTTCCCGGATTGCCATTTTAAAGCATGTATTTTTATTTTAATTAAAACTTCTTTTTGTCCAACTGATACAAGCATGTGATAAACAAACCTAACAGCCCTAAAAGGTGTATGATGAAATGGGACAGTTAAGTAGACTTGCTTTTGCCTCAGAAAACATCTCTCTTAAAATACCTTCTATTGAGAAGCCTGCTGTTTGTGGAGGAGAGAAAAATCTTCTCTCTTGTATTTTGAATAATTTTTATTATTATACTTTATACACTATTATAATTTGAATACTAGTATTAGATTATTTAGTAATATTTAATATTATATATGCTCATGCTATAAATTTATTCTCAAATTTAATTCAAGCAAAACTTTCTCTTTCTGTGAGTTGCATAATTTCTGGGCCCTGGAGAAACTATTTTTGTGTTATTTGTCAGGAAATTGAGAGATTAAAAAGCTTCATTAAAATGGCAATAGTTTATGTTTTCTACATAATACAGTGAAGTAGACTTTATTCTACCATTCCTAGATTTTTTAAAGAATTCAAATCAGGTTGCGTTATGTTTGTGGTGAGTTACATGAGTCTACTTCAAATCCTCTTTCACAGTGGGGAGCTCTGACTCTTAAGTAACTACATGAAGAGCTAGAATGATGAAGAGTTCTGTGTGTCTCCCAGTTTCCACATGTCCTTCATGGAATGTACCTTTTGTGAATCATTTTTCTCTTTGCACTTCAGGATGACAATGTCAGGTGTCTTGTAACTGTGTCTTACTCACTTAAACGCCTTGAAGAAGGGATAGTCACATGGTCTGGCCTAGATCCCATGCACCTTTAAGGCATGGTGGCCTGTGTAGAGCTGTTGTTAGTTTTCCAGAGCGGTGTCCTGCCCTCCGAGTTGTCACAGTATTGGAAGTCATCTTTTATATCACAGTGTAGTTTCATTAGCGGGTGTTCTCCTAGGAATATCTTGAATTCTTCTCTGTGTCGGGTGAGAAAGCTGAACAAGTCCTCAGTTCAGTGCCGCTGTCTCCTCGCAGTGTGTGTAGGTAGGAAAACAAGGAAGGCAAATTTTGGTACTACCATGGCTGTGGGAAAATAAAACAAGACAGCATGAGAGTGGGAGCCTGGGTAGGAACTGCTGGAGAGAGGATACAGGGCCAGAGAGAGCCGAGGAACGGCACAGTGAACACAGATTCAGGCAATCATTTCAGTCCTTAAGGTTGTTTGAATATTTTTCCAGAATCATAATCTTTACAAAAGGTTTTTTATTTGGAAGCCAGGCGTGGTAACACATGCCTTTAATTTCAGTACTAGGGAGGCAGAGGCAGGCAGGTCTCTGTGAGTTCAAGGCCAGCCTGGTCTACAGAGCAAGTTGTAGGATAGCCAGGGCTACACAGGGAGACCCTGGCCTGAAAAACCAAACCAAACCAAACCAAAAACAAAACTTTATTTGGAATTTCAAATGGAATTTTTAGGATTTTGTTTGACAAAAAAGATAACTTTGAAAGTATGATTATTTTACTTTAAAAACAAAAGTAATAGTTTATTTTGACTTTTATTTTGAGTAAAACAAATTTTATGTTTTGTTTTATAATAAATTCTTAGAAATGGTTGCCTTTATATTATTTTGCAAATTTCTATTTATGTATAGGTATCTGTGTGAGTGTATGGCACGTGTGTCGAGGTATCTGTGGAGGCCAGGAGAGGGCATCAGGTCCCCTGGAACTGGAGTCCTTGGTGGTTGTGAGCCGTCCCCTTGTGGGTGCTTGAAACTGAACTCTGATCTAGAGCAGTCGGTGCTCTTAAGCCCAGAGCCATCTCTCCAGCCCCTTGCTATGATCTTTATGTTACCACAAACAGCTCTGATGAATAAATAAAATAGCACAGCAATACAATTGCTTGCAACCGATTTGTTTCTCTTCTTCTTAAAGAAGCTGATCACCCACGAGAAGTTTGAAAGTGCATGTGAAGAACTAAATAACGCACTGCTCCGGGAACAGCAGGCACAAATGCTGCTGAACGAACAGGCCCAGCAACTGCAGGAGCTGAATTACAGACTTGAGCTGCACTCCAGCGAGGAGGCTGACAAAAACCAGACTCTCGGAGAAGCTGTTAAGGTAGAGCATCTTTTGTATGATGAGTTATTTGTTGCTTGTGTGGATCCCGGTGTGCTTGTGTATGTCACGCATAGCTCCTGAACAGGGCATAGGGCCAAGGCTGTGAAGTCTTTCTCTGTAAATGGTTTGTAAGGATGGTGTGAGGTGTCATTCTGTCCTCATTTACAAGCCTTCATGGATACATCTAGAAAATGTAAAAGTGGGTTTTACCGACAGGTTGAAAACAAAGCACGTATTTTACTTTATTTTTTATTTTTTAAGTAATTTATTTTTATTTTATGTGCATTGGTGTTTTGCCTACATGTATGTCTGTGTGAGGGTATCAGATCTTGGAGTTATCGACCATTGTTAGCTGTCATGGGGGTGCTGGGAATTGAACCTGGGTCCTCTGGAAGAGCAGTCAGTGCTCTTAACTGCTGAGCCATCTCTCTAGCCTCCAAAGTAGGTATTTTAACAGTAATACTTTTTTAAAATGTATTTTTTATTGAAAATAATTTTTTCATATAATATATTCTGATCATTGTTTTCCTTCTGCCAACTCCTCCCCAATCCTTCCCATCTACCTACCAACCAACTCCACACCCTTTCTCTCTCTCTCTCTCTCTCTCTCTCTCTCTCTCTCTCTCTCTCTCTCTCTCTCTCTCTCTCTCTCTCTAGTTAGGGCTTTGTCTCCACCATTATTTGGTGACATCATTAGGTTTCTTTCATATATGCATATAATTTGAGAAGTTTCTACAGTAGTGGGTTTTCATTTGACCCCTCAAATGGCTCTCAGTGTTAGTTGGCCTTCCCCATATTCCATCTCTTACCCTTCTCTCCCTCTCCCCATTTAACCCCCCCTCTCCTGTCTCCCCACTCTCTCCATAACTACATATTCTACTTCTCCTTCCCTGGGAGGTCCCCCTAGTCCTTTCTATATTTAACCTCCGTGGTCATATGGATTGTAGCATGCCTATCAAAAGCTTAAGAGCTAGCATCCACATATAAGAGAATACACACAATACTTGTCTTTTGGGGATCTAGGTTACCTCACCCAGGATGACTTTTTCCTTTGATTTGGGATTCTTCTCTTTCATTCTATTCCCATTTTCTTAGATTTGGTCTTTTCATAATGTCCCAGATGTCATGGATATTTTGTGCCTGGATTATTTTAGATTTAACATTTTCTTTGACTAAGGTATGTAGATGTAACCAATCGTCTTATTAAGCTACAAAGGTATTCATTTCTTCTACCTTGTCTTCAATCCGAGATTCTCCCATGTTTTGTAATCTGTTGGTGAGGCTTACCTCTGGGGTTTTGTTTGACTTTCTAAGTTTTTCATTTCCAGTTTTGTTTTTGTTTGGGTTTCTTTTTTTTAAATGTCTTTTTTTTCCATTTTTATTTATTAAGAAATTTTCTACTCACTCTACATACCACCCACAGAATCTCACCTCCTCCCTCCTCCCACCCTCCAGCCCTCCCTACTAAGCCACCCCATATCCCCACATCCCCCAAATCAGGGTCTCCCATGGGGAGTCAGCAGAGCCCAGCACACTGAGCCTAGAAAGGTCTGAGCCCCTTCCCACTGCACCAAGGCTGTGCAAGGCATCACACCACAGGCACCAGGCTCTTGTTTGGGTTTCTTTAGTGACTCTATTTCTTTGTTACATTCTTCTTTCATGTCATGAATTGTTTTCACTATTTTATTCTACTGTTTGTGTTTTCACATACTTCATTAAGGGATTTATCCTGTCTTCTTCAAGGTCATCTTCTTTCCCACCTACCAGTTCCCAAATAACTGACACAGGCCTGGACTTAATATTAATTATAAATGCTTGGCTGATAGCTTAGGCTTGTTACTAACTAGCTCTTACAACTTAAATTAACCCATATTTCTTATCTAAGTTCTACCATGTGGTGAATGGCTTGTTACCTCATTTTGTACACATCCTGTTACCTCTGCTTCTGACTGGCGACTCCCGAGACTCCACCCTTTTTCTTTCCAGTGCCCTCCTAGTCTGGCTCTCCCTCCCAATCTCTTCCTTCCCAGCTATAGGCCAGTCATCTTTGTTAACCAATGAGAGTAATACATATTTACAGTGTACAAAGATTGATCCACAGCAGTCCTTGAACATATTCATGATTGTTTTGAAGTCCTTGTTTTGAGCTTCAGCTGTTATTATACTTCTCAGGACCTACTGTATAAGTTGGGTTACTGGTTTATGATGGAGGCATATTGTCTTGGCTGTTAATTTTTGTGTATTTTGAGCTGGTGTCTAGTCATCTGGAGTTAGGATGACTGAGGTGATTCTAGGAGTTGATGTCTGGTCTTGTCTTTGGTGAGTGGGTATTCTGTTCCTTAGTTTCTGTTGCTCTCCCTGGATCTTAGGAAAATGTGATAGAGAATGCTTCTTCAGGTTGGTGAATGGCAGAGAGGGATAGAGATGGACTAGGAGAAAAGACTGAGAGGGCCTTCAGGAAAGTACTTTGGGGATCCTGTCCACACCAAGAGCTGGAGTCTCCAGGGAATGGAGATGTGATAGGAGGAGAAGCTTCTACAAGTACATTGCAGTGAAACTAAGAATAATCTGGAGATACAGGGATGAAAGGGCCAAGGGGACTGTAGGTCTGTACCAAGAGTAAGAGTTGGGGGTCTCTAGTGAATGGAGTTGAGGTGGGAGGAGGGGCCCTGGAAGTGGGTTGATACAGGGCTGAGAGTGAGACTGGAGATACTGTAATGGGGGACGGGAAGGAGAGTCCCAGCCTGTTGTGGCCACTGGGGTCCAGGTAGATAGTGTTTCTAGGCATCAGAGGTGGCAGAAAGAAACAGGGATGGGCTAGAGGGGAAGGCTGAGAGGGTCCACACCAGGGTTTGGAGGAGTCTCCAGGTATGGAGGTAGGGTGGGAGGAGCAGCACCTGTAAGTAGGCTGCTGCAGGGTGGCTGGTGAGACTGGAGATGTCATGGAGGACAAGAAGGAGAGTGAACATTCCCCACCCTAGTCTCAGCTTGCTGTAGCCTCTTGGGGGTCTCATGTAGAGATTGTCTCTAGGTAGTAACGGCTGACACAGCGGAATGGGAATGGGCTCTCGGGAGGGGAGGGGACTGAGAGGGTCCACAGGAAGGAGCAAGGCCAGGTAGAGTCCCCAGTAATGGTTTTATGAATCGGATTCTTTTGGATATATGTAACGTTTCCCTTTCTTCCTTTTCGATTGGCAACATTTATATATTTAGGGTTGGAAAGCTTGGGTTGTGTGGCAGAACTTCCCCTAGGAAGATGCAGCACACAGGTCTCCTCACCTCACCCCAGATAGAGAAGCCAGGACAGACCAAAGTACGGATACTACCGTCCAACTTGGTGAACCAGTGAGGTTTTTAAGGGTTATTTTCAGTAATATGGGTAGGGGTTACTTAAACAGGAGCAGAAACAAGTCAAAGACAGCTGCATCACCAAGGCCCTTCAGAGACCATGTGAATTCTGTTAGCATCTGCTCTTAACATTGCATACAATAGCTAAGGTAGAGTTTTCTAAGATTTAATTATGCTAAGGAGTTTTCAGGTAATACCTCATTTAATCCTCTGTGATTTTTTTATGTGTGATTTCTTAATTAGGGTTAATTCCTAGATGAGGAATTACTTGGTCAAAGGCCACAAACTATTTTATTTTTGAGACAGAGTCATGCTGTATAGTCCAAACTGACCTTGGAGTCACGATCCCCATGTGTAGTGTGTTAGCCTTCCAACTTCTAAGATCACAGGCAATGCCGCCACACCCGGCTTCCCACAGACATTTGAAAGTGTGCATATTACCAGTTGGCTCACAGCAAGTTCTTAACTAATTCATTAGCTCCTAGATGTTTGAGAACTGTATGTTTGCCCAACCTGGCAGTTTCTATTTACAGAATTTTTGCTAATGTAATACATGTTTGTTATTTTAATTTGTATTTCTTTGATTATTAATCAAGGTCAGCATTTTAACAAATATACTGATCATTAAATATGTTTGTGCTTCCTGTCCTATAAATAGGTAACATAGTTAGCAGGGTCATGTGGGAGTATTTCTGTAAATGCTGGCACTTGTGTTTAGATACCATATCTTCCAGATGATAGAGTTGCTTGTGTTAGTTTCTTTAAAATATGAGTAGCTTAAATATTGTTGTCAGGAGTGGAAAATTGTTTAATTACTCTCTCTTAATTAGAACTAGCAGGTGGTAATGTAAAAATGTTCTCTTGTGGGAGGTAGCATGGTTCAGTGGAAAAAAAAGCTGGCCTTGGCACAAGGCTTCTCTATTCAAATCCCAGTTCTGTCGCTTGAGCAAACGACTTAACCTTCTCAGCCTTACTTCCCTGTGCAGAGATAGGGCTAATGAAACCCACGGCTCAGGGTTTTCATGAGACTAAATGAAGACACTATTCGAAAGCAATTATATGCTTGATAAATATTCTTCTGTGGCTTTCATAAGAACTTTCCTATTATGCAGAGACTGTATAAATGATACAGGACTTGAAAATTAACCCAAAAATGTTTTCAAGAATCCCTAAAGATATCTTCACCCCTAGAAAGCAAAAAGAAAAAGAGAAAATAGATAGGAGATAGATCATCGAATCTACTCTGAGAAAAAAGATAAAGAAATAATAGGATAAATAGGTAGATCACTGAATCTACACTGAAAAGAAAAAGGGGAAGATATAAAAATGGCAAAAGGTAAACTACTGAATCTATTATGAAAAGAAAAAAGAGAGAATATGGATATGATAAGATAAAAAGGGAGGTTATGGAATCTACTTTTAAAAAGGAACTGCTTGTTTTAAATAAGATAAGTAATGAAAATTTTTTTGGTCTGAGTTTATCAGATGTTACTGGACTGGACATTGTTAATATATATAATGGCGTTTTTATCTGAATCTGTCAAATGTTAATGGACTAGACATCATTAATGTAATCTTGACTGTGTATATTGTATATACTTATTGGATATAATTTTTCTTGTATTAGTTATAAGCTTTTTTAAAATTTTAGACAAAAAAGGGGAAATGTGGTGGTATTGTGTTCCCCAAAATATTGTGTACCCTAATAAATTTATCTGGGGTCAGAGAACAGACAGCCACTAGATACAAAGGCTAGAAAATGGTGGCACTCACACCTTTAATCCTAGCATTCCAGAGATAGAAATCCCTCTGGATCTTTGTGAGTTCAAGGCCACATTGGAAATGGCCAGGCGTGGTGACACACGCCTTTAATCCCAGGGAGTGGTGGTAGAAAGCAGAAAGGTATATAAGGCGTTGAGGACCAGAAATAAGAAGCATTTGGCTGGTTAAGCTTTCAGGCTTTCGAGCACAGTTCAGCTGGGATTCATTCTGGATGAGGACTCAGAGGCCTCCAGTCTGAGGAAACAAGACCAGCTGAGAAGTTGGCCAGGTGAGGTTAGCTGTGGCTTGTTCTGTCTCTCTGACCATCCAGCATTTCACCCCAATAACTGGCCCTGGGTTTGATTTTATTGATAAGACTCTCTAAGATTCCTGCTATGAGACTTTAAAACAATAAGATTTATAGGTTCGTATTTATAAAATAAAACACATTCATGAATAGAAGATACAGAAAATAGAGAAGAGTAAAAATGCTACCCATGATTTTTTATCTGAAACAGCCACACTTAGGGATTTTAGTTTTAGTGATTTCTTTACATTTACATATTTATTGATTAATTGTGTGTGTGTGTGTGTGTGTGTGTGTGTGTGTGTGTGTGTGAGAGAGAGAGAGAGAGAGAGAGAGAGACATGATGGAAGGAAAGAATAACTCCCACAAATTGTCCTCTAACCTGCACATTCATGAAGTGGCATGTGTATGTATGTATGTATGTATGTATGCCTACACACAATAAATAAATGTAAAAGAAGGAGGAAATCTGCCTTTGGTTTTTAGTTTATAATCCTTAACAAGTTAAGGGAGTTTTATTCCTAGATTACACTTATTTAAGGAAAATGAATTGATATTGGATATTGAAAAATATATTCTAAACACCCATTGAGATGATTATATTGTTTTTCTTTCCCACTATATTAAGCTATGTTAGATTATATCAGGCACTGGCAAACTATGACCTGTGAACAAGCTAAAGATTTTTTGATATATGTGATAAATTGCAAACAAGTAAACATAAAACAACAGAAAAAGTAATAAAGCCTGTACATGGCACAGTCATACATGGAGTGATATCTCGGTCCTTTCTTTGGCTGCTGTAACAGAATACCACAGACTTGGTAATTCATACAAACAGAAATGTATTTCTCCCTGTTCTGGAGGGTGCAAGAACACCATCAAGGTCCTGGCATCTAGTGAAGGCCTTTCTGCATCATCCTGCTGCAGACAGCTGAGTGCAGGACAGCATGGGTGCCTGAGAGAGGGACCGTAGCTAAACTTACCCTTTTATAAGGAGCCCACTTCCATAACGCCTAACCTGTTCCCTCAATAATGACATCAATCCATCTGTGAGGGTAGAATCTTCATGACCCCATACCTTTAAAGGGTTTCAGTGTTTCAACATGGGTGCATTGGAAATCAGTTTTCTAACACATTTAAATCATGGTAAGTGGAAGCTATATACTGTATAACATGTGAACTTTGTGGTAAACAACCAAGCTTAAAGAGAGCAGATATTTCAGTACTAGAAATAAATATGAAGGAATGGAAGTCTAAATAGCTCATTGTAGATCGGTTGGAGGCTAGAGTTGATAATCAGAACGGGAAAATTTGGGCCTTGTAGCTTGTAACTTTGAGAACATCTGCTTGTTTGAAGCTGGGAGTCAGGAAGGGCTACTGTGAAATAGATACTAGAGAATACGTCTACTAGACACATGGCAACATGGGAGCTATTTTGGAGAGTAGGTAGGAAAATGTTACTAAAGAGCAGAAACCTCAAGCTCTTCACACATGAATATAGAATCTTAGTGTATACACCTGTTATGATTCAATTTAGCTGAGAAAGTATCTTGAAAATGGTCTAGTTTTTGTAGAACCAATATTCTTATAGAAAGAGCTTGCAAATCATTCAGCAAGGATGTTACTGTAGGGTAGAGGACACATGGAAGGCTTTGGGGGAGTTCAGCATTACAATTCATATGATTGTACATCAACTAAGAAAATTTGTACCTCAGGTGGTACAAATATAAAATGTGCTAAAGTCAAGTATTTAAATGTTTAAAATGTAACAATAATCTTCTTACGTTAATTAATTATCAGGTATTGAAAAACCTAGGAAAATAAAGACCATTCACTTCCATCGATACTTTTGGTTTCTGTGGCTGGTGCCATTCTTGGACTTGGTTTACCTGGATATCCATTTCACTGTCCCAAAATGAGTTGATTTCCCTGTGTTACTTTGTTATAATTTGATGGTTTAGTGTATATATGATGTTGCATAATGTGTTAAAAATAAATGGACTATAAATAATATGCTGATAGGATTGGGAAATAAGAGTAAATGAGGCTATAAAGGGTACTCATGAAATGGCAATAATTTTAGCTTTTCCTGCTAGCCTGTCTGTGGCCCTTCATGACTCCCCTAGGACCATCAAAACCTTCAGCTTTCTACTAGGCTTTCTACTGGCTCTACTTGACTTGGGTTCTTGGACCCATAGCTGCCACACTTGGGTAGGACCCATATTGGAGAAACAGCAACCAAAGAATGGAACACCCACCCATTAAAGGTGAGACCAGATATTTATATCAAGAAACACTTCAAACATTGTAACTCCAGATGCCTAGATCCCAGTGCAAAAATATAAATGTGGGCCATCAATTCAATATGCTTCCAGAAACTAGCAACTCTATAATATTAAGCCCAGAAAAAAAAATTTAGCTGAAATACAATACAAGGACTTCCCACTAGCAATTATGAATATGTTCAAGGACCTTAAAGAGGACATGAATAAATGATCATGAAAACATATGCAGTTGAAATAAATAATGAAAACAATCCACAACATGAGAATTTATGCTAGGAATTATGCTGCTCTTGTAAAGTGATTGTAGTAGATTATCTTCTGAGATCCACGACCTCACTCATCCTGGGTAGTTGGCTGTGTTTCTAGTACCAGAGATGATTTGCCTCCTCCCGAGTATGCCTTAACTACAATTAGATATCTGTTGATGATCACAAAGATGTGAGTACCACTACTGCACCTTTAGGGAGACTTTGCCATGCTGGTCATTGTAATAATTCACTGGCAGCATAGCTTGTTAGGACTATTGGTTGCTTCCCTTCCTTAAAACTTACTTAGTACTTTCTGGAACTCTGAAAGCTATACTGTAGGAAGGAGGCTTTCAGATTAGATCCAGCTTGAATGTTCTGAGTCCTGTGCTCAAAGTGTGTGGTGTTTTCAGCAATAGGGGATGACCTTCAACCTCCAAAAGGCAAACAAGGGCAACAACAAAATCCTGTACTGTTTTCGGAGTCATTTGGACTAAACAGCACAAGTTGAGGTTTCTCGTGCTGGGTACCAGGGGAGGTGTTGTTGGGCTGTGGCTCTAGTGAGAGCATTTCAGCTCAAGTGGAATAATTTCATTAAGAATATATGCACACACACATATATTATGTGTAATTTTACTGAATAATAAAACAACCTGATCCCTTGCGGCTTTATTAAATGTCCTTGGTATTATTTGTCTCTCTTTGCCCATTTCCTTCTGTACTGACCTCCTCCTTCCTCTGCAGTTACAGCCCCTTCCATTTTGTCTCATTTCACGCATTTTCTCACTGGATTCCGCTACTCCTCTCTTTAGTGTCCCTCACAGTCACTTTCCACTTTCCTGTTTTCCTTTTCTGACCAGCACAGGAAAGGTTTGAGGAAGGTCATGGACATGGAGGTGCTGGAGGAGGACAGTGAAGGGGGAAATGATGTAATTATATTTTAATTAAAAAATTCAATAAAAGAACAATTCCTTCTTATGTACTTTTTCTCTGATGCTATTTCCTCTGAGTAGTTAAATCATTGCCAGGATTCCAGCGTGGCTTGGAATACTGTTCAGAGAGCATCATTATGTACATGGCTTTGAGACTTCAGGCTAGCTGGATGTTAAAATTTTTCCTTTTTTCTAGGATACTCAGACTTGAATGATAGTGATCTGTTTATTATTCTTAGAGAAGTAATATTAATTGAATAAATTGAATAAATTTGATTTTTTTCTCTGTTCCACTTAACTCTTTCAAAATTACTCTTTTGGTATGAATTAAATTGAGTGTTTCTTCCCCTTCTATGCCTGAATTTCAGAGAATACTTTTCTTGCTTATGATGTTAGAAATACAACTTCTAGTGTGCCGTGTTAGAATTCAGATTGCTAAAGCTTTTTGCCTTAAAATACCAATGATATGATTGACAGCTTAAAAACACAAAGAGTGAAGAGATTTGGCAGTAGGCTGGTCAGCCATCCTGCTATGAATTCAGAGAATATTTATTTGATGACACAGAGGTAAGGTGGCCATCATCCCTGTGGATAATTACCTCGCGTGTAGTAAATATAAGTTGTAAATAGTATCATGGTGTGAGTGTGAAATAGTCCCTAAAGGCACACGTGTTTGAACACTTGGCTTCTGTGGATCTTTTAGGCCTTTATGTTTCATATTCAGTTCTTTTGTTTTAGATTTGTAAAATCTGAGTTTCTCTTTATGATTTCTACTGAGATGTTTTATTGCCATCTTTTACTTTTTGTTGCTTTATATAGCATTTAAAAAAATAGTTGGTTTCTTCTTAAGTTGTAGTCTGCCACTCTGTATTTAACACACAGTGGACAAATACATTCTCCTCCTCAGTTCCTGAATACTCTCACTCTCGTTTTTTGAGATGCCTTTATCTATGCCACCTTTCCCATATGTTTCTGTTGATCTTCTTTTGTGTTGGATGGTATGGAGATTTTATTCCAGAAAACCAACCATAGAAATATTTGTGGTCCCACAAGAGCTTCCATAACTTTGCAACTTCCTTTCATTACACACAATCTATTTCCCTTTCTTTGAATTTTTGTGTGTTTTAATAAAATACCCCCAGCATGACTTTTGAGAATTTATTGAAAAAGCTTAATTCATATTCTCACTATTTGACCTCCTTCCCCTTTTCCATTCCTCTCCTTCCATCCTTCTCTTCTCCCATCTTTCTCTTCTCTGTTAGGATATAGCTATAATTCTCTGAGAATGCCTGGGTCACACACACAGTGAACTATGAATGCATGTGTTCAGCTAATAGCCGAGCTAAGGTCTAATGCAACAAACTACCAACAACATCCAGATGTGTGAGTACACCTTCAGATGACTGTGCACTCTGGCCTTCAGCCAAGCTGCATGTACCAGGGAGCAGAGTATAGCAGTCTCTGTATGCTGTGCCCTGTGTCCTGATGGATAGAATGTACATGACCCCAACAAACACTAGTTTGGCACCATTACATTTTGAAGTAATTTGTTACATAGATCTAGTAACTGGAACCATGGTTTTCATCAAATTTATTGAAAGGTTTGTTTGGGCATTCACACTTGAGAATGAAGGGAAAGGAAAGCTAATTAAGGGTCCTGTGTATGGAGGCAAGTCTTGGTGACTGGTTTGCTTTAGAGTGAATGGGCTGGCTGTGAGTTTGCTTGTAAGCTGTGAGTGACCCCTAATGGGTGTGCAAGTCTCCCCCTTTGCACTAGCATTTGGCGCTAGTTACTTTTTTTTTTATCCCTGGGAGAACTCTTCCTTCATTCTTTTGGTTCTTGTTTGTTCTGTGGTATAAAGCCACCCTCAACCCCCACAAGTTCATGTGTTTGCGGGGAGTTCTCTGTGATTGGTGGGATGACAAATAGGTGGCTAACCTTTCAATTCATTTTTGTTTCCTGTACCTTGATTTACTCCTGTCTTATGCTGTATCCTTGTTTTCAAACTGTTCTAGATAGAAAGTTTTCTCTTTCTGTATAAATCTTCAGCATATACTCCAGTTTGAAGATAATTTCCCTGCTTCTGACATAGAGTTTGGTACAGAGAGGCAGTGTCCATTGTCCACTTGAACTGGACTTCAGACCTTCTTAAATTAGTTTCTGAATTACAAATGTTTGTTTAATTAAAATTGTATTATGTATGTATGTATGTATGTATGTATGTATGTATGTATGCCATGTTATGTGTGTCCATAGAAGCCAGAAGAAGGGCATCAGATCTGAGTCAAAGATTATGATTTGAGTTTTCATTTAATTTGGGGTGATCATAAATTTGAATTTGAGTATATAGTTGGTGATTGTAGTAAAATGTGAAAAAGGTAATAAATGTCCTGAGGGCATGAAGGAAGGATCAGATATATCTGGGAAGTCTGAGGATGAGGAGGATGTGAAGAAAACAGAATTGAGGGAAATCTCATAGATGCTAAGAATTCATGGAGACTGCTCAGGAATGTCTTATAACCAGAGATTGTAAATAACAGGTTTGAATTTATTGGAATGTTGTTAAAAGGTTTCTGTTTATTATATAGTCTTATTTTATATGCAGAAACTCTAAAAGAGAATTAGTTTTCAAAAGAAAGACTTTAAGAACAGAGCTGTTCCTGAAGTGGGAGAAACAAGCATTTGCATCTGTTAAGTAGGATGCAGAAGAAAGGGCTTAGAAGTGAGGAGAGCTGCAGAAGCCCAAAGAATATTTGTAAAAAACTATAGGTTGCTGCTGGTTAAATTTTAAAACACAATTTCTTTTAAAATCACTGAGCAGGTAAGAGAATTAGTCTCTTTAGCTACACATGGATCCGTAGTTTACAGGTGGACTTTCTTCTCTTGATTGGCTGCAGAAGAAACTGGGAACCGCACCCTGCTGTTCAGAGCATTGGCACTACAAGGAGAACCATGGGACTAAAGATCAGATTTCATGTGACAAATAATGGGAAGCATTTTTGTTTACCAAGTGTCTGCTTTCTGATGGATGAGTACCTCCAATATATTATTGTTTACAGTATTCACATGGACAGATCATGTAGGCAGAAGAATTTTATTTTCTAGGCTAGGAAGCTAAGTGAGACAGGGATTTTTAGTAGTTTGACCAAGTTCTCTCTGCTTGTAAATATTAGAATAGGGACATGTATTCAAATGTGTGCACTCTAAGTTGCCTACTCTGTTTATTACATTCATTTAATCATTCATGTGTGGATGGAAAGAGAAAGTAGTAGATATGCATTTTTTTTTTCTCTTGAGAAATTAGCCAGAAAAAGGATTCATGATCACCTGAAGGAGCACTGTGGTCAGGTGCAGCTTGAGGAAATTAAGAGCACTGTATTATGCCTAGAGTGAAAGTACATCCTGAAATGTACTAAAATGCTGAGAGAGAGATGACAAGAAAGTCGAAGATTTGGGCTTGGATATGGGATATGAAAGTTACCTACTATATATAGTAAGGTCTAACACACTGAAATGTAAGGTGCTATAAGTCTGTCTATAATATGTTTTCTCTGGTGAATATCTAAACATTCGCTTCAAAACTCTAGAAAAGAGATTCGTGGGATGCATGCCAAAATGGAACTCTGTGTCGTGATAACAGCAGATATGGAATGAGTGAGACTGTGCAGTCCTGAGATCATCAAGGGTCGTACTTGCTGCCTGCTTTACTGGGCTGAGGGCTGCCACCCGGGGGCCTTCCACACTTACCACACCAGCGCCTCTCACCAGCCCTGCCCCCGGGTGCCCTTCCACACTTTATCACACCAGTGCCTGTCAGCAGCCCTGCCCCCGGGTGCCCTTCCACACTTTATCACACCAGTGCCTCTCACCAGCCCTGCCCCCGGGTGCCCTTCCACACTTTATCACACCAGTGCCTCTCACCAGCCCTGCCACCGGGTGCCCTTCCACACTTTATCACACCAGCGCCTCTCACCAGCCCTGGGTGCCCTTACACACTTTATCACACCAGCGCCTCTCACCAGCCCTACCCCCGGGTGCCCTTCCACACTTTATCACACCAGTGCCTCTCACCAGCCCTGCCACCGGGTGCCCTTCCACACTTTATCACACCAGCGCCTCTCACCAGCCCTGCCCCCTGGGTTCCCTTCCACACTTTATCACACCAGTGCCTCTCACCAGCCCTGCCACCGGGTGCCCTTACACACTTTATCACACCAGCGCCTCTCACCAGCCCTGCCACCGGGTGCCCTTACACACTTTATCACACCAGCGCCTCTCACCAGCCCTGCCCCCGGGTGCCCTTCCACACTTTATCACACAGTGCCTGTCAGCAGCGTCAGGACTCCAGTGAGAGCCTCTCTGGAGGGCTGCTAGACAGTTTGTGTGTTTCCTAAGTTACCAAGACTCAGAGAAGATCTAGTTTAAGCTAAAAATCTTACAAGAAAGTGTTTTTGTTGCTGTAAGGGGCAAGACACGAAAGACTCAGTAGCTCTAGGGTTTCCTGTTGAGATTTACGTTAGCCCTAAACACGCCATATATGCTGTGTCCGACAAAGGTTTGTTGTGAACAGTCTCAGCAGTTTTTATTTCTTTATTTTTTTGGTTTTTCAAGACAGGGTTTCTCTGTGTAGCCCTGGCTGTCCTAGATCTCGCTCTGTAGACCAGGCTGGCCTCAAACTCACAGAGATCCTCCTGGCTCTGCCTCCTGAATGCTGGGATTAAAGGCATGCGCCGCCGCCGCCGCCGCCGCCACCACCGGGCATCTCAACAGTATTATAACTGTTACTTCAGTGAGAAAAGCGAACAGGGTGTCTTTTTCTGAGTTCTTTGTTACTGTTTCCTGCTTATTAAAAGAAAAGCATACTGAAAAATAGACTTTCCCCAAACAAACAAAAACGGCACACAGCTATCTGGACCAGGCCATTCGGTTCTGGTGGTTGTAAAGATCTCACTGAAGAAAGAAAGTTGAGGGGCCAGGAGTTATACATTCTCATCCAGTGTCATTATCTTTCTCAGGGACCCAGTACACCCAGGCTTTGACCACAATTGCAGTTTTTTCTTTGAAGTTTGGATTCTCTTTTCATTTCTAGGGATTAACACGTGAAGCCACTGTGGACGCGAGGCCAGTCAAGCCTGTTGCTGTTGTATATGTTTGCAGTTTGTACAAGGCAGATATCAAACACTGTTTAAGAATTGTGTGGAATCTTGAGTACTTAGAAATTGAACAGAGATCCTGTTGAGGAAATCCTTTAATATTTAGGATTCATTATAGTCTAAGTGAGTTCTTTCCCATTGTTTTACAATTTGCTGTTTTCTACCTCTGCCTTAATATTTTTAAATTTAAAATCATTTAAAATATACTTTATGTATAGCAATACAGTTTACATATTAAATGATACTATAATAGTCATTTAGCATAGTTTTACACAGCAGGAAAAAGGGAAATATCATAATTTTTTTGATTACAAAACTGTATTTGGCAAATATTTTTAGCAATATTGAAGGCTAAATGTGAAGAAAATTGTAAGATCCTGTAGAAGGAGAGAGCCCTCTAGGAATGCGGTAGTGTCTGAGAATTAAATGCTACTCGGCATTTTCCTTAATCTTCTATTTCTATTAACTTATGAAACCTGGAACTGGAGGCTTAGTGGTATTATTTCTACATTGTAATTATACTAATAAACATCTTTGGCCATGACCTTGGAATCTATAGTTCAGAAGAAAAGATTTATTGACTTATGTTTTGGAAGAAAAATGGGACTCTTGTATAAATAGTTGCCCGTTACACACACATACCTTAATACAGTGTATTCCAGTTAGGTTTCAGCCTTGTTTTCTGATTTTCTCTCAGAAATAGAGAAGGTTCTTATAAAATCCTGATTCCCGAGAGATCTTTGTTATATTATTGAGTCAACTACAAAGTAACCACTTTACCTTGAAACGTGCAAAAGCAATCAATAGGCCTACAAAACTGCCTTTAAAGATGTTTGAAATCATATTTTCCAGGTAGTCTGAATGTCAGTGTATAGGACTTCTCTGACTAGCTTGTCTATGCTTGCTCCCTCCCTCCTTCCTCCTCGGTTATTTTTTCTACTATAAAAGTCCTCTAGAGTTAGAAGTATTAGCGTATTTTGGGCTTTGAGTTCTTCTTTGTCCCTGGCCTGGACCTCTCATGTTTGCCCTGCTTTCTGTAAAGAAATCCCATGTTCCTTAGGAAATCTCTAGTCAGCTTTCCCTAGGATCTAGAAGTATTTTCATTTTTTAAACTTTTGATTGTGAAATGTAATAAGCCCAATGGGTCTATGCTGGGCTTCCATGTGTTTTTGCCAACTTCTCAGATCCTTTCTTCAGTTGGACGGACTTAGCTGTGGCTGGCATTTGACCTCTGAATGCCAGCCATCTTTTAATGAAGTTATATTTTAATTGGAATTATACATTTCTGTCTGAACATCAGAGTTTTCAAGTTTCTGTAAATGATATGGTTTTACCTTATTGCCACAAATAATCTATAAGATTGAATTTCATTTTTCATTTTTTAAAAAGAATTTTCTGTGACTAATAGAATTAATGATATGCTAAAATATTTTATATATTATGAATATGTATTTTTTTCGAGACAGGGTTTCTCTGTGTAGTTTTGGTTCCTGTCCTGGATCTCACTCTGTGGACCAGGCTAGCCTTGAACTCACAGAGATCTGCCTGACTCTGCTTCCCGAGTGCTGGGATTAAAGGCCTGTGCCACCACTGCCTGCCATGAATATGCAATAATAACTTCTATTATCTTGCATTTGCTTAGTGGTTTGTTTTATCTTCAACCATAGTAGAGTCTCTTTGTAAACTTACAACTTTGAGGTCAAAGCTTCAGAGACCATGTAAATTCTGTTAGCATCTGTTCTTAACATTACATATAGTAACTAAGATAGATTATCTAAGATTTAATTATGCTAAGTAATTTTCAGGTAATATCTCATTTAATCCTTAAAATAATTTCGGGACAAACAGTGTCACCTATAGTTTTAGGATGAAAAACCAAAACACAGACTATGCAACCTCAGGTTGCAGAGCTAGGACCTGACCAAAGAGATGTTTATTGAGGAAGATAATATTTTTCTCTGTTATAAAATTATTTTTTTCAAATGAACTGAGAAGTGACTCAAATAATATGGTTTAATTTAAATAGTCTACTGCTGATTATGAAGGTATTTCATGTTTTAAAATTTGATTTACTTATTTTGTATGTGTAGGTGTTTTGTCTGCATGCATCTCTGTGTACACGTGTACCTGGTACCCACAGAGGCCAGAAGAGGGTGTTGGAGCCCCTGGGACTGGAGTTACAGACATTTGGCTGTGAGCCACCATGTGGGTGTTGGGACTCAAACCTGGGTCCTCTGTAGGAGTAGTGTTCTTAATCCCTGAACCATCTTTCCAGCCCCTAATTTTAAATTAGAAACCACTACATTGCAAGGTAATGGATTAATGAAAGTTTAGTCACTATCTAAATATAATTGTCTTAGTTCTCATTAATTAATTAATTAATTAAGACTCGGCAATTATTGTTTTATCTACTTATTTATTTAGTTTTGAGATAGTCTCATGCTGAAGACCACACTGGCCTGGAATTTGCTGTATAGTGAGTGCTGGCCTTGAATTTAAGGGGATTCTGTCCTAGTCTCTTGAGTGCTAGAATTACAAGTCTTTTTTTTTTTTTTTTTGGTTTTTCAAGACAGGGTTTCTCTGTGTAGCTTTGCGCCTTTCCTGGGACTCACTTGGTCACCCCAGGCTGGCCTCGAACTCACAGAGATCCACCTGGCTCTGCCTCCCGAGTGCTGGGATTAAAGGCGTGCACCACCACCGCCCGGCTTTTTTTTTTTTTTTTTTTTTTTTTTTAAGGATTTATTTATTTATTATGTATACAGTGTTCTGTTTGCATATATCCCTGCAGGCCAGAAGAGGGAGCCAGATCTCATTACAGATGGATGTGAGCCACCATATGGGTGCTGGGAATTGAACTCAGGACCTCTGGAAGAACAGCCAGTGTTCTTAACCTCTGAGCCATCTCTCCAGCCCCTAGAATTACAAGTCTTAACCACCAATGCCCAGCCTTAGTGATAGTTTTGTCTCAGAAATACTTCATTTAATTGTAGTCCATTATTGTAACTTTAGAACATTGCATTTCTAAATGGAATTGGTATAAATTTAAGTATCTCAGACTTTTGAGTAATTATCCAATTATATGTTCATAATTCTAACATGATTAAATGACAATGTTTAATTCATCTTAGAGGTAATTTTACCTCTATGTGGAGCTACATATTCTAAATAATTATACTTCTCTGTTTCTAGGAAAAACTTAATTAACATCCTCAGGTTTTATTTGGAAGTTTAGGCACACTGCACCATGGTCTCACTCCTTGAGGAGCTGCTGACTAATCTTAGCAAACGGAGATTGCAGCATTTTAAACATTAAGTAGTTATACAGTGAATATGACTTCAATACTTTGAGCTTTGAACACTGGAAAGAATTATTGTTTCTTTTATTTCCAGAAAATACCATGCAAATATAAGGAATTTCAAAAAATTATATTAAAAAATACAGGATAGGGGCTGTAATAAAAGTTATGTAATTATTTACTAAACTTCTGTGTGGTTGAAGACTTTTTAAAAAACATTTATTTATTTTATGTATATGAGTGACCTGTCTTCATGCACACTGGAAGAGGGAATCAGATCCCATAACAGATGGTTGTGAGCCACCATGTGGATGCTGGGAATTGAACTCAGGACCTCTGGAAGAATAGCCAGTGCTCTTAACCATTGAGCTATTTCTCCAGCCCCTAGTTGAAGACTCTTAAGTGAGTTTTCATTACCATTATTATGATGTTCTATACAGGAATGTAAAATTTTGTGATAAAAGTTGAGGTTGGCAAAACTGTGTTTAATATACTTTCAGTTACACAAAGTTTACACATGCTGTATTGAAATTACTAGGAATAAAGGGGTACCTCTATGATGACTTTGCTATATACATCTAATTTTAAATGCATGCATTTAATGTACATAGTGCAATGTGTATGTCATACATGTGTTTAAAATACAGTATTATGCTTTATACTCATGCTATAATTTTAAGAAGGCAAAGAAAAACTTCCTATATATGCTTTCTATTTATATCTTTATGGATAAAAATTCTTGAAAATATTGGCCGGGTGGTGATGGCACACACCTTTAATCCTAGCACTCGGGAGGCAGAGTCAGGCGGATCTCTGTGAGTTTGAGGCCAGCCTGGTCTATAGAACAAGATCCAGGACAGACACCAAAGCTACACAGTGAAACCCCGTCTCGAAAAACCAAAAAAAAAATATTATTGCATGTATTAAATATAAGTTAAGAGAGATTTGGAAAAGCATGCTCTTTATGAATTGTAGCTGAACACATAAATTTATTTTGACTATTAGTGTACATGGTCAATGTTTTTGTGTAGAATAGCAGTAAGATCATATATATGTCTTTATACTACCTTGTCTCAAGTGAGTTACAATTTTTTTGTTTGTTTTTCAAGACAGGGTTTCTCTGTGTATTCCTGGCTGTCCTGGAACTCATTCTGTAGACCAGGCTGGCCTCAAACTCAGAGATCTGTCTGCCTCTGCCTCTTGAGTGCTGAGATTAAAGGTGTGCCCCACAACCACACAGCAGGCTTACTACAATTTTTACTATTTAATTAAAACTCATTTCTTTTCTTGATGATCCATTATTAAATCAGCCTAGAAACTGATTTTCTTTTTTTATTTTATAAGTTAATTTAATTTTACATATCAGAGATGGATTCCCCTGTCCTCCCTTCTCCTCTCCCCCTCCCCCCACCCCATCTCCTATTCCCATCTCCTCCAGGAACAAGGACTCCCCTGGGGATTCAGCTCAGCCTGGTAGATTCAGTGGAGGCAGGTCCAGTCCCTTCCTCTCTTCACCCAGGCTGAGCAAAGTGTCACAGCGTAGGGCCCAGGTTCCAACAAGCCAGCCCGTGCATTAAGGACAGGTCTTGGCTCCACTGCCTCGGGGCCTCCCAAGCAGTTCAAGCTAGTCAACTGTCTCATTTATCCAGAGGGCCTGATCCAGTTGGGGGCTCCTCAGCTATTGGTTCATAGTTCATGTGTTTCCACTAGTTTGGCTATTTGTCCCTGTGCTTTTTCCAATCATGGTCTCAACAACTCTCGCTGATTGGACTCCTGGAGCTCCACCTGGGGCTTGGCTGTGGATCTCTGCATCTGCCTCCACCAGTCATTGGATGAGAGTTCTAGCATGACAGTTAGGGTGTTCCGCCATCCGATCATCAGAGTAGGTCAGTTTGGGCTTACTCTTGACCATTGCCAGTAGTCTACAGTGGAGGTATCTGTGGATTTCTGGGGACCTCTCTAGCACTTTGCTTCTTCCTATTCCCATGGGGTCTTCATTTATCACGGTCTCTTTTTCCTTGTTCTCCCTCTCTGTTCTTGATCCAGCTGGGATCTCCTGCTAGAAACTGATTTTCTAAATTATCTAGATTTTTTTGGAGACATGTAAGCTTCAGAATTGCCAAGTGTGGAAATTTGTCAGGGTGCTTTGTATTCTGTTGAGGTTACTGATCACTCTGAAGTTTCAGTGGCCTTACAGTGATGTCTGTTCCTTTGCACACCATACACCAGCTGCGTTCTCCACTCTCTAGGCTGATAAGGCATTCTTTAACTGGGGCAAGTTGGTTTTGTGATAGATATTTCTGGGTAGCCACATTGCTGTTTTGTGTCTTCTTGGAATTGACATTTTCCTTATGAACAAAGTAGTACTACACACACTTCTGATTTTAGCAGGACAAGCAATATACAGGTTTTTCTTTTCAGACAAGGCATTGCCATCTTATGTAGGTTAAGCTTGAAATCAGTAGAACAAAAGGGTGTATGTTCCTCTCATGGAGTGAGCAAATAATTTGACTAACTACACAGTCTATTGAAATAGCCATATTCTTTTTTGTAATGCATATAAAAATGAATATATTTTCTGTTCAGCCATACTGACCAAATTTGATCAAACTTTACATTTTAATATCTGGGTTCTCTACCTTTTATATAGAATTGAAAGCAGTTATATTAGGAATCCATATGTCTAGTGATAGTTTTCTGTAAAGTCTCGTAGTGTTAAAAATAGTTCGATGTTGTGTTAATTACAAACAATTTGAGTATGTGTGCTCAAGGTTAGACACATCTCATCGTGCATCTTCTGGGTTCCAGAAGCCATGTTGTTGACATTTCAAGAAGCCACCGCTAGATGGTGACCTCGCTCATTTAGAAGGCTAGAACTGTGTTTTCTTCCGGTGAATGGGTTGATTGCATGCTGATTTTATTTTGAGTGTTTTATGATTCAAATGATACTATTTACTGAGTGTGTAAATACACATGTATGCAAACACACAAATCCAATCTGAAGCAATCCTGCATAGTTTGTTATACCATTACAGTGCTTCCTTAGAATAAATGAAACACACAGGCATATACGCACACACCTGCACACATGCACACACACATGAACATATGCTCCTACTCATGTACACATGAACACACATGCATGCATACACTCATATGCACACACGTACATATGTATCCACACTCCCACATGGACATGCACACATGTACACACCAAGTGTACATTTGTGTGCATGTGTGGCGCTCGTGCGCACGCGAGCACACACACACACACACACACTTTATTTTCCAAGTATTACTCTCTGAACAAATGCAGGGGTGTTTTCCCAAGCACTGTTCTATAGCTACTGCACAAGGCTTAGCTCTGTCTCCAGTACATTGCTTTCTCGGGGTGGTGTGTGAATTTGCTCACTGTTGTTGAAACAAGGATGGTTGTAGGTGTGAGTCTTCACTCTCCGACCATCCCTCCCTTCTTTGTATTGGTGCTGAGGGTTGAACCCAGGGCCTAACACATGCTAAGCACGTGCTGTTCTACTGATTGTCCCTCCAGCTCTTTCTATAATTAGTGGCAGTAAAGAGGGAAAGTGAAATTCTGCATTTCACTCAGGACTGTTAAAACAACTTTAATGATTTCTTTCTCACAGTAGGAAACAGTGTAGACCCATCAAGGTAGTTCCTCTCAGAAAACAGAGTGAAATTGTCTGCCTGCAGTTTTGGTTTCTAAAGTAATATATTCTTTTCAATGTGTATTTGTGCTTTGACTCAGGTCTTAAGGCCTTCATATAATTTAAATAATCTTCAGGATTTTGTGTTATTAGTAGAAACAAAATATATAGCTGTTGTGCTACATTTGTGGAAAGTGAATGTTAAGCACAGTTCATCTGGATCATAAAAGTAAGTTTTGATGAAATACTCTTTAGCTTATTAAGGAAATTGTTTATTTCAAAATATGTATTTAAAAATTTAAAATCCTTCAAAATTTATTATATCTATGAATCTTTTTCCTCAAAGGAGAAATCATAGTAAACGTTGCTTAGAGTTCTAGCAAACAGTCAGTTGATCTGCTGGAGAGGGTCCAGCGTGATCTCTAGTGCTTACTCTCATTGGCAGTTACAGTTTGCACGTGGGCTCCCAAGACAGCGTGGGCATTCTGCTTCACAGCCTGGCATCCTTTCCACGCCTCCTGTGACAACAGTTGGCACACTTGGACATTGAACAGACTCTTACACAAAGCTCACAGAAAATGTTGAGACAAATCTGGCTGAAAGGACAAGGGATGGGAGCCTGCGAATTCAGCATCCCTATCAAAGCACCCCTGCCCCGGCCTCCTTATGCAGTCCCACAAAGTGCTGTGTACAAATCACGTGCAAGGAAACGTCCAGTTTCCCCATCATGTCTCGTCTTTGTACTGATTCCACCCATTCTTCTGATATTCTCACAGTGCCCTGTCTTCCCCATGGGTTTCAGTGGACACGCCACTTGTATCTGCTGAGGATGTTCTTCACATCCCTGAGTACTTACCTCTAATGCCACCTGCTTTTTAAACCTCTTCATTTTTTCCTGATAGTCATTTCTAGGAAGAATTTATTATTAGTATATGAGTATATATTCATTTATACAGTAGGTGGCCTGGTTTCAGACTCTGTCCTATGCAGTCGTTTGAACTCAGTGGCTTGGTTTCCCCATTTGTAAAGTGAGATAGTGGTAGTCTTCTCATGGAGTTACCGTGAGAACTAACTGCGCTAATGTCTGGAACAAAATAGAAATTCAGGAAACAGTTCTGGTAATATTGTTCTCTATGACTTTGTCGGGTAGAGAAATACCATATATATGTTAGATGAATAAAACTATATTATAATAATATTCAGCATTTAAGTTAGGTTTTCAGATAAGTATATAAAACAAAACCCACACAGGCAAGAGTATTTTTGATAATTGCTTATGGAAATTTTACAGAGAGTAACATGAGGCTGTTAATGGAAAAATGTAAAGTTATTTCATTTTGGGGAATATCCCTTTTCAGTATACCCAAGTTAGCAAACTGTTTATATTGCTTTTAATCTTTTTAAAATGCCTCCTGTTTAGAGGGTTAAAACTAAAATGTAAAACACCCATAATTTTTTCAGTGTTGTAGTATGTGAAGATCTCTGTCCTCCAGTGTTGTAGTATGTGGACATCTCTGTCCTCCAGTGTTGCATATATGGACATCTCTGTCCTCCAGTGTTGTAGTATGTGAACATCTCTGTCCTTCAGTGTTGTAGTATGTGGACATCTCTGTCCTTCAGTGTTGTAGTATGTGGACATCTCTGTCCTTCAGTGTTGCGTATGTGGACATCTCTGTCCTTCAGTGTTGTAGTATGTGGACATCTCTGTCCTTCAGTGTTGTAGTATGTGGACATCTCTGTCCTTCAGTGTTGTAGTATGTGGACATCTCTGTCCTTCAGTGTTGTAGTATGTGGACATCTCTGTTCTCCAGTGTTGCATATGTGGACATCTCTGTCCTCCAGTGTTGTAGTATGTGGACATCTCTGTCCTCCAGTGTTGCATATGTGGGCGTCTTTAGTGGATATCAAGTGAAGAGATTAGTTTGTGTTCAGTGGTCGTGTTGACAATGTATGTTTTCTGTATGGGAGAACCACAGTCTCTTTGACTTTCTTTTCAGAGTGTGTGCAGCATCAGAATTACACGGGACATGAGCAGTGAGATGAAACAGTAGGTCATCTTGTTGCTCTTCGCCTATGTCACCTCATTTAGCCCTGCTGCAGGGGAATGTTTATGACATGCAACACCCTAGAGTTTCTTATTCAATTGTTGATCTCGAATTCCCTTCCCTTCCCCCATTTTCTCTTCTTTATCTGTGTAGGGGCAAGGATAATGACATCCTTTTAAGTCTAATACGATTCTGTTCTTATATAGTGATGGATACATTTTGGTATGAATTCCTTTATTGTTTCTATTACTGTAACCTTGCAAGCTAGTCTATGTGACATAAGTTACTTGAAGGTGACATTTTGAATTAATTTAGGCAATGAGTGTCTTTCAATAGCAGCTAAGATTTCCTTTTCAGGGGGAGGGAGCTACAGGTACTGAGTTACACAAATCAATGTATTGATTTATTGTTTCTAGTATGAGGCATGGTTTCCCTCTTGATGAGTGGATCGTAAGTCCAATTGGAAAGCTGTTGGTTACCACCAAGGAATGCATGCCACTAGTCATTGTTGGAGTTCAGTCAGAGGTAGGTAGGATTATTGGTTGCTTCCCTCCTTTGGAAGTTTCCATGATATCTTCTGGTACCATGACAGCTAGCCCTCAGGTAGGAGGCCTCTGTGCCCTGTGCTTGAAGTGCATGTGTCTGCAGTAATAGGAACTTTCCTTCTACCTCTGAGGAGCAGGGCATGAGGTGCAATAGCAGTACCCTATAATGTTCTGGGAGTCTCTTGGATAGGAAGTTTGCTGCGAAATTCTTCTAGGAATGTTGAAGCTGCACCCATTAAAATCTCACCAACGTGACTGCCTAAACCAAACTGAATGAGAAGAACACCAGTAGACATGCTGTTGTGTATGGGAGAAAGCTCACAAGACTTCAGTCCTACGTGAAGAACTACAGGCACCTAAAGAATTCCGAGAGCAGGAGAAATAGTCTTCCTCAGGAACTTGTATACCAAATGGTTATCCAGTACCAAAAGGTCAGCCCTGAACCCATATATACAAGTAACATTATACAATACAGACTGAGCAGGTTGTGTTTATGTATTTAGGAGAACACACACACACACACACACACACACACACACACACACACACACACACACACATAAAAAAAAGAGGAGGGCTGTATGGGAGGGTTTAGAGGGAGGAAGAGGAAGGCAGAAATGATGTAATTATAATATAATCTCAAAAATAAGTGAATTAAAAATGTATGCCAGAACAGAGTGCCGTATTAACCAGTTTTCTGTTACCATGATAAAACACTTGAGCTTAGAGGAGGAAAGCTAATTCAAATAGATTCCAAAACTTCTGTCTATGTCCTGGCCCTGTTGCTTGGGTCTGTGGCAGCAGAGTACACCATGACAGGAACTTGTAGCAAAGGAATCATTTTTACCTGATGGTGGCTGAGAAGTAAAGAATGAAGAGCAGGAACTGGGCTTTCCAGTGTCCCCTTTGGATGCATTTCTCCAGGAATCTTACTGGTCTATTATGTCTTATTTCCTAATGGTTTCACCAACTACCACTAGTGCCACAACCTAGTAACCAAGCCTTTTAGCACATGGGCCTCCCAGGAGCACTGATCCACATTATAGGCAGAGTTAGATCTATTTGTTTTATTTTTATATTTGCAAATATTTATTTTTTATCCTTTGTTTATTTACTATATAATGATAGTGATTTTTTTTCACACAGGAATCTGTTGTTGGGTTTTAGAGAGTTCATTATAAATTTATGTGTAGGAACTTAACAGAAAAAGAGAGCTGTGCCATTTCAGTGAGACAGAGATCAGCCATATGGCAAACAAGCAGCCATGTGATGGGGAGGGGAGTTCTAAGAAAGAGTGAAAGAACCCCAAGTTGTCAACCTGACACAAGTTAGAATCATTTAGGAAGAGGGACCTTTATTGAGAAAATGCCTTCATCAGATTGCCTGTAGGCAAGTCTATGGGACATTTTCTTAATGACTAATGTGAGAGGGCCCAGACCATTGCAGGGGATGCCAATCCTGGGTAGGTGGTCCAAGGGTGTATAAGAAAGCAGGCTGAGCCAGCCATGAGGAGCAAGCCAGTAGATAACGTGCATCCATGGCCTCTGCTTCAGTTCTTGCCTCAGGTTCCTGCTTTGAGTTCCTGCCTTAACTTCTTTCAGTGGACTGTGACTTGGGATAAGTAAGTCAGATAAACTCTTTTATTCCCAGGTTGCTTTTGGCCATGTTATTTATCACAGCAATAGAAACTAAACTAAGACAGCACCTGTGAAAGCATTTGTAGCCCCTGGCCAACATCCAGGGGAAAAGGGGAAGAAAAAGATGAGTTACACCTTTTCCTTTAGCATGGCTTAAGGTGAACCTGCCTCCTGAGGGGTGTTCCCTTGGCCAAGTGACTGGCCAGCCTGATTGGATTACTTCTTAAGGGTCAGAGAGGATCCTTAAGTTATGTATTCTTTGACTTTTGATGTCGAAAGGATATAATTAAATCATGTTGAACCTCTTACTAGACTTCATTTCAACATGATAGAAAGTAGCCTTCTAGGTGCTGGAGAGATGGCTCTGTGGTTAAAAGCACTGGCTGCTCTTCCAGAGGATCTGGCTTCAGTTCCCAGCACCCACATGGCAGCTCACCACAGTCTGTAACTCCAACTCCAGGAGTTCCAACATCTTCACACAGATACATATGCAGGCAAAACACCAATGTACATGAAATAAAATTAAGTTAAAAAAAAGAAAGTAACCTTCTAAACAGATTGGAAGGCTTTACTGATTTTGTGGAATTTGGTAAAAAAGCAAAATACTGGTTTTTTATTTTTATTATATTTTCCCATTTTATTTTTTAAAAAATATATTTTATGGAAAGTGTGGAGATGGTTACTAATATCATTGGGGGTACTGGAGGAAAAAGAGGTTTAGTTGGAAAGGGCTCACATTTGACATAAAACTATATACCAGTTATTTGACTGATTTGAGTACTTGACTTCTTTGATTCTTAGATTCCCCCGGTGTAAAGTAGAAATGAGTATGTTTTCTACTTTTTACTAGTTATTACTTTCCTAGTTTGTGAGTAATCAAACGAGCTGATGTCGTCAGAGTACCTGGATGATGATGGTGATGGCGACGATGATGACGACGATGATGTTCATAACGTTCTTTTCTCATTGAAGTCATGTTTTCTCCCAGGAGTGTGTGTGTGTGTGTGTGTGTGTGTGTGTGTGTGTGTGTGTGTGTGTTATTAACGGTGATCATAATGGCAAGAATTTATTGAACCCTTAGGACAGACATCATTCCAAGCATTCTGTAAGGGTAGACCTAATTCCTTCATGTCAAAGCAGAGTACTCAGTGTTGTGAGAGTAGATTCCTAAGCTAAAGGATTGTCTAAAATTAAGAAACCAACAGTTAATACACTAAAATTTATTCTCAGATTTTTAAAGTAATGAACATTACTCAATTATTACTTTTTTTTTGGTTTTTCGAGACAGGGTTTCTCTGTGTAGCTTTGTGCCTTTCCTAGAACTCTGTAGACCAGGCTGGCCTTGAACTTGCAGAGATCTACCTGCCTCTGCCTTCTGAGTGCTGGCATTAAAGGTGTGCGCCACCACTGCCCGGCCAACTATTACTTATTTTATTTAATGAACCAGTTGGAATTTATTAAAACATACTTGAATCAGATTGGTTTAAGCATGAGGGCTGAAATAAAGAGGAATTTAGGAAAGAAAGTAAGACATACTTGAGTTTGGCTTCTCCAAAGAGACTTTCTTATAATGATTTTCTTTCTTCTTCCTCCTCCTCCTTCTCCTCCTTCTCCTCCTCCTCCTTTTAAAGAAAGGTCTTTCTCTGTAACTCAGGGTAACATAAGTTGATGTCCAAGTGCTGTTAGTACAGCCATGACCATTATGCCTTTGATTTACTTTTATTAAAATTAGCTAGTATACAGCATATTTGAATTAAATTGTAATCATTTAAATTCTACACTGTAATGAAAATATGAATGTAAGGATATTTAAATGATTAAAGGCATATCTACTTTATTTACTTATATCACCAACCATTCTTGAAATTGATTCTTTCAACAATAATTTCTTTTAATTTAAGTGTTTAGAACTCAATTACATGAGGCCTTTGTAAATTACTTATATTTTAAAAATTCTTGGACTGGAGAGATGGTTCAGTGGTTATAGTGTGTCATTCTTTTGCAGAGGAAGGTGATGGGATTCCCAGCCACATTTAACTCCAGCTCCATGGGTTCCAGTGTCCTCTTCTTACTCTAGGAGCACCTGCACATACATGCCCAAAACCTGTTCTCCCACTTTATCTAATTATGTGAACACATAAATAAAAATAAAGTCTTTAAAGATTACTCTTAGACTGTTATTTTAGGTAATTCTCAATTTTTTTTTTTTGGTTTTTTTTTTTTTGAGACACGGTTTCTCTATGTAGCTTTGCGCTGTTTCCTGGAACTCACTTGGTAGCCCAGGCTGGCCTTGAACTCACAGAGATCTGCCTGGCTCTGCCTCCCTAGTGCTGGGATTAAAGGCGTGCGTCACCACCACCACCACCACCACCACCACCACCACCACCACCACCACCACCACCACCACCACCACCACCACCACCATCACCCGGTAATTCTCAATTTTAAATCAGCACTTACATTCTAAATGACAGTTTCTTGCAGCTTAATTCACAGCTGACCCGTTTGGTCACAGTATCGTCAAGGAATCAAGTATTTCTGGATGTCCTGACTCCCTCCCCAGCTTGCTTTTTATGGCCCACACTGGCCTTGAATTTGTGATCCTGCTGCTTTCCCCTTCCCAAGTATGGGGAGCAGGTGTGAGTGCCAGGCCTGGCTCCACTGTCTTCAGTTGTATAAAGATCCGGAGCCTGCTGGGAAGTCTGGAGTTGGTGAAGTCCAACAGAAGAACTAGTATATTCCATCCCCTTGCATTTCTTAGGAGTTAAGAACAAGCAGAGGTCGTGTAAGAGCTGAGTTTGGTGCAGCAACAGTATGCTGACTGTCACATGCAGGGAGTTTCCACATGTGATTTGAAATAACATGTATGGGAGACAGGAAAACATGCCATGTGTCCTGGTGGGTGTAGTTAGCTACCTTTTATCGGTTTTGTTCCTTTTTGAGTGAATTTTTCAGCTGAGAGGGCTTATGGGTCTCTCTACTATACTCCGTTTTTTTTTTTTTGACATGTAAAGTATGCTTTAACCACCTCCCTCCCAGCTTTCACTATTATCCACCTCTTCAGCCTGTCACAAAGTGTTCTGAGGTTTGCGTGTGAGGCCTAGGACAGCAGCAGCCAGTGCATTTTGAACACTTAGGAGGCTTTTCATTTTACTGTCAGGAACTTTCATGTTTACTGGGAAGGATTTATTTTCTTTATATAGGAACAGGATTAAAAAGCTATTTTCAAAGAATGATATGAGAATATAACAATCACCATAAGATATCTTAAGTGGGAATTTTCATTGCTCATTTGCTCTGTTTTTTGTTGTTGTTCATCTAACACATGAACTATTCATAATAATGCTTCTATAAGGCATTGTTTTCTTTTAATACTTTTCAACTGTGTTAATAAAGTAGCTATTTTAAAAATTAAGTCTTGGGTGGCTGGGGGGCTGGAAAGATGGCTCGGTGGTTAAGAACACTGGCTGTTCTTGTAGAGGACCTGAATTTAGTTCCTAGCACCCACATTTGGGATGCTCACAACTGCCTGACTCCAGCCCCAGGGGATCTAGTACCCTCTTCTGGCCTCTGTGGGCACTGCACTTATGCGTAAGCCCACATACAGACACACACACACACACACACACACACACACACACACACACGCACATTATTTGAGTTTATATGTATCTGAATATACTTATGTAAATAATGAAGTAGAAATAACCTAGAAACTGAATTGTTGCATGCAGATTTAGATTTATTTATTTTATTTCAAATTTAATTAACATTTTTCATTTATTTTACATACTGACCACAGTATCCCCTCCCTCCTATCCTCCCATTCCCTACTCCCTACTCCTGTCAACCCCCCTCCCCATCCATGCCTCCTCCGTGTCCATTCAGAAAGGGGCAGGGCTCCCATGGGCTTGAACAAAGCATGGCACATCAAGTTAAGGCAGGACTTAGCTCCTCCCCCTGTATAAAGGCTGGGTGAGGTAATCCATCATGGGGAACAGGTTTCCAAAAGCCAGCTCAAGCTCCAGGGATAGGTCCTGATCTCACTGCTAGGAGCATTACAAACAGACCAAGCTACACAACTGTCACATAGATGCAGAAGGCTTAGGTTGGTTCCATGCAGGCTCCCTAACTGTTGGTCCAGAGTCCATAAGTTCCCACAAGCTCTGGTCAGCTGTCTCTGTGGGTTCCTCTGTCATGACCTTGACCCACCTTCCTCATATAATCTCTCCTCTCTTTCTTCAGGAGAACTCCCAGAGCTTGGCCCAGGATGGCTGTGGATCTCTGCATCTGCTTCCATCAGTTACTGGATAAAGGCTCTCTGATGTCAATGAGGGTAGTCACCAATCTGATTACAGTAGATGGTCAGTTCAGGCACCCTCTCCACTATTGCTAGGGGTCTTAGCTGGGGTAATCCTTGTGGATTCCTGAGGGTTTCTCAGGCACCAGGTTTCTCCCTAACCCTGAAATGGTCTTCCCCATTAAGAGGTCTCTTTCTGTTACTCTCCCCTCCCATCCTGCCCCCTGTTGTTTTTGTTGTTGGTTTTGTTCCCATGCCCACCCAGCCAGCCCAACCTACTCTTTCAAGTTCCTATGCCCCCATCCTCCCCACCCTGCCCCCTGTTTACCCAGAGAATCTCTTCCATTTTCTCTTCCCAGGGAAATCTATGCTCCCTCTTTGGGCCCTCTTTGTTATCTAGACTCTCTGGGGCTGTGGATTGTAGGTTGGTTATCCTGTACTTTATTCCTAATATCCACTTATGGATGAACACATACCATATTTGTCTTTTTGGGTCTGGATTCCCTCACTCAGAATGATTTTTTTCTAGTTCCATCCATTTGCCTGCAAATTTTATGAGGTCTTTTTTTTTTTTCAGCTGAGTAATACTCTATTGTGTAAATGTACCACATTTTCCTTATCCATTCTTCGCTTGGGGAGCATCTAGATTGTTTCCAGGTTCTGGCTATTACAAATAATGCTGCTATGAACATAGTTGAGTAGTTGAGCAAGTGCCCTTGTAGTCTGATTGAGCATCCTTTGGTTATATGCCCAAGATTGATATAGCTGTGTCTTCAGGTAGATTGATTCCCATTTTTCTGAGAAACTGCCGTATCAATTTCCAAAGTAGCTGTACAAGTTTGTACTTCTACCAGCAATGGAGGAGTGTTCCCCTTACTCCACATGCTCTCCAACATAAGCTGTCATCCGTGCTTTTGATCTTAGCCATTCTGACAGGTGTAAGATGATATCTCAGAGTAATTTTGATTTGCATTTTCCTGATGACTAAGGATGTTGAACAATTCTTTAAATGTATTCAGCCATTTGAGATTCTTCTGTTGAGAATTCTGTTTTGACCTGTGGTGTTGGTTGTTTTTGTTGTTGGTTGCTTTTGCTCTTTTGGAAGGCCTGCCACCCAGCTCCCAAATAAATCACACATGAAGGCTTATTCTTAATTGTAAATGCCTGACCTTAGCTTGGCTTGTTTCTTGCCAGCTTTTCTTATTTTTAAATTAACACATATACCTTTTACCTCTGGGCTTTTACCTTTCCTTATTTCTGTATTCCTCTCTCTACTTCTTACCCTGTGGCTGGTTGTATGGCTGGGTGGTTGGCTCCTAGCATCCTCCGCTCCTTGTTCTCTTGCTCTTTCTTCTTTTCCGCCCAGATTTCTCCTTCTGTTTATTCTTTCTGCCTGCCTTGCTATTGGCCATTCAACTCTTTATTAGATCATCAGGTGGTTTAGACAGGAACAGTAACACAGCTTCACAGAGTTAAACAAGTGCAACATAAAAGAATGCAAAACATCTTTGCATCATTAAAGAATTCCACAGCATAAACAAATGTAATACATCTTAAAATAATCTATAACAGATCTGTACCTCGTTTTTTAACCTGGACTATTTGATATTTTGATGTTTAGATTCTTGAGTTCTTTATATATTTTGTAGATCAGCCCCATGTCAGAGTGGGGTTGGTGAAGATCTTTTCTCATTCTGTAGGTTGCCATTTTGCCTTATTGACAGTATGCTTTGCTTTACATAACTTTTTCAGTTTCAGGAGGTCCCATTTATTAATTTTCAACCTCAGTGTCTGTGCTACTGGTGTTATATTCAGGAAGTAGTTTCTTGTGCCAATGTGTTCAAGATGACTTCCCACTTTCTCTTCTCTCAGGTTCAGTGTAACTCGATTCATGTTGAGGTCTTTGATCCATTGGACTTGAGTTTTTTGTATGGGCATAGATATGGATCTATTTGCATTATTCTACATGCTGCCATCCAGTTATGCCAGCACCATTTGTTGAAAATGCTTTCTTTTTTCCATTGTACAGTTTTGGCTTCTTTGTCAAAAATCAGGTATTCAAAGGTGTGTGGATTTATGTCAGGGTCTTCAATTCAGTTTCACTGATCAATGTGTCTGTTTTTATGACAATATCAAGCTTGTGTTTATTACTATAGCTCTGTAGTAGAGCTTGAAGTCAGGGATGGTGATACCTCCAGAAGTTTCTTTATTGTACTGGATTATTTTAGCTATCCTGTATTTTTTTGTTTTTTCCATATGAAGTTGAGTATTGTTCTTTTGAGGTCTGTGAAGAATTGTATTGGGATTTTTTTTTTCAGAGTTAAAAGTCTAAGAGGTCAGAGCAATAGCTAAGAGCTAAAAACCCTTTCTTACCCTTCACTGCCGCTACTGTCCTCCCCCTCAGCAAGAGGCCTACTTCCTGTGTGTCTGTCCTTTTATTGACTTTCTGTTCTGCCTTCTCATTGGTTGTAAACCCAACCACATGACCTCCTCGTCACTGCCTGTCTGTACAGACCTCCAGGTCTTCTATGGTTGGTATTGAGATTAAAGGCGTGTGTCTCCATGCTGGCTGTATCCTTGAACACACAGAGATCCGCCTAGCTCTGCCTCCCAAGTGCTGAGATTAAAGGTGTGTGCCACCACTACCAAGCTTCTGCTATGGCTTGCTATTAGCTCTGACCCCCAGGCAACTTTATTTATTAACATACAAATAAAATCACACTTCAATACAAATAAAATATCACCATATTTCCCCTTTTCTATTTTAATAAAAAGAAAAAAGGAAAAAAGTTATAACTAATATGAGAAAAACTATATACAAAAGTACAATAACTATATACCATATATACAAGCTATAAATACCTAAACAATGTCTAGTCAATTTGCATTTGACAAATTCAGAGAAAATAATTCCATTATCTATCCTATTTTGGTAAGTCCAAAATGTACCTGATTCTTTTTCTGTCCTAACTTATATTACTAACAGAACTGTCTTACAATGTCTTTCAAATTTATACACTTATACCCTAGTGAGTTTCTTTTCTGAAATATTTAATAAGGAAAACTATAACTATAACTATCTAATCTTCAACATAACTAACTAATCTTCAACTCCCTCAGAGACCCAAGAAAGAAATAATATTACCTAACAAAAATAAAAACAGGAAATACATGCAAGCAGCTTCCAAAAAAAAAAGTGTGAGTTGACAGAAACAGCCAGCTGCCTGGACAGTCACCTGAGGTTTCTCTGCAGTGTTGGGGCATCATCTTCAGCCTATAGGCTTAGCGTATCTGACAGACTCATTTGTGAACTAGGGTGTACACAAGGTCAACAGTTGGACCTCACATTTGGTGAGAGTAGTCCATGTACCAGAAACGCCTGAATTCCACTAGTGTCATGTCATGATTCAGGATTTAAATTCTGGAAATTGTTGATGTTTTTTGAATTCAGCTGTCCATTATTCTTGGCTGTGTATGTGTGGCTTCATCTTGGCATCCCATTCTTCTTCACATCCCTCTATTAAATGCCAGTCTACTATTGAGAGGCGTGAGCTTAGTTACTCTTCAAGAATAACTGTTTCAGCTGCTGTTCCACTGCACATCAGAAGCCATCAGCCCACTGTCTGTTCAGCTGCCTTTGAAGAAAAGGGCACAGTACCTTTTCCGGATTGCAAAGGCCACTTCAGGGATGGTGCCATATTGTCCTGGCCTCAGAAGATGCCTTTTGATAAAGCCACAACCACACTTGTCTTGGCAAGAATCAGTAGTCCTTTGTTTTGTGTCCTGTCTGTCCTGTTTGTCAGCAGTTGATTCGAGGATACTTTGTCCAGTGGCTAACTTTTACCACGATGAAAGTTAACTCCATTTGCAGTTTCTTCAATGCCCATATTTTCTCTGAAGTAGATTGGTACTGCCAATCATAGTCATAACAAAAAGAAAAAATTTCTAAGTTATTAAAACATTTTAAATGCCATATTCTGTAGCTCTATGAAGGGTTTGAAGATGACCTGTCTATCTAAAATAGATCTGCTCAATCTTGAAAACATACCTAATATTACTACAAGTTCGATTGTAATGTCTAACTGCTAACTTTCATTTCTTTATATCCTAATAGTTGGTAATAACATTCAAGGATCAGCAAATTGCATTACATTGTTAAATGAATGGCACAAGTACAATATCTTGAACAAGATTAGAAATATATGTATGGCATTTTCTAATAATATCAATCTCAATATATATAATTTGTATACAATATAAAACAACCTAATCCAATGTAAAGTATTTAAAACTAGTAATTGTCTTTTTTTTCTTTCTTTTTTTTTTTTTACACAATAACCTTAAATCTAATCTCCTTTTCCTAACCCTTAACAACAACTTGTAACCAACGCCCCTAAACAATGAAAATTATCCCAGACTCAAAACCCATTAAAAGACCAAAAAACTACCCGCCCCACACCACCTTTTTGGGAATGTGGGTGTCGTATTCTTAAAATTGCTTCCTGCTGGATATGGGCAAAGGTATCTTTATTCTGAAAAGAAAAAGTTTAGGTTAAATGTCAAATTCTAGGAAAGGTAACTATATCCCTTGTTGTCCAGTTTGAGCATAATGTTTTTGGATTTTGATGGGGATTGCATTGAACCTGTAGATTGCTTTTGGTAAGATTGCCATTTTTGCTATGTTAATCCTATCTATCCATGAGCATAGAAGATCTTTCCATTTTCTGTTATTTTCTTCAGTTTCTTTCTTCAAAGACTTAAAGTTCTTCTCATACAGGTCCTTCACTTGTTTGGTTAGAGTTACCCCAGGATATTTTATATTGTTTGTAGCTATTGTAAAGGATGATGTTTCCCTGATTTCTTTCCTAGCCTGCTTATCATTTGTATGTAGGAGGACTGCTGATTTTTTTGAGTTAATCTTGTATCCCGCCACATCACTGAAGGTGTTTATAAGCTATAGGAGTTCCCTGATAGGATTTTTGTGATCACTTATGTATATAATCATATCATCTGCAAATAGCCAAAGTTTGACTTCTTCCTTTCCAATTTGTATCCCATTGATTTCCATTTGTTGTCTTATTGCTGTAGCTAGAACTTCAAGTACTATATTGAATCGATATGGGGAGAGTGGGCAGCCTTATCTTGTTCCTGATTTTAGTGGAATCACTTTGAGTTTCTCTCTATTTAATTTGATGTTGGCTGTCGGCTTGCTGTATATTGCTTTTACTATGTTTAGGTATGTTCCTTGTATCCCTGATCTCTCTAAGACTTTTATCATGAAGGAGTGTTGGATTTTTGTGGATGTAATTCTAAACAGTCTTATTAAATGAGAAACACAGAGCCAAATGCAGAGTTAAAAGCCCAGAAATTGAGCAGCAGCCAAGGGCTAAGACCACCTTCTTACCCCTCACTGTCGCTGTCGTCCTTTCCCTGAGAAAGAGACCTTCTTCCTGTGTCCTGCCTTTTTTATTGCCTTTCTATTTTGCCTTCTCATTGGCTGTAAACCCAACCACATGGCTTCCTCATCACTGCCTGTCTATACAGACCTCTAGGTCTTTATGGTTGGTACTGAGATTAAAGGTGTGTGTCACCAAGCTGGCTGTGTCCTTGAACACACAGACTCTGCCTGCCATGTGATTGGATTAAGGGTGTGTGCTACCACTGCCAGACTTCTGCTTAATGCCTTGCTGTTAGCTCTGATTCCTAGGCAACTTTATTAACATACAAATGAAATCACATTTCAGCACAAATAAAAAAATCACCATAGATTTTGTCAATGGCTTTTTCAGCATCTAATGAGATGATCATGTGTTTTTTTTTCATTCAGTTTGTTTATATGGTAGATTACATTGACATATGTTTCATATGTTGAACCATCCCTGCATCTCTGGGATGAAACTTACTTGATCATGGTGAATGATTTTTTTTATTTGTTCTTGTATTTGGTTTGCCAGTATTTTATTGAGAATTTTTGTATAAATGTTCATGAAGGAGACTGGTCTGTAATTCTTTTCTTTGTTACATCTTTGTGTGGTATGGGTGTTAGGGTGACAGTAGCCTCATAAAAAGAATTTGGCAATATTCCTTCTGTTTCTATTTTGTGGAACAAGTTGAGGAGTATTGGTATTAACTTATCTTTGAAATTCTGGTAGAATTCTGTGCTGAAACCATCTGTCTCTGGGCTTTTTTTGGTTGGGAGACTTTTAATGACTCTTTTTGTTTCCTTGAGGGTTATAGGTCTGTTTAAATTGTTTTCTGCAGCATAAGCTGTCTTCAGTGTTTTTGATCTTAGCCATTCTGACAGGTATAAGATGGTGTCTCAGAGTCTGTTTGATTTGCATTTCCCTGATAACTAAGGATGTTGAGCAATTCCTTAAATGTCTTTCAGCCATTTGAGCTTCTTCTGTTGAGAATTCTGTTTAGTTCTATAGCCCATTTTTTAATTGGATTGTTCAGTATTTTGATGTCTAGTTTCTTGAGTTCTTTATATATTTTGTAGATCAACCCTCTGTTAGATGTGGGATTGGTGAAGATCTTTTCCCATTCTGTAGGCTGTCGTTTTTATCTCATTGATCATGTCCTTTGCCCTACAAAAGCTTCTCAGTTTCAAGAGGTCCCATTTATTAACTGTTTCTCTCAGTGTCTGTGCTACTGGTATTATATTTAGGAAGTGATCTCCAGTGCCAATTTGTTCAAGACTACTGTCACTTTGGAAATCAATATGGTGCTTTCTTAGAAGATTGGGAATCAACTTCCCTTAAGACCCAGCTATACCACTCTTGGGCATATACCCAAGGAATGCTCAATCATACCACAGGGACACATGCTCAACTATGTTCATAGCAGCATTATTTTAATAGCCAGAACCTGGAAACAACCTAGATGCCCTTCAGCTGAAGAATGGATAAATAAAATGTGGTACATATACACAATGGAGTACTACTCAGCAGATAAAAACAATGACATCATGAGGTTTGCAGGCAAATGGATACAACTAGAAAAATCATCCTGAGTGAGGTAACCCAGACTCAGAAAGACAAACATGGTATGTACTCACTCATAAGTGGATACTAGATGTAAAGCAAAGGATAACTAGACTGCAACTCACAACTCCAGGGAGGCTACCTAGTAAAGAGGACCTTAAGAAAGACACAGGGATTGCCCAACGATAGAGAAATGGATGAGATCTACATGAACAAACTGGGGGTGGGGGTGGGGTAATGGAGGGCAAGGGTAGTGGGAAAGAGAGCTTAGAGGAGTGGGAGGTCCCAGGTGGATCAGGAGCAGAGTGGGAGAACGGGGAGGGAGATACCATGATAAATGAAGACCCCAGAGGAACAGGAAGAAGAAGCAGAGTGCTAGAGAGGTCCCCAGAAATCCACAAAGATACCTCCACTGTAGACTACTGGCAATGGTCAAGAGAGTGCCTGAGCCGACTTGCTCTGGTGATCAGATGGCCAAACATCCTGGCTGTCATGATAGAACTCTCATCCAGTGTCTGATGGAAGCAGATGCAGAGATCCATGGCTGAGCCCCAGGTGGAGCTCAGGTAGTACAATCGGTAAGAGAGAGGAGGGATTGTATGAGCGAGAGATATTGAGACCATGGTTGGAAAAAGCACAGGGACAAATAGCCAAACTAGTGGAAATGCATGAACTATGAACCAATAGCTGAGGAGCCTCCATGGAACTGGATCAGGCCCTCTGGATAAGTGAGAGAGTTGATTAGCTTGAACTGTTTGGGAGGCCCCCAGTCAGTGGAGCCAGGACCTGTCCTTGGTGCATGGGCTGGCTTTTTGGAGCCCGGGGCCTATGCTGTGACACTTTGCTCAGCCTTGGTATAGGGAAGAGGGGACTGGACCTACCTTGGCTGAGCCTACCAGGCTGGGCTGACTCCCCAGGGGAGACCTTGCCTTGGAAGGATGTGGGAATGGGGGGGTGGATTGGGGGGGAGGGCTGGGGTGGGAGGAGGGAGGATGGGGGAATCCATGGCTGATATGTGAAAATAACTTAATTATAAAATAAAAATATTAAAAAAATTGTTTATCTGGTCTTGATTTAATTTTGGTATGTGGCACCTATCAAGAAAATTGTTCATTTCTTTTAGATTTTCCAATTTTGTGGAGTACAGGCTTTTGAAGCATGACCTAATGATTGTCTGGGTTTCTGTGGTGTCTTTTATGTCCACCTTTTCCTTTCTAATGTTGTTAATTTGGATGCTCTCTCTCTGCCTTTTTGGTTAGTTGGATAAGGGCTTGTCTATCTTGTTGATTTTCTCAAAGAACCAACTCTTTGTTTCATTGATTCTTTGTATTGTTCTCTTTGTTTCTATTTTGTTGATTTCAGCCCTGAGATTGATTATTTCCTGCTGTCTACTCCTCCTGGGTGAGTTTGCTCTTTTTGTTCTAGAGATTTCAGATGTGCTGATAAGTTGCTAGTGTGAGCTTTCTCCAAATTCTTTATGTAGGCATTTGGTGCTATGAACTTTCCTCTTAGCACTGCTTTCGTAGTGTCTCGTAAGTTTGGGTTTGTTGTTCATTCATTTTCATTGAAATCTAGGAAGTCTTTAATTTCTTTCTTATTTCTTCCTTGATCCAGTGGTGATTCATTTGAGAGCTGTTCAGTTTCCATGAGCGTGTAGGCTTTCTGAGTTGTGTTGTTTTTCAATTCTAATTTTAACCCATGGTGATCTGATCAGATACAGGGAGTTACTCCAATTTTTTGTATCTGTTGAGGTTTGCTTTGTGACCCAGTATGTGGTCAGTTTTAGAGAAGGTTCCATGAGGTGCTGAGAAGGTATATTCTTTTGTGTTTGGGTGAAATGTTCTGCAGATGTCTGTTAAGTCCATTTGAGTCATAACATCTGTTAATTCCCTTATTTCTCTGTTAAGTTTCTGTCTGGTAGACCTATCCATTGGTGAAAGTGGGGTGTTGAAGTCTTCCACTATTAATGTGTGGTGTTTGATGTGTGATTTAAGCTTTAGTAATGTTTCTTTTACAAATGTGAGTGCTCTTGTATTTGGGGCATAGATGTTCAGAATTGAGACTTCATGTTGGATTTTTTCTGTGATGAATATGAAATGCCCTTCTCCATCTCTTTTGATTCATTTTAGTTTGAATTCTATTTTGTTAGATATTAGAATAGCTACACCAGCTTGCTTCTTAGGACCATTTGATTTGTAGCTAGAGTTTTCCTGCTTTGCCCACAGTCAGGACAAATCTTTGTCACCCGCCAGTCCCATAGCCGCTCAGACCCAACCAAGTAAACACAGAGACTTATATTGCTTACAAACTGTATGGCCGTGGCAGGCTTCTTGCTAACTGTTCTTTTATCTTAAATTAACCATTTCCATAAATCTATACCTTGCCACGTGGCTGGTGGCTTACCGGCGTCTTCACATGCTGCCGGTCATGGCGGCGGCTGCAGTGTCTCTCCGCCTCAGCCTTCCGCTTCCCAGAATTCTCTCTCCTTGTCCCACCTACTTCCTGCCTGGCCACTGGCCAATCAGTGTTTTATTTATTGACCAATCAGAGCAATTTGACATACAGACCGTCCCACAGCATTGAAAAATATTTTTGCAACCCTTTGCTCTGAGATAATTCCTGTCTTTGAAAATGATGTGTGAAACAAACAAACAAACAAACAAACAAACAAACAAACAAACTCTAGACCTATAGGCTGAAGATGGATGCCCTAACATTGTAGAGGAACTTTGGGTAACTGTCCAGGCAGACAGCTGTCTCTGTCATTCTAAATTTTTGGAAGTTGCTTTACAGCACACTTCCTGTGTACTTAGGTAATATTATAACCTTCTGTGGTCTTTGATGTAGTTGAAAACTAGATAGTTATAATTTTCCTTGGTTATGATAAAAGATAGATATGAAACTTTAGACTCACAAATATAGGGTAGATGGTAGGATATTTTTTTTTAATTTTGAAAAAATATAAATAGACTAGATATTGTTACTGTAATTCTTGCGTGATAACTGTTCTACTATATGTAATTTTACTTTGTTAAAGTTAAAAACCTTCCTTTTTGACTAGAAAGGAGAAGTTCTGTGGGATGTTTTTCTTTATGCTGTGAATATGTGTTGCTCTAATTCGTTGATAAAGTTGCATTGGTCTATGGCAAGGCAGTGTAGAGGCAGGAGGAAATTCAAGCAGATAGACAGGAAGAAGAAGGCAGAGGCAGGGGAGATGCCAGCCTGCTGCTCAAGGAACAACATGCCAGCAGACTGATAAGCCACGGAACACATGGTAAGACATAACAAGAAGCCTGCCATATGCCTTGCAACTGATAATTAAAAAAAAAAGTTATGTGTGTGTTTTTTTGTATGCAGCAGAAGGATGGATCCTGTTTTCATATCCATTCTGTTAGCCTGTGTCTTTTGAGTCCATTGATATTAAGGAATATTAATGACCAGTGATGGTTAATTCCTATTGTTTTTTGGTTTTTTTGTTATTGTTGGTAGTGTGTGTTTCTCTTTTTTGGGTTTTGCTGGTATGAGTGATTATCTATTGCCTGTGTTTTTGTGGATGCAGCTAACTTCCTTGGGTTGTAGTTTTCTTTCTGGTACTTTCTGTAGGGCTGGATTTGTAGATAGATATTGCTTACATTTGGTTTTGTCATGGAATATCTTGTTTTCTCCATCTATGGTGATTGAAAGTTTTACTGGGTATAGTAATCTGGACTGGCATCCGTGGTCTCTTAGTGTCTGCAAAATGTCTGTCCAGGACCTTCTGGCTTTCAGAGTCTCCATTGAGAAGTTGGGTATAATTTTAATAGGTCTGCCTTTATATGTTACTTGGCCCTTTCCCTTTGCAGCTCTTAATATTCTTTCTTTATTCTGTATGTTAAATGTTTTGATTATTATGTGGCAAGTGAACTTTTTCTGGTCCAGTCTATTTGGTGTTCTGTAAGCTTCTTGTACTTTCATAGCCATGTTCTTCTTTAGGTTGGGAAAGTTTTATTCTATGATTTTGTTGAATATATTTTCTGTGCCTTTGAGCTGGAATTCTTCTCTATCTTCTATTTCTATTATTCTTAGGTTTGGTCTTTTCACAGTGTCCCAGATTTCCTTGATGTTTTGTGTTAAGAATCTTTTGTATTTAATATTTTATTTGACTGATGAATCTATTTCCTCTATCGTATCTTCAACACCTGAGATTCTCTCTTCCATCTCTTGTATTCTACTTGAGATGCTTGCATCTGTAGTTCCTGTTCTCTTACCCAGATTGTCCATTTCCAGAATTCCCTCAGTTTGTGTTTTCTTTATTGCCTCTATATCAATTTTCAAGTCTTGAACTGTTTCCTTCACCTGTTTGATTGTTTTTTTTTTCTTGGTTTTCTTTAAGGGATTTGTTGATTTCTTCTAATTTTTTTCTTTGTCTTTTCCTCAATTTCTTTAAGGGAATTTTTCATTTCTTCTTTAAGGGCCTCTGTCATCTTCATAAAGTTATTTTTAAGGTCGTTTTCTTCTGTTTCATCTGCATTGGATGTTCAGGTCTTGCTGTTGTAAGACCACTGGGTTTTGGTGGTGCCATATTGCTCTTTATGTTATTGAATGTATTCTTACCCTGGCATTTACCCTTGTGTTCTTCTAACTGGTGTAGGTGGTGCTTGTGCCTATAGGGTCTGCTGATGTTACTGGAGAGGGCTGTTCACGGGGAGGATGCTAGGGCAGGTGTGGTTGGGTGGCAGAGTGGGTCTCTTTTTCCAGCTGGTGTAGGTGGTGCTTGTGCCTATAGGGGTTGCTGCTGGCTGGCTGCTGGAATCTGTTCTTCCAACTGGCATGGTGGTGCTTGTGCCTATGGGGTCTGGTGATACTGCGTGAGAGGGCTGTCCACAGAGAAGATGCTGGGGTAGGTGAGTCTTGTGGGGACAGAGTCCAGTGCTTGGCACTTGTGTATTTGTTATAAATTACTAATTGCTCAGCTCACAGATCGTTGACTTAATTGTAGACTATAGTGAGTGTTAGCTTTGCTCCTGTTTGCCCTGCAGTGGACTTGATGGTTATATCATGTACACAGTGACCCTTCTGTGAGCTTGCAGTAGCCACTCCAATTAATTCTTGATTAATACAATTTTGTAGTTGTCATACTCTAACTGGCTGAAGATGATATTATTTCCTTTTCTAGTTTTGAAAGGTTTCGCCTAGTTTACTGCTAGCCAGGAATGTTTGTTCAGAAGTCACAGTTGGGTAGCAGTAAGTGTATTATTGTAATTGCTCTTATCGAAATTGCTGTTTGCAGTGCTGGGGATCCAACCATAACCCGTGCAAGAAGGGCTACTGAGCCGAGTCTCAGCACTGCAAACTTAGTTTTTAAAATTGTTACATTTCCCCTTGACCTCAGAAACATAGTTTAAAGCTTTTTTTCTTGTTTTCACTTTGAATGACTAACTTTTTCTACCATATTGAATAGCCATTAGCTTTTAGTCTGGAGGAATGTGGATCCAAAGATAGTCCCCATTAGATGAAAGAAAATCTATAAGAGCTGTACCTCCTGGGGCTTAGTTTTCCTAGTGGCCTAATGATCTAAAGCACAGGACTGTACCCCCATGAGAAAAAACTGTAGGGGAGTCCCTCAGCATGCAGAAATATTATTTAGAGAAATGTATACAGTATATAGATAACTAACTTTTGTGTTGTACAACTATTAATCAAATACTCTGATTCACGGAATTCATTTTATGAAATCTTTTGTTGTTTTGAGACAGGGTTTCTTTGTGTAACACTGGCTGTCCTGGAACTCACTCTGTAGACCAGGCTGGCCTTGAAAAAGATCTTATCTGCCAGTGTCTCCTGAGTGCTAGAATTAAAGGCGTGTGACACTACTGCCCTGCTAAATTTTTAAGTTTTAAAATCACTTACCAAAATTATAAACCTTATATATTTTGTGTATCTTTAAATTAGAGTTTGCTGAAATAATTAGACATATTATATTTAAAGCACCATTTTTAAAAAGATTTTCTTCAAAGAAAGCATATAAAAATAACTTACATGGGTGATGGCTGCAAATCTCCGTGAACATACCAAACCCTCATAAACTATACAAAAATTAATTGAGTGACAGGTGAATTATGTCTCAGTATATCTGTTTTCACTACACAAAATGTGTTATTAGCGCAAAACTATATAATTTCAATTTATAGTAATAATTAAAGAAATTATTAGCATTAACAAACATTTAAAGATTTAGAAATACAAAATTATGAATGGCTTAAAATAATTTGTGTTCTTATTCAGTAGTAATATGTTTATTACAGAAACTTCAGAAACCATAAGTAAAATTTTTTAAAAATGTGTGAGGTGTTTAATATCCCAGCCATATATTTATGCCCAAATCTTCTGTAGTATCTGTTTTCTTTGTGTCCATCCTGTGCTTTGCTAGCTCTTATTCCTAGTAAATCATTTTTCATGACTAATTTATGGAACTAGTCAGGTGTAAATACCTTTTTGCAATAGTAGTTTACTAGAAGCATTTGCTTTTCTTCTCCTGGATCATGAGAGGTATACATGAAGGTGAGTAGGAACTGAAAAGAAATACCATAAAGATATATAGTAGATGGGATATAATTTTAAAAATTTGCTTTCAAGCATTTATGGATTTAAAATGAAAAGTAAAATTTTTGAAAGTATTGACACATGAGTTCTTGGGTCAGTGGAATATTTTTACCCTTTAAAAGACTCTTATTATAATATGTAGCATTAGCTTTCTAACAGCTCAAATTGTTCACAACACCATTTAAAGATAAGTTCAGTATCAGGCTTTGAGTTTTCTTTTCTTTTCTTTCTTTCCTTCTCTTTTTTTGTAAATATTAAGACCTGAGTACAAAATGAGGGCTGTATTGTGGATTAAGTGAAGTATCTCAAGGCTGTGCCGTTCTGATAACTGAACCCGGAGTGACCTTTCTCAGACACAATTACAGAGCTGTATGTTTTTCCTTTAATTTCATCAGGGGTTTAATTAGTATACAAATAAAACTTCCCTTATCTTCCTTTCTACCTAATTGGCTTGTCTTCGCTTATATATGAAGTATGTGAAAGTGGGCTGTAATTAGGGTGACCGTGTTAACCTTTTTTCCTCCAATGCACTGTTGCCTAAAGGCCTCAAGGCCTAAAAACAGCGCTTTGGATTATTGCTTTGCAATCACTCTGGCTGTCCCATAGGTTTTCTCATGAGCAGAAGGGCTTTGGGTGCTGCAGGTTCCCACTGCTTAACAGGATCTTCATTCTTTTCCCCACTAAATGTTTATTGATTATCTCGCTGTTCCAGGCTCAGCCTCCAACAACTTAATATCAGGTGACAGTCAGGAGAGTTCTCCAAGTAATTAGAGTTGAGCATTGGGGGAACAATTAGGAGCAGAGTTATTAAACTTGATTTATCCTATTCTCTCCTGAACAGTTTCTTGGATATCAGAACATCACACTTTCACAATCTACCCTGGTTGAGAAATTAGTGGCTAACCTGCTGCTTATCACTGTTGCCTTGCTGCCCAGAGGCACACCCTCTTGGTTCCAGTCATTCAGCTGGAAATATTAGAGTCCATAAAATTTATTGTGGGTTTTAATTAGGGAATCTGAACCAGAGAAGAGAAAAGCACAACTTAAAAATTCACAAGTAGGGTGTGCATTTCACATGTGAGATAGGTTTATATGCAAGTATATGGTATATATAAAATTCGTTTTCTTTAACTGAACCTCAGAATTTTTAAAAGGATCACAATTTTTGATCAGAAAGGTTAATGTTAAGAAGACATTTTTGACCCACTTTTTATAATTTTGTCTTTTACACACATTTGCATGAACTTTAGGGCCCATTGATATTTATAGATTCCTTGGTTAGGTCCTCCAACTCTTTAAAACAAGAACTCTATGCCTAAAAGTAAAACAACAGTGTTCTATTAAAAAAAAAAACTTTTGTGTTTTTATTTTCACATTCAAGGATCTCTGTAACTTTGTGTTTCTTTTCTATACTCCTGTGATGATATAAGCTTTAGAGGGCTCTGATGGCCTATCATAGCTCTTAAGAGATGAACTGGAAAGCACAGCCAGAGACAGTTGGTATATAAAACACTGATGCTGGGTTCTGTCTTCTGTCAGTGTATAACATAGATTGCTGAACAGACCATTGTGTTTGAAAATGAAGCAAACGGATGAGCTCAGATTGGACAAGCCAGGCTGGAAACAGTATGTTAAAGCCTGGACAGCCCCTTCACAAGTGGGCACTCCAGTCTTAGGACTTACTGAGCAAGACAGTTTTAATGGAGTAGCACACATTTATCATTTCCTTTGGAAGAAGAGTTAGAGCTTTATGCTAATTGGCAGTAGAAAAGTGGCCTTTTTTAATTGTTTGGGATAGATCAGAAATACTAAGTTTAAACCAAATAGCTTTTTTTTTTAAACAAAGAATCTCTTGATAGTTCAATGCCTTTAAGTATCTTAACAAAATTACTAGAATTGGAATGGTTTTTAAAAAAATCTGTTCTTTGTTGTCTTTAAACATTGTTTGAATATTTCCTTGGCAAAGCATTCTTTTTCAAATTTTTATGATAAATTAATTTTTTAACATCAAAAATAAAGACACAGCTTCTATAGTAATAGATAATGTTTCAATACATGTATACATTATATAATGCTTAAATCAGATCAAACACATCTGACTTCCAAGTACTTATCATTTCTTTGTAGGGAAAAATATTCAACTCATTTTTTAGCTTTTAAAAATATATGCTATATTGTTTTTACTTATGGTCACCTTCCTGCACAGTAGCCCGCTGGAACTTCTATGTAACTATCATGCAGCACCCATTGTTCAACTTTGGGGTGTTCTTAAAGGCCCATTAATATTAAAGTTTAAAAATAAATTTAAGTATCTAATACATAACCATTGTTGCTTTTTACTTAGTTTTGATGCTTGTATGTGTAGTTATTGATTGACTGAAAGTGAATTACTGAATTTAAAAGCTTGCTGCATTTTTAAACACCTGATTTGACTGGATTGCTTTAAATTTCTTGTCATTTGGGGTGAATTGCTTTAGCTCACATAAGTGGCTTAGATTTATAATATCTTTGTGACTACATTAAGAAGAGAGTTTCAGACATGAAACTGAATGTATCGCTTCTTCGTGGGAATTGTGAAACACAGCTGTGGATATTCATGTGTGGCTAAACTAGCAAAAGGAATAAAGCAGAAGCGTGTGCAGTCAGTTGTTTGGCTGACTGGTCAACAAACTTAATTGTAAAATCTGTTCAATAAGCTTATTTTAGAAATTTTAGAAGGCAAAGGATGAACAGATTTTTGATGATCAGGGGATCATTTGATTCCTATACCATTTTACAACCTAGAATTTTAAATGTGGTCTAGAAAATATTCCTTAAAATTGTTTCTGATTCTAATACTTTCTCCCTTAACCCTTTAAAAAAAGCTGTGCAATTGCATGCTGGAATTCCTGTGCTAAGTTGATGTTTAAAGAACCGCGAATCCAGTTTGTAATTTCTGTGATTAGGAAACATTTGTAAATGCTAAATCATTATGAGCACCAGTATTGAGCGTCTCATTAGTTAGAACATGCTGATCATACTTATGTAGTTGTCCTTGATGTGGAAGTTATTTGTTAGGAAGCAAATAAAAATTACTTCTGAGTCCCATTTGCCTACTGAAATGTGTAGAACAATCTGCCACAGACATAGTTATAAAAACATGAGCCCACCATTACTTCTGGTTCCCTTCCTTCACCCATACACTCCTGAGGGCATCTAGAAGCTCTTAGTTATGTCAAGAGTTAAATAGAATCTAACCATCATGTGCTTTGTCCCATCAATCCTTTATTTTCATCATTAAAAGCAAGCACTTATGGCTTCAGATTTCTGTAATAAGAAATTTTTAGTAATAATACCATTTGTTTGTTTTACTTTGCACAATAGAGTTGCATTTTGTAGCCAAATATTCCTCAGAACTGTGTAGTTCTCATTTCTAATTAGCAGGTATGTAAAAATTTTGCAGAAAATTTGTTAAACCTTGCTGTGTAATGACCCAGCTCTCCTTCTCAGTCAGGCTGTGTTCTTCTCTGTCTAATAGCCTATGGCATAAATTGAAGTTAATTATCAGGACTGACAAGTAGCTCTGTTTTCTGTCTGCTCGCAGAGTCTCTCCGAGGCAAAGATGGAGCTGAGAAGGAAAGATCAATCTCTACGTCAGCTCAATAGACATCTTACCCAGCTGGAGCAGGACAAGCGTCGACTGGAGGAGAACATCCATGATGCCGAGAGTGCCCTCCGCATGGCAGCCAAGTGAGCATCTGGACCGTGGGGAGATCACTTAAAACAGACAAAAGATCAATTCTTACTTTCATGCTCTGGGTTTTAGCCCTGGATAATACAGTGCTAGAAAACAAAAGTGCAGCTGTCTGTCTTTGAAATTCTCTGATATACCCTCAAAAAGAAAACTCTTAACACACTAAGTGTATATTTTATAGAGAAGCCTCAGAAAGCATAAGCTTCTGTTATATAGCCTCAAATTATGCATATCTGGTGCTCAGTGTTGGTATTACACGTTTGCAACCACATTTTCATTAATGTGGAATGTAAGATTGTTTATTTAAAAGTTTCACATAATTATGTTATTTGCTTCTATTATTTATTCTTTATCACCTTCTGCTCCACTGACTCCACCCCTGATTTTGCTTTGTAGAGTCTACTGATATTACAAGTAATATTTACATGAGGAGATGTTGATATACAATCAACATGTGTATCGTAGCCTTAAAATGCAGCTAAAACAGGTTGATCATGGGAATCCATTTAAGCTTATATATGTATATGCTATAGTATATTTAATAGAAAAATACCATTTCAATGTGGACAGCTGTGTAAATGTAGAGAATGCTTTATCCCATTACCATGTAACAAGTGGACATACATATACTTTGAAGTTCAACAATTCTCTTAAGCTTTTTATTGTTCCCTATAACAAGGTTTATGAACTAATTTAAGACAGGCTATTGTTCAACAGCATAATGAAAAGAATTAAAGAAACGTGATTCTAATTGATTCACTGTTCTGTTTGGAGTTTTTAATTCATGAAAATGAAAAAACATTAATTAAAAGTTTTTGAGACAGACTCCTGATAGATACAAACTGTGAATTGTTACTATACTCTATAAACTGCAGGGATAAGCCTGTAAATCATGGAGTAGGCATCTGCAGACTTAGAATAGCAGTCACTATTGCTTCTGGGTTGATGACATCACCTATACAAGATGAGACAATGAATTCCAAAGTACAAATATTGGCTTGCTTGGATAACCACCAATAGTTTTTTTTTTAATTGTGCAGTTATATAACATTGCAGCTCCATATTAAATGTATATAGCTTTTATTTCTAAAAATATAAGTTTGGCTAACTTAGATTTTTTGCCATCTTCTCTGTCTCCTCGCATTGAGTGAAGAAAGACTAGGCAGTTAACCCCGAGTCTCACAGTACACTGGGGTTCTTAGGTGTGTGGAAACAGGGTTGTAAAACCTCTGGATTTCTGTTGTGTTTTTACAGTGCTGCGCTTAACTCAGGATTCAGGTGTCTAAGGCTTGTTTCCATGGGCACGGGATCTTATACAACTAAAGGAGACTGATTAAAACCTGGGATGTCATTATATCATTTACATTTCCCATTTCTACATTGCTATTAAAATCTAGTCTTTAGCATTTTCACTCAGAGTTTGATTTCATGATGAAAGCTGAATTAAATCCACAGGCTGAGAAGTGAACTTGTAACTGCACGAGTCTTGTCGGTCACAGAGGGTTGAATTTCACTGTGGCTGCATGAAGGGACTGTGAAGATAGGCCATAGTATTATGATTATTTTTGTTTTTTTGAGACAGGGTTTCTCTGTGTAGTTTTGGTGCCTGTCCTGGATCTCGCTCTGTAGACCAGCCTGGCCTTGAACTCACAGAGATCTGTCTGCCTCTGCCTCCCAAGTGCTGGGATTAAAGGCGTGTGCCGCCGCTGCCTGGCTAGGTGGTGGTGTTTTACACAGCATCACCACTTACAGTATTTTGCTACCAATATGATTTAAAGAATGTCTTATTTTTTCAGAAAATTTTAAATTGTGAATAATGAATAATGTAATCATGGTTTCTTTATCTTTTCCATTCTTTTAACTTATGATTTCTTTCCCGCAGTTTAGGACAAGTGAGCATAAGAATTAAGTGTAAATGTATCAGTGGTTATGGTTATGTTTTACACTTTTTTCACATGTGTTTGGTGTGTGTGTGTGTGTGTGTGTGTGTGTGTGTGTGTGTGTGTGTGTGTGTGTGTGTGGTGCGTATGACGGCCATAAGTTGACATTGAATCTCTTTTGTGATTGGCCCCGACTCTATTTGTTGAAACAAGGTCTCTCATAGAGCTTGGAGCTCACCAGTTTCCTCTAGTCATGCTAACCAATTTGCTCTGGGAGACTGTGTCTGCCTTGTGAAGACTGGGGTTATAGCCTGGCTGCCATGGCTTCCCATTGTGCGCTGGGGATCTGGACCCTGTCCCATTTGCCAGCAAGCACTTCATTCAGCAGGCCACCTCCCCAGCATCAAGTGCTATGCTTTTAAAGGGAGATCGAAGACAGCTGGGAATAGTGACTAGAATGGAAACAAGTGTAAGAAGACTTGGGTTATACTCACACTTAATATTTTCTCTCTTTTTTCTAGAGACAAAGAATGTGTTGCTAATCACATGAGAACAGTAGAAAACATGCTTCATAAGGTATTACAAATTTTTAAAATCATTCAATTTCTGCTCTGATTATTCTGGTCATTATTTTATTAAGTGAAAAGTAGTTTAATTATTTTTGACCATCTTTTAAAATAAATTAGCAAAAACATACTTTGGAAATGACTATGTACTATGTTGTCATTTGTTTTCTAGAACTCATTTTAGGTACTTGGTAAAACTATGAAAATTACGTTTTCTCCAAACTGGTCTAAATGCACTGCAGTTACTTGTGGTCTTTATTGAGTGGTCCAAAGGCCACCACCATTCTCACCTGACCAAAGACTGGACTGTTGTCAAACAACTGTTCATATGTGTACTCATGGAGAGATGGGATATATTGGCAGTAGTTGTGTACCTTTGCCAGGTAATAAGTTATTCAAATGGAAATTTCTTACTTATAGGAACGTATTCTTAAAATGAAAAATCCATTTAACAACCTATTATTTTCAAAACTGATTGCTTTTATATTATAAACTATGGCTTAATATGTAGTAATTAGCAGCACAAATGTGTTACATTAGTAAAAGTTGTTAGCTATTTAATCAAGAATTTTTTACACTTATTTGTTTATTCATGTACTGTGTGTGTGTGTGTGTGTGTGTGTGTGTGTGTGTGTGTGTGTATGCACACACACTCACATGGTACACTTATGGAGGCTAGAAAGCAACTTGTGGAAGTTCTTTCTTTCTTTCTTCCTTTCTTTCTTTCTTTCCACTATTTGGTTTCTGAGGATTAAACTTGGGTCATCAGGCTTGGTGACAAGTGCTTTTGTCCACCAAGTCATCTTGGCAGCCCCTCATTATTGAAAAGTAATATTATTTACATATTTGTGTTATTATCTAACTGACAATATATTGGAAATGCAGATATCTAATACTTTTAAGATATATGGAAGTAATGAATGACTAACAAGAATTTTAAAACCCTAAAAATTAATAAATTCTTCTCTCATATATTACATCCTAACCTCCTTCTATTTTCCTTAAAAACAACAACAACAAAAACAAAAAAGGCAGGCCTTCCAGGGATATCCAAACATAGCCTAACAAGATACAATAGGATTAGGCACAAACCCTCATATCATGGCTGGACATGGCAACCTACTAGGAGGAAAAGGTTCCCAAGAGCAGGCAAAAGAGTCAGAGATACTCCCCATTCCCATTGTTGGGAGTCCCACAAGAACACCAAGCTACTCAGCCATGCAGCGGACATAGCTCAGACCCATACAGGCCCCATATTTGTTCCCTCATATAACTAATACTTTTAAAGAAATGAAATAATAGCGAACTAGCCAGGGGTGGTTAGCACTCAGGAGATAGAGGCAGGTGGATCTCTGTGAGTTTCAGGCCAGCCTGGTCTACAGCGAGAGTGCCAGGACAGCCAGTGCTACACAGAGAAACCCTGCCTCAAAAACAACAAAGACAATAACAAAAAACAAAAACAAAACAAAAAAAAAAATAATGAGCTAATATTTTAATACATTTTAACACTTACTGTATTCTTTGGAGTTTTGAAAATGACATTTTTAAATCACTAAAAATATTCTGGAAAAATCTAGTAGTCTGAGTTCTATTTTCATTTAGGATTCTTTAAACCGTGGTCTCTTTCTTTCCCCAGAGAGTTTAGCCTGTAGTGTAGTTTAATATTCACACCAAGTAGGTGTGTGCTTCAGATCTGAAATTTAGATTTTCAGCAAAGTGTGTCTTAGATATTATTTGTATCTGCTGTGTCTTAGGATGGAAATGTCATATGTATAGCATGCCCCTTATATAGTTAGAATTGACTTTGAAATCTAATTGTTCAGCTCTCCAGATGGAAGAGCAATGTTAGGTAGAGCCTAACTTGTCCAATTGATGTGGATTCCAGGGAAAGACATTGTCAATGTAAAGTGCAAATATTAGATCCTGTCCTTATGAAAATGGAAAGTGTCTATTTGAATATAACAAGACTAAAGGTAACAGGACAACTGTAGTCACACAGTTCTTCAGTTTTTTTTCTTTTTGTCACACAAAAGAAGAATGTCTGCAGCACTGGTCTGATGCCTCCTACTTCAGATGCCGTAGATAACTATTTTGATTTATGGCTTTGGCAATTAACGCAGTGGTGTTTAACTTGTCAGTTACTTTTCAAGCTTGAAGTAAAAATTTTCAGAAGGCTATTGATAATTAGGGATAGTTATCTTTTTTTGGAAGTTCTGGATGAGAATGATTGGGTGTCAAGAGGGCCTTGAAGCTCTCAGAGAAGTAGCCATACCTGTCCTTAGGCCACAGAGTGCCACACAGGTATTTTCTCGTGTTTTTGAAGACTGTGTGGTATAGCTTTATTTACTGCCTTTAACACACGGCTTAAGAGTATCAGTTATTATAGAATAAAACTAACTGTAAGTTGACGAAATGAATTTAAATATTACTTCTAATATAGTAAATAATTTGTTTCCATGAACATATTTCTACATTTTTAAAATATTTTAATGATATTTGCTAATTCCTAAACTTGACACATTCCATTAAACTTTTCAAAATCTAAAACCATATTGTATAAAGCAATTGTCTATCTACTATTTTTTAATCCCACTTGGGACTGATGCTGGTATTAAATAAGAAAAATAATCACTTTTATTTAAAAGCACATGCAGGGCCAGCGAGTTGGCACTTGCTGCTCAAGCCTGATGACCTGAGCTTATCTCCAAAGCCTGGATGGAAGGAGAGAACTGAATCCCAGAAGTTGTCCTCTGACCTCCACTACTGCTCCCCCTCACCAGGCAAACACACACATGTGTACATGTGCACATACACTAATAACATAGTTTTTAATTTAAAAGAGGGAGAAGCATGTACACAGTTGGTTCTTGATACTTGGCAGTTTTGCACCTGTAGTTTTAACTAAGTACAGTGTGTGTGTGTGTGTGTGTGTGTGTGTGTGTGTGTGTGTGTACATGTGTCATGTGGACATATGTATATGCATGTATGTGGAGGATAGAGGTTGGTGTCAAGTGTCTTCCTCAGTCTCTGTCCACCTTATTCTTTGAAACAGGGTCTCTCACTCAGCCTGGAGCTCATTGATTCAGCTAGCCTGCCTGGCCAATGAACTCCAGGGAACTGGCTGACCTATCATCCCCATTGTTATTTTTTATTTTTATTTTTTTACAATACCATTCAGTTCTACATAACAGCCACAGATTCCCTTGTTCTCCCCCTTCCTGCCCCCTTCCCCTTCCCCCCAGCCCACCCCCCATTTCCACCTCTTCCAGGGCAAAGCCTCCCCTGAGGACTGAGATCGACCTGGTAGACTCAGTCCAGGCAGGTCCAGTCCCCTCCTCCCAGATTGAGCCAACCGTCCCTGCATAAGCTCCAGGTTTCAAACAGCCAACTCATGCAATGAGCACAGGACCCAGTACCACTACCTAGATGCCTCCCAAACAGATCAAGCCAATCAACCATCTCACCTCTTCAGAGGGCCTGATCCAGTTGGGGGCCCCTCAGCCTTTGGTTCATAGTTCATGTGTTTCCATTCATTTGGCTATTTGTCCCTGTGCTTTATCCAACCTTGGTCTCAACAATTCTCGCTCATATAAACCCTCCTCTTTCTCGCTAATTAGACTCCTGGCACTCCACCCGGGGCCTAGCTGTGGATGTCTGCATCCAGATTCCTCAGTCCTTGGATGGGGTTTCTGGCCCAACTATTAGGGTGTTTGGCCATCCCATCACCAGAGTAGGTCAGTCCCGGCTGTCTCTCGACCATTGCCAGCAGTCTTTTGTGGGGGTATCTTTGTGGATTTCTGTGGGCCTCTTTAGCACTTTGTTTCTTTTATGTGAACCACCAATCCTAGCTTGTAGGTGTGGTTGGTGATCTGGAATCAGGCCCCTGTGCGTGTAGAACAGACACTTTACTAACCGCACTATTTTTCTAGCCACCACTTCTCAGATCTTGGAAAAGAAATATGCCTGTGCTAATTAAACATATGGAGACTTGCTTTCTTCTCAAACAGCGCAGATAACAACTATAGTGCAATTCTATAGCATTTTCGTTGCTTTAGGTAGATATAACCTAGAGAGGATTAAAAAAATGTGGGAGGAAGTGAGATGGCCACTCTTTGGTAGACTGTGTGATTAGCATGTGTGAAGATTGAGTTCAGTACCTAGCAGCAACAAGAGAAATAATACAAAACACATGGGAAGGTAATCTAAGTTCTATACAAACAGTACATCACTCTGATGGGGAATTGGTATCCTTGAAGTTTATGTCTTGAGCTGGCCAGTGTCTCATCCTGGAGCCAGTCTTTGACAGGAACAACTATTTTTTCCCAAAGAATAATCTTGATTATTTTAAAACATATATTTATTGGGTTGGAGAGATGGCTCAGTCATTAATAGTGCTCTTTCAGCAAACCTGAGTTTGATTCCCAGCACCTACAACCGGTGGTTCACAACTGCCTGTGCCTCCAGCTCCAGGGGATTCTGATGCCTCTGGCCCCTGCAAGCATGAACACTCACGTGCACATACCCACATGCAAACATATAATTAAAAATGATAAAATTAAAAACCATGTATTTATTGAGGCCTCTTTTTTTGAAATAAGGTCTTGATTTGTAGTATAGGTTAGACTCAAGTTCACCATCCTCCTGCCTCAATCTCCCAATTGCTGAGATTATAGGCATGTGTTCCTATGCCTGGTGATGTGAATTTATGATGGAGGTCAGAAGTTAATTTTTTATTGATATTCTTAGGGAATCAATTTCAGGGTTGGTGTTAAGAAAAAGGAAAACAAGAAGGAGTCATTACAATGTTTCATGATGTACATTTTAAGATACATTCATTTCTCTATTGAGTTGAATTCCTAGCTGGCTTTATATTTTGGAAAATCTATATCTATTGAGCTTTTCTTCTGCAAAAAAGTTAATCATTTTAACCATTTAAAATGCATAATGTATAATTCAGATGCTAGGAGATGGCTCAGTGTTTAAGATCCCTTGCTGCCCCTGCAGAGAGGCCATGAGTTTGACCCTTAGTGCCCACTTTAGGCAGCTTTCAACCGCCCACAACTTCAGCTCTATGGAATCCAACAGAGACACACAAATAGTCCTAACACATAAACCTCACAGTGCAGTCTGTTGATTTGAATACATCAACACTATTGTACAGCGCTCATATTAGCTAATTGTATGACATTTAAATCACCTTGAAATAAATGCCTTGTTCACAAAGCAATTATTTCTTGCATATCCTTCATCTACTTTGACAAACATTCGTCTATTTTCTATCTCTTTGATTTTTCTATTCTGGATAGTTGAAATAAATACAACCACACAATATATGACCCTTGTTGTCTGGCTTTTTTCATTTGGTATATTTTTGTCAAATTTCAGCTATTTGGGAGGTGTATTAATGGTTCATTTCTTTTTGTGGGAGAACATTATTCCATTATATTGGTATATCACATTTCAATAGTGTCTGGACTAACTTACATTCCTACCAATAATGTAAATGGTTCCTCCCTTTCACTCCCCCGTTCTTTTCAATATGTAATATTTGTCTTGATAATAGGCATTCTAACTGGCATCAATCTAATTTTTATTTCTGTTTCCTTTTCTGCCAAAGATATGAACATTTTTCCACATATTTATTGGCCTTTTGTATTTCTGGTGAGAAGTATAAGTTCAACTCACTTGCCTGTTTACTGATTTGATTATTTGTTCTTTTGCTATTTAATTTTCTGAGTTGAGTTCTTTGTATATTCTGCATATTAAACTGTTGCCAGATGTATAGCTGGCAGAGATTTTATCCCATTCTGTAGTCTTTTTACTTTTTACTCAGTTATTTCTGTTGCTGTGCATAAGATTAAGCAATTTTTTTAGTTTTAAAAATTTCATACAATATATTCTGATCATATTCTCTTCCCTCTCTTAACTCCTCCCAGATATTCCTTATTTCTACCATCCAGCTTCATGTTGTTTTCCTCTCTCAAACAACAACCAAAAAGAAAGAAACTCCCAACCAAATCAAATCCAACCAACCAACCAACCAACCACACAAAAAAGCATGTAAAAAAAAAACCATGGAGCTAAGTTTGTGTTGGTTAACTGCTCCTCAAGATGAAGACTGCCTTGCAGTGTACCTAGTGTTACTCCATTGGAGAAAACTGATTTTTCCTTCTTTTAAGGGATATAAACTGCAGATAGCATCTTGACTATGGGTGGAACTTTGTGCTCACTTCATTTCTTCATGCTGGGATTTTGTATGGCTTGATATTGTGCAGGTCCTAAGCATGCTGTCACAGTCTCTGTGAGTTCATGTGTGCATCTGTAGCAGGCTTTCTTTTACTGTCAGCCCCCAAATCATGACATGGAGACATGATCAGCCTTAGCTTAGGCTTGTTTCTAGCTAGCTTTTTTTTAAATTTAAATAACCCATTTCTATTAATCTATGTGCTGCCCCAAGGCTTGTTTATCTCATCTACATATTGTCCATCCTGCTTTCCTGCTTCTTCCGTGTCTGGCTGTCTGGCTCCCCTTTCTCTCTGCCCACCAGTCTATCCAACCCTTCTCTCCTTAGCTATTGGCTGTTCAGCTTTTTATTAGACCAAGCAGGTGCTTTAGGCATGTAAGGTGAAACAGTAGCACATCTTTACATAGTTAAACAAATATTCTGTTCCACAACATGCATCAGCCCCGTTGTATCTGGAGAACACAGTTTCCTTGGAGTCATCCACCACTTTTGGCTCTTACAATCTTTCTGCCTCCTCTTCTCCTGAGACTTGATGGGGGGAGGAGTTTGATAAAGATGGCCCATTTAGAGCCCAACTTTCTGGTGTTTCTTATTCTCTGGTCCCTGTGTTAATTACCATCTACTATAAGAAAAAGCCTCTCTAATGAAGGCTGAACAATGCACATGGGTGTAGCAATAGTTCATTAGGAGTTATTTTATTGCAGTGTTCCTTTATCAGAGTAATAGTAGTAGGTTTTCCCCTATGGACAATGGTCTACCTCATCGAAGGTCTAGGCCTCATTATTAAGTCAGGAATGGGTTCTATCTCATGGAATGGGCCTTATATCCAATTAAAAAGTGATTGGTTATTACCATACCCTTTGTGCCACTGTTGCAATACTCTGTCTTGCAGGTACCTACCTGCATTCTCATATCTCACAGGGTTTGTGGTGTGTGAGGTTGAGGATTTCTTATCTGGTAATGTATATAGTAACATCACTATGAATGTTAGTCAGCAGGAGTAAAGCTTTTTGTTGGACATGGCTCGATTTCTCCAATGACATAGTATGTGGTCTCTTCAGCAATAGAATTGTGCCATCAAGTTTTGGTAACCAGTAGCTTTGGCATGCGATGTTCTGGGGTGGAAGCTCTGGAAACCCTCGGCCAGTGACTCAAGAATATGTAACCCATCCTAGTACTGGAGGCTTTACTTAGTGTATGATGCCTAGTTGGGACATTGTCTTCCTCATTATATTGTAACTCCATTTAAATTACACACACACACACACACACACACACACACACACACACACACACACACACACACGGAAGCTTCATAAGTTTTCATGTGGCTTTTCAAAAGGCCTGTATTTGTTAGTTGACCCTTCTCATAGTCCCCCCTTTACCCAGCCTTTCCTTGCCCCCCATTTAATACTCCTATTTAAGTTTCCACTCTATCTCTAACACTATATTCTGTCTCCCCCTTTTCAAAAATCCCCTCCTTCCTGCTAGTCCCTCACCACATACCTAGCCTGTGTAGATATTCTAATTGAAGCACAAGTATCTAAGACTGAAAGCTAACACGCGTAAGAGAAAACATGCAGTGTTTGTTTTTCTGGGTCTGGGTTAACTTACTCAGGATGATTGTTTCTAGCTCCATCCATTTACCTGAAAATTTCATTTTTCTTAACAGCTCTATTGTGTAAATGTGCTACATTTCCATTATCCATTCATCAGTTGATGGGTGTCTAGGCTGTTTTCAATTTCTGGCTATTATGAATAGAGCAGCAGTGAACATGGATGAGCAAGTGTCTCTATAGTAAGATAGAGAATCTTTTACCCAGGAGTGATATAGCTGGATCTTGTAGTAGATCTATTTTTACCTTTTTGAGAACCTCAATATTTGTTTTCTATAGAGGCAGTATGAGTTTATACTCTCACCAGCAATGAGTAAGTGTTCTCCTTTCCTTGTATCTTTACTAGCGTATGCTGTCATTTGTTTATTAATCTTAGTCATTCTGACTGGGGTAAGATGAAATCTCTAGGTAGTTTTAATTTGCATTTTCTTGATGGCTGAAGATGTTGAACATTTTTCAAAAGTTTTTCTCAGCCACTTGTAGTTTACCTTTTGAGAACTCTGTGTTTACTTATATACCCCATTTTTTGAATTGGGGTATTTGTTTTCTTGATGTTCAGTATATATATAATTTTTTTTTCAAGATAGGGTTTCTCTGTGTATCCCTGGCTGTCCTAGAACTTCTCTTAGACCAGGCTACTTTGAATTCAAGAGATCTGCCTGCTTTTGCCTCCTGAGTGCTGGGATTAGGGGCATGTACCACTACTACCTGGCTTCAGTTAAGTTCTTTGATACTCTTAATACTAATTATTTGTTTTTTTTATATATATATAATTGGTAAATATTTTCCCCCATTTTTAGGCTGCTTCTTTGCTCAAATGATGTCCTTTAATGTACAGAAGCTTTCAGCTTCATGAGGTCCCATTTATTAATTGTTGATCTTAGTGCTTGTACTATTGGTGTCCTGTTCAGAAAGACCTTTCCTGTGACAATGAGTTCAATACTGTTTCCCACTTTTTCTTCCATCAGATTCAGGGTGTCTGGTTTTATGTTGAGGTTCTTGATCCATTTGGAATTGAGTTTTGTGCAGAGTGATAGCTACAGACCTACTTTCATTCTTCTAAATGCACACAAACTTTTAAATGTCACGTCTTCTTTATCAGTTCTTGCTCTTATTTTCCAAGCTATGGTGTTGTATTTATTGTCTATGCCTAGATCTTGAAATATTTTCTGTATGTTTTTCTCTACTAGTTTTAGATCTTAAGTTTTTGCTTTGAGTTAATTTTGTGCAAGACAAGAGGTAAGGATTAGTTTCTTCTTTTACATGTAGTTTTTCTAGCACCAATTTTTAAAAGACTCTTTTGTTAAAGTATGTTTTGGCGTGATTATTGAGAATCAGATGGTTGTAATTGTATGAGTTATTTCAGTTCTTCTATTCTATCCCATTGATCTATGGGTCTCTGTTTGTCCCAATTATATACTATTTTTGTTACTGTGGCCCTATGGTATATTTAGAAATTAGTTATCATGATGCCTCAATGTTTAGCCTTTGGGCTCAAGATTGTGTTGACTGTTGTAGGTCATTTTTTGTTTCAATATTAATTTTAGACTTGCTTTTATATATATATATATATATATATATATATATATATATATATATATAAAGTTATCTTTGTAATTTTGATGGAGATTATGTTGAATTTGTAGATCTCTTTTGGTAATAAGGCAACTTTCATAATATTAGTTCTTCTCCATTAATATGGGATACTGGGCTGGATAGTTTTATGTTAACTTGACATAAGATAAAGTCACAAGAGAGGACAAAACCTCAATTAAGAAAATGCCTATATAAGATAGGGCAGTAGGGAAAGCTGTAGAGCACTTTCTATCTTAGTGATTGATGGAGGAGGGCCTAGCCTATTGTGGGTGGTGCTATCCTTGGGTTGGTGATCCTGGGTTCTATAAGGAAGCAAGCTGAGCAACCCATGTGGACCAAGCCAGTAAGCAGTACCCCTCCACAGTGTCTGCTTCAGCTCCTGCCTCCAGGTTCCTACCATGTTTGAGTTCCTGTGCTAACTTCCTTCGATGATGACCAGTAATATGGAAGTGGAAGCCAAATAAACCTTTTCTTCCCCAACTCGCTTTTGGTCAGGTTTTGTTTTCTTTTCTTTTCTTTCTTCTTTCTTTCTTTCTTTCTTTCTTTCTTTCTTTCTTTCTTTCTTTCTTTCTTTCTTTCTTTCTTTCTTTCTTTCTTTCTTTCTTTCTTCCTTTCTTCCTTTCTTCCTTTCTTCCTTTCTTCCTTTCTTCCTTTCTTCTTCCTTTCTTCCTTCCTTCCTTCCTTCCTTCCTTCCTTCCTTCCTTCCTTCCTCCCTCCCTCCCTCCCTCCCTCCCTTCCTTCCTTCCTTTTCCTTTTTTTTTTTGGTTTTTTGAGACACGGTTTCTCTGTGTAGTTTTGGTGCCTGTCTTGGATCTCACTCTGTAGATCAGGCTGACTTTGAACTCACAAAGATCCACCTGACTCTGCCTCCTCAGTGCTGGGATTAAAGGTGTGCGCCACCACTGCCTGGCTTGGTCAGGTTTTCATCACAGCAATAGCATCCCTAACTAAGACAGATGTCTTCTTCAGTTTTTTCCTTATAAGGTTTTAAAGTTGTCATTGAAGAATTATTTCACCATCTTGGTTAGGTTCATTTCCAGTAACCCTTTTGAACACTCCTTGCAAGGCCATTGTGAATGGAGCTATTTTCCTGATTTCTTTCTAACCATGTTTTTGGTTTTTTTTTGTTGTTTGTTTGTTTGTGTATAGAAAAACCACTTTAAAAAAACGGTTGAGTTTATGCTAGTTTGCTGAATGTGTTTATCAAGTCTAAGAGTTTTCTGGTGGAGTCTTTAGGGTCTTTTAAGTATAGGATCATATTGTCAGCAAATAGGCTTCCTATTCTCATATCCTTCTATTTCTTTCTCTTGCCTAGTTGCTCTCACTAAGGCTTCAAAGAGTATCACACTAGAGTACTAGGGTGATGGCTCACTCAGCCAGTGGAAGGAGAGAGGCATCCCTCCTTTCTGTGACATCCCTCCAGTACACGTATCTCCATCTTAAGCTTCATGTTTTCATCGTGCTAGCTGATGCATCTGTGGGTCTTCCTAGGACTTTGTTTTTCATGGGGAAAAGCCAGTAAGCAGTGTTCCTCCATGGCCTCTGCTTCAGTTCCTGCCTTTAGGTTCCTCCTTTGAGTTCCTGCCCTGACTTCCTTCATAATAGACTGACCAAATGTGTAAGCCAAACCCTGTTCCCCCTCAAATTGTTCTTGGTCAGTGGTATTTTATTATAGCAGTAGAAACCTAACTTTGAAAGATGAGTAGTGAGGAAAAGAAGGAAAGGAAAATAATAAACAGCAGATAGAAGCCTGGTAAAATCCAGAAACTCTGAATTTTAGAGTAATTAAAAAAAAAAAACACAGCATAACACAGAGTCATAAATAAATAGCTGGCCTGTAAGAAAAAGAGGAAAACAAAGCTTTTTGGTGCTCGACTTTTGGAAGTTTGTTTTACTCATTCATTCCCTTCTAAGATCTATTTAAAATTTGTGTTTCTTTGTGAATTCATTTTGATAACTTATTTTATTCAAGTTGTCTACTTTGTCAACATGTAAATATTCTCTTAGCATGGAAAGTTAGAATCCTCATTTAAAAACTTTCTTCTGGAGAGAAAAAAGGGTGTGGGTTTGGGTGGGTAGGGTGGTGGCAAGAATCTGGGGGGGGGTTGGGAGAGGGGAAACTATAATCAAAATATATTGTATGAAAACATCTATCTTAATTAAAAACATAACTTCTCTTTAATGTAGTTGTTGACAGCCATAAATTTTAATAAATAGTGCATAAGTTTTGATTCTTTTGTGTATGCATCTATATCAAAATATTTTAAATGTTGCTATCATTTAGTCTTTAAGCTATTTGTCCTGGTTAGTAGTTTTCCAACTTGACACAAACTGGAGTCCTCTGAGAAGGAGGAAATGAGAAACTCATTGGAGAAAATGGCCTCCATTTCCTGTAGGTAAGCCGATGTAGCTCCTTCTTGGTTAATGACCTAATATCTAATATCCACATGTAAGTGAAAACATACCATATTTGTCCTCCTTGATCTGGGTTACATCACTCAGGATGAGTTTTTCTAGTTCCAACTATTTACCTGTGAATTTCTTTCTTTCTTTTCTTAAATTTAAATTTAATTAATTTTTTTTTTTAGTTTTTATTCTTATAGTTTTCTCTCCCTCCACTCCTCCCAGTTCTTCCCTACCTCCCCTCTCCTCCAGATCCAATTCCTTTCTGTCTCTCATTAGAAAAGAACAAGCTTCTAAGAGATTACAACCAAGCATGGCAAAATAAAATGTAATAAGATAACGCAAAAACCATTACATTGAGTCTGGACAAGGCAAGCCAAAAGAAGAAAAAGAGCCCTAAGAGTAGGCACAGGAATCAAGAGAACCCACTCATTTACACACTCAGGAGTCCCATAAAAACACTAAGCTGAAAGCTATAATATATACGCAGAGGACCTGGGGCATGTAGGCTTTGTGTTTGCTGCTCCAGTCTCTGTGAGCTCATATGAGCCCTGCTTAACTGATCAGAGGGCCATGTTCTCTTTGTGTCCTTTAGCCCCTCTGGCTCTTAGACTCTCTGCTCCCTCTTCTTTTGGACTGACTGAGCTCTGAGGGGAGAGATTTGATGGCGACATCCCATTTAGAATCCCTCTCCACATAATGTCTGTCTGTCTGTTGGTCTCAGCAACTGTTCTCATCTGCTGCTGGAGAAGCTTCTCTGCTGATGACTGAATATGGTACTGACCTTTGAGTATAGCAGAATACCATTAGGAGTCATTTTATTGATATTTTTTATTTTTTTAGACCACTAGTATTTGGTTTTATCCTAGGTTTCCAGGATATCTAGTCTCTGGTTCTTGAGTATGGTTTTCATCTCATGGAGTGGACCTTAAGTCAAATCAGACATTGGCTGGCCACTCCCACAAGTTCCGTGCCACCGTTGCCCTGTCATATCTCGCAGACAGGACAGATTGTGGGAAAAAGGTTTTGTGGCTTGGTTGGTATTAATGTTTCTCCTTGGTAGCCTGCACAGTACCCTCCCATACTAAAGACACTAGAAAATATGGGCGGAGGCTCTAGCTTGACCTCTCAATGTTCAATGAGTTGTGTGGGTCTTGTCCTCAGCAGTGGGGCCTCCTGTGTCAGTTTGTGGAGAGCAATCCATTGTCTTAAGCAACAGCCTGGTTGTTTGGGGATTTTCATGGAACCCCCTTAGCCAACACCTCAATTGAATGCAAGTTAGTCACACCACGGGAAGCCTTGTTTGGTGACAAAAGATGGCCAGTTGAGACTCTACCTTATTAGGAGACTTCATTAGGATCACGTTCATGTATTTTAAGAAGTTTCCACTGCACTAGGTTTACATATCATCCCTCAAATGCTCCTCAAGTCTGTCTTTCCCTGCATTCTCTCCCTCAACCCTATCTCCCTTTTCCCGCTCACCTGATCCTCCTGTTCCTGTCCCACCCATAAAATCTATTCTACTTCTGTCTCACAGAGTGATCCATGTGTCCCTGCTAGACCATCCATCTATATCTAACCTCTCTGGGTCTACAGATTGTAGCTTGGTTACCATTTACTTGATGTCCACATATAAGCAAATGCATACCATATTTATTTTTCTGGGTCTGGGTTACCTCACTCAGGGTGATTTTTTTTCTAGTTCCATCCATTTGCCTGAATGTTTAATGATGTTGTTTTTTTTAAACAGCTGAGTAATATTCCATTGTATAAATGTACCATATTTTCTTTACCCATTCTTAGGTGTTTCCAGTTTCTGACTATTGTGAATAGAGCAGTAATGAACATGGTTGAGCAAGTGTCATTATGGTAGGAGGGAGTGTCCTTTGGGTATATACATAAGAGTGGTGTAGCTGGATCTTGAGGTAGATTGATTTCCAACTTTCTGAGGAGCTGCCTTATTGGCTTCCATAATGGCTGTACAAGTTTGTATTTCTGCCAGCAATGAATGAGTGTCCCCTTATTCCACGTCTTTGCCAGCGTGAGCTGTCAGTTGTGTTAATGATTTTAGCCACTCTGACAGGTGGCTGAGTACTATTCCATTGTGTAAATGAACCACATTTTTGTTTATCCATTGCTCTGTTGAGGGGCATTTTGGTTGTTTCCAATTTCTGGCTATTATGAATAGAGCAGTAATTAACACAGAAGCAAGTGTTTCTGTGGTGGGATGAAGTATCCTTTGGGTCTAAGCACAAGAGTAGTATAGCTGGATCTTGAAATAGATCAGTTCCCAGCTTCCTGAGGAACTGCCACACTGATTTCCATAGAGCTGTACAAATTTGCAGTCCCACTGGCAGTGGAGGAGTGTTCCCTTTACTCCACATCTTTGCCAGCACAGCTGTGTAGATGTAACCAATCGTATTATTAAAATAAGAAACACAGAGCCAAGGTAAAAGAGAAAAGCCGAGAGGTCAGAGCTCAGAGATAAAATCTTACCTCCTGCAGTGCTCCTAGCTTCCCCGAGAGAGGGAGGTACTTCCTGTGTCCCTGTTTAAATAATCTTTCTGTTCTGCCTTCTCATTGGTTGTAAACCCAACCACATGACTGCCTCATCACTGCCTGTAAGTACCGCCCTCCAGGTCTTAAAGGCGTATGTCTCCAATACTGGCTGTATCCCTGAACACACAGAAATCTACCTAGCTCTTCTAACCACCACGCTCTTACTATGGCTCTAATAGCTCTGACCCCAGGGCAACTTTATTTATTAACATAAAATTAAAATAACATTTCAGTACAAATAAAATATCACCACATTTCCCCTTTTCTATTTTAATAAAAAGAAAAAAGGCAAAAGGTTATAACTAACAAAAGAAAAACTATATACAAAAGTACAATAACTATATACAATATATACAAGTAACAAATACCTAAACGATGTCTAGTCCATTTGTATTTGACAAATCAGAGAAAATAATTCCCTTATCTATCCTATTTTAGTAAGTTCAAAATGTATCTAATTCACTTTCTATCCTAATTAATCTTCAACTATAACTAACTAATCTTCAACTCCCTCAGAGACCCAAGAAGGAAATAATATTAGCTAACAAAAATAAAAACAGGAAGTGCACAAAAGCAACTTCCAAAAATTTTGTGAGTTGACAGAAACAGCCAGCTGCCTGGACAGTCACCTGAGGTTTCTCCACAGTGTTGGGGCATCATCTTCAGCCTATAGGCTTATGGTATCTGACAGACTCATTTGTGAAGTAGGTTGTACACAAGGTCAACAGTTCAACCTCACACTGGGTGAGAGCAGTCCATGTACCAGAAACACCTGAATTCCACTAGTGTCATGTCATGATTCAGGATTTTAAATTCTGGAAATTGTTGATGGTTTTTGAATTCAGCTGTCCATTCTTCTTGGCTGTGTATATATGGCTTCATCTAAGCATGCCCTTCTCCACATCCCTCTATTAAATGCCAGTCTACTATTGAGAGGCGTGAGCTTTCAGTTGCTGTTCCATTGCACAACAGAAGCCATCGGCCCACTGCCTGTTCAGCTGCCTTCAAAGAAAAGGGCACTGTACCTTTTCCAGATTGTGAAGGCCACTTCAGGGATGGTGCCATATTGTCCAGGCCTCAGAAGATGCCGTCTGATAAAGCCATAACCACACTTGTTTTGGCAGGAATTGGTAGTCCTTTGTTTCGTGTTCTGTCTGTCCATTTTTTCTGTTGATTTGAGGATACTTTGTTGTCCAGTGGCTAACTTTTGCCACAATGAAAATTAACTCCATATGCAGTTTCTTCAATGCCCATATTTTCTCTGAAGTAGATTGGTACTGCCAGGAGCTGACATGTCTCAAAAAAGAAAAATTTCTAAGTTATTAAAATATTTTAAATGCCATATTCGTTAGATCTCTGAAGGGTTTGAAGATGACCTGTCTAAAATATATCTGCTCAATTTTTAAAACATATCTAATATGACTACAATTTCTATTGTAATGTCTAACTACTAACTTTCATTTCTTTATATCCTAATAGTTGGTAATAATGTAAAGTATTTAAAACTAGTAATTGTCTTTTTCTTTTCTTTCTTTCTTTTTTTTTTTTAAACAAGAACCTTAAATCTAATCTCCTTTGCTTAGCCTTTTTCCTAACCCTTGACAACAACTTGTAACCAACCCCCCTAAACAATTGAAAATTATCCCAGACCCAAAACCCATTAAAAGAACCAAAAAACCACCCGCCCCACACCACTTCTTTGGCAATGTGGGTGTCATATTCTTAAAATTGCTTCCTGCTGGGTATGGGTGAAGTTATCTTTATCCTGAAAGAAAAATTTAGGTTAATTGTCAAATTCTAGGAAAGGTAACTATATCCTTCATTATTATCCAGTCTGTGTATAAAGCCAAAGTTCAGGGTTTATCTCAAGTCCTTATTCAAGTAGTCTTTGAGACTGGATCATCTCAGCTAGTCATCTCAAAATTGCTCTGAGCACCTTGTAGTTCAAAGCTGATCTGTAGATGATGTTTGTCAGCTTAGTGATATTATTATTGTCCACGTGGAATTGTTGTTGTTGTTGTTGTTGTGGGGCCCCATCTTCTTTCCGGAGACTTCAGTTGATGTTAGGCCTGGCCGTGATTTCCTGCAGAAAACTGATAAGAGACTCGAACACAAAGACATATATATGCAGCTAACTGAAGCCTTTTTTCTAGAATTAGTTAGTACTCTATATGACCATTCCTATCTTAACAAAGTTTAAAATGTATATGTATCTATTAATCTTGTAAATTTTGATATAAAATTTATACTTTAAGAAAAGTTTAAAGAATCAGAATAGAATCAAAGAGTTGAGATTAGTAATAGAATAGTCCCTTAATTAATTTGGCTTTTGTCCTGTCCCATAGCAGAAAATGGCTCTTTCTGGCATGATACAGGGAGTTTGTATTTTCATTTTAACAACATGCTTGAGTTTAAAGAAGGAGAGAGCCATTCTCCAACTCCAAAGTCAGCTTTAAATTTTAATTGAACTGGGACTATTAGAAAACCAATAGTGTTAAATCTTTAGAGAAAAGCAGAAACAAACATTTAAGAAGACATAAAATTTTTTAGATAATATATACCCATATGCCATATACTCCAATATACTCTGTTTCCTGGGATAGATGATTTGTCCCTTTTCTTCAGTTGTCTCATTTGTCTTGTGTCCTTCAGATTCCTTAACCTTCATTCTCCTAAAAGACAAAAACAAAAACCTTCCCCCAAGACTAATTTTGGGGATGTTCCTTTTTGGCAAGTTATTATCTGATTAAATGAAAAGACATGTGTTACAGGTACAAGTTAGTTTAAATTGGATGTTCATGCTGGTTGATGAACTATCACCTCCTCTAATTAAGAGGTTTCTCTTGTTCAAATCGAACCTTTATCAATTTTGATGGTACCCACAGCTTATCTTCTCCTATAGAAACAAAAGCAAAACCTCGTCCCCAACGTAATACATACCCTGGTTTCCATTCTGAGGTCAGCACATCCTTAAAGTATATAGGCTGACTTAATTCTGTAGTTTTTTCTATTACCCAATGTCTCTCTGCAGCTGTTGTTCCTTTCTCATTGGCATTCAGAAAATTCAAAGTTAATAGAGCATTATGCAGTCTATTTCTGGGGGTTTTTGTTACTCCTTTCTGTTTATTTAGCATATCCTTTAGAGTTCTGTTTGACCTTTCTATAACTGCTTGACCTGTAGGATTATGTGGTATACCTGTAATATGCTTTATATTGTAATAAGCAAAAAACTGTTTCATTTTAACAGAGACATATGATGGAGCATTGTCAGTTTTGATTTGTGCAGGTATACCCATAATGGCCATAACTTCTAGCAAATGAGTGATTACAGAATCAGCTTTTTCAGAACTCAGAGCAGTTGCCCATTGAAATCCTGAATAAGTATCGATAGTGTGGTGTACATATTTCAGTTTTCCAAATTCTGCAAAGTGAAACACATCCATCTGCCAGATTTCATTTCTCTGAGTACCCTTTGGGTTACATCCTGCTGGTAATGGTGTTTGATTATAGAAGGAACAAGTAGGACATTTCTTTACTATTTCTTTGGCTTGTTGCCAGGTTATGGAAAAATCCTTTTTTAAACCTTTACTATTGACATGATGTTTTTTATGAAATTCTGAGGCCTCCAGCACATTTCCTATCAATAATTTATCAATCTCATCATTGCCTTGTGCTAGAGGGCCTGGCAGACCAGTATGAGATCGGATGTGAGTTATATATAAAGGATGACTCCTTTTCCTGATTGTATCTTGTAATTGAATAAATAGTGAAGTTAATTCTGAAGCATCAGGGATAAATTCTGCAGTCTCAATATGTAATACCACTCTTTCAGCATACTGAGAGTCAGTTACTATGTTGAGAGGTTCTGAAAAATCCATTAATACCAACAGAATAGCATACAATTCTGATTTTTGCACTGAATTATAAGGACTATGTACCACTTTACTTAAATTTTCTGATTTGTAACCTGCCTTTCCTTGTTTGTTGGCATCTGTATAAAATGTACGAACTCCAGATATGGGTTTTTGCCGTACAATTCGAGGCAAGATCCAATCAGCTCTCTTTATAAAATCAATTCTGTTGCTTTTGGGATATTTGCTGTTAATTTCTCCCAAAAAATTACTGCAAGCTCTTTGCCAAGGTTCACTTTCTGTCCATAATTTTTCAATGTCCTCCTTAGTTAAAGGTACGACAATTTCTGCTGGGTCTATTCCTGCTAATTGACGAAGTCTCAATTTTCCTTTCCAAATCAAGTCAGAGATTTTTTCCCCATAAGTTTTTAATTTTTTATTTGGTTTATTTGGTAAAAATATCCATTCCAATATAATATCTTCCCTCTGCATTAATATTCCAGTAGGGGAATGCCTAGAAGGTAAAATAACCAAAATGCAATCCAGCTTTGGATCAATACGATCCACGTGCCCTTCATGTACTTTCTTTTCTACCAAGGCCAATTCTTTCTCAGCTTCAGGTGATAATTCTCTTGGACTATTTAAGTCCTTGTCACCTTCTAAGGTTTTGAACAAATTAGTCAGTTCATCATTTTTTACCCCAACAATAGTTCGTAGATGAGAAATATCTCCAAATAATCTTTGAAAGTCATTAAGAGTCTGTAGTCTATCTCTCCGAATTTGCACCTTTTGGGGTCTAATTTTTTGTAGCTCTATTTTATATCCTAAATAATTAATAGAATCTCCTCTTTGTATCTTTTCAGGAGCAATTTGTAATCCCCAGCAAGGCAAAATTTTCTTTACTTCTTCAAACATTCTTTCTAAAGTATCTGCATTTGAGTCAGCTAATAAAATATCATCCATATAATGATAAATTATAGATTTAGGAAATTTTTTACGTATCACTTCCAATGGCTGTTGTACAAAATATTGGCACAGAGTTGGGCTATTTAACATTCCCTGTGGGAGGACCCTCCATTGAAATCTTTTAACCGGTTGAGAATTATTATAAGTAGGCACTGTGAAAGCAAATCTTTCTTTGTCCTTTTCTTGTAAGGGTATTGAAAAGAAACAGTCTTTTAAATCAATAACTATGAGAGGCCATCCTTTTGGTAACAGAGTAGGCAAAGGAATTCCAGATTGTAGAGAGCCCATCGGCTGAATTACTTTGTTAATTGCTCTAAGGTCTGTTACCATTCTCCATTTACCAGATTTCTTTTTAATAACAAATACAGGAGAATTCCAAGGGCTGGTTGACTGTTCAATATGCTGAGCATTTAACTGTTCTTCTACCAGCTCTTCTAAAGCCTGGAGTTTCTCTGTTGTTAAAGGCCATTGCTGAACCCATACAGGCTTGTCTGTTAACCATTTTAAAGGTAGAGCTGTTGGTATTTTTGGAGGATTATCAGTTGTTGTGCCCTGTTCTTGTATAATATGGATGGCTGGTGACCACTCAAAATAATGCCTTCTAATATTTCTCTCAGAAACATGTGCTAGTTTATGATTTGTTTCTGAGATTGGAGGGATTTTAATCTGAGTATTCCATTGTTGCAACAAGTCTCGACCCCACAGGTTCATAGCTATGTTAGCGACATATGGTTTTAATTTTCCTCTCTGTCCTTCTGGACCTATACATTCCAGCCATCTTGCACTCTGTTTCACTCCAGATAATGTCCCAATTCCTAACAGTTGAACGTTTACCTCCTGAAGAGGCCAAGCTGGATGCCAAAATTCTGGTGCAATTATGGTAATGTCCGCACCTGTGTCTACCAGACCAGACAACAAAACACCATTTATTTTTATCGTTAATTTTGGTCTCTGTTCATTAATAGAAGTTTGCCAAAAAATTTTCTTTATGTTTTCTCCTGAATTTTCTATTCTCTCTTTTTCATCATCCTGACCAGCCTGATTTATTCCAATAGTCATTTGGTTATTTAATCGCTCAGAGCAGGGATTTCCTCTACAGCTGCAGGAAAGGTTTGAACTGGTTTTGCTATGGGGGCCTGCATGAGGCCCCTCCGGGAGTTTCCCGAAAACTGAGGCAAAGGATTACCCTGTCTGTCCTTTGTTGATCTACATTCGTTGGTCCAGTGTTTTCCCTTACCACACCTTCTGCATACTCCAGAAGGAAGGGGCCTTCTGTTGCCATTGTTCCTTGAAGAAACATTGCTTCTAGGAATGACCTGTTTACAGTCCCTTTTAAAATGTCCTTGCTTTCCACACCCAAAACATCTAACACTCCTCAAACCTTTTGAAATTACTTCTCCTACCCACATATCATGCTCATCAACCTCAACATTAATTGTTTCTCTAATCCAATCTTCCAAAGGTGCAGATCTTGCCCTTAACGGCCTGATTATTCTTTTGCATGCTGCATTCGCATTCTCAAATGCCAAAGCTTCAATTATTGCCTTACTAGCTTCTGATCCTGAGACCATTCTGTTTACTGCTGAAGCCAGTCTTTCTAAAAAATCTGTGAAAGATTCTTTAGGGCCTTGCATAACCTTTGTGAATGACTCATGTTTTTTTCCTGGTTCATCAACTCTGTCCCATGCATTCAAGGCTGCCATTCGACATAAAATTACGGTTTGAACATCATATAAACATTGTGTTTGTATTGAAGCATATTGGCCTTCTCCAATAAGCTGATCCTGACAAACTTGTATTCTTTTATCCCTCCATTGTGTTTCTACGTTTCTAGCTTCCTCCTTAAACCATGTTAGAAATTGAATTCTCTGGCTGGGTTCCAGAACAGCTTGTGCAAGGTCCCGCCAGTCCTGTGGTATAATCCTATTATATGTTGACCAAGAGTTTAACATTTGCTTTACATATGGGGAATGCATGCCATAAGATACTATTGCCTCCTTAAACCTTTTAAAATCCATCAGTTCAATTGGAGCCCAGATATTTTGTGTAGCCATTTGATCAGGCATCTGCTGTACGGTTACAGGATAAATTAAGGATGACTGTGTGAAAACAGGCTTTCTTTCTGTAACCTTATGATCCAAACTTGAACCAACTTCACTGTTAAAATTAACAGGTTTTTCTAAAGCTGTTATCCTGGCACTTAAATCGACTATCTTTTTAAATAGTAAAATGAGAATAAGCATGGTGATTAACTGCATAATTCCCATAATACTAATCTTTTCATATAGTTGTTCCATTGTCAGACTGCCTAAAATTTCAAACAAAACCCAATTTTCTTCCAATGTACACAGGAAACCCATTTTTTTTTAAATGTGGAAAAAATTTGTCTTTTAAATAGTTTCCTTTATGACTTACCAAATCTGCGTAAAACAGTAGAAAATCCGAGCGAATTTCAAAACAGCCACCTAGAGTCCTAGGTGTAAATCCAGAGAGAGAGAGAGAGAGAGAGAGAGAGAGAGAGAGAGAGAGAGAGAGAAACAGAGAGACAGAGAGAAAGCAAGAGAGAAAGCAAAAGCGAAAGTGAAAGTGAAAGTGAAAGTGAAAGTGAAAGCGAAGGGGTAGCCGGCTAAAGCTTAAAGCCAGCCACTTGTTCCCTCTGAGCCGAGTCAAGGCTTGGCTTTACAGCCAGGGGCCCTGTTTAGCAGGGCAGGCCTGAGCTGTTTGTAGCACTGGCTTTAAGCAAGCAGCTCACAGTCCAGCCTGAGCCCAGACCTGGGCCGGGGCTAGGGAGCCGGCTGCTCCGGCTAGGGAGCCGGCCCCAAGCAGTTTTTAATGGATTCTCCCCACGTTGGGCGCCAGATGTAGATGTAACCAATCGTATTATTAAAATAAGAAACACAGAGCCAAGGTAAAAGAGAAAAGCCGAGAGGTCAGAGCTCAGAGATAAAATCTTACCTCCTGCAGTGCTCCTAGCTTCCCCGAGAGAGGGAGGTACTTCCTGTGTCCCTGTTTAAATAATCTTTCTGTTCTGCCTTCTCATTGGTTGTAAACCCAACCACATGACTGCCTCATCACTGCCTGTAAGTACCGCCCTCCAGGTCTTAAAGGCGTATGTCTCCAATACTGGCTGTATCCCTGAACACACAGAAATCTACCTAGCTCTTCTAACCACCACGCTCTTACTATGGCTCTAATAGCTCTGACCCCAGGGCAACTTTATTTATTAACATAAAATTAAAATAACATTTCAGTACAAATAAAATATCACCACACAGCTGTCTTTTGTTTTATTGACCTTAGCCGTTCTGATGGGTTTAAGATTAAATCTCAAAGTAGTTTTGATTTGTATTTCCCTGATGGCTAAAGATGCTGAACATTTTTTTTAACTGTTTCTCAGTCATTTGAGTTTCCTCTTTTGAGAATTCTCTGTTTAGATCTGTACCCCATTTTTTAACTGAGTTATTTCTTTTTTTGATATTCAGTTTTTTCATTTCTTTACGTATTTTGGATACTAGTCTTCTGTTGAACGGGCAGTTGGTAAAATCTTTTCCCATTCTGGAAGCACCTGCTTTGTCTAAATGACAATGTCCTTTGCCTTACAGAAGCTTTGTAGTTTCATGAGGTCCCATTTATTAATTGTTGATCTTAGTGCCTGTGCCAACAGTGTTCTATTTAGAAAGTCTTTTCCTGTGCCATTGAGTTCAGGACTGTTCTACACTTTCTCTCTTATCTAGCTTTATGTTGAGGTCTTTGATCCACTTGGACTTGAGTTTTGTGCAGGGTGATAAATGTGGATCTGTTTGTATTCTTCTACATTCAGCTATCCAATTTGACCAGTACCATTTGTTGAAGATGCTGTCTTTTTTTTCCCCAGCATGTATTTCTGGCCTCTTTATCAAAAAATCAGGTGTCCATAGGTATGTGGATTTATGTCTGGGTCTTCAGTTTGGTTCTATTGGTCATGTCTATTTTGTGCCAACACCACACTGTTTTTATTATTATAGTTCTGTAATACAATTCAAGGCTGGAGATGGTGATACCTCCAGCAGTTCTTTTATTATTCAGGATTGTTTCAGCTATCCTAGCTTTTTGGGTTTCTATATAAAGCTGAGAGTTGTTCCTTCAAGATCTGTGAAGAATTGTGTTGGAATTTTGAGGGGGTTACATTGAATCTGTAGATTGATTTTGGTAGGATGGCCATTTTTACTATATTAATCCTATTTATTGATCCATGAGCATGAGGTGAATCTTCCCATCTTCTAATACCATCTTCAATTTCTTTCTTCAAAGACTTGAAGTTGTTTTTTTTTTTTTTTTTTTTTTTTTTTTTTTTTTTTATCATAAAAGTCTTTCACTTGCTTGGTTAAAGTTACCCCAAGATGTTATATATTTTGAGGCTATTATGAAAGATGTTGTTTCCCTGATTTATTTCTCAGTCTATTTGTCATTTGTATATAGGAAGGTTACTGATTTTTGTGTGTTAATTTGTATCCTGCTACTTTGCTGAAAGTGTTTATTAGCTGTAGGAGTTTCCTGGTGCAGTTTTTGGAGTTGTTTATGTATACTATACTATCGTCTGCAAATAATGATACCTTGATTTCTTTCTTTCCAATTTGTATCCCCCTGATCTCCTTCAGCTGTCTTACTGCCCTAGCTAGAACTTCAAGAACTATATTGAAAAGATATAGAGAGTGAGCAGCCTGTCTTGTTCCTGATTTTAGTGGAATTGCTTTGAGTTCCTCTCCATTTAATTTGTATTTGGCTATAGGCTTGCTGTAAATTGCCTTTATTATTTTTATGTATGTTCCTTTTATCCCTAATCTCTCCAAGACTTTTATCATGAAAGATGTTGGATTTTGTCAAAGCTTCTCCAGCATCTAATGAGATGATCATGTGTTTTTTTTTCTTTCAGTTTCTGGTAGAATTCTATGCTAAATATATCATCAGGCTCTGGGCTTCTTTTGTTTAGGAGACTTAATTAGTGTTTTTGTTTCACTAGGGTTATTGGTCTATTTAAATTGCTTATTTTATCTTAATTTTGGTAGGTGGCATCCATTGAGAAAACTCTCCATGTCTGTTGTTATGTCTCCCCTTTTTATCTCTAGTTTTGTTACTTTGGATCTTCTATCTCCACCTTTTAGTTAACTTGGATAACAGTTTGTCAGTCTTACTAATTTTCTCAAAGAACCAGTTCTTTTTTTCATTGATTCTTTGTATTTGTTTGTTTGTTTCTGTTTTATTGATTTCAGCCCTGAGTTTATTTATTGTTGTCTACTCCTTTTGGTGTTATTTTTTTAGGTGTGCTGTTATGTTACCATTATGAGATCACTTCTGGGTGTTTTTTTTTTTTTTTTGGTTTTGTTTTTTGTTTTTTTATATATAGGTATTTAGTGCTATGAAATTGCCTCTTAGAACTGCCTTCATTATGCCCCATAAGTTTGGGTATGTTGTGTTTTCATTTTCATTCAATTATGCAGTCTTTTATTTTTTCATTCTGGTGGATTTTCCTTACTGTCCAGAGTCCTTTCATCTTAGTTGGGAAGATTGCCTTGCCATTGTTGATTGTACAGACCTAGTGGCAATATACTCTCAACTTGTTTTTCTTGGAATTTAAAAGATTTTCCATCATTAAAATAATTACATTTTGTTGTGATAAGAATGCTAACTAGTTAGTTGGTAGGGCACATGCTTTTGATCCCAGCACTCAGGAGGCAGAGGCAGGTGGATCTCTGTGAGTTCGAGGCCAGCCTGGTCTACAGAGCAAGCTCCGGGACAGTCATGGCTACACAGAAAAATGTCTGGCTTGCCCCCCACAAAAGAAATGCTAACATCTCAACTCCCCAGATAGATGTAATGTACAGTACTATTTTGTTAATTGTAGGAACAATGAACAAAAAGACTTTCTGACTTCCAGATGCATCTTAATAAACTGATGCCTGGTCCCATTGAATAGCAGCAGCTCCTCATTTCTCACTCCTTCAGCTATGTCTTAATTAGGGTTTACATTGCTGTGATAAATATCATGACCCAAAGCAATGTGGGGAGGAGAGGGTTTATATCAGGTTATATATCTTAATCACAGTTCATCATGAAGGGAAGTCAGGGAAGGAACTGGAGGCAGGAACTGAAGCAGAAGCCGTGGAGGAAGGCTGCTTACTGACCTGTTCCTCATTCCTTGCTCAGTTTGCTTTTTCAGGGCATCTCAGGACCACCTGTTTCGGGCTGGAACCGCTCACATCAATCGTTAGTCAAGGAAAAGCCCCACAGGCTTCCACACAGCCTAACCCAATGGAACTTTCTTAATTAGCGCTCATGATTCTCAAATGACTCTAACTTGTGTCAGGCTGACAACTAACCAGGACAATTGTCACCTTGTCAACTTGACACACAGATGCATAACTGTTAAACCACAACCTTTCCTCTCTTGTTCATCCCCAAGCTCTCATATTAATACCTCTTACAGTCTTTAAAGATCCAAACACTTTAAAACATCCAGTCTCAAAGGACAAAGCCTCTCCAAACCACCCACGGCTGCTCTAAGGCCTCTAGAGTCTGTAACATTTCCAAGTCTCTAAAATTCCAGAGCCCTAACTGCAGGGTCCTGTAAAGTAGAATGAGTTACCTACATTCTTACTCAGGGAAAAAACAGAGTGTGCCCACAACCTAAACAAAGCAAAACCAGAACTCAGCAGCATTCAAAGTTCAGTGCTTGACGTCTGGGACCCACTCGTGATTCTCTGGGCATCAGTGGGCTCCATTGCTCCAACTCTGCTGTTGGCAGCACACAGCCACTTGCCTCGGTCTCAGGCTGGCTCCACTATACAGCCGCTGTTGTCCTTGGTGGCCGTCACATTGTCATCTCCCAAATTCTGAGCTCTCAGCTGTAGCTGGTCTGTACTGTCACCAGTAACTTCTCCTGGGCTCTCTCAGGGACTCTGGTCCTACCGCTTGGTGCCAAGCCTCAGCTTCTCCCCATGACCACTTCAATCCTGGGGCTTCTCCTGCAGCTGAGGCTATTCCTTTTCTAAAGGCCTCTTTTGCCCTCTCACACGCCAAACCTCAGCTGCTCTCTATGACCCCTTCATGCCTTCAGAGCCAACCACCTCTGACATTAATACACATTACCAAATTCAGCTGCCAGGACTTGGTACAACCTTGGCCCTTTCTGGACCCTTCTGTGTGCTGACCTCAGAGAAGGAGCACAGGCTGTGTGCTGACCTCAGAGAAGGAGCACAGCCTGTGTGTGCTGACCTCAGAGAAGGAGCACAGGCTCTGTGTGCTGACCTCAGAGAAGGAGCACAGGCTGTGTGTGCTGACCTCAGAGAAGGAGCACAGCCTGTGTGCTGACCTCAGAGAAGGAGCACAGGCTCTGTGTGCTGACCCCAGAGAAGGAGCACAGCCTCGGGTGCTGACCTCAGAGAAGGAGCACAGCCTCTGGTGCTGACCCCAGAGAAGGAGCACAGGCTGTGTGTGCTGACCTCAGAGAAGGAGCACTGCCTGTGTGCTGACCTCAGAGAAGGAGCACAGCCTCTGGTGCTGACCTCAGAGAAGGAGCACAGCCTGTGTGCTGACCCCAGAGAAGGAGCACAGCCTGTGTGCTGACCCCAGAGAAGGAGCACAGCCTGTGTGCTGACCTCAGAGAAGGAGCACAGCCTGTGTGCTGACCTCAGAGAAGGAGCACAGGCTGTGTGCTGACCTCAGAGAAGGAGCACAGCCTGTGTGCTGACCCCAGAGAAGGAGCACAGCCTGTGTGCTGACCTCAGAGAAGGAGCACAGCCTGTGTGTGTGCTGACCTCAGAGAAGGAGCACAGCCTGTGTGTGTGCTGACCCCAGAGAAGGAGCACAGCCTGTGTGCTGACCTCAGAGAAGGAGCACAGCCTGTGTGTGCTGACCTCAGAGAAGGAGCACAGTCTCTGGTGCTGACCTCAGAGAAGGAGCACAGCCTGTGTGCTGACCTCAGAGAAGGAGCACAGCCTGTGTGCTGACCTCAGAGAAGGAGCACAGGCTGTGTGCTGACCTCAGAGAAGGAGCACAGGCTGTGTGCTGACCCCAGAGAAGGAGCACAGCCCGGGTGCTGATCCTAAGAGAAGGAGCACAGCCTCTGGTGCTGACCTCAGAGAACACACCTAGAAGATTTCACCTCCGTGTTACTGGTCTCGTGTTAACCATCACTAATTCTCCAGTTACTCGACATCGATTGTCCCAGCAAAGCAAAGATTTTCCTTCAGTGGCTCTTGTAGGGAGAATTTTCTCAGGTCCTGCCCAGCCCTCAGATCTGGACGAATCTCTCCTACCCGTGGTCCTGCAGCCATTTATAAAATAATTACTCAGAGGCTTAATATTAATTACCAATTGTATGGCTTAAGGCTCAGGCTTCTTGCTAGCTAGCTCTTACAATTAAACTTGACCCATTCCTATTAATATATGTATTGCCATGTGTTCTGTGGCTTTACATGTGTTGTATTACATCTTGCTGCCCTGGGGCAGTTCTCAGTGTCTCCCCCGACTCTGCCCTTCTCTCTGTATCTCTGCTTGGATTTCCTGCCTGCCTCTAAGCTGCCTTGCCATAGGCCAAAGTAGCTTATTTATTAGTCAATGAGAGCAACATATATTCACAGCATACAGAAAGACATCCACAGCACTTCCCCTTTTCTGTCTAATCAAAAAGCAAGGTTTCAAATTTAACATAGTAAAATTATATATAACAAAATAGTTATCAGGCAAGAATTACAGTTATAATATCTAGTCTATTTTGTTTGGCAAAATTAAGGAAAATACTCTATCAGCTGTCTTATTTTTGTGAGTCTAAAGTTTCATATCATAACCAAGGGAAATTATAATTATGACTATATAGTCTTCAACTCCATCAAAGACCCCAGAAGGATATTATATTACCTAAGTAAACAGGAAGTGCATGTAAGCAACTTCCAAAACTCTAGAAATGACCAGAGACATCTGGTTGTCTGGACAGTCACCCAAAGTTCCCCCGCAATGTTGGGGCATCCATCTTCAGCATATAGTCTTAGAATCTCTCAGTTGCTTCTCCCTGTGCCTTGTAGAATGTTTGGCAGTCGCCTCTGTGAAGCAGGAACCTGAAGACCATCTTGCCTTGCAGAGTTCAGTGGTCACCTTCCTATGGGTCCTGCATGTCCTGTTTATATAGTATCCTGTCAAGCAGATAGAGCAATGACAGTTTTTTTTGCCCAGTGGCTAACTTTTACCACAAAGAAAGCAAACTCCATAATGAGTTTCTTCAGTGCCCATCATCCTCTTTGAAGTAATTGGTGCTTCCAGAAGCAGATGTGTCTCATTGTCTGGAAAAATCTAAATTCTTAAAACATTTTAAATGCCATGTTATGTAGGTCTTTGAAGTGTTTGATGATTATCTACCTAATTGAAATATATCTATTTATACTTGGAAAACTTAACTAACATGACTATAAGTTTGATTATCATAGATGACTAATTATTCTGTATTTTTTAATTATATATTACAATTTTAATTGAGTTGCATAAACATAAAACCTTAAACAGAGTATAAGTATATATACAGTATAACAAAATTAACATTAAATTTGTATCAATAAACCAAAATACATATTAATGTAAAATATATAAGATTAATAGTTGTTTTTGGATTAAAATAGATTCAAAAATCTACCCTTTTATCCTATTATTTCTATATCATAATTTCTATATCATATATTCCTTTCTTCCTTTAGAAAGAGATTGACTATGACCAATAACAATTTGTAAACAATCCCCTACAAAACATCAATAATCCATTTTTGGGGAATGTGGGCATAGTGTTCTAGGCCACCTCCTGCTGATTTGGGGCACTGTTAATCTTATGGGGACCCTGAGAAAATTTAGGACTATGGTTAAGTCCTGATTGGAGTAGTCTGTGAGGCTGGATCATCTCAGCCAGCAGCCTTGAAGCCTTTCTGGATGCAGAACTCAGAGGAAACTGCAGCAGAGTCGTTCTGAAACACTGGATCATCTGGGCCTTCTCTTTTTATGGGTGTCTGGTCTCCTCATCCTGAAAATACATAAATTTTGAAGGTAAAATATATATCTGCATTAATACAAGTACAGACTGTGCATTGTGCTCAAGTCAGCCAAAGATAATTTCTTGTTATGTGTTTGAGCAGGTAAAATATACATCACATGTCTTGAAGTTCTTTTAGGTTTATGTTTTTATGTCTGTAGTCAGGATTTCAGGGAGTCTTTCCTCAAGCAAATCTGATCATCTTTAATTTTGAATGAATCCATAGCCTTGCATTTTCTGTGGAAACAAAAACATAACCTCTCCCCCAAAGTGGCATACCTTTTGACTTAAGTTTTGGAGTCAAGATATTTTAAAAATATGTAGGTTAGTTTAATCCAGCAGCTTTTATAATCAAATGTCTCATAGAAGTCAAAAATTTTAAAGACAATATAATAATATACATGATCCAAACTTTCTGTGCATTTTCCATCCTCACATGGCTTGTTTTCTTTATATTACTTCACTCCCCTTTCTAAGGACTTTATTTTACTATTTTAAAACTATATATTTCTTTTTTTATGACTGTCTATACCTTCTCTTTACTCTCCCAAACCTATGTATATTTTTACACTTATTGCAAACCATTTAGAACTTTTTTTCATCTGAATCTGTCCTATTATGTATCTGTAATCATTTTTTGACCAGGAGAGATTTTAAACTGCTAAGCTCTTTGGCTAGGACAAAAGCAGCTGCCTTGGCTGCTGGCTCTGCCTCTTTTGGCTTTTTAACATGGTGGAGGTATGCTTAACGCCATGGAAGCTGTGTGGTGTATGTCATCGTGGAGTAGCTTACTGCAGTGACTGGAATGCCTTCAAAGCATATCTCCGTCACTGCATACTGCATAATAAGCTTCTTTTTAAAGCCTGGATGATATTCTGTTGTGCATATATGACATTTTCTCTTTCATTAATCTGTTGATAGAATTTTTGGTTGCTTGCACAGCTTGACTATTGTAAATTGTGGTGAAATGAGCATGGGAGTGTAAATATTCTGATTCCCATTCTTTTGATAAACTCTTTGCAGTAGGGTTGTTGGATCATGTAGTAGTTCTGTTTTTAATTTTTGAGGAAATTATTGCTATTTTCTACAGTGGCAAGCAGAGTTATTGTATATCGATGTATCCTTTAAAAATTTCCCTCGTCAGTGACACTGAGCACCTCTTCAGATGCCTGTTGGTCATGTGTGTGCCTATTCAAATTGTTGGCTTACTTTTAAATTAGGTTATTGAGTTAGATTTTTTCTTTTGTCATCAAATTGTTTGTATTTAAGAAATTAACCCCTTGCCAGATTTCAAGTTTGTAAATATTTCCACAGGCAATAGATTGCTTTTTAATTTTGTTGCTCATTCCTTTAGTTTTGTGCAGTGTTTTTGTACTTGATGCAATCTAACTTCTCTGTTTTCCTTCCTTCCTTTTTCTTTTCTTTCTTTTTTCTGGGGGCAGTTTATCGAGGCAGGGTTTTTCTGTGTAGTCCTGAAACTCACTCTGAAAATCAGGTTGGCCTCGAACTCACAGAGTTCCTCTGCCTCTGCCTCCTGAGTGCTGAGATTAAAGGCGTGCGCCACCACCACCCGGCCTCTGTTTTTGATCCCTGTGTTTTGGTGTCAGCTCAACAAAGTTACGGCTAACATTGAGGTCATTCAGCTCGCTGAGGTTTCTTCTAAGAGAAAAACATTTGGTATGATTTTAATATTCTCGAATTTCTTAATATTGGTTTGTGACTTGGTGTGATATAGCTTAGAAAGTTATATATTATATATAGTTATATATGTGATTATATAAATTATATATATATATATATATATATATATACAGATATATATATATATATACACACACACATACACACATGTATATATATGAGAAAAATGTGTGTCTGTTGCTGTTTGGGAGTGTTCTGCTTGTGTCTGTTGGGTCAGTTTGTTTTTGATGCTGCTCTTATTTGCTGTTACTTTGTTAACCGTCTGTCTGTCTGTGAGATATTGCAGTCTCATATTGTATTGGTATTTTCCCTTTAGCTTTGTCAATGTTTGTTTTATAAGTACTTTCATATTAAAGGTGTATATATATATATATACATATATGGTATATATGTAAGATATATATAAGATATATATGTATATATGTATACACACACACACACACACACACACACACACACACACACACACATATATATATATATATATATATATATATATATATATATATATATATATATATATCTTGGATGACTATACTCATATTATGTCCTGTGTTATCTCTTTTGAACATTTGACTTAGTCTATTTTATACAGTATTGTAGATGTAACCAACCGTCTTATTAAATAAGAAACACAGAAACAATGTAAAAGAGAAAGCCGAGAGGTCAGAGCTCAGAGCTAAAATCTCACCCTTCCTCCTGCTGTCCCAGCTTCGCGAAAAGAGACCTACTTCCTCTCGGTTCGTATTTTTAAAGTATGTTGTTCTGCCTTCTCATTGGTTGTAAACCCAAACACATGACTGCCTCGTCACTGTCTGAATGTACAGCCCCCTAGGTCTTAAAGGCATATGTCTCCAATGCTGGCTGTATCCCTGAACACACAGAGATCTTATGGGATTAAAGGCGTGTGCCACCACCGCCACACTCTTGCTATGGCTCTAATAGCTCTGACCCTGAACACACAGATATCTATGGGATTAAAGGCGTGTGCCACCACCGCCACACTCTTGCTATGGCTCTAATAGCTCTGACCCCCAGACAACTTTATTTATTAACATACAATCAAATTAATATTTCAGTACAAATCAAAATAATATTTCAATACAATTAGATTACCACCACATTTCCCCTTTTCTATTTTAATAAAAAGAAAAAAAGCAAAAGGTTATGACTAACAAAAGAAAAACTATATACAAAAGTACAATAACTATATACAATATATACAAGTAATAAATACCTAAACAGGTATTTGACGAATCAGAGAAAATAATTCCATTATCTATCCTATTTTGATAATTCCAAGATGTATCTAATGTACTTTCTATCCTAATTAATTTTCAACTATAACTAACTAATCTTCAACCATAACTAACTAATCTTCAACTCCCTCAGAGACCCAAGAAGGGAATAATATTAGCTAACAAAAATAAAAACAGGAAGTGCATGCAAGCAACTTCCAAAAAAATTTTGTGAGTTGACAGAAACAGCCAGCTGCCTGGGCAGTCACCTGAGGTTTCTCCGCAGTGTTGGGGCATCATCTCCAGCCTATAGGCTTAGTGTATCTGACAGACTCATTTGTGAAGTAGGATGTACACAAGGTCAACAGTTCAACCTCACATTGGGTGAGAGCAGTCCACGTACCAGAAACACCTGAATTCCACTAGTGTCCTGTCATGATTCAGGATTTTAAATTCTGGAAATTGTTGACAGTTTTTTAATTCAGCTGTCCATTCTTCTTGGCTGTGTATATATGGCTTCATCTCAGCATCCCCTTCTTCTCCACATCCCTCTATTAAATGCCAGTCTACTTTTGAGAGGCATGAGCTTTCAGCTGCTGTTCCATTGTACAACAGAATCCATCGGCCCTCTGCCTGTTAAGCTGCCTTCGAAGAAAAGGGCACTGTACCTTTTCCGGATGCGAAGGCCACTTCAGGGATGGGGCCATATTGTCCTGGCCTCAGAAGATGCCTTTTGATAAAGCCATAACCACACTTGTTTTGGCAAGAATCAGTAGTCCCTTGTTTCGTGATCTGTCTGTCCATTTTGTCCTGTTGATTCGAGGATATTTTGTTGTCCAGTGGCTTAACTTTTGCCAGAATGAAAGTTGACTCCATATGTAGTTTCTTCAATGCCCATATTTTCTCTAAAGTAGATTGGTACTGCCAGGAGCCGACATGTCTCAAAAAAGAAAAATTTTCTAAGTTATTAAAACATTTTAAATGCCATATTCTGTAGATCTCTGAAGGGTTTGAAGATGACCTGTCTAAAACATCTCTGCTCAATTTTTAAAACATATCTAATATGACTACAAGTACTATTGTAATGTCTAACTACTAACTTTCATTTCTTTATATCCTAATAGTTGATAATAATAACATTCAAGGATCAGAAATTTGCATTACATTGTTAAATGAATGGTATAAATACAATTAGAAATATACATATAGCATTTTCTAACAATATCAATTTCAAATTTGTATACAATATAAAACAATCCAATCCAATGTAAAGTATTTAAAACTAGTAATTGTCTTTTTCTTTTCTTTCTTTCTCTTTTTTCTTTTTTTTTTAAACAAGAACCTTAAATCTAATCTCCTTTGCTTAGCCTTTTTCCTAACCCTTGACAATAACTTGTAACCAACCCCCCTAAATACTGAAAATTATCCCAGACCCAAAACCCATTAAAAAGACCAAAAAACCACCCGCCCCACACCACCTCTTTGGGAATGTGGGCGTCGTATTCTTAAAATTGCTTCCTGCTGGGTATGGGCGAAGTTTTCTTTATCCTGAAAGAAAAATTTTAGGTTAATTGTCAAATTCTAGGAGAGGTAACTATATCCTTCATTATCCAGTCTGTGTATAATGCCAAAGTTGAGGGTTTATCTCAAGTCCTTATTCAAGTAGTCTTTGAGACTGGATCATCTCAGCTAGTCATCTCAAATTTGCTCTGAGCACCTTGTAGTTCAAAGCTGATCTATGGATGATGTTTGTCAGCTTAATGATATTATTATTGTCCACGTGGAATTGTTGTTGTTGTGGGGCCCCATCTTCTTTCTGGAGACTTCAGTTGATGTTAGGCCTGGCCGTGAATTCCTGCAGAAAACTGATAAGAGACTCGAACACAAAAACATATATATGCAGCTAGCCTTTTTTCTAGAATTAGTTAGTACTCTATGTGACCATTCATATCTTAACAAAGTTTAAAATGTATATATATATATTAATCTTGTAAATTTTGATATAAAATTTATACTTTGAGAAAAGTTTAAAGAATCAGAATAGAATCAAAGAGTTGAGATTAGTAATAGAATAGTCCCTTAATTAATTTTGCTTTTGTCCTGTACCATAGCAGAAGATGGCTCTTATTCTGGCATGATACAGGGAGTTTGCATTTTCCTTTTAACAACATGCTTGATTTTAAAGAAGGAGAGAGCCATTCTCCAACTCCAAAGTCAGCTTTAAATTTTAATTGAACTGGGACTGTTAGAAGACCAATAGTGTTAAATCTTTAGAGAAAAGCAGAAACAAACATTTAGGAAGACATAAAATTTTTTTAGATAATATATACCCATACACCGTTTCACTCTGTTTCTTGGGATAGATGATTTGTCCCTTTTCTTCAGTTGTCTCATTTGTCCAGTGTTCTTCAGATTCCTTAACCTTCATTCTCCTAAAAGACAAAAACAAAAACCTTTCCCCAAGACTAATTTTGGGGATGTTTCCTTTTGACAAGTTATTATCTGATTAAATGAAAAGGCATGTGTTATTGATACAAGTTAGTTTAAATTGGATGTTCATGCTGGTTGATGAACTATCACCTCCTCTAATTAAGAGGTCTCTCTTGTTCAAATCGAACCTTTATCAATTTTGATGGTACCCACAGCTTATCTTCTCCTGTAGAAACAAAAGCAAAACCACGTCCCCAATGTAATACATACCCTGGTTTCCATTCTGAGGTCAGCACATCCTTAAAGTATATAGGCTGATTTAATTCTGTAGTTTTTTCTATTATCCAATGTCTCTCTGCAGCTGTTGTTCCTTTCTCATTGGCATTCAGAAAATTCAAAGTTAGAAGAGCATTATGCAGTCTATTTCTGGGGGTTTTTGTTACCCATTTCTGTTTATTTAGCATATCCTTTAGAGTTCTGTTTGATCTTTCTATAACTGCTTGACCTGTAGGATTATGTGGTATGCCTGTAATATGCTTTATATTGTAATAAGCAAAAAACTGTTTCATTTTAACAGAGACATATGATGGAGCATTGTCAGTTTTGATTTGTGCAGGTATACCCATGATGGCCATAACTTCTAGCAAATGAGTGATTACAGAATCAGCTTTTTCAGAACTCAAAGCAGTTGCCCATTGAAATCCTGAATAAGTATCGATAGTGTGGTGTACATATTTCAATTTTCCAAATTCTGCAAAGTGAAACACGTCCATCTGCCAGATTTCATTTCTCTGAGTACCCTTTGGGTTACATCCTGCTGGTAATGGCGTCTGATTGTAGAAGGAACAAGTAGGACATTTCTTTATTATTTCTTTGGCTTGTTGCCAGGTTATGGAAAAATCCTTTTTTAAACCTTTACTATTAACGTGATGTTTTTTATGAAATTCTGAGGCCTCCAGCACATTTCCTATCAATAATTTATCAATTTCATCATTGCCTTGTGCTAGAGGGCCGGGCAGACCAGTATGAGATCGAATGTGAGTTATATATAAAGGATGATTCCTTTTCCTGATTGTATCTTGTAATTGAATAAATAGTGAAGTTAATTCTGAAGCATCAGGGATAAATTCTGCAGTCTCAATATGTAACACCACTCTTTCAGCATACTGAGAGTCAGTTACTATGTTGAGAGGTTCTGAAAAATCCATTAATACCAACAGAATAGCATACAATTCTGATTTTTGAACTGAATTATACGGACTTTGAACCACTTTACTTAAATTTTCTGATTTGTAACCTGCCTTTCCTTCTTTGTTGGCATCTGTATAAAATGTACGAACTCCAGATATGGGTTTTTGCCGTACAATTCGAGGCAAGATCCAATCAGCTCTCTTTATAAGATCAATTCTATTGCTTTTGGGATATTTGCTGTTAATTTCTCCCAAAAAATTACTGAAAGCTCTTTGCCAAGGTTCACTTTCTGTCCATAATTTTTCAATGTCCTCCTTAGTTAATGGTACGACAATTTCTGCTGGGTCTATGCCTGCTAATTGACGAAGTCTCATTTTTCCTTTGTAAATCAAGTCAGAGATTTTTTCCACATAAGTTTTTAATTTTTTATTTGGTTTATTTGGTAAAAATATCCATTCCAATATAATATCTTCCCTCTGCATTAATATTCCAGTAGGAGAACGCCTAGAAGGTAAGATAACCAAAATGCAATCCAGCTTTGGATCAATACGATTCACGTGTCCTTCATGCACTTTCTTTTCTACCAAGGCTAATTCTTTCTCAGCTTCAGGTGATAATTCTCTTGGACTATTTAAGTCCTTGTCACCTTCTAAGGTTTTGAACAAATTAGTCAGTTCATCATTTTTTACCCCAACAATAGTTCGTAGATGAGAAATATCTCCAAATAATCTTTGAAAGTCATTAAGAGTCTGTAGTCTATCTCTCCGAATTTGCACCTTTTGGGGTCTAATTTTTTGTAGCTCTATTTTATATCCTAAATAATTAATAGAATCTCCTCTTTGTATCTTTTCAGGAGCAATTTGTAATCCCCAGCGAGGCAAAATTTTCTTTACTTCTTCAAACATTATTTCTAAAGTATCTGCATTTGAGTCAGCTAGTAAAATATCGTCCATATAATGATAAATTATAGATTTAGGAAATTTTTTACGTATCACTTCCAATGGCTGTTGTACAAAATATTGGCACAGAGTTGGGCTATTCAACATTCCCTGTGGGAGGACCCTCCATTGAAATCTTTTAACCGGTTGAGAATTATTATAAGTAGGCACTGTAAAAGCAAATCTTTCTCTGTCTTTTTCTTGTAAGGGTATTGAAAAGAAACAGTCTTTTAAATCAATAACTATGAGAGGCCATCCTTTTGGTAACAGAGTAGGCAAAGGCATCCCAGATTGTAGAGAGCCCATTGGCTGAATTACTTTGTTAATTGCTCTAAGGTCTGTTACCATTCTCCATTTACCAGATTTCTTTTTAATAACAAATACAGGAGAATTCCAAGGGCTGGTTGATTCTTCAATATGCTGAGCATTTAACTGTTCTTCTACCAGCTCTTCTAAAGCCTGGAGTTTCTCTGTTGTTAAAGGCCATTGCTGGACCCATACAGGCTTGTCTGTTAACCATTTTAAAGGTAGAGCTGTTGGTGTCTTTGGAAGATCATCAGTTATTGTGCCCTGTTCTTGTATAATATGGATGGCTGGTGACCACTCATTAGAACAATATCTTCTAATATTTCTCTCAGTAACATGTGCTAGTTTATGATTTGTTTCTGAGATTGGAGGGATGTTAATCTGAGTATTCCATTGTTGCAACAAGTCTTGACCCCACAGGTTCATAGTTATGTTAGCCACATATGGTTTTAATTTTCCTCTCTGTCCTTCTGGACCTATACATTCGAGCCATCTTGCACTCTGTTTCACCTGAGATAATGTCCCAATTCCTAACAGTTGAACGTTTACCTCCTGAAGAGGCCAAGTTGGATGCCAAAATTCTGGTGCAATTATGGTAACGTCCGCACCTGTGTCTACCAGACCAGACAACAAAACACCATTTATTTTTATCGTTAATTTTGGTCTTTGTTCATTAATAGAAGTTTGCCAAAAAATTTTCTTTATGTTTTCTCCTGAATTTTCTATTCTCTCTGTTTCATCATTCTGACCAGCATGATTTATTCCAATAGGCATTTGGTTATTTAATCGCTCTCCAGAGCAGGCATTTCCTCTATGGCTGCCGGAAAGGTTTGAACTGGATTTGCACTGGGGGCCTGCCTGAGGCCCCTCTGGGAGTTTCCCGAAGACTGAGGCAAAGGATTACCCTGTCTGTCCTTTGTTGATCTACATTCGTTGGTCCAGTGTTTTCCCTTACCACACCTTCTGCATACTCCAGAAGGAAGGGGCATTCTCTTGCCATTGTTCCTTGAAGAAACATTGTTTCTGGAAATGACCTGTCTACAGTCCCTTTTCAAATGTCCTTGCTTTCCACATCCAAAACATCTAACACTCCTCAAACCTTTTGAAATTACTTCTCCTACCCATGTATCATCATGCTCATCAGCTTCAACATTAATTGTTTCTCTAATCCAATCTTCCATAGGTGCAGATCTTGCCCTTAATGGCCTGATTATTCTTTTGCATGCTGCATTCGCATTCTCAAAGGCCAAAGATTCAATTATTGCCTTACCAGCTTCTGAATCCGAGACCGTTCTCTTTACTGCTGAAGCCAGTCTTTGTAAAAAATCTGTAAAAGACTCTTTTGGGCTTTGCTTCACCTTTGTAAATGACTCAGATTTTTTTCCTGGTTCCTCAACTTTGTCCCATGCATTCAAGGCTGCCGTTCGACATAAAATTAGGGTTTGGACATCATATAAACATTGTGCTTGTGCTGAAGCATATTGGCCTTCGCCCATAAGCTGATCCTGGCAAACTTGTACTCCTTTATCCCTCCATTGTTTTTCTATGTTTTTAGCCTCCTCCTTAAACCAAGTCAGAAATTGAAGTCTCTGGCTGGGTTCCAGAACACCTTGTGCGAGGTCCCGCCAGTCCTGTGGTACTATCCTATTATATGTTGACCAAGTGTTTAACATTTGCTTTACATATGGGGAATGCATGCCATAAGATACTATTGCCTCCTTAAACCTTTTTAAATCCAACATTTCAATTGGAGCCCAAGTATTTTGTGTAGCCATTTGATCAGGCATCTGCTGTACTGTTACAGGATAAATTAAGGGTGACTGTGTGAAAACAGGCTTTCTTTCTGCAACCTTATGATCCCGACTTGAAACAACTTCACTGTTAATTTCTTCTGTCTGAATTTTTACAGGTTTAACAAGTTCTTCTAACGCTGTTATCCTGGCACTTAAATTGACTATCTTTTTAAATATTAAAATGTGGATTATTATAGTGATGAGGTGCATAATTCCACCAATACTAATATTATATAGTTGTTCCATTGCCAGACTGCCTAAAATTTCGAACAAAAACCAATTTTCTTCCAATGTACACATAAAACCCATTTGTTTTTTAATGTGGAAAAAATTCTCTTTTAGATAGTTTCCTTTAAAATATCTGATATATTATGACTTACCAAATCTGCGTAGAACAGTAGAAATCCGAGGGGATTTTCAAAGCAGCCACCTAGTGTCCCAGGTGTAAATCCAGAGAGAGAGAGAGAGAGAGAGAGAGAGAGAGAGAGAGAGAGAGAGAGAGAAGAGAGAACGCACAAGAAAGCGTAGCCGGCTAAAGCTTAAATGCAGCCACGTGTTCCCTCTTGTGCCGAGTCAAGGCTTGGGTCTGGCTTCCTTAAGCTCCGACCACGTGCGTTGGCTTTACAGGCAGGGCAGGTCTGAGTTGTTTGTAGCACCGGCTTTAGGCAAGCTGCTCACAGACCTAGGCCCGGGCTAGAAGTTGCTACCCGGACTAGGACGCCAGCAGCTCGGACTAACAAGCCGATCGCCGCCGGCCGCCGTGTGCCGCCGCTGCCGCCGCCGCCGCTGCAGGCCGCCTGCCGCCCTTGCGGGAAAGCGGACCTGCCGCCAAGCCAAGCAGTTTTTAATGGATTCTTGTCACGTTGGGCGCCAGATGTAGATGTAACCAACCGTCTTATTAAATAAGAAACACAGAAACAATGTAAAAGAGAAAGCCGAGAGGTCAGAGCTCAGAGCTAAAATCTCACCCTTCCTCCTGCTGTCCCAGCTTCGCGAAAAGAGACCTACTTCCTCTCGGTTCGTATTTTTAAAGTATGTTGTTCTGCCTTCTCATTGGTTGTAAACCCAAACACATGACTGCCTCGTCACTGTCTGAATGTACAGCCCCCTAGGTCTTAAAGGCATATGTCTCCAATGCTGGCTGTATCCCTGAACACACAGAGATCTTATGGGATTAAAGGCGTGTGCCACCACCGCCACACTCTTGCTATGGCTCTAATAGCTCTGACCCTGAACACACAGATATCTATGGGATTAAAGGCGTGTGCCACCACCGCCACACTCTTGCTATGGCTCTAATAGCTCTGACCCCCAGACAACTTTATTTATTAACATACAATCAAATTAATATTTCAGTACAAATCAAAATAATATTTCAATACAATTAGATTACCACCACACAGTATAGTTATTCACATTATTTTGTTTACCATTTATATAGTTTTTTTCTGTCTCCCTGTTCAGCCTGTGTGAGCGTAAATCTGAAGTCTCTTGTAATTAGTGTATGTTGTATAATTTAGGAGCTTTGATTGGCAAGTTTAATTCATTTGCACTTGAAGTAATTACTGATGAGAAAGGATTTCTTATTATAGTGTTAATTCTTGTTTCTTGTGTCATTCATTTCTGATTCCTCTCTTGCTCTCTTCCTTTGTCTTTGTTGTTTATTTTTATATGTTTTGATTATTTTTATCTTCTAATGGGTAACTTGTGGGTATTGTATTAGCTAATTTCCTATTGTTGTGATAAAGCCTCATGACCTCCACAGCTTATAAAAGAATGTGTTTAATTGGGCTTATGGTTCCGGAGCGTTGGGTCCATGATGACAGAGCAAAGGTATGGTGGCAGGAACATCTGAGAGCTCACATCTTTTTTTTTGTTTGTTTGTTTGTTTTTTCTGAGACAGGGTTTCTCTGTGTAGTTTTGGTGCCTGTCTTGGAACTTGCTTTGTAGACCAGGCTGGCCTCGAACTCACCGAGATCCACCTGCCTCTTCCTCCCGAGTGCTGGGATTAAGGTGCGCCACCACCGCCTGGCCGAGAGATCACATCTTGAACCACAAGCAGGAGGCGGAGATGGCTGACTCAAATGGCTCAATTCTTTTGAAACCTCAAAGCCCACCCCCAGAGACACATCTCCTCCAGTGAGGCCACACCTCCTAACCCTTCCCAAACTGTTCCACCAATTGGGGATCAAGTGTTCAAACATGAGTCTACTAGGGCCATTCTCAATCAAACCAACACAGATAGATTGTTTGTGGTTCCTATTGAACTTATATATAACTATAAGCCAATGATTATTTGTATACAAAAATTCTACACATTTTTTTCTCTCTCCATTTTATGTTATTACTGTTACAATTAACTCCTGTTTATAGGAGTTAAGTAACGTTTCTTTGTTATAGTTATTTTAAATAATTTTTCTTTAATATTTTACATTCAATTTAAAAATTATTCATCTAATAACACTAGAATGAAGTATGGTGCTTTCTATTTGATTGTATATTTTTCTTAGCCTATGACTTATATTTTCCTTAGTTATTATAATGTTCTTTAAAAAAACTAAAATTTTCTTTTAGATTTACTTATTTTACGTGCATGAATATTTTGCCTGCATGTATGTATGTGTACCATGTGCATGCCTAGTAATATTTGTGAGCCACCATGTGAGTGTTGGGAACCAAATCTACATTCTCTGTAAAAACAGCAAGTGATTTTAACTGCTGAGCCATCTCTCTAGCCTGTATCCTCTTGTTTCTATTGAAGAACTTTAAAAAGCACTTATTGTAAAGGAAGTCTAGTGGTGATGAACTCCCCGAGTTTTTGTTTATCAGAGGGGTCTTTGTGTATTTATGATTTTCAAAGGACATTTTTTCCAGGCTAATATTCTGGGTTAGCATTGTGAAGATATTATTCTGCTCCCTCATGGCCTGCAAGGTTCTGAAGGCTAGTTTAACAGACATTACCTTGTCTATGATAAGTCATTTTTCTCTTGATGCTTTTAACATGCTCTCTGATTTTGGGTGGTTAGTTATAGTGTGCTTTGTTGTGGATTTATTTTTGTCAGGTGTTTGTCTCCCTTAGTCAGGATGTCTTTTTCTTCCTCCAGAATTGTGAAGTTGTCTACCTTTAAAATATTTCTCCTTTGTTTTTGATAATTTTATACTGGCATACAGTGAAATATGACCATCACTGCCCCCAACTATTACATTTTTTAGCAGAATTTCAAAGTTTTCTGGCACCTTTTCTCCCCAGTCTTTTTATTGACCCCACACCCCCTCTGTTTCTCTTTGTCTGTCTCTGCCTCTGTCTCTGTCTCTCAAACACACACACACACACACACACACTCACACACGATAGTGCTCTTTAAGTACTGTATATTATCTTCATTCTTTTTCATATTATTATCTTCTTCTGAGCTTCTCTTGAGTCCATCTACTGAATTTAATTCAGCCATATACAAATCATAGCATCTCCCTCAACAATGAAACACAGATAATTCCAGCATCCATTGATAAATATACATCCACAGATGTGGTCTTGCATATCCATATAGTAATTCAAATGTGGGGCATACTTAGAAAACCCAGGGGTTACTTGAAGGTTTGTTAGAAGATTAATATGTGAGTTGGCTGCTGGGTCCTTGAGGTATGAAGAAAATGAAAAAGACACACTAATGTTAGTAAGTTCATAGAAGCATAAACCGCCAGGTATTTTCAGTGCAATATCATATGCAAGGACAGTGTAAGAAATGGGCCTTAATGGAGTTGGTTTTGAGAGCTGCGCCTCTGTGAATAGAGAGTTCTATTAGGAGGCTGTACCATTAGGCTAGATGAGTGCTGTGAAGACATGAATCAGGCTATTGATGGTAGGTGGTGTCAGAGCAAAAGATACCAAACTTAGCAAAATGGCACACTGGGACGAAAGTCTGTGTGATGGTCTGTGTGACGGGAGGTGCCATTTAATGAAAGTGTCCACCTTGAAGGGGGAAAATGAGCTTCACTTTTGAAGCACCTAGTTTAAGGTCATGTGGAATAACCAGCAGGATATGTGTTTTTGAACCTCAGGGGAAAGCAGTGCTAGGTAGAGTTTTAGGATTGATTAGCATAATATTCTGGCAGAGAAGGAAGGTGGGGGAGCAGCTGACAGGGGAGCACACCATTGTGGATAAATGAGAGGCTAGAAAACACACTCTGAGAGATTAATTATGCCACTGGAGCTGGAAGTCATTGAGGGATGGAATTCTGTCTCCTGGTTTCTGTATCCTCAGCATCCATCACTATCTTGGCACTTAACAGATGCTTGCTGAATGAGTCAAACTTTACCATCCTCTAGTCTCTAAATAGAGCAAAAGCTATTTCCACATTCCACTCTAAGTCTTGATGGTCCTGCTATCTATTTTGTTTATTTGATTGCTAAGCATAGCATCTGCATTTACTTTGCCTGATCAATAGCTAATGGAGAAAGTCAGTGGTGAGTGTACCTCTAGGAAAGAGGTGTGCTAACTAACATACAGGTGACGGCCAGTTTGACTATGCTGAAGTAAAAAGACACCCATTTCTATTTAGAGTATACTGCAGAATAAAGGGAGCCAGTCCAGTCATGACTGAAGAAGCCATTGCATAGCTAGACCTTTAAATGTGACTGCATAATCTTCTCATTCAAGTGTTGACCCGGGATATATTATGATGCATGCTTATCTTTTAGATGTGTCTGCCAATGAATTTAAAGGAGTGAAAGACCAGGAGATCATTATTTCCGTATGGAACGGATTGTATTGTAAAAGTTGCCTTTAAAAATCCAGTAGTTAGTGGCTCATCGATGATTGTCTACATGTTACTTGTGATCTTTGAACTCTGTAGCCTCATTTTTTTAATCCTGTTTCCTGAAGATGAGCTGTGAAAGGCATGTAGGTGTTAGCTCAGCCAGCTTGACATTGATGGCCCTGTCCGTATAGTCTTCTTGTGTGTTGTCATCCATGTTGTTCAGTGCCATTCTGAACTAGACAAACTAGAAATGGCCCGCCAGCACAGGAGGGGTTTAGGACCTTGACAGCTTAGGCTAAGACAGCGCAGGTGCTATGCACATATGCTCAGTGGCTTTCAGTTGACAGACCTCTAATTGCATGCGTCTCAGTGAAACAATTTATTTTAAGAAAGAAAGTATTTTGCCGGGTGGCTTTTCTTTTCTCTTCTTCTCCTCCTCCTCCTCCTCCTCCTCCTCCTCCTCCTCCTCCTCCTCCTCCTCCTCCTTTTTTTTTTTGTTTTGTTTTTCAAGACAGGGTTTCTCTGTGTAGTTTTGGTACCTGTCCTGGATCTCACACTGTAGCTCAGGCTAGCCTCAAACTCACAGAGATCTGCCTGGCTCTGCCTCTCGAGTGCTGGGATTAAAGGCGTGAACCTTCCCCCTCCACCCACCCCCCAACTCCACCCCCGGCAAAGGAAAGTATTTTAAGAAAGGACTTTAACACTTTGTAAACATATTTGTCTGTTCTCAAGTTTGGGTTTTTGTGTTTGTTTAAATTGTTCAAGGTCATGGTAATCTGTTTGTGGGAACACTGTATGGCATCCTAAAGATTTTCTTGCTGTCTAGTACCCGTATAAAATATGAATGATTAAATCTCCTGACTTTCCATCTTGATAATTTGATCTGAATGTTCAGTTTTTCAGATCTTTAATTGGGATGTAGCCAGCTTGCTGGTTTGTTTCAAGAGATCAGTTTTTCTATCTGTAGCTGGGATGTAGCTGTTCAGTGTGATGGTTGAGCTGGGATGTAGGTGTACAGTGTGGTGGTTGATCTGGGATGTAGCTGTTCTGTAGGATGGTTAAGCTGGGATGTAGCTGTACAGTGTGGTGGTTGTGCTGGAATGTAGCTCTTTGTAGGATGGTAGAGCTGGGATGTAGCTGTACAGTGTGGTGGTTGAGCTGGGATGTAGCTGTACAGTGTGGTGGTTGAGCTGGCATGCAGCTGTACAGTGTGGTGGCTGTGGTGCTGAATTTGCTTCTTTTTGGTGACAACAGCTGGCTTTGTAAATTGCAGATCAAGGCTAGTTTCTCACCCCCTGTGTTACCAATTATGAAAGTCTGTGCCTGGTACAGTGCCAACAGAGTGCCTGCCTTTGCTGAGAGACTTCCAGGGTCTCTTAAATAGATGTGGCTCAGGGGACTGTTTACTTTCTGGGACATCATAGTTTGGGGATTGTGCAAAGTTTTTCATATAGATAACTTTTCTTTCAGAATAATTACTGTGTGTGTCTGTGCACACACACACAGGCACCAGGAAGAATGGAGAGTGAAAGGGATGAATGAGAATGAGCGTGGTCCACTGAGAACACAAGGATGGCTCACATTCTCCATTTCTGTTTCTTATCACAAAACTAGTTTTAAAAATTATGTATTTTTAATTTAAAAATTTTTGAGCCGGGCGGTGGTGGCGCACTCCTTTAATCCCAGCACTCGAGAGGCAGAGCCAGGCGGATCTCTGTGAGTTCGAGGCCAGCCTGGGCTACCAAGTGAGTTCCAGGAAAGGCGCAAAGCTACACAGAGAAACCCTGTCTCGAAAAACCAAAAAAAAAAAAAAAATTTTGATACAGTATATTTTGTTCATATTATTTCTCTTCCCCAACTCTTCCCAGACCCTCCTACCTCCCTCCCTCCCTACCAAACTTCATGTTCTTTCTAATCTTTATTAAAAAGAAGCCCCATAAAACAAGCAAAAAACAAAATTTGAAAATAAATACAAGCAAACTAAAAAACCCAAGAAGACAAAACAAAACAAAATAAAAAGCACGCAAAAGCCCATGGGACCCACTTTGTGTTGGCCAGCTACCACGTGGGGCCTGCCCTGCAGTGCAGCTGATAGACCCGGTGACACCGCATTGGAGAAAAGTGATTTCCCTTTCCCAGCAGGTATCAATTATAAATAGCTTCTTGGTAATGGGAGGGGTTTGTGTCCACATCTCCTTCTTCATACTGGGATTTTGTCTGGTTTGAGCTTTTACAGGTCCTGTGCATGCTTTCGGTCTCTGTGAGTTCCTTTGTGCATCAGTCCTGTTGTGTCTGGAGGACATGTTTTCCTTGGAGTCATCCATCCTCTCTGGCTCTTATAATCTTCTGCCTCCTTTTCCATATAGATCTCTGAACTCTGACTTTGATAAAGATGTCCATTAAGGACTGAGTGTCCCGAAGTCTGTTACTCTCTACACACTGTCCAGTTGTGGGTCTCTGTGTTAGTTCCATATACTGTAAGAAGAAGTTTCTGTGATGAAGATTGAGCAATACTCTGATTTAAGGATATAACAATATGTCATTTGAAGTCATTTTGTTCCTATTTTTCTTTAGCAGGATAATAGAAGTCAGTTTTCCCTTAGGCCCATGACCTATCTAGTCTCTGGTCCTTGGCCACTTTAGCAGTATCAGGTTTGGAGTCCATCTCATAGAGTGGGTCTTATTTTTACAAAACACAAACATTATGTTTTATGAAACATAAACAAGATTGCCAGATAAGAGACAGAGAAAAGGAAGAGTGTTTTTTGTTGTTGTTCAGAAAATGAGAGAAGTGCTGAAAATTTAAGCAAGAGTATCATCTGTCTATATGTAGCAAAAAGAGACTTTTGGGAGGAAACTAAAGCACTGTATTCATTCTTTTCATGTTAGAGATGGCCATAGCTAGTTGACAAGGTGAAGACACGCAATCAGTAGGGAAGGGTACTTTACAAGTATGAAGTACTTCTACAAGTTCTAAATAAATAGGTATAATACTGCAATATTATATATGATATAATTGCTGAAACTCACTTCCTTATGTTGACATACTTTGGTTCTTCCTTCTGTTAGTGATCATGTGTCAGAATCTCCAAGCAATCTAAATATCTTTAGTCTTTCCCTCTTCTGCATTGTAGGATTCACGGCTTTAGATTGATGGCTTTGTCACAGATTGTGCAGAACCTCTAGGTTTGTGGTGCATTTCTTGCTATTCATGGTACTGGCAAGTAAACAGCAAATTCTGGCTGACTCCCTCCCTTTATGCATGAAAAACTCTCCATTATACCTGTTCACTACAGGTATATGTTTTATATACCTGTTATATATATATGTTATATATATATAATGTTTTGATTACATTTTCTGTTGATTAGATACTAGAATGTATGATCAGTGGTTGTCCCAGAAAACTAAGACCCAGTCAAAGTTGTGGTAGACTGTGGGAAGCTTGAAAACAATTAGCAGTAGTACACTTGTTTTGTATAATTCATTATTCAAAAGGAACCCTAAAATGTTTTTGAGATGGCATTCTGTGTTGGTGACATAAGGTTGACTCAATAGACATCATTTGTAGATCTTTGGTAAAATGATTTTGAAAGATTTTATAGCTATTGTAGGGGGTAACCAGTGCATGGTGAGGTTGAGCTCCAGTAAAACCTTGTGTACAGTAAAGGATGCATTTGGTACCTGGGCTAGAACGTGCTCGTATACACTGCTCTCTAGTACTTAGTTGTAAAGTAGTGTGTAAACCACTGTCGTTTGTAAGATGAAAAGTGAAGAGAGAGGAAACTGTGGATCAGCAGAAGTGGGAGGATGTTCAAGGAAGGAATAGAATAAAGGTAAGCTGGAGGACAGATTGCATCATGGACATGGGATGCTAAGAATAAAGCATTTGTATTGGAATGCCTGTAGTAAGAGATTTATTTTGAAGCAATGTTGGCCATAATATATTGGAATAAGTAAAGTTTCAGGCAGATTTTAAGTGTGATTTAAAGTCCTAATATTAGTTGCTTTTACCAGGCATTCAGGATGGCAGGGTGTCTGTATATATCTTCTTATATGTGGACTTAAGTCTATTTCAGTTCTTATTTATAATTTTTTTTCTGTCTTGTTTTGACTTTCTGTGACTGTGATAAGACATTATAAACAAAAGCAACTTGGGGAGGAAAGAGTTTATTTGACTTATATATCTAGGTCCATTAAGGAAAGCCAAGGTAGGAACTGAAGCAGAGGCCATGGAGGAACACTTCTTACTGGCTTGCTCCTTCTGACTTGCTCAGTTTGTTTTCTTATATACCCCAGGAGCACCTGCCTTGGGACTAGCACCACCCACAATTGACTGGGCCCTTCCACATCAACCATTGATCAAGAAAATATTCCACAGACTTGCCTATAGTTAGATTTTATGAAAGCATTTTTTTTTTTCATTTGAGGTTCCTTCTTCTCAGATGACTCTGGCTTGAGTCGAGTTGACATAAAACTAGCCAGCATAGTAGCTATTGAGTTCAGAAGGATTTATAGTTGTGTATGATAAATAATGAGTTAAGTAATTTTCTAGAAATGACCAACCTTATAGTTGATAATATCTGGCAGAAATGCCTTTTTTTTTTGGTAGTAAGATAGAAGTGAAAGAAGTCAGAAAACATATTGGCAGTTTGCATCTAACATTTAATCAGAGGAGTGGAAATGGATTAGACAAATCTCATGAGGCTTCTAATCTCACAAATAGAAGCAAATTATTACAATAGTTTAAAAGACATGGTTATGTATAGACAGTTTTTCATGACAATCTTGAGTTTTAAAATACTGTTTCTTTCTCTCTAGCTCTCGTGTCTTATGACTTATCTATTGGAAATACTTGCTTTTTAAAGATCAACAGTAAGAGAGAAAGTAAATTTTTCTTACTAAGAATTAAAATTGCAGAGCAGAAGTAATGCAGCTACTTTATTCTTTGTAAGCATACTGAGAAACTTGGGATTGGAGAGATGGTTCAGCAGGTGAGAGCTCATACAGCTCTTGCAGAGATCCTTGTGGGACACCTTCTTACGGACTCTACGGGTACCTATACTCACACATGCACAGACATACAAAATACATATAATTAAAAATAAAATGAAACAAATCTTTAAAAATATTAGTTATTGTACCATTTTAAAAAGTGTTATGGAGTATATAAAATACACTCAGCATTAAAAATGAATCATTAAGCAGTTTGAAGTAGAAAACATCTTATATGCTTTTATCACTGATATCTGTAAGAGTGAAAAGGAATATAGCTGTGATCACAGCACAAGCAATGAGGTAAACAGAATGCAAGATTGACTTAAAATTTTATGTGTCTCTATCTATCTATCTATCTATCTATCTATCTATCTATCTATCTGTCTGTCTGTCTGTCTGTCTGTCTGTCTGTCTGTCTGTCTGTCTGTCTGTCTATCTATCTGGTTTTTCGAGACAGAGTTTCTCTGTGTAGCCCTGGCTGTCCCGGAACTCTCTCTGTAAACCAGACTGGCCTTGAACTCACAGAGGTCTATTTGCCTCTGTCTCCCAAGTGCTGAGATTAAAGGCATGTGCCACCACTGCCTGGCTTGGAATTACAATTTAATCTGTGGACATGTGAATGATTTTTAAAAATTCATTTATATTAAAATAGAAACTTTAAAAAGTGAAATCCTTTTAGAAAAAATAGTTTTACTTTTCTAATTTTCTTTAAAAAATTTTAGTAGTTCGGAATTTGCTTACACTCTCTTTCTGGAACAGAGGAATTTTGTGTCCAGTGGGCATTGTTCCTAAGGAAATGCCACCTTCTTTCCTTTGAAAACGTCTCTTGTTACTTGGTGCTGAGCCTTTTTGTTCGCTCAGGAGCAGATCCTGTGGCAGGTGAGAGTCCTCTCGCGCTGTTCTGTGAGTCAGTTCCTGGGTAACCAGAGGTTCACGTGGCCTCTGCACTTTTCTCAACAGTCTCCTTCACACCCCTGTGTCTTCTCTCCCTTTCTGCCCTTCTGGCGGCTCCTTCCAGCATTTCTTTTGCCTGTCCACGTTCAGTTATTCATACCCTCTCAGCTTGATGGTTTTACTCTCTTTATCCATTAAGATAAAAGAAATTCTACACAATCCTTTCCCAAGATTTTTCTAAAAACTTTTCCTACAGCCATTTGAAGAACATTTTTAGACACCTTTCAAAGTTTCAGTATAATTTAAAAGTGGGGAAAAATCTTTCAGAATTCTAGTGGAACTACTTGTGATGTGGTATCTATGATTTGTCCTAGGTTAATGTCTCTCATTGGCGCTGCCAACTTTCAATTGAGTATTGTTTTAATGGATTAGAAGTATTTCACATGAAAATTAGGCCAGGCATGATATTACAGTGGTTGTAGGCCCTCAGGATTGGTGGAGTCTAGCATTAAAGACCAAACTGGGGAACAGAAAGTATCCACATTATAAATGTCAAGAACATCAGCTTCTGCTCATCGGCTTTATTAGTGAATGTAGGATATGACTGTCTGCTCATTGTAGCCAAGCCTTCATGGGTGCAGGCTGGTGTCTGATGCCACCTGGGTTAAAGACACCCCCCCATTTTTGCTCTGCAGTGAGTTGCACCTGCATTGCATGGTTCCCCGTCTTTGCCCATATTAGCAATCTGCTTTTGTACTTTGACATCTAGGAATTCCCTAGTGAATTTTGTCACAGAAAAAAGAGAATCATCAATATCGCTGTTAAACTTGACTTTCAAAGCTAATAGTATCTCATTTGGGGGCTTAAATTTAATAAATTTTCTTTGATTCTGGGTGAGTTTTTAAACATCAAACAATGAATTGGCCAGGGTGCAGTAAAATATTTAGATCTATTGACTATGGTTCAGAAGGGTAGAAGGCAAAACACTAGTGGTTTGATGTTGATAAATTCTCAGTACCTTAATCCACATTAATGTTTTCTTTTATCTGAGTGATCGCTGGTGACAAAAAGGGAAAAGAGAAAGTGTACATACCGAAGAAATGTACAACCTGAAGCAGTTATATTTGTAAAATATAGTTTATTTTGTCATGCTAAGTAAGTTCAGTAGCCTTTTCATCCTGACACATTGTGAATTAGAACTCCAGGGAGCAGGTAATAGCCACACTTCTGTGAGACATCCCCACCATATTTGTGGCATACCCTCTGACATTCTCTTAGTGATAGAAAATCTTGGGACTATCTTGGGATTCTTCGTTTTACCTATATATTTGAATAGACAATTAAAAATGTCTTTGCCTTTTATGGGTGTTTTCTGGTTTAAGAAAAAACCTATAGAATATGGCAATCTGGGAGATGTTTATATTTCTCATCTAACTGATTTATATGGTAATAAATAGTTCTAACAGTTTTACAAGTTGCTCAAGTAGAATAGAAAAATGGAGACTTTATTTATTTCATTGATTGATTGATTGATTGAATCAGGGTATCTCTGTACAGTTCAGGCTGACCTTCACCTTGATATGTAGCCCAGGCTGGCCTGGAACTTGTGATTCTCTTGCCTCAGCCTCTGTGTACTGAGATTACAGGCATGTTATAGCCAACATTGTTCAAATAAAATAAGATATATAAATGTATTCATTTTGGCAGTTAATCTATTTTTTTATACTTAACATCATTCTTGATGTGTGCTTCTTCATAAAAACTTTGCCATATAGCTGTTAGATTGTGTGTGTGTGTGTGTGTGAGAGAGAGAGAGAGAGACAGAGACAGAGACAGAGACAGAGACAGAGATACACACACACAGAGATCTTTGAGATCTTTGTGTGTTTGTGTGTGCATATGTATGTGCAGATGATCACAGGTGTGTACATGTGCATGGAAGTCAGAGATTGACATCAATGTCTTCCTCTGTTGCTTTTCCACATTTTGGGGGACAGGATCTCTCACTGAACCTGGAGCTCTGGATTGTTTGAACTGGGTGACCAGAGAACCCCAGGATCCCCCTGTCCCTACCTCCAGCATATACCTTGTTTTTTCATGGATGCTGGGGATCCAAACTCAAGTTTTTATGCTTTTGTGATAAGCTGTTTAACCACTAAGCTATCTTCCCAAACCATAGAAGGTGGTTTTATAGTATTTAAGTATATGATAGAAAATAAAAAAAAAAACATTTAAAGACCTACCCAAGTATACGGAAAGTTAGCAAATATGTCTGTATAGTGAAAACTCATTTCATTCAGCTGACTGACTAAAAGTGAGAACTTTATCTTAAATGCAAACTGGATTGTAGGATTCATAAGGCTAAATCTTGGGTCTCTTTGTATTTGTTGCGTGTATGCTGATTTGTCCAGAAGGTGGCAGTGTGATACCAACTGCCTTCAGTGTCTCTGAATTAGAGCTGCAGCTGGACGTGCTTGTGTCCTTACCTTTCGGAATACTTAAAACTACAGCACAAACGCTGCTGATTTTATTTCCGTTATCTTATTTAGAGGTTTTGTGACCAAGCCGGTTTCTATGTATTTATTGTTAAGACATAAGTTTAATTAAGTTCTACAATTTTAGAAGTATAAGAGGGCTAAACAAACCTCTTACTTGTGTATTTTTAAGTTTCCTTTTGTTGAGTTTATTTGTTCTTATTCCAGGGTCTGTATAGTGAAGTTTTCCTTTTAAAACTCAGTACCTAGTAACTGTTGTGTACAACACACATGATCTAATATCAGTTAAACACGCTTTTAAGAAAGTGATAGTAGGGATTGCTGCTTGCTTTTGATTTTGTTATCCACCCCTTTCTTTTCTGAGTGGAATGGAGGAAGAATAATTCAAAGCGGCTTGATCAGAAGGCTCCTGCGCCTCCTCTCCCCTCTTCATTTCAAGCAGAAGGATGCTTTTTCTTCTTAACATTCTCCCCCAGCACTCTGAATTAGAGATTTATTTGCAACGAAAAATCAATTAGTCCTAAATTTATTCATGGATTTCAGGTCCAGCGATCAATGCAAGTCCACTCAGTGGGCTCAAGGGGACCCAGTTCATCCCAGTTAATGTGTCTGAAGGGGAATTACCATTGATGCTGTTTTTTTCCCTCTAGGTCAGAGATCAGATCTCGCTGTCACGGACTGCAGCAAGTAGGAATGACTTCACCCTGCAGCTACCCAAACTGCACCTGGAGACCTTTGCAATGGAGGGCCTCAAGGGTGGGCCAGAGGTTGTAGCATGCCAGGTTAGCGTCTAAATAACATTGTTTGCTACTGAAATGTATAGAAAACTAAATTGTACTAACTAGAAGAGAATGCAAGCTTCCAAGTATTGTGAATAATTTAGATGAGATGCAAATAAATGTTTTCTAGCATGTAACATAAAAACATGGTTCTTTCAAGCCAGAAATAGCCTATTAAAATAATGCAGAAAAGCATTTCACAAAGAAAAGTATGTGTTTATGTCAAAGTGCAATATTAAAAGAACCACTTCCCTATCAGTGGGAGATGGTAAGACATTAGGCTGTTATCTTTTCAAGCTATTCTCTATTTGTTGCTTTTGTTGTTTTAAAACAAGTTACTTCACATCAAATTTTCAGGATATCTGAAAAATTTCCATGTTAATTCTAAAATATATCCACATTTTAATTTCAGAAAAACTTAGAGCCTAGCTGCATTTTACATTCAAGAGTCCTCTTAATATTTAGTTTTATTGAGCATTGCACTACAGTGTGCAAACTGGGCCATTTCATTTTAAAGCTCAAAATACCAAGGCATGAAACCTTGGGTATCTTTAAACTTAATTCAGGAACTTATTTCAGAATCATTCATTCTCAAATGTTGTAGCTAGCCTGTTCTAGCATGATTGTGTTTTTGTGATCATTTTCCTTAAAGTTCAGGTTACATTGTAAGTTGGAAAAGATAAAATTAAGTACATGCTTTGTTTTTCCTTTAGTGCCCAAAGCCTTCATTTGAAAATATTTATCAGTATTATGTAAATTATAGGAAGCCTGATATTACAAAGGAGATTGTCCTTACTTAATAGTTCTCTATGTTGCCCAATATATTTAAAAGCAATTTTTTTTTAAATTCACTATTAACATTTACATGTTTAATTTTAATTTTGGACAAATGTTAGTTCATATAATCTGTATTAACTTTTGTATGCTCTACACAGTAATATAACCTGCTATTAGAGCCTGGGTCATCCTCTGCAAACAAAAATATTCATTGCTTCTTTATCTAAAAATATAATTATATAACTAGACATAAAACATTTTTACTTTTTTATAGGCTTTACCATTACTTAGGACAAGATTAAATGTGTGTTTTAAATTTGATTATCAATATTTACAAATTTATTATAGACCTGAATACAATATGATTTGAGATTTTTTTTTTTTTAGTAAGTGTAAAGTAATCCTGTATTTGGCTGTCTTGATTCACTCTCACAAGGCTTAGTTCTTGTCAAAATTCACAAATAAAGATCTTTTCCCCTGAACTAGATCTTATTGATTTAAAGGAAACTTATTCTAGAAATGCTGTTTTGGGGGGTAAAAGCATTAATTCTCAATGGTTCTGATATATGGAAATAGCAAGAAAGAAATGTAAGGGATTTATACTTTAACTCTTCTAATGGTTGTACACGTTGTCACCTACCTAAATGCTCAGGTAAGTTTTCTGATGCTATCCACAGGACACATTGTAGTTTAGTAGTATGGGTAGTTAGAAAGTTTGGGAGACAATAAAATTGATGATGCTGATGCCGATGTGGTGAGGATGATGGCAGCTTCCGTTTCAGTGAACTTTCCATGTACCAGACCTTGTCAACCCATTCAGTTCTCTAATGTGACTGCCAGACAAGTGGCAATCTCTCCATTTTAAAATTGGAAAACAACCACCCCAGCAAGTCATTCTCCTGAGATCGAAGTCTGGTAGGAGGTAGAACAAATTTAAGTTTCTGAGTAGCTGACTGTGAAGCTGACGTGCTCAGTCTGACGCCGAGGAGTTAAACAGCCTGTGAAAGTGATGATAGTAAAACCTTGGAAACTTATCTATTCCGTTTAGAAGATATTAACTATATATATGTGTGTAGGTCATAGTTATGGTATATTGTAGACAAATTTACAGTTACATTTTTCTATTCAATAACCAAATAAAATGAAAAATATACTTTTCAACTTTTTACAGGATAATGTATGTGTTCACTCTAACTACATCGTTTTAGGAATTCAGTATTTTAAAACTTTTTAATTGACACATAGTAATTGTGAGTACAGTATTTTCATGTATATATGCAACATTTAGCAGTAGAGAACAATCAAATAAAGATAATTAGGGGCATGCCATCACCTCAGACCTTACTGTTTGTGTTGGGAACATTCAGAATCCTTTCTTCTAGTAATTTGGGAACAACAAACCACACTGTGCTGCAGAATTCTGGCACCCACCTCCTAACTTCTCCGGTTCAGCAATCAGTATTCTCTCTCCACTGAAAGCATCTCATTTAACTTCCACACATGGATGAGAACATGGGGCTTTGGTTGTCTGTGCCCAACTTACTTCACTGAATGTAATGTTCTCCAAGTTCATCTGTGTTGCCAGGACGTTAATCCTGTCTATATGTGGATATTATTATTGACAAGATATTACTTCATATTGATTAATAATATTCCAACATGTGTATGTGCTGCACTGTTAATCCATTTATATGTTATAGAACCCTGGGTTGATGCCATATCTTTACTTTTGTGAGTAGGGCTAGAAAAAATGAAAATACAGGTATGTTTTTAATGTACTGATGTAGACAGGCTAGCTTTTTGTCTCAATGTCTCTTTACAAAGTGGCTTGTACCAGTTTTCCAGGCCTGTGATAGCAGTGAAAATAGAGCGGTAAGAGGTCACAGGCAGGGCCTGGTGACTTCATCCCGTCCCCCTGAAGCCCCCTGAGGGTGAGGGAACAACAGGGCTCATTTCACTACTGAAAGGTTTTTATCCGTTCTGTTTCAAGGGATGGTTATTTACGATCCTTTCTTCATAGTTTCTTCAAAAGCTGAAGTACTTTTTCAAGTACAGTCTACTTTAACTTCCTGTTTACTTTTTGTGCCAGGTGATTTTCCAGGGAGGTCATGCCCTCCGTGAAACTTCTTGTCCAAGTGCCTATGGCAAATTAAAAACTGTGCTTTTACATTCCAATTAATAGCCTTTCAAGCTTTCACTGTAATGCCAAGAAAAATTAAACCACCCAGACCAAAGCTTTAACTAAAATGGCCAGTGTGAATGCAGAGGACTTTGTAATAAAAAACATTCTGTTCACACTATGTAAAGATAATACCCAATTTTTATCTTATCATCTGAAGTATGTTTTTAAAGTAATTTTAATCTGTAATTGCTGTTAATATCTAGCAGATATTGACAAGTAACCAGTAAATATTTGTATTCCTTACGGTTGAGTGATGAGAAGCAGCTGGACAGTGAGCACTCCCGGAGCTCCCGTGCGGTGTGGGTCTGCTCTGGGCAGCACAGCTTCTGCAGAGTCTGGGACTGGCCAGTGCTCCCATTTCACTGCTCCCATCTGACCTTGCCCCATGCCCAGGAGCAATTGGTTCTGTTTTACAAAGGACTAAACTGGAGCTCACTAAGGTGACGTAAGGTATTAGCAGACCAGGCACCTAATGATAGGGTGGTAACCAGGCCATTCTGCTCTTAATCATGCCCTTTACTTCCTGCAAAGCATGGTCCACTGGCTTGTGCTTGTGTTTTAAGATCACAAAGAGACAAAAATAGTGAGAGCAGGGTTTTTGTATAAAATACAATTTTGTTTGTGTAGAAACTATGGGAAAACAGAAAACCGGAAGAGGGCTAAGGAAGTACGTTTCATGACTTGTCTATTTTAGTCTTCACTCTAAAGAGAAGAGCAGCAGGTCCCCGCTCAGCTCTGCTGACGATTCAAGGGACTCCTCCACTCCACAGATACACTGTAAATGCTGGATTTTGGTCGGAGCTCCCAAAGCAGGCTGGCTTCAAGAATCGGGAACTCATCCTGTTGATGCTGCAGCCTCAGAGCCCTGAGCAGAAGGGGCTCACAGTACATACGGGGGAAGGACTTGCATGTGCTTGGCAGGGTCACCCAGGACTAGGTTTTTGTCACAGTTGTGCATGCTCCTAAGGGACTCGGTGCATAATAACTATACCTCTGGAAATGTGGTATATTTCATAAATATGTATTCATGAGAAAGTCTTCATTTGCAACCACTTATTTAGAAAGACTTTTAAACAGCACAGCCTTCCCTGTGAATGCAGTAATCCTTGGTCACGCCTAAACCACAGTGTCGTAGCAGGCCTTGCTCACACGGGGTTTGTTCTAAGCTCTACTCATGACTTCCAGGGTGCCATCATTTTTACACTTCTATTTGTTACCAGGTCTATCAATTTCTTTGAGCTATTTTTGTGTTGCTGTGGACGAGTCATAAAGAACATTCTGAAGGAAGTATTTTAAGTTTTTATTTGAAGAAGTATGAAATAAATACTGTCTGAGAATAAAAATACCAGCCATCACCTACAGTAGATTTTTCCATGCATTGTCTTGGCATTCTCAATGCTACAACCATCTAATTGCTCTGCAAGAAACTTCTTCATTCCTGGCATTCTTAGAAATGAAGAACCGTTAGACAATTTCATTTCTAAGACTGTACCGTCTTGATATTTTCCTCTTATGTCATCCATCTGCATACATGAATTTTCAGAGAACCATTACCTTTTTAAACATGAAAATGAGCCACTTTGAGTGAAAATCTTGTTAAACATAACAAGCACTACTTTTTAAAATAAAAAAAACCATATCTGATTAAAAATGTTATTACTCTGGTTCATTAGTTTTATAACATATATTGTAATATTATGACAGTATCATATACCTTGGTGTATAGTGACATTTGTCTCAAATAATGTAACTTGCCATAAAACTTGCTAACATTAAAAACTGGATTTTTTTTTTTAAAAAAACTTATGAAATTTGTACATGAAAGACAAAAAAAATCATACCCCCAGTGAGTCTAAAAGAAAATTAAGATCACCTAAAATTTGGCATCCAGACAGCCAGAGCTAACTTTTATATGTCTTTCTTGTTTTTTTAGCCATAAATACAAGCTCATAAGAAAGTATCATTTATTTATAATGTATTTCCATATGTAAATATTAACCAGACCACACATACTATTCTGCAAGTATTCTTTTGAACCCAGTAACACATGGTTATCTTTTTGTTTGGGCATGCCAGTTTTACAAGACAGCATGCTCTCCTTCCTCCCTTAGTTTCTGTGTTTTATTTCAAATAATTTGTCATGAGAAGGTGTTTTTCTTTAACGCAGTTGATGAGATGTAGTCTTGGACACTGCTAGCCAGAAACTGTCTGGTGAAAGTTGCTAAGTTTGTGCTTTAAGAAATATTTCATGCATGTGATATTTCACATCTCACTGTATGTGTTGTTCCGGCCAGAAGTTTGACCCCTTCCCCCCACTGGGACTTTTCATGTCTCCTTGCCTTTGAAAGGAAAAAATGAGACCTGAGGGCAAATAATGGAATTGCAGACGCTTCTGCCGCCATTTTGCAGACTTCACAGTTCCATGCTTGCCACACGTGCACATGCCGAACTGTGCCATCTGTGGGAAGAGTCTGGTACCGGTGCCCTGAACTAACACTATGTAGAATCTGCTAGGAGTGCTTTAAAATGGCTATGACTTACGAAGTAATCTTTCTAATTTTGTGATTTTATTTTTTAAGGAAAACATACTCTGGGAGAAAGTAAAACCTTAGCAGAGTCAGTATTAAAGGAAATTTGAAGAGGCTGTGTGCCTCTGCTGTGGAGCTGACTCAAGCCTGCCTTCTGAACACAGGTTGCATGTAGCAGGGATTTGCATTACTTTGTACAACACTGTCCTTCTCATGGGATATAACTTTATCCTTATTTGGAAAGAATAAACGTGGATTATCATTCTCTGGGTGCCAACAGTGCAGCTGGGCTTCGGTCCCACACTCACCATTTCCCAGAGCCCTTAGCGCTTTCTTCTTCCAGCATTTTTCTTCTGTGAAATGGATCCCCTTCTGGGGCATTTTGGGGTGACTGTGAGGAGCAAATGGCACGTCTGAAATGGTTTTCTTTAATGTTTGGTTCATGTTCCTTGGTCAGGTCTATCACTAAAGATGCTTTGGTGTCCAGCCACGGTTAAGATGCTTTTCTCAGACAGAAGCAAACAAACCAGACGCTGCAGATGTTGGAAGCTTCAAGACTTCAGGTTTCTGTTTGTCACCAAATGTGCTAAGACATCATGTTGATTAGGATGGTAGTTTCTTAACAGATGGCATTTGGAAAGGATAAAGTCATTCCATTTTCTAAAGAGCAAGGCATCAGGGTATTAGAAAGACCACGTGGAGAGGCAGAACAGCCATGACTGAAGTCCCAGCTCTAACCTCACCCCCTTGGCAACCCCATCAGCATCTCTAAGCTTCCACTCCCACCTCTGAAAGGGTGAGGAAGCCTGGCTTGCTTTGGCTCACAGGACTGTGGGAAGATCGATGAGACGATGTGTGTGTGAAGGTGCTTTCCACATCAGGAGTGCTGTCTGAGCAGAGGCTTTGTTGGACTGGGCTCTGAGAGGTCTGGGGTCAGGAACAGTGACCTACATACACTGAGGAATAGTTTTTTGACTCGGCAGTTTTTGATTGAGGATGTGTGCACATGTGCCTTCAAAAGAATAAAGGATTAACAACTGCAATGTTCCATTCCAGCGTAGTCTAAAGTCATTGCCAAGATGTGGGTCGGGGATACTCACCATACACTGCTATCTAAATGATGAGCTTTTCAGCCATGATTGTTCTTTTTGTATTTTCCTTTAAACCCCTTTTGTTGCTGTTATGTACACTATTTACCTTTTTTTTGTTTGGACTTCACATTCCAACTCTGGAATGGTGGCAATATTTGCCTCTGTGTAAAATATTTGATATGCACTTAGCAAAAAAGAAAAACGACAAAACAAAAAGCACAGATTTTTTTTAAAAAAAATGTTACACTTTTCAGTTGTAGGTGGCCTTAATAGAAAAAAGTGATGTATGATGCAATTATTGCCATTAATGTAAAAAGGTAAAAACTAAATCTTAAACTTGATCTTTTCTATTTTTTCTCATCTTTGAAGCCAATTTTAAGCACAAGTGTAACCTTGCTAGCTAACACCTTTTGTGGCTTATTATTAAGAGAGTGGAGTCTGTGAGCACTTGAACTTTCAAGTGCTACAACCAGAATTGCTATTCATTTTATCTTCCTGTTTGATGGACTGCCTAGGTGAAGACCTGGAACGGGAAGGGTTATCTGCAAATTGAGTGAGTTTATTATGGCTTAGTGATTTGCTGATTGATTTCATTTGCTGTCAGTTAAGGCTCTCTTAATGTCAGTTTTCTTTGCATAATGCCTTGAAATAAAGACTGATGAAGTTCTTCAGATTGATGGCGCTTATATAAACTGACCCTGATTTGCCCTACTCTCCATGACAATTGAAGTGACAGCAGTTAGAGGAAAATACAGCAATGAATATGCAACTTAAGGATTAAGGGAGGTGCAGTAAATCATTCAGTCTAAAACTCCGCACAAAAGTCATTCCTTCCTGTGGTTCCACAGATGCCTTCAGTTTTCTGAAGTAGGTTATCACTCTTCAATATATGTTATCGTATATATGTATGTATTTGAACTGAAGAAGAGAACTAAATGTGACCCTGAGTCTTCTCACAGTGGTAAACCTTCTTCTTTTCACTTGTTAAATGTTGAGTTGCCAGAATCATAGCTTAAATATTTATTTTGAATACATACATGCAAGAGAATAAAGTTGGAGCTGAGAGCTCAGCCGGGAAAGTGCTTGCAAGAGGACCCCAAGTTTGACCCTTATCACCCACATAAAACAGCTTGGCTGATATATACTTTTTTTTATTAATTTTTTCATTTATTTTACATACTGACCATAGTTTTGTCTCCCCTTTCCTACCCCCTCCCTTCTATCTTCCTCCCCATTCATTCTTCCTCTGTCTCCATTCAGAAAGGGGCAGGCCTTCCATGGGCATCAACACAGCATGGCACATCAAGTTGAGGCAGGACTGAACTCCTCCCCTGCGCCAAGCCTGAGCAAAGGCAACCTGGCAACTTGTAATCATAGCACTGAGGAGACAGAAGCAAGTGGATCCCGAACCTCCACATGCTTAAGCATCCACAAATGCACACACATAAAAAGAATCAAGAATCAAAGGGACCTTTATCTTATGCTGCAAACAAAACCAACTCAAAATGGTTTCAGACATTGAACTTTAAAACCCCGAGAAGAAAAGTTTTAGAAAAAAAATGAGAAAATCTCCTTGATGTTAGTCCAGCTAGTTATGTTTTGAGAATGTACTTAATGCATGGACAACAACAGTAAAAATAAATACATGGCACTTGATCGAAGAACAAGGCTTCCTAGGGGCTGGAGAGATGCTCAATGGTTAAGAGCATTCACTGCTCTTAAAGAGGACCCGGGTTCAGTTCCCAGCACCTACATGGCAGCTCACAGTTGCCTATAATCCAGTTATAGGGGATCTGATTCCTTTTTCTGACTTTCACAGGCACACACCTGGACATACATACACGCATACATACGTGCATCTAAACACACACACACACACACACACACACACACACACACACACACACACTCTTTCAAAGACTTTACTTGGACAGTTTTATAAAATACATGATGTATTTTAATCATATCTCCCCTCATTTTCTTCCCTCCACCCCCCCACCCCCCGCACATTCTTGTTATAGAATTAACAGCTGACTCCTGAGACCATGGTTTCTTCTACAACCTTCTTGGGTCGATCTCTGTGCTGTAATGAACACTTGAAATGATTTGAAATGAGAACAGATGTATTTTGGGTAGCTGTTGGGGGACTGCTTGCCTAGCAAGTACTTCAAGTTCTCTATCTAGTACCCTATAAACCAGGTGTGGTAGCACAGGGATCCAGGAATTGGACACAGGAGAATTAGCAGTTGGAGGTCATCTTTGGCTACTTATTGTGTTTAAGACCAGCTAGAGATACATGAGACCATTTCTCAAAAATTTTGTTTTTGAGTATTGGTATTTATGAAGAAATACTTTGCATGGTGATGCCATGCACTTCCTGTCACGTCACTTCAGAAGGTACACTGTGTGTCTCTCTTTTAGTGTTAAGATTCTTCATTATGGCTAGGTATTGTAACCCTGATTCATCCATCATAAAGCATCCCATGAGGTATTTTACCTAAATGTGTTTAGAAGCCATAGGCCATAATTGTTTAGAACTGGCTTTCACTATAGGTTGTAACATTCTGACTGTGAAATTCTAGCATTTCCTATATTTATTAGCTAGACTTCTAGGGAGGACTGTGTCTTCTCGCCTTTCTTGTTACCCTGAGATGACACAGATGCTGAATTATAAAATAAATACATCTTTAACAAATTTCTGTAAGGAAAGCCAATCAGCAAAATGAAAATCAACCTATGCGATGGGATAAAAAAGTTACACACCTGCATACAATAAGACATTAATGTTCAAAATATAAAAGAAATTCAGAACTGTGTAGCACCAAAACCTGGTAACCCAATTTAAAAATGTCCAAAAACCCAAATGGACATTTTCCCAGAGAACACATACTGTGGCTAGTAGATGTATGAAAAATTGTTTAGTATCACTAATCACCAGGGGAATAAACATCAAACCACAGTGCCCCATTCCTCACAACTTTCAAGATGACTATCATCAAAAAGTCAAAAGTTGATTAGGAATAGAAGGAACACATCTCAAAGGAATAAAGGCTATATACAGCAGCCCAGGAGCTGTCATTAAGCAAAATGGGGGAAAAAAAAACCTCAAAGTATTTCCATTAAATCAGGAACAAGACGAAGATGTCTAGTTTTTCCACTAATACTCAGTGTTGTCTGGAAGTCTTAGATGCAGCGATAGGACAGGAGGCAGAAACAGGGATGCAGATAGGAAAGGAAGAAATCGAAGTATCTTTATATATAGATGATATGATTCTGGATCATAAGAGACCCTAAAGGCTTCACCAGAAAACACTTCTAACTGATAAACAATTTCAGCAAAGTGACACAATAAAAAGTTAACATAAAAAAAATCAAATAACCTTCCTGAATAACAAACACTAACATGCATGCCAAGGAAGAAACTAGGGGGAAAAAAAATCTTGTTCAAGATTGCCTCAGCAATTCCTTGGAATAAACTTAACCAAAGCAGTGGAAAGAGCACAACAAGAGATCTAGAATGCTGAAGAACTGAAGGCCCGAGAAGATGGAAAGGCCTCCATGTTCATGGACTAGAAGTATTGTGGGAACCTTTGCCTTACAAAGGCATTCTCCACATTCAGTGCAGTCTCCATCAAATTTCCGGTGTCCTGGGTGTGGTGGTTTGGGAGGCAGAGGCAGGTGGATCTCTGTGATTTCAAGGATGATCTGGTTTACACAGTGAATTCTAGGCTGGCAAGGGGCTACATAGTGAGACACTGTGTCAAAAAGAAAAAAAAGTGAAGAAAAAACGCTGGAGAGATTAATCAGTGGTTAGGAGCCCTTGCTGCCTGACCAAAGGACCTGATTCAGTTCCAAGTCCCATGTTGGGGGGCTTATCACCGTCTGTATTTCTAACTCCAGGGGATTTGAGACCTCTGGCTTCATGTACAGACACCTACATGCGCACACACGTGCACGCGCACACACCTCCAAGAGTTAAAAACAATAAAAATAAGTCCTAAAGATGCCAATGTTATTTTTTTTTATAGAAATAGAAAGAAAGGTCTTTAAAATTCATATGGAAGCACAAAAGACCCTGGATAGCCAAAGCAATCCTAAGGAAAAAAGTCATGCTAGATATCTGACTTCAAGTTACGCTACAGAACAAGATATAAGAACAAACCCAGCATGACATTGCCACAAAAATAGCCATGTAGGTCATTGAATTGAGTAAAGGAACTGCCTCTAAGTCCACACAACTGTAGCCACCAGATTTTTAACCAAGGTGCCCAACCCCACACATTGGAGAAAAGATAGCCTCTTCAATAAATGGTTCTGGGAAAACTGGGTATCCTTGTGCAAATGAATGACAGTACATCCTTATCCGTCCCTCTGCAAAAACCAGCTCCAATTGGATCAACAATCTTTTTTTTTCCTTTTATTTTATTTTACAATACCATTCAGTTCTACATAACAGCCACAGATTCCCTTGATCTCCCCCTTCCCACCCCCCTCCCCTTCCCCCCAGCCCACCCCCCATTCCCACCTCCTCCAGGGCAAAGCCTCCCCCGAGGACTGGGATCAACCTGGTAGACTCAGTCCAGGCAGGTCCAGTCCCCTCCTCCCAGACTGAGCCAAGCGTCCCTGCGTAAGTCCCAGGTTTCAAACAGCCAACTCATGCAATGAGCACAGGACCCGGTACCACTGCCTAGATGCCTCCCAAACAGACCAAGCCAGTCAACCGTCTCACCCATTCAGAGGGTGTGATCCAGCTGCCCCCCCACCCCCAGCCTTTGGTTCATAGTTCATGTGTTTCCATTCATTTGGCTATTTGTCCCTGTGCTTTATCCAACCTTGGTTTCAACAATTCTCGCTCATAAAACCCTCCTCTTTCTCGCTAATTAGACTCCTGGCGCTCCACCCGGGGCCTAGCCATGGATGTCTGCATCCAGATTCCTCAGTCCTTGGATGGGGTTTCTGGCCCAACTATTAGGGTGTTTGGCCATCCCATTACCAGAGTAGGTCAGTCCCAGCTGTCTCTTGACCATTGCCAGCAGTCTTTTGTGGGGGTATCTTGGTGGATTTCTGTGGGCCTCTTTAGCACTTTGTTTCTTCCTTTTCTCACATGGTCTCCATTTACCATGGTCTCCTATTCCTTGTTCTCCCTCTCTGTTCTTGATCCAGCTGGGATCTCCCGCTCTCTTTCCCTCGACCCTCGCCCTTCATTGCTCCCACTCATGTCCAGGTTATTCATGTAGATCTCAGCCATTTCTCTGTCATTGGACGATCCTTGTGTCTTTCTTGGGGTCCTGTTTTCCAGGTAGCCTCACTGGTGATATGAGTAGCAGTCCAGTCATCCTTGTTCCACATCTAGTATCCTCCTATGAGTGAGTACATACCATATTTGTCTTTCTGAGTCTGGGTTACCTCACTCAGGATGATTTTTTCTAGTTCCATCCATTTGCCTGCAAACCTCATGATGTCATTGTTTTTCTCTGCTGAGTAGTATTCCATTGTGTATATGTGCCACAATTTATTTATCCATTCTTCAGTTGAAGGGCATTTAGGTTGTTTCCATGTTTTGGCTATTACAAACAATGCTGATATGAACATAGCTGAGCAAGTGCTCTTGTGGGATGATTGAGCATTTCTTGGGTATATGCCCAAGAGTGGTATAGCTGGATCTTGGGGGAGATTGATTCCCAATTTTCTAAGAAAGTGCCATATTGATTTCCAAAGTGGTACAAAAAACCCAGGATAACCAAAAGAATCCTGTACAATAAAACAACCTCTGGAGGCATCATGATCCCTGACTTCAAGCTCTACTATAGAGCTACAGTAATAAAAACAGCTTGGTATTGGCATAAAAACCGACATATGGACCAATGGAATTGAATTGAAGACGCTGACATTAACCCGCACACCTATGAACATATAATTTTTGACAAAGAAGCCAAAAGTGTACAATGGAAAAAAAGAAAGCATCTTCAGCAAATGGTGCTGGCATAACTGGATATCAACGTGTAGAAGGCTGCAAATAGATCCATATCTGTCACCGTGCACAAAACTTAAGTCCAAGTGGATCAAGGACCTCAACATAAATCCAGCTACTCTGAACCTGCTAGAAGAGAAAGTAGGAAGTAGTCTTGAACACATTGGCATAGGAGATCACTTCCTAAATATAACACCAGTAGCACAGACACTGAGAGAAATAATCAATGGGACCTCTTGAAACTGAGAAGCTTTTGTAGAGCAAAGGATACGGTCAACAAGGCAAAGCGACAGCCTCCAGAATGGGAAAAGATCTTCACCAACCCCACATCTGACAGAGGACTGATATCCAGAATATATAAGGAACTCAAGAAATTAGACATCAAAACAACCAACAGTCCAATTAAGAAATGGGCTATAGAACTAAACAGAGAATTCTCAACAGAGGAAACCCAAATGGCTGAAAGACATTTAAGAAATTGCTCAACATCCCTAATCATCAGGGAAATGCAAATCAAAACAACTCTGAGATACCACCTTACGCCTGTCAGAATGGCTAAGATCAAAAACACTGAAGACACTTTATGCTGGAGAGGATGTGGAACTAGGGGAACTCTCCTCCACTGCTGGTAGGAATGCAAGCTTGGATCAACAATCCTGATGTGAGAGCTGGAGCGGTTAGGGAAAATCCTTATTAGGACATTCTGCATAATACTATGGTTGCTCAGGAAATAATGCCCACAACTGACAAATGGAACCTCCTGAAATTAAAAAGCTTCTACACAGCAAAGGAAAGAGTTAATTGAAGGAAGAGACACCCTGCATAATGAAAGAAAATATTTTCTAGTTACATACCAACCAGAAGATTAATATCTAGAAAATACAAAGAACTCAGAAAACTAAACCAAAAACCCCCCAAACAACTTAATACACTGGCCAATGAAGTGAACAGTGCTCAAAAAGATGAAATATGAGTGGCCAATGAATGTTTGTTCAACTTCATTGGCAATCAGAGAAATGCGAATTAAAACTGAGGTGAGATTTCACCTTCCAAGAGTCAGAATCACAGTCATGAGGAAAACAGCTAACAGGCTGGGGAGACGAGTTGTGAAATGTAAGCAGAGTTCATGGTCAAAGCCAGGCATGGCGGCACATACTTGTAATCCCCGTGGTGGAGAGGAAAGAGCATCCCTGGGCCTAATTGGCCAGCAGGCCTAGCCAGCTGCTGAGCTCTAGGTCAATAGAGCCGCTGTCTCAAAACTGCTCCTTTGAAGTGACACCCAAGGCTGGCCTCTGGCTTCCACATGCATGTGTACACACATGAGCATATCCACAGGCACACACATAATTCATTTAACTTAAAACTAAAAATAGGGGCTGGAGAGATGGCTCAGCGGTTAAGAGCACCGACTGCTCTTCCAGAGGTCCTGAGTTCAATTCCCAGCACCCACATGGTGGCTCACAACCATCTGTAATGAGATCTGGCGCCCTCTTCTGTGTACATAATAAATAAATAAATCTTTTAAAAAAAAGGAAAAAAATAAAAATATTTTAATAAGTTGTTTTCTTAATAACCTCCTTTAAAAAAAGCAATACTTATTCAACCAAACTTGAAGAACTAAACAGTGTGAGATAGTGAATCCTTTCAGTTTTAGAAAACAGGAATTGGATATGGACAAATCTGGGCTGTAGTTGAGACGACTCGGTGCCCTTGGCCTGTTTTCCACTTTTCCTAGTCCCCGGTCCCACCCCCAGGGTCTGAGCTGGAGTACAAGACAGGACAACACACTGCTCAGCTCCAAAGTGAGGTAGATGGGTGACCATGGAGCCTGTAGAATGTGCTCCTTGCTGCACCCCGTGCCTTTCTGGGGACTCGTTTGAACTTGCCCCTTGTTGTCACCGAGGAAAGAAAGGCCCTAGTGTGGCAAGCAGGTGCTGTGTGGCTCAGGCTGTTCCTTAACTAGTGATTGTTCTGTCTTAGTCTCCCAAATTCTGGGATTTCAGGCATGTACCCCAGGCTATTTTAAAAGAGTACTCCTTCACTTAACTCGTTTGGTTGTATTAATTAGCACACTAATTGGCAGTTAGGCATATTTTTTTATATATATATTTGCTGTGTACTTTGAGTAGCATTAAAAAGTTTTCACTTATTCTTTAGTTTTATACAGTGTATCTTGATTATACTCCTTCCCTTTCCAACCCCTCCCACATCCTCCCTCATCTCGCCACCACCCATCATCCTTCTCACTCGCTCTGTCTTTGTCACTCTCATTTTTTGTTAGGAAAACATAACACACCAAGTCCAGTTTGTGTTGGCCAACCACTACTGGGCACTAAGTCTGCCCTGGAGTGTGGTTGATATACCAGGGGTCACTCTACTGACTTTCCCACTCCCATCAGCAATCAAATACCAATTCCCACGCCCATCAGCAATCAAATACCAATGGTTCCTCAGCTAGGCGTGGGGCTTTGTGTCCTACTTCCCGCCTATCTTCCATGCAGGGATTTTGTCTGGCTTGAGCTTGGTCTTGTGCATGCTGTCACAGCCACTACATGCATCTACCCTGTTGTGCCTGGAAGGTATGGTTCCCTTGAAGTCATCCACTACCTCTGGCTCTAAACAACCTTTCTGCCCCCTCTTCCACTTAGATCCCCAAACCTTGAGGGAAGAGATGTCTATTTATGACTGAGTATTCTGATATTTTTTATTTTGGGCATATTGACCAATGTGAGATTCTGTGTTAATTACCATCTATGGCAAGAAGAGGCTTCTCTGATGAGGGTTGAGTGATAACCCTAACCTATAGGTGTAGCAACATGTCATTAAGAGTCATTACTGTGTCCATTTAACAGAATAACAATAAGTTTTCCCCACAGGGCCTTTGACTTATCTAGCCAACAGGCTCTTGGGCATGTTGACAATGTTAGGTTCCATCTCATGTAGCATGCCTTAAATCCAATTAAAGAAGTGATTGGTCACACCCATAACGTTCATGCCACTAATGCACTAGTGGCTATATCTTGCTGGGCAGAATTCATAGCTGAGTGAGACTGATGATTGCTTTTCTCCTCAGGTAGTGTTCATAACACCTTCCAGGACAATAAAAGCTAGTCAATAGAGATGAAACTTCCAATTCAGTACATGCTAGATTTATCCATGTTCTGTAACTCACATATAAGTAGAGGAGAGTGTATAGGAAGGGATAAGTAACACTAAAGGCCTTTTGAATGAGCCTTATGGAAACTACTGTAGAAGGGGTGTGTGTGTGTGTGTGTGTGTGTGTGTGTGTGTGTGTGTGTAGTTTCAGTGGACTTACCCTTTAAAGGGGAGGGGCAATACCCCAACTAGATGCCATATGCTACCAAAAAACCCTCAATATTGGGAATGGGTTATCTTTTTTTGAGTTGTTGACCAATGGGGTTCCATAGACCTCCCAAACATTATAAGCCTTTGACAGTATTATTGGTTACCATCCAGAACTTGATAGTAACACTATATTTGTCAATATATAGCACATTTAAAACTAGATAAATACCATGCTAGATATTTAATCATGAATTGTGAAATGATTTATTACAATCCTTTTAATAATAATAATATGTGGATTTGCATATACTCTACTGAAACACACTCCTGTATAATGATACATTTTGTTTTAAGAAATTATTTTCATCACTCAGGCTTACAACCTCACATCAAAAAAGTGTCAGACACTCTCAAAACTATATAGGTGAAATATCTGAATAATTACACTGCATAAAATGTGATGATAAAGATCCTTGGATTCGTCCTTTTCAGATTTCCCTTCAAAACTAATCCTGGCCAGGTTTCCAAGTTTTTATTGAGAATGCTGCCCTATCACCTAATGATGATGTTATTTACTGTGTGGTGTATTCTCATGTTCCCATACTCTGAGAAGTCTTGAATGATGGAGTATACTGACTGTAAGCTTCACCTTTGGGTGAGGCATCATAAGAAGGGAACTTGGTTACAAAACAGACTCCACACAGTGACACACATTACTGTTTCACCCTCCACTGAGCTACAGTGTTCTTGTTCTTCTGCTAAAACTTTTCCACCCTGTGCATCGTGAGCTTACATGGGATTTCATAGCAGTCTTGCTGTGGTTTTCTTTCATAGTGTACAGAAAGTAAATGTGTTGCTTTAGTTGTGTATCAGCGATACTTTAGAACCACTAAGTCCTATACCAGAATGGTCATGCATTAAATTTATTTCTAAATAGCTAGAAGAAAGAATTTTGAAGTTTATAGGAGTCCAGGGTTTCTTTCAGATAACTCAAAGGTAGCTGCATCAGTGAAAAGCCCACTCCAACATGAGTGGCAAATCATAAAAGCTGCATCCTTGAAGGCAACTTTATTGTTTGGAGAGTCCACCATCCCGAGCAACCATCACTGCTTAAATAACCTTGAAGAGAGGCCTTATAAGCCTTGTAAGTTTCAGGAACATTGTGAGCACTATAAGTTTCATTTACTTCTTGACTCTTCCCAGTCTCCCCTCTTGATCTAAAGGAATAGTGTCTATGCTGGCTGGCCTCTTTATTTTGTATGTCTGCCTTCACCCCAAATCTTCATGAGCCTCCATCCTTCTGTTAATGTCTTGTTTCATGATTAATTTAAGAAACCTCTCATTACTGAGTGAAGCAACCTCCCTTTTCCTTTTACATTGTGTTAGGAAACAGCCTTCCTTCTCTGTTTTACGTTGTGCTGCTCTTACCATGACTTACTTTCCTACAGAGCAATAATCTATTTGCTTATTACATGTCTCACGAGGATGCCCAACTTAGCAGGGCTTTGGCTGACTTAAAGCACTCTATTAGCACCTAGAACCTAATGGGTGCTCAGTGTTGTGTACAGATAGAGATTATACATGCTGTCACAAAACAGGCTATGTCCGGGCATATGTGTGCTTTATTTAATGTACTCAGGGAATGTCCTTGTGAGGGAGTAGTGTAACTCATCCCACACAGGTGTATGTTACTTACTAAAAGTTGGAGAACAAAGTATATGATCTCCAAGGAGCAGACTTTCAGTTGTCAAAAGTTTGTTTTGCATTTCTATATATTACCACTGTGTTATGATTTTGACATTTGAACAAGGTTTAACTACTCAAATTCCAGATCACACCATTACAATGGAAGAAAACTTATATACTTTTACACAGTGTGTCTTATCCACATGTCAGTGGAATCCCACACAACTTTAATAATTTCCATTGTAAAATGCCTAATTCTGTCAATGTGTGGCAGGTGCCTAACAATGGTGACTGTGATAACTTGAGAGCTAAAGTAATAGTTAGGTTTCTTCATTACCCATCACAATTCTGTGTCATCTGCTAGTGCACAGTTCTCAGCTTATCACATTCTATTTGCAACACACTAATAACTCCACTGGCAACTTATACCTTATCTAGATAATCAGCATTTTGTAGATACCTAAAGTTCGAAGTTCCCAAAGCAAGGTAATTTATTATGACTGTTGTGTTGCTGCTGCGGCTGCTATTGATCTGGCAGTATCTTTTGAGAAGCACACTACTCTGAATTTTTCCACGATTATTGATGCTTTTCATGGTTTCGTGTCTCTGTGCAATGGTGTCCAATAGGAACTTCCCCCAGCCCTCAATTATTCTTCAGTCCCTCTTCTGTACTCATGTAGAATCCAACATGTGATTTCTTCACTATATGTCATTATCCCTTTAGTACTCCATTATGTTAACCTCCAACACAGTAAGAGCAGTAATCACCATCAACCTAGCATCTGCACTTAGCCTTAAAATTGGCTTTGATTCAATTCTGATTGAAAATAACATATTTGAAAAAGAGTTGGTTTTATTTTTGGCACGTTTAAGTTGTATATGCCATGGTTGAGTGGAAGCCAAAAAAAAAGTTTAGAGTCTGAACAAGATAAAAAGAAAACATCGTTCTAAAAAAGTCTGCTGCAAAAGTATTCTGCAACTCTGCTGAACGTGGTTTCCCATGAGGCCCTTCTCATACCTGAAAAGCTACTATATTTACATCCTTCAAAGAGGGTGCCAGGAAAAAATCTTGAGTGATGAGCTAAGTCAAGTCTGGGGCCATTTCAAATGCCAAAAGAGGAAAATGAATTTGGATTCACTATTCACTTTGTGTGTGTGTGTGTGTGTGTGTGTGTGTGTGTGTGTGTGTGTGTGTGTGTATGTATGTATGTATGTAGAAACCAACCAAAACAGAGCTGAAATGGTACAAGTTCTGTGACTTGTTTGCATGGAGAAGCAATATATTAATTGTTACAGTGTTTGTTGAATGCCTTTCACAGAATAAATGGCATCACCAGGAAAACACCATCTTAAGTTATTTTTTAAGTGAAAAATTTATTGTAAAGAACTTGAAAATAAACACCACAAAGTGAAATTAGCCAGACCCAAAGTCTATATACTTTAGTGAACTTTTATATGGCTAGAAGAGCCAGTCTGAAGCTGTGGCGCTTCACACTGAATTTATGCTTCCTGTGCACTTCGTCTACCACCCCAAACAGAAAAATAGAAGATCAGTTATCTTGATTAATATTAGAATATTGTAGATCGCTTTTTAGTTTTGAGATAATTATGGATTCACAGGAAGGTGCCAAGGTAGTGACAGACGTTCCTGTGTCCCCTCTGTCCAGTTCCTCATGAAGCTTTAGGACAATCACCAAATGAGAAAACTGACAGATATGGTATAGTTTATATGTATATTTCTCAACCACATTATCAGATAACTGTGTATGTGCTAGGGATATGACCTTTTGATACTGGCTTGTTTTAAATCAGTTTAATGCTCTTAAAATCCATCTACCATTTGACATGTCTCAGTAGATTGTCTTGATCACCATTACTCCATTGAAGGATATGTTTGTTGTCTACAGTTTCTGACTACCACATATAAACCTGCTGTGAACCCTTGTGCACTGATTGTGTGGTCCCAGGTTTTTCTCTGTGGTAAATGCTCAGGAATGTGGTTGCTGGGCCATATGTAAGAGTGTGACTATTTTCCCGGAATGAGGGTACTGCTTTTCATTCTCACCATCAATGTGTGAGAAGTGTTGCTGTGTTTCCTCATCAGCCTTTGAGGTCATAACCATATTTCTTTCTAGCTACACTCATAGATGTCAGTTTCTAAATATATGTAGGTATATAGATACCTTATTGTGTGAGTCTGCTTTGCATGTCTCTAATGGCTAGTGATTGTGATAAGTATGGGATCTTATCCGGGTCCTCCATTATATTCCATTGAATATAATTGTTTTTAATGTGTCTATTTTTATGCCAGTATTGTGCAATTTTTATTACTGTAGTTCTGTTACATAACTTAAAATAGAGATGGTGATAATCCTGGCAATTTTTTTATTTTTCAGGATTGTTTTGGAAATCCTGGTTTTCTTGTGTTTACCTGTGAAATTTAAGGTTATTTTCTCAATTTCTGTGAAGAATTGCATTGGAATTCTTATGGACATTGCATTGAATCTATAGATTGCTTTTTGTAGGATGGCCATTTTTGCAATATTAATCATACCAATCATGAGCATGGGAAGTACTTCCACCTTCTAGTATTATCCTTAATTTCTTTTTAATCTTGTATCTAGCCACTTCACTGATGGTTTTATCAGCCATAGGAGTTCCCTGGTAGAATTTTTGGGGTCACTTATGTATACTATTATATCATATGCAAATAGAGAAAGTTTGACATCTTCCTTTCCAATTTGTATCTGCTTGATCTCCTTTTCTTGTATTATTGCTCTAGCTAGAACTTCAAGTACTATATTGAATAGATATGGAGAAAGTAGACAGCCTTGTCTTGTTTCTGATTTTAGTGGAATCACTTTGAGTTTCTCTTCGTTTAATTTGATGTGAGCTGTCGGCTTTCTATATAGTGCTTTTATTATGTTTAGGTATGTTCCTTGTCTCCCTGATCTCTATAAGACTTTTATCATGAAGGGGTGTTGGATTTTGTCAAAGGCTTTTTTCAGTACCTAATAAGATGATCAAGTGGTTTTTCTCTTTCAGTTTGTTTATATTGTGGATTACATTGACAGATTTTTGTATGTTGAACCATCCCTGCATCTCTGGGATGAAGCCTACTTGATCATGGTGGATGATGTTTTTGATGTGTTCTTGGATTCGGTTTGTATTTTATTGAGTATTGAGTATTTTATTGACTGTAGCCTCATAAAATAAACTTGGCAATATTTCTTCTATTTCTATTTTGTGGAACAATTTGAGGAGTATTGGTAGTAACTCTTCCTCGAAAGTCTGGTAGAATTCTGGGCTAAAACCATCTGATTTTGGTTGGGAGACTTTCTTCTCTTTTTACTTTCTCTTTATTTATTCTTTGTGTCTTTCACATCATGCATCTCAATCCCATTCATTTCCTCTTTCCTTTGTATCTGCCCTCACCATTGCAACCTCTCCCTAAAAAATAAAATAAAATAAAATAAAATTTAAGAAAAAAAAAGGAAATAATCATCTCATCATGGAAGCTGTAGTGTGACACAGTGAATCACTCATGCAGTAAACATTTTGTTCATATATCTTTATTTGCACGTGTTCATTACAAAGAGTCATTGGTCTGGTTGAGGCCTCTGGTTTCTGCTACACTATTGATGCTGGGCCCACACTGGGATCCCTCTTGGATATCCTGTTGTTACCCCATGTCTTGGAGATCCTGCAGCTTTGGGCCTGTAGGATGGGTCCCTTCACATGCTCCAGCAGATCGTGAATGGAATGGACCAACTCATAACCCTGGTTCTTGGCCTGGGTAGTTGCAGGGTTGGTCAGCTCACCAGCTCTCCCTTGTTCTCACCACCAGGGTGAGTTCTCTAGCATTGCCCTGGCTAGTTCACCCCTTGCAGCAAGGAGCAAGGAGTGGGGTCAGGTCTGCTGCTTTTATGCCCCAGGGTGGGCTCTGCTACAACTACACCATCAGGGCCAGCTCTACTATATGGCCCAGGCAAGGTGCATGGGCCACTCTCCCTGAGTGCTGTAGGAAATTAACTGTCTACCACATTGAGTGTAACTTGAGCAAAAGAGACCTCAAAGGCCACCCCAACAGGGACACACTTCCCCCTTCAAGGCCACACCTACTCCAATAGTGTCACTCCCTTCGGGAGACATTTTCTTTCAAACCACACAGGCCCACTAACATCTTCATAAAGTTGGTTTTAACGTCATTTTCTTGTGCTTCAGCTGTGTTGGAATATTCGTGGCTTGATGTATTGGGATAGCTGGGCTCTGGAGATGACATGGCTTTTGCTGATTGTGTTCTTACATCGACATTTAGGTATCTGGATTTCGAGTGATTATATGTCTAAGTGCCCATTTCTGGGTTTGTCTTTGTTGGATGAGTGTTTCCTTGGTTTCTGTTTCTTCTCTGGTCTTCTGGCTAGAGTGGGCTTGAGTTCAGGATGCTGGCATGGAGGGTAGGAGGCTTCCACCAGAGATGTTTTTAATTTCTCTTTTTTTTCAGTCTCTTAAAGTTTTTATTATACATGTCTTTCTCTTTAGATTTGTTACTTTTTTGAGGCAATTGTGAATGGGATTGCTTCCCCTCTTTCTTTCTCAGTATGTTTGGTTTTTGTGTATAGGAAAGCTACTGATTTTTGTATGCTAATTTTGTATCCTGCTATTTGCTGAATGTGTTTATAAAGGGTAGGGTTTCTGATAGACTTTTTAGAACCTTTCAGGTATAAAATCTTATCACCTGCTAATGAGGATCCTTTGGCTTCTTTCTTTCCCCTTCACTTGCCTTATTGCTCTAGCTAAATCTTCAAGTACTATATTGGATAAGAATGGAAAGATTGGACATCCTTGTCTCATTTCTGATTGTATTGGAAATGCTTTGAGATTTTCTCTATGTAGCATGATTTTGGCTGTGGCTTATTGTTTATTGCTTTTTATTATGTTGAATTATACGCCTCACATCCCTGGATACCCCAGGACTTTTATCATGAAAGAATTTTGTATTTTGTCAAAGGCCTTTCTGCATCGAATGAGATAATCATGTGGTTTCTGTCCCAGATTTATTTATGTGGTGGGTTATATTTATTTTATATTTATTGGTTTACATTTGTGGAACCATCCATGCATCTCTGGGATGAAGCCAACCTTATCATGGTGGGTAATTTTCTGATGTTTCTTGATTTCAATTTGAAAATGTTTTATTGAAAAATTTTACGTCTATATTTATTAGAGAGACTGGCATATAATTGCTTCATTTTGTTGGATGACTGTCTTGCATCACGGAAGAATTTGCAGTTATTACTTGGCAAATGAATTTGAGGAGTATTGGTGTTAGGGTCTCTTAGAATCCTGTGCTATATTGATCCATTCATCTACCACTTCCCTTTTTAAGCTGGGAGATTTTAAATTACTGCTTATAATATCTCATTGGTGATTATGGTCTACTTAAAGTATTTTCACCTTGATTTAATTTTGGTAGATCATTGTTCTGGCTAGGTTTATGTCAACTTGAGCTGTTGGAAAGGAGGGAGCCTCAATTGAGAAAGGCTTCTGTAAGATCCAGCTGTAGGGAATTTTCTTAATTAGTGGTTGATGGGGGAAGGCCTAGCTTGTTGTGGGTGGTGCCTCCTCTGGGGTGGTGGTTCTGGTTTTTGTAAGAAAGCAGTTTGAGCAAAGCATGGGGAGCAGACCAGTAAGCAGCACCCCTCCATGACCTCTGTGCCAGCTCCTGCCTGTAGGTTCCTGCTCTGTTTGAGTTCCTGTCCTGACTTCCTTTAATGACAAATAGTGATGTGGAAGCATAAGCCACATAACCTCTCCTCCCCAATGCTTTGGTTTTGGTGTTTCAGTACAGCAATGGTATCCCTAACATAGCCCTGTACATTTAGAAATTCATCCATTGCTTTTAGACTTTCCAGTTTATAGTTTTAAAGTATGTTCTTATGAGTCTCCGAGTTTCCTCAGTATCTGTTGTAATGTTTCCCTTCTCCTGATTTTATTAATTTGGATCTTCTCTCTTACTTTTGGTTAGTTTGACTAAAGGTTTGTCAATCTTATTAATCTTTTCAGTGTACCAACTCTTTATTTCATTGATTTTTTATATTATTATTTTTATTTGTATTTCTATTTTTTTGATTAATTCCAGGTGTGAACAAATTTGATATGAAAAGTTATAAGTTACCATTGTAAGACTGTCTTCCTTAGGTATGGCATCATAAGTACTGTCTTATTTGTCAGCGGGAAGTTTTGTTGTAGCAAATAACCACTGATTAGACTTTAGATGTTTCTTTAGAAAGGACCTATTTTACTATCTATAAAAATATATTTAAAATATTTTACCTTATGTCTAATACTGACACTTCTCAGAAATATTTAATCTTTCATGATTTACTACACTAATTTTCCTAATTTGATATGGTTATTATCATAGATAACATTTACTTGAGTGTCTTGTATGCATGGTATAGTTAAGATCTTTTAATGTATTAAAAGTCATTTAATTTACATGAATTCTTTTTTTTTTTTTTTTTTTTTTTGGTTTTTTCGAGACAGGGTTTCTCTGTGTAGCTTTGCGCCTTTCCTGGAGCTCACTTGGTAGCCCAGGCTGGCCTCGAACTCACAGAGATCCGCCTGGCTCTGCCTCCCGAGTGCTGGGATTAAAGGCGTGTGCCACCACGCCCGGCTTACATGAATTCTTAAAATAGTAATTATTTTTGTGGAAATTAACTATATTTAATGTTTAGTGTTTTTGGCATATTAGTTTTACCTGGTGTCTTTTAGAACATAAAAATGAAAAATATTTATAAACTTATGTGAAATGTCAGAGGTTTTTGTTTCCCAGTTACTCAACAGTGTGACAAAAGGTTCACTATTTTAATGTTCAGATTTTAGGCTATTTTTCACTAATTTCTTCTCTTAGGTCAGGACTCTAGTGATTGCATTTTCTCTGATGTTGGTTTGGAAGTCTGACTGCTACATAATCTGGATTATGGAAGTAGTAGAGGACACACTTTTGTCCTCAAATGACATTCACCTCTTGTATTACAGAATATTTTGCATTCTGAAGTACACATATTTTTCCTTACAATGAATAGATGATGTCCTGGCTAGCTTTTTGTCAGGTTGATCCAAGTTTGAATTATCTGGGAAAAGAACATTTTCTTGATTAATGGTTGATGTGCCAGGGCCCTGTCCACTGCTGTTGTACCATCCCTAGGCAAGGGGACCTGGATGGTATAAGAAAGCAGGCTGACAAGGCATAAGAAGGAAGCCAGTGACGAGCCTTCTTCCATGGCTTCCCCTTAGTTTCTGCTTCCAGGTTCCTGCCTTCATCCTCTGTCCTGACATCCCTCAGTTACAGATTATGACCTGAGACTTCTGAGATAAACTAAGTCCTTTCCTCCCTAAGTTGCTTTTGGTCATGTCGCTTTATCACAGCAGGAGAAAAGTAAGGAGACAGAGGGGCATATTACATGTCTGGCTGCTCTCACCTTGCCAATGTCAGTTGTTAACACTACATTTTATCTATAAAACAATTTTTACCTTTTTTTTGGTCCAGAAACTTTCCCCCTGTTTCTTAGATAGCTATGTGAACCCCTCTGAGGTACAGACTTCATTGCAGCATATAGGCTAAGTTACCCTGGGGTGAAAGATGACGTAGGACACTCAGATTCTGGGCTTGCTGCACAGGGTCTCATGCTGGTCTGTCTTTTCCTGGTGTGAAACCATGGTAACTGGATATGGGAATAGGGTGTGTAGTGAGAGCGTCAGTCAGAGGACTGGTCAGGAGTCATCAGATGCTTGTTCTCTGTCTACCACCCCCCCCTTAGTTAATTCAGATCACCATTTTTATGTCTTATGCCAACGGGGCACCTTTCTCCTTGTCAAGGAACTGGCTTTTCACTGGTGTCCTGTACTTCATCATTTGGTTCATTTTGAGGTATTGGGTCAAATTTAAGCAAGCTGGGAGAACTGTTTTCTAAGTCCTTAAATGTTTTGTTTTCAAAACGAGTTTTGAAGGATCTCATTTTATCTATTCCTTTTACATCCAAGAATTCAGGAAATACTTTCTACAAATTTAGGAAGCAGGATTGCTTTTAAAATATTGAACTGTTTCATCTGAAAATATTAAAGGATGTGACTTTTGTGACTTAACATTGAAATGATTAAGAGCATTTTGCTGATTGAAGAATAATTCCCATTTTCATTCAATAAGCAGTTAGGAATGTTTGCAGTCATTTATACATTTTAGATCCTTATATAGCAAGAATATATTCATATGTACTTGTGTTTACATGTGTGTATGCACACATGTGAATCGCCTATCAGAGCTTATATCATTAGGATTTCATAGCAGAAGTTAAAATAGAACAATAGTATTACCGTGAGATTCAGGAGTTTATCACTTCAGAAGCCTTTCTTGTAAGAGATACAATACAATTAGAGGGTTAGGAGAAGAGCTTTGCTTACAAATTCCTTGGTTTGAATCTCATTGCCACATTGCTACCTCGGGAATGTCCTTCTGCTTTACCCTGAAAAATTAGATTGAAGACACTATCTGCCCTATATGATTACTATAAAGAGATTCAATAAAGCTTCTACTACAGTTCCTGACTCTAGTAAATAACTAACAAACATTATGTGTTTTAGTTGTATGAGTCTTACAACAGTTTGGAAGTAGACAAGAAAGTTCCTATTTTATGTAGCAAGGGAGAAGATGAAGGCCCCGGAGATTGTGTGGTATTTCCTGAGAACACAGTGCTGTGTATGTAACAGAGCAAGAACTGGGCAGATTTAGTATCTCATTGGAGAAGAGAAATGAACTTAGAACAACGAAGAGAGATTGGATATAGGAAGAAACAGATGCAATCGCATGTTTTTGCTACCTTGGGGATAAAATACTCGACCACTGAAGTACATCTCCAGCCTCATTTGTGTTTGAGTTTTACATACTTTTGACACCCCAGGAAACACCTTGTTAGTATTAGATATAAATTTATTTTAAAATGACTCAAGGTGGGGTAGGCTAGGACATGGGATATCTACCCACACCCCAGGTTGCATCATGATTTACTGTTGGGCAGAGAATTTACATTTAGGTATTCTCTTTTATACATATAACTATGCTTTCCCCCCTCCAACTTGAAAAAATGTGATTAATAATTTATCCATTAGATTGGACGTGAAGATGGTATTTCCCAAGTATCTTTATTCTTTTTATAAGGTAATTTATACCAATTGGTAGATTGCAGTTTTTCATCTCTTCTAATTTTTAATTAATATATTCTTCAAAAGTTGTTACTTCACTCATTTACTCAAATACCCACTGTGGACTACTCTCTCGGGGATACAGACACGTGTAGACATAGAGCCTGGCCTCACAGATTGCTAGTCTGGTAAAGAAGAAAAACATGTAACATAATAAATCTCCCCAATGATTGCGACAATCAAAGCCAGTGTGAGCAGCCCACAGGGAGCGAGGACACAAGCTAACTACCGTTTTTGGGCTTTGTAGATGGTTCTTGAAAGAGCGGCTGTCTCAGAAGGATGTTTGAGGGCGAATAGGAATTTCTTAAGGGAAACCTGAATTTTCTAGTAACTGGCCTGCTTCTGCTTCTCAGACACTTAACACTATTTCTCACTTGTTCACTAAATTATTTTCCACATGCATTTGGAATTGCTAAAATAAATACCTGGTCTCTCAAGGCTGCTTCAGTTCAGACCAGCAGACTGAATGTAATTTGCACGTTCTTAGCCTCTGTCTGTCATTGCTCGGCATGTCTGTCGTAGGAACATTTCCTTCATAAATACTGTAATACTGTTTTTGGACATATCTTTGAAATGTTTGAATTAATGTTGATGTACTTGAAGCGTTTTTGCAAGATTAGTTGAAGAGGATATAATAGAATCCCTTTGGGTTAAAATTCACTGAAGGTTTCTTTTAAGGAAAAGTCTATAGACTATGGTTCAGCCATGTTGCCGAGCTCAGCACCCCCCAGTCTGTACCATGTAGGGAAGAGGGTAAGTGAGCCAGCACCTGCTTCTACTATTACCACTCTGCAGACTGTGTCTGAGGACACCTCTGTGTTAGACGGTGGACATAATGACTCCTTTCTCTCAGTGTGGGAATCAGCAGTTAGTCACAGGATTATTTGAGCTCTTTTGTTTCAAAACATTTGTTAGGTAGATTGTAAGTTTTACTAACTCAGCTCATTATGAAATATTAATATGTTATTCATATACCCATGTGTTGTCTCTTACAAGATTGAAATTTAGGTCAAATTACAACCTGAATTTAATTTTAGTACAGAAAATAAGTGTGTCATATTTAAAACCTGTGTTCTAAATTTTAAGCACAATAGATCAAAGTACATCTCATTTAAATAAATCCTCTGGAATAAAGATTCAATTATTATTTTCCCAAACCTGTTTATCTTTCTGCACATGTGTGCATCCCTGTGTGCAAGTATGTATGCACATGTGGGGGTGTATGTGCACATGTACACATGTGGCAGTCAGTATTGTTCCTTAGGGGCCATTTATCTTGTTTTTTTGAGATGGAATATTAAGGTGGCCAGTGTATTAAGGTGTCCAGTGGCCCCTATGAATCCTCCTGTGTCCCCCACAAACCGGGGTCATACATGGGCACCACCTAACTGTTTACATGGGTGCTGGGATTGAACTCGGCCCCTTACACAGCAAGTGCCTTCCCCCACTGAACTATTGCCCCACCCCATCCCGGAGCGTCAGGGACTGTTTGCGATATAGAATGGGAGGTTTATCTTTATTTTCTAGAAACTATAAAAATTGTTTATTTTTTATTTTCGTGATTTTGCTTTCAAATGCCAGAAATTCTGCTTTGGGAACAACTTTATTTGAATTGTAAGTGACATTAATTTTATTTCTTAAGGCCATGATTAAAAGTTTCTTGGATGTCTACCAGCTTGCAAGTGCTAGAATCTCTACATTAGAGAAGGAAATGACGTCGCACCGAAATCACATTGCAACTCTGAAATCCGAGCTCCACACAGCTTGTCTAAGAGAGAATGAAAGCTTACAATCAGTAAGTTCAGAGCAAAATGCTTTGTCTTCCTTGGGTCTTGGGTCACATGTATATTCATGTTTTTATTGCTCGCAAGATCATTTGGCTGTATCTGTGTGTGAGTGTGTGTTTATGTAATTTAGGATAAGCGATCAATCAAATAACATAAGGTTAGTATGGAGGAACATTAGAGAGAAGAAAAAGCGATTAATTTTTCCACTGTATCATGTACAGAGGTATGCATATTGTTCTCACGCTGCTCCAGCACGACATCAGGACGCCTTTGTTCGGCCGCGCACTGACGGCTGGGTTTGCCAGTATGCATAGTTAAAGCTTATAACTGTCTGAAGATTCAGTGTGTCCCATTAAGACAGAATATTATTAATTATGCGTATAACCAAAATGGTAATTAGAACATGTGATTATTCTCGGTAGAAAACTAGACTTATTCATAATACATGCCTAGCTAAAGATGCATGTTGTGATTCATCTATATGATTAAAATTCTGTTTCAGTACTCATTTTATGTCTTAAAATTTTAGCCATGATAAAATTTGGGCTAATTTAAAACTAAAAATAAAAAAATTCTACATTTGGGATATGCATTTGGGGAATTTTATAAAATGAATATATTCGTGATGTAGTGGAATGTAACAGACATTCAGAGGGTTGTTAGTAATTGGACTGTGTGTTTTCCTTTTTTGATTTGGTTATGATGCATGGGGGTGACTTCTGAGTACAAACGACAGTTTCTAGATTCGGCTGTGGACCTGTTTCAGACGATGATGCTCAGCGGCACAGGAGCTAACCCGGCTGACCTTAGGTTGCTGACAGCTGTGCCTTGGCTGGGCTTTTTCCTTTGGGCTTGAGCTCCACTGCCAGCGTTTCAGTGACACCTTTGGGACTGTGGTGTTTGGAACAGCAGCCAGCCACCAACCCCTCCCTCCTGCCCCACTCCTCTCTGCCTCTCTTTGCCCCTCATGTCTACCGCTCTTGCTTCCCTCTTTTTGCCATAGCTGCCGTCATCCACTGACCAAGAGGTATTCCACGGGTGTGCATTGTCTGTTTGCTCCCTGCGCTCACTTGAACCCCAAATACACTCTACAAATACAAGCCCTTTGGAGGTGACACCCTGGGTGGGCCAAGAGCAGTCTGGCCACAGTCGATACCTAATATTTAGGAACATGAATATTAGGAATTTACCTAATAAATATCAAAAGTCAATTACTTGGGACCTAGAATGTCAGTTCAATTTTTTTTTATCCTTTATTAGATTTTTAATGAGAGCTTAATGATACTTTGACCTCTACTAAGGGAGATTACGATTAAAGAGGGAACATTGCACATTTGAACATTTGAATTTACATATTCATCTTTCTTCATGTTTATTCTGTTAGAATTGTATTATACTGTTTAGCTTATGTTAACTGGGTTGGGTTGTACCAATTCTTATCGCTTGTTACTATTTAGTCACAGAAAACTAATTGCTTGTATTTTAAGAAAGGCAAAACTTAATGAACAGAAATTGTTTCTCTAATTGTTACTTTTTTTAACCAATTACTTTTCTGATGAAATTGTACTTACTGTTATACCAAAACCACCTTTCTGGTCTAAACACACTTGGTCATTACCTCACATGTGAGATGTGTTCATTCTCACCATGGTTCTCATGAAGGGAACACATGAACTGTGAAGACTCATCCTGGGATGTGATCTCTCATCCTGGGAAGCTCAGGGTCTCTATGTGTGTGTGCTCTTTTGTTGATTTCTTTTATTGAGCATCACTATTTCTAAAATAGTAACACATCTTCATGACGATTTTGTTTGTCAAGGCATTTGCACGTGCTCTTTCTAATTTAAACCTCTTAAGAACTTTGAGGGAGGGAGACAAGCAAGCCTTAGACTTCGTCTGATATGGATATGAGGCAATAGTGTTTGGTGGGTTAAGAGCATGAGCTTTGAGTGTGTCTCCATTTGGAATTCTACTAAGTATACATTACAAAAATTAACATGAATTTTTATAACAGAAAATTATAGTTATAAATTATAACCAACATAGTAAGTGCATTTCTGTTACCTTTAAAAATACAGTGTTTTTATTTCACGGGTTCTTATTATAACAGTAAGAAATCTAGATGCAGGTGGTTATTTTTGCTAGTTTAGTGGTTCATTTTATACATGCAATTCCTAAACTGCTTCCTTGTTGTCCTTGGATGTAGTAATCAGCTTTCGGATTTTAAGTCGCATCTAAGGTAGAAGGACAGGTTGCCTCAGCAGCATTTGGTACATGGATTCTAGTTCTGTCCATTGCTAACAATGGGGTTTGGATCTCCGAATTTTCAACTGCAAGTGAGAATGATGATACTACTTCCTAACACAGATATTGGGAAGTCGACTGAGAAATGTTCAGCTGCTTTGGACTTTGCCATGTACTTAATGAGTAGATAGGTGGTGTGTGTGTGTGTGTGTGTGTGTGTGCGTTATTAGTTTAATAACTTTTATTCAGATAGAAAATTGAGTGCATCACCTCAGGAAGGTTATCTGCTAGCCTAACACTTTCAATGGCATCATTTTGTTCTACTTTGTACTGTAGCTTGTGTGTTCTTTTCTGTCTATGGCAGCATCAGTGTATTCCAAAAACTGAGCTCACTGCTCTTTCTGAGGCCTGTCGTCTTCTTTTTCATTGACTAATTCTTAAAATTCAGACTAAAAATGCCTGAGGATAAATCTTGGAAAATTCACCTTATAATTCCTGAGTTATAAAGGTTATAAAGGAGGCTGTGCAAGAAAAACAAAATATATACCATGGGGACAAAATATTGCAAGAAGAATCTGTAGTCAATAGTGTCAGGGGCTTTGGAAGTACAGTAGAGCAGAGGTTGAAAATGTCCTTTAGTCTTGACCTGTGGAGGCCACTGGTTACCTAAACAAAAACTCTCCTAGCAAGGTGTTGGTGGGTATACAGGAACTGACCCTTTCCAAACCATGGTGATTTTACATTTCCTCAGATATTTAGCAGTTGTATGCAAGACAGGGGCAGTATGTTCTGAGGGTCCAGAGAATTCTAAGATAGGAGTGATTTCTGTGGTCTATTGTCTTGAGACCCCTAAATATAGCCCCCCCAATTCTATCCAGTACACTATACTTTTACTATTTTAGTTCATAGCATGTCTTTTTCAGTCCTTTTCTTTTTACCTTCCTATGCTTTATATTTACTGTGAGTTTCTTCTAGAAAGGAATGGTTTGGTTTTCCTTTATGCATTTTCACAGTCTCTGGTTTTTAATTAAGTAATTAAGCCATTTATAATTAATATGTTGCTGATAGGCTTGCATTTTTCTATCATTTAAAAATGTGTTTCTTCTTTTTTTGTTTCTCTGTGTTCCATTTATTTTTTTCTCTTTGATTATTTGAATTTATTTCAGCATTCTGAAATAAATATGTCTACTGGATAATTTCATTATTCTAGTGATATATAGATATATCTTAATATTGTTTTTGAACCCATCAAGAAAAGTATAAAACCTTACAAGGAGTTCTCACCCTCATCAAGAATCATTATAGAAAACCACGCCCATCAAAATGCTGGATTGTGAAGCTCAGTTCTAATGGATACAGCTACAAAACACTTCCTCACCTAAAGCTCAGGGAACATTGCAGAAGAGGGCCTGAAAGATTGTAATAGTCAGAGAATCATGGAGTTTGCTGTGAGACTGTGTCCCCTAGCAACGTCGTACATTACAGCCCATAAAGTCTCACCAACATAACTGCTCAAGTGTAAACTTAACAAGGACAATAGACATGCCAAAGTGGATGGGAAATAGAGAACTACAGGCCACTAAGAAACATGGAGAGCAGGAAAAATAGTCTCCAAGGAAGCGTACACCAATTAGTTATCCAATACCAGTGATCAGCCCTGAAAACATACATATAAGTAACATTGTCTAGACTGAGCAGGTTTATTTAGGAATATATATTTATATACTTAAACATCAATGCATGCAATAACAATTAATGAAAAAAAGAGGTAATGAATCTGAAAGAGAAATAAGGAGTGGTATTTAGGAGGATTTAGAGAGAGGGATTAAAAAGGGGGAGAAATAATATAATTGTATTATAGTCTTAAAAATAAAAGAAAAATCCTTACTAGGATGTAAGTTATTTGTTCTCCCATGATTATATCATAATTGACACACACACACATATGTACACATAGATATACATACATATATGTACATTCTTACTCAATTTATATACATACATTGAAAGGGCTACTAGACATTTTTCTTTCAACAGCTATGCATAATTTTAAAATTTATTAAGGCAAATCTTTTATAATTACCTAGACTTTACCTTTTTTAACTTCTTTATCTTGAAGACCTAAATCTCTGTTTGCTATCATTTCTTTTTAGTCTAAGGAAAACTCTTAAGTATTTTTTTTAGAGATTCAATATTATAGTAGATTTTGTTAGTTCTCTTTCTTTTTACAATGTTTTTATTTTACTTTATTTTGAAAAATACTTTCATTGACTATGGCCTTCTGTATTGACAGTAGTCTTTCCGCTGTAAAATGTTTTGCCATTTCCTTTACTCCTACAGGATTTCTGGTGGGAACTGTACAGTCACTCAGAGGGTTGTCTCCCTATACCTCTCATCTCATGTTTTTCTCCACCCTCATTCAAGATTTCTCTGTCACTTTTTTCCAGTTTGATTGTAACATGTCGATGCATATTAGTTAGTTGTTAGATGTTTGTAGGGTAGTGAGTAGAGTTTGTCCTATTCAGCGAGTTTCTTGAATCTGTGTGTTTACATCTTTCCCTGGATGTGGGAGGTCTTCAGCCATTAGTTCTTAGAATCTCAAGGTTTCTTTCTCTTTCTCCATCATTTATTTCCTGTTGTTTGATTGGTTGGACTCTGTGAATTCGCACAGGTTCACTATATATTTCCTCTGTCATAGCTGCTGTGAACACATCTAATAAAAATTTAATTTCAGTACTGTATGTTTTTACTTCTGAAATTTCAATTTGTTCTTTTATAAAAATGTCCTGAGAAATTTTATGTTGTCACTCACTTCAAGAATGTCAGTAACTTCTTTGTCTTTGTTTTATAGTTGCACTGTCTGCTTCATTTGGGGAGTACCGTGTGCTTCCTGTCTTCTCACGTTTTCAGTTGTGACCCTGCCTCTAATTGCTGAGCCATCTCTCTAGCCCTATTGTCTTTTCTAAGAATGTGACAAAATTTCTTACTTTAGGTGTGTTGAGAAATTTTAGATTGTTTCTTGAACATTTTATACATTGTATAGTTTAAATTATAACTCTTATTACAATCCTTAGAATACTGATATTTTCCCAATCTATCATGGATTTTCTTGATTTTCCTGCTGAGAACGGTAAGATTGTCATTTCTTCATTTGTTTTCTCTGGTAGGCATTCTGAAGTTTCCCTTGTCTTCCTAGGCACATGGGTGATTGCACTTCTCCCAGTCTTACAATTTAGGCCTTACTAGGTGAGTTGCTTAACCAAGAAATTATAAATGGAACTGACATGTGTTATTTCCTTATGCAAATATTCAGTAATTCCTTCATGAATCCATGTATGTTCTATTTTTAAAATTATTTCTTTTATTTTTGAGATTGTAATATAACTACCCCATTTGTCCCTCCTCCTTTCTTCTTCCAAACCCTCCCATATACTCCTCCTTGCTCTTCTACAGCTCATGGTCTCTTTTCATTAATATATGTGTATATATATTTCTGAATATAATAATATATAATTTCTAAATACACAAACCCAACCTACTCAGTCTGTGTAATGGTTGTCTGGGTGGGCAGCCAGCGGGTGCTCTTCCCTGGGAAACTCTCTCTCCCTCTATCCGCGTTCCTCAGTTGCCTTGTTCTCTTTGTGGGGTTGAAGCCGCCTGGTCTTTCCCCTTCCCCGTCAGGGTGTCTCTTGTCGTCATGTCGGTTGTTGTCTGTGATCAGCTCACGTTAGGCAGCCATGGTGATGAGACTTTATGGATGTAACTTCTGACATTACTGGGAGACACAGTCTCAGAAAAGTCCCTGTCCCTCTGGCTCTTAGGATCTTCTCACCCGGCTTCCTCGGTGACCCAAGCCTTAGAGGCAGGAGTTTATTGCAAATTTATCAGTTGGGACTGGGCTTTAGGACTGTAATTTGATTACTGTGGTTTTCTGTAATGGTCTCAATCTGTTACATCAGAGAGAAGTTTCTTTCTTTCTTTCTCTCTTTCTTTCTTTCTTTCTTTCTTTCTTTCTTTCTTTCTTTCTTTCTTTCTTTCTTTCTTTCTTTCTTTCTTTTTTTCTTTCTTCTCTCTCCTTCCTTCCTTCCTTCCTTCCTTCCTTCCTTCCTTCCTTCCTTCCTTCCTTCCTTCCTTCTTCCCTCCCTCCCTCCCTCCCCCCCCCCCTCTCTTTCTCTGTCCTCTTTTCCCATGAAACAGGATTTCTCTGTGTAACAGCTCTGGCTGTCTTAGAACTCACTTTGTAGACCAGACTGGCTTGAAACTCACAGAGATCCGCCTGCCTCTGCCTCCTGAGTGCTGGGATTAAAGGCTAGAATTTTATCTGTCTATGCTGCCATACAGTTGCTGAGAGCTAGGCTTCCCTTAGAACAAAGTGGGGAAAGAGAGGAAAAGGAAAGAAATGGAGATTGTCCTCTACTCCCAGCACTGGCTCTCAGTACCCCCTTTAGTTATCTGGCCAGACACCTCTCCATGTAAGGAAGTAAGAACAAAGGAAAGGAAACAGGAGACCCACAGTTCTACCAAGCACATGCCACTCTCTTCTCTAAACTCTGCTCACTTTCCTTTGCTTTTCAGAGCCCTCAGCAGGTCCTTCTAGTATTTCTCCAAGATACTTCAGTTGTAACAAATTCAAGAGATAGCCTTTAGGGGGTTACTTTATTGTAGGGAGTAGCATGGTGTACACTAGGAATGATAGTGACCACAGAGGCCAATCATGGCATCCTAGATTCAAATTTCTTTATCTTTGTGGGTAAGATTTTTAACCTCAGTGAGCTGCTACTCCTTATCTAATATTTGGTAATATTAATGCCTACTGACATAGGTGTTTCAACAACAGAGAAGTAGTTGGTACCATTTTGTTCGCAAAGCACTTACTGTATGCGTGGTGTCCATCGGAATTCATGCACGTCTGTGTCTGCTCTGTATAGATCGTTTTATATCTTACTTTCTGGTGGGCGTCATTTGAAGCATGGGGATTAAGATGGATAAGACATGATCTCTGCCTTTGTGGTTTCCTGTTCTTTCCTGAGAATATAACAGACACAAAAATAGGCATAGAAAGTCCATGGGAACAGAGGTGAGGAGAGGTCATTCTGCCTAACATTGTCAGAGGTATCAAGAAATCAGAAATGTCAGTGAGAGTCTCTGTAATGATTTGATAGCTTGTTAGAAGGGAAGAGCGATCCAAATATGTTTTTTTTCCAATGAGGGATGAGCTTTCTGCATAACAGTCTGTTTAATGAATGATGTTATATTGTGAGAATTGAAAACTATAATAATATGTTCCTGCATTGGTTACATACCCTCGCTCTGTTAAAGTCACTGCACTCAAACAGCTGTATGCAACAGAATCCCAAACTGCTTGCTCTTGTAGTCCAAGCCCACCTTCATATTTTGCTCTCTGTTCTTACACAGTAAGTTCCCCTTTTATGTTATGATCTGGTTTGACTGTGCTCCTAACCATCATGGCCTTGATGCCTGTGTTTGGTGTCGCTTGTGTTTATCTTGGTCATTTCAGAATCCTATTAACTAGTCCAGTCTTCGAGCACACACCTCACAATGTCATCACTATTTTCTCACAGGCCCCACATGCGAAGCTTCCCAATGATGCAGATGTTTATATATCCTGGCACTGTTGTCATTCATACAAATACTCTGAACATCAGTTTTGATATTTTTAATATATAAATGGAAGTGCTTACACTGTAGGATTGTTTAAAGAACAAAATAAAGACAATGCCTGGCGTATTAGTAGGTGCACAATAACTATTGACTCTCTTGCCTATGTACAACCGTATTTTTCTGTTAGCTATGCATTTCCCGCAGCTAAGCTTTAAAATATGTTAATTAGGAGGAAATCTTTTTTGTGTGTCGGCAAGAAAAAAGAACAAGCAACTGTTAGCCATGAAGTCATGTGTTAAGAGAGATTCCACTCTACACTGGTACAGAGTGCAGATTCTGAGTCCCATTCTAGACTTGGGTAGAACTCACCTGGGTCACTCTGGTTCTTCGATGCTTTCCTGAAACTGCAGTGTGGTACATGCAGCCATCACCGGCACTACAGGGAGAGAGGAGAATGAGGCAGCTGTGGCTGGGGAACTGAATTCAGGTGGGGGAGAGGAAAAACTACCTTCTGGAACTGAAATCTTAGTGAGATAATGAAGATTACTTAGGAATTGATAGAGAAAAGCACTCTATGCTTACAAGCTGAAAGACGTCCTGTGTGACCTGGAGCTTGTGAGAGCCGACCCTGGAGGATGGGGGAACTTGAAGGAGCTGACCCTGGAGATATGGGGAGCTTGTGAGAGCTGACTCTGGAGGATATGGGGAGCTTGTGAGAGCTGACCCTGGAGATATGGGGAGCTTGTGAGAGCCAACCCTGGAGGATATGGGGAGCTTGTGAGAGCTGCCCCTGGAGGATGGGGGAACTTGAAGGAGCTGACCCTGGAGATATGGGGAGCTTGTGAGAGCCAACCCTGGAGGATATGGGGAGCTTGTGAGAGCCGGCACTACAGGATGTCCATAAGCAGTGATAGGCTCCACTTTTGAGACTTAGTTCTCTCTGGTAACTGTTAAAAAACCACCTCCTTCCTTTGCTTTAGTTCTTTTTCCTGCTCTAAATTTATTTATTTTTCTTGTTTCTCCTCCAAATTCACCCATATTTTATGCCAGTTAACACTCATTTTACATTTTGCTGAATGCTGCTTACTTTCTAAGGGAGTCGATTGAATCCCTTATATGTTTAGCAAAAGCTCCAGCCTTGGCCTTTGCATATTAATAGAACTAAATAAGGGCAACATAACATACCCATAGTGACAGCTCGGCCAATACCAAACTTTATTTTTGATCTTGGTTTTCATTGCCAAACTTTGAGAGTTTTTGCATGTTCTTAAAACTAGAGGGTTCTGTGGCACAGTAAACAGGGTTGTGGAGGTAACAGCTCACATTGCACCAGCTCATACTGTCGCTTCTAGAGCTTTCCAAGAAGATCCACTTTTGGGTCTGGACAGTTGGCTTAGTAATCAGCAGCCCTGGCTGCTGTTCCAGAGGACCTGCTTTGCTTCCCAGCCCCCATACGGAGCCTCACAACCACCTGTAACTCCAGATCCAGGCATCTGATGCCCTCTCTGGCCTCCACTGGCAGCAGGCATGTGCATGGTGCACAGCTATACAACCAGGAAAGACACCCATACACATAAAATAATAACATTTTTTTAAAAAGTAAAAAAAAATGTAAGATCCACTTTCATGATGCGTTACTGGAAGAGTGACTTTTGAGTATGATATTATAACTTTTATATTTATATAATATTTAAACATTGCACATTATTTTGCAAATAAATAAACAAACAGTTATACCTAATAAATATGACTTTGTAAAGTTGTGTCCTTCACTAAAGTGTTATAAGGATGGATAAACAAGTATAAGAATGGTATATAAGATGGTATTTTGGCACCTAGATGTTTTAATTAATTCTGTCTGCTGTTCACGGAATGGTAACAACTAAATTTGCTTCTGAACACCTCTCTCCCTTCTGTTTTTCTTTCTAATTAAGTTATTGAGAGCATCATTTGCTTGATAGATGTCTATACTTAGATTTTCTGAAGACACTTCAAATTCATCGAGGTGCTAAAATTAGTATTGTCCAACCCTGGAAGGACCCAAACTCTGCCTTCCAAATTCTACCTTCACCAACATGCCTTGACCATTACATAACCCTGGCCATTCTGCTTCACGTTTCCTCTAGTGCCACTTTTACAAATGCTAAGTCTTACTCTCTCAATCACCAGATTTACATCCTTCTCCCTATTTTCTACCTATGTGGATATGAGTTTCCCTCTATTACAGAATGTACGTTCAAATAAAATGACATTTCTTTTCTTCACTACATTTTCTAAAAAATGGATAAAATTCCAAAACTGTACATGGCAAAATGAACATTCTTTTGGCATAAATGTTCCTATATCTGGTCTTCACTTTTCCATTCTATCTGCCATATTAGTGCCAGAGTTACCTTTTGAAAGACAGATGCAGCCGGGGTATAGCTCCACTCAAAATATATTTTTGTTCTGTTTATTTTTCCCAGTAATGTGCAAGACCTTTGTCATGGACATTCGAAGAGATTCTGGCTCTGTCTGGCTTTTGAACCTAGCTCCAGCTGGCAGAGCCCTTTTCTCAGTCTCCTTCCTGTTCTGGCACCACATATGGTTGACTACACAATCAGTTACTGTGTGTAGTACCGTACTGTGAGTCTTTGAGGTGCTGCGCGATCTGATTTTATAATCTCTTTCAACCACCTGACCTTAAGAAATGCTCATCTATTTGAATTAATATTAATTGGAGGAGGCTTCCTTCTGTAATACTTGTCCAATACCTACTTACTGTTTATTATGTCCTCTGCACAAACCACAGGTCCCCTGAACTTGCCTGTACCCCATTTTCCTGATTAATTCCCATCAAATTATGTGTCATGGTCTTCCCTAATGACAGCAAGATTGAGTATGATAATTTACATATAATTATGTCTTTGGTAAAATAAAAAGAATTGGGTACTTTTCTTCTTTATTAATCTTCATAAAAAGGAACAAAATTTCAAGCATGTTTGTGGCCAAACAGAGCATTGCTTTGACATACTGTTTAAATAATTTAAGCTTTGTTGAATGTTCTATGGCTCTTGCCTCTACACAGATAAACTGACTAGTAGTACCTTTTACTCACACACTGGGGCTCAGGAAACGCGTGTTGATGACAATTTAAAAAACAAATTAATATGAACTGTGCCTTGGCCCTACAACAGCTAGGAGTATGAGAGGATTATTTCAGGTGGAAATTAATTTACACAAATCAGTAGAAAGTTCTTTCTTAAAAGTGTATTTGGGGGCTAGAGAGATGTCTCAGCAGTTAAGAGCACTTGTTGCTCTTCAAGAGGACTCAGATGTAGTTCCTGCCATCCACATCAAGTGGCTCACAACCATCTTTAACTTCAGTTTGGGGAGATGATCCAGTGTCCACTTCTGGACTCCATGGCACCAGGCATCACGTGGTGTACATACATACACACAGGCACTCACACATTATTTTATCAAGTTTGCATTTATTCAAACCGGTTATGGAGCCCAATGAGTTGCAGTCCTGTAATATACGTATGTCAGGAAGCCCTGGGGCAATTTATGTATGGAAAAATAAAGAACCTTGTCCTTTACCTTACTAGGAAAAATTCCAGACTAGGAGAGATAACAGAATAATCTGCAGAGTTATGCACTTAAGGAATTGGAAGAAATTTAAGAAAAGATATTTTTAAACTATTTTTTTGGCACACTTGCCATACAATTTATATAATAGCATATTTCACAACCAGGAGCTCCAAATTACTGTGAGATTAATAGATTATGTTTTATAAAATGGAATAAAGCTATTATATTTTAAATTATACTCTTTTTAAAAGCTGTAGTTAAGAAGTTATTTTTAAAATTCTTTTTCTTTTATTGAAAATAGATTTCTTTTTCATATTATATCCTGATTACAGTTTCTCCTCCCTCCACTCCTCCCAGTTCTTCCCCATTTCCCCTCCCATTCAGATCAGCCCCCATCTGTCTCTCATTAGAAAATAAGCAGGTTTCTAAGGAATTATATAATATAATATAATATAATATAATATAATATAATATAATATAATATAATATAATATAATAAATATAATATAATAAGATAAAGCAAAAACTAACACATCAGAATAGGTCAAAACAAACAGAAGGAAAAGAGCCCAAGAGAAGGCACAAGAAACAGACTCTTTCATACACATATTCAGAAATACCATAAGACATTAAACTATAGGGTAAAAGGAGTGTAGTGGGTAGCCATTCCAGCTTTGATCTGGAAGTTCCAACCCCCATTGAGGCTTTGGTAACTGTCACACCTACAAGGTGGGGCCGCGAGAGGACCCTGAAGACCCGAGATCTGGATGTGCCCGCTCTCTTGGTTCCTGGATCCTGGACACTGGAGGTAGACCTAGCAGAGTTCTTCAGAGAACACCACTGGACTGCTCTACACCGTTCCCAGACCCTGTAAACCATCCCTTCACTTGTAAGTTACCCCACAAAATAAACCTCCCTTTTAACTACGTGGAGTTGTCTTAATAATTTCACCAATAAAGGAGAGAATAAAAATAGAAATAAAATAAAACTAATATAACAAAGGAAAACCAGTGACATAACATTATGAGACAAGGAACCTCCAAAGATGCCATTGAGTTCATTTTCTGTTGGCCATCTACGTAACAAGGGTAGCTTGTTCCCCAGTGAGACTCCTGGAGGAAACTAATGTTTTATTTGAAGTGGTTCGGTTGGAGACTGTGTCTATGTTAGAAAGGAGGGCGCATGTCCACTTCTCCTTTCAGCTCTAAAATCCCATCTGCTGCAGACCCATGCAGGCCCCGTGCCTGCTGCCTTAGTCTCTGTGAGTTCATATTTGCATCAGTCTTGTTGATTTCTTGGTGTCCTCCATCCCCTCTGGCTCTGTCTGCCTCCTTTTCCATGGGGTTCCCTGAGCCCCGAGAAAGAAAGAAATGTTTTAAAATTGTATCATACAATAAGAAATTCCATAGAATCCCAGGTTTAAATACTCAAGTGCTTAGATTTGGTAATTGATTCATAGATATAACTGCATAAGGGTAAGAGCTGACAGAAACCCAAATGTAATAGCTTTCTTCAAAATTTAAAACTTTTGTGCATGAAAAGACAAAGCCAACACAGTGAAAACATATTCAACAGCTGGGGAGAAAATATTTATAATTCTGTATCTTTATAAGGTCTAATGTAGAGGATATTAAGAGCTCTTAACACAATGGGTCAATGAGAACCTAATTTTAAAACTGGACAAAGGATTTTACTAGCCACTTTTCTAGAGAACCGAAGTATCCATCCAACACTTAGGAGATCCTTGACATCTCTTGATGACTCCTCGTTAAGTTAAATGTGAAGTTTCCATTTGACACAGCAAGGCTCCTCCTAGGTAAATATCCAGATGAATCCAAAGCATTTCTTCAGACAAAATACCTCTGCTTAGCAGCAGGTGAATATTCACTATAGCCAAGGGGGTTTGCTCAATGCAAATCTGCTGATGAAGGGATAAAAACATACATTGTATCTAGACAGAAGTATGTCATTTAGCCATAAGTTTCAATACATTTAAAAATATATTTAGGCCGGGAGGTGGTGGCGCACGCCTTTAATCCCAGCACTCAGGAGGCAGAGCCAGGCGGATCTCTGTGAGTTCGAGGCCAGCCTGGGCTACCAAGTGAGTTTCAGGAAAGGCACAAAGCTACACAGTGAAACCCTGTCTCGAAAAACCAATATATATATATATATATATATATATATATATATATATATATATATATATATATATAACATTTTTATGCGTGTGAATATTTGCATGAATGTATATATGTGCACTGTGTATGTGCCCAGTGGCCATGGAGACCAGAAGAGGGTGTTAGATCCTTTAGAACTGGAGTAGTAGGCAGTTGTGAGCTGTCATGTGGGTGCTGGGAACTGAACCCAAGTTCTCTGCATGAGCAGCAGGTGCCCTTAACTGCTGAGCCATCTCTTTAACCGCAAGGTCCATGACATTTTGATCCATGTTGCAGTATGCACAGAACCCCAGACTCACCAAATCAGACCACTTAGTCTTTTTCATGAGGCCACACTTGCTTGATTCCATTTGTATGAAATGTCCCCAACTGGCCATAAAGATAGGAATCAAATTAATGGTTGACAGTCGTGGTAGGAGGCAAAAGAGGTGAGTGATGAAGGAGTACAGGTTTCCTTGGGACAAGGAAACTTTCTGGAAGGAGATAGCTATACAGAGTCACGGGTGTACTTGACTTAAAATTAAGGAGATGGCAGATTCTATGTTGTGTGTGCTTTACTACATTAATTTTTTTTTTTTACATTGAGTTTTTGGCTGGTGTGGGATTCTTCTTACACAGGATGGCCAAGTGTTACACTGCAGAGAAACATGACACAGAGAAACAAGAAATTTGGCTTCTGGAGAAAACTTGCCTACTGACTCACCTCAAAGCTTTGGGAAGAAAACCATACAGTCTCCATGGGTCTTGGTTTTCCTGGCTATAGGATGAAGAGTTTTAATTAAATGAAATCTGAATTCCTGCACAACTCTAAAATTGTTTTATTTGAGTTATAAATAGCAATTTAGAATTGTGAATTCTGTGTTTTATGTTGTTCCTGCTTCAATTTACATCAATAAAACGAATATGTTTCTAAACTTGGTTATATTCAGCACCAAGAAACCATTCACAAAAGCATACTAGGTATGTAAACCTCAGAATATAACTTATAACTAGGTAGTCAGAAAGTCCCCAAAGTAATTGAAAAATGGATTAGTATACTTGTAAGAAATATTTCCTTTTTAATGCACAGTTTTTTTGATATTTAATATGTCAGGAATGTGAACTTTTAACTTGTCAAACTATTGTAACATATTTGAAAATTATAGTAATTTGATTAAAATGTTGCCTATAAGGCATAAGGTTTAGTTAATGGAATCCATATGTAATTAAAATGCAGAACTAAATGTAATCAGACTCCAGTGACTAGTGCCTTCATATTGATGGTTTTACAATGGCCTCTGGGGTTGAAAGTTTAAATGTTACAGAACACAACCGTGCTGTAGAAAACAAGCTGGCTATTTAGTTGTGTTAACGTCGCCAACACAGTCAGGCATTAATGATACGTGGCTCTGGAGTCCTGGATTGTCATTGTTTTAGTGGCATCTTCGGTTGGCAGGTGGCAGATGCGCATGGCTGCTGTGCCCCTGGAAGAGCACAGCCCCTCAGCATAGACAGACCAAGATGCAGGTCCCTGCTGCGAGCCTACCCACACTCCTTTTTAATAACAGAGTTGCTTAATTTGGGTGAATTCACTTGGATCATATGAAAGTAATAGACACAACACTATGCACCAACCCACAAAAAAGCTAATTTTTTTTCCCCTGAACTTAAAAAAAAAATATGATTTTCTCTGGACCATTTTAAGAGTCGACATCCTGTGCTCGAGTTCTCTAATCATCACCAGCACAATTTACAATCAGAACACACAGAGAGCCGGTTCAGACCAGCTCATCTGTTGATCTTGGCAGCAGTCCTTCATCTTACTGTGTACAGCTGCCACTTCAGAGTGGGGGGACTCAGCGGAGAGCCAGGGAGGGGAGCCGCAAGGCTGGTCAAGGCAGGAGCACACAGACCTGCTTCATCTCAGTGCTCTCTCGTACTTTGCCGCCCTCCACCCCTTTTTAACCCAAAATTAAACGCGGACCTCTCCTGAGCCCCTGCGCTCCAGGCATAAGAAATTGTAATGTCTGGCTTCCAGAAACTGTCCCGTCAAAATGTGCTTCTGATTAGGTGGCTTAATTACAGCTGTGAAAACAATGTTGATTTAGGCCTCAAGATTCCAGGCCATGTCAGCTGCTATTAGCTAACCTTGGACTGGGTCCACCATTTTAAAACTCTATACCACTAACGTCACCTTGCTTGACAACTTTTTATTTAAGTGGAAAAGTTGCCAAAAGCAGTACATTTTAATCAATGTATTGTTCAGCACACAATTTCATTTGTTTCACCATTAATGACTTTATCAAGAGTAAGGAAGCTCTGTTTGTTCAAAACAGTAAGTTTTGAGTAGTATTTTTGAAGGGTCAACTGACACAAGAATCACTTTTAATTCCTTTAATTCAGCTTTATTTTAAATCTAACATGTTGGTTTAGCCACCCAACTTTATTACACCTAAATTTTCCTGACAGTTTCATTTGCTGTTAGGAAATAAAATTGCATTTTTTTCAACATGGGAAATAATGGCTAGTTTTTAAAGTGTTATGTTTGAAGCTTCCCTTGCCTGAAGCTTGTTCAAGCCCAAACTCGGTTTACTTTTGGAAGGAAACTAGCCTCATGAAATAGTTTTTAATATTTTAATATTGCCCAAGTGTTTTTTTTCCTGTGGGGAGAAGGGTGATTAGACCTGTCTATTTTCACCTGCATGGGAACTAAAAGTTGTAGTTATTTGATGGCTCCAGTACTTTGGAGTTTTGAATACAGTTGCCACAGATACTGTGAATAGTTATGTATTTTAGGTAGTTATAATTCTGTCCAATATTAGATATGTAAACTTACTCTTTCTTAGATGACATGAATGACAATATAACAATTTAAAAAATAGCCAGTAATTAAAAAGAGAGCAGTATCCCAAAAGCATGGTAGGAAGTTGAACAATAAATGTAAAAGGCATAATTCTTGTAATAATTTTGTGAAAAACTTTTGCTTAAAAATTCAGTTTATGCCAAACTGAAAACTTGAGAGAGACCCAAATGATTTCTTTAAAATGAAACCCTTCATTAAATTCAATGGTATGTGTGGTCAAGAGGCATCTTACCTGCTGATCACACTCATTGAATGTTTAGTGAGCTAACTCCGCATTTGTTCAAGTTGAATTAAGAGTTCATTTGTTCAAGTTGAATTAAGAGTTCCCACATAAGTAGTTCATCGTAGGAACAGACATGTGTATAGATAAGTGGATTTGTGTTTTCAGAGTTGGGCTCTTGACTCAAAATAGAGTTGAAATCAGTATTCCTGTAAGATCCAGTAACAATCAATAACATCTTCATATTACCAGATTTTTATGGAGACACATTTTTACATCTGTTCTTATTTCAACTATTATTTGAGTGAATCTTCACATCAAACTTATAAAAGAAATACTATTTGTCCATCTCTACATGAAGGAACTCAGCCCCAGAGAGGGATGTAATATGCTCAAGCTGACAGAGTCTGGGTTGGAGCTACTGGCTATTTGCATAAAACCCATACCCTAAAGATGTAAATGGATATTCTTTCTGGAAAAAAGAATTTCAGATGATGCACTGGTGGAAACTATTCAGAATAACCAGGTTCACGTTAGTCATTAAGGGACAAGTACATTTAAGTCTGAACCAAAGTTTTATAGTTTTCTGTGTAAAAGAAAAAATAGCCTAATTTTTTTGCTTCAGTTTAAAGCGGCTGTGTATAAAGACTGACAGATTCTCAGGTCTTTCACCTAGAACAAAAGGACTTCCTCCTTTCCTTTTGAAGCTGCTTTCATGCACAAAGAATTCAAGGTGTGTCCTCTCGGGTTAGGCTGGTTTGAAGTTTCAATATCTTGCGTTTGTTCTTATGATTCTGTGTTAGCTGAGAAATTGCGAAGAAATAGCGGTCTTGGTTTTGCAGAACTTTGGCTTAGGGCATGCTTTGATAGGCACTGACTTCGGCTTACTCTTGTGGTTACCCTCTGTTCTCACTGCTTGCCTTACACAAATTGGGATAATACGCTTCAAGAAGGTAAGGGGCCAGTGAAGGTTACAGGACTTTATTTTCCTAGTCTTCATCATTTTAGTTCTGTTGAAGTCTAGTTGAAACTAATGAATTTGGTTGAAAATGTGTCATAAAGATTGTATGCAGTATAGATTTTATTTTCCCCATAATAAAATGATTATTTTGATACAGCCTTGTTAAATCTTACTGGTGTCTTAGGATTCACTTTGAAAAGGTATCTTATTAAGTAACATTGGCTATGATAGATTCTTATGATTAAAATTATGTATATCCTAATTGGTTTTGCCTTTTTTTGATAATATAGTATTTTCTTTTAAGGAAGTACAAGAACAAAAGAGTTTTGAAGAATGAATATATTTCTACTAATGTAGATATTTTCCTCATCATTTTGTGGTTGTGCAATAATTTGGCTATGAAGTAATCTTTTGTGAAATATGATGGTTTCACATACTTATGTTTTCTGATAGATATTTACTGTGATTAATCCACTCGCTCTGTTACAGATGCTATGGGAGAGCATTCTTTTCTGTTAGCATACCTTATGTTAGTACAGGATGTGAGGAATCGTTTACTGAAAGTTACACTACAAATTCCAACTTATGTGTACAGTTTATAGTTCTCATCCTATTTGGAAATTTAGATGACCAAAGCAAAGTTTCGTGGTTGAACTTGTCCCTCTTCCTCTGTGGGTTCAGAATTTTGTTGCTAGCCAGGTCACCTCCTTTGTCAAACTATTACTGAAAGTCCAATCTCAACAGCCTTCCCATGTCCCTTAAGAGGAGGAGACAGAAAAGGAGAGAACTTGCTGATGTGAATGCACTGACTTGTCCACCTTAGATTAGGGCTTGAGTCTTTATATCTTATTCAACGTGCACCCTACACACACTATTAATGAATTAAAAAATTAAAATAATATATGAGATCCATATGGAGCATGTTTATAGAGGAGAGTAGATTGTACGTGCCTTATTTATGTAATTGAGCAGAGTACTGTATGCTTAACAAGACCACCTGATTGACTTGAAGTTATTTAACAATGTAATGGCAATGAGTTAATATTTATTAAATTAATAAATTTTTGCTGACAAGCATCATATATTTATTTGGGAATCACATAGAAGAATTGACATGTATTTCTGATGACATTTATATGCATTTGGATATAAAATTCAATGTCTCTGTTATTAGACTATTTAATTTCCAGTCCAAGTTCCAGCCTGGTCCCAGGACCATGATTGGTCATGAAATGATGATGTGAGCATTAGCAAGCATTTTCCTGTGGTAATCCAAGTTTCCAGAATCAGCTTGCCATCTTCAGTGTGTTCCAGGTCTGCTTCCCATTCAGCTTAGACCTCATGTCTAGGACCTGATAAAGACCTCAGTCTCCATACCTTGCCTCAGCTTTGTTTCTCTGAGCATAGGGTCTGGAAGTTAGATATTCTGGACCCATGCTGTGTCCGACTCCCATTACTAAGTGGATATGGAATCAATGGATTCTGCTTCCTTTTGAAGAGTTCTAAAATCTTTTAGAGCTCTTTCTCTTCCTTTCTCTTATGCAAGAAAGATAGTTGTGTCTGCACATGAATAGAATACAAAGATGTAATGAGTTGCTGATTTGATGGAATTTATAATCTAGTTGGTGAGTCAGGACAGACACATAATGCAATAAAGTGATAAAATGCTCATGGGGCTTAAATATGATTTATCTGTACTGGAGTGATTAGGTAATATTTTTTTGGACACTTCAGCTTTATTTTGAAGCAAGGATAGGGTTAGAACAAGGAATTTCAGGCAGGGGAACCTGTGAGCCGACAGCATATTGGCTTATAAGAAATTAAAGCCAAACTGTGAGTTCTCTTTCAGTGTTGTTGACACTTTAAACTATTTTTTTTTGCAATTCTTTATAGTTTTCTAAACACACTCACTGTATACACTCATTCTTTTTTTTGTGATAAAAGTATTATTTGTAACATTAGGAAAGCAAGATGATTTTTTCCAGCCTCATCCTGTTTAGTAAGCTAAGAGCTGAGACTGTTAGCTCTTTGCAAACCACTGTGGCTGCCTTTTTCTTTTTTCTACTAGGTCATTTATAGTTTTACTTCCTCCCCACCCAATGATCAAGGGAGATTATTTTAGAAAAGAAAGTATAATCTGTGAATATGAAACAAAACAGATCTTGTTGATACATCATATATATATAGTTTTCAAACCAGAGGCTTGGAGAAGGGCAGGAAGGAAAAGAGGAGGAGAATGAGCTAACGTTTGGTACTTTCCTTGTATGAGACCCTGTCATGGTTTTATATGTTTCAATGTATTCAATACTTGCAATATTCCTATAGACACATTACTCTGAGGTATGACCACTACCCCGGAATCATAGGTGGTAAAACAAGGATGTGAACACTGCTTGTCCAGTTAAGTAGCTCATTCATGGTGCTACTCATGTGGGCTCTACATTCTGTGTGATCCTGGTTTGGCCTATTCAGGAAGGCTTCAGTTTCCTCACATGTTGAGAATGAAGGTACCAATAGTACCTCCCTCTGGGCTGTGTGATGGTTAATTGAAAAGGATGCTTGTAATGTCCTTGCTATTACATTAACACCCCTTTCATTCTGCTCTAACCAGCTGAGGATAGAGTTACAATTTTACTTGTTCTTAAAGTAGAGGTTACTAATGGCCTTAAATTCCTGTCTTGAAGGAAAAGCATTGTTTTCCTTGGATTAAGTTGTATGAAGTAGAATGCTTTTGATTGCTCTTTGTTTGTCTAAATACTTAGTTAGGTTTTCAAATCTATTATCAAATGTCTGACTTATTGCTAAGTAGTAATGCTTTAATACATTACGATTTTCCCCTGAATATAGAGATTATTGTTTTATGGGTTGTACAGTTAACATTATTATCTACTTCAATTTTACTACGTCAATACAATCCATCACAATAAAATAAAGTTCATGGAAAATCTGGAAAACATGGTCCTAAGAAATCAAGCAACTTTGATATCTCATAGAGCAGCAGATTGCTCTCACATGGATTTGAAAATGGACTAACTCAGGGTACAGACTACCATTGTCACAAGCCACTCTTACACATGTTCATTGCAACATCTCAGTTGTGCATATGTTAGAGACATTCTGAGATGTTACCATTTCATAGACATTAACCTTCAGAGTATTTTGTGGAATTTTTGGATGAAAGTTTATGTCATAATACCATTTAGGATATTCCTATTGATTTCTGGGTATTTGTTTTATTTTGAATGTAAGATATTTAGCAAATGGAAATGAAGGGGAAAGATATCACTTTATGATGTAAGCATACATAAGAAATATTTGGTCTATTTGTTTGGTTGTGTTGAAATACCAAATGCTGTTTACTAACAATGGTCTTTCAAAGCTAACTTAAAAAGTTGGCAAGATTTTGCTAGAATAGTCTATATATTATCATTTAAATAGTCGAGTCAAATTTGAAAGATGCTGTCTTAGTTTCTTTTCCTGTTGCTGTGTTCAAAGATTTTAACAAAAGTAATTCAAGGGAGAACGTGTTTATTTTAGCTCACAGTTCAAGGGTATCATGGCAGGGAAGTTGGGCCGCTGCAACTTGAAGCAGCTGGTCACATCACATCCACAACCAAGAAGCAGATGACATGGATACTTGTGCTCAGCTGGCCTTCCCCTTTCTCTACAGTCTAGGACCCAAGCCTAGGCAGTGGTGTTGACTCACCCCAATCAACCTCATCAATATAATCTCTCACAGGCACATCCAGAGGCTAATAATCCTTTTGGGTGTGCCTGGAGGCTTGTCTCTCATGTATTTCTAGATCCTGTCAAGTTGACAACACTAACTGTCAGAGATGCTCTTAGCCCCATTTGATAAGAGTAGTATTGGTGGGGCTAGGAAGATAGGTCAGGTGGTAGACTTTGTCATGCTGAATTCAGTCCCTAGAGTCCACATAAGAAAAAACTGGACATGGTGGCATATGTTTGTAACCCCAGTGTGGAGAGACAGAGAAGGGGGAGTCCCTGGAGCTTATTGTCCAGGCAGCCTTGTCTCCTTGGAAAGATCCAGGCGTGTAGAAACGTGAAATGGTAGACAGTGCCAGAGGAACAACATTTGAGACTGACCCCGGGTATCCACAGACACAGACACATAACACACACACACACACACACACACACACACACACACACACACACACACAAACTATAAGTCATTCTTTGTTAAGTTGTCATAGTTCATGTAGTAAATTCAACAGGGTATTCCATAAAGTACTTGTTTACCCAGGACCTGAGAATATGACCTTATTTGAGAATAGAATGCTTACAGATAAAATTAAAATTAGGTCAGATTAGGGTGGACTGCTGTCCTTACAAAGACAAACACACAAATTAGGCATGGAGACATTGAGGGAAGATGGGCAAGACAGAGAAGCCTGGTTCTGCTGACACCTACCCTCAGACATTGAGCCTCTTGAATTTTCAGAGTGAAATTTGCTGGGCTTAGTTTCTGGTAATATGTTATGACATCACTAGGAAATTAATTTATTACCTTTGCTTGTTTTGTTATCTGTTGGAAAATCAAACTCCTAAGAAATTTTCAAATTCTTTCTCAGTTTTCTATTTAGGCATTTTTGTTTTCTCAAGGACATTAATTTACCTGTCAATAAAAATTGTGTATATTTAAGGTATACAGTTGGATTCTGTGTATGAGTGAGATAACGCACGGTCTAGGCCTGGTTTTTCTTTCCCTTAGTGTAGTATCTTTCTGCTTCACCTGTGTTGGGGACAACATTGCCTTCTTTTTTTAAGTCTAAAAAATATCTATTACATTTTCTTTATCCATTCATATGTTGGGAATATTTTAAATTCATTAAAATGGTACCATCATAACTCAAGGTTTTCAAGTCATCACTGTTTTTTCCCTATGAACAGTGTTTACTTTGTTTCTTCCTGAAAGGAAATAATCTACCATTCTCTCATTACCCCTTTCCTAAGCGCTATTGAGTTCCTTGTATCTACTCCATACCATGCCAAATGCTAAACACATGAATAATAATGATAAGCAACACTAATTTATTAATATTAATTTTTGTTATTATTTGTTAAGCTTATTGTGAACTAGGGACTTTGATGATGCTTCATCTATATCATAGACTCATTTAACCCTCTGTCCTCATACTCAGAAAGAGGCTACCGAGTGCAGAGTTTAAGATTTGGACTAAGCAGTATGAAATCAAAAATAATAATGTATGCTTTACTAACATTTCTCCTGTTATGTGAGTTGTTTTCCTCTGTTGAAGAGTCTTTTTAAGTTTTTATGGTCTATTAGTTTGTTTTTGCTTTTTATTTTTGGTTTTTGCTTATACCTTTGGAATAATACCCAACAAATCTTTGCCAAATCTACTTGCCATAAAGCTTTGTCCTGGGCCACCTCCTGAGAGCCTTACACCTTTTGGTGTTACATATAGTTAGGTCTTTTACCCATTTTTACTTTATTTTGATATATGGTATTTAGTAAGGGTCTAATTCCATTTTTTTTCTGCATGTATTGCATTTCTCTGGAACTGTTATTGAAAAGATGATGTTTTCCCCACTGATGGCCTTGACACAGTGTCACATCATGTAAAAAACAAAACACACATTTATCAACCAAAATTATATCTTTTGGAAGCCTTGTATGTGACTCATTGTAGATAGACTTTTTTTTGGGGGGGGGGCACCAGCTCACAAAAAACCTGACATGGAAACTTATTATTAATTATGAAAGCTTAGCCTTAGCTAAGCTTATAAGTTATAAGAGCCTAGCTCTTATAACTTAAATTAACCTATTTCTATTAATTTATGTGTTACCATGTGACTCATCGCTTTTACCTCTCCTCCTGCATGTCTGTTCCCTCGTCTTCCACTGCTGACTCTGCCTTTCTTCTTCCCAGAGCTCTCTCTGTCCAGAAGTCCCTGCTCTACCACCTGCTTTGCTATTGGCCATTTAGCTTTTTATTAAATCAATCACAGTGACAAATCTTCACACAGTGTAAAGGAATCCACAACATTCCCCCATTTTTGTCTAAATAAATGTTTTAACTCTAACATGGTAAAACTATATACAATATCCAGTCTATTTGTATTTAGAAAAATTGGAGAAAGTACTGTATTATCTATCCTTCCTTGGTGAGTCCAAAGTTTTGTACCTAATTTACTTTTTGACATAGCTTGTATTACCTAAAAATATCCTTTTAGACCTTAAAACACAACTTAAGCTTTTCGTCTCTCAACGTTATACACTTTATATCTCTTTTGTAAGTTTTTTTTTAATTTGGTAACAAAAAAAAATATAACTGTAACTATCTCATTTTAAACTCCGACCCAAGAAGGTTAAAGTATTTCCTGAGTAAACAGTAAGTTCAGAGCATGTAACTTCCAAAACTATAGAGATGACAGAGACAGTTGCCTGCCTGGACAGTCATTCAAGATTCCTCTGCAATGTTGGGGTACCCATCTTTGGCCTATATCTCTAGAATATCTGACAGGCATTTTTGTGAAGCAGGAATTTTGAAGGACTGTCTTACCTTATCTTGGCAAAATCCGGCAGTCACTTTCTTCTGTGTCCTGTTTGTCCAGTTTGTCCAGCATACTGTCAGCAGTTGAAATAAGAGCAATTTTTTGCCCAAATAGCTTTTACCACAAAGAAAGCAAACTCCATGTGGATGTTCTTTGATGTCCATTAGCCTTTTATGAAGTAGATTGGTGCTACCAGGAACAGATGTGTCTCATTGTTATGAAAAGCCTTGTTATTAAAAACAGTTTAAATGCCATATTTTGTAAGTTTTTGAAGTGTTTGAAGACAATCTACCTATTTAAAATATATTTCTGTTTGACTTTGAAAACATACCTAACATGACGGTATGTTTGATTGTTCTAGATGACTAACTACTAACCTGGATTTCTTTAATATCCTAAATGCCTTTCAAAGACTAAAACTTTAAGTAACTTTTAAAATGAGCTGCATAGGTACAATACCTTAAACAAGAGTAGAAACATATATAGTATAATATAAAATAACCTTAAATTTGTATCAGTATATAAAAACCATACCAATGTAAAATATTTGAGACCAGTGTTTGTTTAAAAGTAGACTCAACAATCTACCCTTGTATCCCATCGTCTCTACACTGTATCCTCCTTTTTTCCCTTCAAAAAGAGATCCCTGAATCTAATCTCCTCTGTTTAGTTTTTTTCCCTGACTATGACCAGGTAAAATTTGTAACCAACCCCCTTAAATGATGACAAACATCTATAACCCACCAAATGACTAAAATCATCTACTCTACCTCTTGGGAATGTGGGTGCCATGTTCTCCAGACTGTTTTCTGTTGTCTGGGGGTGCTGGAATCTTTAGGAGACCCTGAAAAACAAATTAAGATAATGATCAAATCCTGGAGGAGCTAGCTATTGTCCAGTCTTGGTGTGAAGGAACAATGCAAGGCTTATCTGAAATTCTGGCTGGAGTAGTCTGTGAGTCTGGATCATCTCAGCCAGCAGCATTGAAGCTGTTCTAAATACAGAGCTCTGAGGAAACTGCAACAGAGGCATTCTGAGAGGCTGAATCACCTGGGCCACCCATTTTCATTGGTGTCTGGTCCCTTTGCTCTGAAAGCAAACAAACTTTTAAAGGTAACATACATATCTGCATTAATCAAGTACGAAATGTGTGGTGTGCACAAGTCAGTTAAAGATGATTTTTTTTGTTCTGTGTTTGAGCAGGTAAAAGGCATCTGTCAACTTTATAAGTCTGTTTGGACTGTGTAATCAAACTGTAATATAAATCTCTATCCATGCCATGTGAAAGGATGGCGTGTAATAATAAGCCATGAGGACTCTGTAGCCAACAAGATGTCTCATCTCATCTCTGAGCTGTTCCTATGCAGAGAGATCAGCTTACACATCACCTGTCCTGTAGTCTTTCTTGGCTTCCTCCCCCATGTCTGTAGCCGAGGTATTCAGGAGATCTTCCCCAGTCAGATCTGATCTTTATCAACCTTGAATGAATCCCCAGTCTTTTGTTTTCTTTGGAAACAAAAGCATAACCTCTTCCCCAACACAATGTATTTTTTTACTTCCATTTTGAAATCAAGACATTTTTAAAATTTTTAGATTGGTTTAATTTAGCAGTTTCCATAATCCAATGTCTCTCAGCAGTTATTGTTTACTCATTAACAGTCAAAAAATTTAAAGTCAACAAGATGCCATATAGGATCCAGGCTCTGTATATTTTCCATCTTTACATGGCTTATCTTTTTTATATCATTTTATTCTCTCTTTAAAGACTTTATCATATTATTTATAAACTATTTTTTCTATGACTGTTTATAGGCATTTTGGTTTTTTAAGCCTATGCACGTACTTTTTTTTTTTTTTTTTTTTTCTTCGAGACAGGGTTTCTCTGTATAGCTTTGTGCCTTTTCCTGGAACTCACTTGGTAGCCCAGGCTGGCCTTGAACTCACAGAGATCCTCCTGCCTCTGCCTCCCGAGTGCTGGGATTAAAGGCATGTGCTACCACCGCCCGGCCCCTATGCACGTTTTTTAAACACACTGTAACCTGTTTAGAGATTTTTTTCCCATCTAGATCCTAGATCCATCTTTACTGAGCATTTTCAGCATTTTCTGACTTCATGAGACAAGTTTTAAACTTTTATGCAGCTCAGCTTGGCATGGTGCTGACAGATGGCTCTAGCCCACAGGCAGAGGCCAGTAGCACTGTACATTGCCAAGCCTACCTGAGAGACCATGGTCACCAGGAAGCTACATTTGACTCTCTGTTCCAAACTTTTTTTTTTTTTTTTTTTTTTTTTTTTTTTTTAAAGCTTTCTCAGGCCTTATGTGGATATATGTGGCCCCATGTTGGGCACCATGTGTAGACAGACTTTTCTCTGGGCTGCCAGTTCTAAAAAAAATAAATAAATAAGTGACTTGGAGACTTATTCTCAATTATAAAAGATCGGCCTATAGCTTAGGCATGTCCCACTAGCTCTTATAACTTAAACTAACCCATTTCTATTAATTTATGTGTTACCATGTGACTTGTGACTTTTACCTTTCCTCCTGCATGTCTGTTCCCTCTTTTTCCACTGGTGACTCCACCTTTCTTCTTCCCAGAGCTCTCTCTGTCTAGAAGTCCCTGCTATATCTTCTGTCTAGCTATTGGCTGTTTCGCTTTCTATTGAACCAATCACAGTGACACATTTTCACACAGTGTAAAGGAATATTACACAACAACTTGTCAACTCTTACTGATTTCAAAATTCTCTGTCTTCTGATGGTCTTGGGATGAGTCACTCTGAATGCATCTGACTTCACATTTGTTGAGCTTTTTATATTTATCAAATTGAGGACATTTGTGGTTATCCTTTCTTCAGCTATTCCCCCTCCCTCACCTCCTCTTAGAACTCCCACAGTGTTGGTCCTTGATTTACTCCCTCAAGTCCCTTTAAGCTTGTTCACTTTTCTTCCATCCTTTTCTCTTTATGCTCTTCAGGAGCAATGGTTTCCACTGTTCCACTTTCAGGCTTAATGACTCTTCTGCCTGCTGAGATGTTCAAATTTACCTTTGAATAGCTGTCATGGATTCCTTTTAATTTTTATTACTCTCCTCCTCCTCCTCCGTCTTCTACTTCTTCCGTTTCTTGTAGGTTTTTCTCTTTATTGATATTTCTGTTTGGTTCAGACATTAATTATTTTCTTTGCTTTCTCAACCATTAGTTCTTCAAGCATTGTCAGGACAGTGGTTTTTGTCTTATACATCTGCCATCAATTTCCTGTTGATTTGCTCTTTTCCTTGGAATGGGCCATTTATTCCTGATTCTTTAAATTCCTTGTGATTTGTGGTGTTTTTACACCGGTCATTTGCATTGAACAATGTGTGGACTTTGGAACTCAGACCCCACACTCTTCCTGGGATTTTCTGGGCTTTGTTTTGCTTTTGTTGTTGTTGTGGCTGTCTCTGATGCCAAATATCACCATGAGGTGTAAACTGTAATTTTCTCTAATGCTTCCCGACTATCCCTTCCCACGTGTTTGTGTGATCAGGTATACGAAGAAGATTTTGAATATTCTAGCCTTATTGTCTGGCTTCTGGAAAGAATAATGAATGGAGAGGGAGACATACCAACTTGAAGCCCCGTGGTTGTCACTTCCGCTAGGGGGGAGGGGTGTGGAAGGTGCATAAACAATAAAACCCCTTCCTCTGTACTGCTGTGATGGGTCCTGGTTCTTGGAGGGCAGGATCTGTGTTTTTCACACTAGCTGCTGCAAGCTGCCTCTTGACACAAGATTGGTCTTGAGGATTTGCTGAGGCAAATGGACAGCTGTTGCTGTCGTAAATGCTGAGTTGACCAAAATGGAACACAGCTGTCCCCCCCCCCCCCCCATAAAAGGTTGAAAACCTTTATTAGACTCCAGTGTTCCAAATAGTTATGTTTTGCCAGGTCAGTAGTTGTTTAGATGGCTCTTGGTGCTTTCTCCAGTATCTTTCCAGAATTCTCTAAGTCCTTATTCTTGAGTACCATATTGTATTATGCCATTGGCAGGATGCAATGATATACCTTTACTCACAGATCTGATAGTTTTGTGTGTGTGTGTGTGTGTGTGTGTGTGTGTGTGTGTGTGAGAGAGAGAGAGAGAGAGAGAGAGAGAGAGAAAGAGAGAGAGAGAGAACACATGTGTACTTCTTTAATTATTATTTAGAATGATTATTTTAGATTTATTTTATTTTATGTGCATGACTCTTTTGCTTGCATATACATACACACATATATGCATATACACACACATATATATTTGCACCACATGCATGCTTGGTGCCCAGAGAGATAAGAAGATAGTGTTGGATTCCTTTGAACTGGAGTTACAGATGGTTTCACAATATCTCATGAATGCTAGAGACCAAGCCCAGGTCCTCGCAAGAACAGTAAGTGCTCCTAACCACTGAGACATTTCTCTGGCACTGTACAAGTATTTTTAACAAATTATATAAATGACAATAAATAATGCAAGTCAAAAGTGATAATTATCTGTGTGAGGATAATAAAAAAAGAGATGGGGATGAACTAAATTCTAGATTTAGATGGCTCTATGCGATGAAAAAAATAGACACTGGGCACTTTCTAGGTTACCCACTAATTCACTTCACGTTGCTTCCTACCGTGAGCTTCGGTTAACGTGAGCTGTGTTCAACACATGCTAGTTTTATGCAGAGAAAGACTTATTTGAGGAGATATCATGGGAACACACTGCTTAAAAACCTGATGCTAAGAGCTTCAGAAGTCTGCTCACACTCAGACGGGCAAGTTATCGTTGGACCACTTAGCCTGGTATGGAGTCATTTCTGCTGGGGTTAGCTCTGCTGGCTACAACTCCCTATCCTTTAATTGGATTTTCACCTTTGATTATGGATAGAATACTTGGAATTGAAATCATAAGCCTGCCTGTTGTATCGCTACCAGGATCTGCATTTGAATGTCAATAATAAAAAGCCTCATCTTAAAGTGGCAGCCCTTTATGTTGTCTTCACCGTGTAGCTTTAGGAATGTAGGTTTGCAGAGGTCATAGGTTTACTGTTACTTTTCTGTATTTTCAATGTAACATTTATTGTTTTCATAATCTTCAGATCCTCAGAACACATAAATGCAAATTGATGATGTGCTTAGGTCTAAACATAAGAAGATGAAAGAAAATGTATGAACAACTCAGATTATTTTTCAAAATTTTACAAAAAATTCTGCATCTTAGTCAGAAATATTTGAAAGTACAATGGATTTCATCCAAAAATTTGAGTAGTATGACAAAAATTTCCAGAAAATTATTGATATTCATTCAATTTTCACCAGAGAGACCTATTTTAGAGCCACTCAAAGTATTGTTGTAATATTTCCCAGATTCCTGTCCAGTTCCAGCCACGAAATGACTAAATTGTATCATCCTCGTTCTGCGCACACAGGCAAGAAGAAAAGTGGTTAAACATTTTGCCGTGTGTGAGCAGTTCGAGGGCAGGCCGACACCACGTACCCTGACCACCTATTATGAAGCTCTTTGCTGCTGTGGCAAGTGAAAGGGAGTTAATTGGGTGAAGCTGCAGAGCATGTTAGAGGCCTGGTAAAGGGCTGCGGCCTGACAGCTGGATGTCAGCAAAAGCCAGTCAAGTGTAGCTGAGAGACAGAGACCTGTCACAAAGTTCCCGCTGACTGGAACACAGTTAGGAAGCTGAAATACGGTTCCATCTCACTTTCCCCCTCATTGAATCCAAGCACCTTCAAAGATTTTACACTGTGGGTGTCAACTCTTGTTCTCTAAGCTGTTTCCCTCTAACTGTCCTGCATTCAAATGATTGAACAAAAGATGCTAATGTTTAGCAAAGCGAATGTAAATTCCTTCTTTTCCCCCTTTCTGCCCAAGCAGATAGACATTCACCTCAAAGGAAACTTTGAAGGTTTACATCAAACAATTACATCACTTCCAAATTTAGCTCAGAACAGGATTGTCCTCGAGAGGAGATAAAAATGGCTAATTAAAGCAGTGGGAGCGCTGTGCATCTCTGCTGTAGGATATCCTGTCTGCGTGACCCGAGAGTGGACACTCGTCCATGACTTTTCAGTCTTGCCTTTTGTCACAGGCTTTGTTCCTTAGCTCTCTGAGAGGTCCAGGCAAAGGGCCACATAGCTACCAAAGGTCTAAACCATGAACAGACAGGAAGTGTGAGGTCCTTGAAACCTTAAGACACTTCCAAAGGAGTAGCTGAAGGAAATTGGAATTAAAGAAAATAAAATCAAACTCTAAAATAAAGATGTTTTCAGAACGTGTTTGATATCAAAGCATGACATATACCTGGCTTTCTTTACACTGGAAGTTATTTTATCCACCATCCACCCAGTGCTAGGCAGGCATGCAGAGGACCTGTTCTGTGTCACACTGCACAGGGTCCTGTTCATTTATCTACCATCCACCAACACTAGTCAGGCAGGCAGAGGACCCGTTCTGTATGGCACTGCACGGGGCCCTGGAAAACAGAAACAAACAGACCCACCCACTCCTGTGTCCTGAAGGCTTTGTCAAAAGCCAGTGCTGTGCACTAGGACAAGAAGTGATGACGAAAGTGTGGCATTTGAGCCATCGGGACATGGCTCGTGTGAGAAGGAAAATGAGCTTCAATTTCAATTTGAGTTCTAATTAACTTAAAAGCACTGCTGTGACATGTGGCCACTGTATTACACGGTGGAGTCTAAGCAAGTAGAGCATCATTAGGATAAAGGAGAGGCATCTGACCCTACTACAAGGCAATGGGTGGCAGGTAAATGTCGCAGGAAAGGGGATACCAGTGATGAATCTTGAGAACTGATAGGACTTAGCCCAACAGGAAGCCTCTTTCTAAATGAGAGAGTGGGGAAGCTGCTCCAAGTCAGGGGGAAGCAGGACAAGCTTTGGGATCATCACTCTGCTGAGCAAAGGTGATGTTCTGTGGCAGGCTACCTTACTACAGCAGTGTGTGCTGCTGAAAAGTTTTCCCCGAGATGTTAAACCGAAGATCTCACAGGCTCCAAACCGCATGGCTTCTTCAGTGGATCAAAGCATACTGTGGAAAGCAAAAAGAGGCGATTAGGAGCAAGCTAGGAAAAGCTCACAGTACCTGAATTTTTAGCTAAGTGGTATTCATAGGACCTACCTCTCTCTACTGTAGCAACTTGCTCCATTCTGAAGGTTATAAAGACCAGGGATAAAGTTTGAAAAGGAGGAACCTGGAATCACTTACACAGACATGCTTTCCTAGAGAGACTCAGGGGCAAGCTTGCTTGCCACATAGGTGGTGTTTGCCTTGTAGGCACTGGATAGCTCTGGGTCTTAATTGCAGTTCTAGGGCCAGTTTTAGAATCGCTGCCCTGTGTAGTCTTCCATCACTCTACAGAGTAATGTGTCTTATAAGCTACTTACTTGTTCTTATCAGATGGATTCTGTCCGTGTCTTGAAAATTACTTGCTGATTTGTTATCTGTGCTTAATACTTCTTAGGAGTTTCATTTATCGCATTTTATTGCTCATCTTTAATAGTAAATTTAAGTATTCTCAAGTAATTAGTGGGTATACAATAAAGAAGAGATAAGGTGGGAAATAGTCTGAAAAAAATGACTTGTTTAAAAAAAATTGAAAATGCATTTAGGGCACTGGGGATCTGGCTCAGTTGGTAGAGAGCCTACCCAGCATGCACGAGGCCCTGGATGCAGTCCCAGGCACCTCCCCAAACAAATGCCTTTAGAATGGGGGAAGCGAAGAGGCACACTGAAGAACTGATGGAAACTTCTAGCTAGAAGTTGTGAGACCTATTTGAAATTATTCTCTAGGGCACACCCTATTCTGACTCCAAACTCCATTTCAAACAAATGCAGAGCTTTTTTTTTTTTTTTTTTTTTTTTTTTTACAAATGGATGTGCAGTAGTTAATTTGAAAGAAAGCCCTGGGGGTTTATGAGCAACTAGTGTTTTGTTTTGTTTTTGCATGCATATAGCCCGAGAAAGAGATGGACAGTGGAGAGGGTGGCCTAGTGTGGTTCCTCTATGCAGCTCTAGGAACTGGCACTGGACTTTTAGGAAAGGAGCCCACAGCTGGCAGCTGAGAAGGTTTTGAGACAGAATCTGCTGACACTGGGTTCCAGGCAGAGTTATCACAGTTCTCAGCAGAGAAGGGATTGTGAAATATGGCCAGTCTGTGTGTCCCCCTAGGACTCTTGAGGCAGGGCCTGATGCAGGGATTGCAGAGAGCTAAGAGTGACGGATGGTGGTGCTGGTGGTGCTCTGGACGGGGACTGCACAGGGGTGCACAGGTTTGTGCAAGTAGGTCAGAGAACAGGGCAACCTGGCTCATTCTGGAACCTTCTCTGAATGCACAGAACAGTGCATAATGCTGGGATTCTTTCAGCGCCATTGTTCTTTAAAGCTTGCGGGAGGAAAAGTGCAGTTGCGTAGTTACACAGTTAGTTATTTTAGCAAATTGTGATTCAAGGAGAGCTAGTTCAAGGATACCACTTAATTAAGGTCTGGAAATTAATTCTGAAAATGGAGATTTTTTTTTTTTTTTTTTTTTTTTTTTTTTTTTTTTTGTGTGTGTGTGTGTGTGTGTAGGACATTGTTGCATCTTCATAGCTGAAAATACTGCCTGGTACATTGTAGGCACTGAATACCTTCTGCACAGCAAAGGAAACATTTAACAAAGCACAGAGAAACCCCAGAGATTGAAACGAAATCATCCATCCAAGGAGGGGCTCATGTCCAAAGCATGCTAGGAAATCAAACAACTGAATAGAAAACAACCCTGGTGCTGGAGAGACAGCTCAGCCGGCACCACTGCTTACTTCTCTTGTAAAGGACCCGAGTTCAGTTCCCAGCACCCACTTCAAGGAGCTCACAGCTGCTTCTAACTCCAGCTCCGGGGGAACCAACACCTCTGACATCCTCCGGCACCTGTACTCCTGTATACACACACACACACACACACACACACACACACACACACACACACACGTTTTATAAAAATATCAAAGAAAACAACCCTATTTATTTAAAACTGGGCCAACAACTTGAATAGCAGTTTCTTAAAGGAGTGTACTCAGACTGTAGGGAGTGTGGCCCTGCAGACTACCTGTTCTCCAGAGGATGGCTCCACACCAGTGCCCATATGGGCCACATTAATTGGACTCAATGGGCTAAAATAAAAGAAGAAAGGGCATGATGATGGGAGGCAGACATGTTGCGGGTGGTTTGGAAGGAGTTGGAGGGGTGAATTGGGGTTGTAGATACGCTCAAAATATATTGTATTCATCTATGGATTTCTAAAAGAACAAAAACATCCAAAAGGGACACACAGAGGATTGCTCTATATAATTGTCTGTCTGTCTGTCTGTCTGTCTGTCGGTACTCAACATCACTACTCATCAGGGAAATGTAAATTAAATTCCTAGGAGAGTTCCCATTGTAGTTGTTGGAATGGCTGTTATCAAAATGATGGAACACAAAAAGTCTTGTCAAGGATGTGGGGAACATGGGACGCTTGTAATCTATTAGTGGGGATGTCAATCAGTGTATCTCTCTGTTTTGGGAAACAGCATGGAGGTTCAAACACAAACAAACAATAAAACAAACAAACAAACAAAAAACAAACAACTAAAACAGCATTATATGATTCAGCAATCCCATTTTATAGAATTTACTCCAAAGATTTGAATCAGCGTGTCAGCACAGAGGCCTCAAGTTCATTACTGTTTTGTTCACAACAGTGATGGTTCGGGGACCACCTAGCTGCCCAGCACCAATGAATGGACTAAAAAATGTGCTACATGTACTCAATCTTACATAATGCAGCCATTAAAAAGGATTTTTCTGCCATTGTAACACCCTAGGTGAGTGAATAAGCCAGGCACAGAAAGCCAGGTGACATGTGACTTCAATTTAGACATGGCATCTATAATTGAACTAATGGAAGTATAGACTAAAATGGGCAGGCTAAGTTATGATGGAGAATGGGGAAATGCCAGTCAAGCGATACAAAGTTATAGTTAGATGCAAGAAATAAATTCTTCTGTTCTGCTGCACAGCAAAGCAGCTATGGTCAATATAAATTTATATTTCAAAATTGTTAAATGTGGATCTAAATGTTATGATCATAGGGAAAATGAGAATGTGAAATATAATAAATGTTAATTAGCCTGGAACTCATTCCACAGTGTTCAAAATCATTACATTTTACCCCATAGTGCAGGCAATTATTATTTGTCAATAAATAAGATTCTAAAGAAGAATTCATAAATAAAGGTAACTTAAGATACCCAGCATCTATGGTTGGTTATGTTTTGTACAGAATGTAAACATGGGGAACTTATTACATAAGGTTGGTAATACTTAAGTGTAACTGTATGAATATTATTTTGTAAATTGGTGGTTGTTACATTCTTCTCAAAGGTCTTGCCGGATGTTCTCCTAAGAGATTAATATGGTTGGAAACTCTTGCCTGCCTGTATCAGAAATAACATCCCTGCATATCACATAAAAGAAATGCCACCATGAGCTAAGCAATTTGTTGTGGAATATACTCCTCTTTGCTTGTGATCTGAAGATATTCCACAGATATGGCCCCAGATAGCATGAGTGCTGTTTATCTGAAGTGTAATTCCCTGACTCACAGCAAGACCACATTCTCTTATAAAGACAGACCATCCCTCCTGCAAGGCCCTGCCATACTAAAAGGGTCCACAACCCTGGAGAACACAGAACTTTGGCTGTAGGTTGTCACCAGGGAAATCAGCACTGTGTGCAGCATCTACAAGGAACTTTGGGATCTTAGATGTGAGAAGATGGAATGATGAAGGACTATGGCCTAAAGCAGTGGGAAAGGAGGGCATGAAAATCTGGGTTTCCGACTGTAAAATCGGAGCTCATTGCAGAGCTCGTTGTGATGCCTGGCCGACTGACACGTATGTCGGTAGGAAGGTTAAGGAAAGCCACTCTAGGTGACTCTTCACTGTGCTGCCCTTTTACCTCAGAGAACGCGTTACTACATGTCCACATTACACCTCTCAGACTACTACCAAAGTTTGGCGTTTAAAAAGGCTTATAACCTCAAGAGGAAATTCTCTAGTGATGAAGAGGGTTCAGACAGCTTTTCCTAATGGTTCCCAGAGAGGGCATGGCGTATGTACATTTTGACCACAGAAGCTGCAAGTTGGCATAGGGAAGTGCTATTTGGGACCAAAAGAACGTGTAGGAATTGTAAGTGCCACCCTGTGTATGGAGTTGCCTCTTGCAGGGAAGAGGTCGGAGTAATCAGTGTAATCATTTGCATTTGCATATTTCCAGTGTTTGTGAATGTGTGGATGACTGAACTGGTTGAGAATGGCCCTTGGCTAAAAAAATAAAATAAAAAACAACTTTTCAGAATCTGTAAAAGGAGTGTCCTTTGAGACCTGTAACTAACAATTACATTTTCCCTCTGACCACACATTTCAGTCATAACTCTTCTAAAAACATTTCAGTACATATGTAATATATAGCTTCAGCATATATAAGTGTTTTAATAAAAGATTTGTAGGTATAAAAGTAATTTATATTTCATATGAATAATTTGGAACTACAGGAGAATAGAAAAACATCCCTACAACTTCAGTACCTCAAACAAATCCTGTATGTAACTCTGTAAGCCATTCATTATTTCTTCACTTACATTGTCTACAGTAGAGTGCAACTTTTGGGCCAAATCCACCTGTCACTTCTTTTTTTCTGCGATCTATGATCTCTGTCTTAGTTGGGATTTTATTGCTATCATGAGACACTATGACAATGGCAATTCATATGAAGGAAAACATTTAACTGGAGCTGGCTTACCGGTTCAGAGGTTAGTCCATTATCATCATGGCAGGAAGCATGGTGGCATGCAGGCAGACATGGTGCTGGAGAGGGAGCTGAGAGTTCTACAGCTGGATCTGCAGGAAGAGCAAGTGAGCCACTGGGCCTGGCTTGAGCTCCCGAAACCTTAGAGCCCACCCCTTGTGACACACTTCCTCCAACAAAGCCACACCTACTCCAACAAGGCCACACCTCCTAATAGTGCCACTCTCTATTAGCCTTTAGGGGCTGTTTTCACTCTAACCACAATCTTAGAATGGTTCTAATATTTTAAATTGTAAGGAAAAGCCAAAGAAATATTTCATGAATCATAATGATCGAAATTCAGATTTAAATGCCCACATTTATGGAGATATAATTGTGATAATTTATTTACATATTTTCTATGACTGGTTTTTGAATAAAACAACACATTCTAGGTATAGTAGAAAATATATAGCCTACAAATATTATCTGTGAAATATTATCTGGTCCATTGTAGAAAATGTTTGCTGGTCCTTGTTCAGGACTAAGCTTTTGCCCATGCAGCCCAAATGTGTAAGCTGTAAGGTTCATAGCTGCACAGTGCCCTCACAGGTGAGTGTAGCTCTCTAGCCTGTGCCTCCTGTGGTTGGATCATTTCCAGAGTTGGTCTGCCATTCATAGAAGGAATCTTGTAGTGGGTAGCCATTCCAGCTTTGGTCTGGAAGTTCCAACCCCCATTGAGGCTTCGGTAACTATCACGCCTACAAGGCGGGGCCAAGGGAGGGCCCTGAAGACCCGAGATCAGAATGCTCCGCACTCTCTTCCTGGTTGGAACCAGGACGCTAGAGGTAAACCTAGGAAGGTTCTCCAGAGAACACTGCTGGACTGCGCTGTGTCTTTCCCAGAACCTGCCACCTACCTATCCCTTCATTTGTAAGTTACGCCATTAAATAAATCTCCCTTTTAACTTTGTGGAGTGGCCTTAATAATTTCACCAATAAACCTATAAATCATAATGGAATTGTTGAATCACATGCATCAGTCATTCAGGACAGTTGTGCAGTCAAAGTCACCATGGTTCCATCATAGTGCACAGTCACTGCAGTTTATGAATGCCTCTTTACAGTGATTTCACTAACAGTACCATCATCTTTAAAGTTCCCTTTTCATTGGCATTAAATATCTCATTTATTTCCCATCTTAACTTCTAGTAGGGGTGTATTATTCCTCCAATTTATTTGTTAATCACCTATATTTCCAATTTTGTGGACTCAGTTCACAACCTTGACTAATGAGTCAAGTAATTTTAAAGATAAGAAATCATGGAGAAATGTAAACATTTAGTGCTCTTTTTTGTGACCCACATTCTGCAGTTAATTTTTAAATGTTTCATTCCTAGAAAAAAAGCTATGCATGCATAGATGTATCTTTATGTTTGTTTTTTTAATGAAAAAATATATGCATATTACTGTATACCATATGTGTACACACACATATATACATATATATGTGTTCACATAGACACACACACACACACACACACACACACACGCACACAGGCACACCTGAGTTACCATAGATATACTTAGGATTTTTCTTTGACCATCTTTCCTAACCAGCATTTATCAGTAGGAATTGTACTTGTGTTTAGATTTTGATCTCCTGGGATAGCCACGTGCCCTAGGATGTTTTCCTGTGATGTTGAGTGGCAGCAATGAGCTGTATCCCCCGGTCAGTCTATAGTCACAGGTGTGAAGCTGCACTGAGTGCTGTGCTATTGAGCTGTGCTTGTTAGATGTGTTAAAATGCATGGTCACCTTATGATGGGTGTGTGCGGTGTGATCCATTGTAAGTCAAGGAGCTTCTGTGCATATGTATGTGTGTACATCTACATACAAAATCTTGTTTGAACTTTTTTCACATGAAGATATTCCTATATTAGCATTAAAATATTTACCTCAGATTTTAAAATAATTTTGTTATTTGACTATGTCATATATCAATTCAATGGACATCTATTGATGGAGACTTTAGTTTCCTTTTTGGAGGTTTTACATGAATTGATCAATGATTAATTGATTTTGAGATATGATCTTTCTATGTAGCTCAGCCTGATCTCAAACTTGCAAGCCTCCTGCCTCAACCTACCAAGTACTGGGATTACAGACCTATGTCATGGTACTTGTGAGGTGGTATTGTGTTCCCCCAAATATTGTGCACCCTAATAAACTTATTTGGGATCAGAGACAGAACAGCCACAATATTAAACGTAAAGGATATAGGTAGTAGTAGCACATGCCTTTAATCCTAGCATTCCAGAGGCAGAAATCCATATGTTCAAGGATACAGCCAAGCATGGTGACTCACGTCTTTAATCCCAGAAAGTGAGCCTTTAATCCCAGGGAGTGATGGCAGAAAGCAGAAAGATATATAAGGCGTGAGGACTAGAAACTAGAAGCATTTGGCCTGGTTAAGCATTTGGCCTGGTTAAGCTTTCAGGCTTCTAGCAGCACAGTTCAGCTGAGAGCCATTCTGGATGAGGACTCAGAGGCCTCCAGTCTGAGGAAACAGGATCAGCTGAGGATCCGGCAAGGTGCGGTAGCTGTGGCTTGTTCTATCTCTCTGATTTTCCAATGTTCCCTCCAATAACTGGTCTCGGGTTTGATTTTATTAATAAGAACTGTTAAGATTCCTGCTACATACTTGACTTATTTTTCTTGGTGATTTGTGTGAGGTGCTCATCAAAGAAATGCCTTGTGGCAGAAATGGTTAGTGTAGCGTGAACACAGTTAGAAGTGTGTGCTTTAGAAAGTGCCACCAGCTTCGTACCTGTGTGGAAGGAGCCTCCCCTCCTTCTCCACAGTGTGCATTGCCAGGCGTCTGTGTGGTTTCCGTCTGTTGGGTCAAAGCCGTTTCTCCTGGGCGTATTTGTGTTGCGTTTCTTTAATCACAATGAAACTCAGTACCTTCCCCATATTCACTGGCTATTGTATCCCTCCTACCCCAACCAAATAGGCCATTGTGCCTGGATAGAGGCTACCAGGCCTTCTTCCTTAGAAATAGAGCTTCTTAATATTACCTGTGAGGTTCAAGGGAAAATTAGCTGCATTGCCGACACCCCCTCCCCCCAAAAAAAACTAAGTTAGCCATATGACCTAAGATCAAGCCAATGAGATATAACTAAGAATGCTCGTTTTAAGGGGTTGGGGGCATGTTCAGTTGGTAGTACTTGCCTTTGAAACATGAGAACCTGCGCTGATCCCCAGAACCCATGTAAAAAAATGAGCATGGTATTTGTATGTATAACCTCAGCTGTGGGAAGGCAGATAAAAATGGACCTGCTAGACCCACTGGCCAGCTAGTCTAGCCTGCTTGGTGAGCTCTATGCTAGGAAGAGACCCTGTCTCAAACAAGATGGCATCCTAGGGGTGGCACCTGAGGTCGACCTCTGGCCTTCATGTGCACATGTGTACACGCACGCACGCACGCACGCATGCGTGCGCACACACATGCACACACACACACACACACACACGCATGCACACACACACATGCACACACACGCATGCACACACACATGCACACACACACATGCACACACACACATGCATGCACACACATGCATGCACACACACATGCACACACACACACATGCACGCAGGCACACACGCACACGAATGCTGTATTCAGTTTCAAGAGCTATCTTCAGATGGAAACAGCTCCTCTCTCTTTATTTCTTCTCTTTCTTCTTCCCAGAACACAGACACAGTAGCCAATTCTCCAGCAGTTTTTGTCATGAGCTAGACCGTACAGTGCACTGGAGAGCAGGAATTCTTGAACTTTTTCCAATCAGGACCACTTTTTACCCAAGCAGCATTTCTGCAATCCTGGTAAAAATAGGTATCTAAACTAAATAGTCAAAGCAAACATTTACTGCTATAAATCATAAAGAAATTTCTTCTAAAATAATTCCTTGGTATACATACCATTTTAGTATCCATTGAAATAAGTTTTCATTCTAATAGGATGGATGCTTGTTTATTTGTACATAAAGAGTTAAACAATGGCTAAATATTTCATGTTTCAGGACATAGAGCATCTTTAACATTTTTCAGAGTTGACTGATATTTTGGTTATATAATGGTCAATACTGAGAATGCCACTCCACCTAAATATATACATGGCAGAAGTATGTTTAGGGCCATTTCAGAAACTTCTGGAAGTTCTCTCCTAATCTAAAGCTAATAATGATTTTTTTTAAAAAGGAACTCAAGTCAGCAACTTCCTTTTAAAAATATTTTTATGTGTATGGATGTTTTTCCTGCATATATGTCTGCACCACATGCATGCAGTGCCAGCAGAGGCCAGAAGAGGGCGTCAGATCCTCTGGGACTAGTGCTGCAGACAGTTGTTAAGTTACCATCTCGGTGCTGGGAATAGAACCCAGGTCCTCTGGAAGAACAGCCAGTGTTCTTAACTGTTGAGCCATCTCTCCAGCCCCTCAAATCAGCAAACTTTATTGTCAAATATTATAACACAGTATAATTTGAAGATGTCTGTGTTAAGAAACATGTTTTTTTTATTATTAAGAAACTTTTTATTCATTTTATATAACAAATCACAGATCCTCCTCTTCCCTCCTCCTGCCCCTCCAGACTTCTCGCCTCCTACACATCCCCATTCCCTCCTACAAGAAAGTAAGGCTTACCATGGGGAGTCAGCAGAGCCTGGTACATTCAGTAGAGGCAGGTCCAAGCCCCTCCCCTTGCATCAAGGCTGTGCAAGGTGTCCCATCATAGGTAGTGGGCTCCAAAATGCCGGCTCATGTACCAGGGATGGACCTTGATCCTACTGCCAGGGGGACCCTTAAGCAGATCAAGCTACACAACTGTCTCACTTATGCAGAGGGCCTGGTTCAGTCCCGTGGAGGCTCCACAGGTGTTGGTCTAAATTTCATAGGAAGAAACCTCTTATTGTTGACAGACTTTCATAGCTTCCATGTTCAGTTATGGAGTTACAACCCACAGTTTAAGAATTGAGCTGTAGACCACCAAGACAGAAATGGCCTGGATTCCACTTCCTGTCCTCAGTCCCACTAGAGAGTAGTAAGTTCTACCTTGCATAAGAAAGCATTTGGGGTTTTCTGTTAGAACTGAATGCTGTTATGGTAAATATATGTCCTTAGCTTATTTCCCAATTAGATTTCTCTTTTAACTGCAAAAGTCTTGTAAATTAAAAAAGTCGCTCCTGTGGTTAGCATGTGTGTTTCACATTTTTAAAAACCAGTTCACCCAAGGATTTCCTATATTGTATTCTGTGTTTATTCAGTTCTCGTTCTTTTTGTATATTTGATCGTGTGAATATATTTACATTTCGAATTCTCTCTCAGTTGTTTGGAAATACAGGTTTCTAAGACAGGGAAAAGGTGATTTTTTTTTTCTGCCCATTTCTGGATCTCTCCCTTCGGGTATGTAGGAAATGAGAAGTCAGGAACACACAGAGTGTGGGATGTAAAGGAAAGTGGGAAAAGAAAAACCAAAATGCTCTCCAGGAAAGTTCGTTTCCTTTTCCAACCCTGATCACACCAGGAAATTGAAATATCCAAGAGCAGATAATGGGAGCTGTTATCTTGTCAGGCACCAGACATCTTTAAAATAATTTAAAATTAAGTCAAATGTTCTGGGGTAATTTCAAACTTCAGCTCTGAATTTTACATTGGAGCCTAACGACATCTTAGAGTCTTGGTGGAAGGGCCGGGACATTCATTCTCTGTAAGTGTTGCCTAACCTTTATTTACGGCGCTGTGGTGGACACGCCGACACTAGGTCATGCTACAACAATGCTTCCCCAGATAAAAGCATTTACTTCTGCCTCCAGCACTATGTATGCATCTTTACTTTCCAGTCATGAGACTGCTGAACCTTTACCGTATGAAATGGCTCTAGAAGTGAAGTGAACCAGGGCAGTCTCTGCTGTAGGTGGCATGAGAGGACAGTGATGAGCGAGTGAGCTGGATCAAGATTCACATCTCTCTCTGCCATACCACGCAATAACCTGGGGCAACATAATTTCACCCCCTTGAGCCCTAGTTTCTTTAACATTAAGATATGGGGACTCATGGGATTTTTCTCGTTGAGTCATGAGAATTCATGGAAGGGCTACCAAGCTGAGCCTACCACGGTGTCTGATATACAAACCCAATACACGTTAGCTGTAAAAATGAATTTGGAACTTATTATCACTAACAGCAAAAAGAGAAGTCAAGCACATTATTGCATTTTTTTTGTGGATTTTATTTTATTTACTCTTTGTAACAATCTCAAGGATTCATAGAAAAAGATATAGGATAAAAATAAGTAATCAGTCAAAGGTCACATACTTACTAAATGATAGAATGAAATAGGAATATGAAAAGGCTATAGCTTCAAAACTCATAGCTTTCTGCTGTACTGTGGTACTTCTGTGTGAGATATAATCTGTTACACATAAAATAACCAAATATCAGCATGTGACCCAAACCATAAAGTCGATAATATTGGTGTTTTGTTCACTTACTCATTCATCAATCATGAGTCTTCTTTAGTCTTAGCTAAATGACTATGCTAGAAATACAGTCATGATCTATTTCATCACATGGCGTGCTCATGGTTTCATAGGAAAAGCAAAAATATACAAATAAATGCTCACAAGGAAATACAAATTCTGGTTGGATGTTTGTCGTCAGTGTAGTTGGAAAGGGAGTAGTTCTGGAAAGCTCTTATCAGAGAGGGAAGTCCTGACCAGAGTCTGAAAGGTAGAGAACTCACCTGCAAAGGAAGACGTGGATAAATCAGGGCTGAGTATGCACTGTGGAGTACATGCGTAGTGCTAACTGGATTGCACAACATCAGGGAAGTGTAGATGAGGCTGGACAGGGGAGCAGAAAGCTCAAAAATTGAACAGCGAAGAGCCTGGCTGTGGGGAAGCACAGAGATGCAGAATCGTTGATCCATCCATTTCCCAGGTCAGGCAGACTGTCGAGGCCGAATTCAAACCAGTCAGATAGACCTGAGGTTTGGAATCTGCTGGAGGGCAAAACTGTATGCCAAGTTTGTTGGTGTCTCTACCAGTTTTCTGATTACCTTTTGATTTTCATGATTGTGCTTTCTAAATCTCTAGGTACGTGAGGCCTTTAAGGTGTTTGTTGACCATAGAGAGTTCTTCCTAATGCTCCACGGCCTCTTGCCTCCCTAATTCCTTCATCAGGCAGCTCAAGAGTCAAGCTGGTCTGTACTAAGGGTTAGTGACTTAGAGGGAGAAGAATGTATAAAATACCCTGCAAGGCTGGGCACTGCATCCGAGAAGTTAGAATTAGTAGCTAAACAAAGGTAAGTATTTTAGTGTAATAACAGATGTATGTGTGAGTGTATATATAATGGATGCATGTTTGAAGGTGGATGTGTATGTGCATGCTTACATCTCAGGGAGGTGAATATTCCACAGGAGGAAACAATTTCCTGGGTTGTTTCCAATTCTGGCTGTGTAAACTGCTGTGTCCTGTGACTCCACCTTGCTAGAACTGGAAAGCAGAGAGGCGGAACACGATGCACACGTATTTCTGGAGGAAAGAAAACTTGGTTATGCTAAGTACTGAGAGTCTGGTGCTGAGAACACATTAGGAACTGGCGTGGAAACAGTGAGTCTCGTCGTCGTTCTCTCTCGTGGCTGCTTCACGTCCCTTATCAGCAGGAACACAGTTGTTGCACCTGTGTGAAAGCAGCCGGCGGCAGCGTCCGGGCTTGAAATGCCAGTGTGGTGATGGCATCAACGAAAAGTGTACTGCAGGATTCGACTGAATGAACTTTTAGTTTACACTTGAAAGCCATGGACAGCACGCATCCCTTCTGCCTAAAAATCAGTCACAAATGGGACACCTCCTTCCCGCTGCTGCTCAGGGACCATCGCAACAAAAGACCTGGAAAGATTCTAAGAGTCAGAGGCCAGGGAGGAGAAAATCACGTCTTCTGGACCTGACAAGACCACTGCCCTCAGGAACCCACAGCAGCTGTGGTTGTCTGCATAAAAGCCCCTCCAGATCAAGTAGTCAGCAGTCTAGCATGGAGCAGGCAGGGGCTCGGGAAGAGCCACGGACAGTGGTGGCCTCTGTGGGAGGGTGAGTCCACTGCTGGAAGGTTCCGCTCCTGGTAGGCTGACCATGCTTCAGTGGATGGGTGTGCGCCATACCCGGAAACATATGGAAAGCACAAATACGAGCCAATGAATATTCAACTAAAAATAAGAATGGATAGAAAGTTAGGGGGTTGGTAGGGAGGTGGGGGCGGAGCTGGTGGGGGTTAAGGAGAGGCAAATGACCAAAATATATTGTATGAAATTCTCAAAGAATCAAAATTTTTCTTTTAAAAAGAGTATATATCTAATGCAAGAAGAGTGTCAGTGAGGCCCAGTATCCATGGTGTAGCAGAAGCCAGAGGCTTGGAACCAGACCAATGACCCATTGCGATGAGCACTTGCAAGCAAAGGCAAATGGACGAAAGGGTTCACTGTGGCCACGCCACAGCTTCCTTGCCGGGATTCTAAAATGTGTTTGTTGTTGTTGTTTTGTTTGTTTTTGGTTTTACTTTTAAATTTTGTTATCGGGGGGAGGTCACAGGGGCAGAGAGCAGAAGCAAGAGGATGGGGAGATGAGTGGGATCGAGATGCATGAGGTGAAATTCCCAAAGAATCAACAAAAAAGTTGAATTAAAAAAGAATATATATCTAAAGAAGAATGATCTATCATGGTCTGTCTTACCTCTCAACATCTTAAATATTAAAACTCTTGAGTATTATATCTAGAAATCCTGAGTTTTTAAGTTAATGTCACATAGACGTTAGATACCAATATTTTTCCGCATAGCATCACACATGGAACTCTAACAGACTGACGGCATTGCAGAATTGAAGAGTCCAACCCGTGTTTGATAGACAAAGAATTTAAGACTTTGGCACGCTAACTTACTGCCCCAATGGCTGACTTCAACTAGAGCCCAATTGGGAGGGATGCTGCAGTCGCTAGCCTCTGCTGTCCTGTGTGCTTAGCGTGATCTGCACGTGGGTAAATCATGCTTCTCCTCACCTCTTTCACCATAAGTCCTAGAAAACAGAACTGGATCACGGATGCTGCACGGGAGACATATGGGCCCTGCTCTAGCTGTTTAGAAGCCTTGGCTGGCAAACTGGCTTTGATTTACAGGCAGTTTATTGTCTGATTATTTTGTTATTAGATGAATGCTTTATTTTTTTGTGTGAAACATTCTTAGAAGTCATAATTTTAAAAAATGGCTACTGAGTGTATTCAATTACTGCATTTCACAATTTTTTTAAATGGAGAAATTTAGTAGGTACATTCTGTATTGTGAGTATGTATTTACCTGATCAACTATAACAACTCTAATAGAATCATTTACAGCTCATTGAGAAAATAAAAGTGCTTCCATAAACATTCACATGACACCTAGCTCTTATTTCAGGTAACCAATTTCTTTTTTAAAAATTGCCCAAATTTAGAGTTATATGAGACAGCCAGAACATCTAAGCAGTTTATGAAGAAATTTAAATGGCCACAGGCTTCCCAGACTTAGAGTGTAAGATCAGATAATGATATTAATTCTTACTGATCTCTGCTACAAAGTTATTTTACTATCCTTACCTCTTTGTTACATTAAAAAAGCATTTCCATAGGTTTTCTGATATTATTTGCAACAAGAAAAATACTTAATATTTAATTGTTACTTTAACATCAAATTCTCAGTTCAAACTTTCGCTAGAAATTGTGCTGGATTTCTTTTAAGCTAAGTAACTTAAAATCAAATTTTATCCAATTTTATGAATAAAACATATTTTCTAAGAGTACAGCAAATGATTCTAATAGCAGAAGCAGCATTTGTTTTCATTTCCACAGATATAAGCCTGACTGCTGGCTGGAGCCTTTGAGGAACAAAACTCTTGAAGGAAATGTGTATTCTCTCTTCCTTCTCGCCCCTTTCTCTCTCTCCCCTCTCCCTCCTTTCCTCTTTTTTTTCCTCTCTTCCCTCCATCCCTCCCCTTTTCCCCAAGGCATTTTGATGGTTTTCTGTGTTAAGAACATAAGGTCTGAAGAAAATGTGCAGAAGATGAGCCTGATTTAAAATAGTACAGAAATACGTGACACCACAGTTCAAGGTTATTTAGTCAAAAACACTCTATTAGAGAGAGGGTGTTTTTCACACACATGGGAAAATAGACACATACAAAGAAGGGCAAGACAGGCGAACCTGAGCCTTGCAGAGCATGCCAAGACCTGCAGGGTCTTCAGACTGCAGCGCTCGCTGGAGCTCCTCCCTGAAGGGCAGCCTTCCAGCTTGTCAGGTACTGGGCTGGTGGGCTCACGGGAACGAGAGAGAGGCTTCAAGCGGGGTGTGTTTCAGGAAGCTGTGTGCATCTCTAACACTGGCCAAAGGGGCTCTTGATCAGCTTGGTGAGTCTGCTCTTCTGTAGCGCAGAACATCAAGAAGACCCCAGGGGGATGCCGGATCTCTTGGTCTGATTCTGTTTGCCCTCCCTTTCACATACCAGAACTTGAAGCACAGAGATGTAGACTCATTCTCAAACACAAACAGTAACAACAACGAGAAGAACAAAAACCCACCTGAAGTAGTGTTACCCCGTGATCTCCCCCACCCCCGGCGCCGTGGTACTTCTGTGTATTTACCCAGAATGTTTGAAGTTGGTGTGTTGAAGGGATGGCTGCATGCCATGTTTATTGCAGCATTTTGTACAAGTCAGGTTATGGAATCAACCCAAGTGTCCACCAGCCAGTTAACAGACACATTTTGGAGTATCTGCACAATGGAATACCACCCAGACTTACTAAAGAGAGAAATCCTGTCACCTGTGACAACACTACCGGAAGTGAAGGAAGCTAGCCCAGGACACATGCCTCATTTCTCCTCACGTGTGAGAGGACACAACTGAGGATCTGATCTACTGAACTCACAGGAGCAGAGAGGAGACTGGTAGTCACCATTGGGGTGGGGCTCAACTGGAGAGAGAATAATGAAAAGGTTCCACGTCTTAGAACAGAGAGCAGAAGGTTGATAAGTTTTGCTCTCTTGTACATTGGTGACTGGAGCTCACAGTTATGCTAACAGAATAAAAGAGAAGCGTTCTCAAAACAAGGACTTGATGTAATCACTCTACGTCATATTAAAATTACAGTGCACATTACTGTAACTTACCAATGTTGTAAAATCCTAAAAGACTTAAAAACAAAACTTGAAGCTTCGCCCAACCACATTGAAAACCATTGCTATAAGTGACAAGAAAGAGAGAGTCAAGTCCCACTGTCCTCGGCTCCTCCAGCATTCTCCCAAGCTCTAGTCTGCAGAGAAGTTAGGGGGTGGCATACAACACTTACAGCTGCAAGCTCAGTTGGGTAGTGAAGCCACCACCTCACGTGTCCTCCGGAACAAGCTGGAGGTGGTTGTGGTAGCAGAAAGCCTGGGAGGGTGAGGCTGCCTGTGGTACACCCTCTGCCTGTGGTACACCCTCTGTCTGTGGTACACCCTCTGCCTGTGGTACACCCTCTGTCTGTCTGTGGTACATCCTCTGTCTGTGGTACACCCTCTGTCTGTCTGTAGTATACCTCTGCCTGTGGTACACCCTCTGTCTGTGGTACACCCTCTGCCTGTGGTACACCCTCTGTCTGTGGTACACCCTCTGTCTGTGGTACACCCTCTGCCTGTGGTACACCCTCTGTCTGTCTGTGGTACATCCTCTGTCTGTGGTACACCCTCTGTCTGTCTGTAGTATACCTCTGCCTGTGGTACACCCTCTGTCTGTGGTACACCCTCTGCCTGTGGTACACCCTCTGCCTGTGGTACACCCTCTGTCTGTGGTACACCCTCTGCCTGTGGTACACCCTCTGCCTGTGGTACGCCCTCTGCCTGTGGTACACCCTCTATCTGTGGTACACCCTCTGTCTGTCTGTGGTACACCCTCTGCCTGTGGTACACCCTCTGTCTGTCTGTGGTACACCCTCTGCCTGTGGTACACCCTCTGCCTGTGGTGCACCCTCTGCCTGTGGTACGCCCTCTGCCTGTGGTACACCCTCTATCTGTGGTACACCCTCTGTCTGTCTGTGGTACACCCTCTGTCTGTCTGTGGTACACCCTCTGCCTGTGGTACACCCTCTGCCTGTGGTACACCCTCTGTCTGTGGTACACCCTCTGTCTGTGGTACACCCTCTACCTGTGGTACACCCTCTGTCTGTGGTACACCCTCTGTCTGTGGTTCACGCTCTGCCTGTGGTACACCCTCTGTCTGTGGTACACCCTCTGTCTGTCTGTGGTGCACCCTCTGCCTGTGGTACACCCTCTGTCTGTGGTACACCCTCTGTCTGTGGTACACCCTCTGTCTGTGGTACACCCTCTGTCTGTCTGTGGTACACCCTCTGCCTGTGGTACACCCTCTGCCTGTGGTACACCCTCTGTCTGTCTGTGGTACACCCTCTGTGGTACACCCTCTGCCTGTGGTACACCCTCTGCCTGTGGTACACCCTCTGCCTGTGGTACACCCTCTGCCTGTGGTACACCCTCTGTCTGTGGTACACCCTCTGCCTGTGGTACGCCCTCTGTCTGCCTGTGGTACACCCTCTGCCTGTGGTACACCCTCTGCCTGTGGTACACCCTCTGTGGTACACCCTCTGTGGTACACCCTCTGCCTGTGGTACACCCTCTGCCTGTGGTACACCCTCTGTCTGTGGTACACCCTCTGCCTGTGGTACACCCTCTGTCTGTGGTACACCCTCTGCCTGTGGTACACCCTCTGCCTGTGGTACACCCTCTATCTGTGGTACACCCTCTGTCTGTGGTACACCCTCTGCCTGTGGTACACCCTCTGCCTGTGGTACACCCTCTATCTGTGGTATACCCTCTGTCTGTCTGTGGTACACCCTCTGTCTGTCTGTGGTACACCCTCTGTCTGTCTGTGGTACACCCTCTGTCTGTGGTACACTCTCTGCCTGTGGTACACCCTCTGTCTGTGGTACACCCTCTGTCTGTGGTACACCCTCTGCCTGTGGTACACCCTCTGTCTGTGGTACACCCTCTGTCTGTGGTACACCCTCTGTCTGTGGTACACCCTCTGTCTGTGGTACACCCTCTGTCTGTGGTACACCCTCTGTCTGTGGTACACCCTCTGTCTGTGGTACACCCTCTGTCTGTGGTGCACTCTCTGTCTGTGGTACACCCTCTGTCTGTGGTACACCCTCTGTCTGTGGTACACCCTCTGTCTGTGGTACACCCTCTGTCTGTGGTACACCCTCTGTCTGTGGTACACCCTCTGTCTGTGGTGCACTCTCTGTCTGTGGTACACCCTCTGCCTGTGGTTCACGCTCTGCCTGTGGTACACCCTCTGCCTGTGGTACACCCTCTGTCTGTGGTACACCCTCTGCCTGTGGTACACCCTCTGTCTGTGGTACACCCTCTGCCTGTGGTACACCCTCTGCCTGTGGTACACCCTCTGTCTGTGGTACACCCTCTGCCTGTGGTACACCCTCTGCCTGTGGTACACCCTCTGTCTGTGGTGCACTCTCTGCCTGTGGTACACCCTCTGTCTGTGGTACACACTCTGCCTCTGCTCAGGTTCTGAAGTAAGGTGCCCAGGACCAGAATGACAGCTCTGAGGGAGCCCTTAGCCACGATAACCAGGACTGACACTTGCCTTTGGGTGTTCCTTCCATGGGATCCAGTAAACCCTGTGCTTCATGGAGATAACTGAGTGGCCACTGTAGGTGATTTTTTTTAACTTCCAGCATAAAAAGAGGCGATTTCCATCAGCTATCTGCTTGCAGTAGAGTATCAAGAAATCAAAAGAACAGAGATCAAAGAAAATTGCTGAACTAGGTGTTAGATGCAGGCATTGATTTTCTCCAGTTGTACTTTAAAAAAATCTACAAAAATGGTAACACATACAGCAGTAGAATTTCTAATATGTTCCTAATGCTAGCAGTGGTTTCCTCCTTGTCTCCACATGTAGGGATGGTTTTGTATAACAAGACACAGTGAAGCAGACCCTTAAACTTCATCTTATTTTATTATCAAAACTTAAAGAGAATCCAAGAAAAAGAGGTGTTTAAAACTTAGTAAACTGGAATGTGTTTAGTGGGTGCTCATAAGTGGCCTTGTTAGCTCACCAACATTCATTTGCTGAGAATCTGGAAATTTCTGATAAAAAATTGATCATTATTTTCTTATGTGTGTAGATGTTTTAAAATAGTATTTTCTTCATGACTAAGACTTCATTCACATTAATTATTAACTACTATTTAATGGTATTTTGTTTCTTAAGCCTTAAATCATAGCTTTACCAAATGTTAATTTTGTTTTTAAGTATTTTATGAGTATGGGGCAGTTTTGAATTTTGATTTTGGATTCTACCAGTGTTTTATATATTTACATATGAGAAATTGATTTTACGGTATAATCTCTATGTTTAAAAATGATTCCCAGATAATTAAAATAATCTTCATCAAAACAGGTACTTGCATTGTTAATGAAAGTATAACCCAAGTTCTCACTAAACTTTATTCATAGTGTATTATTTTCTAGAAATCACTGGGCTTTGCTTATTTTTCTTTGTGTTAAATTTGCAAATTAAATCACTGAAAGTAATTTAGAAATGAGCACCATAGATCATTCCCTGAACAATCATTACAGCACATTGTAAACTAATGGAACAAATTCAACCAGGGCTTGTTTCTGCATATGGCCAAAGAATTGGAGCTAAACTGGAAACTACCTAGTTGTGTTGACTTCTTTGTTCCCCCGTCATCCTGAAACACCTATGACATAGGGTGTTGTGGATATGTGTACATTGTGCGAAGATATATTGCTGTGATTGGTTTAATAAAGAGCTGAATGGCCAATAGCTAGGCAGGAAGAAGTTAGGTGGAACTTCCGGGGACATAGAGGCTTCTGGGAAGAGAGAGGCAGGAGATGCGAGCGAGACTCTGAAGAAGTTGGACATACAGTACAGAACAGAGGTAACTGAGCCATATGGCAGAATGTAGATTAATAGTAACAGGTTAATTTGAGCTAGTTGGGGACAAGCCTAAGCTAAGGTCAAACTTGCATAATAAATAATAACTCTCTGTGTTGTCAAAGATAATCCAACAAGAAAGCTTGCTACATATAGTAGGATGAGTTGATTCAGTTACAGTTGGAAAATTGCATCCATAAAGTTTCCTGTAGATTACTTAATGGCAAGCTCCATCCTACACCTCAAGCATTACCAACCCACTTCCTCATTTATGTTTGTAGATTCTATTTAAGGGTTTAAAATTCGTTGTGCTTCTTTCTTCCCACAGACAGGATCCCGAGACCATTCCAATGTCTCCATCCCTTCAAGACCTGTTCTCCCTGGGAATACAGTTGGGGACTTCCTTCCACTGCAAGCAGAACTTGATACAACTTACACTTTTTTAAAGGAGACATTCATAAATACAGCACCCCATTCTCTGACGTCATCCCAGTCCTCTCCAGTGATCCCTGCTAATGCCAAAAGACCATCTCAGATTGGATTATGACTCTATGAAATAAAAAAATGGAGGACAAGTTAATGATACAATTAAAATTGTTTTGAAGGGGGATTTTCTTGAGTTTTGTTTAATGCAAGTGAGGGTGGGCTTTTGAAAATTGTGTAATATCTTGATGTGTACAGAGATCTCTGTCTCCTTAAGTAAGGAAATAACCCACTTTTCCTCTCTAAGTTTTATTTATTATCACAGTTGCTCATTTTTATGTAACATATTTTTAAATGTTAAAGAATGACTCATTTTGGGTAATTTCCCTCGGACTTAAAAAAATCAATAAGCCATTTTAGTCTCTATCTATCAAAGTTGTTTCATACTTGTCTATTTTAAAGCAAGACTGCAATACTTTAATAGGATTGAGAGAGCTATTTGAAATGTATGCCAATGATTCCTGTCATTTCATGGCAGCCCTGCCATGGTTCACTGAGCCCCTCTTCTCTCCTGTCAGCTCGACTGAAGACAAGCATTTAGTTGCAAACTTTAAGCAGGTTGTGCAAAACAGAAATGATGTGAGTGCTTCTCCTCCTGCACAATAATGTCACTCCTGGTCAATGTGAGAAGGTCAGGTTGCGCCTTGTAAAGCTACATGATACCACTTGCCCATTTGAACAAGTTAAGTTAACTGCTGAATCTGGTCCCTGTAGGCACTGAAAACCTTGTCCTTTTATCAAGTCTGTGTTTGATGAGAAGGCAGAGCGGCTCTGCTGGGAGGGCTTCCATGGACTGCTCAGGCACCTTATAAGGACAGTTCCCACGCCAGCGTAGCAGGTGATCTATTTAGTATAAGCTGAAAAACTTCAAGGTAACGGCCATTTTGACCTTCAGAATAGACTCCTTTTTTTGTTTTTGTTGTTGGTAAGACCCAAGAGTGACGACCGTCTTTGATGCTGACAGAATTTAAAACAAGGCCATTGCCCTGCATTTTCTGCCTTGTAGCACACAAAAGTAAAATTGTATGTCAGGCCGAGATGTCGGGGAGCTGACAAGATGCCCCAGTGACATTTCAGCTAGAAAGAGCAAGTGTCTTGCAACCAAGTGGTCAAATATCAAATAATAGGTCAAGCAGGAAGGAGCTGAGTCCTAACCACAAAGAGGTTTCTGGTAACTTACTTGACAAGCTTTTGGGCGCTCTGTGGCTTGACAAAGTGATGTTCTGTTGGGTACCGCTAGACAGACTGTTCTTTATCGCCGTCAGAAGATCAGGCATTGACATTGATTAAACTCTTTAACCCTTAAAGGTTAACTCCTTACAGTTTGCATCATGGTAAGTGAAGAACAAAAGAATACTTGTAATGTGCGTTTGTTTTTGTATTCACCATTTAACTCCCCAGTGACATTAACTTCTAATGAGAACTGTAGTTTTTGACAAAGAATTTTGCTATAAAATCTGTATTTGATATTATCTTTCGTGATAGAATTTTTCATTATGGATACGTTAGAAAGTAACAGTTTCTATTGTGAAGCCTGTATTGTGTTTCGTGACATTTGGCCTTGGGGAATAAAATCTGTGTGCTACTGTGTATTGTGCCATCCAGATCAGCCCGTGATGTGTGCTGCCTTATGCGACACAGCATCATTTGCTGTCATTTTGTGTCATACTCTTTCTTAAAACACTGGGCCAGGGTAATGAGCTTTGTATACAACTCTAGAAAGCTTTATATGAGGAGTAAAATTCAATTTTTAACCAAATTGCTCTTAATTCTTTTTATTTAATTTGTTTTTTATTTTATTTTGGAACTCTCAATGTGCTCTGAATAAAGTTACCTGTGAAATTCAGCTTGCATACAGAACACAGAACGCGCCGTGGTTTTCATGAAGACTGTAGATTAATTTCTTCACATTTCAAGATACTTCCTTAGCCATTTCTGCAGCAATGAAGGTGTTCTGCACAGATGTTGACATACAGGCTTGTAGTTTACATGTTCTCACTAAACTTTCAGTCCTCACACTAGGAGGGCCTTGCTACATTATGTAACCCATGTGCCTCTGTGTGTGTGTGTGTGTGTGTGTGTGTGTGTGTGTGTGTGTGTGTGTGTGTGTGTAGTCTGCTTTCAGATCCTAGCAGATTAAGAGGAGTGAGTGCTTTTATAAAATATGTCCTGTACAGGCCTTAGTCTGCTTACTTTAATTTCACAGTATTAATGGGAAAACGCAAAATTGTGTATCTGTATATGCTCTTACAGACAGATTATGCACAGAGAATTCTGAGCTGTAAACTAAAAAGATTATTAAATTAAATCGAAGCATGTCACATTTATAAGCAACTGGATGGTAACGGCCATAGGAACCCAGTATGGGCCTCCTGAGCGATCATTAGTATTCATCACCAAGTGCAGTAATATTTATACCATATGCTTCTCTCCCAGAAGTCAGACGCAGCAGGAGGAGGAGATTTAATGACATGTCCTATGGAGATCTGAGGAACTCCAGACTGCTCTGAGCACCTCGGTGACCAATTGCTGCATATTTGAGATCTGTATCTCCATGGCAAGGACAGTTGCTCTTCAACTTCTTCAGCTCTTTAGGAGTGATGCATGGACTTGATGTTTCTCAGGAGAATGACTTCAAATGCTTTTGTAGGGAGGGGAGTTTTGCTTTACATTTCAGGATGTGGATTCTCTTACTAACTTTCTGTGATCTAGGAAAGTACCAGCCTGGCCCATCACTATCAAGGGGATGCTGAAAGCTATTGTTGTGACACCTAAACCACATGTACTTAACAAAGGGTTGTCAGCATTTAACATACATGCTTTGGGATGACATAGCACAATGAAAAAGCAAGACGTGCCAATGAAGTGATACTTTACATAGGTAAGTTACCTGATGTGTACCTCTTAGGAAACCTAGCCAATCTGTTTCTCAGTTCACTACTGGTGGATTTTTAATGCTGCCGTCAACCGTTTTGTGCCTCAGCTGAAAGTACCAGGCTTTGCTGACTCCCCATGGGAGGCCTTGCCTTTTCAGAAGGGGGTGTGGGAGTGGGTTGGGGGGGAAGGCTGGGGGGGCAGTGGGAGGAAGGATGAGAGGGGGATCTGTGGTTGGTATGTAAAATGAATAAAAAATGTCTTAATAAAGAAAAAATTGTGAGGTTTGTACCTATTTTTGAAAGGAACTCACAACCTTACTACTATGTTGCCCAGTGTGTCTAGCTTGGCCTGGGAGATCGCATAGATACTGTAAGCAACAAACCTTCGTAGAAGATAATAATGGGTAAGCATCCTGAGAAAGCTATTCCGTCCATTCAATGTGGCTGATCAAGAAAGAATTTACTGTGTAACTACTAGGGTATACAAATTAATTTTTTTCCTCTGGTAAACAATATTGGCCCCAAAGATAACCATTTTAATCTCTGGAACTTGTGAATATTTCCTCATGTGGCAAAAGTGTGTAAGAATGGTTCTGCATTTTCTGGATGGGACCCAAATGCAGTAAAAAGTGCCTTTTAAGAGGGAGAGGCTGAGATGCATTTGGCTGTAGAGAGTCTCGAGAAGGCGACATGGTGACGGATGCAGAGGCTGGATGGAGATGCTTTGAAGATAAAGAAAAAGAGCCAGGCTTGGGGAGTCCAGAATCTAGAACCTGAAAAGTATAAGGAAAAGGATTCTGTCAGAGGTTCCAGAATTGTAAGAGAAGAAATATGTTGTTAACCCACAAGTTTGTGACAATGCATTGCAGTGTCCTTGGGAAATTAATACAAACAGTATAATTTCAGATTTTTAAAGAATTATATATTGTTTAATTTTAGCAAAAAAGAATGATTCCTTCTTTTAAATCATCTGTACTGTGCTCATGAGTTGAGTTTCCACTTGTTTATTTTTTCAGGCTTTCATTCCATATGCCTGGCTTTTGCAGAGAATGGACAGCAGCTGTCTATACTGGATCATCATACAGTTACACTCCAATGCCATCATTCTGGGTAATTCTCCAGTTAGCCTATGATTCCAATATGCATTTGGATGTCCATCAGTTCATAAATGCATCACACTTTGAATGTATTTAACATAAGGGTCTATAGTAAATGATTTGTTATCTACTGGATCTCATTTTGTTGACATGTTTTATAGTATTCTTAAAAAAGAAGTTCAGCCTTGAAAGAATTTATATTACATGTTGCTTAAAATAAAGGTTTGGGGTTTACAAGTGCCTTGCTGGCAGGGTGGCCCCTCCCCCGCACTGTGTACTCCTGGGGGCAACATATCACTCATCAAAGCATTGCTTAAAAATGATGTTAATTAATTTTAATGATTTCCATCAATTATGAAATTTTCTAAAATTTTCATTGTTGTAATACTCAAAATCCTTTTCTCTTGCTAATCCAGCAAAACCATATAATGTATATATTTTTTCTGTTTAGTTTAGGGAGAGAAAGAAAAGCCATTTGAAATAAAATGGCTGTGCTCAACATTGTGAAACCTAAAATATTGAAACTGTAAATGTAAGGTGTTAAATAGAGAAACATGAAGAGAAAGAAGTAAGGAAAACCACAAGTCTCTGGTTCTTCAAGGAGCACGCCCCGCCCTCATGGCTGAGACGCACGTGTGTACATTGAACAGTACAATTTCCTTCTAAGACTCTCCTCTGCTGCGCAGTGTGTTGATCTACAAACCAGACATCCTGTGAATTCACACCATTGGCTGCTTATGTATTTTATTTATTTATTTATTTATTTGGTTTTTCAAGACAGGGTTTCTCTGTGTAGTTTTGGTGCCTGTCCTGGATCTTGCTCTGTAGACCAGGATGGCCTCGAACTCCCAGAGATCCACCTGGCTCTACCTCCCGAGTGCTGGGATTAAAGGCATGCACCACCACCGTCTGGCACTTACACATTTTTTTTTTAAAGTACGCCCTGCATGCATGACCTTTTGTAGTTGCTTTAAACACATTTGACCCCAAAGGTCATCTTAAGTGTATCTTATACACAAGTTACATTCCATAGGCACTGCAGTAGATGGATTTGTTCTTCATCTGGAAAGTACCAATACCTAACTGATATTGCATGCTGGGAGTTGCAGAGTCTCTGGATACAGTCTAGGAAGGAGATGAAACAGTTTCTCTCTTTCATCATCTTCAGGTGTTGGATCCTTTGGCACATGTATTCAAAGCACTGGCCTTATAGTTAGTCATATAGCAGAAGCTGTGAACACTACTGGCTTCCTGTTAGCTGGAGATCATCTTCCTATGGTTTAACTGGATCTTTTACTGCACATAATACCAGTGAGGTGACTTGTTGACAAAGCCCTCCCAGTGAAGCAGCCTGCAAGGTTGTGCTGCTAAGGGAAACTAGAAACTAGAGCCTCCTTTAGATCGGGATAGGACTCTGATGACAGGGAAGAGCTATCCACAAAGGTATCCACAAAGATTCAGCAATGGTTAAGATTTTAAGGTTTTGGCCATCACTACAAGAGAAAAATCTCAAATGTGACCCAGAATGAGTGAAATTTAACTGGATGTCTAGAAAAAGAAACATGAAAGAAACAAACAGAATCTGTACTAGGACATCTCAGTTTTTGACTTTTTTTCTTCAATCAGAAAAAGATTTCTGTGTACTTCTGTTCTAAAAGCGAGAGGCTTCCACAGGAAGACTGGGCAGGAGGGCTTGGGAACGTGGACTGCCCTTGCAAAACGTTTAAGGAGTCAGGGATTGAAGGCAACCATTCCTTCCAGGAGCCATGATACATAGACGGTTGTGCAACTGACTGTCCGTGTGTCTACAGCTGCAGAAGTGCAGCTGTGAACGGACGTGCCTCAGTGCATCCTGCACGGGCCCGGAGCACAGGTGTGGTAGGAAGCAGGCAGTGTTCACATTCCCAGCCACGGTGTGTGCTGTTCACGCTCACAGCTAAGCAGGGTGTTAACACTGTGCTTCCGCTGCAGTGGGCAGTGGTGGGGACCACTGCACAACACAGCCCAGAACAGTCTTGGGATATGGACACTGTGATCAGCCCTGGAGTTACTTGTCTGCAGGGCTTCTTCCTTTCTTTAATCCTTGGGGAGACAGAATCTTAGAATCCACATTCTTCCTAAAGCACCCCAGGAAGCCCAGCAGCTGGACCTCCATACAGCTGTTCCTTTATGCCAAGTTCATCAGTGGAGAAACCGAGTGTGACTTCAGCTTGAACAGATCCTTACTTCTGACAGGCACCCACTGGTTGGGCCCGCCCACTTTGTAACAGTTCAAATAGGAGTTTAGACAACTATATTAAAGCACATACATATCCATTTTAATATTACAGCTATATTGAGATATAATTTATTCAAATACAATTTTGTTTTGAAGTGTACAACATAGTTTTTAGAATATTTGTAAAATATTTATAAAAATGTACCACCACAAGCACCAGTTACAGAACATTTTCATTGCCCCTAAATGAAACGTCATACCCATGGCAGTCACTTTCCATTTTCTGTTACCACATCTCCTGATGATCAAGTTTTATTCCTGCTTCTGAGGATTGGCTTATTTTTGTGTATTTATAACTCCCGCCTTTTATATTTAACTTCTCTCATTTTTCCTCTTTTGGATTTTTGGGACAGGGTCTTTCTACATAGCCCTGACTGACTTGGAGCTCACTATGTAGAGCAGACTCTCAAATTCACAGAGACTCGCCTGCCTCTGCTGTGGGGGGGTCTTTCTGTCTGCTGTGCATGTGTTGCTCCCATTGGCTAATAAATGAAGCTGCATTGGCCTATGGCAGGGCAGGATGGAGCCAGGAGGGAAAATCCAAGAGCAATAGTGAGAGGAGGAAGGAGAGAGGGGGGAGACGCCTGTCCAATGCCCAAGGGACAACATGTAATGGGACGCAGGTAAAGCCACAGAACATGTGGCGACACGTAGATTAATAGTTATAGGTTGAGTTATAAGAGCTAGCTAGTAAGAGCCATAAGCCATATAATTTGCAATTAATATCAAGCCTCTGGATGATTATTTTATAAGTGGCTGCAGACTGCAGGCAGGGTGGGACCGGAGAAACACAAGACTGAGGTGGGGATGGGGGCAGGGGGTAGGGGGGGATCAGGTGGGACTGGAGAAACTTAGGGCTACCTGCCTCTGCCTCTTGAGTACTGGGATTGAAGCCATGCGCCACCACGCAGCTTTTCTCTCATGTTTCAATGTTTCTGTTACAGTAAAGTTTATAAAAAGTTTATGTTTATTGTAGCACACATCAGTGTTTCAATCCCTCGGAGCGGAGATCATAGTTGACTGTATGAATGGACTACATTTTGTTTACCCATTCGTCTGTTGGCTGACATTTTGAAGGGGGATTCTGGAGAATAGTAATATGTATATTTTCATTTACAAGCTTTTGTGTGAGCATGTTTTCATTTTTCTAAGGTATGAACTGATGGAATTTGCAGCATCACATGCTAATTCAAGGGTTCTGAGGAATTTTGAGGTAATTTTCCAAAATTTTGCCCCATGATGCTTTCTGATTTCTTCAGGTCCTTGTTAGTGCTATGGTTATCTGTCAGATGGTAGCTGTGCTAGCAGGTGTGAGTGGGCAGCTCGTGTTTTGATCTGAATTGTATTAATAAACAGTGATTGTGAACATCTCGTTTATTTTGTTTGAGATGGTCTTGCTCTGTAGCCCAGGCTGGCCTTCAGATGCTGCCATCACAGGAGTATAGACCACCACCATGCCAAGGCTGCTGAACATCTGATATTGATAGATATTGAGGTAAATACTAAAAGATTAGAGAGAGAAAGGAACAAGCCACTGCCACATCTTACCTCCAGGACTCCTCGGCCTGAAAAGGCCTTCAGTTCCTGTCTCCTCACGGCTTATATACCTATCTCCACCCAGCCATCACTTCCTTCTTAGTGCTGGGATTAAAGGCATGTGTTTCCCAAGAAAAGTCATGAGATCTCAAGTGCTGGGATTAAAGGCATGTGTGACTCCCAAGTACTGGGATTAAAGGTGTGTGACCACTACTGCCTGGCTCTGTTTCTCTCCTAGACTGAGTCAATCTCATGTAGTCCAGGGTGGCTTTGAACTCACAGAGATCCAGACAGATCTCTGCCTCCTGAGTACTAGGATTAAAGGTGTATGCCACCACTGCCTGGCATCTATGTTTAATCTAGTGGCTTGTTCTGTCCTCTGATCTTCAAACAAATTTTATTAGGGCACATCATATATATATAAAAAATATTTTCATATTCTGCATTAATTATATCTTCTGAAGCATCAGGATTAAACATTCTGGTGAAATTTAGTTTACAAAAATACTTTTTTCATTTATGTTTTTGGTGTCCAGAACCAAGAAAACATTTCTTTTTTTTTAAATAAATCAGAAAAAGCAGTTTTATTTTATTTTTTATAGTATTTTTATTATAATTAACTTATTTATTTATAATTAACTTAATTTCACATATCAGCCATGGATTCCCCTGTCCTCCCTCCTCCCATCCCCCAGCCCTCCCTCCCCAATCCCCCGCCACTCCCACCTCCTCCAAGACAAGGTCTCCCCTGGGGAGTCAGTCCAGCCTGGCAGACTCAGCCAAGGTAGGTCCAGTCCCCTCCTCCCTACACCAAGGCTGAGCAAAGTGTCTCAGCATAGGCCCCAGGCTCCAAAAAGCCAGCCCATGCACCAAGGACAGGTCCTGGCTCCACTGCTTGAGGGCCTCTCAAAAGTTCAAGCTAATCAACTCTCTCACTTATCCAGAGGGCCTGGTCCAGTTCCATGGGGGCTCCTCCGCCATTGGTTCACAGTTCATGTGTTTCCGCTACTTTGGCTATTTGTTCCTGTGCTTTTTCCAATCATGGTCTCAATATCTCTTGCTCATATAATCCCTCCTCTCTCTTGCCGACTGGACTCCCAGAGCTCCACCTGGGGCTTGACCGTGGATCTCTGCATCTGCTTCCACCAGTCACTGGATGAGAGTTCTAGCATGACAGCCAGGGTGTTCAGCCATCCATTCACCAGAGTAGGTCAGCTCAGGCACTCTCTCGATCGTTGCCAGTAGTGTACAGTGGAGGTATCTTTGTGGATTTCTGGAGACCTCTCTAGTACTCTGCTTCTTCCTATTCCCATGGGGTCTTCATTTATCATGGTCTCTCTTTTCTTGTTCTCCCACTCTGCTCCTGATCCAGCTGGGACCTCCTGCTCCCCTAAGCTTGCTTTCTCCCGACCCTTGCCCTCCATTACTCCCTCACCCCCAGTTTGCTCATGTAGATCTCATCCATTTCTCTGTCATTGGGTGATCCCTGTGTCTTTCTCAGGATCCTCTTTACTAGGTAGCCTCCCTAGAGTTGTGAGTTGCAGTCTGATTGCCCTTTGCTTTACATCTAGTATCCTCCTATGAGTGGGTACATACCATGTTAGTCTTTCTGCGTCTGGGTTACCTCACTCAGGATGATTTTTTTCTAGTTCTATCCATTTGTCTGCAAACCTCATGATGTCATTGTTTTTCTCTGCTGAGTAGTACTCCATTGTATATATGTACCACATTTTGTTTATCTGTTCTTCAATTGAAGGGCATCTAGGTTGTTTCCAGGTTATGACTATTACAAATAATGCTGCAGAGCAAGAAAAAAATTCTTTCTTTCTTTCTTTTTCTTTTTTTTTCTTTTTTTTTTTTTTTTTTGGTTTTTCAAGACAGGGTTTCTCTGTGTAACTTTGTGCCTTTTCCTGGAACTCACTTGGTAGCCCAGGCTGGCCTCAAACTCACAGAGATCCTCCTGGCTCTGCCTCCCGAGTGTTGGGATTAAAGGCATGCGCCACCATTGCCCGGCCAAGAAAACATTTCTTAACCCCAAGTCCTAAGTATTAACTCTACTGTGTCCTTTAAGGGTTGACAGATTATGACATCCATTTGGTGTAGATGTAACCAACCGTCTTATTAAATAAGAAACACAGAAACAATGTAAAAGAGAAAGCCGAGAAGTCAGAGCTCAGAGCTAAAATCTCACCCTTCCTCCTGCTGTCCCAGCTTCGCGAAAAGAGACCTACTTCCTGTCGGTTCGTATTTTTAAAGTATGTTGTTCTGCCTTCTCATTGGTTGTAAACCCAAACACATGACTGCCTCGTCACTGTCTGAATGTACAGCCCCCTAGGTCTTAAAGGCATATGTCTCCAATGCTGGCTGTATCCCTGAACACACGGAGATCTTATGGGATTAAAGGCGTGTGCCGCCACCGCCACACTCTTGCTATGGCTCTAATAGCTCTGACCCTGAACACACAGATATCTATGGGATTAAAGGCGTGTGCCACCACCGCCACACTCTTGCTATGGCTCTAATAGCTCTGACTCCCAGACAACTTTATTTATTAACATACAATCAAAATAATAATTCAGTACAATTAGATTATCACCACATTTCCCCTTTTCTATTTTAATAAAAAGAAAAAGAAAGCAAAAGGTTATAACTAACAAAAGAAAAACTATATACAAAAGTACAATAACTATATACAATATATACAAGTAATAAATACCTAAACAGGTATTTGACAAATCAGAGAAAATAATTCCATTATCTATCCTATTTTGGTAATTCCAAGATGTATCTAATGTACTTTCTATCCTAATTAATGTTCAACTATAACTAACTAATCTTCAACCATAACTAACTAATCTTCAACTCCCTCAGAGACCCAAGAAGGGAATAATAGTAGCTAACAAAAATAAAAACAGGAAGTGCATGCAAGCAACTTCCAAAAAATTTTGTGAGTTGACAGAAACAGCCAGCTGCCTGGGCAGTCACCTGAGGTTTCTCCGCAGTGTTGGGGCATCATCTTCAGCCTATAGGCTTAGTGTATCTGACAGACTCATTTGTGAAGTAGGATGTACACAAGGTCAACAGTTCAACCTCACATTGGGTGAGAGCAGTCCACGTACCAGAAACACCTGAATTCCACTAGTGTCCTGTCATGATTCAGGATTTTAAATTCTGGAAATTGTTGACAGTTTTTTAATTCAGCTGTCCATTCTTCTTGGCTGTGTATATATGGCTTCATCTCAGCATCCCCTTCTTCTCCACATCCCTCTATTAAATGCCAGTCTACTTTTGAGAGGCATGAGCTTTCAGCTGCTGTTCCATTGTACAACAGAATCCATCGGCCCTCTGCCTGTTAAGCTGCCTTCGAAGAAAAGGGCACCGTACCTTTTCCGGATGCGAAGGCCACTTCAGGGATGGGGCCATATTGTCCTGGCCTCAGAAGATGCCTTTTGATAAAGCCATAACCACACTTGTTTTGGCAAGAATCAGTAGTCCCTTGTTTCGTGATCTGTCTGTCCATTTTGTCCTGTTGATTCGAGGATAGTTTGTTGTCCAGTGGCTAACTTTTGCCAGAATGAAAGTTGACTCCATATGCAGTTTCTTCAATGCCCATATTTTCTCTAAAGTAGATTGGTACTGCCAGGAGCTGACATGTTTCAAAAAAGAAAAATTTTCTAAGTTATTAAAACATTTTAAATGCCATATTCTGTAGATCTCTGAAGGGTTTGAAGATGACCTGTCTAAAACATCTCTGCTCAATTTTTAAAACATATCTAATATGACTACAAGTTCTATGATAATGTCTAACTACTAGCTTTCATTTCTTTATATCCTAATAGTTGATAATAATAACATTCAAGGATCAGAAATTTGCATTACATTGTTAAATGGATGGAATAAATACAATTAGAAATATACATATAGCATTTTCTAACAATATCAGTTTCAAATTTGTGTACAATATAAAACAATTCAATCCAATGTAAAGTATTTAAAACTAGTAATTGTCTTTTTCTTTTCTTTCTTTCTCTTTTTTTTTTTTTAAACAAGAACTTTAAATCTAATCTCCTTTGCTTAGCCTTTTTCCTAACCCTTGACAATAACTTGTAACCAACCCCCCTAAATACTGAAAATTATCCCAGACCCAAAACCCATTAAAAAGACCAAAAAACCACCCGCCCCACACCACCTCTTTGGGAATGTGGGCGTCGTATTCTTAAAATTGCTTCCTGCTGGGTATGGGCGAAGTTTTCTTTATCCTGAAAGAAAAATTTTAGGTTAATTGTCAAATTCTAGGAGAGGTAACTATATCCTTCATTATCCAGTCTGTGTATAATGCCAAAGTTGAGGGTTTATCTCAAGTCCTTATTCAAGTAGTCTTTGAGACTGGATCATCTCAGCTAGTCATCTCAAATTTGCTCTGAGCATCTTGTAGTTCAAAGCTGATCTGTGGATGATGTTTGTCAGCTTAATGATATTATTATTGTCCACGTGGAATTGTTGTTGTTGTGGGGCCCCATCTTCTTTCTGGAGACTTCAGTTGATGTTAGGCCAGGCCGTGATTTCCTGCAGAAAACTGATAAGAGACTCGAACACAAAAACATATATATGCAGCTAGCCTTTTTTCTAGAATTAGTTAGTACTCTATGTGACCATTCATATCTTAACAAAGTTTAAAATGTATATATATATATATATATTAATCTTGTAAATTTTGATATAAAATTTATACTTTGAGAACAGTTTAAAGAATCAGAATAGAATCAAAGAGTTGAGATTAGTAATAGAATAGTCCCTTAATTAATTTTGCTTTTGTCCTGTACCATAGCAGAAATGGCTCTTATTCTGGCATGATACAGGGAGTTTGCATTTTCCTTTTAACAACATGCTTGATTTTAAAGAAGGAGAGAGCCATTCTCCAACTCCAAAGTCAGCTTTAAATTTTAATTGAACTGGGACTGTTAGAAGACCAATAGTGTTAAATCTTTAGAGAAAAGCAGAAACAAACATTTAGGAAGACATAAAATTTTTTTAGATAATATATACCCATACACCATTTCACTCTGTTTCTTGGGATAGATGATTTGTCCCTTTTCTTCAGTTGTCTCATTTGTCCAGTGTTCTTCAGATTCCTTAACCTTCATTCTCCTAAAAGACAAAAACAAAAACCTTTCCCCAAGACTAATTTTGGGGATGTTTCCTTTTGACAAGTTATTATCTGATTAAATGAAAAGGCATGTGTTATTGATACAAGTTAGTTTAAATTGGATGTTCATGCTGGTTGATGAACTATCACCTCCTCTAATTAAGAGGTCTCTCTTGTTCAAATCGAACCTTTATCAATTTTGATGGTACCCACAGCTTATCTTCTCCTGTAGAAATAAAAGCAAAACCACGTCCCCAATGTAATACATACCCTGGTTTCCATTCTGAGGTCAGCACATCCTTAAAGTATATAGGCTGATTTAATTCTGTAGTTTTTTCTATTATCCAATGTCTCTCTGCAGCTGTTGTTCCTTTCTCATTGGCATTCAGAAAATTCAAAGTTAGAAGAGCATTATGCAGTCTATTTCTGGGAGTTTTTGTTACCCATTTCTGTTTATTTAGCATATCCTTTAGAGTTCTGTTTGATCTTTCTATAACTGCTTGACCTGTAGGATTATGTGGTATGCCTGTAATATGCTTTATATTGTAATAAGCAAAAAACTGTTTCATTTTAACAGAGACATATGATGGAGCATTGTCAGTTTTGATTTGTGCAGGTATACCCATGATGGCCATAACTTCTAGCAAATGAGTGATTACAGAATCAGCTTTTTCAGAACTCAAAGCAGTTGCCCATTGAAATCCTGAATAAGTATCGATAGTGTGGTGTACATATTTCAATTTTCCAAATTCTGCAAAGTGAAACACGTCCATCTGCCAGATTTCATTTCTCTGAGTACCCTTTGGGTTACATCCTGCTGGTAATGGCGTCTGATTGTAGAAGGAACAAGTAGGACATTTCTTTATTATTTCTTTGGCTTGTTGCCAGGTTATGGAAAAATCCTTTTTTAAACCTTTACTATTAACGTGATGTTTTTTATGAAATTCTGAGGCCTCCAGCACATTTCCTATCAATAATTTATCAATCTCTTCATTGCCTTGTGCTAGAGGGCCTGGCAGACCAGTATGGGATCGAATGTGAGTTATATATAAAGGATGATTCCTTTTCCTGATTGTATCTTGTAATTGAATAAATAGTGAAGTTAATTCTGAAGCATCAGGGATAAATTCTGCAGTCTCAATATGTAACACCACTCTTTCAGCATACTGAGAGTCAGTTACTATGTTGAGAGGTTCTGAAAAATCCATTAATACCAACAGAATAGCATACAATTCTGATTTTTGCACTGAATTATACGGACTTTGAACCACTTTACTTAAATTTTCTGATTTGTAACCTGCCTTTCCTTCTTTGTTGGCATCTGTATAAAATGTACGAACTCCAGATATGGGTTTTTGCCGTACAATTCGAGGCAAGATCCATTCAGCTCTCTTTATAAGATCAATTCTATTGCTTTTGGGATATTTGCTGTTAATTTCTCCCAAAAAATTACTGCAAGCTCTTTGCCAAGGTTCACTTTCTGTCCATAATTTTTCAATGTCCTCCTTAGTTAATGGTACGACAATTTCTGCTGGGTCTATGCCTGCTAATTGACGAAGTCTCAATTTTCCTTTGTAAATCAAGTCAGAGATTTTTTCCACATAAGTTTTTAATTTTTTATTTGGTTTATTTGGTAAAAATATCCATTCCAATATAATATCTTCCCTCTGCATTAATATTCCAGTAGGAGAACGCCTAGAAGGTAAGATAACCAAAATGCAATCCAGCTTTGGATCAATACGATTCACGTGTCCTTCGTGCACTTTCTTTTCTACCAAGGCTAATTCTTTCTCAGCTTCAGGTGATAATTCTCTTGGACTATTTAAGTCCTTGTCACCTTCTAAGGTTTTGAACAAATTAGTCAGTTCATCATTTTTTACCCCAACAATAGTTCGTAGATGAGAAATATCTCCAAATAATCTTTGAAAGTCATTAAGAGTCTGTAGTCTATCTCTCCGAATTTGCACCTTTTGGGGTCTAATTTTTTGTAGCTCTATTTTATATCCTAAATAATTAATAGAATCTCCTCTTTGTATCTTTTCAGGAGCAATTTGTAATCCCCAGCAAGGCAAAATTTTCTTTACTTCTTCAAACATTATTTCTAAAGTATCTGCATTTGAGTCAGCTAGTAAAATATCGTCCATATAATGATAAATTATAGATTTAGGAAATTTTTTACGTATCACTTCCAATGGCTGTTGTACAAAATATTGGCACAGAGTTGGGCTATTCAACATTCCCTGTGGGAGGACCCTCCATTGAAATCTTTTAACCGGTTGAGAATTATTATAAGTAGGCACTGTAAAAGCAAATCTTTCTCTGTCTTTTTCTTGTAAGGGTATTGAAAAGAAACAGTCTTTTAAATCAATAACTATGAGAGGCCATCCTTTTGGTAACAGAGTAGGCAAAGGCATCCCAGATTGTAGAGAACCCATTGGCTGAATTACTTTGTTAATTGCCCTAAGGTCTGTTACCATTCTCCATTTACCAGATTTCTTTTTAATAACAAATACAGGAGAATTCCAAGGGCTGGTTGATTCTTCAATATGCTGAGCATTTAACTGTTCTTCTACCAGCTCTTCTAAAGCCTGGAGTTTCTCTGTTGTTAAAGGCCATTGCTGGACCCATACAGGCTTGTCTGTTAACCATTTTAAAGGTAGAGCTGTTGGTGTCTTTGGAAGATCATCAGTTATTGTGCCCTGTTCTTGTATAATATGGATGGCTGGTGACCACTCATTAGAACAATATCTTCTAATATTTCTCTCAGTAACATGTGCTAGTTTATGATTTGTTTCTGAGATTGGAGGGATGTTAATCTGAGTATTCCATTGTTGCAACAAGTCTCGACCCCACAGGTTCATAGTTATGTTAGCCACATATGGTTTTAATTTTCCTCTCTGTCCTTCTGGACCTATACATTGGAGCCATCTTGCACTCTGTTTCACCTGAGATAATGTCCCAATTCCTAACAGTTGAACGTTTACCTCCTGAAGAGGCCAAGTTGGATGCCAAAATTCTGGTGCAATTATGGTAACGTCCGCACCTGTGTCTACCAGACCAGACAACAAAACACCATTTATTTTTATCGTTAATTTTGGTCTTTGTTCATTAATAGAAGTTTGCCAAAAAATTTTCTTTATGTTTTCTCCTGAATTTTCTATTCTCTCTGTTTCATCATTCTGACCAGCATGATTTATTCCAATAGGCATTTGGTTATTTAATCGCTCTCCAGAGCAGGCATTTCCTCTATGGCTGCCGGAAAGGTTTGAACTGGATTTGCACTGGGGGCCTGCCTGAGGCCCCTCTGGGAGTTTCCCGAAGACTGAGGCAAAGGATTACCCTGTCTGTCCTTTGTTGATCTACATTCGTTGGTCCAGTGTTTTCCCTTACCACACCTTCTGCATACTCCAGAAGGAAGGGGCATTCTGTTGCCATTGTTCCTTGAAGAAACATTGTTTCTGGAAATGACCTGTCTACAGTCCCTTTTCAAATGTCCTTGCTTTCCACATCCAAAACATCTAACACTCCTCAAACCTTTTGAAATTACTTCTCCTACCCATGTATCATCATGCTCATCAGCTTCAACATTAATTGTTTCTCTAATCCAATCTTCCATAGGTGCAGATCTTGCCCTTAATGGCCTGATTATTCTTTTGCATGCTGCATTCGCATTCTCAAAGGCCAAAGATTCAATTATTGCCTTACCAGCTTCTGAATCCGAGACCGTTCTCTTTACTGCTGAAGCCAGTCTTTGTAAAAAATCTGTAAAAGACTCTTTTGGGCCTTGCTTCACCTTTGTAAATGACTCAGATTTTTTTCCTGGTTCCTCAACTTTGTCCCATGCATTCAAGGCTGCCGTTCGACATAAAATTAGGGTTTGGACATCATATAAACATTGTGCTTGTGCTGAAGCATATTGGCCTTCGCCCATAAGCTGATCCTGGCAAACTTGTACTCCTTTATCCCTCCATTGTTTTTCTATGTTTTTAGCCTCCTCCTTAAACCAAGTCAGAAATTGAAGTCTCTGGCTGGGTTCCAGAACACCTTGTGCGAGGTCCCGCCAGTCCTGTGGTACTATCCTATTATATGTTGACCAAGTGTTTAACATTTGCTTTACATATGGGGAATGCATGCCATAAGATACTATTGCCTCCTTAAACCTTTTTAAATCCAACATTTCAATTGGAGCCCAAGTATTTTGTGTAGCCATTTGATCAGGCATCTGCTGTACTGTTACAGGATAAATTAAGGGTGACTGTGTGAAAACAGGCTTTCTTTCTGCAACCTTATGATCCCGACTTGAAACAACTTCACTGTTAATTTCTTCTGTCTGAATTTTTACAGGTTTAACAAGTTCTTCTAACGCTGTTATCCTGGCACTTAAATTGACTATCTTTTTAAATATTAAAATGTGGATTATTATAGTGATGAGGTGCATAATTCCACCAATACTAATATTATATAGTTGTTCCATTGCCAGACTGCCTAAAATTTCGAACAAAAACCAATTTTCTTCCAATGTACACATAAAACCCATTTGTTTTTTAATGTGGAAAAAAATTCTCTTTTAGATAGTTTCCTTTAAAATATCTGATATATTATGACTTACCAAATCTGCGTAGAACAGTAGAAATCTGAGGGGATTTTCAAAGCAGCCACCTAGTGTCCCAGGTGTAAATCCAGAGAGAGAGAGAGAGAGAGAGAGAGAGAGAGAGAGAGAGAGAGAGGAAAGAGAGAACGCACAAGAAAGCGTAGCCGGTTAAAGCTTAAATGCAGCCACGTGTTCCCTCTTGTGCCGAGTCAAGGCTTGAGTCTGGCTTCCTTAAGCTCCGACCATGTGCGTTGGCTTTACAGGCAGGGCCCTGTTCGGCAGGGCAGGTCTGAGTTGTTTGTAGCACCGGCTTTAGGCAAGCTGCTCACAGACCTAGGCCCGGGCTAGAAGTTGCTACCCGGACTAGGACGCCAGCAGCTCGGACTAAGAAGCCGATCGCCGCCGGCCGCTGTGTGCCACCGCTGCCGCCACCGCTGCCGCCGCGGGCCGCCTGCCGCCCTTGCGGGAAAGCGGACCTGCCGCCAAGCCAAGCAGTTTTTAATGGATTCTTGTCACGTTGGGCGCCAGATGTAGATGTAACCAACCGTCTTATTAAATAAGAAACACAGAAACAATGTAAAAGAGAAAGCCGAGAAGTCAGAGCTCAGAGCTAAAATCTCACCCTTCCTCCTGCTGTCCCAGCTTCGCGAAAAGAGACCTACTTCCTGTCGGTTCGTATTTTTAAAGTATGTTGTTCTGCCTTCTCATTGGTTGTAAACCCAAACACATGACTGCCTCGTCACTGTCTGAATGTACAGCCCCCTAGGTCTTAAAGGCATATGTCTCCAATGCTGGCTGTATCCCTGAACACACGGAGATCTTATGGGATTAAAGGCGTGTGCCGCCACCGCCACACTCTTGCTATGGCTCTAATAGCTCTGACCCTGAACACACAGATATCTATGGGATTAAAGGCGTGTGCCACCACCGCCACACTCTTGCTATGGCTCTAATAGCTCTGACTCCCAGACAACTTTATTTATTAACATACAATCAAAATAATAATTCAGTACAATTAGATTATCACCACAATTTGGGTTAGTTTTTCTATACTGTATGAGGAGGTCTGATTTCATTCTTTATACAATATCTGCCTTCCCTGATTACTATCTGTTAGCAGGCCATTTTTCCTCATTAAGTTGTCTTTGTACACTTCTAAAAACCCAGTTGACTCTAAGTACTGGGGCTTATTTTTTTTTACTGTAAGTTGTATTTTACTGCTCTGTATGTCTCCTCTTAGTCAGTACACACCAGTTTGATAACTGTAGGTCTGAAATATGTTTTAAAATGAGTAGTGTAAGTTCTCTACTTTTCTCTTTTTGTTCTCAAGATTGTTTTGGTTGCTGTGGAGTGCTGGTGGCCATGTCAGAGGAATAGCAGCCCACCAGGAAGCAAAGTACTGATGGGCAAATCTCAGCTGGGCAAACCCCCGGGGCTTTAGCTCCAGAATGTGTCTTGCTACTGCTCTGCCTTTACACATTTGCTGCCGCCATTTCCCTCCGGTATCTGGCACGGTGTGAATGTGTGTGTGGGGATCCCCACTGCCTTTGATGAAGTGTGATTATCTCATGGAAATTTCCTGTTCTACTGGGCAATTTTATCTGTGGATTATTATGAAGATGATTTTTTTTTTGTTAGCAATGATTTTATACAATAATAGTGTTAGTTTAAATAGAATTTTGATAATTGAGGCTTTTTAATAAGCATAGAAAGGGATTATGATAGAGGTTATTTTAGGGAAAATTAATGTAGGTAACAGCAAGATATGGTGTTGCCCCTGCCCCTGATAAAGCAGGGGCTGCAGAGGAAAGAAAATAAAAACAGACTGAGACTCACGAGTTCCTCTTGAAGAGCTGTACAGACTATGGCTTAGGTTAATGATTAAGGAAAACAGTTGTGCCCCAGAAGCTAAACTAGCTCAAGCTCTTATAATCTTAATGCTGAGAGATGTGTTCACAGGGTTTGCTGTGCATAATAGCTGAAACAAAGCTTTAAATATAACTTGAGATTAGGTTAAGATGCTTTTGTTAATGGCCTTGAGGTAGAAAGTCTTGGAAAACAATTTAAAGTTTAGAAAGGCATACTTTTAAAAGCTGAGTGAGGGACTCCTTGAGGCCAGGGAGGAGGAACAGATAGGATGGGTTGGTGACCGAGGGCGGTGATTAATTTCTTGTACCCACTCCTGCCCTCTGCTTCCTGATACGATTTAATAAAAAAAAAAAAAAAACTGTTGAAGAGTGGGTACGCACCCTGAGGACTGAAAGTAGAAATGACAGATTGTTCTTCATATAGAAAAGCTTAGATTTGTGACTCTTTTAAGATTTTTTTTTATAAAATTACCTTTTGAGATAAATAATAAAATGGTTAATCCTTTCTTTGTAACCACAAAATGCAGCCCGCCACCAAAAGAACTGGCTGAGAAAAACACCTTGCTTGCTTACACTCCTTTAATCTATGACAAGTTCCTTGGTGTGTGGGTTCTTGAGATGGTTTTGTTTAATCATATAAGGGAAATGAAAAACCTGTTGCTTTTCACCTGTATTCATTATAATAATCATCCACTTGAAAAACATAATGTAACCACACTGTAACTTTTATAGTGCCTGAAAGATTTTATTAGGATATATAAGCTGTAAAGAAAAAAATGAATGGTAGATGGAAGGGATACATCTGGGTAGAAGATAAGAAATAAAGAGATATGAGAGAGAGAGACCCTAAAGGTGTATGTGCGTTTTTCCCCTTTTGTTGCCCACCATGGAGAATTAAGTTTTAATTCCTCAGATAGAAAAGTCAAATGGAATAAGTAGTTCGCCCACTCCGTGGATTCCTTTGAATCCCTGAGCTGCTGAAGGCTGGTCCTCATGGCAGCGATAGTGGAATCCCTGAATTTCTTGATAAATTTTGGACTAAGCTCATCAGTGTCTTAGAAAACACCATTGACATTTTTATGTGGATTGTATTAGATCATGGGCTGATTTGGAGAGAATTGTTATCTTTTTTTTTTTTTATTCTTGTATTCATCACATCCTAACCATAGTTTCTCCTCCCTCCCTTCCCCTGGTCTCTTCCCACTACCTCTCCTTCCCCACAGATCCTCTCCCCTCTGCCTCCCCTCAGAAAAGAGTGGGCCTCCCAGGGACATCAAGCAAACACAGCATAATAAGTTACAATAATACTAGGTGCATACTATTGCATCAAAGCTGAACGAGGCAATCCAGTAGGAGAAAAAGAGTCAACATAAGTAGGCAAAAGTGTCAGCAACTGCCCGGGTCCCACTGTTAGGAATCCCACAAGAACATCAAGCTACTCAGCCATAACATATATGCAGAGGAGCTAGGTTGGACCTGTATGGGCTCCCTGGTCTCTGTGAGCCCCTATGAGTCCAGGTCAACTGATTCTATGAGATGGACCATGTTCTCATGATGTCCCTCATTCCTCTGGTTCCTGCCATCCTTCCTCCCCGTTCTCCACAGGACTTTCCAGGTTCCACTCCACCTAATGTTTGGTTGTGGGACTCTGCATCTGCTCCCATCAGTTGTTAGATGAAGTCTCTCTGGTCTCTTTGATGAGGATTTTGCTAGGTTCTGGTCCCAGAACACTCTGTAGGCAGGACAAACTGTAGGTTGAAGGTTTTGTGGCTAGATTGGTGTCTGTCCTAATCCCTCCACTTGCCTTATTACAAAGATGGCTGGTTCAGGCTCCATGTCCCCCATTACTAGGAGTCTTTGCTAGGGTTACTCTTGTAGTGGGTAGCCATTCCAGCTTTGATCTGGAAGTTCCAACCCCCATTGAGGCTTCAGCAACTGTCACACCTACAAGGCGGGGCCAAGGGAGGCATCTGGAGACCTGAGATCTGGATGGGCAAGCACTCTCTCTGTTCCTGGACCCTTGACGGTGGAGGTGGACCGAGCAGAGCTCCAGAGAACACCACTGGACTGCAATACACCTTCCCCAGACCCCGTGACCTACCTATCCCCTTTTTGTAAGTTACCCACTAAATAAATCTTCCTTTTAACTATGTGGAGTGGCCTTAATAATTTCACCAAAAACTCTTGTAGATTCCATGGAGTTTCCACGGCACTAGGTTTTATAGCAGCCTTTCTCTTTGGGCTGCCAACCAGCTCCCAAATCAAGACCCGGAGACTTATTATTAGTTATGAATGCTTGGCCTTATCTTATGTTTGTCTCACTAGTTCTTATAACTTAATTTAACTTGTTTCTCTTCAGCTATGTTTTCCTTCGGGGCTTTTTACCTTTCTTTCATTCTGTATGTCCTACTCCGTGTCTGTCTGTCTGTCCCTGGGCATCTCCCTCTCCTTCTCCCTTGTTCTTTCTCAAGCCTAGGTTCCTCCTACTACTTATTCTCTCTGCCTGCCAGTGCTGCCTGTCCCTCTACTGCCTATCTATTGGCCATTCAGCTTTTCATTAGACCAATCAGGTGCCTTAGGCAGGCAAGGTGAAACAGCAACACATTTTTTTTTTTTTTTGGTTTTTCGAGACAGGGTTTCTCTGTGTAGCTTTGCGCCTTTCCTGGAACTCGCTTTGGAGACCAGGCTGGCCTACGAACTCACAGAGATCCGCCTGCCTCTGCCTCCCGAGTGCTGGGATTAAAGACGTGTGCCACTACTGCCTGGCTACAACACATCTTTAAAACAAATGCAGCATAAACAAATGTAACACACCTTTACATAGTTAAAATGAGATTCTACAAGGTTTCCCCCATAACGCCCCAATTCTAGTTGTTACTCCTAGTATCCCCTGTCACATCCCTCCTGGAGAAATGTTGTCTTAACCATATTTTTAAAGTGTTGAACTAGAGTGTGGGCTGTCTTTGTCTTTCCTTTTCTTTAGAGCTTATTTCATGTCTTAGTGGTTTTTTTCCATTGTCAAGTCTTAGTTTTACTTGTTAAACTTACTCTAAGAATTATTTTTGAAGCTACTGTAAACGAATTCAACTTTTTTATTTTGGAGTTGTTTGTAGCTGGTTGTTTGGAGTTGAATAGCCAACTTCATGATTCTGTGTTTTGTCCTATTTCTTTTAACCTTGCTGAGCCTTTAATAAGTTCTGGCAGGGTTTTAAGGTGTGGGCTCTCTTGGATTTTTTTTTTGTATGCTGGGTGATGCCATCTGGGAGATAGATACTGCTTGACTCATTCCTTTGAATCCAAATACCTGTTATTTCTTCTTGCCGCACTTCTCCGACTATAACATCTAGCATAATGTGGAATGGTAGTTGCTAGACGGGAAATGCCTGTCCTACCCCTGGTCTTAGTTGGTTAGTTGGAAGCATAAACTCTTATACAATTAGTACGATGAAGTATTATGCTAGCAATGGGGTTTCATATATTCCCTTTATGAAGTGGGCGATAGTCTGTTCATAGTTAAATGAGTGGTTTTTTAACATGTAAATGTGTTCCTTTTTATTTTCAAATGCTTTTTCTGTATCTTTTGAGAGATTCTGTAACTTTTGCCCTTTATTGATATGTGTTACAATGGTTTATTTTCTATTAGCAAACCAACCTTACATTCCTGGGATAAATCCTGCTTAGCACTTGGTCATGGTGTAGTATATTGTTATTTTTTAACTGTTGCTGGTCTCATTTGCTAGGATTTGTTGACTATTTTACATCTTCATTAAGGAGTATTGGTCTGAATTTTCTTTTCCTGTGGTTATTTAGTATTTGGAGAATGCTTTTCCTGGCTGGTTTAGTGTCAGCCTGATACAAGCTGTCATCAGAGAGGAAGGGGCCTCAGGTGAGGAAATGCCTCAATGAGATCCAGCTGTAAGGCATTTTCTCAATCAGTGATCAATGGGGGGGTCTCAATCAGTGATCAATGGGGGGGTCCCAATTAGTGATCAGTGGGGGTGGGCCCATCTTATTGTGGGCGGTTCCATCCTTGGGCAGGTAGACCTGGCTTCTGTAAGAAAGCAGGCTGAGGTTGGTGCAGTGGGGAAGGACTTGAACCTGTTTAGCCTCAGTATGCCAGGCTCTGCTGACTCCCCATGGGAGACCTTGATTTGGGGCATGTGGGGTGGCTGGGAGGGAGGGCTGAAGGATGGGAGGAGGGAGGAGGTAGGATCTGTGGGTGATATGTGGAGTGAGTAGAAAAATTCTTAAGAAAAATGAAAAAAAAGAAAGAAAGAAAGAAAGAAAGAAAGCAGGCTGAGCAAGCCAGGGGAAGCACACCTCCATGGCCTCTGCATCAGCTCCTGCCTCCAGGTTCCTGCCCTGCTTGAGTTCCTGTCCTGACTTCCTTCAATGATGAACAGCAGTGTGAAACTAAAAGCCAAATAAACCCTTTCTTCCCAACTTGCTTTTTGGTCATGGTGTTTTGTTTTAGCAAGAGAAACTGTACTAGCAAAATGCTAAACTAAAAAATATCGGTTGGGGAATTTTACCTCTTCAGGAACAACTGGGACAGACTGATGTTATATAAATTTAGGATTCACTAATGAAGCCTTCTGGGCTGGGCTTTTCTTTATGGGGAATCTTTGGGTGCTTAAAGATTTGTTAAATCTTTGCAATCATATTTATATATATGTAGCAGTTTACAACATACAGCTGCCATTTGTGGTTATATAACAATATCATTTGATTAGTTCAGTCTCTCAACGAAGACTTCCTGTCCTTCAGGGTCTGATAGCATCTCCAGGTACTTCATCTATAACCTTCTCAAGTGACACAAGGTCTCTGGTGCTTATCAAGGTTTACTATTCTGTTTTCACAGGCTCCTTGTGACAATGCCATGGATGATATTCATATAGTTATATTGATTTCTAAAATAAATTAGTTCAGAGCATCTGCTTTGGACTTAACTATGCCCCTCAAAACCCAAGTTCTGGTGAGTGGTAATATTGTGAATTACTTATATTTTGATCACAAGAGATAGAGATATTAAGCTGATACTGACCTGGAAGGTCACTTTTATGATTCTAGAAGGTGCTGTGTAGGCTGTTGTGGCAGAAGTCATCATCAGTTTCACCCAGTGGTGAACCCTGTGAACTGCAATAATGACCAGCTTGGCAAGACATGCAATAGTAACATGCCTGTTATGGGGATAACCAGCAGCTTTCTGATAGCATCTCAGGCCTGATTCTTAGCAGGTACTCATGACTAGGACTCTATGCAGAGTTGGCTAAGAACCCTTAGCTGTTGAAATCAGAGGCCTAAGAGAAGAATCTATTACTATTACATTGCTAAAGGGACATAGTCTCACACTGCCTTCTAAGCATTTGTCCTTGTACCTTGACATTAGCACAGCCCTCAGCCCTCATCAGAGATGCTTGTTTTTGAAGTGGATGGTGATGAACACAGAGACTCTGGCCAAAATGCATAAGTAACAGTGGCGTGCTTAACCTTACGTGGGACATCTTTTTTTTAACACACTCCTTTCTTCCTGGCTCAGAGAACATCAAGGAGGCAGAAAGGACTGTGAGCGGCAGTCTGGGAGGACTGCTGTGAGAAAGCGTCTCTTAGAAACCACAGGATCGTGCACTCTGCACTCTTTAATTCACAGCAGGTGTAGTTGCCTGGACATGATCTGCATGAGATCGAGGCGGCAGTCAACATTCTAGCACAGACTGGGCATGGACTTACGAGACCTTATGAGACCCTCACTCCCCGAAGTGAGGCACTGTTAGCAGTTGCTAAGAGGGGAGAGTCAGTGGATGGCCCTACACACATGTGTATATGGGCAGAAGCATGGGACTCACTGGGCCATATTAAAAAAAATGAAAACAAAGTCAGGAAGGGTGTGGAGGGAGATTGGTGAGGAGGTGGAGAGGAATGTGAAAAGTAGATATGATCCGAATACATTGTACATATGTGTGACATTCTCTAGGAAAAAAACTCATAGGCTGAAATATGAAGCTCTTTGAGGGAGGTAACTAGGCTCAGATGAGTTATAAAGGTGGGGCCTTTGTGGACCAGTAACTCTATACGGAGAGGAGGAAAGAGAAAGAGACTATGATAGCCTAGAGCTGGAATATCCTTAAAGTCCATGTATTCAAGGTGTTGTCCTCAGCCTTCTGCTTTTTGGAAGTGGTGGTGTCTTTAAGAGACACGGTCTAGGGGAGGCCTTTAGGTTGTCAGGGCATGTACATGAAGGGTATTGTGGAACTTCCAGTCCTTATCTTCTCTTTTCCCCCCCCTCACAGGCGTAAGTTGACAGTTTTGTTTGTCGATGTGTTCTTCCCATGATGTGCTACTGCTGTGGAACCATCCTTTTCTACACTATGAATATGTATTACTCTCATTTGCTAACAAAAAGCTGAGTGGTCGATAGCTGGGCAGGAAGAGATTGAGCGCAAGATCCAGAGTAGAAGAATTCTGGGAAGAAGAAGAAGAAGGATGGAGTTAGAGTCACCGGCAAACACAGAGAGGCAGGATGAGAATGCCGTACTGAGAAAAGGTACCAAGCCAGGTGACTAAACGTAGATAAGAATTATGAGTTAATTTAAGTGTAAGAGTTAGCTAGTAAAAAGCCTGAGTGATTGGTTGAGCATTTATATGTAATATTAAGCCTCTGAGTCGATTATTTGGGAAGTGGCTGCCTGGTATTTGGGAACAGGTAGACAGGAGAGAAACATCTGATTACATGCTACTTTGCTACAGGCCCAGAGCATCTGATGGTTTTGAATGGCAAAGGCCCCTGTAGGCTCATATATTTAAATGCTTGGTCCCCAGATGGTGGAACTGTTTGGGAAGGATTAGGAGGCGTGGCCTTATTGTAGAAGGTGTCTCTGGGGGCTGTCTTTGAGGTGTCGAAAGGCGCAAACCATTACCAGTGTTCTCTCTGCCTCCTGCTTGTCAATCAAGATGCGAGCAAACTTACTGTTTCCGCATCTGCCGCCATGCTTGACCCCACCATCAAAGACGCTAATCCTCTGGCACCATAGGCCCAACCAACTTTTTTTTTTTTTTTAAAATAAGTTTCCTTGGTCACGGTGTCTTCTCACAGCAATAGAAAAGAAACCAACACACGGACTCAGCATGTAATGGCACCGCTGTGGGGCTGGGAGGCATAGGAAGCCTTTCTCTTGAGGGTGCCATCTCAGGTGTTTGTTGAAGGGACAGCAGGGGAAGGAATCTGTTTGCAAGTCAGGAAAAGACCTCCCCCAAACCCCCACCTTGGGAACCATCCTAACGAGGAACCTGCTTCTGCTTCTCCCACCATCTAAACCGCCAGACACAAAGGTGTGACACTTAAACCACCCACTACACAGCATTTTGTCACTGAGCCCAAGCTTTCTGAAACAGTGTCCCGACTTCCAGTGAGTGGGGATGACAAATAGGTGGGACAGTCTTTCTGGAGTAGAGAAGCAGAAGGCTTTGAAAGCCGAAACCACCTAAACAATGGCAGCCATTCTCTGCAAAGAGAAATGCCCGGCTCATTTGAAAGTAGGCCAGAAACACGGGGGAGTTTCACGCTTCAGAAATGTCACACCATTTTCTCTCCCGGCCTCTCCCTTCCCCACCCCCTTCCTGCCTCCGTCTGTCTCCTTGCCATATACTCTCAGCATGACTTCCTAGAGGTATAGATTAAATGGTTGGGGTTATTTGAAAAAGTGTCTGAAGTTCTGCTTCGAGCCAGAAGGAATTGTACTATAAAGCGGAATAATTTGAAAGGGAGGAGTTTGCCTTTTCTAAAAAATGAACAATGGAAATCCTCCATTCTTCTAATAACTGAAAAGGCTTATACTTCTGTTACAGACTCTGAGAACTTCTGATGAAGTTCACATTGTAGTTGTAGTTTATCCGGGAACAAGGCGAATGCAGACTTCTGAGAAGACTCTGGCTCATCGCACATGCTTCCTCTCCCGGAGCACATGAATCCCCCATGCATGAGTAACACAGATGTGTTATGGTCATAGCTCAACATGGAAGGACATAGCCCTTGTGCACTTCTGAGGGCCTATCAACAGGCAGTGAGTGGTTATGCTCAGTGTTTATGGCCCTGGGTTAGAGGTATGAGAATTTAGAAGCGAATATGCTCAGCAGCTGCGTGACCTTCGGCGAGTGACTTAACCTTATGAACCTGCGATTCCTCTCAGGGGAAGAGGGACAATGAGGCCTTCTTTTTGGAGCTCTCCAGAGCATCCTGTGAGAGTATTAAGTGCACAGCTAAACAGCACACAGTAGTCACTTACCCCAGTGAGGCTGATGTGGTTAGGAGGTGGTAATCCCACTCACAAGTTCCTGGATACAATAGGGGACTGCGGAGCACAGCCCAGGTCTGGGTGGAACAAAGGGTCTGTTTCTTGCAATGTGGCTTCCTCCTGTTTCTGGGGTTGTGTGCCTGCTCCTTGCTGCTGCGTTCTGTACTTCTCCATCCCCTCTCTGTTGACTGCCTCTTTCAACTCCAGTCCCACCTGGTCCAGGGCATGGCTACTTTTCAGCTTTAGAACCTAAAGGAACTTAGCTTAAAGACTCAAGTCATGCGGTCCACTTCTCTATAATCATATGTATCTAGAGAGAGAGAGAGGACCCTGATGGCTGTTTCCTGCTCAGCAGACACAAGAGAAGAAAGAGACTGAGGTGGAATCTTAGAGGTGGAAACAGGGCATCTGCATAGGACTCACTCAGGACTCATCAACTCTGCACTTACATCTCACCTACATATCACTCTTGCCCCTCATTGCAGTCCTTAGCTTTGGATTTACTTCTGCTTCTTGGAAGAGTTGGGCTCTTGTGCCTGATGCTGGTGACCCTCCTATGCCTGATACTGGTGACCCTTCTGTGCCAGATGCTGGTGACTCTCCTGTGCCAGATGCTGGTGACCCTCCCATGCCTGATGCTGGCGACCTGATGCACTTTGACAGATCCTTGCCCAGATCCTCTTACATTTTTCCTCCTTCTCTATAATTAAAAAGTACCTTTTAAGGCCATACCTTCCTGTTTTCTGGTTCTCCTGTCTCTTGTTAAAATTAACCACAGAGTATGGGAATCCACTTCTCTTTTTCTCTCATAGGTTTAGTTTTCTAGAAACATCTGTCTTTTATTTTGCATAAATATGATATTATTACTATTTTACTTCATTTTCTAGACTCCACTGGATGTTCTGAGACCTGGAAATATGCAGTGTTCCCTTTATTATGTGATGCGTTTGTAGGGTGCGGGTTGATCTTTGAAGCATACACAATATATAGAAAAGTTCTGAGAGTCTTCTTATGGTATCTTCATCCATGCTTCCAGCTGTTCCTGGATAAAAATTTGTTTCTAATATTGTTTGCTATTCTCTTGAGCTCTCTTGAAGTGTTGCCAGAGAACTGGATAAGGTGATGTAACAGCCTGTGCTGTTGGATGGCTGTGATTGTCTGTGATGAGAATGGCCTGTAAGAACCATATTGTGTTTATTCCCTCCGAGAATAGGGAAGCAAGGATGTGTGTGTCTGTTGGAGGAGGAAGGCTGTGGCATGTGTACGTGTCTATTTGACTTTTGAAAAGTAAGTACTCTGGTGTCTTTTGTCTTTAACTGAAAGATACGGAGGACATTTAAAGTTAGGAAGCCAGAGCTTCATCTTAGAAGCCATTCTCTCATCCAGAACCACCTCTGGCATACAGAGACTTCTAAAACAATGGAGTGGATCAGGGACTTGGCAGTTTTTGGCATTGAGAGAGACCAAAGTACAGTTCCACATCAAACAAAACTGGCCATAGTAAATACCAGGTGGGCCACAAGGCAAGAGAGAAGGCAAAGCCAGATATGACATGGGTCCCTGGCCAAATGGGTGTTACTACAGGGAATTTGGAGCCCATGAACTGACATGGTTAATGAGAGAGAACATACTTCCAGCACTCAGAAAGCAGCATATGAAAGATAAAGTATAGCCTCCTTCCTGTTTGGGCAGGACCTAAGAGGGGTATAACTTTGTGCAAGTGTTAGTGCCTCCAATATTGCACAAGTATTGTGTTTCTGGAAAGTGTGTGTGTGTGTGTGTGTGTGTGTGTGTGTGTGTGTGTGTGTGTGTGTGTGTGTGTGTGTGTGTTAGCGGCTCCTCTTCCTCTCTGTCTCCCCCCTCCCCATTCTCTTCCTATTCCTGGTTGCCAAGAGATTAACAGCCAAAGGGTTAACTGACTGTGCACCAAAACCTCCGAAGCAACGAGCTAAACTAAACCTTTTTCTGTCTTCTCTCAGGTACCTTGTTACAGGAAGCTGACTGTCACATTCGTACACACAGTTCTAAGAATCACAACTAAATTGATAGAATCTTAATCACTTGGTATTTGATGTAAAAGAGGCTAAAACAAATCTGTTCTACTTATAAACTCTCCATTCAGATTTTCATAGGTCTGAATTCAGCCCCATAGCACAAAGGTCCATCTGGTTTAACCAGCACCACCACAACAAATTTTGCTAAGTTTAAAGTCACCATGGACATTTAAACAGAGGGCTTTCCATTTCAGAACCAAACCTGTTTTCAAGCACTTTTATAAACAGTTTGACTTATTTGAACATTTATATACAATGTAAATACCCATATTTAGAGAGAAATAAAAAACTGTTATCAATAATAAAACTATAAAGAGCTTGTCTCCATAGTTTTAGGCATTCTAATTTTCTGAATTGAACGTATATGCTCATAAGTTTGGATTAAAATGGGGGCAGGCTGCTTTGTGGACACAGAGAACACACAGGAATGGGGGGCTCCTTCACCCTGTGCCAAATGAACATGGTTTTGCTTGAAATAATGCAGCATGGTGAATAAAAAGATGATTTTTTTTAAGACTGGTCATACACATTCTCTTCCTTCCTGAGTTCCAACTGGTGCATCCACACATGAAGACTAGTGATGTCTGTCCACCAGTCAGCTACCTTTCTTTAGTCCTGAGAACGCAATGATGCCAACAAGGTTTGCAGTTCCGGGAACCCATCCTTCCTACGGTTTGGAGCTCTTCCTTTAGCCTGGCAGCAAGGCTCTGTGCAAAATACATTATTCGGGTTTCCTCAAAAGCCCCAGACATGGCCTATCATAATCTATCCTTACTAATGAAGTTATCACAGAGACCTGGAGAAGACATCACAGAGACCTGAGCTAGGCAGTGAAGAACGGAAGGGTCTCTTTCCTCTTCAGCCTTTGATATCATAGAAAACACTGATGATTTAGAAAGGAACAAATTACGCTATGCTTGCAGCATGGTAGACGACCCAGAGATAATTCAGTACTTAGATGAGAGAGAAGAGAAAAACCTATGAGCCTGCTGCATTGGAAGAGGTGTACAGTGTCATAAAGTGCTTGGATGGCTTGAGTTTTGTGTGGAGTGGTTGAAGTCGCACGCTAGTTGATACAGAATTCCAGGGTAATCTTTTTCTTCTCCTTATTGTCCAGTTGTGAACTCTGTACTTGATTGAAAGACACGCTAGGAGCAAGTGATGAGCAAGAAGGGGTAACTTCATCAAAGAATGAAAGCAGGAACTTAAGAACCTGCTGATGTTTAAGAATTGAAAGGGGCTGATAATAGCAATTAATGATTGTAGAATCTCTGCTTCTTTGCTGTGAGTCTCAAGACCAGTTCTAAAACAGGAAGATTAAAATACATATCGATTTGCTGATGGGCCAAAGGTAAGGTTTAAAAGCAAGGAATTGACCAATATGTATTATGTTAATTAAACCCTTCTCTGGGATGTGAATAAACACGGCTGATAACAGTAGCTGTGAGTTCTTGAATTGATTCTGCATTGAGTAAACTTCAAAGATGCAGGGTCATGTCTGTCTACAGTCACCTTCAGGAAGGCTCTCTGGCTGCAGAGGGATGCAGAAGCCACAGTTCTCACTGCAACGACCCCCTTGCTAATGTTCTTGATGCTGCTAGAATAATGGCAACAGGCTTTGAAGTATAAAGCCCCCTTTTGGTTACATGCTAGTTGAAACCGCCATGCTCTTATGAAGTCCAAGAGCTCTGAAAATCTGAGAGATTTTCTATCAAGAGGGCACCAACCAGATCGCTTCAGACACATGCCATCTCGTTTTTATGATGACCACTGGAGGTGTGGACCATATTGCTGAACTTTGGACAGAGCACTAACAGTAAAGTGGCCCCCAAAGAAGAACATTCCTACTTGACATGACTGTGTGACTATTACCATTCTGTTGTTTATTTAATTTGTTTTTCACATGTGGCTGATTAATGTGGGGTCTATAAGGATCCTAAGGGATGGAAAATGTGATAATTAAGAGATACTTTGGGAATTTAATGTATTTCAAATTGGAGGGGAAAGATGTATTGCTTAATACATGACATTAGAATTACTGGCAGCTAGTTTGGAAAGGACAAAACTCCACTGTTTGTGTTGAAACAAATTCCCCAAAGTCAAGATTTAAATACTTAAAATGATGAGTGTGCTAGGAATATACAGAGGTTTGTTTTGTTGTAATATTGATACAGAAAAGGCCTTTTAAAGGTATTTTTAAAATTTTGTTATTAAGAATTTTTTCATTCATATTACACATCAATCAAAGATACCCCTCTTCCCTCCTCCCACTCCCCCAGCCTTTCCCTCCCAACCCACCCCTCACTCCCCCCACAAGAAGGCAAGGCCTCCCATGGGGAGGCACATCCAGTAGAGGCAAGTCCAAGCCCTTCCCCCTGCCTCATGGCTGCACAAGGTGTCCCATCATAGGTAGTAGGCTCCAAAAAGCCTGCAGATGCACCAGAGATGGATTCTGATCCTACCACCAGTCCCCCACCCCCACCCCAAGCAGATCAAGCTACACAACTGTCTCACCATGCAGAGGGCCTAGTCCAGTCCCATGTAGGCTCCACAGCCATTGATCCAACTTTCATGAGTTCCCAGAGTTTGGTTTGGTCATCCCTGCAGGTTTCCCCATCATGATCCTGATGCACTTGCTCATAGAATCCCTCTTCTCTCTCTTTGACTGGACTCCCGGAGCTCTGCCTGGTGATTGGCTGTGGATCTCTGCATCTGCTTCCATCACGCTCATGGCAGCCATATTTGCGAAGGTGCCCGAGCGTCAGAAGACAGCATCAGATTCCCAAGAACTAGAGTTACAGGTAGTTGTGAGTCACCTCAGGTGGGAGTTAAGAACTGAACTCCAGTCCTCTGGAAGACCAACACGTGCTGAGCCATCTCTCCAGGTCAGACAAGGCCTTTAAAAGACTCTAAACCTAAAATCTGTAACACTGGCAAATGTGAGTATTTCATACCAATAAATACTTAAACTTTTTAGAGGAAAAAAACCCACATCAAAACAGTGTCCAAAGGTAACCAGTGAAGAGAAATATTTGTACCACACATACCAGAAAATGAGTAATTTCTTGAACATCTAAAGACAGAGACTTATTATGCTGCCCAGGATGGGGTTCCTGGGTTCAAATGATCCTGTTTTAGTTTTCCAAATAGTTGGAACCCCAGATGCATGTGACCACACCTAGCTAAAGAACTACACAGGACAAGATGAACATTCTAGTAAAAAATGTACAAAGATTTGGAGGGTCACTGATGCCTTGCTTTAGTAGACAGACCCTGGATACACATGTTCCTCAATGATAAAGCTGTTGACAAAACTATGATAGCAGCTGCTAAAAAGAATGAGGTGTATTGATACACAAAGATGTTCCTATGTTCAAAGTAATAGCTTTAAGTTAAAAACACTCCGAAGGCTATGAAACAGCGTTTCCTGACCATCTGTTTGTAAAAGCACATGTCAAACCTGGAAGGTTGTAGGGGCACTATGAATGGTTAACTCTGGGGGTTGAAATTGGAGTTCTAAATATATATACTATTTTTAGTTCGCATGGCTTGAATTCTATGTGTATCATCCAGAACATTAATTAGTGTTAAGGCAGATTCTAATAACCATTCAAGCAAGTCAATGAAAAACGAGACGCAAGACAGACATATTATATGTTTAGAAAGAATGCTCAGGCGAGCCTTGTTTTCCATTGGCAGAGGGTGAGAATCTTGCCACTTGCGTCTTGACTTACATGTATTTTATTATCTATGCCATCCAGGAAGCAGATGCTGAGACTGGGTCAGAAGAGCACAAAGATGACTGAGTAGAACCTGTGAAAGGCAAGGAAGAAAATGCCTTCAGGCTGTGGTGCTGATCTCCACCTAATCAGCCAGAAGGGCTGCTTGAAGAGGCTCAGCAGGAAGGCTATGAGACACTGCCAGTCCAATGTGGAGCTCACAGCAATGATGATCCATTGGAAGAGACCGCTTTGAAGTAGAAATGGCCAGACCCTGGCACCCTGCCATGCTCTACAGTTGGCTAGGACAGCCCTGAACAACATGGTCTCGGGTCCTCCTCTATGTGTGCAACCAAAGATGCTGTGGCAGTGGTGGTCAGTTAACTGCATCCTTTGCAGAGTTCACTGCATCCTTTGCTAGAGGAAAAGCAAAATTTTCTTGGAAGGAGGTGGGCAGCCACCTGCTTGGCTGCTGGAGCCATACAGGCTCAAGAGGTGGTTCTTCCAGGGCTCCAACAAACCTTTCCGAGGATAAATTTAGACGAGGAAGGACAGGGGTACAAACTACAGCCCTTACTCCTGCGTTTGATCTCAGAACTTACAAATGGTACTCATTTTCTCCTAGCCACTCCCCCTTTTTAAAATTCTCCTCATCCTAGCCCTCTAGATGGCTCAGTGGGTAAAGAGGTCTGTCACCAAGCCTGACTAACTGAGTCCGATCCCCAAGATCTACATGGGAAGATGAGAACTGACTTTTTCAAGTTGTCCTCTGACCTCCACATGTTGGCTCGGCACGTGCACCCCACCCATATACATGCACACACACACACACACACAAATGTAATAGTGGGAAAAATTCCCTTTGCTCTCTGTTATTCCCTCTGCTGGTCTCAACCACTTGGAAGCATTACCCAAATCCCTGTTCCTGAGACAGTGCAATCTCTGATAAATAAAACCTTTCATACCCTTATATTCACTATCAGAACTGGGGGAAGACATCCCAGGTTGTGCCCAGGTGGATCATCCCTTGCATTCTTGCCACACCACGTGACAGAGTCCCTTCCACCCTTTGCTGACTGCATCAGCTCCCTCTGACAAACTGGGAACTCCTCCTTCTTGCTTGTGTCCAGACACATGGGCTCTGAGTGCTCGGGTCACAGCTGTTGTTTAGAGTCCAGAAAGATCCTTAATCTATTCCTTGGCCAAAGTGTTTTTCTTTGGGGTCCATTACCTCCAACATGGCAGAATGGCAGAATGCATTTTTTTTTTTTTTTTTTTGGTTTTTTGAGACAATGTTTCTCTGTGTAGCTTTGCGCTTTTCCTGGGACTCACTTGGTAGCCCAGGCTGGCCTTAAACTCACAGAGATCCACCTGGCTCTGCCTCCCGAGTGCTGGGATTAAAGGCATGCGCCACCACCGCCCAGCCAGAATGCATTTTGTATTTTGGGAACAGGACACAATACAACGCGAGAGTGTTGTCAGAGTGACGGTAATGGAGTCTCCTCTGCTTCCCCCTTTGATCCTAGGGCTGTGTAGTCTCCCTGTAACACACAGCCATATAGAGCTCTCTGATTTTGCATCCCAGAGCACAGCACCTCATCTTGGCAGATCCCAGTTTTCCTCCATGGAGAGACACTGTGTTGTGTGGCCTTCCACATCTGGATGTCATTAGCCTTCTGAGAGTAATGTTTATTGAGGCACTGGGCAGGAAAGGCAAAGGCATACCCTCATCAAATGTCTGCTGTCTATTCCTCTGAGACCAACCACTGGTCTCCCTAGCACAGCAGGAAGCCGATGTAGTCAGTTCCTCAGCAAATAGCCAAATGTGCCTTATCCTTAATTTGGTGACAGGCTAGACCTTCAGAATCAATAATGACTAGGCAGGTAGCAGTTCATGCAATTGAGTCCAAACAATCTGTATCTACTGCCATGGTTACTCTGTGTGCTAGTATACCAGCTCTGCAGTAGTTGATAAAGAGGAATAACAGCATTTGCCCAGTTATTTCCTTTATTTGGCCATTTAGCACCCTCTCTGAGGCTGGTAGCTTCTAGTGGGCTTTGTCAGGTGGTACAAAATCCCTCACATGTCCTACATCCTACATATTGGTTCATGGCTCTAACCCATGTTTTTGTATCATTGTCCAGTCTTTCAAGCCTGTGATAATCCAGCCAAAATATGACCACTGCCCAAGTCCAGGTATATATTTTTTTCTTTTTAAAGATTTATTTATTTTTATTTTGTGTGCATTGGTGTTTTGTCTGCATGTATGTCTGTGTGAGGGGCCAGATCCTATGGAGCTGGGATCATAGACAGTTGTGAACTGCCATGTGCTGGGAATTGAGCCTGAGTCTTCCGGAAGAGGAGCCAGTGTTCTCCACTGCGGAGCCATCTCTCCAGCCCTCCATCTATATTATTACTTAGGGCTACTCTTCCTTCTGCATAAAGTGGCTGTAACCCCTGGGTCTCTGCTTCCACTGGAGAGCTTTCCACCTCGTCATTGTCCCTCTGGTCCACACCTGAATGTGACCACCATGCACTTTTGGTATGCACCCACTACTGATCTGACTTGTACGTGGCAAGCTCTAGGTTGTTCCTTCTGCATAAGACTCCAGGGGTGAACTAAGAACGCAGGTGCGGCTGTCCCCACTGTCACAAGAACCTGGATATCAGCTCAATATCCTTGCTCTTGTCCTTTGGCTTTTGGATCAGTCCTGAGTATTCACCTTACTGCTGGGTCTTCCTGTCTGTATGACAAGGTGAGGCTAATAGAATGATCATAGTGTTCTCACAATCTATTTAGTCCAGTGGGCAGTGCCTGATCACCAATTACCCGTTGAACAGCAGTGGTTAGGCCCTGATACCTGCATCATTCCCAGTTAGTGCGGGGAGCTAGGAGCTGCTGGGGCAGAGCACAGCAGAGTGTGAACCGTGAACAAAGGTGCTCCAGTTAAGGCTGTCAACTAATGGTCCTTTTTACAGCTGATAGCAAACTCCTCTGGGGAGGTCCAGGCAGCTTTTGTGCATGGATATCACATTTACCCGTTTACTTATTGGATGTTTACTGAGGGTCTGCTGTTCAGGAGACAGAGGAGTACAGCTCTAAGCAGATAAAAAGGACACAGCCCTCTGGAAAACTGCCTTTTGATAAACACAAGCCGGAAGAGAAGCAACTACCGGTAGCAGTAGAAAGGACTGGAGAGAGCTGAAGGTTTCTCAAGGCCAGTCCTGCTGTAACTAGGGGGGAAGGTTGAGGAGAACCTAACAGCACAGAAGCTGGGTTCTTGTTCAGTAAGAACAGGCAGAAGAGGGTGCTTGCTCAGTAAGAGGCCCTGGGGGAGCTGGGCGGTGGTGGTGCACGCCTTTAATCCCAGCACTCGGGAGGCAGAGGCAGGAGGATCTCTGTGAGTTCGAGGCCAGCCTGGTCTACAAAGCAAGTTCCAGGACAGCCAGGACTCTGTTAAACAAAGAAACCCTGTTTTGAAAAACAAACAAACAAAAGAAGGCCCTGGGGGTTGCATGTTCAAGGAACTGTTAGCTTAGAAGGGTGGTATGGTGTGTGTGTGTGTGTGTGTGTGTGTGTGTGTGTGTGTGTGTGTGTGTGTGTATACATATACCCGTGTAGAGAATCCTAAGAACTCACTTAGGACTTGCATTCCTGCCAGGGCACATTGGTTAGATTTGACTTTAAGGGAGTTAGGATGCATAGGGTTTTCAGCAGGACCAGCAGATCAAGTGAGAGATGGCTATGGCTGTATCCAGGTGTGGTACCCGGGCATCTTCCAATGCGGAGAAATGATTACCTTCACGGTGATGAGCAGGACAGCACCCCATGCTTCTCCTCTTAACTCCAGGTTACTCATCCTATGCTGCCCTCTGGGGTCCCGCCTCCCCCATGTTATAGACACTGCAAATGAAGAACTGCCGAGTGGCTTCCCACTGCAGAGGGGAAATCCCTGCCCTGGGAACCGCCCCAAGGTAGCTGAGAAGGATTCTGAGCTACTTGATGATATGGGGGAGGGGAAGTGGGAGAGAACGGAGGAAGATGGGTGAGACTCCCACTTCCCTAGTTAGACGAGTCCTACCATGAGGAGGAACAAGAGAGAGTTAGAAGAAAGAGGTTAAAAGGAAGGCCTATGAGACTCTTTCCCTGCCAGTCAGTGTGGCCCTTCCCCGGCAGTGGGGCCAGACTCCCTTTCTCCCTTAAGAACTTGATGAGGAAGTGATCCAGGGTCCCCTGGGTGCTGGACACAGCTCTCCCTCTTTCCCCGCTTTTCTTTACAAGAAAGGAACAGCACAGACAATGGGCCTATACTATAGCACTGTGGACTTCACATTTTCCAGAGCCAAGTCCGCAGAACGTTGAGCTGGTTTTCCCACAACAGACCTCTATTCTGACTCTGTTTCAGCATGAGCTGTGAACTCAGTGTCCACCTTCATGGTTCTCTTCCTTCCTTATGCTCGTATATACCCCAACAGGGTCTCACATGGTGCCCTCAGTTCAGAGTCGGGCATCTACAGCTCAGCCCATCATGAGACCTCCCTCACCAGGGCTTCAGTCCCCGGGTGTAGGTGTAAAAGTAATCATAATAAAGATGTTCAACTGTTGTACCCAGAGCCAGAGAGCCTCATGGAAAGCTTGTTGGACCATGACCCATCAGGGCATCATGTGGCTATTTTAACGTCTCTTGTTCCCACAGCACTTCCAGCTCCATACACCACCCCAGCTCTTTCTGATGTTGCACCCTGGATTGAAACTAGTGCTTATCAGCTGTTGGATCCCACACTTACAAATGGGCAGTTAGTCATGTCACCTGGCTCCTGAGTTTCTATCTGGGAGAAAGGCCTTAGGCTTTTTCTCAGGAGGACATTGACAACTAAGATATCTTTTTCTCTTCTAGCTCTTATCCATCCATCCATCCATCCATCCATCCATCCATCCATCCATCCATCCTTCCAATGAGGATTTTTGAAATAAATCTAATATTTATGGCAGAAGCATAAATCCCTCAAGGAAGTATGTCTTAGCTGCCCACATTTGCTTCAGGGCAGGATAAGTCCTCCTGGTACGAGAGTCCCACATTGTAGGCCCTGTGAGTGCACATATGTTCATTTCCATACGCCCCTGGCTAAAATCTATGAAACTCTGAAGTGTGTAAACCTGCAAACCCAAAGCCTTTTTCTCCAGAGACCTTTTTGCTCACTGTGTTTGGCTACAACTTGAGGCAATCTGTGTCTTCTAGATTGCAGTTTCTATGGCAAAGATGGGCAGGTGGAAAGCTGCATTACCACTGAAGGTTTGAGGTAGAAAAATGGTCTTCAAAGTTACCTTAAAGCTTTCCAGTTTTAGTCAAGGTGAGGCCACCAGCAATCTAAGAGCAGAGAACTGTAGAGATTTGAGGGGAGAGCTAAGGATGTGAACGGCATTAGAGAGTCGGGGAGGAACATGGAGAGGATCCTGTCAGCTTGGCTGGGAGCATCTTTTCCAGCACATGCTCAGAGGAAGACGTCGGCATTGCTGTGCCCATTTTGGAATGGGGTTTGTCCCAGACACAAGGCGTGCCAAGGAGAGATGGGAAGGAGAGAGTGGTAGGCATGGAGAGGTGGATACAAGGAGATGTCATAGCACTTAGTCTCGACAAAGACTGATGTCCTCTCCTCCTCATACTTATCATCTCGCTGCCACCTGTCTCGTCTTAGGAGGCCTCAAACCCTCTGGTCTTCAGGTCATCCTTTCCTGACTCCACTCAGGTCACCCCCACCCTGAGCTTTAGTCTATGTCCCACCTTTTCTAACTGGACAGACTTCCTAAGTGCCTATCTGTGGTCTCAATTTCCCCACCCCTTCCCACTCAATTACTTCAAACTGGATTCTGTCTTGTTCAAAACCCGGACAAACTCATAAAAATCACCTGAGATGTCTCTGTTACTTGGTCCAGAGGATACTAGAGCCCTTGTTAATGTGACCTTGCTATTTGCCAGTTTAGATTACTCATTCTTTTTGGACCCCTTTTCGTCCTTGGCTCATGTGGCACAAACACCATCACAGTGTCCCTTCTCCAGTGGCTGCTCTTAGGGTTCTTCACTCTCAGCTTATCCTTTTCTGCCTTACATCTCCAGTTGAGATTTAGTGTGGTTGCATTTAACGGAAAACAAAATTTGCGGTAGCTCAAATAAGACAAAGCAGTATTTCCATCAGACACCAAGGTGATCCAAAGGTAGTGTGTCTAGGAATCCAGTTTCTATCCCTCTACCAGTTTCCCAGCATCCTCAGCGTCACCTCACAGATGGCAGCCATCTTATGTGTGCCAGGGACTATCAAAACAAAGGAAGGAGGGGAGAATGTCGGAACTACTAACTGAGTCATTAAAGAGGTCATAATCCCAGCAATTCAGAGAGAAATAGGACAATTGCAAGTTCAAGGTCAATTTGGGCTACTTCTCAAAGATGCAGGAAGGGAGCTTCTAGAAGACCCACAGACACAATATAACCTCTTGTTTTGCATTCCTTTGGCCTCATAGCTGTAAAAGATGCTGAGAAATAGTGTCTTAAATGAGTTAGAACCTCAGTATTAAGGAAGAGGTATTATGGGACACTAGTTGACAATGTGTTAAATTAGTTTATGCCGTGGAACATTTGTTTGATGATGCAAAGATGTGTTGCATTCTTTTATGCTGCATTTGTTTAACTATGTGAAGCTGTGTTACTTTGCCTGTCTGAAACACCTGATTGGTCTAATAAAGAACTGAACAGCCAATAGCTAGGCAGGAGAAAGAATAGGCGGGGCTGGTGGGCAGAGAGATAGAGAAGAACAAGAAGAGGGAGGGGCAAAGAAGGAGGAGAGAGGACCCCAGGGTCCAGCCACACAGCCACACAGCCACACAGCCACACAGCCACACAGCCACACAGCCAGCAATAGAGGAAGAAGTAAAGAAAGACATGGAACAGAGAAAGGTAAAAGCCCAGAGGCAAAAAGGAGATGGGATAATTTAAGTTAAGAAAAGCTGGCTAGAAACAAGCCAAGCTAAGGCCAGGCATTCATGAGTAAGAATCAATTTCTGTGTATTTATTTGTGTGGCAGATCCCTAAAGAGCAAAGAGTAAACACACACACACACACACACACACACACACACACACACACACACACACCAACAACCATAAAGAGGCCAGATACTGGGAAGTTAATTGGTCTGGTCTGTCTCATAGCCAGACAAATAATATGCTCCTGGGACCCTGCCCTGAAAACCCTTTTTTCTCCTTCTAAAATTTTCAGCATGCCTCACAGCCGTGACCTTAACACCGTGATATACAACAAACCCTCCTTTCTCCTTTACCCACTGCTTCTTCAGCCAGATGTGTGTGTGTGTGTGTGTGTGTGTGTGTGTGTGTGTGTGTGTGTGTGTGTGAGCGTGCGTGTCTTTGGCTTTGGCATCCTGAATGAGTACCTCACAGTGATGTACTCTTTGGTTTCGATGTGCTTGTCATCTCAGATGTAATTAGGGTTCAGGAGGTAATTCTTATATCAGAGTACTGTCAATACTGAAGAAGCTGAAAGAAGAGGCAAAGAGGAGAGGCCTTTGTTTAAGTTGTAGCTGCCATGTTGGGGTCTCTGTGAGCACTGAAGGTGAGGGAGAGCTGAAAAGCCTGCTTCTCCTGCAGGGTCTTGGGAGACACCTCAGGCCCTGGCTGCCAGCTTGCTCATCCTCCAGTGACACCTCTGCCCACATTCCCACAACACCCTGGTGGGTTGAAGTACCTTGCAAGCAACCTGGGTATTAAAAGTACTCAGTCTGTGAAACTTTGGTTGAATACTATAGAATTATAAAAATAAAGTTTGGGTAATGAGAACCACTCACACAAAAACAGCAAGAAGAGGGTAAAGTTTATCTTGCAGAGGAGTTTGGCTGGACACTGTGGGGAAGCAAGCAGTCGTATCTCCACAAATCACAGCACGCTGAGTGGAGAGCATTCACATTTCCCCTCTATTTAATTCAGCAACAACTTGTGTGAGCTCCTCTGTGTTGGGTACTCTGCTAAGCACTTGGGATGTAAAGATGTAAATTACTCAGACTGCAAAATAGGGGTTTTTTTTCTTCTGAATTTTAACAATGAAGAAATGAGGAGGATCAATTCTTGTTTGGGAATAAAAGCAACATCATTTATTTTTAACAGAGTTGCCAGCATTCAATTTGTCCGTGATGTATTTTGTTCAGAGCCCAGAGATTACTGCCATTAACTGTCTACTTTCATGATTTATGTTTTCCTCAAATTTATTTTTATTGCAGCTCAAATAAAATATGTGCTGTTAAAAATTAGTTCCCTATCCTTTCTAAATAATATTGAACTAAGTAACTCCGAAGTAGGTCTGGGCTTTAAAAACTGAATTGTGTCACTTACACTCACATCACTCTTGTTCACAATGTTTGGTACTCTCAATATTCTGCTACTTTGGCTGCTGATATATGCGTTTGTCTCTCTGTTTGGGTTGAACAATATTAGAAGTACTAAGCGATTCTCATTTGCTCCCCAGAAAGAACTGTAGAGAAAATGAACACAAAGCATAAAGATAACAAATCCATGTTGCAAACACATTTCCCTAAAGCTCAAATTGGAAATAACAACATTGTTTTTTAGAAAAATTACTTTAGTAAGGTATTTACCAACTGCAGAATCAACCGAAGAGCGAACATGAAGCGATCATGGTGCACTAGGCTGACTAACAGGGTCCCCAGAACCCACACCCGATGATATTTGATGTCAGAGTAAGGACAGGAGGGGGATCTACTGCTTCAAAAGGACCACAGTTTCCTTTTGGCCTGCTGGACTGTCCACTTTAGGACAGACAGATCTGCTCTTTGGGCTTAAGGACACTCTCATGAGCTTTTTAGTTCTGCCTTAAAACTGGTTGTTTTCTGGGAAAAAAGTAGTGAAGAGAAAAAAAGATCTCAACTGTTCTCAGCAACATGAAGAGAACCAGGCAATGGGCAGTTTATATTTTTGTAAGACTGCTGATGGTGACTTGGGGGAAGAAAAGGTTTTCTTGTCCATTCGGTGGAAGGCACGTTGCGGGCCTGAACCAGTCAAGGTTACACTTTTGTGGGGGATGCCCTCCAACACCAGAATTAGGGCCATAGACAGGGCTTAAGGTTGAAGTTATCTAGTTGATATCCTATGGGCAGATGTGGTGGAAAGAGCTCAGATGAGCAAAACCACGTACAACTGAATGTTATCCCCCATGGTTTCTCCTCTGCTTACTTTGCCCCTTCAAAGAAAAAGGTGTTAAGGGTCACTGTATGGTCTTGGCTGTGTTTTCGGGAATAAAAATGAAGCTTTTGAGAATGCTTGAGGCCTAGCAGTCCAGAGGACGAGGCAGGAGTCAGTGGCAAATCCATGGGCCAGAGAGAAGGTGCTGCATTTTAGAACAAAGAGACAACTGACCATCTTCCCGGGCTCTGAGAAAACTGGGGTAAGCCTCACGGAAGGGAAGCAGTTTTCCCTCAGTGAAAGATGAGTGCTCTGGCTGGAGTAGATGAGATCTAAAGAAAGGATGAACCCCACAGTTAGGACTGAGGGGATTTCTGCGCTATAAGCTTGACATAAAAATCTATTAAGGGTGGCAACACCAGTCAGTGGAAAAATAAGTAACAGTCTTTGGGGGCTGTGGCTCAGTGGCAGAACTCTTATATGCTTTGCATGAGGTCCTAGGTTTAATTCCAACCATGTGAATGTGTACACACATTGAATAGTCTTTCATTTAGTTTGTCCTTCCTCCCTCCCTCCCTCCCTCCCTCCCTCCCTCCCTCCCTCCCTCCCTCCCTCCCTCCCTCCCTCCCTCCCTCCCTCCCTCCCTTCTTTCTTTCTTTCTTTCTTTCTTTCTTTCTTTCTTTCTTTCTTTCTTTCTTTCTTTCTTTCTTTCTTTCTTTTCTTCCTCCTTCCCTCCCTCCCTCTTTCTCTTTCTCTTTCTCTCTCTCTCTTCTCTCTCTCTCTCTCTCTCTCTCTCTCTCTCTCTCTCTCTCTCTCTGTGTGTGTGTGTGTGTGTGTGCGCGCGCGCGCGCGCGCAGCGCGCGCGCGCGCACGTGTTTGCTGTGGTATGCACGTAGAAGTCAAGGAGAATTTATGCAACTCAATTCCACCATGCAACTTCAAGTGTCAAACTCAGGTCGTCAGGCTTGGCAGCAAGCACATTTACTTTTTGAGCCATCTTGCCAGCCCCAGAGTAATCTTTTAAAATGAATAATACTGGGGCAGTTTGGATAATCACATGCAAAAGTGTGAAATTTAACCTCTATCTCATATTGTACCTTATAAAAAAAATTAGTTCAAAGCAGATGGAAGACCAAAGACAACAACTCAAAGTATAAAATCTATAGAAAAACCAGAGGGATAACTCTTTGTGGCCTGCTCATTAGCAGTAGAATATTAAATATGACAACAAAAGCATGATCAAAAATAGATAAGTTGGAGATCATCAAAAATATAAACTTTAAGAATATTATCAAGAATGGAAGAAAATATTTAAAAATCATACTATCTGATAAGGCTCTTAGTTCCAGAATGTATAAAGTGTTAAAACTCAATAATGGAAGACAGTTCTATTAAAACACACACAGAAGATGTACATAGCATTTACTTAAAGAAGATATACAAATAATAAATAAAAGGTGGTCTGTGTTATTAGTTACCAAGGAAATGCAAATCAAAACCAACAAATGTGGGTATGAATACAGCAGGAAAAAGACCCCTTTCACATAGTTGATGGAAATACAAATTGCTCCCACCATTATGGAACTTAGTATGCAGGTTCCTGCAAAACTAAAAATAGACTTTCACGTGCTCTAGCTACACAACTTCTTGGTTTATATCAAGAAGATTAAAATCAGCTTATTATAGATATTACTTGCTTTCCATGTTCATGGTGCACGATGCACATTAGCTGAGTTATGGTGCCCATCAACAGATGAATGGATAAAAGAAATGTCACACACACATGTACACACACACATACACACACACACAATTATACACAAGTGGACACACACACACTCATACATGTAAAATGGTGTTTTATTCAGATATAAAGAAGGATGAATGATGGTGTTAACTTGTAATCCCAGCTATTTGGAAGGCTGAGGGAGAGGATTACAAATTTCAGGACTGGAGTGAGTCAAGGTCTTCTTAGGCAACTTAATGAGATCCTGTTTTAAAATAAAAAGAAAAGAAGAGAAAGAAGAAAAATTGTTTTTGCAAGTGAATGCACAGAATTAGAGATCATAATATTAAGGGAAACAAGCCAAATTCACAAAGACAAGTATTATGTGTTTTATTTCATATGCAGAACCTAGATTTTTTTTTTTAAAGCATGAAAGTAAAGAAGTGGGTGTTAGGAATCTGGTAGAAGGCTGACAAGATGAGTCTCTCTCTCTCTCTCTCTCTCTCTCTCTCTCTCTCTCTCACACACACACACACACACACACACACACTAAATGCTTATAAAAGGAATGTGCAAGGGGAGAAGAAAGATGATGAGAGAAGGTAATAAAGGGGTTGAATTATGATCAAAGTACCTAATATGCATGTATGGATATTACTTACTTTGTATAATTAATATGCTCTGGTAAAAATAAAACACTGTACACCACCTCACACTTACAAATGTTGGTGCTTAGAAGGTCAGATAATATCTGTGTTCTGTAGTGATTTCCTTTCTTTGGAAATATTCCCTCATGAAGGGAGGAGGGAGATGCATCAAGACACAAGCAGTAAATAAAACTCACAAGTCTCACGAGGCTCCTGAAACTTATAAAATTCATAAGGCCCCCTCACCAGGGTTAATCAAAAATAATTGCTTGGGGGTAGAGCAGACTCTCAAGTCAGCTAACGTGCCTGCACATTGTGAGTCATCACCCATGCTGGAGGGGGCCTTTTGGTGATGCAGCTGACTTTGAGTTACCTGTACCATTTTAAGTAACCCTTTACCTGTTCCTCATTAAGTAACCCCAATAAATTCATTGGTTGGTTAAACTAAACTTTGGTGGGCTCATTATCTTAGCCTGTCATCGAGGCCCTATCTAGGGTGAATAGAACCAAAAATGAGTTGGGGAGAAGTGGTTAGATAGTCCCCTTCAAAGGTGCTGAGGTATGCAGCTGAGGCTGACCTGTGTGAGGACCCTCAGCATCTACAGGGTCAATTCCAATATGACTACCTTTCCCCAAGTTCTTTGGGATGATGTGCTTCCTTTCTACAGTGGAAGTGGTTGCAGTCTCTGTGATGGGTAGTAAGACTTGCAACTAGGCCAATCCATCCAGAAGTGTAGGGTCTTTGTGGGGGCTGTTATAGGGCCATCATCTTCCTCTATTTGGTATGGGGTGGTACGCTTCCTTGGTATACAAAGTCTATCATGTGAATATGGGGTGCGTCCAAATCACTGATGGGCTTGAGTGTGTATTACAAGATTGGAAAGTAGAGGACATGTGGTAGGGTGGTAACAGAGCTACAGCATAAGGCAGGCAACTGAGCTTCAACTATGTACCTAGAGATAATTTGTTCCCCAAAGGGGAAGAATTACAATGCAAAAAAAAAAGACGTGCAGATACTATCCACTACATTATTCCTGATTTAGAAAGGCAAATAAGAAGGAGGACTAGGCTTGCCATTTCTTATGGCTGGCAGGCCGCAATGAACACAATTTAGTTCAGACTCCTGAAAACCATGGGAAGCATCAGACAGTGAGGAGGAAGACGGCAAGACAAGGATGATGTCAGGTCCCTGTAAGTCCAACCTTGATTACAGAGGGAGGGAAAATCCGGGATTTATCATGCAGAGTGGGGATTTAATAACCGACATGTGCAAGAGATTGTATCAAGGACTATCCACTTCTTAGATGGCTATGTTGGGAAGGATCTTCCAAGCGGAAGTGAAGCAAGTCACGGCCTGACTTCTGGGGCTGTGGTGGTTATTATACCCCCAAAATGTGGTGTCACTGTATTTTGTATTTTGTCCCAGTATACTTTCTTACAGAGGAGACAGAACTACATTTGTGGGGTATAACTGCCCACCCAAGTAAAGCTTAATCTTTTCGTCTGCATCGTTTTATTATTTATGTCTTTTGTGAACTGATGCTCAAACTCAAAGCCTTCCAGAAACCCCTTAGATGAAAGGAGATTTGGCAGTAGAACAGCAGATGCACATGAAGTCCAAGAGCCCAGACTTGAACATGACGGGGGTGTCCTCTGGTGCTCATACTTTGCCCTCTCCTAATTCAAACTGTCCTTTGCTGAAGTGACTACTGTGGCTGCAGCTGAGTAAGTGAGGGCAGCTTGGGACCCATTGCACAGGCTGGATGATTTTCAGTGAACACCAAATTCTGCCAAGAGCTGTAGCTTTTTATCTCTCACTGGTGTGAGGCAGTGACCAGGTGAAGCAGCCCCAGGAATCAATGTAACACCAATGAATACTGTCATTGGGAACAGAGAGGTGCCGAGACACCTTGGAGAGGATGAACACACAGCCAACCTGGTCTGTTCAATGGCTAGTTGACTTGTCTGACTATTTCACCTTCAGATACGGCAAGGGTCACATGGCTCCTTCTACCTAGAGATTAGCAGCTTTGGTTCCAGTGTTAAATGATGAGGTAATGAAGACCCAACCTACAGCATTCGGTCCTTCTACCTACATGTAATCCAAGTACTTGAAGGCCATCTTTGAGATCATAAACTCTTCCTACACCCTCTGCCTCCAACAGCTAAGCTCGTGGGTAATCATCACCAGCTCTGAGCTGAATCAGGAACATGTCTTCCCAGAGGCCTCTTGCCTATGCATCTCCTGATGGCTCTTTTTTCCAACTCCCCCAATAAACTTTTGAGCAAATTCTCCATTTTCTGTCTGTCCAGAAAAAGTGAGGAGGTCATTGTGTTATGTGATCACCTGTGCTTTGAAGCAGAGGAGCTCTGATGTCAGGGAGACAAGCCTTGAATTGTTGAGCTGGAAAACTCTGCAATCACTGGTCCTGCCTCCCTCAGCAGAGACAGTATCCAGGGGGCACTGGCAGGTCGAGATATACTAAAATATACCAGACATCCCAGCTCCTTCTTTCCTCCCTCCTTCCCTCCTTTCACATCTACTGAGATGCAGAAGATTATTCCAGAGGTCATTAACATGATGAATGATAAATCTGTACAATACAATGTCAAAATGCAAGCCATCAACCCTTTGAAAACTTTTGGAGCTAGGTGATTGAATAGAAGATTACCCTGTTTCCCTGCCACACCCTCAGATATACAGAAATCCTTCTAAAAATTCATTTAAACCTGTTTTCCTGCCACACCCTCAGATATACAGAAATCCTTCTAAAAATTCATTTAAACCTGTTATCAGGATGGCAGCGATATGAGAAGAACATAGAAAACATTTAGTTTGGTGGAGTCAGGGAGAGGGCTCTGTATTTATTGAACTGAAATCATTAGGCCATTGATCAAATGAAAACAGAGATAATTCACTGGGCTTTTAAGAAACTGGAAAAAATATCACATAAGATTGCTTAATCCCATATGTTCTTCTGTTAATTACCTGGTCCCTACCTTGACTTTCTATACAACTGGATTCTGAAAAAATGAGTCCTTTAAGATACACTTGACCTTTTGAGTCATTAGAATTGTCTCCATACTATTATAAATTCAGTTTTGTTTGTTTTGGAGACAGGATCTTATGGAGCTCAGGCTGGCCTTGAGTTGATCCTTCTGCCTCCACCTCCCCAGGGCTGAGATGACAGTGTTCACCACCATCTAGCTTGTATGCCATCCTTAGCACACTGGGTTTGGACTTGCATATAAATCCTTTAAGTTCAGTTGCTATACAGTAGTCAGTTCTCTTCAGATCATGCAGAACTAAGAACCAGAGACTAGCCCATGAAGCTCCTCCCTTTCCACTGGTCTCCTCCTTTCTTTCCCACAAAGATGATGTAACTCTTGAGGCCCAGCTGGAAACAGCCTCCTTGTCTTATTATAAGTTCCTGAAATGACACATAAGAACATTCAGATTTTAGCACATAAATGGAATAGAGAAAGATAACATCTAGTGTGACATGGAGTTATTGCAGTAGTTTTGTGTGCATAGTAGGAAAAGTGTGGGAGAACTTCTTACTAATTATTGAGGTGAAGTTTCTAGAGTGGGTTGGTGTGGTAGTTTGAATGTAATTGGCCCCCATAATCTCAGAGGGAGTGGCACTATTAGGAGGTGTGGCTTTGTTGGAGTGGGTATGGCCTTGTTAGAGGAAGTGTGTGACTGTGGGGGTGGACTTTGAGGTTCTATGCTTGGGATACTTGCCCAGCATCTCAGTAGATTTCCTGTTGCCTTCTGATCAAGATGTAGTCAGCACTATATCTGCCTGCACATGATCATGCTCCCAGACGTGATGATAATGGATTGAACCTCTGAAACTGTGAGTTCCCTCAATGACATGTTTTCCTTATGAGTTGCTATGGCCATGGTGTCTCTTCACAGCAATAGAAACTCTATTTAGGACAGATGTTTTAGTGTGTTTAAATTTGTAAAGACTGGGGGACTTTTAAAATTATGATTTTAATGTGAGATCTTGGGGAGGAATAAGAAAGGAAGAGTTATGACTTAATAGTGATGGGTTTGTGTGTCAAGTTGACAAGGGGTCGGTTGTACTGGCTGGTTTTGTGTGTCAACTTGACACAAGCTGGAGTCATCAGAGGAAGGAGCCTCAGTTGAGGAAATGCCTCAGTGAGATCCAGCTGTAAGGCGTTCTCTCATTTAGTGATCAATGTGGGAGGGCCCAGCCCATGGTGGGTGGTGCCATGCCTGGGCTGCTGGTCCTGGGTTCTATAAGAAGGTGGGCTGAGCAAGTCATGGGAAGCAAGCCAGTAAGCAGCTCCCCTCCATGGCCTCTGCATCAGCTCCTGCCTCCAGGATCCTGCCCTGCTTGAGTTCCTGTCCTGACTTCCTTCGTGATGAACAGCAGTGTGGAAGTATAAGCCAAATAAACCCTTTCCTCCCCAACTTGGTTTTTGGTCATGGTGTATTGTCCCAGCAATAGAAACCCTGACTAGGACAGTTGGTAAATCCAGGAAACAGAGAAGCAAAAGACATGCACAGGGCTAGGGAGTCGGCTCAGTGGTTAAAGCACTTGACACTCCAAGCAAGGACTTGAGTTACCCATGTGAAAGCTAGATGCAGGAGCCTGTCTCTGCAATCCTGGGTCTTCTGTGGTGAGACAGGATAATTCCTAGAACCTTGAGGGCCAGTTAGTCTAGTATATGCATCATGGATGAAACCCCATTTCTAACAATGTGGAAGACGAGAACCAACTCCCAAGTTTGTGCTCTGACTTTCACATGAGCAGTGTAGCACGTCACATGGTTCATACACACACACACACACACACACACACACACACACACACACACACTGTACAGGTGTAAGCTATAGGGCACTTCATTCAGAGTCTGTCTTAATCTCCAGCTCTTTCCTCTGAAGTCCCTGAAGGGAATGTAAACAAAGAGGGTAAATCAAGGCAGTGAGAGTCACTATTGATTCTAGCTTTGTTTTCCAAGTTTAATCTAAAAGTGCAGGATCCACAGTGAGCCAGAGGGAGAATTCTCTTTGCTTAAGCTAGTGACAAAAGAAAGAGGGAGAATTTCCCCCTGAGAGTTACTTAATTCACTTGCACTTACTACTCTAGGGTGTTGGTCAAATAAATAAGAAAGAAAGGAAGTCTCAGGAGACAGGAGTTCTAGCCTGTTCTTAACTTCACAACCTAAGTGTCATCAGCATTGAGCACTTCAGGAAGCAGGTTGGGGTACAAATGGGGGACAGCAGCTCAGAGCTGAAGAGTCTATGAATCTGTGGTTAGTAGACAAGGGGAGGAGGTAAGACCTAAGCCTTTGTGAGAGGTCAGTCATGTAAGGGACCTAAGTAAAGATTCACACCCCCCCTTTCCTGCTGAAGTACCCAGGCCTTTCAAGTATATGGATTCCTTGTAGTGGTTCTCAACCTTCTTAATGCTGCCCCGACCCTTTAATACAGTTCCTCATGTTGTGGTGACCCCCACCCACAAAAGTATTTCATTGCTACTTCATAACTGTAATTTTGCTCCTGTTATGAACTGTAATGTAAATATCTGATATGAAACCCCATAGGGGTTGCAATCCACAGCTTAAGGACCATTGCCTTAGGGGCTGGTTGACACACGGAATTTAGACCTAAAATAAAGATGGATATGATGTGATTTAAGAAATGGATATTGGGAGTTTGCCTCAAGTTCTTATGGCCTTGTGATTTCCTGAGCCCCATGAGTGAGAGGAACATCTTTTGTTATTCCTATTTCATCCCTTTCAGATCCTCTCAGATTAGGTAAGTGTGGTCTTTCCTAATTAGCAGACTCTCTCAGTGGGCCCTTGAAGAGCTCCAAGTTGGATCTGGTAGCCAGAGGAACCAACCTGTGATTAGGAGGTTGAAAATTTCATTCCCATCTCCAACCTCAGGGGAAGGAAGGAGCTTGAGGCTGACCTAATTCCAGTGGCCAATGATCCAGTCAATTGTGTTTAGGTGGGACCTGTAAAACCTAAGTGGTGAGTCAGATAACTTCTAGTTGGGTGGACGTCTGGTCTTTAACCTTGATTTTCAGAGGGTGGACCACTCAGCTCAGAGACGGCCTGGGAACTTTGCACTCTTCCTCCATCCATGCCTGTACAACTCTTCTTTGGCTGCTCTGCAGCTTTATCGTTTGGAATAAAGTATCAGTAGGAGATACACTGCTTTCTACATTCTGTGAGTGCTTTCACACGTCATCAAACACGAGAAAGGGCTCATGGGCACCCTGATTATAAATTGCTGGTCAGAAGCAACTGGAAGCAACATGGGACTCGTGGCTGGCATCTGAACTGAAGGCAGTGTGTACATACAGACTCTGCCGTCTGACGCTAACCCCAGGGAGTCAGTATCAGAATTGTCTTGACTTGGAGGACACACAGCTAGTACCCAGAGAGATGGAGGTTAGTTGTTGGTATGGAAACAAACTCAAAAACGAGAACCCTGCACATTGGTGTCAATATTCTGAAGTGGAACCAGAGTGAGGTGAGTGGATGGGCGGCTGGATGCCTGGGAAACATTGGTGGAAGCGAGTTATCCCCAGGCAACATATATGGAACTTCAAAGCTAGGATGTGGAGCCAGATGTGCTATAAATGTGACAGGCAGAGAAGACAAATTTTCACAGTGACATCGAGGAGCAATTGCTGGAAGACAGCCCTGGGAACAGAAATGAAAGATGCAATCTGAAGGGCAGTAGTGCTATGAAAAATTTGTGTTTTAGATTTTTTGCAATGTAATTCTCTTAGACATGAAGTTTTGATGATCCATGTGAACTTATTACTCATATTTTTTTTTTTAAAGAATGACAGGCAAAATGGACTTCTCTGTTAGGAGTGACAACAGAGCCCTATTATGTAGAATTCCTTTTAATAATGGAGAAGAATGTAGATACTTTACAGAGGCAGGGTTGCAGCCACTGTCACCCCTCCATGAAATAGAGGAGAAAATCCACTCCATCTCTCCAGGTGTCACAGGGAACCAATATTTACTCCTGTTGAGAGCCAGGGCTGGTCAGGTACCAGGTCCAGTGACAAAAAGGCAGTCCCTGTTGTCCAGAAGCTGACAGCTAAGTGAGAAGACAGATAAGCTGGGGGAGCCACAGAGATCAGCACAGACAACAAGAAAGCCAGCATTGCCCTTCTGAGGGCTGGAGGAGATGCTCGTCTCCCAACTGCATGAACCAGAAGGTTGTCTCTGTCCTTCTCAATGGCTGCTCTCCACTATTCACAGAGTGACACCTTCACAACCCAGAGCCGTGACCTCAATGGGCCAGTGTTTATTCAAACTCTTTTATCTCAAACTCTTGCAGAATATGATAGTAATAGTTTTGGCCCACTGAATAGTCACCCATTCCTTTGGGGTCATTCACTTCTGTTTCAACATGGTTCTCCTTGCTCACATTCAAGAGTGTCCATTGTCCCTCTGTTGTCTGATGATGGATGATTGGCAGGACCAGGGTACATTGGTGGAGGGTGAGCAGGCAGGAGACAAGAGAGAATCCTGGGGACTCTTATGTCCTTAAAACATGCAGGTTTTTAGTCCAGGAATGCAACTATGGCTTCCACATGCATGTGCTTGGATTTTCTAAGGATGTATTTTGACATCTCTGTCTCCAACAGTGTAGGAAATGGCTTCACTAGTCAGACCCAGAAGCGTTTCCAGCCTCAGATGCCTGTGCAGCATAAGCTCTTCCTTCATGACCTATTTTTCTACCTGGGTTTCCTGTTTCTTACACTTGTATTATCTTTCCGGTAATAAACCCCACAGCTTATCTTGAATGGGTTGTGTTCTTCTTTAGTCTGTTTCAGAATCCTGGAAGCTATCCCCTGTCTCCACCCACCCTCCTCTTCTAGCTCGGCCTCCTCAGTGAGGCCGTCATTAGTTATCCCTTGGAAAAATTCCAAGTTTCTTTCTAGCCTCCTGCCCCTCAACCTTCCTACACCCAACTGCCAGATCAACATTTCCTAGACACAATTCTCTTAAGGCCATTCTGCTGTATGGAATTCTGCTGCATGGAATTCTGCTGCCCCAACCTTCTTCTCCTCCAGCAGAGATGGGTGTGCAGTATGGCCTCTAGGACAGACAGCTACTGTGAGGTTCAGAATCAGACATATCTAGGACAAATTCTTTGCCCTCTCTGAGCTCTAACTCTGAGATGATACATGTTTTGTGGCATTTTCCTTTAGTCGTAACATGATGTTATCTTTGAGTGGAGAACACTTTGGCCAGGGAGCCATGGCTACTAACAAGCAGAATGATACAGTCACAGCCACTTTTATGGTAATGGCAGTGAGGCTACTGACATTCCTTGGTGGAGAAAGGAAGAGAGGGTCATAGAGTCCTTACCTGGGAGTTCAGCCTTTACTCCATCTTGGGAAGATGCTAGAGTACATAAAAAGTGGAAGTTGAAATGAAAGCAGGACCCCCATGAATCAGTTTTCAAGGGTCGTCATCGATGATGGGGTGGAGCTCTGCATTGCTGAAGTTGTTTGGGAGGTCACTAGTGCCCTGGTACATAACCCTTCACAATAAACTCATCAGCTTGCCAACTTGCTCTTTTGTGCAGTTGTCCTTTGGTCTGTCCTTGGTGCCCCATTGGGCTGAATAGATGTTGTTCAGTCTCCCCAGGACAGGTTAATACAGCAAGTGTCTAGTTTGGGGATTGTTTGGAAGACATGAATGACATAATACAGAGAGATAGTGTAGGGTCTGCTACAGAATAAACACTTTTGAAATTTTTGGGGGAATGGATGCTGCCTTTGAGAGCTACCAGAAGCTTTCTGGTCTCAGGTGGACTTTTAACTTAGGAGTTTGGATGCTGGAAGCTCAGGAACACACAAAATGAGTTAGTGCCTCTATGTTCTTGTATCATGAATTCAAAGAATGAAATTCACAGGCCACAGAGGGTGAATTTTAGAAATTTGTTATAGGATTACAGGTAGGAATTTAAATGAAAAAAAAAAAAAGAAAACAAAACTTCTGAATGGAAGGAACAAGTCCTAGAGAATGAGGCATTAGTAAGCTGCTAGTCGAGGAAATTTTTATAGATCTGATGGCCAGACCTGGGTTGAGGCCTGGGGAAGTGAGCCCAGCTGGCCCACCCATGAGGTATCTAGGTGCCTCTTGGGTTCAATCACGTCTTCCATTCAGCTTCCAGGCAGCTGTGTAGAAGGAAAAGAAAGATAGCAGGAAGCTGAGACCTCTTCTGGCATTTCTGGTCTCTGGCCAGGACAGAACCAAGGACATTTCTGACTTCTGGAGAAGAGTCAAGGTCCCTAAGCTTCCTGACCTGTTTCTCTCTCTTCTTTCCATCACTTTGGATGCTATGTTCATGTCTATTGACGTTATTACTGTTCACACTGTGGATCCAATGCCATCCTGCCAAAGTGGTTTCCTCCCCGCCTACTACACAGAAGCCCCAGTTTCTTGCTTTAGGACTCTGGCTTTGGCTATTGCTCTGCCTCAAGTGCCTTTTCCTCTCTGTACTCTGTCAAGTTTTAAATGCTTTTTTTCTTCTGGTTACACATGTACAACATAAAACTGATCATTTTAGGTGTATGGTTAATTGTCACTAAGTATATTTATATTGAATAAACATCACTACTATCCCTTTCTAGAAGGGTTTCATCTTTCCTAACTAAAACTATGAGTTTCCTATATAGTCTAACTTCCCAATAACTAACCCCTCCACTCCCTGTTACATACTATTCCACTTTATGTACGAAACTATGAACTACAGATTTTTACTATGATTGGTTGTATTCCTTTTCTGTTGTTGAAAAAAATCTCTGACAAAAACAGCTTAAGGGACAGGGGGCCTATTTTGGTGCACAGTTTAAGGGTATAGCCTTCCATGGCAGGGAGGCTGCAGCGGCAGGAGCTTGGAGCAGCTGGCCACCTTATGTCTACAGTCAGGAAGCAGAGAGCAATAAATGTTTTCACACTAAGCTGGCATCTTCCCTTTGACAAGTTCAAGACTGAAGCTCAGAGAATAATGCCACCCACTTTTAGGTTCTGTTATTCCACCTCAGTTAACTGGACTAAGGTAATCTGTCTGGCATGCCAAGAAGCTTATCGCCTAGGTGATTTCAGATCTAGTCAAGTTTGTAATCAATATTAACCATCGTATAAATACTTCAAATAAGTGGAATCAGACAGTGGTTACCCCTCTGTGTCTTGCTTACATCACTCAGCTAATTTCACTTCCTGAACGTTTGCCCATGTTATGTTGCATGTCAGAATTCCATTTCTTTTTAAGGCTGAATAAGTCACACACACATACACACACACACACACACACACACACACAAGTATATGTATGTCCCACATTGTAAGAAATCCAGTGACTTCACTGGGTTCTTTCACTTTTGGTTATTGTGAATAGTGTTGCTTTGGACATTGGTGAACAACTATATCCATTTGTATCTCTTGCCTTTGCTTTTGGGAAGCATATACCAAGAAGTAGGATTATTGGATTATATGGTAATTCTATGTCTAGCTTTATAAGGATCTGCCATATCATTTTCCACAGCAGCTGTGTGCACTGCCAACTGTGAAGTGTCTTTTGAGGTCCAGGGCTGTGGGATGTCTTTCTTTATGCTGTGAATATGTGTTGCTCTGATAAACAAAGCTGCATTGGCCTATGGCAGGGCAGGATAAGGTTAGATGATAAATTCTAACTGAAGACTTGATGAAGAAGGATGGAGTCAGGAGAGACTCCAGCCCGAAGCTCAAGGAGCAAGATGCCAGCAGACCAGTAATGCCAAGGCTACATGGCAACATATAGATTAATAGAAATGAGTTATATTATAAGAGCCAGCTAACAAGAAGCCTGACCAATAGGCCATACTGTTTTTAAATCATATAAACCTCTGTGTGTTTACTTGGGACCAAGTGGCTATGGAACATGGGTGGGAGAGATTTGTCCTGACTGTGGGGCCAGGCAGGACCAGAGAAACTTCTGGCTACAGTACAGTTCTGGTGCCACCTCTTCCATGCAGCTTTATAGATACTCTGCTTAGATAGCAATTTCTTCTCAGAACTAGGAATGCATCATGATTGGGCCACCCCAGAGACACAACCCTCTGCCTTGAGTCACAGTGTTTTGCATGGCTATCACTTTCTCTCATGCTCCTCTACTGGGATCTGCTGTGGATATCGTTCTGTATAAATAAAACACTGATTGGCCAGTGGCCAGGCAGGAAGTAGGCAGGACAAGGAGAGAGAATTCTGGGAGTGGAAGACTGAGTGAGGGAGTCACTGCCAGCCACCGCCGTGACAAGCAGCATGTAAAGATGCCAGTAAGCCATGAGCCACGTGGCAAGGTATAGATTTATGGAAATGGATTAATTTAAGCTATAAGAAAAGTTAGCAAGAAGCCTACCACGGCCATACAGTTTGTAAGCAATATAAGTCTCTGTGTTTACTTGGTTGGGTCTGAGCGGCTGTGGGACTGGTGGGTGACAGAGATTTGTCCTGACTGTGGGCAAGGCAGGAAAACTCTAGCTACAGGGATCACTTTGGTTTTCCATACCATATTTCTTACAGGTGTGTGTTCAGTAAAGGACAGTGAGTTAAGGAATGAATGGACGGTACAGCAATATCCAGGCTGGTTCTGAATCACCAGGAGATGCTGACACCTCACTAGGCAGTATGCTGAGGAGGAGTACTTAAAACTCCCCTTAGCTGGAGAGGTCAGGTCCCAACATGCTTTTGTCCACGAGAGAAACTGACAGGGCTTTCTCTGCAGTCTTCCCAGAAAGTGCGTAGCAAACCCTTAGTTAGCATCACTTCCTTGGCTCCCTCACCTCCTTCACATTAAGACACAGCATGTGTCAGTTGGCATCTGTTGGATTTCCCTAATATGGAAAACAGGTTGCCACTTGAGTCTACGGAGACACTTTGGATGCATTGTATTTAAATTTTGTTTTCATTGAAAATTTATAGCCACCACCTTGTACTCTAATGTAATGAATAATTAGATGCAATTACAAGGAAATTTAGCAAATTACTAATCCATCTAGGAGCAAAAATGAGTGTTTATGGTGTTCTTCCTCTGCTGTCTGGCAATCCAAATGATATATGATGTGCATGCAGACATCGTGCACAAATACCGTTCTATGCACCTAGCCGCTTTCCAGTAAGATCATAAAAATCAGTGCAAGGCACCAGAGTCCTGTGACACCAAAGGGCCTGCTCCATAAATATTGAGTAACAGGGCAGAAGGGGGTATGAGTTCGAGCTGTGGAAACTTAACCACAAACATCTTTTATAAATGTAAGTTAAAGATAACTTTTTTATTTAAAAAAGTTCGGTTTATGTGTTTTTAAAATGTGAATTTAATGAAGGAAATTAGAAGAGAAAACTAGAAAATGAAAGAAATGAGGAAAAATGCTATCTAGACTCTACCCAGAAAAGGCTATGCATTTGATAATTTGTTCTTTTTTTGTGCACATTTACATGTTTATTTGTTATAAATTTTGTCATACACAAAAAATACCGTTTTCATTTTAAAACTTACTTAAAATCGTACAGATACATTTCAGTGCTACCCTGGTCAAGTCACATTGGTTAAAAATATTTCTTATGATTATACTTTTAGCTTGTTTCTGTATTTTAGCAATTAAAAGTAATTCATCAGCAGATGCAGTAGTCCACAGAGCCTTTCCTATACTTTAAAACTAGGATTCTGAGAAGGAAATAAACTTTTCAGAATTCTTAATCCTTACTACCTAATTGGTTTCCAAAAAGTTTGTGTTATTTTTTCAATCTATAGTGTTGGGAGTACCTGCTTCATTGGCAATTGCATCCATGTAATTTAGGGTCATTAATGAATCTTTCTGGCCTATGTGGCAAACTTCTTTCTTTGTAAGTGAAGCAGAATAAACTTGGAGTCAGTCAAGGTCAGTACATGGAGGAGACCTGTGGTGATATTGTGTTCCCCAATATATTGTGCACCCTAATAAACTTATCTGGGGTCAGAGAACAGAACAGCCACTAGACAGACATAGAGGCCAGAAAATGGTGGCACAGACACCTTTAATCCTAGAATTCTGGAGGCAGAGATCCACATTGGAAACAGCCAGGCAGGGTGACATATACCTTTAATCCCAGGAAGTGATGGCAGGAAGCAGAAAGATATATACGGCATGAGAACCAGGAACTAGAGCCTTTTTAAGCCATTAGCTTTTAGCAGCAGTTCAGCTGAGATCCATTCGGATGAAGATTCAGAGGCTTCCAGTTTGAAGAAACAGGATTAGCTGAGATGTGGTATTGTATTCCCCCAAATATTATGCATGCTAATAAACTTATCTGGGGTCAGAGACAGAACAACCACAGTATTAAACATAAAGGATAGGCAGTGGTAGCACACGCCTTTAATCCTAGCATTCCAGAGGCAGAAATCCATGTGTTCAAGGACACAGCCAGGCATGGTGACTCATCACGCCTTTAATCCTAGAAGGCAAGCTTTTGATCCTAGGGAGTGGTGGTAGAAAGCAGAAAGGTATACAAGGCGTGAGGACCAGAAACTAGAAGCATTTGGCCTGGTTAAGCATTTGGCTGGTTAAGCATTTGGCTGGTTAAGCATTTGGCTGGTTAAGTGTTCAGGCTTCTAGCAACATAGTTCAGCTGAAAACCATTCTGAATGAGGACTCAGAGGCCTCCAGTCTGAGGAAACAAGACCAGCTGAGGATCTGGCAAGGTGAAGTAGCTGTGGCTTGTTCTGTCTCTCTGACCATCCAGCATTTCACCCCAATAACTGGCCCCGGGGTTGATTTTATTAATAAGAACTTTTTAAGATTCCCGCTACACTGAGAAGTTGGCAAGGTGAGGTTGGATGTAGCTTGTTCTGTTTCTCTGATCTTTAAGCATTCACCCAATACCTGGCTCCGGGTTTGTTTTTATTAATAAGACCTTTTAAGATTTGTGCTACAGGGACCCATCTGATCTAGGTGACAGGGATTCAGTTCGTCATAGGTTCTGCCAAAGAAGCAGTCTTCAACTGAGTTTTGAATAGTGTCACAGGAAGAGCTCCTCCTGATGTGTGTGCATCCATCACAGCTGGGGAGCCACCCTAGGAGAACCACGAAGCCTAGAGCAGAGCTGCTGCTGCAGGCGACAGAGAAGCACAAAACATGGACAACCTCGCTGCTGTCTTTCTGTGACAGTGACACCCAAAACCCCACTGTAAGGGAAGACAGGAAGTAGTTTCAGAGTTTTCACCTTCTACAGACTCAAAAGGATGGGCAGCACGATGCTAGATACTAATCTCTCATTTCCACCTGAGCACCAGGCGGGTAGATTCCTCAGGGATGAACGGCCAATTTGAAACCCAGTCTAGAATAACACGTGAAAGAAACTCCTGAATAAGAAAGGCTTGGGCAATGAGGTTTTTATGTTGAGAGGAAAATCATTGACCTTACTATCTAATGAAATGGCCAGAAGCTTATTCTAGTGCCTTCCATTCCACAGAAAGTCTAGATGCTAAAGATGGGTTTCTTTGTATTTTCAGTTTAAAAATATTTTTTTGGTGTCTATTACACAATGGCATAGTATTTTTTTATTCCTGATTAATACCTAGATCTTATTTACTCATTAACTTTTAAGGCAACTTTACTTCCTCTTTAAGTAAATGTGATTATTTACAAAGTCAGTAGTAGGTCAAAGCATCCTTTATCCTACCTGGCTCACTCCTTGGGGTACTCTGTCATACAACTTGTATGGATCTTGAAATGAATGACCCAGTGGAGCTGTCCTCTAGTGCAGAGGCCTGGTCCTTCAGTCCCTTGAAGAACTGATTTTGACTTCTTTGAATAGTTTTTAGAAACTTCCAGCCATCCAGGGTAACTACTGAGCATTCTGGGGAGCTGAACTCCTAGGAAAGAAAATGCCCTATTTTCAAAGGTGGTGTGCATTCAGAACCAATCACCCAGAGCCACCAACACTTCTTCCCAAGAACTCCCTTATTACTTTGCCTCTTGTCAGTTGAAGTTGGCATCCAAGATTGATGCATTTTGCCTACAGGTAATAAGGCTTTTACCCTCAGGGCTGTTTGGAAGACTGACTAAGGAGGTAGTAGATTAATTTAAGAAAATGGGAGCAAATTTGTCACAAAGTCAAAACATCAGAGTTCCTCTTCCAAGCCTTTAAGAGCTATCTTCTAAAATTCCTTTTTAAAAAATAGAGTTGCACTATCTTTCCTGTGTCCCTAGAGAAATGATCTGAGATGCATTTCCTCAGCTGCTCCCAAGAAGTGAAGGCAAAGATTCTTCAGCTGCTGAGAACCTGGTGTTGTGGGATATTTTGATCACACCCTGATAAAGTTAAACCTTGAATCAGGGGGTGGAGCCAGTACTAGCTGACTGGAATTGGTCCTAAGAGAAGCCAGCAATTTGGATAGAGAAGACTCATAAGAAGGAAAGGGCAAGGACTAGAGTTTGAACTTCCTCTTTGAGTTCTGGGATGAGGGAAGAGACATGTCTCTCATGGTGTCTCCGACCTAAAAGCAAGGTCAACAATCTCCCTGAGCTAGCAGGTTTTCACCCCAGCCTTTGACTCCTGAGTCTTACTGATAAATAGAACAATAGAGACCTAATTTAAACCTACCAGGAGCCACATGAGGCCTGAGTGACTGCATTGACTGTGGAGCTATAGGGCATCAGACAATAATTAAAATATCAGTAAATTCATATAGACTTATGTGCAGCAGCTAAGCAGACAGAAAAACATCAATTTGGCTTCATCCAGGTTCCAGAACTGACGCTCCTATCAAGCTCTTACTGAAAGGGAAGCTGATGCTCTCGGTGGGAGGATGGATAAGGGGCCATTCCAGGAAGAACTTGATTTCTTATGGAGAAGACATTGAGTTTTATTGGTAGAAAGATAGAGGCTGCCAGATTTCAAGTGTTTTTGACAACCACTGCTTCTGGTTTGCCCGAACACAAGGGCAAGAGTCCATCTGCTAGGAAAATCTGGGCCTCGAGATTGAGAAAGAGACAGAGAAAGAAAGATGTATTTGAAGGAATTTCACTTTTGTGTATGTGGGCTGCAGCTCAAACCTAGTGCCTTAGCATGATAGGAAATCACTCTACTACTGAATACCATCTCCAGCACCCCTCCCCACCCACACACTGTGAGAATGGTTTTGGGGAGCCTATAATCTCTAATTATTGTATATCCTGCATTTTCCAGGATAGTTTCGGGATAAAACATTTTAAATGTTTGCTTTCATTATCCATATAAAACATCAAAATACTCTGCAAACTCAGATATTTTGACAAGTGGTAACTGAATCAAGCAAGCCATTAAGCATTATAAATTGTGCAAGTCCATCCTGTTGGTGCTGAGCATGAAATCAAGGGCTGCAAAGGCAAAGCTGGATATCATTGACTGGTCTTTTCTAGGCAGCAGAGAAAGTATTGATGGGGTCTGGAACCATGGACAATTATTCAGAGGCATGTCAAGAGACATTTGGGCTCAAAAAGAAAATAAACAATTACAGAACAAATCAAGTTTTCCCAAGTAGGACAGTATGCTAGAATTTTGCTAGCACTTGAATGCAAGGCTTCCACTAATTGTTAAGTGTTTGCTGTATTTTAATTTTAATTAAATTTTCCTTTCCAATAAGACAATTATTTTAAAATACAACTGTAACAGCTACAGTTTTCTAAGATTTCTCGCATAAATAAGCTCAGATAATTAGTCACTTCTCAAGTGGGGAAGGCAAATTAGTTCAAAGCAAGGATTTGGTAGTAACTGGACTAGGAATTAAGCCATTTGCTAGATTTATAATAAATTACTTAATCTTGCTGTGACATGACTTTTAGCAAAACAGGACAAATAAATTCATCATGAGCTTGATGTGGTGGTGAGTAAATGGGCTGATGTTTATAAAGTTTGACCCACATAGATATTAAATAATGATAGCTACTGTGAAAAATACTGCTAATAAAATAATGCGAACCAAAGTCTTTGAGAATCAGTAGAAGATTTTTGTGTTTTGCAACTGCTTTTCTCTATAATGTCACTTAACTGTGTTTCAGATGGAGAAGGAAAGCTTAGCCTGGGTCCCCAAGGAGGACCAAGTGGAGTCCCCTGCTGATTCATGTTCAGCAAGTATGCAGAATGAGTGGGCAAGACACATTTACCTTCCTAAGTCACTGTGATGTGGGGCTGGTTGTTACTGTAGCCTGATTTTAGCTCCTCCTGCCTGGCGTAGAACAAGACACAGAGCCCTGTCGTGGGTAGCTGTTTGAGTCATGCCCTGAAGCACCCAGCCAGTTGTAGCTGTTACACTTGCCAATGACCTTGAGGTACCTGCCCCTGGGGCATGGCTGCCTGGAACCCTTCAGACCTGGGATGCACATATGCCGTTCTCTCTCAGCTACCCCGGTGGTTTGGATGCTGAGATCTTGGACCAAGCAGATCAGCGTGGGACATATCTCAACTTTCCTGGACCCTACAATAAATCTCCCATGGTTGTGAGTTAAACCCCAAATAAGTTCCTTTGATCATTAAGCTGACTCGTGGATTGCTAGCGATTTAATCCCAATATTTGGCGCCCAATGTGAGGCAAATTCCAAAGGCCCAGGTGCCTTCTGCCCTCAGCCTCCATGGCTGCTGTGGTGTATGTCTTGAACATATGGTGCAGGGTGAAGGGTAAATAGGCAGATGGGCTGAGGACAGAGTGTCCAGGCCTGGGGAAGGCAATGGCACTTCAACAGTGACTGGTAGAATATGCATGGAAGCCCACATGTTAAATGATGTGGAAACAAGGAAAATATTGTTCATTTGGAATGATGTTGAATTCACTGGCTCAGTTTCAGGAAAGTCTCAAGGGAGGTTAAAGAGGTCTGGAGACCTCCCACATGCTTCTGGAGCTGGTGACTTCTTTCCCTGTCAAGCAGAATGGAAATGCTGCATTAATGTCTATGGAAAGAGAACCATGGGCTGTGTGCCCGAGGGCTCCTAGGCCTTCTCACAAGGTCCACCGCCCTTGCCCCATATGTTTATGGAGATGTATTGCTGGCGGAAGCTGTGCACACCTTAACTAGATCTGGTCTTTAGATTCTCCCAAAGGGGGACTGCTGGTCTGGGGTCTGGGTCTGGACTGTGATATAAAGATGTACTTTTAGGCTCTGAAAACAGCTCTTCTGTATGCTATCTAAGAGGTACCCTATTGCTGAACCCAGGTTTGATTTTTTTTTTTCAAGCTGTAAGACATGAAATTTGTGGTGAAACTTCCCGCATCCTACTTTATTGTGTTTTCCAGGCCATGGTTGTCTCTGTAAAGAAGAAAAAAAATGGGTATTCTCCTCCTAATGTTTTGATGTCTGTCTTAGTCAGCTGAGCTGGCAATCCATTTCAGCCTCATACACCTCTGTGGCGGGAAACCTTGGAATGGGATGGGAAGCATTTCACCCATGACCAGGAGACTTCCTGTGAATTGCAGGTACCTCATCAAGCCTTAGACAGACATCATTATTTAGACCATCCAGAGTCTGATTCTTTTCTTAGCTCTGAAAACATAAATTAGGGTTCTGATTAACGTTTACTAAGTTCTAAGGTCAAAGTGTCACGGGCATAGTATTTTGTATTCCTCAGACAGCTCTCTGCAGCACATTAAAGACACTGATCGGTTCCCATCTAAATTAAAAACTCTTTGACTCAATACATTTACTTAGGTTGGACCTTAACTCTGCATTTTTGAAAGTGATCTGAATTTGACTATGAGCTGTGATTAGTATGGTAAATGACTATCAACCTGGGAAATAATAAACCTTGACACACTGACTTATGAATCACGGCCATAATTTATTCCTATGAGCAGCACTGCTTTTGGCCTGTCCAAAGGAATAAGTTTGAAAGGTTAGAGATGGACTACAATTATTCCACCCAAGATGACTGCCTGGATTCCTTCAAGTAGTTAGCTCCTTTCTCCTGGGTAGGGGTGAGGAGCTCAGATATAAGCAGATGTCCGTGAACTTGGGAGGTCCAGTGGGTGTCACTTGCAACTCATTCAATGTTTCATTTCTTCAGTCACACCAGTAAATGAATGTCTGAAGGCGTGTAAGGAATTCCTAGGTCATCATCACTGCCCCTTTGGCTCAGTAAATCAGTAATAGTGTGTTACAGCAGCAATAAGAAGCGAATACAATGCTTTCCTACTATCTGATCTCTAAGCTGCCTGGGCCCATCTATTAACATAGAGCATCTATCTAGAAGGAGATGAGAGCTGAAGATATGGCTCCGATGTTAGGGTGCTCATGCATGAAGCCCAGGGTTTGGTCCATAGCATCATGCAAACCTTGTGTGGTGGGTTGGATGCCTGTCACCCAGCACTTGAGATGTAGAAGCAGGAGAATCAGACATTCAAGGTTCTCTTCAGCTCTATAGTCAGTCCAAAACCTGCTTGAGATAAATGAGACCCTGTCTCAGCCAAACAAAACAACATAACAAACAGGGAAGGAAGAGAAAATTTTCAAGTTTGGAAGCCAAAATCTTTCTGTCTACTTCAATAGTTGGGTTCCCTGTCAGAGCAGTTACCTCATATGGGAATAAGAGCTCCTGGTTGTTACCATACCTGAAGGCAAAGAAGGATCTAGGCCCACTAGTCCACCACAAACAAGAGTTCTGGAGGGACACGTCGGAATGCAGTTCTAGGGCAGGCTCTGGAGACTAGTTTTCCTTAACAAATTTGATCTTACCTTCTGTTGTGTGCAGTGTGGTTATCTCCATGAACCACACCCCGTCTCCTCAGCCAACTATAGAACATGTCAAAAAATGGCCCTGTTACAGGGAAGTCCTGAGACCAAGGGAATCTGTGAAACCAATGGAAGTTGTTCCTTCATATCTTGGATGCAACTAATGGAAACAGTCTGATAAGAACGTACAGAGAGGTGAGGGTGCATGCAACACCAGAGATTTGGAAGTATACCAAGATGTTCCTGGGAGTCCTGGTGTGTTGGGATGCCTTGTCCTTTAGAGCACCACAGACAGTCTGTGGCAAATGCATTCTTTTAGAATACATTTTGCCTCCACACACTCCCAGCTGCTCTTTATTTTCTTTGGTTTACTTTTAGGGGTGTGGGAGGGCACTCTTTGTCTTGTCTCACCTCTTGGTGAGCACCTGCTCTTTAGAAGTCGATTTTTGTTGTCTGTTGGGTGGGTTTTGTTGCTCTTGTTTGTTTTGCTGAGACAGTATCTCAATTTGTAGCACCAGCTAGTCTTGAACTCACAGTATTTCTGGCTTACTCTCCTGGATGTTCATATTTCAGAGCATTCCACTACACTTGGCTGACAAAAGATGCTTTTCAAAGCCTTTTATATTTATGTCTGCCCATCCATCCTCTCCTTCCTACAGATTATGGCCAGGGGTACTAGGCTGACATATTTGCAGCTATACATTCCTGAGATGATATGACCAATCCACCCTTTTGATTTTCTGAACCCTGGTTTGTCAACCAGCATCATCAGGACCACCCAAGAGTTTGTAAGAAATGTAGACACTTGGGCTTCAGCTCAGGCTTCATGAATGATCATCTAGATTTTATAACAAGACTTTGATCACAGGAACACACAATAAAGTGAGAGATATATTGATATAGAAGGACTGACCCTAGGATGATGCCTCAGTTGGTAAAATGTTTGCCAGTGCAGGTATGAGCACCTGTTTGGTCCCCAGAACAAAATAAAAAGTCAGGTGTGATGGCATGTGCTTATAATCCCAGAGCCAGGGAGGCAGACAGGCAGATCCCTGGGGCTCACTGGCCAGCCAGCCAAACATAATATTCTGAGAGATTTCCTCAGGGACAGTACACACAAGGTGGGGTTCAGAGGAGGCCAAGGCAGCCAAACTCAGTAATGTGTAAGAGTTTCCTGTGTGTGTCTGGTTTTGAAAGCTTTCTTGAAAGGCTCACGAGTACAGCCGAAGCTTGGTATTGTATTGCAGTGCTGAAGAGAGTCTGGGAGAGGCCACTGGTTAGGGTGCAGCTCCAATTGTAGTGGAGACATCATCCCACTGCAGATAACATTGCCATTGGATGACCACCAAGGATAGCAGTAGCTGTGGAGTTGAGCCAACCAGAGCCTATGAGAAGAAGGAAAAACTGGAAAGCAGAGCTGCCCAGGCCTTTTGGAGCCCAGAAGATCATGAGTCCCAGACATCAGACACTGAGCTGTTTATGTATCTAAGAGGAATTTGGTTTTGCTTTGATTTGATCGTGGCTGTGTCCTGATTCTTCCTTCTTGGTTTAATAGTGATGTGTTTGTGTGTGTGAAGAGAACATGGGGGTAATTGTGTTGATTTGTTTTTGTCAACCTGACATAAACCTAGACAGAGCTGGGAAGAAGGAATCTCAGTTGAGGGGCTGCCTCCATCAGATTGACCTGTAGGCAAATTGTGGGACATTTTCTTGATTACTGATTGATGTGAAAGGCCCAGTTCACTGTGGGTGGTGCCATCCCTGAGCATTTGGTCCTGGGTGGTATAAGAAAGCAGGATGAACAAGCTATGGACAGAGCACCAGTGAGAAGCCTCTCCCTCCATGACCTCCTGCCTGACTCTAGGTTCCTGCCCTGAGTTCCTGCCGTGACTTCCCTGGATGATGGACGGTGACCTGTGAGGGAAATAAAGCCCTTTCACCAAGGTTGCTGTCCTCCTCCATGGTGTTAGCGACAGAAAACACGCTGGGGCAGTTAGAACCCCGTGTAGCCCAGGTAGCCAGCATCACTTGGATAAGGAGGGAAGATGAATGGATCAGGGGCACAAAGCTAAGCCTCATGGATGTTTGGAGAGGATTGGGTAAGGGGAGTGATGTGGTAAGTGCTCTGTCGAAACTAAAGGTTTAATGTTTCCTTCTTGGGAGACTCCAGAACATCCAAACTCTGCCTCACTGGAACCAGGGTGTGTGCGGTGTTGGGTAAACATGGAGTTGACCAAGTGGAGCAGAGGTAGTTGGGGGTGGTACTATTAATACTTCCTCAAACACCAAGTTCCTCTGGTGTCTCTAATCAAGCTCTCTGCCTGGAGCCCAGACCCCCCTCCCCCACTGTGTCCTTTGGCATGGAGATGGGACGGTGACCCAAATCTCCCATCAACCTCTGGGTTGTAGCCGGTGGGTTTTCAAGCAATGGCTCTTTAATTCCCCTGTCTCTTCTCCTGTTGACCTCTTGTCCTCAGACTGGCTTTCTGGTGAACCTCTCAGACCCTGATTCTCTTCAATATGCAACTCAAAGGCTTTGCTCACCAATGGCTAAATGGGAAAAACATACATTTCTATCTGTGACTGAGTTTTCCAAAACCACGCAGGCGAGTTCCTTGACTCCCAACTGCCAGGGATGGAAGACAGAAGATGGGGTGACAATTCAGGAGTTAGTAGTATTGGGGAAATCTTGAAAGGCAACCTAATTGGGTAAAAAGGAAAAAAGATAGCGATGTGGTTTCACTGGGCAAAAAGCAGTAATAATTGATGTGTTCATGAAAGTGTTTATCATCTATATTTAATTGCTCTGTAGGATAAAATGATTATGTATATTGGTAAATATGTGTTATATTAATACATTGTCACGTTAGATTTTCCCACTTAACCCTCTATGTGTTTACGCAGGCTTCATAATTCATTGCTTCTGTAGCGTGGTCATGTTTTTAACTTAGAAAATCAGCAGGCCTTCCTTGGTCTTACGAGCTAGCGGTTCTGTATCTTGACATTGTGCCTGGAGATTCAGGGCAGGGGCAGTCTGGTGGTTTCTCAGCCCAAGGTTGAGTAAACAGATGTCCCGGAGTTGATTTTCCCCAGAATAATTGCATACAATGAGCACAAATGTTTAATTAATCAGGAATCTTGTGCTTATTATCTTTTCACTGGGCTTCCACTGATAATGACCCAGAGGAAAATTCTTTTCCTTTGTGTGAATGATATTTTATTTAAAGGTTTTCATTTCATCATCTGATCCCCTTCTCCTGCCCACCCCTGCCTCCCTCCACCCCCCCCCCCCCCCGGAAGGGATAGAGTGATACTGACCAAGGATCCGAGTATTGGAGACTAATAACAAGCGGTAGGCACACCCTGCTGCCTCGGCATCCTACCACCCCGTCTGGCTTGGAGCTGTGCTGAAGTCAGAATATTTTAGTATTTTATATTCACTCCAAGGAAAATTCCCTCCTGCTCCCCCTCCCCAAATTAAAGTTGGGAGGGAAGAAGGGAGTGAAAGAAGGCTTGATATATAAAAAAACGAAAAGCCAGTTGTGTATGAAATCAGGTATGAGTTTTCAGAACTGAACGTAGCGGTCCGGACTGGCTCACTAATGAAAGTCCTGCCCCCCAAACCTGGTGCACAGCACAAAACTTTAATCAGGACATTGTTTGCATTAAAGGGCTGAGTTTTCCAGTGGGTAATCAGCAGGGAAACCCAGTCAAGGGCGAACAAGGACGACAGCCCTGATTAATTAAACATCTGCACGGGGCTAAAAGGGAGACTCACCCTGTTGGTTGTCGAGCCATTGATATTAATGCCGCACGTGGAACTGGGCAAGGCTGTTTGCTAAAACCCACATGTTCCGACGGCTTGGCATTCAGGACACAGCAAGTTACATCTTTCTGCGTTAGATCAGCGTCCTCCAGTGTCCTTAGATGTCAGGGATTCCAAGCAGGACAATGAAGTGTATAACTTAACTTTTCAAGGAGATGGCAGCTTGAAAACTAGTCTTGAAGCACAGGGCAAGCGCAGCAGGTGGTAATGGCCATCGCAGGGAGGGGCCGGAGCCCAGGCTGTGGGGAGTTTCTTTGTCGTTTGTTTTCTTGTTTGCTTTTCACAGTGGTGGGGATAGAACCAGGGCCCTGGGCACACTAGGCCCTTGTTCTGCCACTGAGCTACACACAGCCTCAGCCCTGTTTTACTGTTTAATTAAAAAAAAAAAAAAAATTGAGCTATGGTCTTGCTAAGTTGCCTAGGCTGTCCTTGAACTTGTGATTCTCAGTACCCGGGATTGTAGGCATGTGCCACAATGCCTGGCTGTGGGAGTTAACATGATCACCATGGTCTGGGGCTGATGGAAGCCAAAGGGTTATAAAGTTAAATCAGTGATGCAAAAATAAGCGTGGAGGCTGGGAAATCCGAGTTAAAGGCACTGGCAGATTTAATGGGGTCCTGTAGACGAATTTCTAAACAGTCTTATTAAATAAGAAACACAGGACCAAATACGGGGGTGAAAGCTGTAGGGATCAGAGTGATAGCCACCATTGGCTCTTAACCCAGCCACCTCACTTCCTCGTCACCGCCTGTCTATATAAACCTCCAGGTCTCTATGGTTGTACTGGGATTAAAGGCATGTGTCCCCACCCGTGGTCGTGTCCTTGACCACACAGAGGCTCTGCCTGTCATGTGATCAGATTAAGGGTGTGTGCTACCACTGCCTGACTTCTGTTTATGGCTAGCTATGACCTCTGATCTCCAGGCGAACTTTACTTATTATCATACAGATAAAATATCACCATATTTCAGCACAAATAAAATATCATCACAGGGTCCATTCCTCATGTTGGTGCTCTCTACACGTCCTCAGCTAGCTGCAGGTTCAGCAAAGCTGGGACTGTTTGGATACTGCAGCTCTCAATCACAAGGGTAGAGCCTCCTCCGGCCTCATCACTGGAATGAGGTTCTCACATATGAATGTGTGAGGTGGTCACACATGCAGACCATGGCAGACTGGTAACAGGGGTTGCTTTTAATACACCTAGTGGTGTCAGAAGCAGCAACTACTGTCGTGAGTAGTATGGTTTTTATGACCATTGTACTTGCAGGCCTGTTTTCATGTGGATGAACCGGGCAGAGAGTCACATTCAATTATAGATATGCTTGTTTGTTATGTGTAAACACGGATATAGCGGCTTCATCTGTTTTGAAGTGCTTCAAGAATTCCAACATGTTCTCTACTCTAGATGTGTTGGTTTCGGTGAGTTTAGATTACAGAACAGTGTGTGGGTGGCATGTTGAGGAAGAATGAAGGTCTGTTTGGCCCTGCTTTGCACCAGACACTTCACGTTTGGTCAGGGGTGCGCCCATAGACAGAGAAGAGGGGTGACAGGCTGTGGGTTTTTCACCACAGGATTCGGGGGACTTGACTCACTTCCTTTTCTGAGCTTCAGACTGTGAGGTTTGTGGTGGTGGTGGTTCACCACACTGGGGTGGGCCTGCCCGCTCCTTCCCTGGATGCCCCATGTGAGCTCTGCCAAGGCGGCTCCTCTTGCCTTTCTGTTTAGGGCACAGACAGACTTTTGAAGAGGATGGAGGGGAAATGGACATGAAGATTAATGGACTTCAAAACAGGGAGCGTAGGGAAATATTGGAATCCCATGTCTCAGATTCTGTTTTCTAGTGCTCGGTGGTACAAGGCAGAAGAAGAACCAAATGCTGTCCTGAATTTAAGAGGTCACCTCACCTTACGCAACCTTCAGTAGCTGAGTTTTGCTTACAGTCTGTTCTTTCTTGATAGTGGTGATGCGCTTAGCTTTAAAATAAAATTTATGTTGAAGAACATTCATTGAAAAGTGGATTCTTTGGCCTGCATTTATAAAAATAACCGCCCAACTGGAACACAAACACATGGTCCACATATGTGGGCACCCTACTGGTCAGAGACTCCTTCTGAATTTCCACAGAAAGTAAATTATTAACCTAGTTTTAAGTAACATGGGAAATTTCAAATAAATAGTAAATTTAATATTTCACATCGTAAAAATATCTTTTAAAACTGTTCATTGGAACTAACAGAATGTGTTAGGTTGTGCATGGACTGACCAGCAGGCCCAGCTTTCATTGTATATGCTGGAAACATCTCTCCTAGCTACCCTTGCAGTGTTTATTACAGAATGCTAAATTACCTGGATCTCACGGCTTCCTCACTCAAACTCGATTTCTACATTGCCAGAGAGCCATCCTCTCAACTGGATCTGTGCAGGGCTGTAGGGAAATTGGATGGCCAGGGAAGTCAATCACAGGTGTAAATTCCTCACAGGCCTCCTGAGGACAGCCCAGAGAATGTGTTTCCCAGCTGCAAGAAATAGCCCAAATTCTAATCTCAACCACTTCCTGAGGACTGAGTATGACCTCAGGAAGCTTTGATGAGGCTCAGCTAGGAAAACTTGATGAGGTGGAATGGACCATGCTGACACCCTCAGCCCTCAAGCCAGGGCTCTGGGAGAATATGGTGGTTTGTGGTGCTCTGCTGTCTAGGCAGACCACAGAGCAGACTCCAGCTCGCTACACTCAAACTCCAATGCTTGCTCTCCAGGAGGGCCAGCACAGCCAGTGCCATTCCGTTCACAAAATGGCACCAAGTGGGCCCCGAGAGAAACATTCTCGAAGGCTTGCTTGTCTAGGAATGCCTCTGAGCAAGCCAGGGGAGTGTTATGCATGGCGCGCATGGACGGGCTTTTGTCCCACCACTAGTCTAAACCACATTCTTTCTCCAAGGGAAGGTGGCAGGAGGGAAAGGCAAAGTTCAAATGGGAAGGACCTCCCCTGGAGTGACCGGTTGGCAGGGAAAGGGGTGTAAGAATGGGTTTCAGGATCATGGAGAACGAGGGATACCATGATTGGTTTCAAAATGAAGGGCTTGTAATAATAGGCTTGTACCGGAAAATGAGAAGAGCCTTGAGAGTTGGCTAGATGTCGGCTTGCAAACTTGGATGACGAGGAACATAAGAGAGTGCAGAGGACCAGCAGTAGGGACAAGGCTAGTGACTGTCTCCAGGAGACCAGGAAGTCTCAGGGAGAGGAGCCATGGCTTCCACATTACTTCCTAGACCTGGGAACTGATTTCCTCATCTGTGCAGGGGAAGTCCTGTCGCAAGCCAGAGAAATCCTGTTGTCTCCAGGAAGCAAACAAGGGTTTCATGATCAGGTCACGGAGCAGCTCCCAGAACCCAGGAAGAGGCAAGAGTTAGGGCAACAAAAGGAATATGGCACCACGAGGACAATGCCAGAACTTTTAGGGTATAGCTTCCAGGTTTAATCAGCTCTAAATGTTTCCTATGGTAGCTCCACTCTTGCCCAAGATCCACAGTTTCTGAAGGGCAATTCCAGTTGGTTTAGCTCGGGTCATGTTCCCAGCTGTTGGCTAGAGGAGGGCTCCCAAACCCTAAGCAATGGGAGAAAGGTTCTTCAGGACAAAATTGAGGGGCTGTTGTCAGAGAAGGTGGGAAATGAAGTCGGGGAAGCAGGAATACCAGGGTCTATTCTACAGAGTTAGACCAGAACCTTCCAGCAGGCATTAGCTCAGGTCCCACTGAGTTCTGGGAGGAAAGGGTTCTGTGTGTAGCCACACTGCTGCTGTTTACAAGGATCTCGTTTACTTTTCAGTCAGAGAGAGAGACTCAGGAAAGCGTCTGCATTCTCCTAACAGCCTGGGACCAGGTGTAGTGCCCCTCAGCAAACATGCCTCTTGGTTGTCTGTGGAGCCCACACAGAGAGCTCAGGGAGGAAGGCGCGGCAGTGGTATTTCCTAGCTTGATGCTGCCCCAGAATTATGAATGTCAGACATGAGCACAGTAGAGGTTTTTTTTTTTCCCACCTAACTAAGCCTTTTAATATAAATTTGAATTGGCATGCTTATCCCTCTCATATTTCAAATATTTTCAGTAATGCTAGAAGGCAAATGTGCCACCCACCTAGTGGCATTCCCAGCAAGAATTACCTGGGCACAGGGACGCACAATATATGGTAATGGGTTATTGGCTCTCCCGCCCCCTTTGGGGCCCTGCAGGGTGATGTCTCTTTGTTTCTGCAGTGGGGGTGGGGCTCCAGATGCCAGGTTCCCACTGATAGTCTGTCTTTGAGACTCTCTTATGATGAGATGCAAAGATTTAACGGGTTAAGAGGGGAAGCTACCTGGTTTGATACACACACACACACACACACACACACACACACACACACACACACACTTGACACATTCCACACATTCCACACATTCTTGTGCTTGAATAATGCCACCTGTAGGCTGACAAGGTGGCTTTGCATTGTGGTTAGCTTCTTCTTTTCAAAACCATATTGTGGGAAAGAGATCTCAGACATTTCTAAATCAAGTCTGCTGGACTCTACCTTTTGGTTAGCTGGCCCCTCCTGAGACCTTTCCTGAAGAAAATCTCGACAGTGCTTGAGAAGACTCAAGTAGAAGAATTACAAATTTACAATAATAATAGTAATCATAATCATAAACGAGGCAGCATTTTGTAGGATGAACTGTTTTCTTGGTTCCCATATCATCTTGTCTACGGCTCTCAAGCTAATCAAGTAATTCATAATAGCATTTGGAGATACATCCATTAGCTTGTGTCTTCAGACCAAAACCCATGAAGGGCATATTAAAAAAGATTCTATAGGATGATTTGAAGTTCATGTACTTTAATATATTATTGAATATAACATCCAAGTTCACAGATGGCTCCTTGCCCTTCCTGGACCACAGGCATATCTGGGCCAGGAGTATCTAGGGGTGAAGGTGTCTGTCCTCTGTGACCAGACTCTGATTTCTGAACTGAAGATCATTACCTGCTCTGGTCGACACACACATTCAAAGTTCACTCCAAGTTCTGAGCCTTCATGAGGACTTTCAAGAGCGGTTGCTTTCCGCTAGCATTTTTTGCTGCCTTGTCTGCCTCCCGTCTCTTGTCTCTCTGGGAAAGGTTTCTTTCTTTTGGCATGGCCTTGCAGCTTTCTGTCTCTCTTTGAACACTTTTTGCCTGCTGCCTCTGTGTGCTTCTTTCCCCCTTACAACAGGCTGGAGCAAATGTTTGATATTTTTTTCAACCAACATTTATTCGATATCTGCTATGTCAGTCACTGGGCTAGGTGGTGTGTGGATGAGCAGCTTCCCAATCTGATCAGAGTTGAAAATAAACTCTACCCCTGTGCAAAATCTGCTCACCCTGATCTTTCTTGTGACACGACCACACGTCCCTCTCGGTTACACAAGCTTATTCTTACCCTCAGTAATTTTGTGCCCACGTTGGGGGGTTGACAATCACTGAAAGCAGGGCTCTGGATAGGAGCAGCGAAGAAGAATAATTACGGTTGCAGAGCTAGCGTGTCCTCTAACGATTTCCTCCTTCCTCTAGGCCCTCTTGCTCTGTTTCTTCGCAGAACAAAGGGAATTTGTAAAGTACTGAGACTTTGTCTGCAGATGGCTGCATTAGACATGGATTCTTGACCCCAGGTGACCCACGGGGTCTGGAAGCACAGAGACTGTGTGAGTTGTCTAGAGAATTCGATTTGGAAAGGCAAGGGGTTCTGAATAATGAAAGCTACATTTTGTAGTTTCCATGCCAGGCCAGGTGCGGGTTAAGGAAGGGAGCAGCACAGATCCAAACAAACAAAAATACAACAGGACAAAAGCCACCCCAAACCCCAAATTTATCTTTCTTAATTGGGTTTAAAAAGTGTCTCTTAACTCAACTAGAGTCCTCTGCCTTACTTGGGCCTGGAGTCTGAATTTATGCTATGCATGTGATTCCAGACCAAATGCCTGTATGATGTCTAATTTGTTTGTATGGCATTTTATAGTTTATTCCCTCAACCCAAGTAACACTAGGTCTCTTCAGATAAAGCCCTCCCGAAGACAAGCTCATTTTCCAAAATTACCAAGCGTGCTCAGAAACAACCTTTTGTGTGCATCTTCAGGTGGAGGCTATAGCAGAACTAGATAGAGCCTGAAGAACCCCAGTTAACAGACACATTACAGAGGGAGGTTTCAATATTCTTAAAATGTTTACAGGCATAAACTAAGGGGTCAGAAATGTAATCAGTGACTAAGATGCCATGTGTATCAGTTACTTTTCGGTTGCAGTAAAAAGACAACATGACCAAGGCAACATATAGAGAAAAGGGTTTATCTGGCTGATGGTTCCGGAAAAGTAAGAGTCCACTATGGCTGGGAGGCATGCAGCAGGGGCAGGAAACCGGGTGCTCCCATCTCAACGGAGAAAATGAGCAGGAAGCAAAGAGAGCAAACTGGGAGTGGCGTGAGGCTTTCAAGTCTTAAGGTCCTCAGTCGTTACTGTCTCCAGCAAGGCTGCACTCCCTGAACTTCTCTAAACAGAGCCACCAAACAGAGGCCATGAGCTTATAGAGGACATCCTCATTTAAACCCTATACCACATAAAAGGAAAATACAGTCGAGGTTAAAGAAATAAAACTTTTGGACATGGTAACTATACAGTTATCAATTTTAATGGAGTAGATATGGTTAAGGAAAAAATTCCAGTGAACTGGGAGATCTAATTCTAATTCAGATAGCATCACAGAAATAAAAACATAAGAAACCAAAAACAGTACAGAGAACAGGAGAGTTTCAGAAGACAGGAAACGAAGAATACTCAGAGAAAAAGTGGTAATTTTATAACTATTAAAATATAAAAGTATTTAGAAATCACAGAAAGCCATGAACTGAAAAAGTACAAATTCGAACTTTAAATCCATTATAATAAAATTAGAAAACCACGAAGCTAAAAAACTTCTTAAAACAACCATAGAGAAAACTTCCCCTGGAGGAAATATGATTAGATAGGCAGAACAGTCCTCAGCAGCACTTCCAGAACCCCAAAAGTAATAAGATGATATGGCCAAAATGCTAATAAAAACCATGTCAAACTTTTAATTCTATATCCAGCTAAAATACCACTCAACAACAAAAATTAAGTTTTGTTTTCATAAAGATTTTTAGGAAGAAATCACTAAAGTATTTATTTCAAGTAGAAAAAAATTGAACCAAAAAGGAAAGAATGAGATACAAGAAGGGAAATTAAATCTGAACAAGCATTGCCTATAGGAAGTGATAATGTTGGTTATTGTTGGCTATAGAAAGTGAATGAGATATTGGGTGCCAAATCAATATCAGGGAGATGGAAGGAGACTGGCATTCTGAAGACTTCTAGGTGAAGAGAAATGATAGATATTTTCAAAGTCAAGATGTGTATTAAAAATATGAGAGCAATGTGTGTATACAAATATACAAATGAGGTGTTAATTACTGATTAATAGAACAAGAGATTTGCCTGAAAGAGAAGGACATAAAAAAGAACAAAAGCAAAAGAGTGAAAGAACCCTGTCAGACCAAGACCACAAAAAGGTTGAACACAGGGAAATGTATGCCAGATATAAGGCCAAGTTCATGATTAGGGATAAAGGCTACTTTAAAAAAATCTAATATATTCCATTATGATGGTACAAAAGGAATTATGGTTTGGGATCATAATTTTAAGTCATTATAACTAGGCTCAAACAATTTTTCTCATGGGATATAGGATATAAGTTTGTTTATTCCTGTAGCATCAAATCCATGCTTCAGGATTCAATGAAGTCTTCTTGAAAGCCTTTTCTGCATCATGTTGCTTATGGAAGCATTTTTTTTTCCTGAAAAAAAAAAAAAAGTTCAGATGTTTGGAGAAGGGTTAGAAAGTTATTGAGAGGTCAGGTGAATATAAGGTGGATGAGGTGAAATTTCATAGCCTAATCTGTTCAACGTTTGAAGCTCTGATTGTTGGACATAAGGCTGGGAATTGTCATGGAGAACTGGGCCCTTCCCTGCTGGCCACTTCCAGCTGCCTCCAGAGCAGTCTTGGGTGCATCTCATGCCTTTGCAGAGCACACTTCTCAGATGTAAAGGTTTAGCAGAGATTCAAAAAGCTATAGAGCAGGGGTTCTCAACCTTCTTAAAGCTGAGACCCTTTAACACAGTTCCTCATGTTGTGGTGACCCCCAACCATGAAATTATCTCATTGTCACCTCATCACTGTAGTTTTCTAGGGTTGTGACTCATTATGTAATTATCTGATATGCAGATGGTCTTAGGCGACCCCTTTGACCCCCCAAAGGGGTGGAGACCCACAGGTTGAGAACTAGTGTTTGGAGGCTCAGACCAGCTACAGACCACCAAACCGTGACTGTGGCTACCCCTTTTTGGTGCACATTTGGCTTTGGGAAGTACCTCGTCTTCTTCATCTAACCACAGAGCCAGTCATCACTGATTTTCATGAATTTTTTATGTCACATCAGTTCAGAAATGTTTCCTAAGAAAGAATGACCGTTTGAGATAGTGGTTTGTGTGTGTGTGTGTGTGTGTGTGTGTGTGTGTGTGTCAGAGGCGGGGGGGGGGGGTCTGCTCATGAGGCACTCACTTATCAAGCTTTTTCATCTTTCCAATTTGCTTCAACTGCTGAATGGTCCATGATGAGTTCTTTGGCAATTTCTCCCATAGTGAGAGGAGGTTCAGCTTTGAGACTGCTCTGAGTTGGTCAGCTATTGCAATTCATGTCTTTAAGACTCTTGTCTCTGGTCAACACTTCTTGAACCATTGCCAACACTACACGTTCCTCAGGAGTTCCTAGGCCAAATGCCTTGTCGGTGTGAATTGTCTGTGCTTTATAACCCATTTTGAACTTGAGTAAGGAAATCACTCAGATTTGCTTTTTGTCCAATGCCATTTCCATAGCAGCAAATAAATACAAAGTAAACAGCAAAGTAATGAGTCATTAGCCAAAGACACAAAGCAAGAAATGGGCATTAAAACTATACATACCGTAACCACGTTTATTACAAATCTATTCCAATATCAAGTGACAAATTTCAACAATGTGAAAACCACAGTTACCTTTGTACCAACCTAATCATGTCACAGCACAAAGAGAGTGCAAACTCAAGTCCCAGGAGAAGTGTCAAATGGCAACCATAGTATATGCTTTAACATCTGTGTCTGTGAGGTAACGCGTGTTTAAAACGTTGTTGAGGAAGGTATTTTGAGTATGTCAGTTTATGAATGACAATGATAATTGCCCATACAGTGTTTCTGGTTGTAGCAGAGGACTTGTTGTTGGAATTCCCTTGTTCTTGGAATTCATCTGTGAAGGTAGACTTTCCCGAGGACACTCTTCCATGGGGGAGGGAGCCAGACTCTGTGACCTTCACTCTTACCCGTGCAGGACTCAGGGAGGGGTGATCTGAGCCCCGGAATACTGCTGACTCTTAAGTAACTCAGCTATGGTTTTTTTCCCCCTTCTGCTTTTTAAATTGATGTGAGCTAGCATGGCCTCAAGATTCGTCGCAGAGCTGAGACAGCAGAAAGCTCCATGCATTAGTTAGGACATGGGCTAAACTGCTGTCACAAAGACGCTGAGAAATGCCACCACTCAGATGGGATTGTTTAGGGGAGCGGTGTACTAGCAGGCTGGCGGGCAGCACCTGGCAGGTAGGTGGCGCTGCTCCATTAAGCCTCCATCTTCCTCCTGTGTTGCTCTATCCACCTAGAGTGTTGATCTCATCTTGTTTTCCACATCTGCATTCAGCCCACTCAAGGGAAGGGCAAACATCTGTCTTTTCTAACATCTGACCTAAATTTGCACACATGACTTTCACTGCTATGCCTCCCCTTGGAAACTGGCCACATGGCCACTCTGAGCAGTATGGGAGTTGGGAAATACTGTTCCCCGCTGTACACCATTTTCTTGTTTGGTATGCTTGTGCTTCTGAGGGTGGTTTGGGAGAGTTCTACCGTCAGGTCATATGGTACATGCGAGGGATGTCAGAGCCTCTCAGAACCTCAACATCACCATCTGGAGGACTGTCTATCAGAGGTATTAGGAATAGCAACAAGATAGAGACGGCAGATACAAGGGGCAGCTGGCTTCTCTGTCAGCCCCTTTGTCCTGTGACCCCTCCTCTGCACAGCCCAGAGGTCCTGGCCAGGCACACTAGCACTTGTAGGCCATGGGTACTGAGCCAAGGTGACCAGCAGTTGGCCCGATCTGCCTCTGGCTGCGGTTCCTGGGGTTCCCTTTCTTCCTCCTGCACCTTCTTCTCATTCCTGCACCTCCCTCGTGGAGGGACTCTGCAGATTGATGGCCTGTCACCTAAAAGATGGAGACGGACCCCAAATCCTGGGTTCTTAAAGGAGAGGATTAGTGAGGCCTCGGAGTTGTCTTGGTGCCTGTTTCAGAATGGCCGTGGCAGGCAGAGAGAGAGAGAGAGACAGGCGGCTGCGGGGCTTTGGTCGGTCACGCTGCCCTGAGTGTGACCTGTCAGGGTTTGTTTGCGATCTCTGTGCCCAGTGATGCAGGTCACAGTGATGCAATGCTCCTCCCAGGAATCTGATTGTTTGCACTTGTGAAGTGCAGGAGCTTGGATCTGTCCGAGCAGAGGGTTAAATCATGGAGTGTTTTACAAGGGCAGCTATAGGGAATGCCGTGTTTTCTCCTTATATGGCTATTTTTCTCAGTCCGAAATCCCAGGGTGTATTTTACGTGGCTGAAATACACAAATGGAGTCACAGTCTTAGCCAAACATGCTATGTGCCTTTAAAATTAACAAGCCTCTCTCTCCTTCTGTACCCTAAACACACCCGTGTGCACAGTTTCTGTTGAGACGGAGGACAGATAGACTCTTTCCTTTTCAGCAGCTAAAAAAGTATTTGGGAGGGATGAATTTCTCTAATCTCACTGCTTTGTGCATGGGGATTTTTTTTCTTTTGTGCAAGCATGTGGGGCAAATCTAAGTGTCGCAATTTCAGTGAGTGGCTTCCGTGGGTGTAGCGAGGGCCACAGAGGTGGAACGGAGCGCAAACGTTAAAATACAAGGGGAGATGTTTAGTCCTTCTAAGCTGACGCTAGTGAGGTCGGGAGCAGCACAAGGTGAGTGGGCACTGAGCTTGCCCCAGGCATGAAGAGGAAGGGGCTGTCACTGCATACCGCACCGTCCTGGGCAGTTTGTGGGAGACATGTTGAATTTTGTCCAGTAGGTCAGGGAGAACAGGGGGGGCATTCTTGGTGCAGGGGGAAAGCCTCGGGGAAAATAATGCATAGATAAGCCACCTGAGATAATTTAGAAGTCAACAAATAACCCTCGTGTCTAGAAAAAAAATGGTGGAAGAAAAGGAACGTTCCGTCGTAGACTGGAAACGTCAGGGTGACTTTAGTGCATATGACTTAGTCCCAGAAAACCAGACTGGAGTTAGGGGAATAGGATGATGTTCATATTTTGAAATGAAACGACTGCTTCACTTCCTCTTCCTGTGTCTTTTCTTTTTTGTTGTGTCATTGAATAGTGTCTCATGCAGTCCGTCTGGATTAGAGCTGGCTACGTAGTCGAGGTTGACCATGAACTAATTCTTCCGCTTTTACCTCTCAAACACTAGGACTACAGGTTTGGGCTCCCACGCCCAGCCTCAGAGAAGATTTCTTAGTTGAGTTCTAAACCAGTCAGATGGCAAGACTTGTCTTAAATAAAACAAAACAAAATCAAGACTCCTTATTGAAGTTTCCCTATTGGTGAGAAATGCAGTTTATTGCCGGATATTCTAAAACTCATACTGCAAACCCAGGTTTTTTTCTGGGAAAGGTGACAAAATTATACTCTTTGTGGACAGGGGGAGAAAAGCAGGGTGACAACTTGGCCTTGGATGGAGATCATTTATAAGCTTGAATAAAAATAAATATGTACATTTCAAGCCGTTTTGGAAATTTGTGTCTCCAAAAACCTACTTTCTGGGTCTCACTTAATCCAAGACAGAGCTGAGATTACTGTATCTACTTGGTGAAGAAACAGCTGAAGTGTTAATGACTGTCCCAGACTCACTCAGCTAGTTTGGGGAGAAGTGAGACTTTCTGGAAGCTGGAAGTATCCAGCTAGTGTCTTTGGGATAGTGAGCAGGCAGGAGGCCGACTCTAATGAGCTAGAGACAGCCTGGGCCGAGCCCATCAGAGCCTGGAAAATATGAAATGGGAGCAAGAAGGCTGGAGATGAGGCAAGAAGCAGAAAGACCTGTGCAGGCCTGGAGACAGGGTGCTACCAAATAGAGTGGCCGCTGGGAAGGCCACCTAGCAGGGCCAGCTTCTGGGCAGGCCTTCCTGAGCAGTGGTGCTGAAGAGTGCAGCCTGTTGGCCTTCCAGGTTCCCTGAGCAAGTCAGTTCACCTCTCTGGGCTGTAATCGCTTCCAGGGGAAAAAACAAACAGGTGGACCTCAGCTCCAGAGGGCAAGGTGTGGAGGTTGATCGAGGGGATCTGGAGAGCATGAAGCTCAGTCCCCGCTCAAATTCGGTGTGGATCGTGTACAGTTGCCACCAAGAACTGCCCTGCAGCTTCTCTAAGTGAGGCTGCTGCTGGTGATGAGGACAAAAGGCTCCCAGGGAGGGCTCCGTGGACAAAGAGTCCCTTTATCATCATCACTGGGAGTGCACATTCACTCTGTCGTACACGCCAGGTAAAACGGAGAGGTTTCTTATAGGTGAACAAAGTATATCAGAGAAAGGGTCTCCTGGCAGGTGTCCCCCTGTGAGCCCGACCGACAAGGACCACTGGAGACTGCTGTGGCTTTTCCTTATTAAAAACCTCCTAAGATACACCAGAGGGCTCCCAGGCGCTCAGGTTGCTTGCATGGGTGTTGAGTGAGTATTCTAACTGGGAAGTGTGACCACCCAGATCATCTTTGGTGCACTATCAGCTCTGGAGCATTCTGAGGCCACAAACTGATGAAATTGGAGAGAAAAATTGGGATACACGTGGGACTTTAAATTTTTTTTTCACTATCAAAATACCTAATATATGCAAATGTGAAAGATAATTCATTCTTGCCTCTGGAGAACAAAACCATTATTCTACATTTCCCCACTATTATGAATGCCATCAATGTGTCTTCTAGTTTCTATACTTTGCATGACTCTGTAGTTAATTTATGGTGGCTGTCATTGGTGCTGTATTACCAACGTTTGTTTAGGGTGTCAAAAAAGCATCAATAAATTGTTTTTACAAAACCAGTCACAGACACAAGTCAGTACTGATGTATGAAGTGTAGCCAGTCCTGAGAATGGCCGCCCCTCTCTCTGTCCTATTTGCCAGTGTTCCTCCAGAGTTATACTGGGCTGATTTTTTTTTTTTTTACCCATACATTTTTGAGTCATGCTTCTAATAAGTGGGGCATGAGGTCATAAAGTCCCATTTCCCTATTTGTCTTGTATTGTCTTGAAATGCATACGAATTGGGGTCAGCACCGTAAGGGCCACATGAATCCGTTCTTCAAAGACCAAAACAGGATCTTTCTGAGGACAGACACTGAGCTGGCCCTGCTGGACATGTCTGAGTATCAGATGTAGCTCTGTTCCTGGTGTCTCCTTCCTTGGACCCTTTCTCTGATTTTACCCCCAGAACCTCAGCTAGCTACACATCTCTTATGTAAATTTGAGGGCGCTTTCAAGGAACCAAAACAGACTCTTATAATGGAGCCATTAGGACAGCCAAGGTTTTGCTTGAGGTTTGGAGAACAATGTATTGCCCTGGAATGTAGAACTGCCCATTCTACCCATATTAACCCATGTTCCAGGGTCTAGAAACTTCGTTAACATGGGTACACTGTGTGTGTGTGTGTGTGTGTGTGTGTGTGTGTGTGTGTGAGAGAGAGAGAGAGAGAGAGAGAGAGAGAGAGAGAGAGAGAGAGAGAGAGAGAGAGAGAGAGAGAGAGAGAGAGCCGTTGCTCCAGGGAAAATGGTGCCATTTATTCTGAGAAGTACAGACAGTGTGTGATTGGGAAGAGGCCTTAGGTCATTTATCTCTCACTTGTAAAATGAGGAGATGGGTGTGCTCCCCAGTGGCTGTCTCCCTTCTGGTCTACAACAATACACCACTTCTTTTCACAGAGAAATATGCTTCCAACAGGGGGAAGGAAGGCAGGGCTGGGAAGGAAGGGGATCAAGCGACTTTCATTGAAGGATTCATTTTTGATTTAAATATTTTGTTCTAATCTCCAACTTCCTTTTTAACTTGGCAGAATGACCAAAAGAAAAACAATGTTCCTCCCCAGCCCAGTTTACAGTTCGCCGGAGTAGAGGATCTGGTTACCGCTTCCAAATTGTATACGTTGGGTCCTTCAATATACTAGGGTTTTTATTTTCTTTCTTTTTAAAATCTATTGCTTGCATACACAGGGTTTTATTTTAGTGGCATGTCAGAGTAGATATGGTGAAAAAACCCAGGAGAAAAAAAATATAGATCAAATATAGCCAGCAATTGAATACCCTTTCTTTCTTTTGTTTCTCTGAGCAGGTCGTGGAAGTTCTCAGGAGTGATACATCCTGTAACTGTAAACAGATGTAATCCCCCGGCTGTGACACCAGCGAAAACTCCCCTTCACACCGGACCTATGTGCAATCATTTTGTTCTGTGGCACCAAGGTGAAGTGCCAGGGAGGAGCTGCTGTGGGACTGGACTTAGGCACGCCTTCCATGCTCTGTAATGGTTTTCATTTGTCTTCTTGCAGCTCCCATGCTGTCCTGGGAGTCTCTGGTTGGGAGGGAAAGAAGCCAGGGTGCTGCAGCTGGAGGTTTACCTCTGGAGTGGGGTCTTCTTTGAGAGGCCCTAATTTACCCCTTCCAGCCTGGAGCTTCACGGTCACTTCAGAACCCAGGATGATGACAACTGTGTCCAGATTTGGTCCCTGCTCTTTTCCGTGTTCATTACAATGTGTCCTGTGAGTCGTGTGTGATAATCTCAGCCTCTAGAGAAGGAAGCTGAAGCAGAAGGACCACAAGTTCAAGGTCAATCTGAGCAACTTAGATGCCTCAAAATAAAAAGTAAAAAGAGGCAGAGAGCTCAGTGATGGGTGTCCTGTGGGATCCCTGTCTGTTTCATACGCCTCTGGACTTTCACATTTTGTCTGCAACAAGGTAAAAAGTGTATTTAGCTTCATGGTGTGGTTTTCCAGTGTCAATAGGAAATCCCAGACTAGATAATGTCTTGTTCCCACCTTCTGAGAAGCACAGACAGAGATACTGATTGGAGTGCAGGTGGCCCATTTAGGGACAGTCCTAGGAGAGCACGGCAGAAGCCTGGCAATGAGACAAGGAAGGTGAGGAGGCCACTGTGGGCAGCTGGATCGCAATACTGCCAGGAGGATTTCTTGGCCTCGGCACCACTGATGTTTAGACAGAGATAATTCCTTACTGAGGGGCTGCCGGGTAAACTGTGAGAGGCTTGGCCAGCTGTTAGTCCTTACGTGTGGGTGGTGGCCCCCTTCCTATGCTATGACAATCAAAAGTGTCTCTAGACAGAATTCTAGGGATGGGCACCATCTTGGGTTCAGAACTACAGGAACCAGGGAGACTCTGGCATGGGCTATCTGCTGGACATACACCACATGGCAAGGGCCACCAATGAGGCCTGGTGTGTCTACTGCGTTCTCTTCTGGAGTTTGGGGAGGCCAGAGAAAGTGTTGGTGGTAGTAGCTGCTAGAATGAGGCAGGCCCCAGTTTAAACCCATGGAATCGTTGGGTTTGGTGGCTCTTCCCTACCCCCGAAAACTCCAGTTAATCTCGTGTTCTCTTACTTTTCACCCAAACGTCCATTCCAAGCAAAGTTTAGATGAGTGCAGTCTCCCTCCCTGTACTATGTGAAGGTCTGAGAGAACTTGAGCCAGCTGAGAGAAAGACAGTCTCCTCAGTGAGTGCTGTGAAGCTCTTGTGAACCTAGTTTGCATGGCGTCTTGGTCATCATCTATAGACAGCTCAGAGAAGCAGAGAACAGATTTGAAGACAGCTCTCCCTGGACATAGTCAGAAGAGTGGACTTTTTGCCATATGGGTTTACTCACAAAGTTGGGCAGAATTTAGGCAGAAGTATCTTTTTGGGGGATGAATGCTGGAAAAAGCTATAAACAAAGAGGCAAAAAAAAAAAGGCAAAAGAAAATAAATAGGGCATAAACAACATGGAGTCCATTTTGTTTTGGCCAACTAGACTGGGCGTGGGGCCTGCCCTGCGGAATGGTTGACATACCCAGTGACACTCCATTGGAGAAAACCGATTTTCCCTTTATCCTCAGGAATCAATTACAGACAGCTTCCTGGTTAGGGGTGGGACTTTGTGTTTACTTCCTCATCTCAGTGCTGGGATTTTGTCTGGTTTGTACCTGTCTGGTGCATGGTGTCATAGTCTCTGTGTGTTCATGTGTGTGTCAGACCTGTTGTGTCTGGAAGATGCTATGTCCTTGGAGTCATTCAGTGCCTCTGACTCTTAACAATCTTTCTGCCTCCTCTTCCACATAGAACCCTGAGCCTTGGGAGGCTGGGTTTGGTAAAGACAGCCCATCTAAGCCTGAGTGCTCCAAAGTCTCCCACTCTCTGTCCATTGTCCAGTTGTGGGTTTCTTTCTTAATTACTATCTACAGCTAGGAGAAGCTTCTCTGATGAAGTCTGAGCAATGTTCTACTCCATGGGCATAGCAATATATCAACAGCAGTCATTTTATTGCTGTATTCTTTTGGCAGAATATTAGTGTTAGGTTTCCCCTAGCCCATGACCTATCTAGTCTCAGGGTAGGGGTTTGGGGCCCAGAAAGGACTAACACATCACCAGCACCAGCAGACTCTAGAAGTGTCACGTATGGATCCATCGCATGGAATAGACCTTAAGTTTAATCCCAATTTTGGTCAGTAGATCAAAAATTGCACTCCCGCAATGTTTGTGTCTTATTGTTCCTTCCAGCCATTCTTTACCCTGTCCCTTCTTGTACTCTCCTTCCATTTATCTGTACATTTTCTCAAGAAGTCCTAAACCTACCCCATTCACTGAGCTCTATCCCACTCACCTCCCACCCCTCAGGTCACTTTCTGCCCTCAGTGTGGAACTGTCCACTTTGTCCTCTTCACTACCTCCTGCCACCCTCCCATGCAGCCATCCTGGTACTTGTATCTGATTAATACCATAGCCTCAGAACTGGCCTCCCTGTCTCGCAGCTTCTAATTCTTCATGCCCTACCCATGGCCATATGGCCATTCTTTTAAAAGGAACTATCATCATACTCCATTTGAAATTTCCAAAGAAGTGCCACTAATTTCATCATTCAACCAGAGATACCAAATCTGTTGTTGCTTGAGGAGTTAGAATATCAGCGTGGTTGCAAATCGATCCTACTTGGATCCAAATCCCGGCCCTTCAGATAAATTATTTATCCCCCGTTCAACCTCAGTATGTTATTGGCCATTTCCTGTCCTGACCACCCAGACCCATTCAGAGGCTTTAATACTACTCATAAATGATTGGTCGATAGCTCAGGCTTGTTACTAGCTAACTCTTACATTTAAATTAGCCCATAATTCTTATCTATGTTCAGCCACATGACTTGATACCTTTTCTCAGTATAACATTCTCATCTTACTTCTCTGTTGTTTGCCAGCAACTCTCTGACTCTGTCCTTCTCCTTCACATCATCCCTAGTTTGGTTGCCCCACCTATACTTCCTGCCTGGGTACTGGCCAATAAGCATTTTATTGAACCAATTCCAGTGACAAATCTTTACAGTGTACAAGAGGATTATTCCACAGCATCAACGTCTTCAATTGTAGATTAAGATCAACAGTACCGCCGGGCGGTGGTGGCGCACGCCTTTAATCCCAGCACTCGGGAGGCAGAGCCAGGCGGATCTCTGTGAGTTCGAGGCCAGCCTGGGCTACCAAGTGAGCTCCAGGAAAGGCGCAAAGCTACACAGAGAAACCCTGTCTCGAAAAACCAAAAAAAAAAAAAAAAAAAGATCAACAGTACCTATGCTCAATAGTCTCTCCTCACCTGTGCTTCTGCTTTCTGCAGTATCTGTTTTGAACAGTCATGGTCCCCAAATATTCCTATAGTACAACAGAAAGCAAGAGAGTTTAGAGGGAATGATTCCACTCATGAGACTCTATATAGTTATTGCAATAATCTCTGTCATTCTTATTTAGTTTGTTCTGCCTAGTTTATAAATTAAACTCTACCATAGGTTTGAATGTATAGGAATACTCGGCATGCACAGGGGTCAGGGCTACCTGTGATTTCAGGCCTTCCCTGGAGTCTTGGCACATGTCCCTCACAGATCTGGGAGGGACTCTTGTAGTTGCATCACCGAGTAGGGCTTGGCCTCATTAAGACGTCAGTAAGTGTTCTCTGCCATTATTGGAGACTAACTTCCAGGACTGTCATGGGTGTGCTGTGAGTTGGCACTTGTTGAAGAGCCCACCATACACACTTATTACCTGTTCTGGCCTGGGTAGGGGTTTGGAGCCCAGAAAGGACTCACACATCGCCAGCACCAGCAGGTGTTCAGGGGACAGAGCCCCAGTTGAAAGGGCAGATGAAAGGTGCCCAAGAGGAGAAGGGGTATAAGGCTGTGCTGTGCCTGCTGATAAGCTCACAGGGAGCCAGACAAAGCACCAGTTGATCTGTCAAGATTTGACACTGGCCGCTGAGCTTGGTTTGCCTGTCTAAAACTCATGACCCTGTCCTGCAAGCCTCATCGTTAAAGGGCACAGAACAGGGCTTCTTAAACTTAGTCCGCTCAACTGTTTTGAAAATCTGATAAAATCAGTGTGTTTGTGTGTGTGTGTGTGTGTGTGTGTGTGTGTGTGTGTGTGTGTGTGTGTACATGTAGAGGCCTGAAGTTGAAGTTGGGTGTTTTTCCTGATTACGCTGTGTATTTTCTGAGACAGCATCTCTCATTGAACTTGGAGCTTGTTGATCCAGCTAGACTGAGTAGCCAGAAATCTGCAGGGATCCTCTGGTCTCTTCCTCCCCAGTTCTGGGATTACAGTCCCTGCTCAACTTAAACAAGAGTGCAGGGGACTTGAACTCAAGTCCTTATGTTTCTATGGCAAGCACTTTGCCAACTGTGTTATCTCCTCAGCCCCTTTACCTATGAAATTTTTATGTGGTCTTGGACATAGAGCTGTATAAAAGGTATATAAATCAATCATTTACTACCAATAATTTATTCTAAAATAATTCTTTGGTAGATATGTAATTTTATGATTTAGTAAAGGTGAAAACAAATTTGCATATTAATGAGATGGATGTGTGCTTTGTTTATTTTTTCCATAAGAATTGAATCATGGCTGAATATTTAATCCTGTACGATAGGGCATCTTTGCTGTTTTTTCCCAGAGTTAACTGATATTTTGATTTTATCTTTCATGCTGAGGATGCTACTTTGTACAAATACACAGAACAAAGAGAAGATGTAAGTTCAGGATCATTTCAGAAATTGTTGGAAAATTTGTCCTAATCTTCAGTCAAAATTCTTTTAATGATCTTTTTTTTTTTAAATGAAGTTCAAGTCAGCAACTCAAATGGAAATTTTAAAAAATCAAACATTCTAACCCAAGGCAATCCAAAGATGAACTAATTTCATGTGTACATGCTGAAGAGTGATGGTAGGAAAATACTAAAAGTTTGTTTTCTATCATTTTTTCATTGCGTCGCTGTGAGATTAGAAATCTTAGCATGTGCAGCCAAAGCTCTTCGGTTCATCACACACAATAGTCTTATATCTGAGGCATGGCATGCCAGGCTGTGTTCTTTGGCATCACTGGAACGTACAGTACGTGCATGGTCTGGAGGAGCCACGTATTGCGTGTTGACCACCTAGGGCGGCTTCAGTAAAGCAACGTAATGCAGCTCAGGTGAGCACTGGAATTGCTCCAGCTTCGTCATGCATTGATTGTCAGTGAATGCTTGGTCCGTCCTCTTTCAGAAACTTCGGACTATGGGGAAGTCTTTCGTGATCCCACATTCACTCACCTCCCATGGGGTCATGCTTCGTAGTTAAAGAAGCTGGGATCCTAGTGCTTTCCCAGGACATGCTGCCTGAGGAATAGACTGGAGGGAATGTGCAGAGCTCTTAGGTATACAGATCGTGGTTTTCACGGCAGCAAGGCTGGGCAGTAAAGATAGGAGAACGGCATATTATAGCCAGTGAGTTAGTTACCGCAGGTCCTGTGATCTCATTAACAGCTGCCGCCCCACTCAGTTTTTTTACGTCCTCCTGAAACACTTAGCCTTTAGAGGCCACAACCATAGGTTTGAGGACAAAGTTCCCAGGATGTAAGCCTCAGTTCTGTCTCTGACTAGCCAGATAAACAGTGTGTGCATCTGCGCCCCAGGTTCCTCCTCTGTGTTGTGGAAGGATTATAGCACCATCTTCCTTACAGGCTGCTCCTCAGGACCGTCAGCAAGTGAGTGATGGTGCATTCAGGCCAAAGACACCTATGGGTGCATATATACAATACCATTTGTTTTCACCTCATGGGGAAGGATTTTTTTTTCTCCCTGTCAGAAATGAGGCCTATTGAGCTAACCAACTGATGTGTGTTCTATATACTGGGACTTTTCAGATTTTAAATGAAATTTGCCTCTTAACTCCACTCTCTGGGTCACAATATTCTTTTTGTTTGTTTTTGTTTTTGTTTTTGTTTTTGTATTTATTTATTTATTTATTTATTTATTTATTTATTTATTATTTCCTTTTCAAGACAGGATCTCACTGTATAGCCCTGACTATCCTGGAACTCACTCTGTAGACCAGGCTGGCCTCGAACTCACAGAGATCCACCTGCCTCTGCCTCCCGAGAGCTGGGATTAAAGGTGTGCCCCACTACGCCTGGCCACAGTATTCTTGAGCTAACGTTAGCTCTGGGCCCTCCAGCCCCAGGACCAGGTTGCTGTGAGGGCCGTTCTTCAGGGGTGTCCAGCGGCTCCAGCGCTGAAGTGTCCCATTTTTTGTCACCTTCCCTTTCTTCCTCCCTCTGTTCATGCCACAAATCTTCTGTCTTTATCTGTCCCACCCACACCGCCCGGGTTACATTTTGAAAAGCCCTTAAAATCCAGAGTGAGCAAGCACAGCCCATTAAAACCTCCTTTTCAAACAGAGCATGAGCCTTTCCAGACCCACTTCTCTCTCAGCTTGCTGGCCACTCAGCCACATCTAAGTCTGCCGCCGCCGCCCGCCGCCGCCAACAGACAGGCCTCTGCTCTTCTTGATACCACTGTCCTGGCCAGGAACATTCTGCGCACACACTGTTTCTGGAACAGCAACATTTGCAGAGTCTTAACATTCCTCGTCTTGTGTCTGTGGGAATACTTGTCTGCAGAGTCGTAACTGGGCAAATCCTACCCGATGAGTGCAAGTTCCTGAGGTTATAGAATTCAGGCGTGGAGGCCTCTAAGAGGTCTGGGGGCAGCTAGGCTCTAGACAGATGAGAAACCTGAAGCCAGAGAGTCCCAGGGGAACTGCCCAGACTCTGCACCCTCAGCTTGAGCCTGGATTTGTGTCCAGATCTGCAGAGATGACACTTGTTGCGTGTCTCTCCTCCTCCTCTTCCTCCTCCTCCTCCTCCTCCTCCTCAACCCCACGGCCTGAGAGGTTTCAGGGCGGTGGAGATTTCTGTGAGCCAGGATTGAGTAGGGTGAAGAGAAAGAGCAGAAACCGAGGCCCCTGTGGTGGTCGAGGGGAGAGAGGTGGTAGAATTTGGAAAGGTAGCCTCTATGGGATTTAACAACTAGTCGGGCTTTAGAAAGAGAGAAGGGCGGGGAGGATCCCAGGTCTGCACCCGAGTAAGGCCGTTTTCAGACAAAGGGAAACTATACAAAGAGTAGAGACTCGGGTTGCTGTGCCTGTTTGGTGGGGACAATGGGGTAAAACTGCATTTTAGCCTTGAAATGCCTGGAGAAGAGGTTCCGGCAAACATACACCTCTGGAGTTCGGAGAGGTCCCAGGGAGCAGGGAGAATCTGGGGTCTTTAAGGTTATGAAAGTACAGACTTGGCTGGGACAGGTCCGTTGAGGAGGGAGGGTATGGTAGGCAGGAAGGCGGGGCCCTTGTTGTCACAGTGAAGGGAATTAGAGGAACCTGCAGCAGAGGAGAGAAGGAGCAGTCAGTTCTGCAGAAGAGGAACCAGCGGGCGGAGGCTTCTGGAAGCGCTCTGGAGGACAGTGCCAGGCTCTGTGTGGGCTCTTTGCTGTGAGTTCTCCCATACGCTACTCACAGAGGCCTTGCCAGACTCGGGGAGTGTGGGGGAATGAAGGTCCCAAGAGGCCCAATTCTCCAGTTTTAGCTTTTGGCAAACGAAGCCTGTAATTTCGTGTTGATTCTCTCATGCTGCAGCGTGTTGCCCTCCTTAGCACTGCCGTGCACATCCTGAAGTGGCAGGAGATGGGTGTTACGGTGTGTGAGGACACACATGTGGCTTCTTCCAAGTTCAAGAGCTGAGAAAGGGGAGAGCCACCACCAGGTCAGGCGGGCCACTTCCAGAGCCTGGCACTCCTGGCATGTTCCTGGTAAAAAAGTTGACGTGGAACTTCTGTGGGATGTAGCCATTTCATGCCCCCCCCCCCTTTAAGCTGGCAAATGCAACCAAATTACAAATTTTACCTTTAGTTTATATTTTGAAAAATTTGTCTACTCTATGTGACTAATAATAAGATAATGAAACACCCCACATCTCAAAAAGGAGGTTTCTGAAATGTATTGCTTGGTAGTGTTACCGAGCCCTGTGAGTCTTACTCATAGGCTAGGACGCGCTTCAAGGGTAAAAAAGGCAGACTATGTAACACTGAATGTTTGATAGATCATGACTATATTACCCTAACAAAACAAGATGCATTCAGGTAAAAAAAAGTGAGAAACACCATGAGCAAGCTGACAAAATATTAGTATGGCTTCCACTGGGTCACGTGGGTAACTAAGCATTGCATTTCTTTTACCCAAATGTATGTTAAAATAATGTAAGTATTTGAAATATGGTAATTAGAACAGGAGAGATGGCTCAGCAGTTAAGAGCCCTGGCTTGCTCTTCCAGAGGACCCAAGTTCAAGTCCCACCTCCTAAATGGTGGCTCACAACTCTGTAATCCCAGTCCTAGGGGATCTGATGCCCTCTTCTGGCCTTTTAAAGCACTATACACATGTGATGTACAAACAAAAATGCAGGTGAAAATAAAATGAAAAAGGTTTTTTGAAAACCATCAGGCTCTCCATGGGCCACGTTCCCTGGTCTACTGGGATGCACCGGACATAGTAGCCTTAGGGGGATGGCCATGGAACAGAGTTGGTGGCCTCCCATGTGCTCTTCATCCCAGTGGCCCTGCTGGTGTGCTCAGAGCAGTGGCAGCTGGGTGGCCCTGCTGGTGTGCTTAGAACAGTGGCAGCTGCCTCTCACACCAGTGAGCCTCTGAGTGTTTTCAAATCTAAACTCTCAATTCTTTCTGATTCAAGTTCTAGGAGGAGGCTGGAGCCAGTTGTGATCTAAAAAAAAAATAAAATTAAAAATTTGGTCCACCCGTCTGTCAGTACCGCCAAGAAATATTCACACAAAGTCAGCCCCTCCTGAAAAGGAGAATGACTGCTTTCTGAGACAGATCTCTGAATCACTCCCCCTCTCATTCAGAACCACTTCCTTTTCTCAAATCTCACTTTAAAACCTTCCTGTTTGCTTTAGCCTGTGACTGACTCAGGCCCCATTCATCTTTCTCCCCTCTCTCCCCACGACCACATCCTCCCACCCTCCCCTCACTGTCCACGTGAGAGCGCTTGCCTGCCTCCTTCATCCCTCCATTTCTCAGCCCCTTGGCCTGTCACCCTGCAGCCTGGCACATCCTGGTCCCTCGCCGCTCTGCCTGCCTGAGCTGCCCTTCTCCTGTTCAGGTGTGTTTGAAAGTGCGGGCGCTTTGTCCACAGGGGCGCCTACTCCTCCTCTCCCTCATTTGCAGAGGAGGAGGAGGTAAGAGTCCAGTGGTATTCTTGCCTAAAGAGGCACTTTGCAAGTTGTAGTTCACAAGTTTCAGATTCAGAAACTTGAGACATAGAACACAGAAAGACCTTGTAATAGACCCGTAAAGATTCCAATTCCCATTTGTGCTTCCCCCCGGGGATGCTGCAGGCAAAGCCCAAAGGAGAGGTGCAAATAAAACACAGGTCAGGCTAGAGCTGTTGTTCGCCTCCAGAATAGAGTTATAATTGTCTCAACTGAGCCTTTTATTTCCCCGAAGTAATGAGCAAAGTAAATTCCTCAAAAAGTTCTAAGGCTGGATTGACCCTGGGAAAACAATCCCAGAGCAAGCCCAAGTCTTTGAATTCTTTGTGCTCACGGTGTACACTCAGTACTTACTCTCGGAGCCTGGGATTTCAACTCCGTTCTCTGGACAGCGGACAAGCTGTGGGTTTCACCTCCATGTATCACTGTGTTTCGTCCCAAGATGGAACTTTCTCCCACTGATGTGCAGGCAGGTCAGTTTGTTTCTGTCTTCTGTCTCCATAGCGTTTCACTATGAGTTAAAAGGGAAAAAAAAAAAAAAAAAAGGAAATGCTTCCAGAACTAAACAACCCAGATTTTTATCCCACGAAATGCAAACTTGCCTCATTAAAATGCAATCTTTTTACATTTATTTGTGTGTGTGTGTGTGTGTGTGTGTGTGTGTGTGTGCGCGCGCGCACGCGCGCGCGCGCATGCTCCTCTTGTGGAGATGAGGGCAACTGTGAGGAGTTGGTTCTCTCTTTCCACGGAAAATATGGACTGTTTCATGATTTTGTATGTCATTCTTATGCAGGGCCATGAGGATCTTAATGTCATTCCAATTTAAGTCTGTGTGCTCCCGAAGCTGGCAAAATCTCAGTGACAGTGATAATGTGCCATTTCTAGACCACAACACTGATAGAATATTCATATTGGTGAGGTGAGGCACACCAGGCAATTACAGCCATAATATTCCCACTTACACACCAAGGATGAAAGTCGAGGCAGCTTTCCTCAAGTCACAGAAGTTATGAGTGGTGGGACTTGAGTTTCCATGAGTCTCCTCTGGGAACCGGGGCCAGCCACAGATACCTGCAGATGAACTGTAGCGTTCAGCACATAGGACTTGCGTAGGGTGAGTGTAGCACTTACTCTTGCTTTCTAGTTGGATTGTGGATTTCTTGTCTGACTTTCACTAGCAGATTCTATTTATTTCTTTGCTTGCTTGCTTTATCATATCTGACTCATTGAAAAAGTACAAGCCAGGACTGGGAAATGGCTTAGTAAGTAACAGGGTCCGCTGCATGAACCTGAGATGAGTTTAGAGCACCTGAACCCAGGTGAGAGCTGGATGTGGTGGCGTGGGGGATCTAATCCTGATACTCCTACAGCGAGAACTGAGCAGAGACAGGGGAATCCCCTAGAAGCTTGTGGGCAGCGAGCTTGGAGTCCACAGTATAGCAACAAACAATAAGAGAGATGCAGGTTTGAAGGACACCTGAGGTTATCCTCTGATCTCTACATGTGCTGTGGCATGTGGGTTCTCTCTCTCTCTCTCTCTCTCTCTCTCTCTCTCTCTCTCTCTCTCTCTCTCTCTCTCACACACACACACACACACACACAGATACGTGCCCAGAGACGCCCCCAACATGCATATATAAAAATGAAACTTACGGTGAATCCATGTTTCCCATGCTCACCCAAACAGGTGGCAGCGTGACAGAGCTCAGAAATACGCTTATGGAGAAGTCAACTGAGCTTAAGTGAGGTGCAATAATTCTGCTGTGCATAATACAAATAACAGCAATGTGTTTTTAAAAATCTATAGTTTTCCCCTTTCCAGAGTCTGTGTTCCTCTGGAGGTTAGTGGCTGCTCCTACCCTTGTGTGTCAATGCAGATCCAGCCAATGAGATTTTGGACAAATAAGACAGGTAATTATGGCTGGGGGGGTGGTGGGAGGGGGGGGAGACAAGAGTTAATAACACGGTGCCAGGAACTGCCAGAGCCGTTTCTGAGTGGAGATGAGGAAGGGTTTCTGTGAGGTGCCTGCCTCTGTGTCACACCTGGGGACGGTGACTTTGGGACTGGCTCATGTGTTTATTTGATGTGAGGATGGCTGTAGTTTGGAGGGTGATAACAGGATCCCTGTAAAGTCGAGGCCCCCATGCTGGCCTCCACCTGCTTGCTTCCTGATCAATGAAACGTTGCTCTCAGCTAGAAGGTAAATGGATTCCTTCACCCTCTGGATTGCAGCCACTGCTCGCCCTTCTGTGTGTCCATCGATTGCTTCATACACCTTCTTGCGCTGGCTGCTTCTCTCCAAAGAAGAGGAAGGAAAGCTAGATTTGATTTCTGTGTCCACCCATTAACCACCCCCAACAAAGAGTTTCATGGAGAGGGAACTTGGAGCCATCTACAGAAGTTTGGGGGAAAGTTTCTACATGTAGGAACAGCCGAAAAAAGACCTGGACTTCAGAGTGGCCCACAGAAGACTACAAATTAATAATCACAGTTCCCTTTTCAAAAGCCAATTCAAAATGAGGACATGGTTCTTTTTTTTTTTTTTTTTTTTTTTTTTTTTCCCTGCAAGCGCGGCTGCTCTTGCCACTGGGCTTAAGACTGTCATTCTTTCATGTGTCACAGTCAGATCTAGGAAATTCCCTGGGAAGTCCCCTCTATCTCAACACCAGCCGTTTTTTTTTTTTTTTTCTTCTTCCCATTTGAGTGTGATTCTGTTCAATCTTGAAAGTTTTTTTGATCTTTTTTGTTATCACAAAATGGATCTTCCCGGAGCGAGGAGACAGCAGGGTGCCCCAACAGAGGAGCAGAGCGGGTCAGAGGATGGGACTCTGGGTCCTAATTTCGGTTCTATCAGCAGCAGCCAGGTGGCTTCCGGCATGCACTGTCATTCCGCTTTCCTCGGTGGCTTTCGATGTAAAGTGGGTGCCGGAAGTGAAAGCAATCCCTGTGAACTCGTTAGTCTCCTTACAGACCTTTGACTGCCCGGCTCACTTTATCGTGTGGCCTGAGAGATGGTGCTAGAACCTCGCAAGTGCTCTCTGCATCAGCAGTGATTGTGTTGGCTGCATCTAGAAACGTACAACTAGCAGCACCTCCATGCCTCTTGCTCTATTAGGCCCCATCTAATCAGGACAGCATTGTGATTCAGAGTCTTCATTTTCCTTCTTGCTGGTCTTTTGTTTATGTGTCTATTTTTTTTAGATCATTTCTTTGTTTTTCCTCATCATAAATTCTTTGGAAAACAAGAAAAAGTCTAGGGGGATAAAGGAATGTGCTAGCTGAAATGCAGAAAACGACACCACACCTACTAGAAATAGTAACTGGTTTTGTTAAACAGTTTATGCAAAGAACTGTGCTAAGTACTTTACAAGCGTTATTTTTTTCCTCATACAACCTTGTAAAGCCACACTCTCCAACTCTATCATGTAAATAATGAAGCCCAATTTGAGATAACCAGTAGCTTGTCCAAGGCCACATGACTCATGGGTGACAGAGCTGAACTACATATTGCTAATTTGTAACAATAATTTCTGTGGTGAAAATACCCTCACCACGACCCATTTCAACTAAAAAAGCTATTTAAAAACAGCTTGAGAGGAAAATCCCGATTATTTAACAATCCGCTCTGCAGAGCCAAGAGGAGACAAAGTAGCATGTCTCCGAGAGAACGTCCATCGTTCAGCTCTAGGCTGTACTGCCTCTGCGAGTCCTGTGGCTCAAAGGCGGGGTGAGGGTTAGTGGAAAAGAAACAGGAAAGGAGAGCTAGTGATGGACCTGGAAGTCAGGGTATGTCAAATCCACCCATGTATTCATTGGTTGGTGCATCTGTGGCGTGTGTTTGTTCCACATAGCTCATAGAATCCCTACTACTTGGCAGGACTGTGATGTGTGCTTAGGACATAGATCTGAATAGGAGGCACCGAAGGTAAAGAGCTTGAAGTGTGTTGGGGTCGGAGAGGCACATAGACCAGCAGCAACCAGTGCCTGGTGTAACAGAGCGGCCTGTGGGAAACAGTGGGAGCAGAATTAATTCTGTGTGTACCCTTGGCTTCCTTTCTACTTTGTAGGAGGTATTTCCTCACTAGAGGTGGTGTAATCAGCTCAGCCGTCTGCATTTTAGAGTGAAAAAGAGCTAAGCAGAGAAATCAAAGACAGGGGCATGACTTAGATGGTGATGTGGCCAGTCAGTTCGTTGCACTAAGGAATTTATCCGAGTCTCCCCTGTCCTCTTCATACCTATCCTGTGCTAGGCACATGGTCAGTACTGGTCAGCATGCAGTAAACTGTGTTGACTGGATGAGTCATTCCTAAATAAAGATTTGGGAACCATAAACAAGTTTGTTTGAAGCAAGAGGACCAGTGGGTAGACATTAACCATGGGAGTGATGTATAAGGGATGACTGTTAGTAACGGAGAGAGTGGAGGACAGAACCTGGAATGACGTCACCTGGTGGGTGGGTAAGATGGAGCCTTGCCATGATACTCTAGATGTGGAAGACCTCTGGCTCTGAGAAATGAGAAGGTGCACTTGTCTCACACCCCCAGGTGTGTTGGGTGACTTTAGGAATGCCAGGGCTTACATAATTTGTTGTTTTCTTTTAAAGTTCCATGTGGAAGGAGCGAAGAAGTAATTGGTCCAGTGAAGCTGGAGGCCAATACGGGTTCTATTCACATTTGTTCTCATCTCTTTCTTTGGATGGTCTGAGAGAAGGCTACTATGACGGAAAACCATGGGTAGTTAAAAATTCTTCCTTGGGCCTCAGAACCCACTGTTCCTGTGAGAAGGGGATCTACAGGTACATTTTTAATATAGCTGCCCCCGTGATGATGCCATATAGCTGTGGGTGCTTCCTGATTCCCGAAGACTTTGTCCATAATGATTGTCTCTACACCATGCTACAGTCCCTTGAGGATGTTGAAGAAGATGCAAATGCATTTATTTAACAAAGGGAAAAAGCGTAATGCAATCATTCCCCTGCCCAGCCAAATTCCCGGTAGAGAAGGGCCTGAGGTGGTTCAGGGGCTGTGTTGATCTTGCCTTTCCTCTGATAAGGCCACCCTCCTATAGGGAGCAAGACCTAGCTGAGGCCGGCAAGGGTCTTTCTCACCACCTCAAAACTTTGTTTTGTAGTGAAAATCTGAAGCCGCCTGCCCCAGTTTCCCAGCCAGCTCATGACTAGATGAACAACTGCTTTACCTCTGATAGAATTAGGCCACCTCCAACCTAAGTGGAGCCCATTTTCTGAGCGAGACCCTGCGTGGAGGCGGCTTGTTCCCTGAAAGGATGACAAAAGCGTGCTTTTGTGTGTATTTCACTTGATGGGAAGAAATCCCCAGCGAGGCCATTTTTTCCCCCTGAATTCTCCCAAGTCCAGAATGGATCCAAGTTTCCAAGATTATCCCGAAGAGCCATTCAGCTATGAAGATGGGCCGATTGTCTTCCAGCTCAGTAGACAGGGTATGTGCAGGAAAGAGGTGAGGGGTGTGAGTAAGGATGCGGGCAGAGTGAGGGAGGTGAGACAGCAGAAGACACTTGGGAAGAAAATGTGTGCAAACAAATGTTGAGGGGCAAAAGGAGGACCCCCCAGGGGCTGGTTCCGGCTCTGGGGTCCCACTTGCCAGGGACATTTTCTGTTGATTCTCTTTAGAACCTGTCAAGGACTGTCTGGTGAACTATCAGGTCTCATCACTTGGCCGTCACTGAGGATCTTTGTGTGACCACGGTCGTGAAGAGTCCTGGCAACTGGTAAAGAGTTTCCTGGGGTGCTACCTGATCTCTCGTTATTTGTCTCTTATTCGCCTCGTAGCAGAGTGGCTCCGCTCCTGTCAGAGGTAATGGAGACCACGCCACGAAGAAAACTGGCCGTAATTTATTTATCAATTGTTTCTGCATACCACAAAAGCAGCCTTCTACTTTACAGCTCGGTCTAAGGTAGCTGAGAGGCCCCGAAGTTCATGGTTTTCCGGTATCCTAAGGTCTACTTATGGCCTTTCCTGTATATGACACACAACACCACCCTTGTGGCTTGCCGTCGGTTCTCTTGTTCGCTTTCTTTAGTCACAAATCATCCTGAGGCATCCCTTAAGTGCGCTTGTATTGTTAAGTGCACTGGCTTGATTTGGTGTTAATTCAATTTGAGTGCCCTTAATATCTTGTGGGGGCGAGGCAATGCAGGCTGCCTGTACCTTGTAAAATCGGGTCCCAGGTCTGCCTGGGAGCAAAGCACCTTTCCCAAAGCCATTTACCAAAGTTGCTGATAAAATTTTCATAAGGGAACCTTTTTAGTCTGACCCTTTTGTGTTTTTCCACCATTAAGTCGTGGAGAACCGAGCTGGCTTCTAGTGACAGCCTGTCACGTTCTCCATTACCGCGGCTGGCCTGGAGAGCTAACTGGCTGAGCAGGGTGAAAGCGCCCTCCCTCCCAGCCACTTCTGGCCCATTCTGGGAAAAGCCTGCAGGCCAGCACCTAGGGGCTGATGTGAGGTTGTGTCTCTCTGGGTGCCTTTTCTCATAAGCTGGCTGCTTTCACCTCAGAGAGCTGGAGGGGCCCTGAAGGATGTTGTTGAACCTGAGGGGAAAGACCGAAACGAGAGGCCGGCTGAAGTAGAACAAGGGTTACAAAGCACTTTACTTAAAACAACACGGAAAGTAGCAATGGCCAGTGGGATACCGCTGCTCCGAGAGTGTGGGTGAGAGGCTTAGGCTAGGTGTGTGTCGTTGGAGGGATGGCTTTCTGAACCAGGCAACAGTATTCAGTCACAGGGATCTCCAGGTTTGGTGGTCAGGTATGCCTGGATTTGTGTCATAGCCTAGTGGCAAACTCACGTTTGATCAGTGCTGAGGTGTCAGTTTTAGCATCTATGATGTGGGAATGTTGCCACTGACCTGCGGTGCTCTGTGTGGTGCTTAAATAAGGCATGTATGTGAAGAGTCCCCAGAGTGGCGGGCACGTTCTCGGCATCTCTTTTGACTGTCTTAGAAACCAGGAGGTCATGGGAAGACAGCTGGGAAGCCAAGCCATTTTCTGGATACCTCAAGATGAGAAAGTAGAGAAGGATGTGGAAATTTGGTCTCGATCCACGGGTTTTTCCCTGTTCTCCACTATCTCCCCAAGGCCATCCGTGGCATCGGGAGCTTGGATAGCTTAGGGAGCCTAAGGTTACTTTCTTACTTATGAGATTTCTCAGCTGTAGACTAACCTCTTCCAGGTCATCCTTCCTTGGGTGTGGGGCTACCTATAAGGAATGGTTGAAGCTCGCCGGCAGTGTGAACAGCGCCTCTGCCTGTCTGCTCCGTGGGTGGGGAGGCGTGGCGGACCTTCTGAGAAAGCCTTCTCGTCACTGTGTCAAACTGCCTGAATGATACAGCCCAAGGGTTGAACTGTTTATGTGGCTCCCATTTTCAGATAGTTCAGTAATATGTTCCATGCACTTAGGTATAATATCGTGCCAGTGGGAGGGTGAGGCGGAGGATTCCTCATCTTACCACAGCAGACCAGGAACTAAGAGCAAGGCAGGAAGGTGCCATGAATAAGATACCCACAAGCATCTGCTTCAAGTGACCTACTTCCTCCAGGTAGATCCCATTTCTAAAGTGTCCAGGACCTCCAAAATAGTGCCACCACTTGGGGTCAAAGCCCCCAACATATGACTATTTGGGAGGGAGGCACTCCATATTCAAACCATTCAGTGGTTTGCAAAACACAGATGAGAGACACGCTCTCATATGAACATTTTAGGATTATTTTCCAAGTGATACAGGTTCACTTCAGCCCTTGGAGGATCCAGAGAATACACAGATACCACAGTCAAGGAGAAAAGGTCATGGAGAACCTGTCATCTGTCACTAGGAAATAAAGGGCCCTGTGTTCTTTCTGGGTACACACGGGGCTCCTTGCTCCCTGGCTTTCTCCCTGCAGCATAGTACATCTGAAAAAGGGCACAGACACTTGTACCCGTCTGGGTTCACATTCCAGCTCCTCTCCTGCAGCACGTTGCTTAACTTTTCTGTCAGTGCTTCCTTGTCTGTGAACGTGGGCTTCACAGCAGCTCTTTCCCCAGTGGAGGAATTACAAGACGCAGGTGAGTTAATCCGTGTAAAACGCTGTGCTCGGTGCGCAGTGACCACGGTGGAGGCTCCACCTTCCACCTTATCAGTATGTCCCATAGAAACCCGGGTTGTGCCATCTGTCCTGTGCAAAGTGCCGCTTGATGGAGACAGTTTCATGTCTGCTTATACCGAGCAGCTTCAACACTGTGCCTTCTCAAGCAGGTCGCTCGCACAGAGTCTGCAAGTGAGACTGAGCCCGGCTCATCTCATGGTTCAACATGCCAGTACTAGGTAGGTGGTGATAACCATTTCTTCATATTTAGGAAAGTCTGGATGAAATTAATACACGAGCCAATGCAAGCTCATTCCCACGGTGGGGGGGGGCAGGGGGATGTTAGACCCATTTTACAGAAGGGAGAATTAAGACCAAGTAAAGATCAAGGTAGGTGCATGAGGTCTCCAGGCGGAGGAAGTGGGCTTTGTGCTGCTGAGTAAACGCACGGTATGTGCTGTATAGGCAGCTGGACTACTCTTTGGGCTTAGAGTATGCATCCGTTATAATGGAGACTTAGACCTATCCATAGCCAGAGTAAGGAGAAAAGGCTAGGTCTCAGAACCCAACATCTCGTGAGAAAGCTTGAGTCTCTCTGTGTGTGCCCAGGTGCACATACGAACGTACCCATGCACAAGCTGCCACTTCAAGGTTTTTCGATGCAATCTTTTGTGGGATTCACACTGAGAGTGATAAGTGGTCTTTTCAAATCAAGCTGATCCAGAGAAACTCAGTAATCAGGACGACCAATTGAAGCCTAGCACTGTGTGTGTATGTTGTGTGTGTGTTTGTGTGTGTGTGTGTGTGTGTGTGTGTGTGTGTGTCACACAGAGGTGTTGGCATGTGAACTTCACTGGAGGAGCCCATAGGGGCTGCAGAAGGGAGCTGATTTTGATGCAATATTGGATAATGCTTTGGACACCAAAGGAAAGGAGGTTCCAGTCAGAGAGGTGTGTGCCACATCAGAGTCTGTAATATATTAGCTTATCTGTGCCTTGATTTCCAGGGCTATTTGGGGAGCTGAGAACATGGCATTTCTGCCTTGATAGTCACTGTGACAGGTCTGGAACTGTATTCCCAGCCTTCCTTCTGAAGCCCAAGGCAGAGCTGTTGCTCTTTACATCCCCACTTGGTTCACTTGGAGGAGGCTGACAGTGCCCAGGAATGCTGACATTCTTCAAAACATCACACACAAAAGAAGCCATCAGATTCCTAAGGGGAGCCGCTGTAGTCCCCTCCAAGCTGGATGTTAACGCAGGAGATGACTGTCAGGGCTCACCCTCCCACAGCAGGGGCACGAAATCTACTTTCTTTCTGTCTGTCTTGCCAGAGTCCCTCATCCCTGTCCATCTGTCTGGCTCTCCCTTGCCCTTTGAGGGCTATCCCAACGTTCTGATGAGCTGCTGCGGTCCTGATTTAAACTCCCACGAGCTGCCGCGGCTGGGAAAGAAAGAGCCGGAGGTGAAGTCTGGTTTGATGTGCGCTGGGGGGGATGATTCATATAACATGAGCCCTTCAGGGTCCTTGGTGAAATCCCAGCCCAGCACCCTGCTTGAAGAGGAACTTGGAAGTCCAGCCAAGGAGCGTTACTGGTCCTGTTTCAGCAAACTGGAGAGTCTGAGGGGAAGGGCTATGGGAGGAGGGGTAGTGATGCTGTCAGTGGAAAAATTACCTGCTGTGAAGGAAGGAATCTATGATGTGTACGGCAAGAAAGTCCAGCCAGGAAGGACCTGGCTCTCACATTACAAGACTGCTTTCAGCAGCCAGCGTGACATTTTTTATCACCTGAGAGGCCAAAGGCCTCAGTAAAGGAAGCATGGCTCTTTCCAAAGGCCTGGCGGTGGGTGGTGAAGGGCTGAGAGCCAGGGCTGTGGATGCCAGGCTGGGAGGGCCCTTGTCCTGCGTCAGATTCTCTCTTTATGATAGGAGGGAGACAGAGCAGAGAGGATGTGCTGTCTTGTTTTGTTCTAGCATGGTACAATGGGGCCTCCTTTTTTTTTTTTTGGCCTCCTGCTCTGCCTTTGTAGGGCAGTTAGCATACGGATGGGGTGTCTCTACCCCAGGTTTTTGCTGCATTCCCTTATCTCACTGGCACCACTCCCAGACTCGCTGAGGACATCGCATCCTCTCCTTGCCGCGGTACACTCTGGGATCGAGTGAAGCTCCTTTTCCTGATGCTTAATTAGGTAAGCCTGGGTCGGGAAACTTGAGACGTTCATCCAGGCCTGCCCAGGAAGATGGGTTGAAGGATAGGCCTGTGAGCCAAGTTGGCCTAATCAGAGCCAAACTGGAACTTCCAGTGGAACTTTCCGGATAAGGAGGTACTTTTTCATCTGGAGCTGATGAAGACAATAGCCAGGAGCTTCCAGGCCCCTCCCTGTGAGAAAGCTGAAGACTCTGGAAAGAGAATAAAGGGCTGGGTAGAGATGGGTTTCTGGTGGTGCTGTTTGAACACTGGGTTCCCATCCTGAGGTCAGGATCTGTGGCTGGACTCTCAACTATGACAGCCAAGGAAATTTCCTCTTGTCTTCATCCACCGGACGTCCCCGCCACTGTGACGGACGCCATCGCACTTGTGCGCTAAGGCAATGTTTGTGTGTCTGTCTTGCATTCGGCATCTCCCCTCCTTATTTTGGAACTATGTCTTTTCCCCCAAAGTTAAGGCTCGCACGCCTGACCTTTCTCCTCCGCCATCACTCCCCAGACTTCCTGCCTGATCTAGTTATCAGCTCTGACCTCACTAGGGTCCCCACGCCCATATTTGCATAGTTCTCCTTACACCTGCACCTGTATGTATTACACACATACACCTCTGGATAAAGCCAACACGGTCTGAAGGAGACCACTTCAACTCCTCTTCCTCAACAGGGGTACCTGGGGCCCATGGTTCGAAGTCAGACTACTCGTCTCCTCTGCCGAGTCACGCAGCAAATCTTTAACCGTCTCTGACCTCTGTTTCTTCCCCATCTATGGCTGTCCTCTGGGCTGGCCTGCTCTCATCTTCCTCCCTGTCCAACACCTATTTCAAACTGCCATTTCCCACTAGAATTCTTCAATGTATTTAATTTCTCCAAACATCCCCCCTATCTCACAGCAGCCGGCGGAAGCCGGATTGCCAATTGTCGCCCATATCCGTGCCCCACAAACACTGACACTGGCCCAGTGACAGAAGCCACAGGAGCACATGTTTGGAATATGTGTTGATTGCCAGGCTTCTTGAGGTGGAGGAAGTTAAACATTTTTAACTAGAAGATCATTTTAAGCAGTATATTAATTTTAAAACAGAAGTTTTTTTAAAATATAAAGTAGGATTCAAAACTCATGAATTCTGAAGATTAAACACAGATTTCCAAGAAGTTCTGATATTATTGAGGCTCACTTCTGACCACAGCCTAAGAGTTGTTCCAGATTTCTTTTCCCTCTGTCACGAGGAAGGATGTTTGGACAAATCCTGGTCTCACCTCTTCAGTTTGGGGTCTGTCTCTCTTGGTCCTACCTTTCGTCCTTTACTTTGCCTTTCATTGTATATCTGAGGGAGAGTGGGCCTGTTTCCCGAAGATCTACTTCTGGCCTTCCCCACTCTCCCATACAGTGGCCTTAACGATTCACACCAGTTGATACACTGCCCACGAATCTTCCTTCCTGGCTCAGGGCTCTTGAGGGCGCTCTCTTGTCTGGCTGTGGGATCACACAGGCTCCATAGCCTGGTGGGGTAGCTCTTTGATGATCTGGCCTTGCTGGATGCTTCATTCTCAGCTCACCTTGACCGTTACCGACTAGCCCTTGATTTACAATTCCCAAAGCCTTGTGACAATAATGTTCACGTGTATTTTAGTCTTCCCCATCTCTCTCTTCATCTCTCATTTTTTCCTATTGAGTCTCAGCACAAGCATAATATTCTTCTTGGCCACCTCTTTTGAGATACTGTGCCCCCCAGAAGGGCCCATGTTAGCATCAATTTGAACACTTTTATTTAGCTCTCTGCCCACTAGATTGTGAGGTCCTTAAATGGAAGATTGGACTATTTCTGTCATTCCTAACCTATTTAGTTTTTTTTAATTGAAAACTGTATAATTTTTTCACACAATATATTGTGATTATAGTTCCCCCCTCCCCAATTCTCCCAGATCCTCCCCACCTCCCCACCCACCCAAATCCATACCCTTTCTTGCTCTCATTAGAGAACAAACAGGCATCTAAAAAAGAAGAAAAATAATAATAAATAAAAAAGATTTTATAACAAAACAAAAAATAAAGAAATAACAAAATCAAACAAACCTGAATAGAACAAAATAAACAAGCAGAACAGAAAAGGGCCAAAGAAAAAGCACAAGAAGCACGGACACACGTATTTATACACACAGAAATCCCATAAAGATGCAAAATTGGAAACCATAACATATAAGCAAAAGACTTGTTGGGGAAAAATGTCCACACAAAACATTATGAGACAACAACAACAAACAAAAAAGAAATTCTCAAAAATACCACTGAGTTCATTTTGTGTTGACCATTTATTGCTGGGCACAGGCCTGCCTTTAAATATAGTTCATATCCCCTTTGAGACTCCATAGGAGAAAACTAATTTTTCATTTGTGTGTGGTTAGCAATTGGAGATAGCTTCTGGGTTAGGGATGGGTGTTTGTGTCCACTTTCCCTCTCAGTGCTGGGACCCCATTTGGCTTAGACTTATGCAGGCCCTGTTCATGCTACAACAAACAGTCTCTATGAGTTCATATGTGCATTGGTCCTACTGTGTTTAGAAGGCATTGTTTCCTTGGTGTCTTTCATCTCTCTGGCTCTTACACTCTTCTGATTTCTCTTCCTCAGGTTCCTGAGCCCTGAGTAGAGGGATTTGATGGAGATACCCCATTTAGGACTGAGTGCTGGTGCCCCACATTGGGTGCCAGTAATGTGAGAAATCCACGATGTCTGGGAAGAAGACTTATTTATTAAGGAATAAAATGGGGATCACATTCATGAATACAGAACAAGTAAACCCCACTGCTGATCCATCTGCCATTCTTCCCAAGGGTGATGGAGATCAACCGCAAACTGCTCTCAGCTGCTTGATCCAGCTCTGACCAGCCAAGGGAGCACAAGCCCCTCTTCCTCCACTCTTACGTGGTAGCAGATGCAGACAACATCATGCCCTAGGGTACCATTGGCTGAGTGGATCAAATTCCAACAACAGAGTGCTCCAGGTCTCTCACTCTCTTCATCTTACCTAGCTGTGTCTGTATTTGTTCCTATTTGCTGCAGGAGGAAGCTTCTCCGATGATGGCTGAACAAGACACTGATCTAAAAATATAGCAGAATGTTGTTGAGTCGTTTTATTGCTACATTCTATTAGCAGAATATTCTTTTAGCAGAACAGTAAGTAGTATTTGGTTTTCCCCTGGGTCTATGGGCTATCTAGTCTCAGGTTATGTCAGTTTTATTTTTTGTCAACGAGACCAAATCCTTAAAAGGGGCAACTTGGGGGAGAAAACAGTCATTTTGGTTCCTGGTTTCAGAGTCTCAGCCATGGTTGGCTGGAGCCATTGTTTTTAGGCTTTTGGCCAGACACAGACATTGCGGTGGAAGGGCATGGTGGAGGAGGGAGTCTGCTTATCTCATGGTAGCCAGGAAGAGGAGGTCAGAAGGGAGACAGAGATAGGGGAGAGAGAGAGACAGAGAGGGAGAGAGAAGAGGTAGGGTGAGAAAGAGATGGGGAAAGAGTGAAATGAAGAGAGAGGAGAGAGGAGAACACAGGGAGAGGGAAAGGAAAGAGAGAAGAGAAGAACTGAGGACAGGATAAACCTTTCAAAGGCCCGCCTCCAGTTGTCTACTTCCTCCAATCAGGCCTCACCTTCCGCAGCTTCTACCACTCCAGATAGTCTGTACAATTATGAGTCCACTGATATCCGATGGTAATTATCCCATTGATTTGGTCAGAGCTCTCATGATACCATAAGTTCCCTTAAGTCTCAAAAGTTCTAGAAAGGAAGGGTTTATTTTGGCTTGAGCTTTGAGGTTATAGTATATCATGGGGGGAAGACTTGGCGGCAGAAGCATGATGTAGCTGGTCATGTGGCAACCGGTCAGGTGGCATTTGCAGCCAGGAAGCAGAGAGAGATAAAGGCTGGTGCTCAGTTTGTGTTCTTCCCCCAGTCAGCCTGGCGACTCAGCCCACAGGATGGTGCCACCTTCGGTGAGTCCTTCCTCTTCAGTCCAGCCTTTTTTTGGCAGCATCCCACAGCTGCACCAGGGTAATGATGCATCCCCATGATTTTTCTGTCATCCGAGCTGATTAATTGTCACAATATCTAAATCACAACTATAAAATTATGAACAAATCTGCTGATTGGACAGATTACTTTGTTTCTCTAAGCTGTGTGTTATTTTCTAATCAAATTTGTTTAGTGTACACATATCTCTTTTATTAATTTCTATTATTCTGATGGCCCTTGGGAGGCTATCAAACAAGGCATTTTTGATTCACTCAGCCATTTGTGCTTTCTGGGATTGAGTGTTGTTTCCTATCTCCCCCAGATTTATTATCACTATTTTATACATTATGAATTTGTATTTTGAGGTACCACATATACCCCAATAATGGTTATATAGCTCTTGTCCATTACTCCTAGTAGTTCTTTTCTGTTTATGTCTATTCTATTTCATTAGATATTGAAATGGACATTTTGGCTGCTAATTCATATTTTTCCTTGAATATCTATTGTTTTTCACTTCTTTATTTTAAAAAAATTTCCCCTTATATACAACATATTGTTGATATGCAGGCAAAAGCATAGTTAGCAAACCTGTCTCTCTTGTACTATATTTATTTATACCATAGACATCTGAGATCTATCATTCATATGTCTATCCTATCATCTATCTATGTATCTATGTATGTGTCTATGTGTGTATGTATGCATCTATCTATCTATCTATCTATCTATCTATCCATCTATCTATCTATCTATCTATCTATCTGTCTGTCTATCTATTTATCATCTATCTACCATTCATCATTTTCATCCATCCATAATGTTCCCTTGAACAAGGCAGATATTATCTCATTTTTATGTCTCCTGTGTTTCTACCCCTCTTTTGTTAATATTATTTGAAACATCTATCTGGTTCATTATTGATACCACTCTTTATTTTCAATTCATTGGCTTTTGCTTCTTTGGACAATAATAAACTGTACTAGATTATTTGAGTCCCATATCCCCCCCCAAGCCCCCCACCCAGGAATTAGGATTTACTTCTTTTCTGAGTTTTTTAAGTAGTTCTTAGTAGAGAAAATGTGCTAATGTCTTGCACATTTGCAGTGTATCTGTGATACCTTTCTATTTAAACCGTAATTCTGCTAGATGCGGTATTCTGTATTTTCCTCATTGCTTTTGTGCTCATTATCTTTTTAACTTTTTTGGCTTTTACACTTCATCTTGTATTCACAGCTGTTGTCAATAATTCTAAAGTCAGTAAGGTTATTTGCTCTTTCCCTCTGGAAGTTTCTAGAATTTTTCTTCATTATTGATGTTCTTACATTTCATTTTAATATGTCAAAGTATTGATTTTTCTCATTTGTCTTGTTTGAAACTTTCTAAGCTCTTTTAGTCTTTAATTATGAGAAATTGACTAATCATTGCTTTTCAAATATATCCTGCATGGTGTCTGTTTGCCTCCCCTCTTTAGATTTTACTATCCAGGTGTTAGCATCTCTTCTAGGTTTTCTCTAATAATTTCTAGGTTTTTACATATTGGGTCTCACTCTGTAACAAAGGCTGGCCTGGTACTCCCCATGCAGCTGGCTTTGAGTTCTTGGTGATCCTCCTGCCTCAGCCTCCCGAGTGCTGGGCTTACATGAGTGAGCCACCACCGCACTCAGCTATTTTTTTTTTTCTTGTCCCTACTTACTTTTTTCCGGAGAGAGCTGCATCACTTTACATCATCATTTGGCTATATCTTTTCTATTATTTTTCTGTGGTGTTCGTTATATCAGCTGTTAAACTTTTCACGATTAAAATCACTGCTTTAAAAAATATCCTTTTTCGTTTATTGTTTCTTCCAGTGTTACCAACTTTATCTATTTGAGGATATTTATTATTTTTGTTTAACTCTCTCGATCTGTATGTTATAATAAAGCTGCTTCTTGTGATACAAATTATTTAGCCAGTAGTCTTTCTTTCCTGCTGGCTGAACAAGTTGGGTACTGGGTATATGGTCTGGGAACTCAGCTTCCTCCAGCAGCAGCTGCTGTGGCTGCTGTGCATGATTATTTGCATTTTCAGAAGACCCTAAGCTGAACTCTGAAAGGAAGGACAGGTTAAGCCACCAACATCAAGCTCGGAGTCCTACAGAATTATAGCCTAGATGCCCAGCTTTTTGTCTTCTCCATTAGTCCACAACCATATCCAGGATCCCTCTTAGATGCTCAGAGAAAAGCAGCTTGGGAAGGATATGGTCTCTATAGATCAGTTCTTGAAACTCTGGGTAGAAAGCCATTAATGGGTCATGAAGTCAACTTAGTGAGTCAGTCAGCACTTTAAAAAATTAAAAAATAAAGAAAATCCAGTGGTAGGGAAAAACAGAACAGAATAGAATAGGCTGAAAGCTACAGAGGGCATCTCCCAAGTAAACACATTGTTTCATGAAACACTCTTTCATTCACACACAGCTGTGTGTTTGTATTGAGTCACCAGACAAAATGTAGACTTTATTATGAGTCAAGTCCAAATCAGTTTGGAGAATTCGGCTTCTGATTGTCGACTACCAATGCCGACAGTCTGCAGGCAAGGAGACATGGAGGCGGCAGAGGAGAGAATGCCGAGGGCCAGCTGGCCAGGCTGACATTTCCATCAGCTCTTTGCCCCGCAGGATGTTGGCATGGCTGCTTAACTCACTGCATAACTACCACCTGGCTGTCGCTGCCAGCTTCTTTTGCACAAAGAGGCCAACAATTACCCTCCCAAGGTAACGTGGGCAAGAACAGGACCTAGGGCTTCTCATCCTGTCCTCCATCACTGTCCCCACACCCTGCCACAAGGCAGCAGTTCCACTGCGTATCAAAATCTAGTCTTCTATTCTCCTGGTGCTTTTCAGTCCCATGGTTGAGTGTGCTGGAGGGAGCCAGAGGCCCAGACTTGTTTTCCTGTTGGCAGAAGCACAAACCTTGTCTGTAACCTTACCTAGGGCCACCATGGTCTTGTACCATGTTCTGCAGCATGCTATGTCCCTGGCAGCCTCTACCCCCGTTCCACCCACTTGCCTTCTCCCATTACCATCTTCCTGCTGGGGTTCTCACTCTTCCACCATGAACTATCTAATTGGACATCCGCCTTTACCTGGGATTATTGGAACCTCAAGTCTAGCCAACGGGGACATTCAAAGCTAATCAATGACTTGCTGAAACCCTGACAAGTCCACCAAGGTTAATGGCTCTGAAAAGATGAGAGGGTGTGAACAAATAGCTGGCTTCATATGGTGGGCCTGGGACTCCAATGGAAAGTTTTCCTTTTCCTTTCCTCTTATTATTGTTTCAAATGCTGGTCACACTCATCGTGAATTCATTGCCTGGAGAATGGCTTGGATATTCAGATAATCATCTTCTAAATAGTTTCTTTTTTCTCTTCCCTATTATGAGTTTTGGAATTTGGCCAATGACTATGCAACAGACAGGCAACTGACTTGGGGGAGAGAAAAAAAGTAAACGGTGCTGGGTTACATTCGTAAATTACTGTATATTAGATGCAGGTGGGATCCCTCAACTTCCCAGCCTGGTAGAAAGCTTTTAATAAAACAGCATGAGGTGGTGGGAGGGGCTGCTTTTGACATAGTGTCATAGACTTTGGGGGGGTGGGGAGAAGGCCGGAGAGTTCAGTGGTCACAGTTGTAACTGCCACAGACTTCCGCCAGAAAGCCAGCTGTGTGGCAGATGATCCGTTTGTGGGTAACTTGTCCCATGGAGAGATGAAATTTCTGGTCCAGGGTTTTCATTCCCTTATGTGCTGTTACACCTGCATGGCCCTGCCAAGAACTGGTGGGCACACTCTCCCCCGCTTCTTGACTATAGGCTGGACCAAGTGATTGACTTTGGCCAATGGGAGGTTAGTGGAAACGCCATGAACATAGGCTTGAAATAGAGATGGACCGCCTTCTTGTGCTTCGGTCCTAGGAAAACCACATCTTAAGTAAGTGCTGATCCAGGAAGATGGGAGACATATGGAGGAGAGCTACCCTGCAGGGTGGGGCCAAGCTCAGATAAGATCAGCCCACACCAGCAGCCCAAACCATCTTAATGCACAGAGAGATAAGGAGGGAAAGAACAGTAAAAGCTAGTCATGGATTCCCATTGAGGTTATTTTTGTGTGTAGATTTTTGTTATGGAGAAAACCTGACTGACACTCACTTACTGGTACTGCTCTTAGATAAATGGGAAAGGAAAAACGTTCTTTTAAAAATGGTCTAATTTTTAATTGTGCTATATGTGTATGTATATGTATGTATGTATGTATGTATGTATAGGGTATGTGTATGTGTATGGGTCTCAGTGGCCATGGAGGCCTGAAGAAGGCACCACTTCTCCTGGAGGTGAAGTTTTAGGCAGTTGTGAGTATCTAATGTGGGTGCTGGGAACTGAACTCTGGGTTGATGCTTCGGCTTAAGACATGTAGCTGCTAAAGTGATGTTGGTACTGAGGAAATATTGGAGTTATTGTTTTCTGTGGGAATATGGTGACAAAGGGCATCCATGTGCAGTTCACAAGATGGATAAAACCTTAAATATAGCATAATGACTATGACCATCCTAGAATGTGCTGCTTTCTAGAGAGCAGACAGTAAGTGTTCTCACCATACACATAGGGAAAGAAAGACAGCTGTGTGAGGGGATGGATGCTAATTGGATTGATTATGATGATTATTTAATAATGCACACCAAAGCCATAATATACATCTCAACCATAAATACATTTTGGCAATTACATCTCAATAAAACTGAAAGAAAAAGACCAGTTCAAATGCAGTGCCAAGCTCTTCAAAGCATGGGCCTGGCATGGGCAGTGGGAATGATCTCTGGCAGTGGCTGAGGGGGGCAAGGAGTTTTGAGGGGTGGGCTTTAAGGAGCAAGGAAGCAGTACTTCAAATGCCACAGGAGAAGGTTGAAGTGAAGACTTTGGGTTGTTTGCATCTAACTGTGCCTAAAGTGGGAAAAGTCCTAGGCATTTTATGGTCATGAACTTTATTAGGAATGAGCAGAAAACCCACGCTTCCTGGGCCGCTGGGGCTCCTAAACCAGCCCTACAAGTTGAAGTGATTTAGTCTGAGTGATACACAGCTCAAGCTTCAACACTTACCACAGTGCTAAATAAACAGGGATGCTCAGTAAATCGATCTATAATTGATAGACAATCAGGAAATTTAAAATAACCACAGCACTGCCATTAATTAATGAAGTAACCCCAGAATAAAACAAGCTATTTTATTGGGTGGAAATGAGCCTGGAACAGTTCAACATCTCCAAGCTCCCTAAATGTTCTGCTGACAAGATGGATGCTGGCAGGAAGCATCTTCAGTGGTCCAGGGATAGGAGGGGTATCATTTCTCCTCAGGAACTGCTGAATTTTGAATTAAATTCAAATGAATTAAATAATAATTAAAAAATTATGATTTTTGAAGTAAAATAATAACAACAATAATAATAATAACAATAATAATAATAATAATAATGCAAGAATGCCAACAATCTGGGTCATAGCTGACCTCTAAAGGAGTCACAACTAGCCTTGACAGGAAAACTACAGGGGGAGTAACAGTGACGTTATTCTAGATTTTTCCTGTGTGAATTTTTGAGGCCTAATCTATCTATTAAAAAAAAATCAAGCAATTGGTTGTACCCTGAATTATGTGTCAGATTCCTGATATGACAGATAATAGTGTTAGAAAAAACATATGTTCACCTGGTTGCATTGTAGGACTAGAGCCAACAATACCTCTGGTCAGAGGCCACCTGGCCTACTTTTGTTATGGTTTGAATTGTGTTTTCCACAAATGCCTATGTGGGTCCAAGTCCTAACTGTGATACTTCAGAATGTGACTTTCTCTAGCAGCTGAAAGGAAGTCCTAATCCAATATGGCTGGTTTCCTTAGAAAGGAGGAAATGTGGAGACCGGTATAGGCACAAGGAGGAAGAAGCCACACAAGGCTGAAAGCCGAGATCAGTGTTGCTTCTGTAAGTCGGCAAACAGCATGGACTGCCAGCCAGCAGACCAGAGGGAGGCCTGGGCAGATTCTCTTCTACCCCCAGGAAGCACCAAACCTGACAAAGCCTAGATTTCAGATGTCCTGTCTCCAGAATTCTGCTGGAGTTTTCAACTCCCCCCCCCCCCCCCCCCCCGCCATTAGTACTTTGTAACAAGAGCTTTAGCATCTGCACGCACATGGACTCACTGCCAAGGAAAACCCTGCTCTCTTGTTTTAGTACCAGAGACTTCAATATCTGTTATAATTCTGGACCCAGCTCTAAACACTTTACCTCTATAACATCGTGTATTTTTCATAAGAGCACCACGAAAAGGGAGCCTGAAGTGTCTTACTTTGCAGATGAGGAAATGTAGGCACAGAAGGATTCAATAACCCACCCACCCACTGTTAGCAGTTATGTGTGACAGAGCCAGCAGGTGAACCCAGGCAGATTGGTTCTGGAGCCCGTGTACTGCTTTCCATACATGTGATACAGGTAACTTCTAAAGGGGTGCCTTGCTTTTAGAGAGCGCCAGAACCTGTGGGCCTTTTCTTTCCGTGGAATAGCACAGAGTGACTTTATTTCTAAGCCCACAGGGTGACACTTTGTCACACTTAGTTTCTAGAGTTCTGTCTTCCTCCAGCATTCCCTTATGAATGTGCCCTACTTTGTGAAAACCATCACTAACTACCATTGTATTTAAGTCAAAGTAGATCCTTGCATGTGGTCTGATTAACTGGAAAATTGAGAAGTTATCACATTTGATGATCTACATATATTGATTTTTTTATGTTGCATTACACTAATGATCACATATTAAAAAAAAATGTGGTCAACTAAAAGACCCCATCAAAACATACAGCCATTAAGCAGGTATCCCCTTGTCTTTGCAGTTGGGTTTTTTCCAGCTGAAGTAATGGACTTTGCATTTGTCCATAATCATCTTGTTTGGCTCCTCCCTTCCCAAAGCATTTTAGATTGTTAGCATTATTTAAATCTTGATTGTATAACCCCTGGCCACTTATCATCAGACAGTGGACCTTTATTGGGGTTTTCTGTGAACATCTAAGCTCAGAAGTTACGCCACTTCTGCTTAATTCAATGACTTAAAGCAAACATTGATCTTAACATGTGGACATTTCAGGCAATGGTGTGAATGTGTGTGTGTGTGTGTGTGTGTGTGTGTGTGTGTGTGTGTGTGTGTGTGTGTACTAGAATATGAACTATATTGTAACATTTAAAAACTTTATTTCCTATACTTTTCCTTGATTTTTGTTAAGTTCCTTATTTCCTGCCTCCATTTTCAGAATAGGGTTCTTGAAACTGCTAAGATCTGGCCACGCCTTCTTTGAGGCTCAATCCAATGTCACACCCATCTTTGAATCCCTACTATGTAGTGGGTAACTAATTCTAACTTACCCAACCGGAGGAGTTCTAAAAGATTCTCCTCTATGATAAAACCCTGTCATTCAGTGTGAGAAAAAAGGGCTAAAGGGTCCTTAGTAGTTTATAGGAAATTTGAATCATCCAATTATCTCTACATGTCTGGTCTTGTGCCCTTATCAAAAAGAAATACTGAGTCCCACAGCCATCCCCAAGTCTCCTCTTCTATAATGGGTGACTTTGGGGAACATTTTGGCTTTTCTGTTGTCCGATAGGATGTCCCCCTTTGCAGCTTGCTGCCTGCTTCTGTTTGCTGCTGTGAGGAACGTCTTTGTTTCTCGTGATTATTGCAGCGCATACAACTGACTGCTATCAGCTTTTGTCTGGGTATTTGGATTTCTTTGAGGCCATCTCTTTTGCAGAACTTAAAATCCGTGTTTCTTGGACTAAAAGTACGTAGAGCTGTTTAGAGACATCTCCTTTTTTCTTACAGGAGGCCGCGATACTACTTAAATTCTAAACACACCATCAAAGCCAAAATTATTCTCCCTATTCCTGGGGATCTCAGTGGGTTCTAATGTACATAGTGTCAGTTGTTTTTTAGTCCACGATTCCTTATTAGCTATTCAACCTCCCATCCCCAGTGCAGCCCCAAAGACTCAAAGTTTGTTGCATCCTTGGTTCCAGGGATTAGTTTGATGGGTCCCAGGTACCTGATTTCCTAGTCAATACCTCTGGAACAAAGAATTAGGGCTATTCATACTTAGTGGATCCCTGTTAACAGTAAGTACAGTGAAGACAGGGGACTTAGATTGCTCAAAAGGATGGAAGAGAAGAGATTTTACTCCACAAATGGGAAAGAATTTTTTTTCCCTTGCTTATTGAGCATGAATAAGGACAAAATGAAGCCTTGGGTATCAGTCATCCCACCCTCATGAAGGAGACCGCTTGAAGACGGAGCCAACACAAGCAGAGGCACCCGAGGGAGGGAAAGTGAGAGCAACAGTGTACCCACCACCGCCAGGTGAGGTAATAATCCCCCTACTGTCTGCACCTCCAAGGGTCAAATGCATCTGAACCAGCACGGCCCCTGAGACAGGTTTGCATGGGGAAAGCCCAGCTTTTAAATGGTGAAATGTCGGCTCTGTTTGTGGAATACCACTGAAGAGTTTATCTCTTACTGATTCTAAAAAAGAAAAGGAAACCAGAGACAGTTGCCGAGTCTCAGTTCATCCTTCCCCGCTCTCCCAGTGTTCTCTCTCAAGTTTAGCCTGACGCTCCACCGATCTTTACTGCAGAGGAAGGCTGCTCATGTGCTGTGTCCGCCATGTCTCCTCAGTGGGACAAACCTGCTGCTCATCCAGTAGAACTGCCCACATTATACTGGGGAAGAAACCATTTTTTCTTTTTGCATATTTTAGGCATGTATGACTGAAAAAATAAAAGTAAAAGACCTCAGGACCTTTTGTTTATAGATGACTACTCTTAGCAAGGAAAGTATTCTCCTCAGAAACAGCTATGTCTTGGAGAACTGGTTGAATTAGACACTTCTCGCAGTATTTCTAATCAGGTCCCTTATCAGCAGCAAGATTACATCAGGATGAACTCCTTCGATGTGGAAGGGGCTCATTTGTGTCTTCGTGGTTGATGTGACCAGATTTACATTTGAGACTTTCCGTCTCTTTGCCTTCAGGGTCACCTCATTTTAGTGTCCAGCCCTGGGAATCCTGGCTTCCAAATCTTAATCCTCTGGCTACCATAACCTGTATCTATCAATGTTATTGACCACGGTAGAGGATGCTTTGCTTGGCACGTGCCAGGTGGGTTTGAGGGGAGCAACAATTCTTGGAAACAATAAACTTCAAAAAGCCAAAGTAGAACTCTCAGGTTTTCTTGTAATAGAACACACACACACACACACACACACACACACACACACACACACACACACACACGCACAAGAGCATTTCATAAAACGGTAACAAACAACTCAAGCTGTGGTCACCGAATGGACTGAGCATCCTCTTGCTAAGTGAGAGCTAATAAATCACCCTTCTCAGGTGAAATCTTTTATTTATGCTCTGGGATTCCAGTTTACCGAGAAAGCTTTGGTTTTCCTTTTTGGCTTTGTCTAAGCTGTGCTTTAGTGAGCAATTCAAATCCAGTTGACATTTATTAGTGAGGACGCGGCCCGCTCTGATCTCATGCTATGGGCCAGCTGCTGGCACACCAGGGTTGCTGTGGGTGTTCCCATTCGTGATCACCTGTGTGGTGGCACAGGGTGTGGCTGCTGATGTGCTGTTTGTAAGTCAGTGGTAATCGTGAACCATTCCTATGCCTTAGGAATTAGCTACCAGGGGTCTGGTCTTGTTTTGTCATTTCAAGAAGTTACAACCTAAAATCTGAGAAAGCAGAAGGGGCTACCATAGCCAGGAATACAAGACTGTGGTAGTGGGTTCTGTGCTGAGAACATTCACATTTTCCAAGACGTTTTCCCACTCACAGGAACACAGGCTCACAGAACACACATGTCTCATTCTTAAAGCAGAGCAACGCAAGATTTCAGGGCTTTCCCCAAAGTCACTCAGTTAAAATGTGGTCAGTCCTACAGCCGAATTCCACTGGGTTCCACTCTCTCCACTACGGAAGATCCGGTTTTAAACTCTAAGATCATGTCTTTCGCTCTTGACATTGACTTTTATTTTCTTATTTTAAAAATTTAATTTAACTTATTTTATTGTGTGTAAGGGCCATCTCACTAGCCTGATACTGACTTTTAAAGATAGGTTGCAGAGATTCTGTATAACTTGTTCTGATAGAAACTGGTACTAGTTGCTGGGGGTCTTGGGTGGTATGCCTCTTAAATTTTTCTTAGCAGAATGGTGAAGGTCGTTCTGGAAAGAACACCCATTTCTCTCTGTCTTCAGAGGTCCACAGAGTCATATCCTCTCAGGGTGGAGCCTTTTTAGGGTCAGATCTGACAGGAGTGTGTGATGTTACTAGCTGTCACATGGAGGAGGAGTTTAAACGCTTCAAGGCTCTTTCTGCATCTAAGAAATAGTTTGTCCTGATAACCACATCTCCTGGGATTCTCCCTTGGGATTTCTGCAAGTCATTCAGTTGACAATCTTTTGAGTGTTCATTCTGTGCTGGCAGGGCTCCACCCCAACTTCGGTGGTCTCATGTAGATGTAACCAACCGTCTTATTAAATAAGAAACACAGAAACAATGTAAAAGAGAAAGCCGAGAGGTCAGAGCTCAGAGCTAAAATCTCACCCTTCCTCCTGCTGTCCCAGCTTCGCGAAAAGAGACCTACTTCCTCTCGGTTCGTATTTTTAAAGTATGTTGTTCTGCCTTCTCATTGGTTGTAAACCCAAACACATGACTGCCTCGTCACTGTCTGAATGTACAGCCCCCTAGGTCTTAAAGGCATATGTCTCCAATGCTGGCTGTATCCCTGAACACACAGAGATCTTATGGGATTAAAGGCGTGTGCCACCACCGCCACACTCTTGCTATGGCTCTAATAGCTCTGACCCTGAACACACAGATATCTATGGGATTAAAGGCGTGTGCCACCACCGCCACACTCTTGCTATGGCTCTAATAGCTCTGACCCCCAGACAACTTTATTTATTAACATACAATCAAATTAATATTTCAGTACAAATCAAAATAATATTTCAATACAATTAGATTACCACCACATTTCCCCTTTTCTATTTTAATAAAAAGAAAAAAAGCAAAAGGTTATGACTAACAAAAGAAAAACTATATACAAAAGTACAATAACTATATACAATATATACAAGTAATAAATACCTAAACAGGTATTTGACAAATCAGAGAAAATAATTCCATTATCTATCCTATTTTGGTAAATCCAAGATGTATCTAATGTACTTTCTATCCTAATTAATTTTCAACTATAACTAACTAATCTTCAACCATAACTAACTAATCTTCAACTCCCTCAGAGACCCAAGAAGGGAATAATATTAGCTAACAAAAATAAAAACAGGAAGTGCATGCAAGCAACTTCCAAAAAAATTTTGTGAGTTGACAGAAACAGCCAGCTGCCTGGGCAGTCACCTGAGGTTTCTCCGCAGTGTTGGGGCATCATCTTCAGCCTATAGGCTTAGTGTATCTGACAGACTCATTTGTGAAGTAGGATGTACACAAGGTCAACAGTTCAACCTCACATTGGGTGAGAGCAGTCCACGTACCAGAAACACCTGAATTCCACTAGTGTCCTGTCATGATTCAGGATTTTAAATTCTGGAAATTGTTGACAGTTTTTTAATTCAGCTGTCCATTCTTCTTGGCTGTGTATATATGGCTTCATCTCAGCATCCCCTTCTTCTCCACATCCCTCTATTAAATGCCAGTCTACTTTTGAGAGGCATGAGCTTTCAGCTGCTGTTCCATTGTACAACAGAATCCATCGGCCCTCTGCCTGTTAAGCTGCCTTCGAAGAAAAGGGCACCATACCTTTTCCAGATGCGAAGGCCACTTCAGGGATGGGGCCATATTGTCCTGGCCTCAGAAGATGCCTTTTGATAAAGCCATAACCACACTTGTTTTGGCAAGAATCAGTAGTCCCTTGTTTCGTGATCTGTCTGTCCATTTTGTCCTGTTGATTCGAGGATACTTTGTTGTCCAGTGGCTAACTTTTGCCAGAATGAAAGTTGACTCCATATGCAGTTTCTTCAATGCCCATATTTTCTCTAAAGTAGATTGGTACTGCCAGGAGCCGACATGTCTCAAAAAAGAAAAATTTTCTAAGTTATTAAAACATTTTAAATGCCATATTCTGTAGATCTCTGAAGGGTTTGAAGATGACCTGTCTAAAACATCTCTGCTCAATTTTTAAAACATATCTAATATGACTACAAGTTCTATGATAATGTCTAACTACTAGCTTTCATTTCTTTATATCCTAATAGTTGATAATAATAACATTCAAGGATCAGAAATTTGCATTACATTGTTAAATGGATGGAATAAATACAATTAGAAATATACATATAGCATTTTCTAACAATATCAGTTTCAAATTTGTGTACAATATAAAACAATTCAATCCAATGTAAAGTATTTAAAACTAGTAATTGTCTTTTTCTTTTCTTTCTTTCTCTTTTTTTTTTTTTTAAACAAGAACTTTAAATCTAATCTCCTTTGCTTAGCCTTTTTCCTAACCCTTGACAATAACTTGTAACCAACCCCCCTAAATACCGAAAATTATCCCAGACCCAAAACCCATTAAAAAGACCAAAAAACCACCCGCCCCACACCACCTCTTTGGGAATGTGGGCGTCGTATTCTTAAAATTGCTTCCTGCTGGGTATGGGCGAAGTTTTCTTTATCCTGAAAGAAAAATTTTAGGTTAATTGTCAAATTCTAGGAGAGGTAACTATATCCTTCATTATCCAGTCTGTGTATAATGCCAAAGTTGAGGGTTTATCTCAAGTCCTTATTCAAGTAGTCGTTGAGACTGGATCATCTCAGCTAGTCATCTCAAATTTGCTCTGAGCACCTTGTAGTTCAAAGCTGATCTATGGATGATGTTTGTCAGCTTAATGATATTATTATTGTCCACGTGGAATTGTTGTTGTTGTGGGGCCCCATCTTCTTTCTGGAGACTTCAGTTGATGTTAGGCCTGGCCGTGATTTCCTGCAGAAAACTGATAAGAGACTCGAACACAAAAACATATATATGCAGCTAGCCTTTTTTCTAGAATTAGTTAGTACTCTATGTGACCATTCATATCTTAACAAAGTTTAAAATGTATATATATATATATTAATCTTGTAAATTTTGATATAAAATTTATACTTTGAGAAAAGTTTAAAGAATCAGAATAGAATCAAAGAGTTGAGATTAGTAATAGAATAGTCCCTTAATTAATTTTGCTTTTGTCCTGTACCATAGCAGAAGATGGCTCTTATTCTGGCATGATACAGGGAGTTTGCATTTTCCTTTTAACAACATGCTTGATTTTAAAGAAGGAGAGAGCCATTCTCCAACTCCAAAGTCAGCTTTAAATTTTAATTGAACTGGGACTGTTAGAAGACCAATAGTGTTAAATCTTTAGAGAAAAGCAGAAACAAACATTTAGGAAGACATAAAATTTTTTTTTTAGATAATATATACCCATACACCGTTTCACTCTGTTTCTTGGGATAGATGATTTGTCCCTTTTCTTCAGTTGTCTCATTTGTCCAGTGTTCTTCAGATTCCTTAACCTTCATTCTCCTAAAAGACAAAAACAAAAACCTTTCCCCAAGACTAATTTTGGGGATGTTTCCTTTTGACAAGTTATTATCTGATTAAATGAAAAGGCATGTGTTATTGATACAAGTTAGTTTAAATTGGATGTTCATGCTGGTTGATGAACTATCACCTCCTCTAATTAAGAGGTCTCTCTTGTTCAAATCGAACCTTTATCAATTTTGATGGTACCCACAGCTTATCTTCTCCTGTAGAAACAAAAGCAAAACCACGTCCCCAATGTAATACATACCCTGGTTTCCATTCTGAGGTCAGCACATCCTTAAAGTATATAGGCTGATTTAATTCTGTAGTTTTTTCTATTATCCAATGTCTCTCTGCAGCTGTTGTTCCTTTCTCATTGGCATTCAGAAAATTCAAAGTTAGAAGAGCATTATGCAGTCTATTTCTGGGGGTTTTTGTTACCCATTTCTGTTTATTTAGCATATCCTTTAGAGTTCTGTTTGATCTTTCTATAACTGCTTGACCTGTAGGATTATGTGGTATGCCTGTAATATGCTTTATATTGTAATAAGCAAAAAACTGTTTCATTTTAACAGAGACATATGATGGAGCATTGTCAGTTTTGATTTGTGCAGGTATACCCATGATGGCCATAACTTCTAGCAAATGAGTGATTACAGAATCAGCTTTTTCAGAACTCAAAGCAGTTGCCCATTGAAATCCTGAATAAGTATCGATAGTGTGGTGTACATATTTCAATTTTCCAAATTCTGCAAAGTGAAACACGTCCATCTGCCAGATTTCATTTCTCTGAGTACCCTTTGGGTTACATCCTGCTGGTAATGGCGTCTGATTGTAGAAGGAACAAGTAGGACATTTCTTTATTATTTCTTTGGCTTGTTGCCAGGTTATGGAAAAATCCTTTTTTAAACCTTTACTATTAACGTGATGTTTTTTATGAAATTCTGAGGCCTCCAGCACATTTCCTATCAATAATTTATCAATCTCTTCATTGCCTTGTGCTAGAGGGCCTGGCAGACCAGTATGGGATCGAATGTGAGTTATATATAAAGGATGATTCCTTTTCCTGATTGTATCTTGTAATTGAATAAATAGTGAAGTTAATTCTGAAGCATCAGGGATAAATTCTGCAGTCTCAATATGTAACACCACTCTTTCAGCATACTGAGAGTCAGTTACTATGTTGAGAGGTTCTGAAAAATCCATTAATACCAACAGAATAGCATACAATTCTGATTTTTGCACTGAATTATACGGACTTTGAACCACTTTACTTAAATTTTCTGATTTGTAACCTGCCTTTCCTTCTTTGTTGGCATCTGTATAAAATGTACGAACTCCAGATATGGGTTTTTGCCGTACAATTCGAGGCAAGATCCATTCAGCTCTCTTTATAAGATCAATTCTATTGCTTTTGGGATATTTGCTGTTAATTTCTCCCAAAAAATTACTGCAAGCTCTTTGCCAAGGTTCACTTTCTGTCCATAATTTTTCAATGTCCTCCTTAGTTAATGGTACGACAATTTCTGCTGGGTCTATGCCTGCTAATTGACGAAGTCTCATTTTTCCTTTGTAAATCAAGTCAGAGATTTTTTCCACATAAGTTTTTAATTTTTTATTTGGTTTATTTGGTAAAAATATCCATTCCAATATAATATCTTCCCTCTGCATTAATATTCCAGTAGGAGAACGCCTAGAAGGTAAGATAACCAAAATGCAATCCAGCTTTGGATCAATACGATTCACGTGTCCTTCATGCACTTTCTTTTCTACCAATGCTAATTCTTTCTCAGCTTCAGGTGATAATTCTCTTGGACTATTTAAGTCCTTGTCACCTTCTAAGGTTTTGAACAAATTAGTCAGTTCATCATTTTTTACCCCAACAATAGTTCGTAGATGAGAAATATCTCCAAATAATCTTTGAAAGTCATTAAGAGTCTGTAGTCTATCTCTCCGAATTTGCACCTTTTGGGGTCTAATTTTTTGTAGCTCTATTTTATATCCTAAATAATTAATAGAATCTCCTCTTTGTATCTTTTCAGGAGCAATTTGTAATCCCCAGCAAGGCAAAATTTTCTTTACTTCTTCAAACATTATTTCTAAAGTATCTGCATTTGAGTCAGCTAGTAAAATATCGTCCATATAATGATAAATTATAGATTTAGGAAATTTTTTACGTATCACTTCCAATGGCTGTTGTACAAAATATTGGCACAGAGTTGGGCTATTCAACATTCCCTGTGGGAGGACCCTCCATTGAAATCTTTTAACCGGTTGAGAATTATTATAAGTAGGCACTGTAAAAGCAAATCTTTCTCTGTCTTTTTCTTGTAAGGGTATTGAAAAGAAACAGTCTTTTAAATCAATAACTATGAGAGGCCATCCTTTTGGTAACAGAGTAGGCAAAGGCATCCCAGATTGTAGAGAACCCATTGGCTGAATTACTTTGTTAATTGCCCTAAGGTCTGTTACCATTCTCCATTTACCAGATTTCTTTTTAATAACAAATACAGGAGAATTCCAAGGGCTGGTTGATTCTTCAATATGCTGAGCATTTAACTGTTCTTCTACCAGCTCTTCTAAAGCCTGGAGTTTCTCTGTTGTTAAAGGCCATTGCTGGACCCATACAGGCTTGTCTGTTAACCATTTTAAAGGTAGAGCTGTTGGTGTCTTTGGAAGATCATCAGTTATTGTGCCCTGTTCTTGTATAATATGGATGGCTGGTGACCACTCATTAGAACAATATCTTCTAATATTTCTCTCAGTAACATGTGCTAGTTTATGATTTGTTTCTGAGATTGGAGGGATGTTAATCTGAGTATTCCATTGTTGCAACAAGTCTCGACCCCACAGGTTCATAGTTATGTTAGCCACATATGGTTTTAATTTTCCTCTCTGTCCTTCTGGACCTATACATTGGAGCCATCTTGCACTCTGTTTCACCTGAGATAATGTCCCAATTCCTAACAGTTGAACGTTTACCTCCTGAAGAGGCCAAGTTGGATGCCAAAATTCTGGTGCAATTATGGTAACGTCCGCACCTGTGTCTACCAGACCAGACAACAAAACACCATTTATTTTTATCGTTAATTTTGGTCTTTGTTCATTAATAGAAGTTTGCCAAAAAATTTTCTTTATGTTTTCTCCTGAATTTTCTATTCTCTCTGTTTCATCATTCTGACCAGCATGATTTATTCCAATAGGCATTTGGTTATTTAATCGCTCTCCAGAGCAGGCATTTCCTCTATGGCTGCCGGAAAGGTTTGAACTGGATTTGCACTGGGGGCCTGCCTGAGGCCCCTCTGGGAGTTTCCCGAAGACTGAGGCAAAGGATTACCCTGTCTGTCCTTTGTTGATCTACATTCGTTGGTCCAGTGTTTTCCCTTACCACACCTTCTGCATACTCCAGAAGGAAGGGGCATTCTGTTGCCATTGTTCCTTGAAGAAACATTGTTTCTGGAAATGACCTGTCTACAGTCCCTTTTCAAATGTCCTTGCTTTCCACATCCAAAACATCTAACACTCCTCAAACCTTTTGAAATTACTTCTCCTACCCATGTATCATCATGCTCATCAGCTTCAACATTAATTGTTTCTCTAATCCAATCTTCCATAGGTGCAGATCTTGCCCTTAATGGCTTGATTATTCTTTTGCATGCTGCATTCGCATTCTCAAAGGCCAAAGATTCAATTATTGCCTTACCAGCTTCTGAATCCGAGACCGTTCTCTTTACTGCTGAAGCCAGTCTTTGTAAAAAATCTGTAAAAGACTCTTTTGGGCCTTGCTTCACCTTTGTAAATGACTCAGATTTTTTTCCTGGTTCCTCAACTTTGTCCCATGCATTCAAGGCTGCCGTTCGACATAAAATTAGGGTTTGGACATCATATAAACATTGTGCTTGTGCTGAAGCATATTGGCCTTCGCCCATAAGCTGATCCTGGCAAACTTGTACTCCTTTATCCCTCCATTGTTTTTCTATGTTTTTAGCCTCCTCCTTAAACCAAGTCAGAAATTGAAGTCTCTGGCTGGGTTCCAGAACACCTTGTGCGAGGTCCCGCCAGTCCTGTGGTACTATCCTATTATATGTTGACCAAGTGTTTAACATTTGCTTTACATATGGGGAATGCATGCCATAAGATACTATTGCCTCCTTAAACCTTTTTAAATCCAACATTTCAATTGGAGCCCAAGTATTTTGTGTAGCCATTTGATCAGGCATCTGCTGTACTGTTACAGGATAAATTAAGGGTGACTGTGTGAAAACAGGCTTTCTTTCTGCAACCTTATGATCCCGACTTGAAACAACTTCACTGTTAATTTCTTCTGTCTGAATTTTTACAGGTTTAACAAGTTCTTCTAACGCTGTTATCCTGGCACTTAAATTGACTATCTTTTTAAATATTAAAATGTGGATTATTATAGTGATGAGGTGCATAATTCCACCAATACTAATATTATATAGTTGTTCCATTGCCAGACTGCCTAAAATTTCGAACAAAAACCAATTTTCTTCCAATGTACACATAAAACCCATTTGTTTTTTAATGTGGAAAAAAATTCTCTTTTAGATAGTTTCCTTTAAAATATCTGATATATTATGACTTACCAAATCTGCGTAGAACAGTAGAAATCCGAGGGGATTTTCAAAGCAGCCACCTAGTGTCCCAGGTGTAAATCCAGAGAGAGAGAGAGAGAGAGAGAGAGAGAGAGAGAGAGAGAGAGAGAGAGAGGAAAGAGAGAACGCACAAGAAAGCGTAGCCGGCTAAAGCTTAAATGCAGCCACGTGTTCCCTCTTGTGCCGAGTCAAGGCTTGGGTCTGGCTTCCTTAAACTCCGACCACGTGCGTTGGCTTTACAGGCAGGGCCCTGTTCGGCAGGGCAGGTCTGAGTTGTTTGTAGCACCGGCTTTAGGCAAGCTGCTCACAGACCTAGGCCCGGGCTAGAAGTTGCTACCCGGACTAGGACGCCAGCAGCTCGGACTAAGAAGCCGATCGCCGCCGGCCGCCGTGTGCTGCCGCTGCCGCCGCCGCCGCCGCCGCGGGCCGCCTGCCGCCCTTGCGGGAAAGCGGACCTGCCGCCAAGCCAAGCAGTTTTTAATGGATTCTTGTCACGTTGGGCGCCAGATGTAGATGTAACCAACCGTCTTATTAAATAAGAAACACAGAAACAATGTAAAAGAGAAAGCCGAGAGGTCAGAGCTCAGAGCTAAAATCTCACCCTTCCTCCTGCTGTCCCAGCTTCGCGAAAAGAGACCTACTTCCTCTCGGTTCGTATTTTTAAAGTATGTTGTTCTGCCTTCTCATTGGTTGTAAACCCAAACACATGACTGCCTCGTCACTGTCTGAATGTACAGCCCCCTAGGTCTTAAAGGCATATGTCTCCAATGCTGGCTGTATCCCTGAACACACAGAGATCTTATGGGATTAAAGGCGTGTGCCACCACCGCCACACTCTTGCTATGGCTCTAATAGCTCTGACCCTGAACACACAGATATCTATGGGATTAAAGGCGTGTGCCACCACCGCCACACTCTTGCTATGGCTCTAATAGCTCTGACCCCCAGACAACTTTATTTATTAACATACAATCAAATTAATATTTCAGTACAAATCAAAATAATATTTCAATACAATTAGATTACCACCACAGTCTCACCATGTTTTTCTTATTTACAGCCTGTGTTTGGGAACAAACAGTCAATTTTGCCGAAAACTGAGAGACGAAGGAGGCTGAGGCTCTGCTTGCCTCCCTGAGTTACGCTGCTCTTACAGACGGTTCCATGGAGTGAACGCTGGGCACAGGTGGTTCCTTTTAAACTCTAATCAATATGTTGTAGAAGTCATGCTATTAGCATTGGAAATCTGTAAAGCAGAATGCAAAGGACCCAGCCCCAAAGAACAGCAACAACTCCCAGCTCACATCCCACACTGCTGCAAAACAAAACAAACAAACAAATAAATAAAACAAAAACAACAGATTGCTCTTTGCTCCACTGGGGAAAGATCGCGTTCTATTCAGTACTGTTTTGTCTCTAACTGAAGATCCTCTTGGTGGCTGTGGTGGTTTGAGCGAAAATGGAGTGACACTATTAGGAGGTGTGACTTTGTTGAAGGAAGTGTGTCACTGTGGGGTCTTTGGGCTTTGAGGTCTATGATCAAGCTACTCCCACTGACAAAGGGCAGTTCCTATTGCCTACAAGGTGTAGGACTCTCAGCTCCTTCTCTAGCACCCTGCCTGCCTGCACGCTACCATGTCCCACCATGATGATAATGGATTGAACCTCTGGAACTGTAAGCGAGCCACTCTGATTAAATGTTTTTCCCTTATAAGAGTTGCCATGGTCATGATGTCTCATTACAGCAGTGGGAACCCTAACCAAGACAGTGGCTCCATGCTTACTGACTCTTCTTGGCCACTGGCTCCCCGCTTCTATCTTTCTTGTGTATTGGGGGTACTCTATAAATTTCTTTAGAGCTGTGGACCTTGCTGCCCTTCCCATTTCCTCTCCCTACTTGGTGTCCTTAGTCCTTCTCCCCAGAGTTGCTCTGCCTTCTCTGTTCATTTCACATCCATGTTTGGCTTGAGGACGACTGTCCCAGGGATTGATGCAGCCACTGTGTTTTGAGGTTTACATGCTTGGACCTAGTACTACACAACTAGCAAAGGGGGCGTTTGCAAACCATGTTGCTCGTCCTCTTCCTAATTTCCCATGTGGTTCCTCACATTTCTCACTGTCTGGGCCATTCATAATAAACCTGGGCATTGTCACAGTTGCCTTGGACTTCTGCCGGCTGGCTCTGGGCAGACTCTTTTCATTGACAGTCACAGATGTTGACTAATGTTGGGTACTGACTAACACAATTCTTTCATTTCATACACGGCAGTGAGAGGCAAAGTATAGGACTGGCAAAGTAAGGTCAAATGTCACAGAAGAATGAACAGGGATTCAAAAACATGCAGAGCTCAAGTTCAAACTGGTAAGGAGCTGAAGTCTTTGACCAAATCTCTCAATCTCTTTGAACATCAGTTTCATTTGCTCTAATATAACAATCAGAACTCCTACAACATTATGCATGTATAGGGCCTCCCTGATGTGGGTTTGTTAATGGATGTCTATTGTCATTAGGATTGGGCTAGGTAGTAGACTAGTCAGCTTGTGTGGACAGAGCACAGGCACCATGAAGCTAGAGAGCAGCAGGTTGGATATGCCAGGGGAGGTGCTGGTGCGCCCCCGGCCCTCGCAGTCATCTCTCTATCCCAATGGCTTTCATCGTCAGAGCTTGGGCAGGGATACAGAAGCAGCTCTGAGAGTCAGTCAATGCAGAGGCATGGAGCTTTGTAACATGGGAGGGGTGAGGAGCTGGGGTGCAGATCTCCCACTGCAGTTCCCTAATTGAAGTGTCGCTGTAGATTTAAGATTCCACGGGAGGCCAATACCACAAGCCAACAGTTCCAGGGATGGTGACTCACTGAGACAGGTCTGGAAACCCCTGTGGCTGCCCCCTGCACAACGATGCTGACACTGGAGAACACTGCCTTCAAATCCTGTGCAAGGGCTCTGAGCCATAGGCCAGCTCACACCACGCTGAGACGACTTGTGGGAAATGTGACTCTGAGACCCTCCCTTGTGACGTAGAATGTAACAGGAGGTGGCTTTGGGATTGAGTTACCAGCTGACAATGAAGAACATGGCCTATGTGTATCTTTTAAAATACTTGCTCATCTTTCCCACATTCCATATACTATGACAATGAAGAACACATGAGACCAGGCTTCCATGAGGATAGCAATAGATTGACCATATGACCACCAATGCTAACTGGAAAGTTGCTTGTGTTCATGCTTTTTGAAATATTATTATTTTGTGGGGGAGCTGGAGAGATGGTTCAGCAGTTAAGAGCACTGGCTGCTCTTCCAGAGGTCTGGGATTTGGTTCCCAGCACCCATATGGAGGCTCACAACTGTGTGTTAACTCCATTCAACATCCTCTTCTGGGGATTCAACATCCTCTTCTGGCCTCTGAAGGAACAAGGCAGAACATAGTACACACACACACACACACACACACACACACACACACACACACACACACACAAACGCGCACGCGCGCATGTGTGCAGAGGGGGGGCACACAGGCAAAATAAAACAAAAAATTTTAAATTAATCTTTTGTAAAGAGAGAGAGAGATTAAAAAGGAGAGCAGTAAAGATGAAGATAGCCACTCTTCTCTTTCTGGTCCCTACTTTGGAGGGAGCAAGTCTTAAAATCCCAGTTAATTGGCCCTGAGACAGCTAGTGGAAAGCTCTGTTCTCATGTAAAGAGAGGGATCCCTAAACCAACCAACAGTTCCCAGATATTTAGGGCAGTAAATTATTTCTAGAAGATTGAGGCAATGGAGAAAAGTCCCTCCCCCCTTTTTTAAGTAAAAAAGGGATGGTCAGAACAATAGAAAAATAGCTCTTAAAATAGTTTTATCTGGATCCTCATCCTTATCTTTCTTTTTTAACCCTAATTTTCTTTTTATCATTTTCTCAATATCTAGCCCCCTCTTTCTATCATAATTGTGCAATTGCTCTCCCTTTCTCTTGGCCCCCACCCATGGGAGATTGGCCACAGCTGGTGGTGACCCTCTCCTTTATTGCCTGTTTGCATGTAAATCATGAACAGATAGCGTGAGTAGTTTGGGGAATTCCCCCTCCTCCTAGGATCCTCCTCCACCACATACATCTTCATCACTGGGATTTAAAATTCAGATAATGTACAGGAAGAGATAAGAACCAGTTTTTTCCCCCAGCATCCTTCCTCCCATCGAAGCCTCACCATTCCACCCAACAGGAAAGGAATGAGATAATTAGGATTTCTTTCCCCCTCACAAAGTGTGCATATGGAGGCCCAAGGGGTAGCGCATGCCAGATGTTGTAAGAGCGTGACCACTCAGTCCCTTTGGCCACACATGCTGAAGTCAGGAAGTTGGGAAACCTGACTCAGGAGTCACCATCCAGTGTGGCTGCTGACAAAGCAGTGGCGGCCCTGGGTCAAGGAGCAACCCAGCCAATCCCTCACTCAAGTCTGGCTGACCATGTTCTTGAGTAGGGGGTCAGTCAGGGGGGACTAGAGAGTTAGGACTGTTTCCAGCTAGTCTAGAAAACACTGAGAGGCTAAGGGTTCTCGGCAGTGTGGGCCTTGTCTAGGATGCAGAAGAAGGCCTGGTGAATCTGTTGTTCCCTGAGCATCTGACATTGGATCCTGCGTGAATGGTGGTACCTGGGATGCACATTTCTGAAAAGAATAAGAGGAAACTTAAAATGAGAGGAAACAAGGAAGGGTATGGTTCTGTTTTCTGTGACATCTTTATGGACATTACAATGTGAATTAGTCACTGCTTTCTATAAAAATGAACTGAGACATAAGCGGGAACAAGATTTTTAAAGAGAGTCTCCAGGCTCAGCTTGTTCCTCGCTGAGGCCAGTTACAACCAGTTCCCGCTCTGCCCTATGCTCTGGTTCCCCGCCTAAGTGGTGCATTTTCACATTTACACCAAGCATTAAAAAGAAAGAAAGAAAGAAAGAAAGAAAGAAAGAAAGAAAGAAAGAAAGAAAGAAAGAAAGAAAGAAAGAAAGAAAGAAAGAAAGAAAGATTGAGTTCTATGCTCCTTGCCTTTACTCTTGACACACCTCTGCAAAACGACAGCATCCTCTCTCCCGACTCTACCAAGAGTCCTGGAACAGTGCACTGCTGCCTTCATCCCCTAGAGACAGGAATGCCCATCCCCTTGGGCTCTGGTAGAGTGCCAGTGCCAGGGACTGTGACTACTAAAACTGACTTCTCCCTGATAGCCAAGTCCTCAAGCAGGTTTGGCTGCAATCACCCAGGAACCTTGTTGTCAATGCAGACTCTGAGCTCCAAGCTCCTCAAACCCAGGTGAGACCCCACTGTACTTTCAGTGAGCTTCCAGGTGAGGCAGCCAGGACTCAGTCAAGAGGCTGCCCGAAACGGCTGCGTGGGAACGCCTTCTGCACTCCGCTTCTGCATGGCTCCCTCCCTGCTTCCCCTACTCAGCAGGTGCAGACATTTGCTAACAGAAGTCCTTTGCTGCACGGCAGAGTGTTTTTACAACTAGCTTTCTGCAGAACCGTAAAAAACAAAAGAGATGAACTTAAATATAGCCAAACAATTTTTACCAGAGCAGTAAAGTCATTTCTCTTATTGAGTTCTCTGCTCTGGGGCAGATCTGAAAGGCTCTGTTCATTCTGGACTATTAGGCCAGTTCAGCCTCCACCTAATTCTTCTTCAAGATTTACCCTGCAAGAGACCTGAGCCACCAGGTGAGAGCTAGTGTCCCTGGCATTTTTCAGACCTGAGTCCCCAGGGTTGGGAGGCGACTGGCTGAGAGCCTAGTGCCCAGTTGCCTTTATGATGTGTTGCCTGGTGGCTTTCCCAGCTCTACAGCATGGGTGGTCTGCGTGCTGGCAAAGCCCAAGGCTGCGGGAGTTCACGGTCCCCTCTGGGGAACATGACGAATGGCCTCGCTGACAAAAACGTGGTCTGCTTTCCATCTCAGAGCCTTGAAGGGTTTCGTTTTCAAAGCAGGAAAACAAACCACAGGAACCAGACACAACACATGCAGGCCACAAACGACACAGCCATTTTCTCATCTCAAACAAGGGACCCGCAAAGGTGAAAGAAGAAACGGCTTTGTTAGAATTCTTTGATGAAAATCAAATATGCAGAACCCGCAGTGTTGTAATGAGACCCGGTTCGCCTTCCATCGCGGTCCTTCCCCTGACCCCACGGACTCAGGCTCTGGTGGGATGGCCTACCTGATGTTGGTCTTTTCCAAGACTTGGAATTGTACTTCCTGCCTGGAGTCTCCCAGGGAACCCAGGCAGTTGAGTGGGGTAGAGACTGGAGGACAATGCTCTCCGCTCCCTGCATCCATCTGCCCTGTTCTAGCCAACCCATTAATGCAGTTCCACTGAAATCTCTTTAAAATGTTGATGGCTAAAGAACATTCTAGATACTCCAGTCTACTCTGATCTCACATGCATCCTATCGGGTGGTTCCAGGGAAGAAAGGAAGGGGAAACAGTATTGATCAGGAAGTCTTGATTTCCACACTTTTCCTCTCTCGGGTGTTGCCCACTATTTCTCTCCATAGCCACGTGGCCCTTCCTTTAAGGGTGTGCCTGGTATCTTGATCTCAACTTAGAAAGAACTTGTAAAGATTTATATTTCTCTGTGTTGTCAATGGCAAGACAAGCCTGTCAGGAACTATAGCAATGAGTGTGCCACCTGCCTCTTCCAGTTGGCCAGCAAGTCTTTCGGATGTCTGGTTTCTATACTGAGTTCTTATAATGGTATAGGAAATGGAGCAGATAACTTGTGACGAGGTCTGTGGAGCTGCCTGACTAATAATGGCGCACTGCTCTGTGGGTCTAACTGCATGCTCCCTGATAGCTGTGTCTATTACAAGCAATGCTGTATCCCTTGCCAGGGCTGAGTCAAGCCGGGCTCTTGACAATGGTGAGGAGCTTGGAATCAGGAAGACGAGAAATGATGGTGAGAGGCAGGCAGTCAGCACTGCGGACAGAGAGGACTCCATGAGCAATCGGGGGAAGGCATTCATGATGTAGAAGGCATGGTGGGCTGGAGGGGCACCTGGAAACAGGGGTCACCTGTTGTCAGAGGCTAAGATGTTGCAACATTCTTTCAACATTTGAAATCCATCCGAGGAGCCATAGAGAAGGTAGACAGTTAAGATCTAGGGTTTATAATGTGAATTCTGGGGACCCAGAAAAGGCAGATGAACAGTAGGGAGACCCGTGAGTCTCCCTCAAAATGGGTCATTAGAAAAACATCTGTGAAATGGTATTCATTGTGTGTCACAGGAAAGGGGGTAAGGGCTCAAACTATGGCAGTCACTGTAAGAAAACAAGGGGCCTCCCATGTGGACCTCCTGGGTCTGAAGGCTGTCTTGATGTTAATGTGAGGTCGATTCAGGAGGTGGGGATTAGTTAGTACACAGCGGACCTGAAGGAGCACTGTTCTCAAGATGTGTCCTAGGGAGAGAAGCTTCATGGTGTATGTGGGGATGTGTGTAGATGTGAGTTTTCTCCTTAAGTAATGGGACAATTCTAGCATTCACGGGAATTTGGGGAGGCTGAACAGAACAAATCCTCTACGTACCTACTGTTGGGGGGTGGGGTGGGAATATGGCTCAACTGGTAGAATGTTTGGTTAGGACACACAGGGCTCTGGATTGGATCCTCAGCACAGCATAAACTGAGTATGGTCGTGTACATGATGAGCCCAGAACTCAAGTAAAAGCAGGGGAGCGGAAAGTTAAGGATATGTCTGGTTTTACAGTGAGTTCAAAGCTGGCCTGAGCTCGAGACTGTTTTTAAAAAAAATGAACTTGTAATCCGAATTGCTAAACGGTCTTATTAATAAAATACCCAGAGCCAGATCCTGGGGTGAAAGCTGAAAGATCAGAGGAACAGAACAAGTCAGCCACGTTCTTACCTCTACAAAATCCTCAGCCTCAAGAGAGAGACTTCCTGTTTACTCACACCTTATACCCCTTTCTGTGCCCTGCCATCTTCCTTCCTTCCTGGTGTTAGGATTATAGGTGTGTGCCACCATGCCTGGCTCTGTTCCCAGTGTGGCCTTGAACTCACACAGATCTCTGTCCCCTGAATGCTAGGATTAAAGGCATGTGCTGCCACTGCCTGACCTTTATGTTTAATATAGTGGCTGACTTTGTCCTCTGATCCCCAGGCAAGCTTTATTGTGGTACACAGTATATCACCACATGAACTAATTAAGTAAATAAATACATAAATAACTTAAAAAGAAGAAAAAACCCTACTGTTCAGGCAGATGGATGACAGGAGCAATTGCAAAGTACCAAGCAGGTTATCAAAGAAACCCACATTTGAGGAGCATGACCACAACACCAATGAGGCAGGTCATACCTCGATGACTCAGAGCAGGACCAGGCAAAGGTCTCCCTCAGTGAATACAGGACTCTTTGGAGAACTCAGATAAGGACCAAGCCCACTGAAAATTGTGAGCCCAGCTGCTGTGTGTGTAGTGGGTAGCTGTTCCAGCTTTGACCTGGAAGTACTACCCCCATTGAGGCTTCTGTAACTGTCATGCCTACAAGGCGGGGCCGAGACAGGAGCCCTTAAGACCTGAGATCTGGATGTGCTGGCTCTCTTGGTTCCTGGATCCTGGACGCTGGAGGTAGACTGAGCAGAGTTTTCTAGAGAACACCGCTGGACTGCACTACACCTTTCCTGGACCATATAACCTATCCCTTCACTTGCAAGTTACCCCGCAAAATAAACCTCCCTTTTAACTACGTGGAGTGGCCTTAAAACTTCCACCAATAGCTTTGGAGAAAGATTCTTAGGGCAGAGGGTTTTTCCTTTTCTTTCCTTTCTTCTTCCTTCTGTTTTTCCTTCCTTTTTTCCTCCTTTCCTTTCTCCCTTTCTTCTTCTTCTTTTTCCTTCTTTCCTTCCTTCTTTCTTTCTCTCTCTCTTTCTTTCTTTCTTTCTTTCTCTCTCTCTCTCTCTCTCTCTCTCTCTCTCTCTGTATGTCTGTCTCTCTTACACACATACACACACGTGTGTGTATGTGTGTGTGTGTGTGTGTGTGTGTGTGTGTGTGTGTATGTGTTAAAATGTAGAAAATTCTGTGAGGTCTTATGAAAGCCTTTTGCACCACTCATTATCCCAAAGAAGTGACAGAATGACCCAGTGGTGAGAAACTGGAAAGATCAGGGGTTTGGGTACCAGACAAACTTGATATTAAACTGTCCACATTTGCAGATGTTACCCAGGTGAGGTGATGGTTGTATTGCTCTGGGCACAATTTCCTGAAAACCGTGCAGGGCTATTTGACTGTTGGGAGTGACATATTTAAATGTGGAGTGCTCAGTGGGCATTTGATCATTAGTACAGTGAAGTCTGGAGTGTGCGACTGTGCCCCGAAGCTTCCCACTTCATCCCTCATCCTGGTAAACAACGGGCCCAGCACATCCTCCAACAGGTGAAATTCTCTAGAAAGAAAACTTTAGCAAATATCAGTGTGGAATTTATTCATGTTTTATTTAATTACTCGGGGCATTTAATGAAAGAATGAATTATTAAATGAGAACATTGATTGTTCCCTGTGTATAGCAAGATGATCTCCTGTGTATGCTTAAAATAGCTCCATAAAATATAGAGCAGGCCACTGTAAATTAAAGAAAGGAAGGGAAATGGAGTGAGGATTGAAAATACAATTTAGTCTGTAAGTCTGCATGAAATGACAGCCACACCCCCAGGATCCTATGTCCAGGCCTTGCAGCTGTCTAGACCGGTGGTGAGCGCTGACCCAGCAAGGATTAGATGCTGCTGCAGAAGCTGAAGGCGTGTAGTGCTGAGTGAGTGGGCCTGAGGAAGGCACACTCTTCGATCAGCGATCAGTGGATGCTCTGGTCTTTGTGCCTGGCTTTCCCCTGCCCTACGCCCCGTCCCCTGCTCTTTGACACTCGCAGGATTTGTCCAGTAGAGATGCTAGAAGGGGTGAAAGGAAGAGAGGACAGAAGATTCCTGTCGTCCTTTCAGCTGAGGCTACTGCCCCTTTGCCAGGGAGTCTCTCCATGACTCATTCCTCCCAGCTTCTGAAAACCTGTCTCCTTATCCCTTTTAGTCAAGAGCAGTAACACCTCCCACGTCTCCAGCCTAAAAGCTGCACCATCCTCCTGTGGTTCACCCCACTCTCGGTTGACAAATAGGCCTGTAGTGAGTCTTTCTCTGTCCCTCCAGCTGGCTCCCAAATAATGACACAGAGACTTCTTATTAATTATGAAAGCTTGGCCTATAGCTTAGGCTTGTTTCTAACTAGCTCTTATAGCTTAAATTAACCCATTTCTACTAATCTACGTCCTGCTATGTGACTCGTGGCTGTTACCTCTCCTCCTACATGTTCTGCTTCTCTGTGTCTGGCAACTCCTCCTCCTTCTTCTTCCCAGCATTCTCTCTGCCCCCCAAATCCTGCCTATCTATTGGCCATTCAGCTTTTTATTAAACCAGTCTGAGTGACACATCTTCACAGTTATACAAAAAGATCATTCTACAACGTGGACCTTTTTTTTTTTTTTTATTAAATCCTCCTGGAGTTCTAATTTGTGTGTGTCATCTGTCCTTGTCAGGACCTTCACAGAGATGGTTGGCATTAATGTGAGCAAAATATCTGTTGTCAAAGGCTGAGAGCACTGGAGAAAAGGAGTCCAAAAAGGAAGATGGAAAACCAGAGAGGAGGGGCTGTAAGGGGTTCTGAGTGGCCGTGTTGGGCAGAGTGGAGATGGCCAGATGCAAATCACCATGATAAAATCAAAAGAGTGGGTAAGTGGTGCAGAAGGAGAACCAGACACAGGCTGGGCCTGTGGGCCAGGCTAAGACACTGTAGCCCTGGAGAGTTTCCAGTGGCAAGGACGCCCATGGTGTTTAGGGCTGGGGTGAGCTGAGCTCCACTCTATCAGAGAGCTCCTGCACGTCACTGTATTGAGACGGTGGTGTCAGTCTATGTAGGCCAGTGTGTAGATGATAAAGTTATTAATAAGTCATACACCACAGATTCCCAAAGAGAAAGCTTCGCTGCAGACCCAGACCTCACTCAGAGTGCTGGGAAATAGAATAGTGTAGATTCATTTTATACAGTGAGCAGTCATGTTCACCAGAATCAAGTAATTTGCCTGAAGCAGTGGCACTCTGTGTTTGAGGAGCAGAAGCTGAGCCCAGCTTTTCTGATGTTGTTGAGCATCCTGGTTAGTGTTTTGTCAACTCAACACAAGCTAGAGTCATTTGGGAAGAAGGAACCTCGGTTGAGAAAATGCTTCCATCGCTGGCCTGTAGGCAAACCCTTAGGGCATTTTCTTGATGAATGACTGATGTAGGAGGGTCCAACCCACTGTGGGCAGTGCCACCTCAGGGCCAGCGGCCCTGGGTTGTATAAGAGACTAAAGTGAGTAAACCAAGGTAACAAGCCACTAAGCAGTACCCTTCCATGGTGGCTGCTTCAGTTGCTGCTTCAGGTTCCTGCCTTGAGTTCCTGCCTTGTCTTCCCTCAGTGATGGAGTGGGACCTGAGAGTTATAACCTGAAATGAATCCTTTCCCCCACATGTTGCTTTTCTTCATGGTGCTTTATCACATTAATAAAAACCTACACAAAGACACTGAACAATAAATAATTCTGTTTCTGAAAAGGAACCCTCTTCTGGAATGATTTGTGAGCATGTCCAATCATTGAAGTGTGGTCATACACTTTTGTGTTCTGTTCCTTTTTCTGGGACAAACCTTACGAAACAGCACCTCCCACCAGGAGGCTGACTAGAGCGAAGGAGAGCGCCCCCTCCTGGAGGCCCAGATCTGAATGAGAACCCGGGGCGGGGGGGGGGGATGACAATGAGCTACAAAGAAATAATAGTTCCCATCATTCTTACCGCTGCCATCATCAATGACACCGTAGCACAGGTGGAAGAATATTCAAGAAGAAGGTATTCATTCTAAACAGTGTGCCTGAAAAGGAACTCAAGGAGCCTGGCTGGGCTCTCCTCCAAGGTCTCAGTAAGCCCCTCACTTGTCTGAGCTTTGGTTTGGGCACATGCACAGCAGGATGGATACTGCGTCCACTCCTCAGCAAGGCTGGCGAGGAAGCAGAGGAAGAGGAGCCTTGTCCCTTAGACCATGGACATGACATGCCAGGTGGCAAGGGTCTCTCTCTTTTTTTTTAATTGAATTTTTTTCATACAATATATTTTGATCATATTCTTTCTCCCTCCTGAACTCCTCCCGGATCCTCCTCCCTCCCTATACCCCCAACTTCTTCAAGTTGTCATGTTCTCTCTCTCCCCTCTTCCATCTCCCCCTTCTCTCAAACATACACACACAAAAAAATGAAAATCAAAACAAGCAAACAACCGCTCCTCCAAAAGACAGAAAATACTAACCTAGAACAAGACCCATGGAGTCTGCTTTGTGTTGGCCGACTACTTCTGGGCCTGGGGCCTGCCCTGGAGCGTAGCTGATACACTCTTGTGGCACTCAACTGAAGAAAACTAATTTTCCCTTTCCTAGCAGGTACACTTGCAGATCGCTTCTTTCCGACAACATCCCGTCCCATAGAAGGGGAAGTGGACCTAGAGTCTCCTAACTTTTAGTGCCATTAATTAGCCTCCTGCCCTCTTGAGTGCTGTCTCAGTGGCCATATTCCAGAACCAACACGCTAACATTCTCTTTCCATCTCCAAAAGCCATTTCTTCACCCACTTCCCACTGCGATGCCCATCCCCACCCTGGGAAGAACAGTCACACACGTTAGCCAGGGGCAGCAACAGCACTCTAGGCTGTTCCTTCCAGTTCCATGCTCTGCTTCTGTTCCTGCTTCCAGGTTCCGGCCCTGCTTGAGTTCCTGCCTTGGCGTTCCTCGATGATGGACTGTGATGTGGAGCTGTAAGCTGAAATACCCACCCTCCACCCCAAGTTGCTTTTGGTCGTGGTGTCCGTCCACAGAGGAGTAAAGTAGGGCAGGACGCACAGGGACCCCAGCACCACAGGAGGAAAAAGAGTCTGTCTCTTGCTGGCTGTAGATTTAGGGAAACAAAGGGCCGTAGGCTGTTGGCATTCCTTAGACAGCTAACGTCGGTGTTCCTTCTAGGAGCAGCTGCCTTGCTGACAAGGGCACACCCTGCGCTCATTCCCACCCCTCAGTCTCATTCTTCAGTGGTTCATTTTCATACAAAGAGGGAAGGGGGCAGCAGAGCCTTCAGACAAGATGAGTGGGTAGAAAAGCCATTTGCATGGACTTTCCAGAAGGCTCTGTTGAGCAGGTAGCTGCAAAGTCAAGACTTGTCTAAAAAATAAAAAGCAAAAGACTGGGTGATGACACACTTGTTCAAGATTCATGAGGCCCTAGGTTCTGTGCCTAGTAACACACACACACACACACACACACACACACACACACACACACACACACGATAACAAGCAAAGGACGCAAGTTGGGTTATAGGTCAGTAGTGAAGCACCGGCCTAGCATGTGTGAGGCCCCAGGATCCATCCTCAGTACCACAGTGAGAAAGGCGCCATGTTTTTAGAGCTAGATGTGTAGCACATAATTCCAGTACTCAGGAGGTGGGGGTGGTAGGGTCAGTTCAAGGTTACCCTTGGCTGCAAAATGAGTTGGTGTCTAGACTGGGCTACATGAAACCTTGTCTCAAAAAACACCAATCAGAGAGAAAGAAAGAGCTAGAGACAGAGAAAAGTTCAGGTAGGCCCTCTTTTGTAAGCAGTTTGGAAACTCAGAACAGACAGGAGGCAACTTAGTGTGTGGTGTCTGCCGAATGTGGAGATGGGAAGAAAACCCACCCGTCCTCTAGTGGCCATTATGTGGCCATGGAAAAGGCTAGCCGGAGGCAAGCTAGACTGAGGCAGGGTGGGTCTGTGAGGTTAGCATTCAGGATAAAACACAAACCTGACTAAGCCCTGCCTTGCAACACATCCACCAGTGTGTGTAACACCAGCACAAACCCAGCTTTCTGTAAATCTGAAGACAATGGACACATTGTCTGCACCCACCAAATGGCCCTTCGCTCCTGCAGCACAGATCTATCTCATCCGTGTGCAGCGAAACCCAGCCCAATCTTATCGAACTAAATTGATTTATGAGAGGAAAAAAACCTAAAAAGGGAAGCAGTAAAATAATGATATTAATTCTAATAATGCATTGACTTGTGCTTATATAAATCACTCTCTCCACTCAGATTGATTTCATAAGAGTAAAAAGTCCACGCACAAACCCATCTCCAGCCGCCCAGACAGCCGCCAGGGCCTGCTTGTGCCGCTAGAGCTCAGGGGAAGAGCGGGGGGTCTGTTGGAAGTTCATCGGAATCTTGCCTGGGAAAAGCCTGTGGGATCAGCCCAGAGGTGCTGTGGAATTGGCCACACACGCAAACGCTGCCGCATCTGAACACTCTTGGCAACTCATGAAAGCCCCTTTCCTAGAGGCCACTCGAGTGTCCAAACAAAAGGGGATTTTTGTTAGTGAAAGCTGGAAAGAATAGCCCATCCCAGGATCAGGCTAATAGGGCCTGGCCTGTTCAAAGGCAGCGCTGAGCTGGCCAGGCTTGGAAGTGTTGCTGGCAGCGGCCTGGAGTAGCGCGAGGGGAGCCAAGCATGGCTCACAAGGCTAACCGCCGGCTGAGGGCTGCTTTCTTCGTCTGAAGAGCCCGTGTGGCCCACCTCGAGGCCAGAGCTTCTGCTGAATCTTCCACACAGGACGGATGGAGAGAGCCAGGGCTTGTTTCTACCTCTCCCCGCCGAGAGCCCCTTTTCTCCTCTCCAGACTCCACGCCCCACCCACAAAGCTAGGGCTGGCCTGGGAACAGCCATCACTCTCTGAGTTTGCAGGGTGTTGACAAGCCTGGGCCGGGGAGCTTGAGAGGGAAGCGGAGAGGGCCATGCCGTGGAAACGAGGCCATGGAGGCCTTCTTTATCGCCCCCGGGGCTGTTGCTTGAACAGAGTGCTTCAGCTGTCTGCTTCACAGAAGTGCCTTGTATCCCCGCAGGATCACGCCGGTCTGTGCTGGGCCAGAGGACTGCAGACCCTGATCCAGGGCACCAAGAATGCCCAGTAATTTGAATTTCAGATAAACAATGGGTGACAGTTTAATACGTTTGTCTTAACAATTGTATAGAAAGTAATTGTTCTAAAAGATCCATCATTTTCCAGCTGAGATTTGAATTGAACTAACCAGCCACTGCTTCTTAGGCTAAGCATACGTTCTTAGATCTTCCCCTTCTCCCTTCATTATGTTCTTCAGAGAAGGGCAAATGGGACCTGTGACTACGAAGCCACATTATTACCTTATATCACATGATGCTATGGGTAGACTCTGAAATGGCCCTGCAAGCTAGTGTTCGGGACACTAGGTCCCCAGCTTGGTAGCGCTATTTGGAGAAGCTGTGAAAACTTTAGGAGGTGGGGCCTATCTGGAAGAAGTAGGTCACTAGGCATAGGTCCTTAGGGGTGCATTAGTCCTGGCCACTTGTCTTCCTCTGATTCCTGGCTTGCTGGGAGAGGAAGTGAAATGCTCCACCATGCCTTTCCCGCCATGATAGGTTCCTCCTGAGCCAAAATAAGCTTGTTCTCCTAAATCATCTGGGGTAGGTATTTTCAACACAGTGACAACAAGTCACGACTACACGGGGCAAAGAGGGTGGTTTGCAAATGTAATTAAGGCTACTAACCGGCTGCGTTTGAGTTCATCAGAAGGAGATTATCTTGGGGCCCTAACCTAACCACATCAGCTTTATAAATCTGCATCCAGAGACCAGAAATAGAACAAGTCAAGGGCTCCAAGAATTCGAGAATTGTTCCGGGGCCTTAGAGTCACAGGCTGCTGTGTTATGGCAAAGCCACAGGGCGGGGAACGGTGGTCAGCCTCTACCAGCTGAGAACTACCCCTAATGAACAGTCGGGTACTTAGGTCCTGCCTCAAAATGGGGTGGATTCTGTCAACAACCTGCAAGAGCCTGAAAGAGGACCCTGAACCCAGAAAAGCAGATTAGATACAGGTCTGGCTTCCACTTTGAGTTAGTTCATCTTTGGGGGAGCCCAAGCAGAGCACTCATCCAGACCGCGGTGGGCTTCTAGACCTGGAAACAGGTCTAGACAATGCGGGTCTAAGCTGCTAAATCTGTGTTAACATCTTATGCCATAGTAGAAACTAACAAGTTTGCCAAATGTGCTCCTCCATCTGTATCCTGTGGTTTTCAAAACACTTTTAGGGGTTCCTGGATCAGGTCACCAGGATGGAAAAGGAAATGGAGGGACACGGGGACCAAGATACCATAGATAAATTCATGGTAGCAACTTGAACCAAAAGCAAGGTTGGGAGCATCACCATATGGTCTGCTGCATGGCTTGGGTCTTGACACCTTAGCTAGACCTATGGACTGACTCTCTGTTTCTGTCTCTGTCATCTGTCTGTCTCTGTCTTTCTATCTCTCTGTCTCTATCTCTCTGTCTCTCTCTTGCATACTTTCCTTTCTAGGAAACAGCGGGAAGGAGAAGCCCATCACATTTCAGAGACAAGTACAACTACTCTTTTAGTAAGTAGACATGGTATCAGCCAGAGTCTGACTGACACGAAGCCGTGAGAACGGGAGTATTCCGTGCAGGATACACATGTGTGTGCAGGCCTGAGTTAGGGGTTGGCATGAATGTAAGCAGAGATGCTGAGCCTGCCAGCCTGGACCCTCCCTGGGCATAGACTCAGCTTTTGTTCTGGTGATGTAAATAAGCCGTTGGAGTGAAAAGATGTCTGGCTGTGTTCTGAGAGGGTCAGAAGACCTTCCGGTATTTTCAGGTCTCCGAATCTCCAGATGTTCCTTCGCTTATCGATTCCCCTCAACTCTCCTCCCAGTGACTTCTTACGTCCCTCTGGCCTTGCACTGCTCTTGAAAGTGGCCAAAGAAAACTCTTAGGTGTCAGCCAGTCAGCGTGGAGAGGTTCTCTTTCATCCCCTGAGTGTCTGGAGATGGGAGTTTAATGAGAGGCATCGACCTTTAAATTATACAAATGGACCTCTTTAGCAATCACCTCCCTCCTCAGTCCCCACCCACCCTCAGCTTTTAATCTTCTCAATTATATTTCCTTTTCATTGATTACTACTTTGCCAACTTTCAGGCTGAGCATGCAGTAAAACCTCAGCTGCACAGGTAATGCAATTTCTCTTCAAGCCTGACGCCTGCATATCACCTCCTCAGGGGCCCACAGCCCCCACTCTGACTCTTTTGGGTCTTGGCAGGTCCATTGGCCTTCAATTGATTTTGCAAGATGGCTCCTTCTCTCCAAAGATCTGCGCTCGTGGTTAGGAAGACTTGAGCTGCAAGTCTCAAAGCTAAATGGGATTTGCTCGCTGGCAGGTGTGGGTGGGGGCACTCAGGACCTCTGGCGCTGACAGCCAGGCCTGGGAGTGGGCAGGTGATGCTCCCAGGAGTGGCAGGTGGTGCTCCTGGGAGCAGGGAGCCCTTCCTTGGTTCCTTTCTCAGCTCTGCTCTGACATTTCCAGCGACCTTCACTGAACCACTTAACTTTCTGTGCTTTTCTTTGGTGCCATCTGTAAGGGCGAAGACAAGGGGACTTGTCTGTGAAAAACGCTTTGAGGGATAGGGCATAAAAGACGCAATGTAAAAGCAAGAGATGAGCGCGGCTTCCCATAAATAGCCCCTTGTTTTCTTCTGCAAGAGGCCGTATTTGAAGGCTAAGACTAGAAATTGAGAAGTTTCCTTGATAATCTGAGGCCAGGCAGAGGACGTGGCTCAGGACCAGTGAGAAATCCTTTCTGTGGCTGGGGGCTCCTGGGAGGCTGCCGGGATGTGAGCTGGGCAAGGGGCATGCTGGGAATTGGCTGGCAGAACAAACAGCTCTGGGGTCTCCGCACCCAGGAGCACCGAGGGCCGTATCTGGACTAGCCAAGCGGCCTGACAAGAAGCAAGGGCGTGTGGGAGCGGTTATAGGAGGATGGGGTTGTGGGGGGGTGTGTGGGCGCCTCCCTGTGATTTACCGGCATTGACGTGGGGACTCGGGAGGAGGAGGGAGAGTCAGAGAAGTTTGGGGACATTTTCAAAACTGGAGGTCGTTCAGAGGAAATTACTCAATAAAAACCAGGTTTCTTTAACTGAATAGATCAATTTACAGCTCATAAGGTGGAAAAGTCTGAGACTTCAAGATTCTGGCTGGGTGGGTCTCCTACGGTTTCCTCCCTTGGCAAAGGCGCTGTGGCTTTGGCTCTCCCACCCTGGGTACCCCTGCAGCAGCCTGCGGGGCCAGCATTTTTCTCTCATCTTGTTTCCTTCTCACTCTGCTACTTACTTTTTTTCTGGTTAAGATTCTTCCCCTCCTCTCTCCCTCCTCCAGGCTCCCACCTCCCGCAGCCCACTCCGAGAGGGCCTATCAGCTTTTCTCTCCTGATGACATGGATTCTTTTGGTCCCCCCTCAGCTGCCTCCCTCCCCACTGCTGAGCTCAGCATTCCTCTCCCCTCTGGTTTCCCTCCAGGTCCCTAAAGCCTTTCCTCCCCTCTGCCCATGATTGCTTTGCTTCGTACCCCCCTCTGTCTCTTGCCCTCCGTCCGGACTTCCTCCCGGGCTCTTGTGGCCTGTCTCATCCGTTCGTGCTCTGATTCTTCAGAAGCTTCCGTAACACAGACACCTAGAGACTGGACTTCTTTAACTTGGATGCTAACCATGTAGATGTCAGCAGGCAAGACCAGGGGAAGATGGGCAGGCCCAAGTGGACCATTCATCCATTCATGTATCCCTCATCTATTCACGCACCCTTCCATCTCTCCTTTTACCTACCCATCCATCCATGAATAGCCATGTATTCATGTAGCCCTTCACTGGTGGCAATCAAAACCAGGCATAGTTTTGATCTACAGAGCTCAGTGGGAGAGGCAGAACATAAACACTCACACATTAAAATGCAGATCTATGGCAGCAGTTAAGGAGAAGTATATGGTACCCAGAGATCGTTCCATTTGGGATTTGGCTTACTTAGGACTGGGGAATTAAATGGAGACCCGAAGGCTTTGAGGGAATTCTGCCCAGAGACTTCTTAGTAAACATTGCCCTGAGTACCCCTAATCTTCTCTCAGGGCTATTAGGCCACAGAAATATATATATATATATATATATATATATATATATATATATATATATATATATCTTATGAAAAAGTAAGAGTGACTTATAATATTCAGAGTCTGGTATTAGAGGCATCAATTCTTCCTTGGGCACAGACCTTATAGAGCAGTGGTTCTCAACCTTCCTAGGGCTGAACAGTTCCTCATGCTGTAGCGACTCCCAACCATAAAATTATTTTGTTGCTACTCCATAACTCTAATTTTGCTAGCTATGAACCATAAGGTAAATATCTGATATGTACGATATCTGATATACGACTCGTAAAGGGGTCCTGACCCACAGGTTGAGAACCACTATTGTAGAGGCTAGACAGAAACATTCAGCATCTGGAGGGGAAGGTGTGAGGAAGTCTCATCCTTGGGAAGAGCAGCATCTTATACGCTACCAGGAGGTCTCTAAGGGCTTGGGAACACAGTGCATACCCTGCAGTCCAATGCCTCAGTGTTGCCTGACTGGCCCGGAAAGCTACCCCTTCTTCCCTGGGAGTTCAGTGCCTCTGTAAACTCAGGAGACCAGACATCTGTGGAAACCTATCGCCTCTCTTTCCCCTCTCTCTTGCATCAGTCACAAATCCAAGGCAGCCCCTGGGTTTCACGGTTTGATGGCCTCGTAATTGTTATTGGAACTTGCCTTGGATGGATTTACGGTAATGAACTCACCTAACAGCAAAGCCACCGCATGAGTCTCTGCAGCAGGATCTTTCTTGAGTGAAGATATTAGAAAACCGCTCTGTTAAAGGAAAAGCAATACGCACTTGTGACTTTTAAGTTTAGGACAAACACTGTTTGGGATTTGCTGTTGGCCTCTAACTTTAAATGCTACATTGGCCTGTTGCTAGCCTACAAGGATTTTGGCCAAGGCTTTGTTTATTTTGGCATCAAATATATGTATCACAAGCAGTTTGTGTATCTCTGGGCATGTGTGTATGAGCCTGTATATATTATAAACTCCAGAACTTTTGAACACAAGGTTTCATGCTCTTTTAACAGATTCTTCTGGCCCAGAATACTGGCAACTGGCAGGCAGGGCAGCCATGTGCATTAACGAATTGCTTTCAAGCCACCCCGCCCATTACAGCCACTCTTTGGCTTGGTCAAACTTGGCGTTCAGTTCTCTGGCCTCCCTGGATTCCTGTCCTATTGAGTTATGGGTAAGGGAGGTGGCTCCTGCCCAGGAAAGGGGGCTCTAGGGACAGTGGGTGCTTTCTGTGGCACCCCCATCTGTAGGCAAATCCTCAAGAAAGCTTAGGATAGGGAGTTTACTTCTAGTAGGTCAGGAAGGCTCCATGTTTTTGTGGCTTGGCATTAAGCAAACAACTGCTTTTTTGTTCTCTCCCCAAATGATTTGCCCAAACAAAAGGCAGCTGTCATGGGGAGAAAAGCAGTTTTTCCAGAGTTCGCCCCTTCCAGAGCCCCATCACGCAGCATGCTTTCTGACTGTGCATTTTCACAACTCAGGGTCCGATTTCCTGCCTAGAAGGCAGGGCTTGCTGCTTTGGGAGGTAAAAGCCACCTTTAGTCTCTCTTGAGAGTGTCCTTAACAAGGCACCATCAGAGCTGAAGGTAAAGTTTACAGGCTAGCACCTGACCTCTCCCAGATCCCGAGGGGTTTCCCACCCTGTGCGCCATGAGCCCAGCAACTGTCCTGGCATTGCCCTGAACTCTGAAGTCGGCTCCCCCACAAACTTCCATCTCTTTAGAAAGTTTAGTAGTCAGATTTTCTGTGTAACCAAGGATTGTTGCTGAATTGAATGTCATCCTTTAGAAAAGACATGGCTTATCAATTTGTATCTTATTAAAATATGGTAAAATATGCTAAACAATAAAATTAAATGATATGGAATTTAATCCTCCTTGGAAGCTTGTCAGGATTAGGCCATGTCCTTATCTAAGGAGCACACTCGCCACAATCTGCAGGCTTGGGTCAAATGTCAGCGTCCGGGTTGGGGATGGCATGCCACCTGGCCTGGGCTGTGGTACCCAGCCCTGCAACACTGTCTGCCTGTCTGCCCTCTGGCAGTCTCCTCAGGGCTCACACACCCCAGGGTCTCAGGTTTGCAGTTTGGATTCTGAATGCATTTCAGAATTTCAGAAAAGTTGCAACAAGGATCCAGTGGCCTCCTCTGTACCAGCGGTTCTCCACATTGCCGGGCATTTGTAGGCATTTTCCTTTATAATTGTCTTCTGAGATGAAATTCATCATCAGACATGCCGAATACCTGCCAAAAAAAATCTAGGTATAGTTGAACTTCATAGGCAAACTGGGGAAGAATTTTCCACTCCCAGAGCGGTTTTCAGTCCCTGGAGTGTGATGGTACTCCTAGAGAATGCTGTGTTTCCTTTATACACAATTACCACAGTTGCTAGATTTTCCTCTCTCAATGTATATGTGTATAGAACTCATATATCTACACATATTAATGTAAATTCTTAAGTATACGTATTGTGTATATAACATCCATACACATCTATAATTATTCTGAGCCATTTGAGAAAAAATACAATGATTTTTTTATCCTTTAATACTATTTTAAAAAGTATTTCCTATAAGTAACAATTCTCCTTGCAAAAATATTTTAAATTTCAAATACTACATGGTTGTAGGTTACTCGAGATCAGGAAGTTATGTTTTAAGCATCTTTGAAGACCGAGTATCAGAAGAGAGTCTAACATATAATATAAGCAACTATCAAAGAATAAAGTGCAAAATAATATTGCTTATGTCATGCACTTATTATGTTTTATTTCCACATAAGATATATATGTATACATACACAGTGCACTGTGCATAATAATGCAAAATAAGTTGTCACTGGCAAGTTAACGAAAATTGGCAGGTTGGCTATATGTGACTCAATCACAAATGGTTCTCTTCTCATTTTTAGTAGATTAAAAAGAATTGGGTAGAAAATGTGTAGACCTTGGAGATTGCTTCAAAAATAGTAAAAAAAAAAAACAACAACAACAACAACAACAAAAACCAAAACCAAATGACCACGAACTTGATATTTTTTTGTGAACAGAAAATATCTTTGCTCATCTTTCCAGTGTGTTGGTCACAGTTTGCCACTCTGGTCTGCCTGTCTATGCTGTTTGCTAAGAGGTAGGAAGATGTTTTAACGCAAGCATTCTTTTTTCTTTTAGGATTTGATCACAAATATGTAGTGGCAACCTTCCCTTTGACAAGTAAACATTAGAACCTTGTGATTTTTGTGTTCCTTATTTTCTATGTGCTAAAAACTAAATTAACTAACCCTCATTTTTACTTGGTTTCTTGATTGAAAAATGATTGCCACATTCCCTGAGAAGCTTCACAAGTCACTAGTTAATATGTATATGTTTGGGACAGATTTTTTTTGTGGGTTGCAGAATGACAGATATAAATGAAGATTCCAGGAACTGGAATGACCTAAATTGGACCCCTCCAGGGACTGGAGAGCATGTGTATGAATATGCTCAGTATGAATAAATCCCCATTCCAAAAGACTGGTGATGTGTATGTTTATGTTACAGGTTAATTGACTTTTTGATAAACAATTTTGCTGAAGTAAATTCACCAACAACAGCAGAATGCCTTTTGATTGTTCTGAACATACAGGAAGGAAAACCGCTGGGTATTCTGAACATTATTTCAACCTTTTCTTGACCTTCTTGTAGATGGTCAGACCCTGTTGTGCCCCTGTTAAGACTGTTTATCTCCCCACTGGCTTTGGAAGCAGCCCCTCACCAGGATATCTGAGGTGTCATGGTCCATGGGAGGCAGCTAGAATATGGAGGGGAGCGGCCGAGAAGAGTGCGGTGAGAGTTGGTGGATAGAGTAGAAAAGACTGCTAGCACTTAATTTTGTCTAGATCACAGTGTTCACAATTGGTTTCCATGCTTTGTGCTGACAAGGGACAATTTGCGGGAGGGCTGGAGCAAGTGACAGTTACAAGGCCTGGCCCCACTGAATCCAAGGCTGTGAGGGACACCAGGGTAATGCTTCATCCCGCAGCTGAGCACATGCTTAAGGACCCTGGGAAGGAAGGGATATGTTCAAGTCTCAGAGCAAGTTAGAGGCACAACTAAGATCCATGCTCAGCTTCTACTTTGAGAAGTAGGATCCTTTTGTGTTTACTGCTTTATTGGGAAGTTTGAGGATTAATGGGACAGGACTGTGTTTTGTTTCTACTTCTTCAAAAGAATCATTTGCATAAATTTAAATATTTTACATGTCATTATTTGAGATGATCAAAGGGTCCAATTAAGAATCACATTAATCTCTCGAGGCTAAGACACAGAATAGGTGTCTTCCTCCATTTTTCATTTTCACACTTTTCAGATGGGAAACAGGGTCTAGCTAAAGGTGATGTTGTCCCTGCATGCTCTCCTTGAGGTTCTGCAGAGCTATGGCAAGAACTGATTTCCTAAGTCAGATGCCCGCCCCGAGAAGCTTCTGCTAAGTCAAACCGCTCCTCAGTGGTGAGCAGACAGCCTGAGTAGGGAGCTTGATTTTTACCTTCCTCTTAGGCTTCCAAGGCCTGCTGGTGCTGCGCTCTGGTTTCCCTTCATTCCCTACAAATAGGATAACAATGATGCCCCCCGCCCTAGACTTTTTGGATCATCTCCATTGGGATCCATCTGTCCCTTTGTCCAACTTCATAGTAGTCCCATTCCTCTGCTTTGGCAACATGGCTTCCCATAGATTCAGTATAAAAGTCTGTACCAATGGGAGAGGTAGGTGACGTGTTAATCTCTCAATGCAATGCTGTAACTAATTTACCTAATACACACATGGCTTTAAAACTGACCCCTTCCGTGTGGCAAGCTTACATTTCTTAAATTTAATCAAACATAGAAGATAGAGCAAAAAAAGGATAAGATCCAAGATAGTCAGATTAATACTGATAATGGTAATAATAATAATCAACATAATATTTTTCCATTTGAGGGAAGACACAGCAGTCATTTATGGGTAGATACAATTATCCAGAGAGAAAACGTCTGAACCGTGAGGGTCTAGGCAGTGTTAGGGCTGCTTTGCCTGAAGTGAGTGTGGCAACAGCCAGGGGAATGAGAGGCCAAAGCACTAGGCAAAAGTTATGCAACAGGTCACATCAAGAGTGATTATGGGGGCTGGAGAGATGGCTCAGAGATTAAGAGCACTGGTTGCTCTTTCAGAGGTCCTGAGTTCAATTCCCAGCAACCACATGGTGGCTCACAACCATCTGTAATGAGATCTGGTGCCCTCTTCTGGCGTGCAGGCATACATGCAGGCAGAACATTGTATACGTAATAAATATTTTTTTTTTTTTTAAAGAATGATTATGGTTCCTGGCTGGACAATTTCTTAGCACAATAAGGTCTAAACCAGCAGAGTTCTAGGGACGAGAGGCAAATGCTGGAGAAGCAGGGGCCGGATGAAATTCTGGATGAATGTTTGCTTCTCGGCTTTGACCAACAGTAGGTGTTCTCCAGCTGGGTAAGGAGTGATGCTAACTTTGGAAACTGCTCCACAGTTGTGCCGCCTCCTGTGGGACTCACGATGGGTAAGCCTCGAGGACCTGCTGGATTTTTATGTGGGTGCTGAGAATCTGAATTCATGTTTGTCTAGCAAGCAGCTTACTCCCTGAGCCATTTATCCAACCTGGAGACCAATGGTTTGGGCTTTTAAAATATATTCTCATTTCGTTGATACTATAATATAATTACACAATTCTCCCCTTCCCTTTCCTCCCTCCAGTCCCTCACATGCACCCCAACTTGCTCTCACTCAAACAGCCTTTTTTCTTTAATTGTTGTTACATAGATATATATCAAATATATTCCTAAATATACATGAATATACTCCTCATCAATAAATCCATTTTTCAGTGACAAGTTTTAAAAGCATTTCAAGATACTCCATCTCATCAGACCCAGAATTTCTTTAAGGACACTGATATAAATACATTGAGGACAAAGGAAAATGATGTCATCTCCTTTAATGGCTCACACACGTACTCCCGCAACACAGGTATTTTCCTTAATGTAAATCGGAAAAATGATACTGTGGGTTTCAGTATAGAAGCCTTCCTCTATGTTTTGTGTTTGGCCCATTGGGCCAGGCTGAGCTCTGACTCCATTTTGGTTCTGGAGAATGTAAGGTTAATAGTGAGGAACAGAGAGAATGGGCCTCTGCTTGAGGGAACTGCCTTCGTTGGGTTTCAAAGGACCAGTCTCAGCAGATGGCAGGTGTTGATTCTGCTGGGACAAGGAGCTCCGTAGAGCTTTAAATCCTCTCAAAGGGGAACATTTTTAATGTCCCCACCTTTCCAGATCGATACTCCAGCTTTCAGGTAGGAGACGGGATGTGTGGAGAATTAAAGCTGTTTTGTTATTTAGCAGGGTCGGGTCCTGATTCTGACTTTTAGCTACTTCAGCTGAAAAGGATAAGATCTCCCCAAGAGATAAGATGTTCTTTTTAGAGATTCTGGACAGTCTCTCACCTCTGAGCATGCCTTGAGCCAGGAATTCCAAGCCCAGAGCACTTCTTTCTCTTTTAACTCCCCATAAAACTGGGACTTAACTTTGTGACCTCTGGTTTTGAAAAGCAGGGAAGTGAACACCTCCCTGAGCATGCTTGCCAGAGTGGCCCACAGAAACAGCAGAACAGCAGCCAAGCCTCCTGGGCATGCATTCACTGGAGGGCCAGGGAGCCCTATGGACCAGAGCCGTAAGGGGGCATAATAGCCATGACTTCCCACCCAGCAAGGCCCACTATGAACAGTTGCAATGGGATTGAATGAGCTAATCTGCAGGACACACATAAACAGGAAGTCCTTAAACATCAGAAAAATTCACACAAACTCTGATGTTTGCCCTTTATCAGAAAGTCCAATAATTTCAGCTGGCAGACCTAGGTAGCGGCGATTGTCAAGTGCTGTGTGTCAGTTGCCAATTTAAGTGGTCCTCTGCTTTCCAATTTGCCTCAATGATGGGCCAGCCTATTTGGTTTTCACCACCTTTTGGCTTTCCACTGTTGGCCTTGAGTTCATGACCCCTTCTATAAGCCCTTACTGGACCTTTGTCAGGGCCAAAGCTGGATAGAATGTAGGACTGATTGGAGTAACTACCTTTGAAAGAGAGACTCCTATATCCATGCTCCCAACCAGCCAAGTCTTCCTAAAGTGAATCTTTCCAAGCTCTACAGCCAGTAGGGAGGCTTACCTGGCTCCAGAATAAGTAAGCAATTCAATAATTAACAAGAGAGCAAGACAACCACTCTAGGACAAAAGCTTTGCAAGCCTTTAGGCTTGACCGGGCACCTGTTTTCCCAGAGAATGTCACAGTCTGCAGTAAATCACTTTTGGATCCGGTAGCCCGGAGTCCTCCGGCTCTACTGTGACTTCTTCTCACCCCCAAACTCCACTCTGTTTTACTTTCTTTGGTTTGACCCAGATAAACACTAAAGAAAAAGCCCAAATGCTGTCTTCCAAGGCAACACATACGTTTTTGTGGTGACCGATTGTTTCAGATGATAGCCTCTAGTTCTTGGATAGTTCTTCCCTTAAAGGGGAGCCTCCTTCTCAGGAGTGTGGGCCCAAGTCATCACCTCCTTTCCGAAAGAGAGTGTAGTGGGAGTAATAATATGGGGCCTTCAAGCCCAGGTCATCGGAGGCCCTATGACTTCATCTTTGATCTTTCTCTTGGACTGACCACTTCAGTGGAAGTCACACACTGGGTTCTGAGGACACCCAAACCACATATGAAGAAGAACTGCGGTCTCCTGGCAACAGGCAGCTCCATGCCAACAGCTCATCTTAGGAAAAGATCATCTGCTGCCAGGAAAGCTTTGGCTAGCTGTGGCCCTGGCCCACGTGTAATATTAGCTAAAACTCATGGAAGACCCTAAACAAAGCCTTTCCAAATTCCTGATGCTCACAAATTCTGTGAGATGATACATATTCACTGTTGTTTAATGCCCCTGAACCTTGGGCTAATTTATTATACAGCTATGTTGCTGGAGTTGTTAGGGTCAAAACCTGGGTCCTGAGAGACTCAATAGCACAGACTCAACTACCTGCCCTAGTCCGCTAAGTAAAGAGACAAACAATACTGAAGAGCAGAAAAAGATTTATTTAGTGTGGCTACAATGTAAAAGGAGCAATAAAGAGATGTAGTGATCACCAAATCCATCTTCCGGTGCTACGTAAAGTTTGGGTTTAAATCAAGCAAAAGAAATGCATAATTTAGCAGTCCCGGTCAAGGGTGGTCCTGCCCATCGCTGTCTCATTGTCTCACTCCAGTCTCTCCTGCAAGGTGCCCTGACAACTTTTCAGAGCTGTATGGGGCCCCTCCTCAAGCTGGTACAAGCCCCTCCTCTGCTTTGTATCAGGATTCAATCCCCACTCCCCACAGCACCCTGAGACTCATGGGAAGATTCCAGTTTCTTGGGTACCCCGTGGGGCAAAGGGAAGGTCTCTTAGCTCCTGTCAGGGAAGTTAGGATAACTAGTATAGTGACCAGGTGACAATGCTGTCGCTTACACCGCCAAACTACCACTCAAGCCAGTCAAGAGAGCAATGAGACAGAGGAGAGGGCAATCTGACTGAGTGGAGGAGACACCCTGGGAATTCCATGGCCCCACTGTGTGATCTGGAAGTTGACCTCATTAGAGTTATAAACATCAGGACTTATAAAGCAATCTCTTTACATTTTCTCCTCAGCAATCTTACAGGACACCTAGAGCAGACATTGTTTCCTCCTAATTGGAAGATGAAAAAAAAAAAAGTGCACACAATTCCAGCCGCGTATGTGATAAATCCAGGATTAGAACTGTGTCCCTCTGATCCCACGTCTGCATTATAGCCACATCTCTGTAAGGTGATGCCATTTCTGTTAGAGGACTCAGTTCAGTTCCACTCAGCGTATCTAGAGGTAAGAGACAGCAGTTACAGGGTACTTGGCACGTGGTAAAGTACACACTAGCGGGAGGTATTACTGTCACTGTGCTTAACACAGGCCAAGTCCCTTCCTTCCAGGGACCGAGCTCGGGCTGCAGAATGGAGGTCAGCTGGCTGAGAGATTTGCTTTGACGACTTCCTCAAAAAAATGCAGCTGCTCTGATAAGAGAGAGGGAGAGAGAGAGAGAGAAACAGAGACAGAGAGACACACAGAGAGACAGAGACAGAGAGAGGAAAGAGAGGAAGGAAGGAAGGAAGGAAGGAAGGAAGGAAGGAAGGAAGGAAGGAAGGAAGGAAGGAAGGAAGGAAGGAAGGGGGGAGGGAGGGAGGGAGGGAGGGAGGGAGGGAGGGAGGAAGGAAGGAAGGAAGGAAGGAAAGGAGGGAGGAAAGAAGGAATGGAGCGAGGGAGCGAGGAAGGGAGGAAAGGAGGAAGGAAGGAAGGAAGGAAGGAAGGAAGGAAGGAAGGAAGGAAGGAAGGAAGGGAAGGAGGAAGGAAGGAAAGGAGGAAGGGAGGAAAGAAGGAATGGAGGGAGGGAGGAAGGACTCCTGATTGAAGTTTGGGGAGATGAGGAGAACTAAGGTCAGAGGTGGAATCCAAGGCTGCTTACTGGCCATTGCTGCCTCTTCTCCAGCAGAGAGGTGAAGTTTACTACCTTGGTCAGTCATGGCCAAGGTTTGCACACACGGGTTGATTGCTCAAGGGGAAAAACTTATTAGAAACATCCCATCCTTTAAGACTGCAGTAGAGTCCTCTTATCTGAGGAAATGTGTTCAGTCCGTGACCATAACTTTCAGCCCACATCTAAAATCACAGAGTATCCAATGTAACATGTATTACGTTTTTTACTATATACCTATGTTAAGTTTAACTTTTAAAGTATCCATAGTAAAAGATTAACAACATAAATAAGAATAAAATAAAATAAAAATAGCAATATGCTTTAGTAAAAGTTATTTAAAACATGAAATGTTCATTTCTGTAAATTTCCATTTAGTATCCTCTCTCCTTGGTTGACCACTAGTTGCTGGGACTGCAGAGGGATGCTATGGTTAAGGGTGGGGATGAGAAGGGAGGGGATCAGAACGTGTCTTAGGTGTGTGAGAATGTGCCAGGACATCTTGGGAGAAAAGCACTCTGGATGAGATCCTTCTGTGGAAATGACATAGGAAAGGGGTCTATTAAACCACTGCCCAGAGTTCACAGGGCAGAGAGAGGGTATCACTGGATTAGAAGGAGACCTTCTAACTGTGGCCCAGGGAGGAAAGGTAAGGACCTTGCTACTAGCGAATGGCTTCTATGTTGCCAGGCGCCCCCTTGAGGGTATCCAGAAACAGCCCCGGTAAGGTCTGAGAAAGGCTCCTGGCAGGGTGCTGTACATACACTTGTTCTGTCTGATTCCTCTTCTGTGTGTGTGTGTGTGTGTGTGTGTGTGTGTGTGTGTGTGTGTGTCCTCTTCTGTGTCCTCTTCTGTGTGTGTGTGTCCTCTTCTGTGTGTGTGTGTGTCGTGTGTGTGTGTCTGTGTGTGTGTGTGTGTGTGTGTGTGTGTTTTAAATCACCAAATTCCTGTCGGTTCTTTGTATGAAACACCCATTAAACCTAGCTGATTCTCCAAGACAAAGAAAACACCGTGGTAGGGGACACTGGCCAAAAAGAAGTCCGTGACCCTGTCTTGCTGGGCGCTGGTATGTGTAAGGCAACAAATACATGCTATCAAGTGTCCTGGTACAGCTCCCTAACGGAGCAGATTTCAACAGTCATTTTGGAGAAGAAATAGACTGAGAAATTTCCCCCAAACAATTACGGAGTGCCCACAAAGACAGATAATCAGATTCCTTTCCCTAATCAGAAAGGAAGGGCTGGGGTAAGGGGTACAGAAGGAAGGAGGGCGAGCTGCTTGGGGAGCAGGGAGCTCACCATTATCTTTTGGGAGGCACAGAGGAGAACTGCTGGACCTTTGGTTTACCCATGTAAATACACAAGGCAGCATGATTTCTCTCCAAGAACACATTGCCTCCTCCCTCAGGTCTCACTTAAGGCAAAGGCACAGATGCTTCGGTCCCCATCAAGCCTTCTGGTGGCTGACACATCCTTCAGCTCTGGGCCCACCTGTGCCACTCCCTGGGCTCGGACGGTGAATCCAGGCGCCCAGCCTTGCATCTAGGGCCTACACAGATGCTGCAGAGCCGACGGCCTCCATCAGAGCTACATGGCAAGGGCTTCTTTCTACTCGGCCAGAATTTCTTCTGAGTCTTTGTCTTCCAACATCACTCGGAGGCCAAGACTGAGGAAAGGGAAATGCGATCTCTAGTGAACTGCAATATTTTGCTTTCTCTAATCCTGTTCAGGTGGCGACTGTAGCAAAAAGGAAAAGCAGGCCAACATGCAGGGTGGATAAAAACCCCTCATTATTACTCTCATGAATTGAATTTGTGGCCCAGGGATGCATTATTAATGGGCCTCCTGTTCCACCCAGGCTTGGAGATGGGGCCTATGTGAAATTGGAAGGGTGGCCAGGAGAGGGTCACTCCCTGGAGTGGCTGGGTCCAGGGAACTGCTGCCTCCCAGCCTGGCCCCATCACAGCTGGCCTGGAGCCGGGTGGGCCCTCCAGGACTGCCCACTCTGCACCTGTGATGTGGCTTCTCTGCTCACAGGCCTGTGCTCCAGGTGATTTATTCTCCATCAGAGCCTCCCTAAGGCTGGATGTGGGGAGAGAGTGTGCTGAGAGGGTGTGGGGGGACCACGCTCTACCTTCCCTGGGGAGGAGGTAGAAAACATCGTCTTGCATGACTAATACGTCTTCTGCTTTGCTCTTCTGAGAGCTTGGAGCACCTAGCAAACAGGATGCTCTTCACCCCCAACAAACCCTTGAGGTTGAATCTGGTTTTGATCCCCCCTCCCATTTTTTATTAATTGACAAGGAAATGACAGCCCAGAGCAATGAGTCTGTGAGTGAGCTGGCTGGAGCCGGAGCTGCGTCGTCTAGCAGGAAGCAGGCAGAGAAGAGCAGGATTGGAAAGGGTCCTTCGTGGAGGCAGGACTCTTGGGCTGACCCCATGCTCACTGACGGACACAGGTTTGGGAAAGAGGCACCCACAGTTAAAAAATGGTGACATAAATAGTGTCTTGTGCTGGAGACTAGAAACCTCTGTGAAGTTATGTCTGTTTCAACCAACAGGGGTTCTCTTCTGAGCTGATGCCACAGGGCCTTGGGGAAATGTCACTGCCGGCCTACCCATGCAGTTTCAAGGCAGAGAATGTTTTCTCCTTCCAGACTGCAGTCCTGCCAACCTCCAAAAGTGTCAGCAATGATCCCTGACTTCCCGCCAACTGGAGGCAGAGGGAAGAGACATCCAGGCCTTGGGGTTCTGCGTTTCTTCGTGGTGGGAGGCATGCCACCCCGAGACAGTTGAGACTCTAGACCCCTTTTACCTTCAGATTTCCAGAGGTTCTTTTTAATCTGTCTCTCACCTTCCTCCACCACGCAACAGCAGGATCTTTTTGTAAAAAGCATGATCTGGGGTTGAGGGTGTAGCTCAGTGGTAGAGAGCTTGCTTAGCAAATTCAAGGTTCTATGTTTACTATATAAGACCAAAACCAAAACCAAACAAACAGAAAAACAAAAGTGAAAACTGACCAATGGACAAGCAGCTACCAACCTTGACCATGCCAGACGGGTGCTGAAAACACACAACGGCCTCTAGCTTTGGAATGAGAGTCCAGGGCTTTAGCCAGCACGGCAGGCCTTCCGCTGTTCTGCCAGTCGAAGGCCCTGCTGGTTTTCCACCCCATGCTCTCACTCCATCCATTTGTCCAGACAGGAAATTGACATTTATTGAGGACTTATTATTTCCTAGCTATTAAAAAAAAACTTCTTAAGATTACAATATAATTTGTTGTGGAATATTAGTTGAAGATGTGTTACATTTGTTTATGCTGGGAAACATTTGTTTAATGATGCCAAGATGTGTTTCATTCTTTTATGTTGTATTTGTTTAACTTTGTGAAGCGGTGTTGCTTTGCCTGTCTAAAACATCTGATTGGTCAGATAAAGAGCTGAAAACGGCCAATTGCTAGGCAGGAGAATGGGATAGGTGGGGCCGTTAGGCAGAGAGATAAATAGAAGGAGAAAAAAGATTTGGAAGAAAAAGAAGGAGGACTCCAGGGGCCAGCCACCCAGCTGCACAGCAAGGCATGGAGTGAGAGTAAAGAAAGATGTGCAAAATAGAGAAAGGTGAAAGCTCAGAGGCAAGAGGTAGACGGGATAATTTAAGAAAAGCTGGCTAGAAATAAGCCAAGCTAAGGCTGGGAAACTCATAAGTAAGAATATATCTCCATGTATTTATTTGGGAGCTGGGTGGTAGGCCCCCCAAACAAAGCAAAGAGTAAAAAGAAAAAAAAAAAAAACCAACTACAATAATTATATCATTTCCCCTTTCTCTTCCCTCCCTTCACCCTCCAACCTGCCCCAATAAACCCCTTTTATTCTCTTCCAAATCTACTGCCCTTTTTTGTTAATGTTATTGTATGCCTATATGTACATGTATATACATATGCATTCCTATTATACCTGATCAGTCTATATAATGTTACTTTTATGTATGTTTTCAGGGCTGACCATTTAGTATTGGACAGCCAGCCGGTATAGTCTCCTCAGGGGAGACTATTTCTCTAGGAATCTCAGCTTTCCTCAGTTGCCTGTAGTTCTTTGTGTAGGGTTGAGGCCTCATGGGCTTTTCCCCATTCACTTGGGTGTGTCCATTGGTGGTGTCTTTGTTTGGCTCATGTTGGGGGGGTGTCATGTTGGTGAGATTCTGTGGGTGTAGCTTCTGACATTACTAGGAGACACAATCTCACAGAAAAATCTCCAGTCTCTGGCTCTGACGATTTCCACGCCCCTCTTCCACAATATTCCCGGAGCCCTAGGTTCCCAGTTAATTTGACAAGGTCTCAGAAGATACCATAGCAACAGTGCCCAAAGCAGGAGCTGGACCAGGACTTAGAGAATCTTCTATGCTTAGAATTCTTCTCTCTACCAGTTCTGTCCTTCTTGACCATGACCAGATCATCTCACGCCTTCATCTCTCTCCCTCAGTGCCGTTCTTGAGTGCCCTGAGGGTACACAGTGCCGGAGTTGAGTAGGAATGCTTCTGGGTGTCAGATGCACAGTTTCCATGGTGGGAACTGTTCTTCCTGGCACCTAGCACAGGGCTCAGCTATGGTCACAACCACTAAAAGTGTTGTGTTGACTTTGGCCAATGAGGTTTGAGAAAATGTTTGTTTGGGGCTTTAGGTAGCAAATGCTCTAGAAGGAGTCACGCCCATCTTTCTTGGGGTGACCTGTCTAAAAGCAATAACTGGACCTGTAGCCATCTCTGTGTAAGATGGTGTAGTGTTAGAGAGAAGCCAGGAACAAAGCTGCCGGGCAGAGGGAAGGCAGAAGCCCCAGGGAGCACCCTCGCTCTGCCCTTGAAGTGATGTGCGGGCGGATTTCTCAGGGCTTCAGACAGCCCGAGTCAAGCTCTTCTCTTTCCTCCCTTTTCTCTCTCCAAATCTTCCTAGTGGATTAGGAACTCAGAACTTTTTTTTTGTTGGACTGATGCTCTGGGGCCCGCACCTGGCTCCCATCAGCAGCATCTGGTATTAATTGTCTTATCTGTCGTCATAAAGTATGGGCTTTGTAAGGGTAGGGAATCTGTTTTGTTCAAAATTGTCAGATTGCTCCCTCTCCCCAGAGAGTCCTTGATCCCTGTTACAAAGCAATGCACCCCATGAATATTTGTCGGACTGAAGTCATCGACTGCTCCGCCCCGCTTCTGTTAGCCCGACTCGTCACCTCTCTTTGTACCACCAGTTTTATTCTGTTCTATCCTCCTCACAGAGTTTCCCACTGGAAATCACACTTTGCCTAATCTGAGTCAGAGCTCCTGGGCCTCCCCCCCCATCCCCCCATCTCTGCAATCCCACACAGCTCTCAGAATTTTTAGGTCTCATGGGAGTCCTCCAGTAACCTCCCAATGCACCAGGCTGCTGAAACCTTGACTAGCACTAGTGTGCGGCTAAGTTCCTACACTTACGCTTTCTGCTCATGCCGACCACTGTCGCTTGCCCCAGGTCCTGGGGGTTAGTTCTGAACTCCCTCCCTGTTCTGTGCTGGGCCAGCTGTATCGACAGACGTAGTGATTAATGTATGAGAGTATGAAGGTATTCTCTCTCTGCAAATCACAACCCCACAGATTACTTTGATGAAGTCAAGCCTCTCAAGGGCTATTTTGATGTGGGTGGAACTAACATTTTAAAATTCTTAGGGGGTGGTAGCAGGTTTTAGAAGTGACACCGCACCCTGACATTGCGCAGCCATGAGGTGTTTTGATGTTATCAATGGGCAGTAATAGAGCGCAGCTTCCTTTCCCGGGTCTATCAGACATTACTGTGTTTGAACTTGTGCTATTAGGTGGGCCTGCAAAGAATTGAGAGCACACAGCTGCTGTTTGCTGAGAGGGCCCTTGGCATCCTGTGTTCTGTTCTTTAGAAGGACAAAAGGCTCCACTATCTGCTTTTCACTCGGCGTGGGACTGATACTCAAGCACATGGCTCAGCCCTTTAAATTATTCACACCAAGTCCAACAAACAGCCAACGAGGGAGAGGTAAATACCGGCCCGTGCAGCCGCCTTTCTTCACGGCCACTTTGAGCAGAGCCACTCTTGTCTCGGTGATAGATTTCGACCCTGGTTATCACACAGTGTCTCCCAGAGACAACATTTGAAAGCCTTAAAACCAGGAGAAAGTGGCGGTTGGCTGGGAGTCAACAAATCCGTCCTCTGGTGTTTCTTCGCATTTTACCTCCCAGGGGCCCGGTGCCTCTGTGGGAACCTGATGATGTTTTCAAAGCCAAGAACCACTGTACACGTGTCGTTTTGTTCAGGCTCCGTGGGCATCTGAAGCCAGGGCTGTTCAGGGAGTGGTGAGGCAGGTATGTGCTCCTGTGTCAAGAGCATCTGCCGCATGCAGAAGGTATGGCTGCAGTTTTAGTTTCTCGTTGGTGTCTAGTCGGTGTGCGCAGTGCTCGGTTTCACAATGGCAGTTTCAAGTGTCCCATGTAGGTGGACCATGTTTACGCCCTCTCCCTCTCCTCCGTCTCCCCCGTTCTTCTCTCCTAGTGGCCTCCCCACTCCCCTCGTCTCCCTTCTGCTTTCATAGCATGTGTATATAAATGGTCTTACATAGCTATATAAAATCTTAAGACCTGTGGATGAGGGAAAACATGCTATCTTTGCGTGTCTGAATTATTTCTCTTAATATGGTGATCTCCAGTTATATCCATTTTCCAGCAAACTACATAATTCCATCCATCTTTATGGCTGGATAGAACTCCCCTGTGTAACTGTACCACGTTTTCCTTATCCGTTCATCTGTTGATAGACACCTAGGTTGACACTACAGCTAGGCTATTGTACACAGTGCTGTGACCAACAGGTATGCAGGCTGAGCAGGGGTCTCTGTTGTATGCTGCTGACTTAGTATCCTTAGGGTACATACCCAAAAATGGTATCGCTGGTTCATGTGACAGTTCTATTTAAATCTTGTTTTGAAGGAATCTTTGTACTGGCTGCCATAATGGCTGGACTAATTTATATTCCCATCAACAACGCATAACTGTTCCCTTTCCCTTACATCTTTGCCATCATTTGCTGTTATTTGTTTTCTTGATGGCAGCCATTCTGACTGGGGTGAGATAGAATTTCAATGTTGTAATTTGCATGTCCCTGATGGCTAGTGATGTTGAGCACTTTTTCATGTCTCTCTGCCATTTGTACTTCATCTTTTGAGAATTGTTTTATTCGCTCATTTACGATTCAATTAGCAGCTTTCTATCTGGGGCAGTGTAGGGATTGGACCCAGGGTCTTGTGCATTTGAGGCAAGCATCTTGGCCCTGAGTGGTAACGCTACGTACTCTGGATAAACCCTGCAGTTGAGGTGTGCCCTACCTACTCTAGATACTAATCCCTTGGCAGATGGACAGTTAGCAAAGGTTTCGACCCTTGGCAGATGGACAGTTAGCAAAGATTTCGACACACTCTGTAGGCTGTCTCTTCATCCCACTAATAGTTCCTTTTCCTGTGTAAACCCTTCATGTGATCGCAGTTGTCAATTCCCGATATTAGAGTTCATTTCTGAAAGTGTTTGTCCATATCAAGAATTGTAATATTTCTTTGTGTTTTAACAGTTTCAGAGTTTTTGCAATTACATTAAGGTCTCTGGTTCATTTTAGGTTGATTTGACCTCCTACATTAGTGCTCTATGACCTGTAGACACACCCTGGTGTAGTGGTGTGAAATGGTGTACTGCCTGACCTGGAGAAAGCTGTGTCTGACACAGTCGGACCCGCCAGGTTCCCGTTGGACTAAACAGAAGAGGGGTAAAAAACCCTGTATTTATTTTAAAATAGAACTGTTTTTTAATTTAAAAAAAGCTAGTTCATGGTCATAAAGACATAGTAAGAGAGTAAAATTTTCAATTTCTGATCTCCAATTCCAGAGATCTGCATGACTAGGAATTCTTGTAGACATCCAGCTAAATATGCATATAGAAACTTGCATTCTTTCACTTGTTTTTTTTTTTTTTGTTGTTGTTGTTTTAAGACAGGGTCTCAATATATAACTCTGGCTGTCCTGGAACTCACTATGTAGTCTACACTGGCCTCAAACTTATGTGGCTCCCAAGTGCTGGGATTAAAGGCATGTACTATCACACCTGGCTGGAAAATGCATTTTTATGTGACAGATTGTATTGTGCACTAATATACTCTAACTTGTGTCATTATGCACCAATCTGCCTTGTTCTACTCCTTCTGGACTGCATAGTATCACACTGTGCCTCTCTCTTGAAATGTACCCTGCTGGATGAGTATTTCAGCTTCCCACGAGTTTATTTCTACTAGAATCAAGGTTGCATAAACATTTTCACTCATTCTTTTGTGTGCTCCTTGAACCCAATGCTACTTAGGGAACTCAGAGAAGATTCCAGTGAAAAGGTGGAGTCATGATAAGCCTTTTGGGGGAACTAGCATGGAAAGCAATAAAGCTCCAAGTGTATCCAGAGTTTTGTCAGAGGGCTCAGGACTTGTGTGTAAGCTGTGTGGGCTCATCTTGAGTACCTACCTTGAATGAAGGAGTTGGGATCGCAACAGTTTACATGAGAACACATGACCAAAGTTAGACATTTAACTAGGCAGTGATGTCAAGATGCCCCCATGTATGAGCTGTCTTGTTGGTGAAGGTTTATTTTGGTTCAGGGTTCGGGAGATACAGTTCATCTTGGCAGGAGGCATAGTGGTGGGCATGGCATGCAGCTTGCGTGATGGGAGCTTCCTGAGGTATAAAGAAACAAGGAAGCAGTGAGGGGGAAATTCTGTGCCCCCTTTCCACACATCAGACCCCCTCCCCCCACATTCAGTGGGACCCACACTCAGGGTGGATCTTTCTTGGTCAAGCCTTTCTGAGAAACACTCTCAGAGATAAACCCAGAGGCATGTCTCCTGGATGACTCAAAATTGACAATGAAGATGAGCCATCATACTGTGTCTGTCTAGGAATGAAAGACCTGGAGAAGGTGGGAGCCACCAAAGCATGGAGGGCATCAGACTCTCCAGTAAGCTTGAGGGACACTCGGGAGTAAGAAACACATTAAAGAAAGACGACTTCACAGGGCTCCTGTTTTGGCAAGGAAATCAGTGGGGGACACAGGCACTCAGCCATAAAATAAAGCCTAGTGTCACGCCCCAGAGTTCTCACAAATATATGAAGTCCCTAACAGCTGACTGTAGCTCTCATTTAGTGTGTGGAGGAACTATCGCTATGGTTTCCTATGTCATCCTAACACGGCTTTCTGAACTGTTGTTTGTGGTGTGAGGAGGGTGGATCACAGTGACCTTTTCACATAGCAACTACAAGGTCACTGAAGGGAATTGGCTGTGTTTTCTTGGTGATTCATTGGAAACTTGGGGATACCGCCAAAGATGTGTTTCGGAACTGAGGACTTCGGGGCACTGTCCTGTATGTGGTTACCCAGAGTTTCTTTTTCATGCAAGTCAATTCCTTCACCAAATTACAGAGACTTGTTTTTGTTTTTAGAGAGGAAAGAAAGGATGGGAAGACACAGTCCAAATATTTAGTTAGTCTCCCAAGTATGTGTTCTTCAAAGTACCTTCAAGTGTGAGGTTTCTTGAAATAAGAAACTGTCATCGTGGTCTGCGTGTTCCCTCTGCTTGGGACCTCAAACAGGAACCATCCACTTCAACAGCACATGAAGATGTACAGGAAAGAATAAGGGCTGCTACAGCTCCCCACTTGTCCAGAATGGCCTTCCCGGGCCTCACTTTCCAGTAAAACAAGAAGGTGATGAACGTGATGCCCCTAGAATCTTTACTTAAAGACTGCTTTTCAAGCTTCTCCATGTGGCTTTCGGGAAACTCATGAGATTTAGCTATGGGAACCCACAGGTGAGAGACTTGGTTAAATTCGTTGACCTTTTCCGTAGGTGAAACCATGACTGATGTTGGTAACAGGTGACGGTGCTTTTGAAGGGTTCTAGGTGAACTAGGCTGGGGGACATGGAGAAGAATGGGGTAGGGGGTGTCTGACCTTACTTATGTGGACAAACTCCTTCCACCCGCTGGCAGCCCTAGCTCTGGGAGATCACAGTAGTTCTTCAGTCCATTTCTTCTTCACACTGCAGATTCTCCCAACCTTCCCTCTCGTCCCCGAGTCTTTCCCTAAGCTGAGTTTGTTTGGTGGGCTCGGGGGTCTTCCTTGCTAACCTTTGCCCTGCATAACCCGCCACTCTTTCTGGCTTACCTCTTTCCCTTGAGGGAAACCTCTCTCCGGGGTTGGGTTGGAAGCAGCATCTCTGGAACTCATAGAACTCTGCGTTTCCCCAATCGTGACAGCAATATTACCGGCTCAAATGGCAGGTGCCAGTTTACTTAAGGCACAGACAAAGAAGTACTAATGTCAGTCTCCAAATGACAATGACTTAAGATAAATGTTTAATTTTTTCATGTAATCAGAAGTTTAGAGATAGAAGTTCCAGAGCTGAAATGAGTATCTTTATGATCAACAGGGACCTTGGTTCTTAGAACCTCCAATCAGCCTTAGGGTTACCTCATGGTGGCAAAATGGCTGTTGGTGTGCAAGCCATCATGTTCATGGAAGAGAGGAATTGTCTCCCAGGTGAGTCAGCTTTCTTTAAGAAGAATTTGTGTAAATTCTATCAAACGCTATCTATTTGATTGTCCTTAGCTGCTAAGTGTAGGCTTTTAGCACCCTGAAAGATACTGGCTTCCCTTTGAGCAGATAAATGTAGAAATGCATGCTAGGAGAAGGCTCAGTGGCTAGTGTGCTTGCTGAGTGAATAAATCTTACCCCGGGAAGGCAGAGAGAGAGAGAGAGAGAGAGAGAGAGAGAGAGAGAGAGAGAGAGAGAGAGAGAGACAGGGCATCCCTAGAGTGAGAGGACTAGTCAGATTTGCTGTATCAGTGAGCTCTGGGTTTGATTAGGAGACCCTATCTCAAAGGGATAAGGTGGAGGAGTGAGCCTCCACATGCCCCTGCACACACATATGTGCCCACACATGTGCAGACTCACTCACATTTGCATGTACACACACCATATAGACGAACACATAAAAATAAGGAAAGGAAAACAAAACAAAACTGTAGCTAAAGTTTCAACAGCACTGCGACACTCCATTGACAGGCCGCAATGGAGACATAAAACGACTGTCTTGGCCGTGACTTTGAGGCGTCCCTTAGGCCAGGACCTCCCATTTCCCCAGAAGTATGCAAGCGTCCCGAGAGCAGGCCAGCCTGTCATTCTCCAGTCGCCATGGCACTAACTGAGGCAGCCTCAGTGGTGCTGTCCCGTGGTTGTCGTGCCCATCCGCGATGACACATTCACATTTCTCTCCCTTGTCTCCATCCATGATCTCCTTTACTTATTTTCAGTTTCCCTCCCACTGCTGTCTCTCTGGTGCCTCTTTTTCTCTTGGCCAGTCTTGGAGGTGGGTGAGCTAGAGGCTCCACCCACACTCAAGGCTGACAGCTGAGAAGAGGTTTACCAGCTACCTGTCCTCCTTAGATCCCCAGTGTTGTGATCAACACTATGACCAAAAGAGACTGAGGAGGAAAGGGCCTGTTTCATCTTACACTTGCAGGTAACACTCCATCCCTGAGGGAAATCAGGGCAGGAACCCAAGCGCGGCAGGAACCCAAGCGCGGCAGGAACCTTGAGGCAGGATCTGAAGCAGAAACCACAGAAGAACACTGCTTACTGCTTTGCTACCCGCGGCTTGCTGAGTTCGTTTGCTCTGTTGTACAGTCCAGGACTGCCTGCCCAGGGACAACACTGCCCACCATGGACCGAGACCTTCCACATCAGCAATTAATCAAGAAAACGCCTCCATAGACTTGCCTGTATGCCAGTCTAATGGATGTATTTCATCACTGAAAGTTCCTCTTCCCAGACAATTCAAGCTCCTGCCAAGTTGACAGAGAACAAAACAAAAGAGAAATGGGCAGCTAGTCCCTTCAGGGGCTTCACACTTAAGTGAATTAAGCAGGAGAGTCACGGGATTTTCATTATCATGCTCTTTCCTCAGAACTTTGTTAAAACCACGTGCCCCTGGACAACTCCACATCTCAGCCCTCCACAGTCTGATCCAGGCCAGTGACAGTCACTGCAGTGAGCCCGTGAAGGGACTGTCTGCATCCTCCCTCCGCTTCCCAGGAGAAGTGTGGACCCCCACCTCCCATCCCCCAACTCTTTCCATTGACCCACCCTCAAGATCTAGATCTTCTTGGTGATATGTTGAACCCCTCCAGATTTGTGGAGTCAACACCCCTGAAGGAATGCTGGACCCTCATGAGGGGCCCTAGGATGCTGGTTCTAGCTCTGTTTATCAAATTATAGTCCTTTTCCATGTTGGAAGGAAGGGCGCTGTTGGGAACACTTCCTCTGACATGATGCCTCTGGAGCACCTGGGTAGCTGCTCATTCTTAACAGATATTAGACTGACCCCACTCTGAGCTCACTCTCACCTAACCAAGACTGATCGGGCCTCATCAGGTTGCGTCACAACCAGTGGCTCCAGAACAGACATTTTTCCTACTGAGAGCAGCGCTGTCAAGAAGCTGAGTATGTAAATCCCGGAGTGAGCTAGCATCCAATTTCCCGCTCCCTTCATTGTCCATCTGCTCTTTGCTTCTCTTTGCTGCTGATGCCCTTTCCGTGGAGACCTCTTCCCAGCAGGATCCTGAACCCACCCATGTGTCCTCCATGTGAACATGCTGTCTGCTGTTTTGCTTCCCTCCCACCAAACTCAGAATTCTGTGAGCACCTTGAACACAAGACCGCATTTTCCTTGCGGTCCCCAGCATGCAGCAGAGGACTTGCCTCCTGATATGTACGTCTTTGACACTTTCTGTTTCTTTTTCTACATTTTCCCACTTCTTTTCCCAGCTTTTCTCTAGTCTCATTCTACTTCCTCAAGAGGAAGACTCCCAAAGGTGGCCTGGGAGAAGAGGAGCTATTATCTGTCTCAACCACAGGGACTTTGCCCATCCCAGAACACAAGGCACCCTTCAGAATGATTAGGAATCATGTTCTTGCTGGCCCTATCATCAGCCACAGCTGTCCTCTGGCATGCATGTTCAACCACAAGGCATCTCAGGAGCATGCTCCTTAGAGAGGCATTGGAAGTGTCATTTGGAGGCAGAGGAACACTGGCCAAAATGGTATTGAGTCAGCAAAGAAAATGTGCCCACTGGTGATGCTTCCAGGAGACAGTCCCCATGGGCTACCTGTGCTTTTAGTTTCCACCTTAACAACATATTTGTAATCTTGTACTGTTTCAAAACGGGACTTTGGAGGTTGTTTTGGGGAGTTCTTTCTCATTTCCAACTTCTGTTTTCTCTTCCTCTGATATATTAAAGCAAATGACGCTAGCAGGTTAGGGATTTCTTCTGTTGGCTGCATTGTAAAGATGGCTCCTCCTTGGCACAGGTAACTGCCAAGGCAGCCTTCCAGGGGCCGAGGGCTCTGTACTGTTGCACCTCTGACTTTCCTCGGTATGTCACAGTGTGCCTCTGTGTAGAGTCATTCTTCAGTCTTATCCTGAGGTCGTGGTCCTGATAATGGTGCATAAGTAAACTGAGGAATAACTCCACAGCCAGGAAGTTCTGTCTGGGTTGAACGCCCTGCTTTTCCCACTGGGCCACAGTGTCCAGATGTGAGCTGTGCTTTAGGGTGGCCATAGACACTATCTCCCCCATGAAGATTCCATTGTGAGAACTGTTCACAGTTGATGTCTACCCAACCTAGGACAGAAAGTCTGCTCCTTCTTAAAGACATGCAAGCGGCTGAGACTCCATGCGAAGGCTCCCAAGAAAGCTGCTGAGGTCACGGACAGGACCACCTGAATGCAGCCCCAGCCCTTGCTCTCCTGTGTGCCTTCCTCTCCTCCAAGCATCTCTCAGCAACCAGCCCCCTCCCCATCTTGCCCTCTGACTGACCAAAGCCCATTAATATCCGTTGTCTTGGTCAAAAATATTGTGCAGTTACTCTCCTGTCCCAACCTGGACTGAAAAAGAACCTGGTTAATTAACATTGATTACAATCCACCAACCGCAAGTAAAAAAATCGATGGCTGGGGTCCCTAATTTGAATGCTCTGCTCTCTCCTTATCTCTGGTGAGAAAGAAAGACGAGACAGTCGGGGAAAGGGGAAGAGATGAGGGGATGGAGGATATTTTTTAAGTCATGCAATTTTCAGAGTCTCTGGTGAGGGACATTAGTGATGTGTCCGTCCTTAGATCTTGTGCACTCTCCTTCAGAATGGCCATTTTTCAGAGTGACGTCTAATTGCCGCAAATAGTCATTGTGCACATTTGGGCCTTGTTGCGAGCTCCCTTCTTTATTGAGAGAGGGAGAGCTGGTATTGATTCAGGACGGCCAGGGAGAATGCTGGCGAATATTAGTGAGGAGCGGAGAGAACACAGTACATAAACTTTTATGACACAGTGTCAAGCCGGATTGTGAAGACATAAATGAAAAGGACAACACGGTCTGTAATTACCACAAGCCCCCACCTTCCTTCTGCCGGGCAAGTAGTGGAGCTGGCCAGGGCAAATGGCACAGGGGGATGAATTGCTCAGCCCTCAGGAATGGTGGACTGCGGCTGCTGCGCCTCGTTGTTGGAAAAGAATATATGGGGCATTAAAAAGCCCTGTGTGGTTCTGAGGAGTGTGCATGAATTCCGGTGTTGGTTCTGGTACTCATGGCCAGCCAGCCAGCATCAGGAGCATCAGGGACAGACACTTGAGTTACCTGAACTGTAACTTCTCCTCCAAGGCCTATGACAATGACTACTGAGGGCTTAATGGTAGCATTAACTAAGATAGCAAGTGCAGACTCTTATTCCTTTAAAATTGCTGGGCTCTTAATAATATTTTTATAATAGTCTTAATGGTAAACATCATAATCACGTGCTGTTGGTTTTGGGGGGGTTCCTGTTGTTGTTTGTCAGGTTGACACAAGCTGCAGTCATCAGAGAGAGGGAGCCTCAGTTGAGCCAATGCTTCTGTAAGGCCAGGCTCTAGGCAAGCCTGTAGGGCATTTTCTTAATTAGTCACTGCTGGGGGAGGCCCCAGTCCATTGTAGGTGGTACCCTGAGCTGGCGGTTCTGAGTTCCATAGGAAAGCAGGCTGAGAAAGCTAGGAGAAGCAAGCCAGTGAGCAGCACTCCTCCATGGCCTCTGTATCAGCTCCTGCCTCCAGGTTCCTGTCTTGTTAGAGTTCCATCTTGACTTCTTTCGGTGATCAACAGTTATGTGGCAGTGGAAGCCAAACAAATACTTTCCCTTCCAACTTGCTTTTGATCATGGTGTTTCATCACGGCAATAGAAACCCTAGTCAGTAGAAGTCATTGTTCATCCTCCCATGAACATTAATGAAGTGTTTGCTCTGTGGCAGCACAATTTTAGGAGCCAGGGTACTGCAGAGCCCCAGCACTGTGAGTCTTAGAGCTCAGTGGGGGAGCACATTGACATGGAAAATTGAGCTTCTGGGAAGGGCTGGCAGGATGCTATCTGAGCAACTCATGTGGGGGTTTCTGCTCCTGCTGTTTCCACACTCACCAGGCCTGTGCCTTTTATATAGTGTGGTTTAAATCTGAAATGTCCCATGGAAGCTCATGGTCTAGAGTTTGTTTGTCAGCTGATGGGCTCTGTGGAAGTACCTGACTCTTAGGAGGTTATAGTCAAGTGGGGTGAAGAAAAAATACACACCGCTTAATACTTTATACAAATTGGGCCTGGGGACATATACCTGGAACCCAGATCCTGAGGGCTCTGTCTTTGTGAGTAGATGACTCCCTCCATGGATTCAGAATATGATGGCATCATCAGGAGGCCTTAAAAAGTCAGAGGCCAGAAGTAGGTCACTAAGGCGTTTCCTGGCAACACATTCTTATCTCTAGTGTCTTCTCTCTCCCTGCTTCCTGACTGCCCTGAGGTGAACAACCTCTGAGGCATGGTTCTGACACCATGACTGGGGCCTCTTCTCAGGCCCAAGGCAGCAGGTGTGACCAACCACGGGATGAGATCCCTGAAACTATGAGTCCAACAATACACAGTCACGTTAACCACACTTCTCAGGTATTTGTCACAACACAAGTCTAATACTGCAGGCTTCCCGCGGCCAGTCCTGCTCTTCTGTGTTGTTGTCCTATCTCCAGCACCTAGACTAATGAGGGGCCTAGTGTTGATGCTCAGTAAATATTTGTTAAATAAACAAATAGTTACTAGGGCATAGAGGAGAAATTAGCACCCGGCTTTCAGGAGCTTATCATCACACAGGGTGCAGAAGAAATACATAAAGCTCGTGGACAAGGGACTGGTCACCCTTCTGTGAGTTGAGTTGTGTTGGTTCACACAGTGTTAGATGTAGTGTGATTACTGAGTTGCCAGGGCTCAGATCTCAGCAGAGAGGCAGCAAAGGGTCCCTTGCCCACATGACATTCAGGGTACAATGTGCAAGGGTACCCACTATGAAAATTTTGGAGCCAAGTGGCAGGTGATGGAAGGAAGAAAGATCCAGAATATGGGATTCTCACTCCTTATTGCCTCCGCTGGCCCAGCTTATCCCAGTGGCCCATGGCCTCCCTTGTGTGCAATGAGCTGGGGACATGCAGATACCTGGTGTGTCCAAGCGGGGATGGGGGGGGTGGGGGTGGAGTGGGGGGGGGCTGACTTGTCTCCATCACAGAGAATTCAGTAAACACTCGTAGGTGCAGAACTTCAGGATCCAAGGTAACCAGGGCACAGAGCCCTCCAAGATCATGCCATAGAGTGGACAAATGCTCAGCACATAAATAATCGTTCTAAGTTGTAAAGGAGAACCACAAGCAAGATGGGGCTATGGAGGAAGGAGGAATTCATTCCACATAGACCACAGACACGGACATTGTGCCAATGGCACAGTTTCTGTGGTAGAAGGAGATGATTGTAACACCTGATGAGGTGAGGATGTTCAAGCACCCGGAAGACTGGTACCCCCTTCCCATCCTCCGTCTGATGGCTGGTATGCAGCTATCAAGCTGACCACTGAACTGCTCAGCTTTGCTTGGCCCCAGGTGAGGCTGTGAGTGGTTCCCATCATGAAATGTCTACTGATGGTGGGGATGGTGGGCCACTTCTGGCCATTCTTCCACTCTTTTGTTCCCACCCATCAGCTGCCTTACTTGGGCATGGCAGAGCTGCCTGTAGCTCATTCTCTACATGGCTGTTTAGAATAACCCCTCCCAACACCCAGCAGACACCAAACTACTCTGAACACCGAAAATGGGATGACACTTCAGTTGAGTTTGCGCTATGGTGTATTTTTAGTGATTTGTTTCAGACATTATTATAATGCTTAGTAAAGATGGCTGGTGAGATAAGAGCCCGCTGGCAGCCAGAAGTCTTTGCATGTATGGAAGCAGTGAAGGCAGAGACAGGAAAACAGTATGTTCAATCTCCTATGCTGTGAGTGGAGCATCAGATGGGAAACCCAGTCTGGGAAACAGTTTGACAATTTCTTAGAAAGTTCCACACTTCTCCTATGTTCCAGAAAGTCTACTCCCAGGTATTATTTACCTAAGAACAGTAAACATATGCCAGTATAAATCCTTGTGTTAGATTGTCCACAACAGCATCATTAAAATTACAAAAAAGATCATGTATCTAGCAACTACAAACATCATGGCATATTCACACTTATCAAAGAAAAAGAATGATGTTCCAATATATGTAAAAACTTGTATAACACCAAAACATTGTTATATGAAAGGAGACAGACACCAAAGAATGTGCACTCTATGATTCTTTAAATAAACTCAGAGTCAGACAGCTTTTTCCATGGTAATATAAATGAGAGCAGTGGTTCCTTATGGGTAAAGGGAGAAACCACAGGTGGTTGTGGGAACTTTTGAGATATGGAAATATTGAAGAGGTAGTCAGACAGCTATGTATGTGTCAAAACTTACCAGCTTTTATATTCGATACCTAGGCACTTAGATGCAGGTAAATTTCCTGTGATTGGAATGTGTGTACATTATTAGTCAGGGTTCTCTAGAGAACAGAACTGATAGAGTATACATATGGGTTTTGTTAGAGTGGCTTCCTGGCTGTGGTCCAGCTAGTCCAGCAAATGGCCGTCTCCCAGTGGAAAGTTCGAGAATCTAGGCGTTGTTGAGTTCACAAGGCTCGTCTGGTGTTCAGTGTATGTCGGAGTCCAGAGGAGTGGCTCTAACGCCAATAAGCCGAGAGTGAGGGGAAGACGGGAAGAGCAAGGTTTCTTCTGAGCTTGTCCTTCACACAGGCTGCTATGAGAAGGTTCGGGCCGCCCAGATCTAGGGTGAGTCTTTGTGCCTCAAATGATCTAGTTAACTAAAAATCCCTCCTCGCAGGCGAGCTTGGCGACTTGAAATTTTAGTTAATTCCAGCCGTAGTCAGGTTGACAGCTGAGATTAGCCATCGCAGTGTGGTGCGCACGCCCTCGCGCATGCGTGGCTGTGGAAGCCAGATGACAGACAACTCAGGCATCACTCCTAGGGAACCACTTTACCTCTTGAGACTGGCCTCTTTCTGGCGAAGAGCTCAGCACAGAGGTTAGGCTGGCTGGACCGTGAGCTGCCCACCTGTCTCTGTCTCTGTAGGGCTGGGGTTGCAAGCACTTGCCACAATGCCTGGCTTTTCCATACAGGTTCTGGGGATTGAACCCAAGTCCTCAGGCTTGCATGGAGAGCATCTTACCAATGGAGCCAGGAGTTTAGGTCTTATTATCCAAAGGCACATCCGGCCATGAACATTACAACAAACAGAACATTTTCATCTACAAAGTTCATGACCAAGAATAACACAACTGAGATTTAAACACACACACACACACACACACACACACACACACACACCTAATGTTTTAAGTAAGTTTATCATTCATTTATAGCTAGCTCAGACTGCCTAGGCCTTGGGCTGGACATGCTTGAATGGTCTTGAGACAAGGAACAAGTTCAGATGCAGGTTTGGGACAGAATGGTGGCAAGGCAGTGGAGGGAAGGAAGTCAGATGGTGAGTGACACAGGGGAGGGGCCCAGTAAGTGAGCAAGGAGGGCAGTTTCCCTGTCTCCACCTGCACAGGCCAGCCCAGGGACGGCTGGGCATCAGTAGCCATGCTTGCCAAAGGTCGAGTCATGAAACAAGCGGTTTCTTTCACACGGAGTATTTGAATCCCCCTGACTCTATAGCAGGATGAGAGCCCTGTGTTATTATTGGAAATGATGTCTATTATTAGTTCCCATTCCTCCCCTTGGATGGTGGGGTGCCAAGGCTTGGGAGGAGCTGGGCAGGACCCAGAGAGAGAAATGGTCTGTGAAGCCTGTATTTTCCAGGGCTCAGCAGACAGGCTCTCAGCCTCGCAGCTACTTATTTTATGTCCATCTACTCACACCTTGGCTGGGCTCTCCAGCCTGTGTCAGAACCTCTGGGAGTCTGGAAGTAGCTGTGAACAGGGGTGACCTACCGGGTGGGTGGTGGGTGGGAATTAGTCATGCCAAGAGGGCCAGGGGGCAAAGCCAAGGTTCTCCTTCTCTAGAGGGTCAGGATGAGAAAGACAATGCACAGGCTAGAGGCTGGTCACCCACGTTTATGGCTTAGCAGCAAGTCTGTCTCTCGAATGTTCTGGGAAAGACTTCAGAGGGCACTCTCCACTCAACCATGACCCAGTGTTCCAGTATGCAGCATAGCCTTGCTCTTTTATTCTTTGCGTTTTTCCCTTTTTGATACAGGATTTTTCTATGTAGCCCAGGCTGGCCTCAAACTTACCAACCCCCCGCCTCAACCTCCAGAATGCTAGGATTATAAACATGAGGCACCATTGCCTGGTGGTGAACCTAACCTCATTGGATTCTATTCCAAAAAAGCAGTGAGAATTGCTGTAGCAGCTCAGAGAAACCTTGATGGTAAAGCCAGCCACTTCACAGCTACTTCCTGGCCTCCATCAGTGCCAGGACAGGTGGCATCTAACGGGACAGGCGGCCCCTCCCCTCTTAAGCTTCATTTTATCACCCTGAAGTGTTTCCATGGTTGGTGTTTTTCAAGACAGTCCCGAATTCGTGTATTTTTTTTTCCCTTTTCAACACGGATGATTCATTAAATGTCAAACCAAATGTGGCCTTGTTCAAATACTTTCATCAGATAGTTCTTTTAAACATATCCAGAAATCAGAACAACAAATCCTTTGTCAGTCTCTAAGACAGTCTTGTAAGTAGTAGTAACCACAGCCGTGTGTCAGCAGCAGGTGCAGAACAAAATGCTTGGAAGGTGACTTCTGTAAGCTCCCTGGGTCCTTCAGGCAGTCAAAGCCAGGCAGCATCTTCCTGGGTCCCCTCCTGGCTATACACCCTGGCGGCTTCCATCTATCTAGGGTAATACTGCTACAGCAAATTGTCACCAACATTGCAGCCCCTAGCAGTGAGTATTTTGTTGCCATAGGGGTCTCACGTAGTCTACCAGCTGGCCTGAGTGCATAGTCTTTGTCAGGATAAGAATTCTTCGGGGTGAGAGGACCCCTGTTCTGTCCTCAATGGTGAGGGGGGGGGCGTTGTACTCAATGAATCCATCTGCCTGGGAGCTGCAGATGGCCAGGCTTCATCCCAGACTTCCCTGGGAATGTGGCAGATACCACAGAACAGGCCTGCCCTGGCAGGGAGATTGTTTTCCCTTTCTGGGAAGCCTGCAGCCCTCAGAACCCTTGCCACACTGGCCTCTCTCATGGAAAGCCATCAAGGCTTAGAGACAGGCTTTGGAGACTGATGGGACCGGATATAGATTTCAGCTCTTCCATTTACCAGCCGAGGTACCTAATTCATGAACCTGCAGACCTCAACTTCCTTATCTCTAAGTGCAAATAGTTGTGGTGACTACTTAGATTCGTCAGGGGAAGCAATCCTGGCAACCAGAGCCAACAAACTCAAGTCCCCTTGTCCCGTGGCGAGGAAAGCTTATTTCTCCTTCATGCACAGCGGAATGAAGGGAGTGTGATCAGCAGCTCTCCTGGGGAAGTCCCCCATGAGGAGTGATTCCTCCCATTGTGAAGAATCTTCTAGGGACCAGGACTCTGTTTTTTTTTTTCTTTTAATGTGTGTGGCGGGGAGACTTTGAAAAATAGTCCAGAACAGTAGCTGTCAGTCCCTCCGCTCACAAGATGTAAATAAATCAAAGTGACCAAGGAAAAATTGTCCCCAAATATTCGGCAGCCTAAAGTTGGCTGCATCAGAGTATTTACACCACAGACAATTGGCAAACACTTCAAGTCAGCCCCCCTTCCCTCCCCCCAAAAAGAACTGGTTGTTTAACATTTTCAGAACCGTCACTGGGACTCTCTGTCCCTGCAGGTGTATTGGCTCCTTAGACACGCCCCCCCCCTGGTGGGGGGAGAAAGTGGGTTATCTCCGACCCTCTCCACAGAAGCTGTCAGTGGAAGCTGTGAGGACAGTGACTCTGCTGGGATTCACGTTCAGCTCTGCCAGCCTTGGAGGCTGGCTAAGTTGCGCCAAGTCTCCTTGTCCCTGGTGGGAGGCGGGGGTCCCACATGCTCCACACCACAGTGACATCTGGGTAGGTCAGAGGTACGCTCATCTGGATCTCCCTAATCTTCGTTAAGCTTTTCTACGCCATTGATCCCCTTCCCAGCTGTACTTTTGACACAGAAAGGAGGGCTTTTGTGGAGCGGTCAGAGCTTGCCTCCAAGAGGCTTTTCCTCACAGGAGTCCCACGTCGAAGAGCTGGCGCCTGAAGCCATTAATCCTCACACCCAGAGTGCACCCACCCACGTACATGCCCAGTTTCCTAATATTTACACATCTGACTTCTGCCATTTCCTTTTCTGGGGCCTCTGGGAACTGTTAACAGGGTTTTCCTGCAATGTGGAATTTGCAGGGAAAGGCAGATGGGCCCAGAGTGGCCCCGGCCCAAGTGACATTTGGAAGGATGTGACAGAATTTGCTCCTGGAACCTCCGCTTTTCTTACCTGCAGGGAACATTTGCCATCATTTCTCACAATCCGAGACCCAGAACAAAGGCTCTGCTGCTCAGGCCTTGGCGGGATCCCTGTGCACTAGAGGAAAGGGCCGGCCGCGGGTGGGGTTCACCTCGCTCGTCATTCCAGTGGAGGAAAGGCACGGTTCAGTGCATCTTTGTTTTTACAAACTCGGGGGACCACCTCCACACCACCACCACACCACCACCAACCATCACCACCACCACCCAATTTGCAATCAGACCTTCCCCAGACTCTGGAACACAGCCCCACACGGCCACAAGCTCTAAACAGCCGTACATGAATGGTAAAGTCTGAAATGATGTCAACAGCTTGTGCGGGAGCCAAGGAAAATATGTGGGGGCCCTCGGTGGCTTCATCCATCCCCACGCTTGCAGCAGTGCAGCTGTGAGTCTCAAGTTTTCCTTCTGAAGAGACCACAGTGCATCTGGAAGGAGTCAGAACCTCACTCTGCCTGTCACACCTCTGGATGTCCTCCCCTGCCCTCCTGCCTCCTTGAAGAACCCCAGTTTTTAAGCAGGTCCACAAAATGTGGCTGGAACCAGCAGGGTTCGACAAGTAGTTGAGGGCAGTGGTAGGCATGGGGAGGGAAGAATAGGCAGACAGAAACATCCGAGGTGTCCCAGAGCGAATCCCGTAGCCATAGCGGCGGCTCTGGGAGCACAGAGCTTCCACCCCTCAAGTCCCAGGCCGGCTGTCTCCTGACTCACAGAGGTGCCGCCATCCTGCTTTGTGCCTTCAAGAAAGCCAGGCTTACGTTGCCAACAATCATCCTTCCAAAATTCCACTTGATCCCACCCATGGAAATGCAGCTAGAGAGCCTCCCCACACTTCTGCCGATGGCTACAGAGCTCAGGGATTCCGAGGACCCAGCTCATCCGGCGGGCTTTTTGATGCTGTGGCCATCTCCATGGTCAGTAACTCTGCTTTTGAATCTGAAGTGCACGGCCGTCCCAGGGGAAGTCTTAAGTGCCCCTGCAGTACATTTTATGGGTCAAATGACAAGTCAGTGGAAGGAGTATTATTTTTCTGAGTCTAGCAAGGCTGTGGAGCCTGGAAGAGGGGGCAGCTAAGCATAACTCCCTAGCCACTGCTGCTGCCTCTTCCTCCTCCTCCTCCTCCTCCTCCTCCTCCTCATCCTCCCCCTCCTCTGCACTGCCTTTTCTTCCTTGACCCTTTCTAAATTGCTCCAGCCAAGTGAATCTGGGGGAAGAAGGGTCTGTGCATCTTGACAACATGATGGGACACAGGGCCTCTCCTCCTCCACGTTGACCCCTGGGCTGGGCTGGGTGCAACTGGCCACCATTGACACTTGGCTTTCATTTTACAATTGTGTTTATACAGAAAACATACTTTAGGAAAAGAACTCTCCCATGGCTGCTGGCCATACCACTTGGTGATTGTAGAAGCCAGTTAGGGCTGGGTCTGTTTGCTAGGAACAGCAGAGCCCACCAAGAGGATGGATGCTCTGAGAAAGTGGGCTGGTGGCTTACACCCTTGCATTTCCTCTTCTGAGTCACCTTGGTGAGGAGATGGGCCATCAGGTCGCCAGAGAAGAGGTAAAGTTGACCCTGAAGTCCACAACAGCGTGTATATTTGCACCTCTTCTCCTTCACCAGCCTCCAGGCATGCCGTCAAGGGATGCTCCTCCGACTGCGAGCATCCTTATCCCTGTCTTTCTAGCTACTGTGCTAATGCTCTGTTTCCCCCCAATTCTTAGACCAGCCAAGCAAGAAAGGTGCCGTGATCCTGTCTTACAAATGTTTGGCTCAGAGCAGCAACCAGATGATAGAACAGAGGCAATGCCACGACGCTCGAGGCTGAAACTGAAAGCTCTTTGTAAGGAGACCCTCAGTGTCTAGTCCTGGTTCTTTATCCCCATTGTCTTGTTGTTCCCATGGACTATATTGGGATCTAACACAGTAGTGCTGGTCCTCAGGTTCCCTGGGCCTTTGGCCTCTTTTTAGAGATATTTCTTCTTGTTTCTTCCTCCCCTCAACCACTGGCCTCTGTGGCTCTGTAGAGAACCCCTTGTGTGCACAACAGTAGTAGTCCTTTGGCAGAGTGTCTTCCAAATGCTCCTTCTGGAATTGTTGAAATATCAGTCCGGGGTGCGGCTGGCTTCCATTACAGAATGTGGCCTCCTGGGAGTGGCCTTCCCGCCCAGCTAACTACATCTTCCAGTCTCTCCCACCTACACTGGGTGGTAGGTCCCCAGGACTCAGTAGGCTGAGTTCACACAGCTGTGGCGTTTGGGGAGGTCATGCACTCAGGCCTGAGGAGCAAGGCCAAGAGGGGGGAGGTATGGAAGACGGATGCCCACCCAGAGAGGAAGGAAAGAAGGAAGAAACAAAACGACTCTGTGTGTGTGTGTGTGTGTGTGTGTGTGTGTGTGTGTGTGTGTGTGTGTGTGGTGATAAAATACTATTCAGTCTTAGACAAGAAGAAGAAAATCCTGTCATTTGCAATAACACAGATGAACATGAAAGGCATGTTAAACAAAGCCAGGCACAGAAAGACTTTCAGGTCCATCCATGTGATACAATTTATGAAACCATAAACTAAAATTAATCAATTTTTAAAAGTGTGAACTGATTGTGCCAGGTGTTCTATCACAATGACAGAAAGTCTAAAACATAATCATTCTACTTGTTGCTTCTAATAGTTGGACTTTAAATTAGTCTGTTAAATTTCAGGCTATCATGGCTGGCTCTTGTTGCTGCTGAGGCTTTGATGAGGCAGGAGTGTGTGGCCGAAGTTGTAGTGTGGGTGAGATGGGGTGAGAATATGATTTAAATACATTGTACTTGGTATTTTGTATCTACTGTATCTATCAGAGAAGCAGAACTGATTGGGCTCAAGAGGAGGGTGGAGAAAGAGAGGGATTAATTCTAAGGATTACAAGATCACAAGAATGGCAAGTTCTAAGTCTGCAGAGCAGGCTGGCAAGGTAAAGACCTACGGAAATGTCTCTGGTGTAGTCTCAAGGCAACGGGAGGCTGGATTCCTTTCTCACTGTGGAACCACGATGCTTTCTCCTAAGACCTTCATCTGACTAGATGTGGCCAGTTTATATTATAAAAAGTTACCTGCATTACTCAAATATACGGATCTAAGTATTAATTATATCAGCATCATACCTTACAGTAATATCTAAACCGGCGAATAACCAAAAGAGCAAAGAGCAGCACCCAGCCAAATGGGCACATAAAATCAGCCATCACATATCCTTTGCCCCTTTAATCCTCACAACGGCCCTGTGAAGCAGGATAATCCTTCTACTGGGACTATAGGACTGAGAATAAAGAGCATTAACAAGTTGCCAAAAATAACACAGGCAGTTAGCTGGCAGAGCGGAGCCTTGGATTTGAGATCGCTTGACTCTGGAGCCCAACCTCGGTACTGCATTCCTGCCTCCCTAGCTTCGTGCTGGACAGTGTACTGGTGGGTCATCAGCGAACCCTTTGCTCATGGCTCTGTGAGACCCTGGAGAGTCTGTGACAAGCTGTCAACGATAGGGAAGCAGCGTGACCGAGCCTCTTACAAAAGCACTCCCTCCCGGCCCCTGGTCCAGGGGTTTCCAGCACTTCCTGTCTGGAGCTCCACCTCTGACTGGTGTTAGTGGGCACACCCTGCATTAGAGACAGTGCCCCCCACACTGCGGTTTCTCGACTCTTCCTTACCGCACTCCCAAAGCACTTCCCTTCTCAGAGTACAGCCTGGCTGAGGCCCCTTCCCAGAAGCCTACTCACTCAGAAGTCTCCAGGGGGCATCAAATGGAAATTGGGGTTACTGCTTCCTCCAACCAATTCCAATGGCTGTCTGAGAACCTGTTTCTCAGCCATCGGGAGCCAGGGTGCCTGTCCACTTCCAGAGGACCATGTACCTGCTTTCACCATTGTTAGGAGACAGGACTTTCTCAGGGTCCAGCTTGTGCTGGAAACACACTGTCGAAGGTAAAGAGAGATAAGGAAGAGAAACAGGAATTCTCATTAAGGAATTTGAGGGGTGATGAGCTTGAATAGGAAAGTAGATGTTTCCTTAGCCTCAGGCTCCTGAGAGAAAGATGGAGATCCAAGAAAGTAATGCAGGGAAGAAAAGCTCATGGGCTCCAGGGACTTGTGGCCACGGCCCCTCAGGAGGCAACAGTCCTCCCCTAGAGCTCTAGACCTCCCTCTCCCTCTCCTCCCCTTCCCCTCCTCTGACCCTACTTTTGTGAGAAGTCAAGTGAGAAAGGTCAAGAAAATGATCCCTGCCTCTTATTCACCAGCATCGCTCAGACAACACAACCCGGGGCACTGTGAACTACCACGGTCAGGTAGAAACTGAGTGTCCCACACTGTCTCTGCTGTGGCGGAATGAATTCATTCTCCGCTATGTGAGGGTGAAGGGAAGGAAAAGTTCCTCGCTTGCCTGTGAAACCCACATGCTGAGGGTCTGGTGGTGGTGTCCTTGCTGGGTCTCTGTGACATGGGCATAAATGGCCAGCCTCAGCACTGGCTCCCTAGCAATGTCACAGCTGGAAGGAAGGGAGGTAAGGCAGGCTAATTTTGCTTCTCTGCTTTCGGAGTTCAAAGTACATTGAGGACCATGAGATTCAACTATCACAGGTATTGCCTGGAGCCTAGATGGTCAAGTTACATGGGAGACAGAACCTTATTCTATCCAAAAGAGAGACCAGAGTTTCTGTGTGGGTTTTTCCAAGTTGTCACTTTAGTCTGAATAAGTCAGATGACCATCTCACCCTCAGAATAGAAACCTGTAATTATTTTCCATTTTATCAGAGAACTGATTAGCACAGCATTGTACCCCAATTATATTATCTTTCCCTCTGATCTGCTTTCATTTACAGGATAACTTCAATACTCTTAAATATGCTGGTTTGCATTCTTTATGTGTGATTTTAAGAATCAGAATTTAAAGTCAAAGTGATCATGGGTAATTTGTCTAGTCTCCTCCCCCCCACCCTACCACCTCTCTTTTTCTTTCTCTCTCACCAAACCCACAGCTTTTCACATGCTAGGCAACCACTGTGACCCGAGCTATATTCCCAGCCCTTGGCTTTTTAAAGACAGGGGTTTACTATGTACCCCAGGCTGGCCTGGAACTCATTATCCTTTTGCCTTTGCCTGTTGAGCACTGGGATCAAAGACTTGGCTCCCCAAGCCAGACCCAATCTCCCTCTCTTTTAACAAATGAGAAAAACCCAAGTCAGAGAAGTATATAGATTGTTTAAAACCATCCTGTAGAGAAGGCAAATCCTAAACTCTGGGAGTCTGGGAAAGTGGCACCAGCTGTGAACTTGGGACTGGAGAGAAGGTCTTAATTTTCCTGGTAGAGCATAAAAGGCTTGCAGAGTTCACCACCATGTCCAGGGCCTACTTTGCTTTCATGATCACTTCCTTTCTTGTCTATCTCTTGGTCTTTCTCTTACAACCTCTCACTCTAAAGACAAAGCTCTTGTGGTAGTCTGTACTGGATGGAAGACTCAAGCACGTGTCTGTACTGGGAAAATTGTTCTACAAAGTTCTTAGTGGCTGAAGAAAAACTTTCCCTGGGAGAGAGAGAGAGATCTCATAAAAATATTTTTTTATCCTTCCTTTGAAAATGGCTTGGCACCAACACAAACTGCCAAGAAGCCAAAACACCTAAAGGCTCACCTTTGGTTTGGGCTCAAGAATGAAGATGTTACAAAGGTCCTTTGTCATCATTTTTTAGAGCATTTAGGGTAGAGACGCCGGAGAATGGCACTGTCATTTTCTACTTCTCTTAGGAACCTAGAAATTCCTGTGTATATTCCCAGCTACTTATGGAACCATCTTGGATGCCCTGGTTCTTGGATTTTATTGTGGTGTTCCTGTGGTGAGGTTTTAAGACAAAGGGTAGTCACATAAAGGCAAGAATCTATGTGAGAATCTAGTGTTCAGGACCCCAGTAATGACTTTTCATTGAGATGAAAGTCTGTCTATTATCTCAAGCATAAAGAATAGAGCTCATATAACCAGGTGTAACTGGCCCTGGGAAGTCACTATGAGTCCTAAACTGGTCTTGATTCTCTATCCTAAAGTGAGGACGTGTTTTAAATTTTTGGTCAAAATTTAATCCAGAACATACCATCCCCAGGCTCAAAATGTTCCAATGGCTTCCCTCCGTTTTGAACAAAGCCCTCTCCATGGATGGCGTCCAAGACCCTCATGATCTGACCTCTGCCTGCCTTCACAGTTTTATCTCCCAACATTCCTCATCCTTTATTTCACTCTAACTGCTTGAGAAGTTTTGCTTGTCTAATACTCCAAACAGTACTTGCCTCCTGGCCTTTGAACATTCTGCTTCATCTCTCTAGAATGTTCTATATAAATAGAGAACATGTTTAATTCTCGATTCCTCTAGATTTCTCCTCAAAGAGAAGATATCCTATGTTCCCACCCTTAACCTCCTGTTTTCTTGTGTTACTTTCCTTTATAGTGTTACTCCACTTATTTGTTATTTATCTTCTGTCTTCTACATTTAAATATGCATGCCATGAAGCTGGTGGTTTTATCTGTAGTCTTAGACTAGTTCATAACACATAGTAGGCACTCAATAAATATGTTTGGAAGAACAGGTGCATTCATATTTAATGTACAAATCATCTTTTTCTTTTTTTTCACAACACACATATCTACCCCCACTTTATCTCTGTAAGCACAAAATACAGCACATCACATATTACAGTGTAACAAAACTTTTAGTATATTGGGGTTAAATTCATCAGATACAAGTTCATTAAGCATTAACTGAACGTCTTTTTTATGCATAGCCCTCTTCCAGGCTCAGATGCAAGAGGAGAGTCCTAGAAAAAGAATAATGGTTTGCATTTCCAGCAAGATTCCCCTTTTGCACCAACTTTTAACTAAATCTGTTTTATGTTGTATAATTTCAACAAAAATTGTCAGAAATTATTTGTTTACATGTGTGTATGTTATGAAATCACATGGTGTTTAAGCATGCCATTCCTTTAATTTTTTCCTTTTTTGTGTCATTGTATCTTTGGGATTATAATTATCCTTTTACACTAAATTGCAATTTTGAAATTCTTGATGAGGAATAATCCCAGTACTGAGATCACACAATTAAGTCTTCAAAATAAGATTAAAAACTGTGCATTCTGGAAGAGAGCCCCTGTCTGGTGGTTAGTTGCCTGGAAGAGCTTGTTTCAAGCCGAAGAGAAGGAGCTGTCATCCTGTTGACGGTTTCCAGGGACCAAGGCTCCAGGACCTGCAGTAATTTCATTTGTCATCATTGCAAAACCAGATGGTCACGTGAGCTGCCAAAGCCTGCGTCCGAGGAGGCTCACTTGCCAACTGTCCTTAGCAATCAGAACACGAGGTAGACAAGGCAGCTGCTGGGAAGGAATTACTTCTAGCAGTTACATTATCATCATGAAAAATAGAAGCAATGCAATTGGAACCTGTACATAGTTCCAAACTCTAGGCAAAATCTGGAGCGATGAGGAAACTTCTAGAAATCGTGATGATAACTATGGTCATGGCTATTGTGAAGGTGTGCCAAAAGAGTTTCCATCAGACAGGGTAGCCACACTGTGCCATGAGGAGAAAGAAGTGTGATTCTGGATCTCATGTGAGCGGACGGAAATGCACCCAGCAGGGAGAGGCAGCTATTCAGTTGGACACTGTCAGAAGGATGTCAGAACACACACAATACAGACTCAAGAAAGAGTGCCGGGAAATGTAGGAGAATCATGACCTAGGACAAAGAGGGTTCTTCTTAACTTGGCTCAGTCTATCAGTCTGTCGGCCATAGAAATTTCTCAGCCAATAACTTCTACTATAGGTACCTGCATATCAGCAAAGAGCTCAACTCTTCGGAGTCACTCAGGAGCACAGGCAGATAGGACGGTCACCATCTCAAATATTGCCAGCCACCCTGTCTGAAAGAAGAGGACTGCCTGCCTGGGTCTTACTGCAGCAATTAAATGTTTTATCTAACAAGTGATCCACATCTGTTCCATTCACTGCCCATTTCATAAGGGAGCTAGAAAGGATAATCTTACCAAGTGGGTAGGAAGGAAGGAGGCAAGCTGAAGACGCATGGTGAATAGCATTAACAGCAGGAACCATGCCTCTGCCCTACAGAAGATTCCTGACTCTAACAAGAACATTACTGAGAGCTGAGATCAAGGGTATTGAAGGAAATGATCAGGACAATGAGAACTAGGGAGCCAGGGCCAAAGCTCCAAATTTGAGGCTCAGTCTATAAAGTAGAGGAGGCAGATATGGTGGGTTCGAGAGACAGGTTTCATGTCAGTGTCCTTTCATGGCTACCCTTCAACCGTATAGACTACTTAATTCCAGATACACCCTCTCTCAGGGGTCAGTGAGACCACAAACTGGCTGCTCCAGGCCCTCCAGGAGTTTTTCCATCAGTGAGCTAGCTATGAGAAATTCAGGCTTGGAATGCAGGGGTGAAGGGAGTGGGGTCCCTGACACCTGGCTCTCTTTTCCTTAGTTTTTAGATGCATTTGTTTTATTGTTAAGCAATGTTCCAGTGAGTCTCAAATATCCTCAGGAATAGATGGAACGCAGAATGTTGTGTTGAAATTCCTGGACGTGTTCCTTAGGGAGGTGAATGACTTTTGTTTGCTTAAGACTCTGAAGCAGTTTCACAGAGTGTAGTTCAAGGCCACTTGTCTGTGAATCATGGGGGAGCTTGTCAAACATGTAGTGCCTGGGCTTCTCCCCAGGTTTGTTAAGTAAGAACTTCTGAGGTCGGAGCTCATAAATTTGCATATTTGACAAGTTCCTCTGATGCAAATTAGTGTTGGAGCACCATTGCCTTACAAGGCATAAGACGGCCCTTAGTGTGACACAGTTTGACCCTCCCTAGAAAGAGAAGGGCAAGCCTTTCTGGTTTTGTGGTCTCATACTCCAGGGCAGCAGTTTACAGATTTCAGCGGGTGGCATTAATTGGTCCTATTTTTCCGGTGGTTCGTCACCCCGTTCTGCCTTCAACCTCTGAACTTTGCAGTTTTTGCTCATGTTTGCTGGAGTCTGAGCTACCAGTTGCTGAGATGGGAAAGGCAGGTGGCTGGGCCACAGGGTAGCGGGTCTGCTCTCCCCGGGAGACAATTACATGCTCAGAAAAGGACAACCATGGCTTGTCCTAGGCAACAGAGGGGAACTCTTGTCAACATTTTGAAAAGCTGGCGCCATGCTTGAAAGGGGCTGACGGGAACCACTGATGGGTCTGGCTGAAAAACAATTGTTTATGAGGAGGATCAGTGTCAACTTTGAAGTGAGCCATGCTCGGATTAGCACCACTGTGCTAACAAGCAGAATGAGCAGGGCTGGGATGACATATTTAGTCAGGAAGAGGCCCGCATTTAAGGGAAGGACTCTCAGGACACTACGCAGGGGACTTGGATGAGAAGTCATGGGTTCCTTGTTTGCCTGGCTTATTAAAAACTCACGAAAGTCCATGTTTAGTAGAGTAGCTCATTTTCTGAGACACGTGTGTTGTTTCCATATTCCTGTAGCAGGTGGAACACATTCTTTCTGGATTGCTACGTGGCTTGTGTCATTGACCTGCGTCCTGGGGGATGTGCAGCCTTCATATGCTCCACAGCCTCCAGAGGTGCCTTCTCTGTCAAACTAAAGTTGCAGAACTTGCAGACCTCTGGGTCATTTTTGCCTCTAGGGATCATCTGCCTCCAATGTGTTTGCTGCGGGTGGTGGCCTCAGTGTGCCAGTTCTTGGGTGGTAGGAATGTTGAAGGAATGCTGGTGTTACACTCTCTTAGCCGCTTCTACACTCCCCCTACAATTCTGTTTGGTTCTGCCATGAGTCCAGATGATCCTCGTTTGTTACATCAGCTGTAAATTTCTGCAGTGTTAATACCTTGATCAATGCGGCTGTTCCCAAATGAAGCTTTTGTCCTGGGTCTCCTCTGGCTGCCTCACTCTGAGTGGGTGATGGAGATGTGATAGGAGGTTGATCATGCTGCTGACCACCCCCTCCTAAGCCTGTATTTGCTTGTCTACCTCATGGAGATACTGAGGAATTGATAGCTCCTTTAAGGGCAAAATAGCATCTCTAAAAAGCCTATCCCAGTGCCTGCCCCTGCCCCCAAATAATCAGCATGGAACACCGATTTCTGAAGTTTAATTGGGCTATTTTTATTAATATTGCAAATGATACTATTATGATGTTTGCCTCATATTTTGAAGCCGCATCTATTCAACTTTTACATCAGTTACATTATAGATGCCACAAAATGCAGCATTTTTATTCTCTGTGGCATACAAAACAAGCAGCCGTATACTTGTCTTAATTTAGGAGAAAAGTGGTTTTGCCTCTTTTCTCTTAAAAGCATCCTTTAACAGAAGCCATAGTGTGTAGTTGGAATATACTGTCCAGTCTGTAATTGGAGGTGGGGGCGGCTGCTAGCTTGCCACATGAATGTGCCCCAGAGATATGATTCTCTTCACCTTCGCCTCCCCACTGGTGAGATGGGGACTGTGTTCCTCCTCTTCCTTGCGTTCCTTTTGTGGCTGTGCTATAAAGATGAACGAGAGAAGATCATCAAATGCTTCCAAGTCCTCGAAAGGAAACAGTTGCTCCAGGAATCCGAAGACTTCAAGGAGAAGGAGATGTGAAAATCATCCATTGAGGTAATGCTTGGAGTTTGCGTAGAGAGCAGGAATCACTTCCAGAAGGCTGTACAGGGCGTGGTTGAGAGGAAAAGCTGAGCACAGCTCCTCAAAGCTAGGCCATCTGGCACCCCTCCTGGCCCACAGTCCTTCTGCTGCCCACCTGGTGGAGGGCCTGCCTGTCCACTGCGGTGGGGGTGGGGCGAGGGTGGTTGCCGAGTGCCACACTGGTGCTGCAGCAGCAGCAATCCAGCCAAGAGACACGAGAGCCCATTCATTGATTAATTTTGCTTCTAATGTTTGGTCACCGCTTGGCAGGACCAGCTGTCTGTCGGGCCACATTTGTTTGGGCTCCTCTGGAGATCTGGCCTAGCTTGAGATGATTCTCTTTGTTGAGTGGCCCAATGGCACCTTCTATCTGCTCTGCTCTTAGGACAACTCTCTCATGTGATTCTGGACAAGCTCGTATAGAAGAGAACATTTGCGGGGCTCAAATTTCTTGCTTCTTCCTGACCTCCGACTCTCCCCCTTTGGGTAGAAAAACACGACTGGAACACTTGATGCCAGGGGATGCCTTGAGAATTTTCTGGAAACCTTCAGTCAAGCATGACACTACCTGATGGACATCTCCTGGTCTAAAGTCACCCTAGGTCTCCAATGAAAAAGGAAATAAAGTACTCAGAGTTTTCTATAACCTGAACTTCAACATTCTCCCCTTAGCTGTGTGTGTGTTCCTAAATGATTTGGTTCTTTGTGGATATTTACTAGAAATCTGTGACTTATGCTGTATACATTTCTACTCTCTTTTTTTTGTTCCTGTTTTTGTTTTGTTTTGTTTTGTTTTGTTTGAGACAGGGTTTCTCTGTGTAGCTTTGGAGCCTTTCCTGGAACTTACTCTATAGCCCAGGCTGGCCTCGAACTCACAGAGATCCACCTGATCCACCTGCCTCTGCCTCCCGAGTGCTGGGGTTAAGGGTGTGCACCACCACTGCCCAGCTGTACATTTCTAGTCTTCGTCTATGTTTTTAGTTCAATGACAGCTTTTATTTTGATGCCACCTTTGAAACTCCACACCAGCCCAGGACACCATTTTCATGGTTCTCCTTTAGACTCGGAGACAGATCAATTTACTATCAGCATCAAAATCTTCAAGAGCTTTCTATCCTTCTACTTCCTTGTGTTCCCCCTCAAGAAAATGGTGTTGCCCCAATCCTGTGTCTGAAACAGCTTTGATTCCCTTAGTTTGCCTACTTCTCACCTGCACTTGTCAACCATTTCCCAAACTCCATGGCCTTCCGAGGCCACTCTGCCCATGGAAAGAGTGCTCTTTGCTTGGTGTCCATACAGGGAAGTTCTTTTCTTCTTCCTGTGTGCCCAATACTTGGTTGCAGCTTTTTGTGACATGTCATACTCTTGGATCTCCGGGGACGATGCACCTCAACATCCGATGTTTTCTTTACTTAACTTCATTGGATCACGGCTATGGCTGCAGGTACTTGGGGTAATTTAATTTTCTTGCCTGGCGATGAGAACGCTGGCTTGCAAAGGGGGAAATGAGCTGCAGATAGATCCCTCAGAACAGATTAGTGGCTTGATTGGACATGGAGCTCATCTTGCTGTGCATGAGCCGTTTGGCCGCATGCTCTAGAGTCTTTATTTCTTTCAGACCCTGTGTGTGTGTGAAGGAAGAGAGGCCATCCTTCAGTCCATGCTCCATTTCTCCTAGACTTTGAGGATGTTTTGCAAATGACACTTGATAGAAATGAAAAACATTGTGTTACAAAGAGCAACAACTTTTATCTTATTTTTCAATTTCTAATAAACTCTCAGAATGTGGCTTGTTTTTCTGGGGGAAATAATTCAGTCAACAGTTACGGTTCTTCTCAAGGACGAGATTGAGCTGTTGAAACCCAACTCCTGTTGACTTTTTAAAAAAAAAATGAAATTGTGACTCAGGGGCTGATTATGCGTGTGTGTGTGTGTGTGTGTGTGTGTGTGTGTGTGTGTGTGTGTGTGTGTGTGAGAGAGAGAGAGAGAGAGAGAGAGAGAGAGAGAGAGAGAGAGAGAGAGAGAAGCCTTGGGATTCTGGTAAAGAGAGCAAAGCTGCAGGAATCTTTCACTGTGGACTGTCCACAGTGAAACTTGAAGTTAAGAGCAGCTTGCAGGCACTCAAGTTTCACTGCACACCCTGAGCCCGGGCCAAATTCAGTAACAGGCTGATTTGCGGTTGTGACCCTTGAGGACTGGCAAATTTGATAGTTCATCTGGATTGGTTTCTTAGGGAACCCAGCTAGTTTGTGGGAGAGAATCTGTGTCCAATTTGGATGTAGTACACAAGGAGGTCTTACTTTTGCACTCAGGAGAATTCTAGGGTTCATCTGAAGGAAGCCATACATGGGGTCGTGTGCAGGATAGACCCACACGTCCACTCGCCTTATCTGGGCTTTATAAGGGTTGAGAGGAGAGACTCTTCCAACTGCACTGTACTTTAGTTTGATATCTTCATTGTGCATTGATTTGTGCTTAACAAAAAGGAGGACATGGTCCATAGGAAGAAGCTTAAAACCCCCAAACAAGGGAAACGTGCTCTGCACCCTCCCTAGTGGGCTGCAGCCCATCTTCAACTTTTCACCAGTGGGGGCCCCCACCCCCACAGGGACAAGGCAGATCACCAGCCCTCCTGGACCTGAGCTTTGAAAGGATCATTCCCGATGCATAATTAATTTGCACACAACCAGTGCTGGAAAGGCTGGGGTAGCTTCCCACTTGCTGAGCGCCATCCAACGCTTCCGCTTTCGTCCCCGGGGATCTTTGCACATAAAATAATCATATCTGCCTATGTATCTTGTCACCAATCAAGCATTGTTCTCTGTTAAAGCAAGACAAATACAAGCCTATGTTTCTTGTGGAGGGAAACAGCGTAAGTGAATTATTTTGAAAATTCGATTGTGAGATATGCCTGTTTTGTGTAGGGGGAGGTGCGCGGAAGGAAAGCCTTGTCCTATGGAACCCCAGCTGCGGCGAAATCAGCTTTTCCTGTTTGCTGATAAACGATAAAAGAGAACTGGGCAACTGCTGCTTTAAAAAAAAAAAAAAATGTGTACCATGAAAAATAACACCCAAACAAAACAAGTCAGTAGGAGAAGAGAGGAAAATTGCTTTACGGCAGCACTTGGGGCAGGGACGCAAAGCGCTACCTCTGTCTCCCTGGGGCCCATTGGGGCTTCCTCTTGTCTTTGCGGCAACCTTAGTTTCTCTGGCCCTGGCCTGGCAGCTAGGGAAGAGTCCACCATGGTGCTGCCATCATGTGCTCAGCAGGAGTTTGGAGGGCCTTTCTGCCATGCCGGAGGGATGATAAGGAGGCACAGAGCAAACACTTTGTGTGTTTACTCATCACAAATTTTTATTTCAAAACAAAAGTCCTGTATGTCTGGAAACAATTGAAACCCCCACCTAGTATTTAAACTGATGAAAGAAAACCCGCACAAGCAACCCAAAGAGCAACCAAGAAACACATTAACATAAGATGGTGTAATCCGTGACATATTGGCTTCTGCTTTCTTTCCAGGTAGGGAAGACACGTGTGTGAAGTGTGATTTCCAGGACCTTCCTTTTATGTCTTCAAAAACATTATCTTATCTCTGGCACACTCCAGCCTCTACCCCCTGTCCCATGTCTCCAGGATAAGAACAGTGAATGCGTCTGAGCCCTAGAAAGCAATATGTTAACTGCTGGGTGTTCAGAGCCGCTGGTTGGAGGGAGACACGGGCGAGCGTGTATTCTGCATCGGACTGCAGAGCGGCAGGATGGATGGGTGCCTTTATGTTGTCTGATAATGCAGCTCTTTGAAATGTTGCTGGCGGACTCTCTTCACAACCTGTCACACAGGACGAGAAACGGGACAGGCCCTTCTGCTTCTCGATTCATCGACCTGCCATACAATACAACAAACCAGCTTTTTCAAGACCCCTGAATGAAGGCCTGTGCCTGCAAGGGGAATTTAATTGGATTTCTTTATGGGTTGCAACAATCCAATGAAACATTATGTAAGAATGGCATGATTCCGTTTCAGCATGCACTTGAATAATAATATTTTTTTTATTTATAACAAGAATTCTTTAAAAATAATAGGGATTTTTTTTTTTAATGAAAACACCCTGTAACAGCACTTTTCGGTTCAACTCGACCAGGAAGCTCAACCTTATCCACAGCAGCTTGTGTTCTATGGACGTTTGTGTCATTGTCCCAGCTTAGAAAATGGTTTTAAATGCATAGATTGCAAAATGTTCAGAAAGAAGCCAGAGGCTTTCCAAAGCACTTGCTTTGCTTTCTGGAAGAATGATGTTGTTTTTAACAATGCCCCCTGCTTTGAACCAAAGTGCATTTGCGCATCCTGGAGAGCAGAAAGATGGCCATCACCCCTTTCGCTCTTTCGAACTTCTTTGTCATCAAGGAAGATTAAGTCCTCTGTGGCGTTTTGACATTTCTGACTTGGTCGGAACCTCACTGGAAATGGTTTCTTATCGTCCTCCTGGAAGTGCACAAGCGGCTAGTATGTGCCTGAAATGTCTTCCCTGATCCGGCTTGCTGAGAGTCTTTCTCTTGTTTCTAAGGTTGCATGCGTTCTGGCTTCCTGGGCAGCAGATGGAGTTAAACATGGCTCAGAAGAGCCACCTCCGACCAGGATTATCCATATGCCTGAAACCCAAGGCGGCATATACTTATGATATCCCTTCATGACCTCAGCCACCCCTTCACCATTCATTCTCCCTTTGTTTTGCTTCTTAAGGTCTGAGTGTATCTTGTTTACCAAGTTCAGCTCAAAAGTCCACATTTATCCATCATGTGTTCAACTGTAGTCTGCTCTGAAAGGCTTCCTCCAACACTGCACCCCATTCCAAGTGAGAAGTGAGGGCTTCCTCCTCTGACATGCATTGCCTCTGACATGTGTGTCTCTCTGCTATTGCTCATGTGACATTGCCATAGCTGCTCCCTAAATAAGTGGGTAGAAGGGTCACTAACCCCGCTTATCATTGTGCCCTCAACACCCATGACAGTGCCTGTCACAAATAGGAGTTTAATTAAAAGTTTGTGAATGTGTGAATAAATTGACGGGTAGGTGAAGACACAGTATAGGCATCTCTTGTAAACACAGCCCTGACAAATTTTAAGATTTCTCTTTTTTCCAAAGAAGTAACTGCAGAATTTTGAAGATGTTTTTCAATTGTTTATTTATGGGATGAGGCATGCACACATGAGTACAGGTGGCTTCAGAGTCTGGAAGAGGGTATCCGGTCCCCTGGAGCTAGAGTTCCAGTTGGTTTCAAGCTATCTGATGAGGGTGTGGGGAAGTGAACTCAGGTCTCATGGAAGAGCACCAACTATGAACAACTGAGCCATGCCCCAGCCCCAAACGCAGAATTTTAAATTTCTGGGTCAGGATTCCATGCTGAATTTCCATAGAAATGGACTAAAATCATAAAACCCACTCTTAAGAAACAACACGCCTCCTGCCCTATCCGCACAAAGGAAAGCTTTGAAACACATAAATAAATTGATCAAACAGGGCAGCCCAGTAATAAAGTCCTTTGGTGTTTACATGCTGTCTCGTATTGGTAACTAACACTAGTAAGTGCTTTGCAGTTTTCAACTTACTTTATAAGTCTTGTTTTGTATTCACCCAGCCAACACCCTAAGTCTAATGTTCCAATCACTCTGCACAAAGGAGTCTGTCTACTGGAGGAGGCAAATTCTAAGCAGATTGTCATGTAGACGCCTATAACCACAAACACAAATGTTGTACTGTATGGGAAAGGAGCAGTCAAGTAGGGAGGTTTTTAGGCCATTTAATCTCATTTAAGTTTTATAGCTTTGTGAAGGTTGGGGACAAGTGTCCATGGTCACCTGTTTAAGGTTGGATAGACATTTACAATGGCTAGCGGGAATGGAGGGAAGATGGATCCCAGCTCTTCTAAGCGAGAATGGCTCAGTGTTGAATCTTGAACTGTTGGCCTAAATGCTGACATGAGATATCGAGTGGTGAAAGGGTCCTACTTTGTGAATGAGAAGGACTTGAAAAGCAGGCTTTTTTTTTTTTAAATCAAAGTGTATCATACCTCAGAGGCTTGATGGTTCTATCCAGTGCTTGTGTGTGTGTATATGAGTGTGTGTGGGTAGGTGCGGAAGCGTGGCGATGGCATGTGCAAGTCACATAATGTCCTCCAGCCACCTGCTCCCGAGGTTACAAGTGCTCCTACTGGAGCTTCTGTAGTTTCCCAGACACAAAGTAGTTATCTCTACAGGTGGCAGAAGATGCGGAATCTTGACTACCGGTGCTTAGACTGATTAAGGAAGTTGTCCAAGAGCACGGAGCTGGGAGGCAGCCAGGCTTGCATCTGAATAGAATTTTGTTTTGTTTGCCTCCAAACTTGTATGTTGGCATCATATCACCTACTATGCTTTCCGCCACCTGACCCATAGTTCTCATGGTTTTATGAACTTGATGCTTGCTGCTGCACGCCTTCCCGTTTCCTTCACTCACCCTTGAGCATGGACAATGGAGGGTTAAAAGAGCAATCAGACCATCAGAGTTTAAGCTTTGGTAAGTGCCTTCCACCACCACCCCCCACCACCACCACCATCACATACACAGACACACACGCACAGTGATTCTCAACCCATGGGCCATATATCAGATATTTACCTTATGATTCATAACAATAGCAACGAAAATAATTGTACGGTTTGGGTGGTCACCACAACACGAGGAACTGTATTAAAGGGTCACAGCATCAGGAAGATTGAGAACCACTGTTCCAGAGCTTGGCTTAACTCTACTTTCTTGCCACCAAAAGAGACTCCAAATGCGTCCAAGCCTCTCTGACTTCAGTGGGTCCCACATGTGTACATCTGGAGACAGCATTTGGCTGGTGGAGAAGAAATGAATTGTCATTCTCAGTGACCATAAGAAAAAAACTTGATGGAACAACCCCTTTTTACCATGGGAAGTAGCTTCGTTGGTAACAATCCTAATCTCCCTTTGCGGCGGGTGAGCAGGATAATGATGCCGTTTGCCAAGGGTCATGGGGAAGGGTGGTGCGTAGGGGAATAACTGAGCATCCAGGGGAGGAAACACAAGCACAGCATTGTAAAATTGCTGCCATTCAACCCCGCTCCCGACAGCTCCAAGCCCTCACATTTAAGCCACTCATAACTTTAAGACACATTCTCCTTTTGGGATAAAACTTTCCAAGTTCAGTGTCTGCTCCCCAGAGGCCAGCTTTTTATGGGAAATTTGTGCTAAATCAGCAAAGCTGTATTCAAGTTGGAGAAATACAAGACACTTTCTCTCCGCCTGCTTGAAAGAGACAGTGAGCGGGGAGCCTCCCCTGAGGTTGCTGTCTCGAGTTGACTCTTGTTTCTCAGCGTTCCAGGCTTGGATGTGATCAGAGTGAAGATGAGAAACGGTTTCAGAGCTGTCTGGATCAATGACAGAGCCAATAAATGGATATTGCCAGTGAATGGAGACAAACGTGAGCGGGCTGAGAGGAAGCAGTGAACAGACAGAGAGAGATTATGACAGGAAAATAATGGCCAAGAACTTCTTTGATTCTGGGGAAAACCCAAATAATTTCCAGATTTAAATAGGAAAGCATTCTTCTAGAATGCAATGCTCTGTACCCAGGAAATCTTGAGGCAATCTTTAAACCGTGCTGCTGACGTCTATGGACTGTCCACTGAGAGACAGACATCACACAAAGTCATTGGTGTCTTCTTCTCCTTATTCTCACACAAGATGACTGGCAGAAATAACTGTCCCATTTTATAGATGTGCAAGAGAATCATGTTTATTCATTCAGCCAATTGCTTTTTTTTTTCTTCAGAAAGTACTATGTGTTTAAGATGTTGAACAACACCATGATGTCCCTTTTCTAGAAACATCACATCCTGAGGGTCAGGGAAAGAGCAGGCAGCAAACAGACTGGCAGAAAAGACAATACAACAAGTCTGAGGTAGAGTCCAGTGGCCAGAGATGGCCTTCCAGAAAAGATGACATCTAAGCAAAGCTCTGGGGAGGCAAATCCTTTGTGTGCTTGGGGGTGAGCAGGGAGAAGGGGAAGCAGAGATGAAGGAAGGACAGATGACAAAACCGAGTTAAAGAGCCAGTCGAGAGCAAGGTCGTGTGGCTTGGGGGCCTTGGATATGTTTCAGAGTTTTTGATCTAGTGGCAGAAGGAAGGCATCAGCAGGTCATCACGAGGCACACTTTCAGCTACTAGGACCCTTGAGTGAAAGGGAATTCTAGTTCTCTTCTGTGGACCATCCAGAGGGTGGTTTGGCTCCATCCTTCCCTGGGATGTGATGGTGAGCAATGACCCATTAGTAAGGAAGGGAGGAAGACAGTTTCCCCTTTATTCAGTGCAAGATCAGGATACTGTGATATTACTCCTGTTTGTAACCCATGTGCTCCAAGCCGTTTTGTCTACACCAACTGTTGTTTGTTTTTGCTCTTTTTTTTGGCAGGGTGGGGGGATAGCTGTTACCCAGCTTCCAAATAAATCACACACAGAGTCTTATTCTTAATTATAAATGTCTGACATTAGCTTGGCTTGTTTCTAGCCAGCTTTTCTTAAATTACCCCTTTTATCCTTTAACTCTGGGCTTTTATCTTTCTTTTACTTCTGTAATCTTACTTTTACTCTTACTCCATGGCTGGTTGTGTAGCTGGGTGGCTGGACCCTTAAGTTCTTCTCCTTCTCTGGTTCCTTATTCTTCTCTTTTTCTCAGATTTCTCCTTCTGTTTATTCTCTCTGCCTGCTAGCCCCACCTATTTCTCTTGCCTCACTATTGGCTGTTCAGCTCTTTATTAGACCATCAGGTATTTTGGACAGGCACAGTAACACAGCTTCACAGAGTTAAACAAATGCAACATAAAAGAATGCAACACATCTTTGCATCATTAAACAAATATTTCAGAGCATAAAGAAATGTAACATACCTTAAAATAACATCTACAGCACCAACTGCGACAGGGGTTGGAAAACAGAGTCTTTTATTAGTCATTAACCAGATAGAAGCCTGGGGTCGGGTACGAAGGGAAGAAAGGGTGGCAGATACTGGGTAATAACGAGACGTCTGCCTCAGAAGCCTTTGAATGGAGGAGTGACACATCCTGTCCTATGTTTTAAAGCATCACATAGAGAACACGTCAGGAGGGCCACACATAGAAGATACCAGTGCCTTTAATAATCCCGGGAATGGGACAGATTAAGGCGAGAGGGACCGGGATAATCAGTAAACAAACTGAGATGTGTTTAAAGGCGAAGCTAGAGAGATTTGCTTGTAGATAAAAAATGAGAAACACGGGAGAGAAACAGGTATCAGGCATAGCTTTTCAAATAATGAGAAGAATGGACTTGCCATCTGACCAAGGTGGGGAAAACTGGATAAAGGCAGGTTTGGGAATGAATTTCAGAGCCAGTTTTTCATATATGGAGTATGAGTTGTTAGCCAAACATTCAGATGGGAATTTCCAGAAGGAAGCTGGAATTGGACCCTTCACTGTAGGATGAGGGTTCCAGAGCTGTAACGACCAGAAGTTGCTGGTGTTGAGATGACGTTTACAATTACACAGAAGCTTAGTCACCTCGGGCCAGTCCTGGTGGGGGTAAAATGGCAAGGCCTGTTCACCTCGGACACCACCTCTGCTTTCCCCACCATCTGCAGAGGCAGTGGCTTTCTCTCAGTCAGGAGCTGCTGGGCTGATCTTGCAGATCCCCCGGTAATTAATCTCCGCTTCCTCTCCCTCTGCACAGTTTCCACCTTAATTTGTGACTTAATCACTGTAGTAGATGCGGGTCAGGGTGTGACCTTGCCGAAGTCACTCCGGATGGTGTTGAACAGCTTTCTGTCAGGCTGTGCCTGCCTCTGAGACACTCCATTCCATTCTCAAGTCGCACTTGACTCCGTTTTGAGGATGGAGGATGACTCCACACCTTGGTGGAAATGTGCTGACACCATCTGTTGGCACCACCCATTAGGCACAGACTGATAAACAACTTATTCCTAAAAATAGAAAGGAAACATCAGAGTAAATATCAAAGTAAATTGGGAACATAGGAGCATGGGATGTTGTAGACAAATTTCTAAGCAGTCTTATTAAATAAGAAACACAGAGCCAAGCACAGAGGTCAGAGAACTAGCGAAGAGCCATGACTACCTTATCTTACCACCTCGACGCCTTCGCTTCCCCAGAGAGAGCTTCTTCCTGTCTACTTGTGTTTTCATTGCCTTCCTGTTCTGCCTTCTCATTGGCTCTAAGCCCAGCCACATGACTTCCTCGTCACTGACTGTCTATACAGACCTCCAGGTCTCTATGATTGGTACTAAGATTAAAGGCTCATATTACCACGCTTGGCTGTGTCCTTGACCACACAGAGACTCTGCCTGCCATGTGATCAGATTAAGGGCATGTGCTACCACCGCCTGACTTCTGTTTATGGCTATGTGACCTTGCTATGTGACCTCTGATCTCCAGGCAAACTTTATTTATTAGCATACAAATAAAATCACATTTCAGCACAATTAAAATATCACCACAGAATGTATTAATATTGAACCAGGAAAACCAGGCTGAAGAAATCAGACAACCCAGCCTGAGGAAAAGGTACAGTTCTTTCACCTGGGCCCTACAAAGAAGAAGACACCTAACACTGTTATGGTGATGGTACCACTGTCCTGTCCCTTTTACCACTCGGTGAGTCCATCAAGGGATCAATAGGCAGAGAACTCCCAAGTGCCTCAATCCTGGCTTTGACTCAGTCTACAGGAGTTGCCACTCCTCTGTTGACCTGTTTAACTGTCTAGAGATGACACCCATCCATCTGCCCACTCATTTTTTCTATAGCTGGGCATGCCCTTCACCTCTCTAGCCTCCACTGTACCTCTGCAATCTGGTATAGCATCAGCATCAGTGGCATCTCCATCAGATCTCCAACCTGGCTTCAGTACCCTACTCCGGCAGAGACTCAGTGTCATTCAGCTTCCTTAGCTCTGTGAACTCTGCTGTGGCCTCTTTAACCTTTTGTATCCATTCTGTAACCTACATGTGTACATTTATAGAGATTTATTTACTGTGTGATGTATAATGTGTGATCTGAGAGTCAATATTAGTGATTAAGATTGGAATAAAAGAACTTATGTTTGCCTCAGCCAGGCTATCAAGAAAAGTGGAACTACTTGGCAAATAGCTGCCCATGAAACCACCATACTTTGTGAATTTATTGTTATTCAATAAAGCCTGACATCATAGAAAGAAACAAACATGTTTATCTATGCTTCTAGCACAGCATACTCACGGCACTGGAGAAAGGAAACAAAATAGATTTTAATCTGGCAGAGAGGCTGTGCAAAAAAAAAAAAAAAAAAGAATGTTCTAGGGGCCAAGCACCCTAAAGACGCCCCTGAGAACGTGAGATGAAAACAGAGTTGGAGCCCAAATCTGATGGGATGGAAAGGCAGTTGTCACAGAGCAGTGGGGAAGGATGGCTGAGGCTGTCGGGAGAATAAAAACAACAATGCTGTTATAATGCTGAGGATCCCCAGCTTGATCAGGAAGCCCTGGGACCAAGTCTTTGAATGCAGGCAACAGCGGACACAACCTTAATTTCATGGCTCTGTTTGGCCCCACGAAGGGGTTGTTTACAGTGCGGCCATTTTAGAACAACTGTTTACAAAGACAGGGAGCAGCATTGTACGGCTTCCACTAAGTCTTTTCAATGTCAGTATCTGTTTGTTTTGTTTTTACCGTGTCTGAATTACCAGGAAAAGAGCAGCATTCTAGAGTGAAGAACACCTACAGACTACCTTCACTGACTCCCGTTCTCAACCGTTTATTTTTTATTTTTTTTAGCTGAGGATCGAACCCAGGGCCTTGTGCTTGCTAGGCAAGCCCTCTACCACTGAGCTACATCCCCAACCCTCAACTGTCTATTCTTGATTGATTCATGGAGACAAGAGATTTTTGTAACTGCCACACCAGAGGACTTGGTGAAGCTTGAAGCTGTGGCCCTAACTCTCTGCACCTCAGAAGGTGACCTCATTTGAGGATCAGAGCGCTGCAATTGTGATTAGTTAAGACGGAGTTATCAGGGTGGCCCTGATGACTATTATTAGTATACTATACAAAGGAGAAATCTGGACAGAGATACCCCGAGAAATAAAGTGAGGTGGAGACACAGGGAGTAGATGACTTCTAAGACATGGAGAGAGAGGCCTGGGACATATCCTTCCCTCACAGCCTTGAGAAGGAACCAGCACAGCTGACACCTAGATTTAGAACCTGGAGCCTCCCAAAGTGTGAGACACTAGACTGCTGTTGTCTCGTTCATCCAGTGTGTGGTACTTGGTTACTGTAGCCTTGACAAACTAGTGCAGGCCTTTACACATGTAACTTCAACAAGTGTGCACAACAGGACACCACACTTAACCTGGGGATCACTGAAGCCAAAAGTATTTACTGCCCCCAATTCGCTGTGAAGTCCTATACTTGGTTCCCTGGGTTTGCCTTTATGCTGCTTTTCAGAACCCAAGAAACATCTTTCTGGCTGCCCCAGTTGCCATGGTACTAATGGAGCCACACCACACATACTCCTTAAATAAGGTCAGTAATGCCAGTTCAGGGGGGAAAGGAGAGTCCTCTGCTTATGCCAGCAGGCGGCCCCCATCCTCTTCAGGATTCTCAGGCTTCAGAATCAGTCTGAGCTGAGAGGCAGGAAACAGTCGCTCCTGTTTACTGTGTGTGTGTTCTTTGGGTCTCTGCTCCCTGTGTCTTCAGTTGGAGCATCTTTCCATGGCAAGGGCAATTTCTATCTATAAAGATGCATCTGCCGAGTGCAATTTGGAGGTGGGATAATCTTTTCTGATAAGACAGCTCTGATTTCCATTCTCATGGAAAGCTGGTGGAGGGCACTTGTGGCAAGAGCAGTGGCATTATTGGTGGTGACCTTCACACACACATCACTCTCTGTGGCATGGGTAGGAATGAGGCAAAGCGGACATCGGAAAGCACAGCACAGACTACTTATAAACCGTCTACATCTCTCATTCAGATCAGCTAGGAGACTGCCATGGTTGGAATGAGATGAAAGATCAATTAAGGTTGGTTTTTTTTCTTTCTAGGCAGCAGACAGTTTTATTCAATGCAAGCAGAAAACAGATGCAGCTCCCCGCAGGCTTGAGCCATGTAGTCAGGTCCCTGGGGGCTGGCAGGTCACTTACTAAGTGGAGTGGGAGAAGTCTGGTCCTGGAACCTAGGGGGCAAGAATGGGTCTGGGAAAGAAGAGGCAGTCACTAAATGGCTTCGTGTTTGCAGGGGCAGGCCCCATGTTCCTGTGGCCCTCCCATTCCCAGTGTGATCCCAGACAGAAACTGGTCAGAAAGAAAAGAAAATGACACAGGCCAAGAGATATTCCAAAAAATATCTTTAGTCCAGAATTCAAGAAGAATATATACAAAGAACTTAACAATAAGACAGCAAACACAAACAAATGAGAAAAAGGCAAACTATCTGAACAGACACCTCATTAAAGAAGACATTAGGATGAGAGACATGAATGAGAAGGGGGTGTTGTGGTTTAAATGAGGAATTTCCCCCATGGGCATGTGTGTTTGAATACTAGGTCCCCAACTGGTGGCTCTGCTTGAGAAGGTTATGGAACCTTTAGGAGATGGAGCCCTGGTGGAGGAAGTCATCACCAGGACAGGCTCTGAAGTCTTACAGCTTGCTGTTTTATTTTCCTGTGTGGGCATGCCATGTGATCAACTTCTTCCTGCTCCTGCATCCATGCTTTTCCTGCCTGTTGCCATATCTTCCTCATTAAGATGAGTTCTGTCCCTTTGGAACTGTGATACAAAACAAGCTATTCCTCTCCAAAGTTGTTCTTTGTCAGAATATTTTATCACAGCAACAGAAAATAAGCTAATTAATCTAAGAGGCTCAACATGATGTAACTCTTGATAACTGCCAATCAAATTTCTGTAGCTAGAAACACCTTGTCCACAGATATTCATAGCACCTCTGTTTACAACTGACAATATTTGTAAGAGCCGACATGTCTTCTAACAGTTGAGTAGATAGATAAAAATATTATTCAGCAAACACACACACACACACACACACACACACACACACACACACACACACGTCATGAAAGACTGAAGGAAACTTAAATGCTTGTTTCTAGTACTTACTAATTCAACTATACAACATTCTGGAAAAGGCAAAAGTGTGAAGACAGTGAGAAGCCCTTGGCTTTCAGGGCTTGGTCAGGAGGCAAGAACTGACAGCAGAGCACAAATGTTCATTTAAGACACTAAAACTATTCTGTGTCATGGCAAGGGCAGGCACACGGTGCTGTTTACAAAACATAGAAGATGTCCAACAGAATGAGCCCTGATGTAAAGTGTGGGCTTTGGTTGTACTAATCCGCTAACATGTGCTCACTGATTATAATAAGATAGCATACCAAGGCAAGATACCAGTGAGAAAGGAGGAGAAAGGAAGGAGAAGCAGAGAGGAAGCACTCTGGAAGTCTCTACTGTCTGCTCAATTCCACCTAGAACCTAAAATAACTCTAAAGATGAAAATCTAAATTTTGAGGTGGTGTTGGGTATTGAACTCAGGGCCCATGTCTACAAGGCAAGTATCCAACCTTTGAGTTACATCCTCAGCTCTATTAAAATTGACTCTATTAGTTAAAATAGCCCACTTTGAAGTTTTAGCTATCTTTTCATTTCAGGAAAATAAAACTACTCTTTATATCAACAAAAACCTCTCAGTAGGATGATCATGAAGTACTTGGATTTTCTTCTGCCCCAGTCCAGGGTGCCTGTAAAGCATTGCTGTGGCCACCAGCCTTAGTGGAATACATTATGAAGACCACAGTACTGCCTCAGTCTCCCCTTTTGAAAGAGGAGGGACTTGAGGCTCAGAAAGGTGGAGAGACTTAGCCCAAGGTGACCTGGTTCAGTGGGGACTGAGCTCAGGTGGAGGTTCCAGATCTCAATTCTCTGCTTTGGATTTCCTCCCCAAGATGCTTTCCCACGGCCTCAAGGGCTTGGCTTCAGTTTCCCTCCACTCCTTGGTAGAAGAGAAAGGGCCAGCTGGGCTTACTTTTGTAGTTCAAACCCTAAATTGTTGGTGAGTAGACTTGAGAAAAGAAGAGGGAGAAAGATGGAATGATAACCTAGCCAATCAACAAGAGCTACCATGAGAAAACTGCCAGGACTACCATCAAACCAACTTATATCTAGACATGCTGTCCCTTAGGGACCCCACAGCTACCACATTTGGCCAGGACTTAGGTAGGGCTACCTGTGCCCTCCTCCTCCCCCATTCTGGTCTCCTTGGACACTCCTAGACCTGTCACTCCTGCCCGACAGCCAGTTCTGCTGGCTCACCCCTCTCCCCTTGGGACTCAGCTACTACTCCTGGTGTAGAACCAGGGTCCTCTAGGGCTTTCTCTCTCACCCTCCTCAGCCATCCTTCCTAGTCCATCTCCATTCCATTGTGACTTCCCATTGATCCCAGGTCTGCTCTCTTCCAGGGACCCCACAGTCACCTAGCTTGGTGGAGACCCTGGCAGGCTACCTATTCTCTTCTCCCCCTCTCTATTTTGTCTCTCTAGAGTACCCCTAGCCTCTGCTGCCCTCCATGGATCCAGACTCTGAACCCACTGGAGAGACCCCCAGGATCAGTCCCTTACCTAGTCTAACAGTCTGTCATCCACCCCACCACTACACTGACCTAATACTACTTAGTATCTGAACTAAGAGTTCCAGCCAGAACTTAAGGTCTGGGATCAGTTGGAGTCCGAACCCAGAATGATCCCAAGACTGAAAACCAAGCATCATTCTGCTAGTCCACAACTTGTCAGGTGAGGTAACAGCCACCAAAGAATAAAACACCCAACAAAGGTGAGACCAGATAGCCACACCAAAAATACACCACAAATGTTCTAACTCCAGATGCCTGGATTCAAGCATAGAACCATTAACAAGAACAACCAATACAATAATGCTTCCTTCAGAAAGCAGTCATAATATTTCCTGCGAAAATCAATTTAGCTGAAGCACAAGCCAAGGATAGCAATTATGAATATATTCAAGGACCTTAAAGAGGATATGAATAGCTTCTTAATGAAGGAGATGGAAACACAGTTGAATGAAATAATGAAAACAACACAAGATATGAAGAACAGCTTAACCTTCAGCTCTTGGCCAGATTTACATATAAACAACATCACAGAGGACTACGGAAGAGCTCACCTATGAATGTCCTGGACTGGTAAGCGGGCCTTCTTCCCTGAAACTTGGCCTGGCTGCCCTATTTCTTTTTTTTCCAAGATTCAAAACTACTGCCTAAAATACCTCACCCAAAGCCTGGTTCTCATACCGAAAACACTCACCATCACATCTGTAGCAAGGCTTCCATTGTAATTGAAACACTTCTGACTTAGAAAAGCTGCAGGACCCTGACCACACAGCTCCCTCGATTAACTTCATGGAGGTTAAAAGAAGAAAAGAAGAGGCATCTTCTGGAAAAGTGTTTCAAGGTTCTGTGGTGTGCTGTCTCATTCTCCCAGCAAACTTTGACTTAAGATAATGTTGTTGGTCTAGCTTGTAGAGGAATCTGGGCCGGTGATGACATGGGAACACAAGGCCTAGGCCTGATTAGAGACGTCCAAGCAGAACCCATCATGAAGACCACAGCTGTCCTTCTCCAGCTCTTTCCACGTCCAATTTGGATGGTGTTACCATCCAGCACCAAACAGGCCCTTGAAGGACACTCTGTCCCTGGCCTTTATATGGATTAATCGATGCTGTGTGTTGACTTGGAGAGCAAAACTTGAGGAGTCCCCAGCTCATTGTCACTTTTCAATGCTGCCCCTTGGCAGACAAGATAAATTCTCTCAGCAGGGTTCTTCCCACAGACCGTGATGTTGGAGGGTGGCATGCTGGAGATACTTGCAGGAATAGGAGATCGTTGCTGTAAGGGCTTACGGAGCATCTGCCAACAACAGTTGTCATTACTGAGCACTGACGGTGTCGTCCACTTGTCCAACACTGTGCTGGAGGCTATTTTAGCTTCATCCTCACCTTACATGGTGGCCCTGGGCTTGTCACCACTTTACTATGAGGCAACTGAAGTATATCTAGCCATATTGTTGGCCCAAGGCCATATAGACAGTAAGGACAAACCTGGGATTTAAGTCAAGGGAGAAGCCTGCCAACCCTCTTCCATAATGCCTTCTTGGCATCTGGCAAAGGTCTGGGTTGGTATTTCCCTGTTTTGATGAGCTGTGGAGTCCCCATCCAACCCTATAGGGCAAGCACTATTGGACGTGAACATTTGTAGACTGTTACATGGTTTCATCATGTGACAATGTACTGTTTTAGGGCAAGTTTCTTGGCCTCTCAGGGCCTGTCCCCCACTTAGAAAGCAGGCTTAGTAACAGTCCTGAGCACATGGGGCCACTGTGCGGGTTAAAGGAAGTAATGTGTGTAAAGCATCGAGCGCCCCTTCCAATGTGATAGCCGAGGAGAGGAGTTTCAGAGAGATTAAGTCACTTGCCAAAGATCACACAGCTGGTGGCTATATTGCCTTCTTGGACAGCAGAGAGAAGGGAGTTGGGGGCTGTTTCTGAAATGAATGTAATTCACTATAAAATGAGGGTAATTTGGACACCAAATACAGTGGAGAGCATCAGCCGCTAATAGAGAAAATATGATTTAGTGGTTGGTTTTTAAACTAAACAAATTTACTGTGGTCTCTAAATGAGTCTCATGACAAGACCAAAACATTTCTTTTGCCCCAGATTACCAATATCATATGTTAAGAAGAGAAACCAGATGGCTCTCTAGCTGGTGTCTGTGGAAATATATATAGGTGGACTGTTTCTTTATAGCTGTTGGCATATAAAATAAGTCATTATTCTAAATAGAAAAATATTGATGATGTCATAGAGGCCATCGAAAGACACATCAACCTGATCTGATGAGCTGGAAAATCAATAGATGCTTTCCAAACAAGATGACATGCCCTTTTAATTGGTTGTGTGAGTGTGATATACTGTGCATTGCGAAGGTCCAAAGTTAATTCTCCTTGGTTTGGGGTTTGGATTGTTGTTTCTGCTTGCAGTCACTTCTGCATCTACTTAATGCATTATTAATAGAAATAATAGTACCTGCTGTGTGTGCATTTCAAGAGAGGACATTGGTTATACGCACCTGCATCCCAAGAAGACTGGTGTTGCCCTCTGCCTCCCAGATGGCCAAGGGGTTACTGCTGTGGGTCTGGCCGACAGGATATCAGCCAAAGACTATACTTCTCATGAGATGTCAACTCAAAGATAGGTGACTCATTTGACAAAACCAATCAGTTCTGCTTGTGGAACAATGCCCTTAGGAACAAGAGTCACAAGTCACCTAGAAATGCCCCCAGATACACAGCAGGTTCTGAAACACTAGCTGCTGCTCTATCTCCCAACGATTCCTCCTGGCCTTTTGTAACTACAGATGCGCCCTTGCTGACACCCCTTGGTGAAAAGCCCTTGAGACATTTGAGAAGCCCTTGAGACATTTGAGAACGCGGAGGTGGCTCCTTGCTATCTCTCTGTGTGACTTCCACTGGGGCCTGTGTGATACATTTCTCACATGCGGGTTCCCAAAAAGCAGGCGCATGTAAACATTAAAGGGCTTGCTTCCAAAGGACTTGACATCGCTCGTGTATGTCTTGGTACCTTTCCTTGATTTCATACTTTCGGATGCAGATTTCCCCCTCAGAAATTGACGGCAAGTCTAGAGAGGCCAAACAAACAAACACCCTAGCTAGCGCAATGAGTGGAGTCTCCCTTCCTGGAAAGGCAGACTTGAGGGAACTTAGGACTTATTAACCAGTCCTTTCTTCAGACCGACAGGGACTGAAGGCTGATAAGAAAGGGGCTGCTTTTCTTTGGTTAGCATGGGGTGGCTTGGATGACAACAAAAGAGGAAATGAAGACCTGAGCCGGCCCTTCTTTGACAGCCTTTCTGCAAGGGCCATGTTTTTGGAGGAAATGATGTATAAGGAAAGACACATCAGAGAGATGACTAGAGTGAAGGAGGGGGCCAAGGAGAGGAGAGAGTGGCAGGGGACACCCACACTGTCCTCTTAGCCTCCCAGCAACTGCCTCCCAGATGCTGCACAGCTCTGTTTTGGCCCTGGGGAGTTCCCCACTGCTCTAGCAGCTGTGTGGACACCTTGAGCCCAAATAAGGAAATAACTGGAGTTTCAGGAGCCACCATGTATCCTTGGCTTCTATGGGTGGTCAGGAAGTTGAAGTGATAATGCCCAATTGTTGTTATGAAAGGAGAGCCAACAGGTGTCTAACAGCCAGGAGGTGGGAAGAAAGCAAAGGGTATGGATGATGGCTGGGCGAGCAAGCAGGTCTTGATGCTTACGCATTTGCTCAAGAAGGTTCTAAGCTGGCTGGTGGCACATGTCATGGTGTTCCGGCATTTGGGAGGCTGAGAGAGGAAGATCAGGAAAGAGTGCAGGACCAGCCTGGATAAAGTAAGGTCCTGCTTCAAAATAAAATAAATAAATAAATAAATCAAATGTGTGTGTGTGTGCGCGCATGTGTGTGTGCGCGTGCGTGCGTGCGTGCGTGAGAGAGAGAGAGAGACAGAGAGAGAGAGAGAGAGAGAGAGAGAGAGAGAGAGAGAGAGAGAGAGAGAGAGGAAGGTTCTTAAGCCTTTGCAGAGGGTCCTTGCACACAGCTAACCCCATCTACGCAACAGATGTCTCACTCTAGAACACTCCTCTATTTACAGTGACTGTCCTAGTTATGCTATGACATTGCTATGGCAGATATCATGACCAAAAGCAACTTGGGGAGGACAGGGTTTATTTCAGCTAACAGCTTGTAGTCCATCACAAAGGGAAGTCACTACAGGAACTCCAGGCGGCAAGAAACCTGGAGGCAGAAATTGAAGCAGATGCCATTGAGGAACGCAGCTTCCTGGCCTGCTCAGCTTGCTTTCGTACACAGCCCAGAGCCATCTGCCTGGAGGCAGCACCATTCATTCACTGTGGCCAGGCCAACCACACCGACCATTAATCAGGAAGATACTCTACAAACCTGCCTACAACCAAATGGAGGTATTTTTTCTCAACTGACTTTCCGTCTTCTCAGATCGACTCTAACTTTATCAAATTGACAAACAAACAAACAAAACCCAAGCAAACAACAACAAGAAAAAACCAAAAACCCCTAACTAGCACAGTGACCAATGCCAACTGAGCGTTCTAGGCCCACTCCTTCTGAGGAGGCCCCAAGAGCACCCTCCAGCTCCAAAGCACAGTTGGCTCAGTACCTTACACTGTATCACGTTTTTGCCCACAGAATGATGGGTCTGTAGTTGTCTTCCCAACAAACGGTTAAATGGGGCAGCTGGGCAGCTCTTGTTTTAGTTCCTCGGAGTCATAGCTGGGACAGCAACCCACACTGTGGGCCACTCTGGAGGGGTCTTATTCTACTTCAACCAACTCCAGTTTTCAAGCAGGTGTCTGTTCCCTGCTGAAGGTACCGTCAATGCCAATCCTGGTGGCACCAGCCCCCAAGCTGAGATGAAGGATCATGCTAAGGAAGAGTATGTAAAGGCAACAGCTTCAACACCTGGCACTCCTTTCTCTACAGGAGTGTGACCTGGAATTTTCCTGTGGCCGGGTTCCCTCATCTCAGATAGCGGTACAACAATAACACTAACATCTAATGTGTCCTTTGTAGGCCAGGCATTATTGTCACCCCATGCTGTGTGAATAAGTTTATTGTCATCTCTCTAGAACCTGCCAGGTCACTATGGCCCTTATTGTCCGTCTTCATATTTAAGGAAGCCGAGAGTGGAAGGAGCTTGCTAACAACACCAGCCAGTTTCCTCCTCGGTGTTGGGAGGATGCTCGCCTAAAACCACTCACAGGGTCAGTTGAACAGTTGGATTCTGGAGCCAGTCAGAGTGGCTTTTGCTTGGAGGCCAAGTTTAGAAGGCTTGCATGAAAGCTACTGCAGTGACCTCTCAGCAGCTATCTGGGAAAGACAACAGTCATTCCCAGTTTCTCGTCTTCCTTAAAAACAACAACAACAAAAACATTATTTTATGTTTATCTGGGTTTTTGCCTGCATGTATGTCTGTGTACACATTGCCCCAGGAGGCCGGAAGAGGGCCATGGATCTCTGGGAATGGAAGTTACAGTTGGTTGTGAGGCACCATGTGGGTGCTGGGAATTGAACCTGGGTTCTCTGGAAGAGCAGCCAGTGCCCTTAGCCACTGAGCATCCTCCAGCCCTGGGGGATGCCTCTTGACCCCACAGCGATGAGCCTCTGTGTGACCACTTGGAGCTGGTGAGCTCTCAGTTTTCTTTTTCCTTTGCTGTCTCCTCTGACTGTAAGGGCCTACCCCTCTTTCTGTATAAGCTGTGGTTAGAACACAGAGATGAGTTCCTTCTCATTGAGCCCAAGTAAATTATAATCAGCAAAACGTTGCTCGTATTTCCCAGCTTAAGGACAGACACTTGGTCGGGTTCTTTTTTTTTAAAATCGTAACTCTTTAATAAAGATTTAATATTTACTCAGAATTGCTTCAGCTCAAAAAGATTAGTTAGGAGACCATGAAGGGATGCCAGATCTCCTTTTATTCATTACCTCACCACTTATGAGAAATACATATTTATGGAACACGCATTTTGTAATTTTGGAATCTACCTTATTAGTTTGCATACTGGGTTTAATTTCGTCAGGTTTACCAAAAATCCTGTTACTGAAGCGAACCTAAATCTATTAAATATTGGCATGGGTTTTGCCAGGTAGGAGCCTTGTTCGTATTGCAGCTTCATAAGGCGCTCTGACATGGGAGGTGACTTAACTCCTCAGCTTGAGTGACTCTGTTTACTCTCAGACAGGAGGACTGAGAGGAGTTTTTGGACTTGACATTAGCCAGTTTCTTGTACCACGGGGATGCTTGTGAAAGGAAAAATGGGCCAAATTAAAACTAGCCTGTGGGCTTTATTTTTTATTTCCTGTAGCTAAAAGTGTATAAGTTGAACTGCACTAAATAAAACACAATAATTTGTTCTTGAAATTAGCAAGCACACGTTCCACCCATAAAACCGCTGTTCTGTGATGTGAGACTGGATTTCATTTCAGTGGTCTTGATTTATTGTTTGGTTTGTTTTATTTTGAGGGGGTGGGGATAAGATGTCTGCAGGACAGATCTATTAAAATGCCCGACAAGAACAGATTTGCAAAGGTTTATTAATCCTTAAAAAGTCTGAGTCAGTGAGTTGAAAACATTTAAATGTTCGGAAAAAAATTTAGAGATCTTAAAAATGTGTATGTGTAGCTCGAACCAAAAAGCTTGGTGAGAGCCCAGAAAGGGCTCCTGCCTTTCCTATCTGTTTCCTGTATACCGTAAAGTCCAGGTGCTTGCCTTTCGTACAGAAGAGACAGCCTTTCTGTTTCACGAGATAGGATCATGGTGAATTAGGAAATATGAGCTGGCCTTGGAAGAGCCTAGACACTGGTCAACAGCCCTCCGTCAGCAGGCCCCTCGGCACACGGGTGTTCGAAGCTTGGATAGGAATGGGCACACTTGGAAAAAGTGGTGAACTGTTTGGTTGGAAGTGGGAGCCAGGGACCTTTGGGAGAAGTTTTAAATTCTTTGGAAAGACAACTTAAAGACAAAAGATGTCAGAACAGCTCAAAAGAAACTTGGTAAACATGGAAACAAAGATATCTTCTTACCAGTGGTGATTCCATTCCATTTGAGTAAACACAGAAGAGAGGTTCCTGGGTCATGTGGCAGTACTAAACATACAGATGAAAAGTGAATGACCACTGATGACTGAGGAAACTGTCAGAGAGAGGAGAAAGACAGAGGGAGAGGGAGTGAGGGGGAGAGGGGGAGAGGGGGAGAGGGGGAGAAGGGGAGAGGGTAAGCTGGTGTATTGTAGATATAAGCTTCAAACTGCTTTCAGACCCAGACACCACCTCACTGCCCTGCCAATCAAATAATTCCGTTCTTTGTTGTAGTGAGGACTTGACAGATGTCAAGAGCACGTGACTGAAAGGCTGAAGAGTAGACCAGTTTCAGCTTTCAGTTTGTTGCAGGGTTCCAGCTGATATCACAGTCACCTTCCCTGGGTTCTACTCTTCATTGGATCCACTCTTCATGACATCAGATGGCCGCCAGCAACTCAGGCCCGGTGGAAAGAATGCTAACTTCTTCCTCCAGCATGCTCAGCAAAAATACTGTTGCATCTTGCTGTCCTTGGCTGGATCACTTTACCATCTTGAACCAATCAGGTTCAAGTTGGAAGTCAGGAGAAGCATAAGATCTCCCCAAACACGTGGATTGGGAGAAAAAGATCCCTTAGAGAAGAAGGTGATGGAGCTGCCTGGAAGAAACAAGAAGCTGGGTGTTCTCTACAAAGCAAGATAGCAAATAGAGGAGCAGAGAGTCACAGGGCCAACTCTAGGAGTCAAAGTTGCTGCCACAGGTTGGGACACAGAAGTCAAGCCTTTGGAGAATTCCCAGAAGCAATTGAAGAACACTGTGAGGGCTGGGAGAGTTAAACTGTTGGCTTTCATCTATAAAAATGGTGTGTTGATTTGCCTTCCAAAACAATTCCCACGGAGGCATTTGACTATGCCCGGAGCTCTCTAGAAGACACATGTCACTTATGACAGAGTTTTATAAACTTATGCAATAAGTTCCCCCACATTGCTCCATTTTAACTTACTGTGGTTTGCTCTTGTGAAGTAAAAGATCTCATTCTGGTGGAATACAAATGCACTCACAGACTTATTCTGAGGGTAAAGAAGACTTTAGGGCAGTCAACTTGAAATTTCCTGAGACTGTAGCAATAGCTGAGATCTGATTGCGTCCATCTTACCCAGTAGTATCCTCAGCATGCGCCCCTTCTCTTCTTCCCCATTCCTCCTGAGCGTGGCTGGGTTCCCTCTCTGCTTGCTCCTAAAACTGCCACAGGTTGGCCAGTTCTATCTATATTTTTAAAAACCTACTTTGATTTTACAAGTCATTTGCAGTCTCATTTAAATTTGTAAGATCAACCAATTCCAGCTTTGCTTTTTTATAATTTCTATTTCAACTTTTTAGTTGATTTTTACACTTAATTTTCTATTTCCTTAAGCTGTATGTTTAACTTCCTTTTTTTTTTTTTTTTTTTTTTTTGGTTTTTCGAGACAGGGTTTCTCTGTGTAGCTTTGCGCCTTTCCTGGAGCTCACTTGGTAGCCCAGGCTGGCCTCGAACTCACAGAGATCCGCCTGGCTCTGCCTCCCGAGTGCTGGGATTAAAGGCGTGCGCCACCAACGCCCGGCGTATTAACTTCCTTTTTTTCATTGCGTTTGTGTGTGTGTGTGTTTGCACGTGCGCACGCATGCACACGCCTGTATATGTATGCTATGGCTCACATGTGGAAGTCAGATTATGACCTACAGGAATGAGTTCTCTTCTTTCACCATGTGGTCTCCTGGGGATCAAACTCATGTTCATCAGGTTCGGCAGCAGGAGCCTTTACATGCTGAGCCCTCACACTTATTTTCACCCTTAAAAAATTCTATTTTATATATTTTGTGTTCATGGAGTATATGGGGGTATGGAGTGTGGGGGTGTACATGCCATGGCACACCCCAGTGGAGGTTAGAAGACACCTTGCAGGGGTCCGTTCTCTCCTTCCACCTTGTGGGTCCCTGGGATCGAACTCAGATCTCCAGGCTCCACAGCAGGCACCTTTACCTGGTCAGCCATCTCTCAGCCCTCTGCTTATTTCCTTCTTAATGAAAGTATATATTTTCATTTGAATATGCCTCTGGCCACTATCCATAAAAGTTTGTCTTCAGGAGTCACTCTCTGCTAATTTCTAGGCTATTGTTCATTCAATTTTATTATTTTCTTTGTTGAAAATAATAGGAAACGGGTTTGATATTTTTCATTGCATTGCCAAACAGGAAATTTTGTTCTTTATCTTTCTGTGTATAGCCTTCTTTCATGATTCTAAGAGACTATAACATACCTGGGTTGGCATTTTGCATTTTTTCACTTGTATTTTGGCCAAAACCACTACCAAGTATTTATAAATATGTAATGAAATTAAGAGAAGAATGAATCTTTGTAGCCTATTTTATAGAAGTGCATTTTCTGACATGTATGAGAATGTCATACACTGCTTGAGAGAAAGTACTTCTCCCATCGTCCTTCCTACCACGGTTTCTCTTTAGCCAGAGATGATCTGTGGGAAGCTCAGTGAGCTAAAATCCCTCACTGTGGCTTTATCAAACTATTCTTACATGGATAATACTTTTGTATTATATTAAATTACTGATTTAAAAAACCCCAAGTTCTCCATTTTACCTACATTCATGCTTTGGCCATGTTTTGTACTACTTTATCTGACATTAATTTTGCTGTTCTAACAACAGCAAAATTCATTTGTTCTGTATTTAGCCCATATAACAACAGCTATCTTTTATTTTAATATTTTAATTTATCCTGGGTGTATCTTTTATAAGTAGTACCCAGCATGGTTCTGAGACTTTGTATGTTAGATTGTTTTTCCAACTTTAACTGGTCTTTGTCTGTTTTTAAATTTTTATTTTTAATATTAAAAGTTTATTTAATTTGCTTCTTTTATTGAAAAAAGTATTTCATACAATATATCCTGATCATACTTTCTCTCCCCACTAATTTTTCTCAGGTCCTCCCTACCTCCCTACCAACCCAACTCCACTCCCTTTTCTCTCTTTAAAAAAGAAACACACACGCACGCACGCACGCACGCACGCAGGCACACCTCCCCCCCACACACACACTCAGAAAAAAGATATACTATACTAGCAAAAGACCAATAAGACAAAAACGCCCAAACAAAGCAATATGAGACAAAAATTCTACAGACATACCATTGAGTTTGTTTCGTGTTGGCCATCCACTGCTGGGGACGGGGCATACACATACATTGGGTGTCATTCCTCCTCAGGAGCTGTCCACTTTGATTTTTGAGACAGGTTCTCCTACCAGAATGTGGGGGTTCACAGAGCAGACAAGATTAGATGGCCATAGTCCTATGGAGCCTTCCATCACTGCCTTCCAAATGCCAGCCTTGGGATAACAACTGTGCCCTATCACATCTGGCTTTTTTAAGTGGATTCTGGGGATCAGACACGGGTCTTCACGCTATTTTCTACCTAAGTAAATGATTTTCACTACGAAAAAACTTGATTTCAGAAACTTCAGCCAGGTGTGTTTAGGCACATGTCCGTTCTCTCCTGAAGAAAAAAAAAATCTCTTTATAACCTGTAGGCACTTAGCCTTTTCAACCAACCCCCAATGCAAGTGACGTTTAAGGCCAGGTGGGTTTCTCTCTGTATTTATTCTCTCAGCCTGTACCTTTGTTTTCCCAGCCACCCTTTCCCGACTTGGCTTCCTGGATTCACCTTCCACGACACTTATTTTTACTCCTGTTGTCGTCTCTATATATTCTGTCTCTTGGGATACATTTTGTCCATCTCATTTTCCACATCATTGACTGAGTGCTCATCATGGTCCAGCCTACTGTTCATTTTTTTCTGTTTCATTTCAACATTTAGAAGTCCTATTTTTAGTCTCAAAAACATTTATGTCCTTTAATTGTTCCATTTGATCATCATTTTATATCATTTAATTTTTTTTTTTCATTTTAGTTTTCTGGGATCTTAGTCCCTTCCAAGAGTATGTTGTCCCCAAGTCAATGTCTTCTTCATTCCAAGCTGTAACTGTTCTAGGAGGCAGCCAGCACCTGGGGGAGGCTAAGCACAGCAAACAGGCCAGAGTAGCTCCTGGGCCAGGGATGAAGACACCCTTGGGTTCAGCTAGCCAGTCTTGCTCAAGGAGTCAAGGGAAGGGTGGTCTTTGTCCCAGGGTCCTTCAGACCAGCCATCCAAGCCATAGCCTCACTATGGGCCTATAATATTAATAGAAGGCATCAGAAAAGCCACCCTCAGCTGGCCTTTTATTTGAACCATTTCTTAAGTCTCCATTGTCTATAGATTGCCTCTAGGTGCTAGCAACAGGCCTCTCTCCCTTTCTAGAGGGTGTATACAGAATCCCGGAGCAAGATCCTTTTGTATAAAATTGGTTTGAAATCATAGGAACTCCTGAGTCACTGTTTAATGCTAAGCCATCTCTATTGAGGAGGGAAATTCTTCCTTCCTTCCTTCCTTTCTCCCTTTCTTTCTTTCTTTCTTTCTTTCTTTCTTTCTTTCTTTCTTTCTTTCTTTCTTTCTTTCTTTCTTTCTTTCTTCTCTCTCTCTCTCTCTCTCTCTCTCTCTCTCTCTCTCTCTCTCTCTCTCTCTCTCTTTTGTAAATAAGAGTGTAACAGTATTCCTTTCTGACCTAAGAGTTGGGGTGAGAGAGAATTCAGAGGAGACAGGGAAAGTAACACTTCCTATCTCGATGTTTTCAAGCTGAATGCAGATGATAGATACTGTTTTCCTCTAGATAACCCCATATGCTCACTCCCCATTAGCCAGCTCCAGGAGATGAGTCATGATCAGTCTAAGCTGGGCATGGAAACTCCATTTGCCTCTGCCAGAACACGCATTCCAGCCACTTTGTGACTAGGGAGGGTCATAACAAATCCTGGCCAAAAAGATGAAATGTATATGTGTTGGAGGGGTTCTCCCTTGCTGTTCGTTTTTTGAGGGGATGATTGCATGAGAGATGATGTCTGGAGCTACGGAAGTAATTCTATAATCATGAATCAAAGGAGACCATCACAGAAAGCCAATATATTTAAGAAGGTGGATCAGTGTCAGACAGGAAGAATCGGGTTCCTGGTGGTCGAGATGAGCCACTAACATATGCTAAGTGATAATGGAGGCGCTGATGGCTTAATTCACTGTAGCTGAGCACTCTGCCTCTTGCTTCTGAAGTTATTTCTAACTCACACCAATGTTTCACTTAGTATACTCAGATTATGAGAGGCAAAAGATAAATACTATTTTACTTCAAAATAAATAGAAATATAAAGACTTTAAACTCCGTGTTCATTATAATTTTAAATCAGGGCACCAATGCAAATTCCTATTTGCAGGAATCTCCGTAGGCCCAAGCTGATGGACAGTGGCACTCTTGTGCCCCTGGGAGTGGGCTGGGAAAGAGTTCCAGAAAGGGGCTGGGAAGGCAAACCAATCCTTACCCGTAATAAGGATCAATAGTCAAGCAGATTATTGCGGCTTCTATAGCTGCTGTCGGGCTATTATTTTTCCACCAGTAACTGCAAGGGAACATGTTGCTGACGAGGGTAAGGCATTTTGCTGCCCAATATGCCATCCTGGGAAACCTCTGGTTTTTACCATTCAGATTCAGGGAGAATTGTAAATATATTTTTCAACTGAATTAAAGTTAAATGAAGCTGTGATTAATAACAGCTAGAGGGTTGTGTTATTTATTATATTTTGAATTTTACCTCTGAGATATGCTGCTCTTTAAGTGTTTTTTCCTTCCAAAAGGAAAAATGGGTAAAATAATAACACATGCCGTGTGCCTGGTAGTAATCCTGTGCCAGAAATTGTGCTAGGCACACCACAGGCCTTGTCTAGCTAAATCCTTCCAAAAGTTCCAGAGCTGAGTTGTCAAAATCAACATTTTCTATATAGACAAACTAAGACTGAGAGTTCTTACATCACTGATAGAAGAAAGATTTACTTTTCTTTAGATTTGTCTTAGGTTGTGTGTATGAGTGTCTTGTCTGCATGCGGTATGTGCAGCACATGTGTGCCTGGTGCCTGGAGGTCAGGAGAGGGCAATGGACTGCCTGGAACTGGAGCTACCAATGGATGTGAGCCACCGTGTGGGTGCTGGGAACTGATCCAGGCCCTCTGCTGTGGCAGCCAGTGCTCTGAACTACTAAGCCATCTTTCCACCCCAGAAATCAAAGAACTCTAGGAACCGAGGAATGCTAGGGTGGGAGAAACAGTCTTTCCTGGGAAAGAGAGTGCCAACTGGTTATCCAATATCAAATAGTCAGCCCTAAAAATATAAACATACAAGTAACATTATACCGACTGAGTAAGTTGTATTTATATATTTAGGAACACACAGACGACAGACAGACAGACAGACACACACACACACACACATACACACACACCAACAAGAAAAGAGGCCATGAATTTGAATGAGACAAAGCGGGTGTATATGGACAGGGTTAGAGGGAGTAAAGGGAATGGGGAAATAATGTAATTATAATCTTAAAAAATTTAAAGTTATATAAAATTATACACAGATGTTTTTAGTATTATTAGGTTTAAATAACATTTCTACTACTCTTTGAAAGTTTCACGGTGTATTTTGATCATATTCACTACACTTCCCCCATCTCCTCTCAGATCCGCTCTCACCTCCCTACCCCACCCAACTTTATGTCCTTGTAAAAAAAAAGCCATGGAGTCCAATTTGTGCTGCCCAAACACTGTTGGGTAGGGTCTACCCAAAAGAGTGGTCAAGCTACCAGGAACCACACCCTCGAAGAAAAGTGGTTCTCCGTTTCCCAGCGGCAGCCATTGCCAATAGCCCTCAGTTAGTGGTGCCTCTCGTGCTCATCTCCCACTGAAGCACTATGCTGTCTTCTAACAAGGTAGCTTTATATCAGTCTTGGCCCATCAAATCTACAATTCAACATGATAATCTGGGTCTTTTGGCTGAGGTACCTATTTCAGAGTGGCATATTTTGAATTTTAAATTTAATTTCCTGATATTTCCTATGACTTTGAAATGGTTTTGGCAGAATTAAACCAATCGATGACCAACAGAATGCGATGTAATTTATTTCTCCGTTATCAACCAATTCAGTGTTTATTAATGGTCACATGTACACTTCAATTCTATTAGATTCTTTAATCAAGTTCAACACAATACTGAAGGTTAAGTGAGAAAAAAAATCAAGGGTGTAGTGGGGCACATCGCAGATAATTTGGACATAAGACATTACATGTAGTCTCTGGCTCCCACCTCATATTGACAAAATATAATTCCAATTTTCACACTGTCACAGTACAAATAGAAGTGTGACTTACGTCTCACAATTTGCATAGCTGATTTCCTTTGACCATTCCATCATCTGCCGGACAGTTATAAAATTGCTTTTCTTTGTGACATCATTCCTGTAGGCTAAGGCTTCCAGGGGTTTCCAAATTAAAGCATAGCCCTATCACCTGACACACAAGGAGCCAATCCCAGCTGGTGTTTCAGGCTCAGCAAATCTGTGAATCTGCCTTACTGACTGGGATACCTGCAGCTACTATCTCAGAAAGTTCTTGTATTGTTCTGGGGCCTGGGTACTCCGGGGGTTGCTCACGAATGTTGAAGATGACTAAAGAGCTTGGTGTTGCCCAGTACAGAATCTTAGTTTGCTGTATTCTGCCCTGATATAATAATATGGCTCAATGAAATGCCATGTTTAAAGATAGTTTAAAGGTTTAAAAAAAAATGATGATAATGAAGGGGACTTCAATGTCTCTGGCTTGAGGCCACCTGCCTTACGTTGTGTAGTGGCTAGTTTTATGTCAACTTGACATAAGCTAGAGTTGTCAGAGAGGAGGGAGACTTGATTGAGAAAATGCCTCTATAAGATTGGGCTGTAGACAGCATGTAGGACATTTTCTTAACTAGTGATTGATGAGGGAGGACCCAGCCAAGTGTGGGTGGGGCCACCTCTGGGCTGGTGATCTTGGGTTTTATAAGAAAGCATAATGAGAAAGCAACGAGGAGCAATCCAGTGAGCAGCACTCTCCCATGGCCTCTGAATCATCAGCTCCTGCCTCCAGGTTCCTGCCCTGACTTGCTTTGTGGATGAACTGTGATTTGGAAGTGTAAGCCAATTAAACCTATTCCTCCCCAAGCAGCTTTGGTCACAGTGTTTCAACACAGCAACACAGTAACCCTGACTAAGATATCTTGATTACATTTAGGCAGCATTAAGACTACCCAACATGAGTGGATTCCCCTTCTTTTTTTTTTTTTTTTAAAAATTTTATTTTACAATACCATTCAGTTCTACATATCAGCCAAGGGTTCCCCTATTCTCCCGCCTCCTACCCCCTCCCCTTACTCCCAGCCTACCCCCCATTCCCACTTCCTCCAGGGCAAATCCTCCCCCGAGGACTGCGATCAACCTGGTAGACTCAGTCCAGGCAGGTCCATTCCCTTCCTCCCAGATTGAGCCAAGTGTCCCTGCATAAGCTCCAGGTTTCAAACAGCCAATTCATGCAATGAGCACAGGACTTGGTCCCACTGCCTAATTGCCTCCCAAACTGATCAAGCCAATCAACTGTCTCACCTATTCAGAGGGCCTGATCCAGCTGGGGGCCCCTCAGCCTTTGGTTCATAGTTCATGTGTTTCCATTCATTTGGCTATTTTTTTTTCAATAATTGAGTAAAACCGAAATTTATTATAAGCCATAGTCGTCCTAGGGACCTCCATGCTATATGTATAGCCTCCATGGTTCTATGGGTTGTGGTCTGATTGTTTTATATCTAGAATCCACTTATGAGTGAGTACATACCATTGACTGTCTTTCTGGGTTTGGGTTACCTCACTCAGGATGATTTTTTTCTAGTTCCATCCATTTACCTGCAAATTTCATGCTTTCATTGTTTTTCTCTGCTGAGTAGTACTCCATTGTGTATATATGCCACATTTTTTTCATCCATTCTTCTGTTGATAGGCATCTAGATTGTTTCCAGGTTCTGGCTATTACAAATAGTGCTGCTATGAACATATCTGAGCATGTATCTTTATGGTATGAATCAGCATTCCTTGGGTATATGCCCAAGAGTGGGATGGCTGGGTCTTGAGGTAGTTTGATTCCTAATTTTCTGAGAAACTGCCATACTGATTTCCACAGTGGTTGTACAAGTTTACATTCCCACCAACAGTGGAGGAGTGTTCCCTTTGCTCCACATCCTCTCCAACATTGACTGTCATTGGTGTTTTTGATCGTAGCCATTCTGACAGGTGTAAGGTGGTATCTCAGAGTCGTTTTGATTTGCATTTCTCTGAGGATTAAGGATGTTGAGCATTTCTTTAAATGTCTTTCAGCCATTTGTGATTCTTGTTTTATGAATTCTCTGTTTAGCTCTTTAGCCCATTTTTTAATTGGACTGTTCAGTATTTTGATGTCTAGTTTCTTGAGTTCTTTATATACTATGGAGATGAACCCTCTGTCAGATGTGGGGTTGGTGAAGATCTTTTCCCATTCTGTTGGCTGTCTTTTTGTCTTATTGACTATGTCTTTTGCCCTGAAAAAGCTTCTCAATTTTAAGAGGTTCCATTTATTAATTGTTGTGCTCAGGGTCCGTGCTGTTGGTGTTTTATTTAGGAAATGGTCTCCGGTGCCAATGCATTCAAGAGTGCTTCCTACTTTCTTTTCTACTAAGTTTAGTGTAACTGGATTTATGTTCAGGTCTTTGATCCACTTGGACTTGAGTTTTGTGCATGGTGACAGATATGGATCTATTTGTAATCTTTTACATATTGACATCCAGTTATGCCAGCACCATTTGTTGATGATACTTTCTTTTTTCCATTGTATAGTTTTGGCTCCTTTGTCATGGATTCCCCTTCTTGAAGACATTTCTTTACCTACCACTCCTGCTTGAAAGATAGTCTTAAATAGTATTTTATAAAGTGTCATATGATGTGTCCCAGGCTGGCTGGCTGGATCCAGAATGTTCACTGATCTGAGGAAGCTAGGGCTCACAACATGACATGACCCATAAAATATGAGCTGAGTCAACCTAGATCTCCATGAGCTAAGAAAGAGAATGAGCTAGCATCAAGGAGAACTGAAGTAGGGAGAAGGCAGACTACCAAAAGGGCGTCCAGGAGCCCAAGGACATAAATTATGAGTTAGATGAAGGAGCAGAAGATACAGGAAGATAGGGGGAAATGGAGTGCTTGGGGTGACTGGGGGTCATTGACAGAGAAGATGAAGGAGGGGGAGATGTAGGGAGATAGGGGAAAGAAGTGGCACTTAGAGTGAGTGGAGGTCATTGATGAAGAGGAGAGGAGGGGAGGGGAGGGGAGGAGGGGAGAGGAGAGGGAGAAGGAGGGGAGGGGAGAGGAGAGGGAGAAGGAGGGGAGACTCCAATAGTCTAACTATGCTGTTTCTCAATTCTTGTGATGACCGTGTATATATTTATAATAGATGCCTCCACACACACAAACACACGCATACACAGAGTGTTACTCTCTTCCCCAAAATCCAAAAGGTCCCAATCACAACATGGAAAATGAGAGAGAAGATCATCCAATCCTGTTGTATCTTGAGAATGTGTACAAGTGCACACAAACACTAGATGTTTCTGAGCTGTTCGCTTAGGGTCCAAGGCTTCATGATACATTCTTGCCCTAGAAACTGCCATGCCTAAAACCTCATCTTTCACAGGGTCTGAGAGGCTATAATCTTGCAGGGCTCTCTCTGTCTGGGAGCCGGGAGTCTGGAAATTGAAGCTGTCCCTATTGGGTCCCATCGTGTCTGTGCTCTAAAAATGGTTAGTACAAGCCATTAACCACGAAGCAGGAAGCCTTCTAAATGAAGAGGCGGATGCACACAGATGGATGCTTGGGGTATTTAGACATTTTGGAAAAGATTCATAGCTGACTAGAGGAGGGATCCACAGTATCTAGGAAGAGAAGCCAGAGATGAGCCCCTGTTTATACTCGAGGGAAAGAGGCATTTACTTTCAACAGGGCATGTCACACTGGTAGCTCAAAGCTTTGACAAGTGGAACTATCTAAATGACTTTAACCGGGTTGGGGGGGGGGGCGCTGTGTTTCCTGGAAAGAAACTGTTGGTTAAGAAATTGTTTTAACTTGAACTCGTCTCAACTTCCTGGCAGCTGCAATGCTCAAGACACATTTCAATATTTCTGGGGTTTGCCTGACAAAGCAGAGTCATGTAGATAGGGAGGTGAAGAGCAAGTGGGAGAGGATGCAGTGAGGACAAAATGAAGAAACTGAAAGGACTCTTATCCAGGGAGAGTCTGGAGAGGCGGGATCTTCCTACCTCACATGGGCAATAAGAGGAGGTCTTATAGCTAAGCCATTCCCTCTACCTGTCTTTCTTATATCAACAAAAGCCAAGGAGAATTGACCGCATCTGTGACCTAGCTGATGGACTGGCTTCCTTCTTTCCAATCCCCTTTCCATTGCTGTCTAAGATTTCATACGTTGAAAGTCATTTGTTCCAACTACAAAGCTTCAGGAGTTCTTTTCAGATCTTTATAAACTCGTACAAATGACATTCTCTGTGGCAGTAAGAGGTGACTGAGCACATCTGAAATGTTGGGCATCTGTGCAAGCCGTGGGCAAAACAAAACCCTGGTGTGTCCACAGCCCCACAGATCTATAGCCTGTGAAATTCTTCCTCTGTTGTTTCGTTTCATTCCTCTCAGCAACACGAAAGGTAGATATGTGTGTTGTTCCCTCCATTAGTTAAGAAAATCAAGGTTTTGAGACAGTCTATGACTTTCCTGAGGTCAGGATGCAGAGCAAAGTCCAGATGTGAGCAGATGCCTGGGTTGAGTGACCTCTTCTGCTCTGTGCACTGGAAATGGTCACAAACTGCTCTAGGTCAACTTAGTAGTCAAGCCACGGGGAATATCAGGCAACGCCCATCCCATCCCTCCAGAAGACCAAGCCATCTCTGTGATGGGAGGCTCCAGGAGGGGAGAAGCTAGCCCACTCTACTGAGAGAGGGCATGAGCTCCCTGTTCCCTTAAATATCAAGTTTTACAGGAAATTACCCAACATCCGTTCTTGTTCCTTGCTTTCTGTCTCTACCCACACTACATAAAAATCTGGCCCAAGATATACTGCAGATATAGTCATTATCTGTACCTAACAAACCACTCCAAAACAGTAGTTCAAGATAATAAGCATCAATTGCTTCCATCACAGATGGACATTCCTGAACGACTGGCCTTTGAGGGACAGTAGTGGGTAGGGCAGGGAGAAATGCCCATGGCTTCTCTGGGCCTAGCCTCCGAGAAGGTGGACTTCCTGTCCCACATGGCCTGGCTTGCTTCTTCTGATGTCTGCTGCAGTGTCTGCCTCCAGCCTCCTCTCCCACAGGCGTGCCTAGCTCTCACTCTCAGGCTAAGGAAACTCTGTCCTCTTTACTGGGCATAGAGGGCACCCATCTTTTAAATAATAAACCACTTCACTTATTGAGAGTCTTATACCTGCATACAATGCATTCTGATCAGGTTAAACTTCCCATTCTCCCTAACTCCATCCAGAGTCAACTAACTCTCAACCCCCTAGCAACCTCATGTCCTCCTCTGACCCCATAATCTCATAGGTGGTAGGCCATCCTACCAAAGACCATAACCTTAAAGAAATATTACTGTTCCTCTGCCAGAAGTCATCAACTGTCAATAGTTTGTCAGCTGGGCTGGGGGGGGGGGGGTTGAGGCCCCCCTCCCTCTCCGCTGAAATGTTGACTGGCTTGATTGTGTGTAGGCACCCACAGCGAGTTCATGAGTACAGTGGCCGTGGCATGTCCAGAAGACCCCACGTCCTCCCAGACCTCCAACTCTTACGATCTTAAAGGAGGAGGTGTGGCATAGATATTCTGTGTGGTTAAGTATTCACAGACACTCTGCACTTTGATCCACTGTAAAGCACAGATCTTAGCACCAGGGACCGTTCTATGTGGAGTCACCTCAGGGCCCCAGCAAATCTCTATTTAGATTGTTGAGATTAAGTAAATTGGTGAGTTGGTGGTGGTTCACTGGATATTTTAATTATTTAGCAGTTATTATGGAGGCAATAGATATATTATAGTTTTCAAGTAATTACAATCTAGTAAGGAAGAACTTGGTTCTAGAATAAATGTGTGCTTGTGTCAATGTTTCCGTGAAGACTGGGAAATCTTTGCAGGTTTCAGCAGTGAGGCAATGCCTTAAGGTTCATAACAAAAGTAGTTCAGAGGCCTGAGGTTAGGGATGAAAACAAAGGAAAGAATGTTTTTCTGTGGAAACCCCAGACTCACTCTGGGGGTGGATGTGATGTCAACTTACTAAGTTCTATGTCTTCAAAGAAGGGCAGGTCTGGTTGGTTCCTGGATTTTGTTTCTGAATATAGTATGTAAATTCAGGATAGAACAGATTTGTCCAGAGACCAAGGAGAAAGAAGCCTGGTGCCTTTATTAATCATCTTCCTCTCCTCCACTCCTCCCAAGAATGTCAAGTAGACGGTTAGGAACGTTCAAGTTGGAAAGATCCTGTGAGTTGCCTTCCCAACCAGATTGCCATACATTGGCCTGGCTTCTCTCCTGACACACCGGTTATTTATAGCTCACTGGCCAATTTAGCTCACCACACCCTTTGACCTACTTATTTCCATTTCACTTTGGGGTTACCTCCACAAGAAAAGGATTTAAAAAAAGCAGTCTACATTGGTCAAGAGCTTGACCTTTTTTACAATTCTATTTTTTAAAAGAGGGGTAAAAATAAATAGGCTGAAATTGCTCTTTCAAATGAAAGTAGAATGTTGCCTCTATATGACTTTAAAAATAACGGGAACTAAATGAGATCTTGGAGATTGTGTCAGGGCTTTGCAGGTGAGACCTGACGTCCAAGCTGACTTTCAAAGGCCCAGTATTTTATGAGTATGACATCTAGCAAGCCATTGCCAACCTGGCACAGGAAGGGGTTCCTAAAACCACAAGGGGAGGGACCATGTGCACATCTTATTTATTTATTTTTTTTAACCTCCTGAGGGATGGAAGAAGAGGCCCCCCTGGGTTACTGGTGAGAATTACCCAACCAATCTGGATGGTGTGCTTTTACTTGACAAATATTTACATAGTGGTTATCATGTCAGATACAATTCTGGAAGATTCTGAACCACTAACCCACTTTTTATGACTCTAAGGGCTATGAGGCAGAAACCGTTGTCATGGTCATTTAGCAAATGGTGAGATGGAGGCACACGACTAGCCCCTGAGCTGAGGCACCCCCAGGCTTGGTGACTCAGAACCCAAGCTGCTGTCCCCCAAGTTTGCCAGACTTCTGGGATGTCGCCCTAAGCTTTCTGAGAAGTTTCTATTTAATCCCCTGTGATCTGTGCAAACTCCTCAACGTACAGGTGTCCCTGAGAGCGCAGGACTTCGCTGCTTGGGAAGCCACAGCTGGCTGGGCTCCCAGGCTTGAACAATGAGGTCCCATCCAGATACTCCGGGGATTTCCTATTTCACAAACACCCCCAGATTTGTCTGGACAGAGGAAGAAGACCCACAAGGGTGAGGCTAAGGAGCAAGCTGCCACCTGTGTGGGGTTGTGTTAAGACATGCTGGCATTTGGAAGCCTAGCCATGTGGTTCTGGTTGTGTCCCTATGTGTGAAAAGTGTTCGTTCGTTTATTTATGCTTTTATGGCCACTGTGTGTATGTGTGTACTTGCCATGGGCTTTCTAACATAAACACAGGATGCTAGGGTAAACTTCCAACGGGACCTGGTTTCTGCCTGCTGTGTATGTTCAAACCCTCCAATCCAAGAATTTAAAATCAACAGTTTTCTTTTTGGGAGACGGCCATTATTTGTTCAGAAGTGCACAGGCTGACAAACACGGCCAGGCGTTTCTGTTCTCTTCATGAAACTAAAGCCCAGGCAGAGATCAGAGTTCCCAGGTACGTGAGTCCCCTAGGCCACAGCCTCACGTCTGCAGGTGACCAGGGTGTCCCTAGGGGGGAACCACAAAGTCCTAAGAGCAAGAGACTTTGCTGCCCCCAACTTCCATTTCTTCAACCCTTAAAATGTCAGGACCCATCAAACTCTGCCCCATCATCTCCAGGAAAGCTTCATTCGGGGGCTTTACCTGGATCTTCAAGGGCTCCTGCAGCTGTAGCCGACAGTATATCTACCATCTGTCTTCAGAGGTACCAGTTAAGGCTTCTCCCTGCAAAGTGATGTCTGGAGTGATATTCTTAAGCAAGCTAAGAGCAGAAGTGTGGAAAAAGGGTTCCCCTGGAACAGCTTGGCATAAGGCTTTTTCAGCCATGGGCCTCCAAGGCTGGGAGGATGGACATGCCCAGCAGAGGGCGCCACCGCGCCGGCGCTCACCACGCTGTGCAAGACCAGGCGGGGGATGCTAAAAACCACCGAAGAGGGATGATTCCATACTATGCCTCCACCCGCCTGGACCTCCCCCTTCTTCTCCCTCATCTCCTCCCAGCCCCCTTCCCTCTCCCTCCTTTCCTACCCTGTCTCAGTCTTTCTTTCCATCCATCTCTAACTCCGAACCCCTCCCTAACTTGAGCAGGGCACTCCAGGGAGCCTCAAGTCTAGTAACTGAGTGTTAATTATGTCTGAGTGGATTCTAGAGAAAAAGAAAACCATATACTGTATCAGCAGAGAAATGGTTTCACTATGAGGAAACTAATGATGCTTTTATCAGGAACAATATAAAGATTGCTTTTTTACTAGTGTGTGTCCCGTAGGGTTCAGGGCTATGAGATATTTCTGTATCTGGCTTGAGGTTCCTCTGAGCTTTTACATAATCAAATCAATATAGCCATGATTCACCCTCTGGCAACAACTGCTCGCTGCAAGTTTGCTGTTGCTCCTTTAGTGGCTAAAGGGAAAATAAATAAATATATAGAAGGAACTTATTATGAATCGGTAGCCATTGATTTGTTCAGTCTCCTGACTTCCTTTTTAATTGCACAGCACACACATGTTCTCACGCACCGGCAGCACGATCCTGTAAGTTCACGGTCAGTCAGCAATGAGGTGGTCAGTGTTGCCCGAGGGCTTGGCACTGTCCATTTGGAAGACACGGCTTCCTTCTTCAAGGGCACAACGCAGAGGAGGAGATGGGAGCTGGCCTGCTCTCTGTCTGTTCTGTACATTGTCTGCGTCCTCTTTCTCATCCCCGTGAATTCCCTACATTCCGGGCATGATTTTGGCTCTTGCCTTTCTCTTTCGGTTATCTTGGTTTTGTATCAGGAATTTCCCTCCCCTCCCCTGGCAGAAACCATCTGCCTAGGACCTAGATCTGTCCCCAGGACTGTCAACAAGGCCCCAACCTTCTCCTCCCATCCTGAGGACAGCTGGTCTGGACCCAAGAGAAGAAAAGCATGGGAGCAAGAAGTTAGGAGAGAGAGCAGAGGAGGCATGGGGAGCAGGCCACCTAGTCATGTACTGGGGACGTGTGTCTTCCCTTCTGTGTCCTGAGGGAGTCACAGGAGGGGAGCTAGAAGCCTGAAGCCTTCACAGCACACCCAGTAGGATGCTGTTCCTCTCACCACTTTCTCCCTTAAAGTAAATAAACACAGCCCTCGTGTTTCAGACTAACCGGAGTGAGAGAAGCCAGTACCGTACAACTGTGTCATCTGCTTTTCATAGGCAAACTGGGGTGACCACAAAACACAGCTCTTCTAGTGCCTTGTGCGGCTTAGAATCAACAAAATCAACTGATGAAATAAGTGTGTTATTCTGACTGGGGAGAACCCCAGATGCATCCTCCCAGACAATCCGCGGGCCACCAAGCAGGGGAGGAGTGCTCTGTGCTTTCTGCTCTGGTCTCTGTCTTGGAGGTCTTGTTCATAGGTGTGCCTCATTGACCCCACCCCCACAAGAGGAAAAAACGTGAGAAATAAGAGCAGAAACAAGACAGGAAAGAAAGCCCATTCATGTAATCAGGTGCACTAAGCCCCCGGGGAAAAGAGTATCACAAAAATGAACAAGTTCCCTAATTATGAGGGAGGCTTGTAACTGAGCACAATTCCTTGACAATAACACCATTCTCCCAAGAGGCAGTGGAAGACAAATTCTGAAAAGCTCTCTCTGGCTGGTGAAGTAAAAATTTGCCCCCAAAGAACATCATTTGCAGTTTCTCAGCAATGTTTACAGTTATCAGGACAGACAAGATCCAGCTGGGGTGTGGGGGGAGGGAGGGACTTTCAGACAGACTTACATATGGTGATAGCAGCCCGTGGCTTATTAACATACAGAGATCCCCACTGGTGGCCATTTGGTAAGCATCTACTATGCACCAAAGGCTGCAAGGTGCTTTGTTTATATTAGTGCAGTATATTAGCTTTAACCCTCAAGATAGTACTGTATTTTTCCAGTAGGTGGTGATTAATAGAGATCCGTAACTAACCTGCAGAGAGCAGGAGACCATAGAGTTTTTAGTCCCTAAATGTGATTTCTATATCGCACTCTTCCTCCCAAGGCTAGGGGTGATTGAAGAAGAGGAATGGAAAGAGTGTAAGAGCCAGTGGTGAAGGCTGACTACAGCGCAACTGTGTGGTGTGTGACGGCATGCACAGGACCTGGGCAAGGTCAAGTCACTACAGCACAACTGTGTTGTGTGTGACGGCAGGAACAGGACCTGGGCAAGGTCAAGTCACTATAGTACAACTGTGTTCTGTGTGATGGCATGCACAAGACCTGGGCAAGATCAAGTCACTACAGAGCAACTGTGTGGTGTGTGATGGCATGCACAGGACCTGGGCAAGATCAAGTCACTACAGTGCAACTGTGTTGTGTGTAATGGCATGCACAGGACCTGGGCAAGGTCAAGTCAGGCAAAGTCCCAGCATGAAGTGGGGAGGTGGTCACGAAGCCCCACCCCAGCCACTACTGTCAATTAACAACTACTAGGAGAAGAAGGGTTATTAAGTAAGGGGTCCCTGGTAGGCCAACCACATTCCAGTGGATGGCCCCACACCGGGAAGTATTTGGATTTGGGCAGCCAAATTGTTTTGTTTTGTTTTGTTTTTATAAAGACACAAAGTTAGGTGGGTAGGGAGGTGGAGGTGGACCTGGGAGGAGATGGGGAAGGAATAGGAGTGAATATGAATTCTGTAACATTTTCAAAAAAATAATGATAATAATTTAAAAGTGATACTGAAAAGAAAGTCTTAATAGTCCCATTTTATGAAATTCAAAAAGTTTACATAATTTACCTAAGGACGTAGACCTGGCATAGGATCCAGCAGGGGTCCAGCCAAGACTCTTTAATCTCCAAATCTTGGTGTTGCTGCCATGCCCATCACACAGCAAGCTTAGAAAACCTGCCAACATGACCATGAGGGGCTCCTAGACAAACACACGTTATATCATTGCATGCACTTTTCTAGAACAGTCTTCAAAATCTTACTGTTGCCAAAATTAAAACCACTATTTTATGGATACTGCTTTCACAAAAGGGCCAAACCTTAGCTCAAATTAAAAGGAATTGGTATAAATCTATTACACAAAATAGATTGAGGTGGGGGAGATATGAGATGTGGTAAATGCCACCCAGGATGCAAAGGACATGCTGTGGTCTCCTATGCTGCACTGAAGACCAGGACAGGAAGAGTGACTGATATGAAGAGTTGCCTGGAATTGGGAGTTGGAAAGGATTCTGTGGTCCACGTGTTACCTACTAGTGATGTCTGCCACAGAACACTAGGCAGAATTGGAAAGATGGGAGAGGAAGAGCAACTTGTGAAGTCACTCTGTTCTTAAGCAAGCCCAGCCTGCTCCTTTCTCACAGGAGGAAGCCCCCGAGAGATAAACAGCTGTTCTAATGCTTGAGTCAATGACTCTCCGACTACTGCTGCTTTCCATCGGGTCAAAGCATTTGCGCATGACTCTCCATCAATAGATTTATCTTTCTGGGGAGAGGCTCACGATTATGTAGCCCTTCTCACAGTTTAGACTATTACAACAGGGACGAGTCACTGGATTAGAATTCTGCCCTAGTCTGAGTGTGTCAGAGGCAATGGATCCTTTGAACCATGGCTTCCTCACATCTTCACCGAGGTTGTAAGAACCCAAGGAAACAATGAGTAGAAAGCAGCAACTGGAATGCACATAGATGTCAGCGATGGTGTCTGATGGTCCATTCCACCCCTTTGCTCTCTTCATTCATACAACGGATGCCCCTCAAAGCTTAGGAAACAGCCGCTTTCCACCAGGTTCTCCCTACAACAACAGGCAATTCACCGCTCGCTCAGCACACACTCGGAAGGCTTCGCGGCTCTTCCCAGCCTTTGTGGACATCACGGCCCTGGCGCACTGCCCTCCACCCCACCAACACACAATCACACAGACTTTGACCACACACTCTCACACCAGAAGAATCAGAAAATACACGAAGAAAAATCTAATAATACTTACTTGAGGTTTTTTTTAAACTCCTTGGGGGTAGATAGATACAAGGCAGTAAACCAGCATAAGGAAAGAAAAACAGTTTAAAAAAAACTAATAAAAAAAAATCCCATAGGAAGGAAATGGAAACCCCCCACTCCCAAAATGGAGCTAAATTGTGCGGTTGCCGTTAGCCGCTTTCCTGGAAGGGGGCAGAAGCTGAGAGCATTCAGCACTTACACTGGAATTGTTTTCTAAACAGATTTTCTTAGCATGTATTTTTCACATATTTTAACCTTTCTCAAAACACCCTGGCCAAAAGCAGTAAAAATGCTGTGCTATTAAACTTAAATTAGGGGCTTGTGCAGGCTGAGGGACCCAGCTGGGTTTCCTCTGGCAGCAGGGAAAAGAAGGGGGAGGGGAAAGCCACCATGCTGGATTGCCCTCAGGTATTTGCCTGGTGCCCCTTGGGGAAGGCCCAGCTGAACCTGGCCCCTGGCTAATAACGTAGAGGCAGGGGGATGGAAAGCCATGATGGAAAATTTTAAAAAAAAAATAGTGAATTAAAAATTGTGTTGTTATTTTTAAAAATAAAAATAAAAAAATACACGTGAAGTGGGAAAATAATGACACCTACATGTTTCCAAACCCAGGGACTGACGACGGAGTCGATTTCATTCTGTGTTTCCAGTGTCAAAGGGTGGGGGAGGGGGGCAGTCAGGATTTGGCAAAGGGTCCTCGGAGGTAGGGCATAGGAGTTTGGAGAGAGGCCCACGCTTTATTCAAAACAGTAGGTTTTTAGTTTAAGCCATGCTGGGAACAACATACATGTTCACAAGTCATCACCAGTTATGGCCAAAGAAAAGCCATTTGCCATCTCGTGCTTTTTTTTGGTCTTCGGGGACCAAATGACAAGCGTTGCCCTTGTTTCTGGGAGCACTAAGACTGGGTGCACGTGAGGCCTGGGGGACACATGAAGTCACCTCCTGTTATGACTGCCCGTACAGCCAGACAAGGCCAGAGGGTACCCCAGGAAAGCTGTTCTGAGTGGAAAGTGCCTGAGTGGGTTTATTGATCTCATTGGAAAATGGGCATTTCAGCCTCTCTCCAAGGAGTCGGCCTGGACGTGTCAGCAAGGCGTCCCTTTGGACCGATCGACCCGGGCTGAAAAATGAACCACAATGTTTCACCTCAACTGATTTTGCCCCTGCCGCCTCCATTGTCTGATGGTCTATCCGGGAAGAAAGGGAGGGAGGGAGGGTAGCAGCAGCCTGCGTGCTCACTGGGTGCCCGCTCTGGGTGCCTGCACACACTGGTCGGCCGGTCTTCTGCCGAGGGAAGCTGACGAGGGCCATGATCTTGGAACAGATACTGCTGCAGTTGGCAAGGGCCTTTAGCTCCCAGATATTTTGCAGCAATGGGCGGAACATAAAAACAGCCTGCTGCAGCCACCCAGCCTTGTGGCTCAAATCTGAGCTTAGACTGTGAGGCCATGACCAAAGGGAACAAATGCTTGACCAGACATCTGAGAACATCTGTTTACTTTGCTTGTGTGAATGCGGCCTGCCTGGCCTGAGGTGTCGGCTTTTGGCTGAAATGCAAGATGGAGGCCCCTTGTAAACACAGGCCACGCCAAGTGGAGGCACAGCCTGCCTAGGTGCCTGCCCTCTTCCTTGTTGGAATTGCTCAGGGTGATGGGTTTCTCCCTGGCCTCAGCAAATCTAAACTTGCGGTAGATGAAGAGGTGGACTCAAATAGAGCAGAGATTTGGAACCTTTTATTTTATTTTATTTTATTTTATTCCTTTTTCTTAGTTCAGGAAAACAAAGGGTCTCAAATAAGTACACAGCCCTTTTCCCTGGCCAGGACAGAGAAAGGTGATGCTTTGAGAAAGGGTGACTAATGGACCTGTCCTGGAACAGCCTGGAAGCTAAACATATGGAAGGAAGGAAGATGGGAGGGCGGGGAGGGGAGGGGAGGGGAAGGAGAGGGGAGGGGAGGTGGGAATGGGGAGGGGGGGCATGCATGTTTCCACTGGCTTTTTATGAATGTCCAGGCTCTGGCCCAGAAGTGGCTGCTGTCTGTCGGTGGCAAATAATGCCTGGGTTATTCTTAGCAAAGTGCTTAGGGAATCTGAGCCTGAGGGGCTCTGGAATGGAAAAACAACAACAAAAGAAAACAAAGCTTGTTCTGTCTGTCTTCCAGAGATATTCAAAGCTAGGTGAAGAAACTAGATCAGATGGGGCAGTGAGATTGTTACATGGTGGATGTCCCAGCCCCCCAAATCATGATTGTTTTATGTGGTTCTTTTCCCCTCGGTGAGGAAAATGGGATGTGGTGTCAATTACTGGGAAAAATATACAAAGTCCTAATGGCTAATCTATTCTTCTAAGTATGAGGAGGGCTACTACACCTAAGAGACTTGATCTAATTGTATAATAAAACTCGAGTCATTTCCAGCCAGCTCGGACATGCCAGTTCTGTTGGAGAAGGCTCTGGCTGCTGCCGCCGCCGCCGCCGCCACTGCCCTAAGGCAGGGAGCAGTGAGCTGCCCCTGGCAATGGCTTGTGGGTAAAATTCAGGAGGATCTGGAGGGAGCGGGAACATGGCTGCAGGGAGCAATGAGGATGATGAAGATGCCGGGTTGTAAACAGTACCTTCTTGTGTTCTGTGTCCCCATGATGGCAATTGTTTTCTCGGCTAAAAACGTCTGTGTCGAAGCCCTAACCTTGGGACACACTCCACCCAGCTCTTCCGCGATGTCCCTTCCTTTCTTTCTCCTTTTTTCTGGTGGGTAGATCAGATGGCCACTGAAAGAACTCAGGATATCAAGCAATTTCACATCGTGGGTTTTAACCTCATACTCCTAACTGCCCTCAGAGGAAAATCCAATGGTCAGTTCATAGATGATATTCTGAAAGAGGCCAAGTTGTTCAGCGTTCCATGGCTAAGAAATGATGGCAGGGTGCAGACTCAGATTTCTTACCCTTGCCATCTGTTTCTGCTTCCCCATCCCCACTGCTGACTGAGGCATGAGGTCCCCCGAACAGTGATCCCAGAGGTCGGGGTATGGTGGGGACCTGAGGTGTGGGAGGGGTTCGGGTGCCATGAGAAGTTGGTGGTGGCAATAGGCATCCTAAAATTAGCTCTCCTTTCAAGTCTGTCTGATTCCATCCAAAAACATGAAAGGGCTTGAAACCCCCTTGCATGTAAATCCAATGACAGCTTCTAACACCATCACAAAACAGCAAAGCCTCTGTTTATTTAAGCACTGGGAATTTTTTTTTTTTTTTTAAAGAAAAATACAACTGGGAGTAGAAGTCACTGGGTTATAAATGAGCTCTCACCCCACCAAAGGAAAAAAAATAATAATTATAATAAAAATAATGGCACCGTATTCTCTGATAAACCAGTGCCAGAAAAGCTCTTGGGGATCAAGTTTTGTCAGTCCCCAGCTTTTACCAATTTAAATTCTTGGCAGAGTATTAAAAAAAAAAGTATAAGGTATTTGAAACTCCAGTCCCTCAGGTACTAAATCTAGGGTTTCCTGGCAAAAGATGAATGTTGCCAGAGTGAGAGCCTCGCGCCACAGGGCCATATCTCCATGGCTGTTCGTATTTATACTTCATAGACAAATATGTCATTCTTTCAGGATCCCTTTACAGGGCCAATTTTCCCCCCTCATATGTTGCCCACCCCCTTTGGATAAAAATGAAAGCTGTCACGCTCAGGACCCAGGCTTTGAGCTAGAAATGCCCTTTGGTACCAGAAGCCTGGCTTCCACAAAGCTGTCCCAATTAAGCCACAAAGAGATGAGCAGATAAGAACAGGACCCCAGTGGAGATGGCCAGCAAGTACAGGGTCCACCATGTCTCCTGAAACCCCTCCACTCCTCGGTCATTTAGTTTTCCTGCTCCTGTGAAGAGCCAACTGTGGACCAGAAAGCATGAGAATGTTCAGTCTTTCAGACAATACTGCTAGAGCTCAACGTGGGAAAGCTTTCATTCTCAGTGAACAGTTAGGGAAGGAATCCCTGTTAGTAATGTCTACACTCCATTCATGAACCATGGGCATGCGCTCCATCCTTGCCTCCTGGAACTTTAGTCCAACGTGGAGAATTTTCCAATCTCCTTTCTGAATCTCGTTGTGACTCTTCTTTTCCACTTGTATTTATTTCCTCTCCTCTCTCCTAGCCTGTTAATGGAGTTTAACCTAAGCGTGGACATATCTCAGGTGACTCACCCCTGCCTCCAAATGTGGCTTAGGTCTGTAAGCCACATTTTGACCATTATCATATAAGGAAAGATGGCACATGTATTCAACATCCTGTTTGGGGTAACATCCTCAGTCCTTGCCCAATTTTAGATTTGGAAGATAAACCTTATGATCTTCTTAGCAGTGGGAAATTCTATTAGTATTTAAATATTTTCTTAACCCTGGTAGGCACTATGTAACATATTGCAATTTGACAATCCCATTCTTTGTCCAGTCTAGGGTTTCATACTTTCAAAAGTAGAAATCATTGCTGTGGGATGGTCTGTATGTCAAATGCTCTGATTGGTCAATCAATAAAACACTGATTGGCCAGTGGCCAGGCAGGAAGTATAGGCGGGACTAACAGAGAGGAGGAAAGAAAGAACAGGAAGGCAGAAAGAGTCACTGCCAGCCGCTGCCATGACAAGCAGCATGTGAAGATGCCAGTAAGTCACGAGCCACGTGGCAAGGTATAGATTTATGGAAATAGATTATTTTAAACTATAAGAACAGTTAGCAAGAAACCTGCCATGACCATAAAGTTTGTATGCAATATAAGTCTCTGTGTTTACTTGGTTGGGTCTGAGCGGCTGTGGGACTGGCGGGTGACAGATTTGTCCTGACTGTGGGCAAGGCAGGAAAACTCTAGCTACATATTCTTTACCTTTAGAAAATTATTTTCCAATTAGTGTTGTGATATATCAACCCTCTATATGTCATACAATATTTGTGTCATAACCTGAGGTATACAAGGATGTCACACCTGGGATGAATAATAACTGGGGTAAGGAGTTATCACAGGAACTTTGCACATTTCATCTGAGTACCATGTACAATTTAGCTCACATAGGAGCTTTCCCTTGACCCAGGCTGTTCAGGTGTCACATGACTGACTAAGGCAACCTGAGAGCCTCAGCATGCTATTGCAAGGACAGAGCTGTCCAGAAACTAGGCAGCTGCCTAATGAGCATCTTCTCTGTCCTTTCCTCTTCCTCTATTTCTGAAGTCTCTGATCTAGTCTCCCAGTCTCAGACACAAGTTCTTCGTGCCCCATGCTGGCCTGACCTTAGGACTTCAATCTCATGTGTCCAGTTCTTGCATGTGAGACATTTAAACATAATGGTTTCACCCAAAATTCAACATACTCCAAACAAAACCTTTCTCCATCACCCACATTGCAGTTTTAGAGCCATTCTCAAGCTCCCATCTTTCTCAATGCCAACAGCAGCTTTGCACTAATCATAATACATCTATTAGCCAAACTCTTCATACATGCCATGGGCTTTGCGTCATTTGGGTTCATAGCCAATGGAGTCCTCGTCACAACTTTATGAAGTGTATGTAATTATTATCAGTCCCATTTTATGGACCAAACACAAGCTCAGAAATAATGGGAAGTGACCAGCCCAAGGAGGCCCTCAGAGCATCTAGCTGTGAAGAGTGGGTCTCACTTCAGAAACTCGTCTGTTCTTTTTTATAGCCCACACCACAAGCTCTCCACTCTACATGACATTTAGTCCGAAGAAATGCTGCTTAAAGTCATCAGCCTGTCTCTCACTACTTCATGTGGGCACCAGATCTTATTCTGTAGCACTTTAGAGTTATTACAGAAAAGATTGTCTATTCTAAAGTGATGATACAGTGAGGACTTCTGACACCAAGAACAGAATTTCTACATGTCTTCCCCATGAGCCTTCTCTGGTATCACCCACAAATCAGATTAATGGTCCTTGATTCTCCATGATTCTTGGTATTTTTCTTGGGGATACCCCTGACTACTAGTCTATCTGGTGATGATATGCTTGGAGATGGTCAAGTGTGTCTTGTCTACCATTGCCTACTACACAATAGAGTCTAATAAATGCTTGTTCAAGGAATAAGTGTATAAACAATATGACACTCCTGGGTGAAATTCACATAGAGAAAAATCCCATCTATGATATTAATTACATTTTTCTTGTGTCTATACATTTACATCTTCTGAGAGGGAAGTTACGGTACCTTTTCCTTTAAATCCTCTAAACCTTTACTGCAGGTCAAAAGTTTAAGGCGCTCTGGAACTAAAGATGACTTGGATTTGAATTCTCCACGTGTTAGTGTGTGAACTTGGGCATTTTATTTAATTTCTCTGAGCTCATTTTCTGTTTACAGAATGGGGGCTTTCGGGTAATTGGGGAGAACATTCCAGTTCATGTAAATTTGCAGCACAGAGCCGGCACATAGTAATCCCATAAACAGTGCTGCTACTGCTGCTGCTGCCGCGCCGCCGCCGCCACTGCTGCTGTTTTAATGGGTACATTTTCTTCATTCTCTAAGAGCTTACCGTCAGTAGGGGAGACAGAGGGCGACTCTGTACCATCTATCAGATCTCATGTTCAAGTAGAACCACCCCAGCAACTTGGACCTACCTCAGACTCTTCCACGGGCATGTCGATGATCACTCATCGAAAGGAAGTGGTATTATTCTGTTCAGCACACACCCTTCAGAGCCCTCTCAGAACTGCAGCTCCAACTTGCAAGTCAGGTGAAGTCACCTCTCTCCTTGTAGCTTCCACACGTATGCAATGGTACAGATGATGGTACAGATGTCACGGGGGTGCAGTGAAGATGAAATTAAATTAGGTATCATTAAAAAGGCCTTTCCAAAGGTGGGCATATGATAAACATCAGCTGCCTCCATGTCTTGCTATATCGTCTCCTCTGGTACATTCAGCTTGTACCTCCTTCAGCTTCTACACACCTGAGGCAGTAGACATTAGACTCTGAGACAATTCATTCCAGCCTGGAACTCCACTCTTCCCCAATATACACTGTTCAAATACCCTTGTCAGTGAATTAGAGAATTCAGTCACCCAGAATCACCATGAACCAGCCAGCATGGCCCTCTCTCTCTTCTTAGATGCACCTCTGCCTCTCAGAGCCAGTGATACCCATCCACTAAGAGTCCCTACTCCACTAGAGACACCCCCACTGTCAAACTGGGGCACATTATCCATGCCCTAGGACTTCTAAATCTTGAATCCCAGTTCTACCCCAGGAACCCCCCCCCCACACCCCGCAATGCTTCCCACTTAGAGAAAAGGTAGAATTTTTTTTCTTTCAGCCTTTCTATTTCCTGTTTCTGTGGTAGCTTTTGGCCATTTCTTTTTATGGGTCCTAAAGACTATCAGGTACACAAAGGAATGGATGACTAGGAAGAAGGCAGAGTCAACTAACTGTAATGTAGCTCCCTTCTATTCTCCTAGTCATTCGTCTTGAGGATGGATGGTTAGAGGGCTGTGGGACAGGCAAGGCAGATGGTAACTTGAAGCAATAATCAGAAGAATGTACTCCAAGTAGAGGCCACTTGGGGGATGACAACTATGCAGGCAGAGTCTGAATGGACTCCTCACCAAATCTCCAGTGGTGTCTACCAGTGCACTAAAGAACTGTATAAATGGGCTCTTTTTCAAGATTTCCTACAGGGCATGAATTCTGCAAGCAGGTTGAAACAGGGCAACAGTAAAGAGAGCTAGAGACATCACAGAGCTGGAGGACAAGGGGACCACCTGGATTACAATGATGACAATATCTTCAGTAATAAGGGGAGAGGCCAAATATGCAGCAATTCCCGTATGAACAGCCTTCCAAGGCCTGTTGTCATAGAGCAGATAATCTCATGATGAAACAATTATGTAGACATCCATCTTGTAAACAGACACAAACCTCAACCCAACACTTTGTGGTATCATCAGCTGTTATCCAGGGAATTAGAGACAGCTTCAGGGACCCTAAGTAACAAAGGAAGGGAAGGCCATTATGAAGTTATAAAGAGCACACTTGTGCTTAAGGAAGAGAGCTCAAATAATATCATGAGCTTCATGGGGCCACACCATAGGAAGTCTTGCAAATACAAAGTGTAGTTTGGATTTTATTACCCAGGATGACACTGAATGTCCTTGAGGACCCCTGTGACATAATCTGACAGCCAATCAAGGATAGATTTCAGGAGATGCTTTTGAGTTCAGGTGCCAGTTAGGAAGTCGCAAATGCAGTAGAAGAGGAAGAGAATCAAATCATTTGTGCCTAATGACTTCTTTTCTGGACATGACATGATGCTGTCTTGGACTTTGCCTGAGTAGTCATGGGAACTGGAGAAGAATATGGTGGTAGGTCTGTGGTAATGGTAATGGGGCTGCTGACATTCCCTAGCAATTGGGAATTAATTCCCAAGCTTGGAATCCTTCCCCAGCTTCAAGTGATTAATAAGAAGATTAAGAAGATTAATTGAAAGTGGGACTCCATGATGAAGCTTCCATGAGATTGCCATCCATGGCAGGATGTGACTTGGTGGTGATGTAGCTGTTTTGGGGTCACCCACATTCCTGTAAATAATCTCTCACCTATGCTCTAGAAGGAAGCCCAGTAAACGGCTTGATTTCACCAAGCTGGACTTTGGTAAAACTATGTTTCGGTCTGTCCTAGGTGTCCATCGTGTGTGACTGGGCGTGCAGTTGTATCTCCCGAGGAAAAGATAACACAAGAGGCACAGATGAGCGTTCTTCACAAGGCTCCCTCTCCCGCAGACAGACTGGGAGGAGCTGTTCTCTTAGCTGTGCGTGGGGAGGAAGTCTTGATTCCAGGTAGTCTATCAGAAGGGCTCAGCTTGTGTATCCAATAATAAATTTGCCTTTGATTGTTCCCCAAACCCTGCTTTCTCCATTCCCAATATACTTATTGAGGAAATGAAGCAAGCAAGCTCCAGGAGGGTAGGTGGTTGGAGGGTTGAAAAAGATGCTGGAAGAGGGCATGTGGGCCTTCTGGTGGGGGCTGGATGTTGTCATGGAGGGGGGAATGTTGTGACGGCACCTGGGCGATTCTACTTCATATTGATCAAGCCCCATTTGCCCGTGAACCTCATAATCAGCTCCTGCTTAAGCCCTCACTTCCCCAGTAATTGACTCTCGCATATTGATTAAGATGTTGATGTGTCCCAGGATTTCTTGGTGGTGATGTAGGCACGCCTCCCGGCAGGCTGGGTTGGCAAGGCTCTCACTGTAAGGCTGTCACCGCTTGCTCCTTAATGGATAAAGCTGTCATCTGAGAGCTGGAATGTCTTGCAGGCACAAAGACGAAATTAACTGTTCAATAATGTATGGGACATGGAAAAAACTTTACCCAACAACTCGAATTGATTGCTGTAAGTGTTTTGACTGCATTCGCCTGCTTTGCATAAAGTCAGCGACTTTGGCCAGCCTGATGTTCACATACAACCATTTCTCAGCCTCCGTTAGAGTAAGAGTCAAGAGACTGGTGGCTGCCAGGAAGCAGCTGTCTGGGGGGAAGGAGGGTGGTGGGGTGGGGAGCAGGTGGGCACCACTGACACCTCTCTGGGGATCCTTGAGTGATCCCTGGTCTTTAAAGCAATGGGTTCCTGGCAGTTGGATGGGATCGTGCTAGAATGGCATCTTGGGTGAGTTTGGGGAATCACTGGGTGTGGAATTCCTGGAGCTCTGTGACCTCACTTGCTTCAGGCCCTCCTCTCCCCTCCTCTCTGAGTTAGGCTGGTCTCTTACAGAGAGCCTGTCAGCCAGAGCTGTTAGGAGGAGGGGCCCTTGGGTCACACTGTCTTCATCAGCTTGGTAAACAGCCCTTCTCATTTCAGCGGAACCCTGCTCATGATTTGGGACTCGGTTAAATGTGTGCTGAGGATCACACAGGTTCCAGAAACTGCTGAATGTTTCTCTCAGCTCTATCCCTTCCTGACCTGGAAGAAGAAGAACATATCAAGGCAGCCTGCCTATATGCTACATCTTTTCTGCCAAGCTCAGCCTTTTAAAAACATAACAAGATCCTTTGAACATAGCTCTGTTTTATCACAGGCTCTTTATTGAACTTCTAATCAACACAAGCAGCTGACAAAATAGGAGACTGCAGAAATCAGCCGTGCATTATGTATCCTCCTCCTTGTGAGTCTAAAAAAAAAATAATAATAACATTAAAGGAAGAGAAAATAAACAGGCTCCCTTCAAAAACAAACAAATCCCACCAAACCAAGGAAATCCTCTCACACCCAGAGGAAGGCCTGCCGCGTGCCTTGCAGACTGCAGCTTGGTCTTTGGAGCCTCACGGAGGCTGTTTCCATAAAACAAATAACCACCTCATTTTTGTGACCCACTAGGAGTGAGGTCTAAGCTGCAGGCCCACGTCCAAGAAGTCCTTCTCCATAGGCCCAGCCAACCACAGATATGTCCGGCCTCTTGCCTAAGAAGGGAAGCGGGACACAGTCTCTGTCCTGACCCTCTCTCTCTCTCAGCGCTGCTCTCATCGAATGGTCCTGGGTGTTGGTACATTGTCCTCACTTGAGGCCTCCTCCCCCTTCCTTGCCTCCATCTTCCTCATTTACTTCTGTTTTTCTTCAGCCAACAATGGGATGTGTACATGTGAGGTGCTCCACTTAATTCTCAGACACCAGGTAAGGGAGGAGCCACACACTTTTCTTCTATCTAGCCTGAAATTCCCTCTCTAGAAGCTGTCAAGAATCAGGGCCCTGGGGCAGTGCCCAACGAATAACTCTCGCCTAGCTGACCAAAGTCACTTCTCTCTTTGTGGAGTTTGAAAGTAGATGCTTGAGCCAGGGGGGTGTGACTCTTGGCCACAGGTGGGCCAGGGCAGGGTTGTGACTGAGAACCCGAGTCTTGCCACAGGATGGGAGTGCAAACCTGGTTGTGAGCACTGAACATGCTTCAGCAGGGCAGATGGGATGGATGAAGGTCGAAAGATGTGAGGCTGGAGTCCAGATGATACAGCCCAGGAAGGAAGGGACACAGAGCAGGAGAAAATTCTTGAGACAATGCTTTAACTGGCCTTGAACTTGCAGATGAATACCTGTGGCCACAAACACAAATGGAAGACTAGGTCATACTAAGCAAGATGAGATAAGGCGATGGCCCGAAGGTCTCAAAGTCTGGAAGGTCACATGGGCCACAGGCAAGAGTAGAGAGACTTGAAAGCCAATGCACCCTAGCAGGGAGTGTCTGATACCACAAACCAGAATGGTGGGCTCTGTCCTTTGGGAATGATCACTTGCCATCATGGGAAGATGGTAAACAGGTCAGGGGAGCCTGGACGTACAATCACGAAGGCTACCTGGTGAGAGGATAACAAGAGTCAAAATAAAGACAGAGTATGGGAGAATGGGGCAATCACAGGACCCGATCTCCACAGGCTTTGCCCGCTCCTGGGGATGCTAGAGATGCAAAGGTGGAAACTGTTGACTCCCTCTTCCTTGGTTTCCAGCCCCTGGAGGCAGAAAATGAGATACAAACACATGGCCAAAGACTGAGGAAGATGATAGGACAAGGGGAGTAACTCAAATAAGCTCAAACGACAGAGAGACTCTCAGGGGTTGGAGTGCAGAGAAACTTGTCGTCTCCAGAAACGCAAGAGAGGCTTTGAGCCATATGAGAGAAAGATTGGGAAAAGGTAGACGAAATTCACAAATAATGCAGTCCATTTAGACTTATATATGTCTATATAGATATAGACTTATATAAATGGCTTAGGCTTTGTAATTTAGAAATAGTAGGAATTTATTTGTTCAGTTCTAGAGGCTGAAAGGTCCAAGTCAATGCACCAGGTTGGTACCAAGTGAGACCTGGCTCTCCTTAGATGATGGTGCCTTTAGTCAGTCATGACCATGGTAGAGGGGAGAGAAGGGATGGAGCTGTGAACTCACTCCCTGAAGCTCTTTGTAAGGGCACTAATTCTAGAAGTGGAAGCCTTATAGCTTCTAACATTCTAACCCTTAGCACTCTTGCAGTGGAATTAAGTTTTGGAGGCACACAAATATTAGAACCACAGCAGCTTTGATCAACTGTTTGGCTTGGTGGAAAAGCCAGGTATGAGATCAACATCAGCAGCATATATGAGCACGTGGGTTTTGCAAGAGGCCACTTCAGAGTCAAGACTAAGGATGAAGGTAGAGAATTCTGGAAAGACTTCCTAAGTGTGCTAGTAGACTTTACCATGTAGACTCCTGTGGGGTGTGGTGGATAGTTGTGCCTCAGCCTTAGAGAAGAGCCATAAATTAAGTCAGAACTACAATTTATTCTCATGAGTAACTGGGGGAATTGTCCTAGATCTTAGGTGACCAATAGTCAACTCCCCATATAGGGCTCAGGGCAATTACATTAAGTGACTAGAAATAAGAATAGAAATGATTTCTTCTGAGGACTCTGTCAGTCCTGATGTAAAAATCATTTGTGTCTCATTATGGGACACGAGTGTACTAGACAGGCCCCAAATGACATTTGATGCTGCTTCTACAACTGGTTATTTCAGGTAACAATTAACAGGAAACGATTGCTAACTGCCTGGGTGGTCACTTTTCTAGGGGATGCTGGGCACTGAGTTTCAGTCCCCTGCAGTCTTTCATCTGTGGCTGTGGAGGGAAATGAACCACCTTGGTACCTGTCCCAGCAAATCCTTTACCCCTTTCTCCTTCCTGCTCTCCATTCTGCCAGCTGAGTTTTAGAAAGTTAATGTAAGAGTTACACTTTGGCGGCTCATTTACAATAAACATATGAATGTCCTCTACAATCCAGGTTAGAAATGGAAAAGAAAGAAAGAAAGAAAGAAAGAAAGAAAGAAAGAAAGAAAGAAAGAAAGAAAGAAAGAAAGAAAGGCCAATGAAAGCCAAATGACATAGCACAGCATGTGTTTGCCTTTTTCTCTTTGTGATTCTATGTTGCTTCTTTTTCTTTTTCTTTTTTTAAGGAGAGTGCAAACACAGTCCCCTCCCCCCACTACCACAAATCATGCAGTCAAGTTTCCCAAATTTGGGGAAATTGCAGGGGTCAACACATTGGGAGGGCAGTGGATAAGCCTCGCTCTGGGAAAACCACCTTCACGATCATGGCCCCTGCCAGGTAAGTATTCTGTACAGCTGTTTTTGAGAATGCTCCAGACAGGGTCCCCAGGTGGACTATTCACAGTGTTCCCAGCAACGTCTGCACCGTAGTCTGCATCATCCATTCTTGGTGAAAGAACTCTGCTTTGGGTCCACAGAGTGGACAGGATGGTGAGCCGTGAGGCAGCGAGCAGGGTGCAGGCAGGCAGGCAGGCAGGCAGGATGTGAAGCAGTTTCTGTCGACCGACCATGCTGCTGTGTGCCTTTCTGCTGCTTCGGCTAAGACAGTGAGCAGTGTCTGTTTGATGTCTGGTCTCTGGGAAGGAGACCCAAGAGAACATGAGCTGGGCTTGTCTGGATATCAAAGTCCAAATTAAAAATTTATTCCAGTGTTTGAAAAACTCCTGGCCAAAACCTTCATATGGAAAAAAAAAAAAAAAAAGAAAGAAAGAAAGAAAAAGGAAAAGAAAAAAAAAAACAGTACAAACTCTGGTTTCTTCAGCATCTCCAGTTGAGGACTAGAGAATTTATTTTTTAAAATAATCAACTAAAAGCAAGGGCAAATAGCTCCATAAGAGGACACAGGTCAGATGGCTTCTTTGCTAAAGCGTCAAGGAAAGCAGTCTCTTTAACCACTTTGGGCAAGTGGGAAGCGTGGAGTTTAGTAATCAGTCTTGAATCCTCTTCTCCCCTGCGTGTTTGATCATCTGGTTCTTCACTAGAGCTGGGGAAGAAAGACTAAGAAAGGGCTCCCACCCAGCCCCACCTACTCCAAGCTCCACCCACTCCCCAGACCCGCCTACTCCCCAGCTCCGCCCACTCCCAGTCCTGCCCTCACCACATTCAGCAGAAAGGCATACTGGGGATTTTTTTTTTAAGTTGTCAGTTGGGGAGGGAAATAAACATGGCAGACCAAACCATCTAATAGTAATGATGAAATTATTAATCATAATGGAAATGTTATTATACAGCAATAGGTTAAGGAAAGTGAAAAATAAACAAAATTCAATCAGGCCGTTAAACAAATTGTTTTCAGAAAAAAAAATAGAGCTAACCTAATATGAGATACTTTTTAGTAAAATGTTGAAGTGGAAGAGGGGATACCAACTTTAAGAGCAAAGCAGCCAGAGGAAGGATTCATTCACAATGAAAGCGGACGGTAGAAGGAGAGAGGGGAGGAGCCATGTCAGCAGATGAATCGGAGTACGGTCAGCCCCCGAACTCCTAACAACACAAGCGCCTGCGGCATTGAACACAGACCCCCAGGTTCTCTAGCACAAGAGCTTTGCTGGTGTGGGTTTCGTAAGCTTTGCATCTTTAAGTTTAACTTGGGTGCAATTTCCTAGTTAGTTTACAGTTTGATAGACGGTTATTGTGAACCCACTCATGTCTCCACCATTCTGATCTGGTCATGAGGTAGGGCTCTCACTCCAGAGCTGGCTTCATCACTCCCGTTCTCCAGAAGAAGCCCCTGGTTAGCTGTCTGCCATCATGGACCCGTTCTCTCTCTCTCTCTCTCTCTCTCTCTCTCTCTCTCTCTCTCTCTCTCTCTCTCTCTCTCTCTCTCTCTCTCTCTCTCTCTCTCTCTCTCTCTGAGGGCACATGGCACATAAGGTCATAAAATATGTTTTTATCTCAGCATCATCCACTTATTTAATATTATTATATTTATGACTTGTATCTGTTTTAGGCAGGAGAGGAAATTTGTTTATTCTCACTGATTTAGAACACTCTATGTTTCCATACTTAGTTTATATAACTGTAATGCAAATAGGCATTTATATGGCTCCCAGTCTTTTGCTAGTAAAGATGACATTGCTATGAACATTCATGTGTATATCTTTTGGTGTCCATATGCATTTCCTTGGGTCTATTCCTAAGGGAATGGTTGAGTCATCTGGTATAATATGTTAGCTCTAGGAGACACCAGATTCTTTTCTCAAAGGCTGGTATACCTGGCAACCTTCGCTCTTGAACTGAATCGTGACTTGAGTTTGGACTGCTGAATTTGCATATTTTCCAAAGGTTTTTTTTTAAATAAATTGAAGTATTTTATTTTGTTAAGAGATATTCAATTATTCTGACCATTATTAATTTATTATATATTGTTGCTTTATATAAGAAATCTTAACTATTCCAGATATAAGAGGTGTTTGTATACTTACAAAAGAGTGTTATATGTATGTGTGCAGGTACAGTGTGTATGTCTGCTTGTGCAGACATAAGGTTTATGTTAGGTGTCTTCCTCAATTTCTATCCACCATATATATTGAGGCAGGTTCTCTATCTATATCTATAAATCTATATTTATCTACATGTATATCTATCTAATCTACATATATATATATACTTTTTTTTTCCTTCAACACAGGGTTTCTCTGTGTAACAGTCCTGGCTGTCTTGGAACTCATTGTGTAGACCAGGCTGGCCTCAAACTCACAGAGATTCACCTGCCTCTGCCTCCCGAGTGCTGGGATTAAAGACATGCACCACCACTGTCCAGGTGAAAATAGTATATATTTTCATTAATTCTTTGAGAATTTGTATTTGATCATATTCACACCCCCCCCACTGTTTCTAGATCTAATCCCCCTCCCTATCCACCCAAATGTGTACTTTTTTTTCTTTTTTGAACCCCTTGATTCCAGTTTGTATTATCCAAATACTCCTGAGTGCAGGCCCTGCTGTGAAGCATGATTCACCTACCAGGAGTCACACCGTTAAGGAAAACTTGCACTTCCCCTCCCAGTAAGTATCCATTGCCAATACTTCCTCAACTAGGGATTGGACTTTGCGCCACCATCCCTCCTCCATGCTGGGATTTTGTCCCGTTTGAGCTTGCACAGATCTCGTGCATGCTGTCACAGTCTGTGTGAGATCGTGTGTACAACTGCCCTGATGTATCCAGAAAACACTCTCTCTGTAGTCACTCACCACCACCACCTGCCCTTACAATCTTTCCACTCCCTCTTCTGGAATGATCCCTGAGCCTTCAGGGCGGGGGTATGGTATAGATGTTCCGTTTAGGACTGGGTGAACACTGCACCGTCTCTTATTCTGGAGGCGTGGCCTCTGTGCAAACTGGGAGCTCACCTGCATTTTTACATGGTTCTAGGATCCAAACTCTAGTCCTCACACTTAGCAAGTCCCCTTACCCATTGAACTACCCTCCCAGCACTGGAATCTATATATTATAAAACACCTCTCCTTCTTGCTTTTTGTTTTTTAAACATATTTTATTAAGTCTTTGAGAATTTCATACAATAAATCTTGATAATATTCACCCCTAGTCTCCCCACCCAGTTCCGATCCTCTCACTCTTACAATCTTTCCACTCCTTCTTCTGTGATGCTCTCTGAGCTTTGCATAGGGTAGTTGTGTTGTAAATGTATTAATTGGGGGAAGGCACCCTACAATCGATTGATCTCTGCCTTTTGACCAGCTGTGGCCTTCACATTTTCTCTTACTTGTGAATCTGAATCTATAGATGCAAGTATATAACATGAAGTAATTGTAGATATCAGGGAAGTAAAAAGGGGTCCCAGGATGAGTAGCACTGGAGAGAATAATAGCGGACACAGTTGCTATGAAAGGGAAATAATGGGTGATGGAATCTTACCTGGGGAGGGTGGAGCGGGGAGGGAGAGCAAAACAGAGAGACAGGAAGGGGGAAATAACACTAAGGATGCTTGAAAAAGTCATTAGGAATTATAATTTTATGGTTACTTAAAATTAATATATGCATACATATATACATATATGTATTAGTTATATGTATTTATATTTTAACTTTATATTATATAATATATATTAAAGTATATGTTATATATACTTTTAAAGTATATGTATTATAAGTTTATCATAAGTTTAAAGTATATATATATATATATATATATATATATATATATATATATAATGCATACATTAGTTAAAGTTATACCAGTTGGGGTGACAATGTTTTCCCCCAAACCAGAGATGTATCTAACAAAACCCCTGTGGCAGTCATGGGAAGCCTTCTTTCTAGTCTTTGGTCAGGGGTTGCAAAACAATAAAGGTGACTGCCATTTCTCTTGTTGTCTTCCAGGAAAAGAATATTAGACTGTTGCCAAAGACACCAGACACTTAGGACACGGGGCTTTGGGAAATCCATGAGTCTGACCTGGAGGCCTGTTTACTAAGGACTACCTCTCAGTCTTGCAAGGGTCCTGCAAGCTGTCAGGGGAGAAAAGCAACTGACAGTTCTACCCAGCTGTGATGTCCATGTACCACACTAATGACCGCCGTGGTAGACTGTCCCCAAAGGTGCAATAGTGGCACGCACATCCTGGGAGTAACCAAGAGGTGGCCACGTGCACTTAATGCCCACTCAACAGAAAGGGATTTACGTCTGGTACCCTAAACCTGCCCAAGTGCTCAGGCTGGAGAGGCCATGGAACCTGCAGGAGAACCGCTTATTGCCTGTTTCCTAAACCAGTATAATCTCTAACTGAACTCTGAATACTTACCCTTAATTGAAGATAAGTATAGCTCCCACTCCTTTTAAGTTTCTTAATCATATGGTTATTCTTGTTTCATGACAAGTTCTTAATTTCAAGAAGACTAATTTCTTAGTCTTTCATTTTATGGTTAATGAGTTTTATATCATGTTTAGATTGACCCACCCTAAGGCCATGAGGCTGTTTTTCTGTTTCACATTATACAAGCTTTATTGTTAAACTTTTCCCATTAGGTCTAAAATCCATCTGTAAATACCCTTTTAAAAAATAGTGTAAGATAGGGCCAAATTAATTTTTCCCTTTTGGGAATTCCAATAACGGAACCATTTCTTTCAGAGACCATTCTTTGCACACTGCCTTCAGTGAGGCCTCATCCAGCCTGCTGCTGGACTCTCAGGTCTGTTCCATGGATCCAGTGTTCCTGATTACACCAGCCCCACAATGCCATAAGGACCACTGAACTTTGAACTTTCAGCTTCCTTCTCCTTAGGTTTTGTCTAGACTGTGTTTTATCTTTTGCAATCTATATAAAGCATAGAATTAGCTTGCTAATTTTCACAAATAATAAAGGAAAAGGAAGAAGAAAGGGAGGGAAGGAGGAAAAAGAGGAAAGGAAGGAGGGGGGAACATGCCAGGATTTTCATGGATATTACTCTGAAGCAATAGATCAATTTGAAACTCATTCATATTTTTACAGTGTCTGTTTTCCCAATCCAATTTACATAACAAATTGCTTAAATCTTGAGAAAAAAATGTTCTCTGTAATGTTTGCGTTTTTAGATATTTGGTACCTAAAGTTTGCTAAATTTATTCATACTGAGTTATTTAATTTTAAAATACTATTAATATGATATCAAGTTTTAAGTATTCTTTTCCAGCATTGTCATAACTATAAAATTGATTTTAAATTATGAATATGTACTAATTTTTGTCAAATATTTTGGGGGTTTTTGTCTTTTGAGATGGTCATGATTTTTCTTCTTTATTCTGTTACTCTGATGAATTGTATTGACTAATTTCTGTGTTGAACCAACCTTGCATTTCTGAAGTAACGTTGGTTTGTATATTTGATCCTTTAAATGTATCTACAGATCGGAGTTTTGTATCTGGGACAATGTTGTATGTTTCAGTGCTAGCACACTATTGAGATGACCGAGTAAGCTGCCCAGCCACTTATAAGTCAGATGACTAGTGTATTCAGGAGTTCCCTGATTTCAGATCATACCCAAACCTCAATCCCAATGACATACTTATCTTTAGGAGAAGAAAAGCAAAAATGACCACAGATCAAAATAAAGGGGAAAATCTATAGTTTGAAACTAATTTTTCTTCAAAAGGACACAGAGAAAATGAATCTCCCCATAGCAAGTTATAATGTTGGGAGACTCTGAAGGCCAGAATGGTAAACTGTAATTATCATTTATAATGTATACTCATAATCATATTGCCTCTAGAACATCTTCATTATCTTTCACTTTTGAAATGGTTGTTGTTCCCAACAGACTTGGGAATCCACTTTTATTAGGCCCAGATCATCAATCCAAACCTTTTAAGGTAAGAGTGTTGCTACCTCAGAAGCCAAAGAGACATTTCCTAGCTGGAAAGGGAGCACTCCATAGTCATTAGCCTCCCGGACCTGTGAGCCAGCCTGCCTGTCACTGAGGTTACATTGGCCTCAAATTAACCTGCTCCATTTGCCCACGCACAGTGTCCTTCATTCCACGGGCTATGTTCTCAAGTGACTGCACACAGCCTTGTTTCATACCAGAGCTAAGTTTCTGGGGAGGGCGGCATGTCTAAATTGAATTTGGTTTATACAGCTTCGTTTGTAATGGAGTGTGTATTTAAAAGAAAGCCATACTCAGGGCTTTGAAAGGCAAGTATCCATTGTCTCATCTAATTGATGTCAGAAATCCTCACTTGCTAAGCTGGAATGCCTTTCATTTATTGCTGTGGTAGCATCACTATCAGGCCTTATCTTCTCACCTTCTGCACTCCCTGACTACAGAAGGCTTCAGACAGCACTGCTCTCCTCAGGCCCCAAGGAGGCCACCCTCTCCACACTGTCTGGCATCTTCTCCCTGTCTGCGCACTCCCTGACTTCCCCTGTGAGTTGAGCAGGTCTCCTAGTCATGCCTCCCATGGGTGCTGCTCTGTAGGATCCATGTCCTTGACTGTTGCATTGGCCCATGCCCATTGACCTGTTTGTGTTAAGACCCTTTGGAATCCTCAGGGACAACTCACCAGTGACCAGGGGCAGAGCAGCTGTATCAACTCAGCTTGGGGAAGCTCGAGTATCCAGTGATCTTGGCTGTGTGGAGTTTGAAATTAAGCCCAGTGTATTACTCACGGCAAAACCAGGGGCCAGCCAACTTAAATAGAGCACTCCCCGAAACATTCACAGAATGATTAGAGAAGGAAGCTCCGACCGAAGAGCTCCTATTTTGTGCCTGCTTCTTATTTCTTTAAACAACATGCTCTCTGCAAGTGAGATGGAGAAAGTGGAAACCTCAAAGAATGTTATTTATTAATTTTAAAAGGTTCAGCCTATGAACTTACGCCAGGTCCCTTTAACTTGATAACAATGGCCACAATTCAATTAAGCTCTACCTCTCTTCAGAAAGGGTAGTGAATGCTTTGTAAGTAAGCACTGTGGCATTTAATCTTTATGTCAACCCTGCACTGTAGGTACCATTACTCTTGTTCCTTGCATGTGGACAAGTAGAGACCCAGAGAAAGCACAGAACATACTTCTAAGCGATGGAGACATAATCTACATTTACCTTCTTAGCCGCTCTTATATGAGTGCAAGCCAGGGACTTTCTTGAATAAGACACCTCAAGAGAAACCCATGGCATTACCCCACGGCTCTGAAGGGAAGATGACTTTCGTTTGGGAGAACTCTGAAGGCCAGGAGTTTAGTAAGGTGAAACACGCCCTACTGAATGAAGCAGGGCTTAAATTTCCAAATTATTTTCCAACCAGAAGGCGATCCTTGCCTTGGGGGAAGAAAGGGGATCATTTAATGGACTTACAGAAAATATTTGTATTTTCACATTTCTTTTTCTCTTTGCAGAATAGGCGAACTCTTTCCAGGTCATGGTTCATTCTCTCTGTTGGCCTTTCTGCTTGGTATTGTTTTGGGACACCTGAAGCTAAGTCCCCTATGCCCCACTGGCCAGGCCTGCTCTATCATTTGATCAGGGTACCACCACTGCCCTGCACAGCTGAGCATCCACATAGACAAGTTTATCGGAACCCTGAGAATCTCACTTCCAACAAAGCCCTGGGAATTCGATTGTTTTCCATGCTGAAAGTTTTCATTTGAAAAATAACCCTCTTTGTTTAACTAATGAAAAGGAGGAGTTACCACTCACTTCTCGGGCTGGGCAAGAATTCCATGGGCAGTAATTCTCTTTCTTAGTGGAAAATGTTTCAGTTTCTTAATGTTGTTTTGCAGGCTGGTCCCTTCCCAGCCCTTGCTCCGAGGACCACACATAAACACATGGACACTCTCATGCATGCACTGTGGAGCATTTTCCACCCTTCCCTGTTGAGGGTTAGAGATGGCTGCCTCCTTTTTCCAACACCTGCAGAACAAAAATGAGGTGGGTCAATAGCTGTCACCCAGCCAGAGGCATCGTGCTTGTTTAGGAACACAATGCCTTTCCCAGCCACACTCTGGCCCCAGAGGCTGGGTGGGCTGCAGAGGAAGGACATTGGACTCCAAACTTCCCTTGTTCCTGTGTATCCCCATGTCAAGCAATTCTCTCACCAAATGGAAGGGGTGGTCTGTAACCATCCCTCCTCATGTTAGTATGAAATGGCGATAGCACTGTCACCTTTGAACTTACTGTGTGGTCGAAGTGTTGCTGAGTGCTCTAGACCACACAAAGCAAATCAGAACATGGCCCCAGGAGGCAACCCAGCAGAAGGAGAAAACTCACACACACTCAGACAGACCCACTCTGTCATTTACATACCTCGAGTGCTGGGCAAGTGACAGGTGGAGCACTTTGAGCCTTAGCATCTAGACTTATTATTACCCAGGGGTGTGCAAAGCCATGGGCAGTAGATTGGCAAAATCTGTCTTTTTCCCCTCTCTATGTTCTGTTCACTGGCCTTCTGGATGTCCAACTCCATTTGTCTAAAACAAGCCACCTACAGTTGAGAGCTGGCCAGTAGAGCTGAGTTAGAAGCAAGGATCCTCACCAGGTCTACTATAACACTGATGTGAGCTGTTGGCATGGCATATTGTATTCTATGGTTGTAAGATCTACCGCCAGTAGGAACCATGGCATTCAGGAATTTGAAGAATTCCTTCTCTCTAGATCTGTGAGTAGGAAGAATACATCCACCCTGAGTATTCGGCTTAAACACAGCTCTGCACAAAGCAAGCAGGAGCCGTGGGCAAGATGACCATTATGTGAAAAGAGGCATTTAGAAGATCCACTTGCATTAAATGTGAAGAAAAGAACAGCATCATGTAACGGAGATCCTTGAAGGTAGACAGGACAGTAAGAAACAAGTGTACCAGTCAGATGAGTTTCGGTTTTAAGTGACAGAAACCTTGCTTCTACGGTAACTTAAGCAAATAAGTAAATAAATAAACAAATAAATAAGGAATTTATTGGTGTGTTTAGTTTAGAGACTTTTTGGTTAGTTCTTCAGCTGGGACTATATACACAAAAATCAGATTATATTGTTAGGGCTAGCCACCCCACCTCGTGTGTGTGTGTGTGTGTGTGTGTGTGTGTGTGTGTGTGTGTGTGTGTTCTTTTTCTGATAAACTTCTCATCTTCAACCTAGGAGCTAGCAGAGAGACAACTTGTCTCACTTAAGCCTCTCAGCACAAACCTTGGGAAAATTCTGACTGTCCCACCCTGGATGTGTAACTGACTCTAGGGACAAGCTATTACAGACCTTTACAGTAGTCAATCGGATGTTAGATGGGCGCCTACTCTGGGCAAGGAAGTGCTCAAGTCCCTGGGATACAGTGGTGAGCAGGGCTGGTCGTGCCCTGCTCCCTGAAGCTTATGGACTTGTGAAAAGTCAACCTCTTAGTTGAGCCCTGCTGTATCAGGAACCACACAGAAGCAAAGCCTCCCTCGGCTCACAGAGAAGCCAGCATTTGCCCAAGTAACAGGAAGCCATGATAGAATTCTGTTTACTGAAGGTAAGGCAAGATAAGCCTTCCATGTTTCAACCAGCAGAGCAACAGGATGCCCTTCTGCCCCGTGAAGGTGTCTCCCGAAAGCCTGGAGCAGACATCAACAAACGACACATCTATCTTCAGGGAGACAACGTGGGGTTCACTAAGGAAACCCTCACATCCATCTGACATGCCAGGCATGCAGAGCAATTCCACTGCAGGGAGGGAGGGGCGCGCAGAACAGCCCTGCAGCTCTTGGCATCTGGCCTTCTTAGCCCGGCTTCAGGAGGGTTCCGGACATCGGAAGTGTGTATTCACTATTGAGTTGTCACTAAAGTCCAAGGAGCCCACGGAGATCATAACCAGAGGTTTTGTTTTTGTTTTGTTTTGTTTTTGTTTTTTGTTTTTTGTTTTTGTTTTTGTTTTTGTTTTTTTTTAGGTGAAAGAAAATGTCTCTGAGTGTATAGATGTGAGAAGAGGGACTTTTCTAAAATTCTGTATTTGGAGGGACCAAGCATCCATGTCTCTTAATGACTTGGATGTGTGGATTGGTAAGGAACTCTTACCAAGCATTCAGCTTGTGTTAAGTACCTGCTATCTGCCAATACTCTGGTTCGCTTTGCTTCCTAGGTAGAAATCATCACATAACCCCTCATACAAAACTGTATAATTGCACCAAGGGATGTGTGCATGGAACATTCCCCATAGTGTGTCCAAGACACAGAATAGGCTCGCTATGATTGTGAAGGAAATGAATGCTTTCTCCCCACCCCCCTTTACCTTACAATATCTTTACAGAACCTTAGACAAAAACCTGGGAGATTCTACAGAGATGAGGACAGACTCTGGGCCATCTGGGGCCACCTCTTATTAAGCATGCTTAACCTCTACAGGTCCAGGTAGTGTACAGCTAGCGTCCCCAGGGCTTGCTGGACAATCATTACTTTTTATTATGTTTCTTACTGTCAGGTACTCTGAAATCCACACGGACGGGTCCTGTGATTTCAGGTTGTCCCCAAAGAGAAACTCAAGAATCAGTGATGAGCACAGCGGGAGAGGAAGCTCGCTGCCTATCTCAAAAGGGCACATCACCATAATCACAGATAGCTTGTGAGCATATGCAGAAAGAATGCATCCCAGGAGCAAGTGTCAGGAGCTGCCCGCCCAGCAGACAGGGATACACAAGCCAGATGCCCCTCCCTGCTTCCCTCTCCCCCTCAAAAGACTCCTCTAAAATATGTGGTGGTGGGGGGCTGTTTTATCTCTCTGGCCCACAGAACCCCCTCCTCAGCAGCCACCTATGCTGCTGTCCCACTAAACCCACCCTGGATCTCCCCTGGGCTGGATGCTGCCTTCATATTTCATGCAGAATGTAGCAGCTTCCCGGGAGCCTAAGGCATGCCCTGCATTTTGATGCGCTGGCCGGCTCTGACACCAGGCAGCTTCAGAGCATGCCTAATGAGCAGGCTGACACCACGTGGAGGAGTGAGGCCTGGTGGTGGAGACCAGGAGCAGGGTGACAGGAAGGCACTAGGGTGATCTAGGGAGGAAGATGGCAGATGCCTCTGTGAGACATTACTTTGTCACCAGTTTGCCACCAGATGCGATAACTGTGGCCCGCCTGGAACCACACTGGGGTCAGATCAGACTTTCAGAGGAAGAGCAAGGAGCAGCCTTGAGAAAAGGGTGAAATTAAAGAAGAAAAGAGAAGCCTTATAGATAAGAGGGTTGGCATCTCTAAGTGCCTACCTTGCAGTGGGCGGAGCCGATGCCGTTTCTGTGTTTCTTTCTGTGGCAAGCTTTTCAGAGTTTCCTTAGAGGCAGTTTCATTATCTGGGAGAGCCGGCTGAACACAAGGTTGTCCTTCCCTTAAAGGCCCCTCTACCTTAATTTCATTCATTATTCCTTATTTTGACTGGTTCCGTCAACATAAACTGACCTTTGCTTTCCTGGGTGTTGAGATGCACTACGGGGCATTGAGGGCACCTATGATTACCACTCCAAAGCTATAAAGATGCGAAAGACACACATATGCACAGCCTTCCCAACACTCCTACCCAGTTCAGTTCCACGGGGCCGGCTCCCCAGCTTGATAGGATAGGTACAGCAGGTCCCATTTTACAGGTGTGTGGGTCCATAAATAGAGTGTAATTCAAGGCTGAAGTCTCAGGCTTACAGCCTGTGCTTTCAAATGAGCTGGTTGCCCATTGAAAGGCTAGAACCCATCCTTCTGCTTGAGCGTGGAGTGGATGGAGTCACAAGCCATGAAAAACAGTTACTTAACTTAGGACTCTGCTTTGGACCAGGAACGTCTCCCAAAGGCTGTGTTGAAGGACTGGTGGCAGTCTTGGGAGGAGCTAGAACTTCTAAGAGGTGTGGCCTATTGGGAGGAAGTTAGGCATTGCAGGTATGCCCTTGAAGTGGGAGAACTTGACCTCTGCCCCTTCTGGTCTCTATTTCTCCCAGTTACTGTGGGGTGACTCTACACAGGAGTCCGTCCACCAGGGTGCACTGTGCTCTCCTGAGCCCAGAGCCACCTAGCCAAGGGACTATAGGCTAAAACTTCTCAAACCATGAACCCTAATAAATCTTGTCCTCTTTAAGTTAGTTTTCTCAGGAAATTGGTCAAAATGAAGGAAAACTGAGTAAGACCATCTATTAAAAACATAGCTTTAGGCCGGGCGGTGGTGGCGCACGCCTTTAATCCCAGCACTTGGGAGGCAGAGCCAGGTGGATCTCTGTGAGTTCGAGGCCAGCCTGGGCTACCAAGTTAGCTCCAGGAAAGGCGCAAAGCTACGCAGAGAAACCCTGTCTCGAAAAACCAAAAAAAAAAAAAAAAAAAACAAACAAACAAACAAACAAAAAACAAAAAACATAGCTTTAAATGTTTAGCAAAGATCATTATAATATGAAATCTAAGTTTCCTTTGAAACTGTGACTCTGTTCTCTTTCTCTCTCCCCCGTGTGTGTGTGTGTGTGTGTGTGTGTGTGTGTGTGTGTGTGTATGTATGTATGTGTGTGTGTGCATTAAGTGTTATGTTTTTGCTCTGGGAAAAATAATTGCCGATCAAAGTAGTTCCTCTTTACTGAATGGTAACTAGGTACTACACACTATTTCTTTGTCGTCCTCTGGACATGGAGCCAAGTAATGCTGTCCCTCTGTGAAGCTGTGAAGGCAGGTTGGAGGTACACTACACATCTCAGGAGGCAGGATAGGAACCGTCTTGGCCTGAAGCTGTGGGTTTCACCTCTGTAGAAAGCATTTCTATTTGGCCATGCTTCTTGGAATGCATCTTTACTGCAATTCACCGTCCCTTTGCCTGTCAGTATCGCTGTTCCTCATTTCTCCCATTTGGCTCCTAAAGTAATTCCTTCCTGGTACTTCCTCCTGACTCCCCCAAACCTGAAACCAGGAGACACCTGTATGCTCATGTTCACTGCAGCACTGTTAGAACATCCAAGGTGGGAAGTAGCTTTGTGTCCCTTTACAGATGGAAGTTTGACAGAGCTGAGCCCGGTGGTACAGGGCTGTTATTTCAGCTACTGGGAAGGCAAAGGTAGAAGCATCAAAGTTCAGGGCAGTATAGGGTGAGTTCAAAGCCACCCTGTGCAACTTAGTGAGACTCTGTCTCAAATTCAAAACTAAAAGGAGGGCTGTGGATACAGGTAGAGTCCTTGCCTAGCATGTACCGGGTCCCGGGTTTCATCCCTACCTAGAAACACACACACACACACACACACACACACACACACACACACACACACACACACTGGAATATATACCCAAAGAATGCTGATACATACCATAAAGATACATGCTCAGCTATGTTCATAGCAGCACTATTTGTAATAGCCAGAACCTGGAAACAACCTAGATGCCCATCAACGGAAGAATGGATGAAAAAAATGTGGTACATATACACAATGGAGTACTACTCAGCAGAGAAAAACAATGAAAGCATGAAATTTGCAGGCAAATGGATGGAACTAGAAAATATCCTGAGTGAGGTAACCCAAACCCAGAAAGACAGTTATGGTATGTACTCACTCATTGGTGGATTCTAGATATAAAATGAACAATCAGACCACAACCCATAGAACCATAGAGGCTATATATATATAGCATGGAGGTCCGTAGGACGACTGTGGCATATAATAAATTTCAGTTTTACTCAATTATTGAAAAAAAAATAGCCAAATGAATGGAAACACATGAACTATGAACCAAAGACTGAGGGGCTCCCAGCTGGATCAGGCCCTCTGAATAGGTGAGACAGTTGATTGGCTTGATCAGTTTGGGAGGCATTTAGGCAGAGGGACCAAGTCCTGTGCTCATTCCATGAGTTGGCTGTTTGAAACCAGGAACTTATGCAGGGACACTTGGCTCAGTCTGGGAGGAAGGGACTGGACCTCCCTGGACTGAGTCTACCAAGTCGATCACAGTCCTCGGGGGAGGACTTGTCCTGGAGGAGATGGGAATGGAAGGTGGGCTGGGGGTAAGGGGAGGGCGTGGGAGGGGGGAGAATAGGGGAACCCATGGCTGATATGTAGAACTGAATGGTATTGTAAAATAAAAAATATATATCACAAAAAAAAAAAAAAAACTCAAACACAGTAAAAAAAAAAAAAAAAAAAAAGAAAGTAGAAGGAAACCTTGTAGCTGACAACAGGGAGGACTATACAGAAAGAAAATGATCGAGGTGTGTAAGGATGGCGACATTCTTTGAGCTTGCTTATATACAGACTCGAAAGAGTCAAATGGAGAGAAGAAGGTATAGTTGCCAGAAGTAGGGAGATGTTGGGCAGATGATCTCAGTTAGGTAAAAGGAGCATGCTGCAGACTAGGACCCAGCACAATGCCGATAGCCAATGGCGCTCCATCCAGCACAGAGAAAATTGCTAAGGAGTCAGACCTTACACCGAGGATTAAAGTACAAGCGCGCACCTTCTGTTTTTCATATGGAATTACATATACTCACTCTTTTTATAAAGAATCCCCAATTTAAAATGGTAGGCTTTGTGTTGCTATTCTTTCTCCAATTAGAGGAAATCTCAGGTTCTCTACCCTCCACCTGGTTCTCAAGGTAGGAGGTTCCCTGTACCTCCCCAGCTGGTGGTTTATTGCACTTCCCTTTATACATCCTCAAGTCTAGAAAGTATGCTGTATGAAAAGGCGGGTCAGTCCTCGGGTCTGAGTTATCAGAGAAGTCTTCGCTCCTGGCTTGTGTGAAAGCTGCCTCTGCAGCACCCTCAACCAGGGGTCCAACGTCTAGCAGACTGACTTCAGTCTCAGCATTCGTTCTCTAAGACTCCGTAATACAGTCTGGGCTGTATAAACAACGGGAAATTTATGTCTTGCAGTTCTGGAGGGCAGAGGTCAAAGGGCGGGTGAGCTGTGAGGGAGAGATGTTCTGCTCGTCCTTCCCCTTGGCCAGTGATAAGGTTTCCTAGCAGTCGCTGGTGTTCCTTGGTCGTCGATCTTCACTGGGCTCTCCCTATGTGCTTGTCTGTCTCCAACATTCCTCTTTTTACAAGGACAAGTCATATTGTGTGAGTGGTCCACCCTACTTTAGTATGATTTCATCTTAACTGATTATATTTACAACGACTCTATTTCCAAATAAGGTCATATTCTGAAAGCCTGGGAGGTCAGAGCTTCAATATATAAGTCTGGGAGGGCCACAGTTCAACCAACAGCTGTTCCTTGCTTGCCAATGAGCCCTGGGATATGAAGAAGACACTGTGTTGTCCTGAGACTTTTCTTTGTCTGATTTAATAACCTCCAATTTTTTTCCAGACTTTTTTTTTTTTGTCTTGCAAGTTTCTTCTGAATGCTTGCCCTGTCAGTGCCTGGAATTGGGGCGGGGGGGAGGGGGCACTCTGCCAGCTGGGCTCCAAGGACTTTGCTTCACATCAGCTCCAGTCAAGTTCAAGTTCACATCCTGGCTGCCTAGGTGTACAGAGCGTATCTCATATTGATCCCAGACTGCTAGTCCCACCACGACTCTGCAACATGGATTGGTCTTGAACTTTGGACATCCCTATCCAGTAAGCTGCCATTTGGTTCTCTTTCCAGAATAACCAAACAAACCAGGAGAGAGAGAGAGAGAGAGAGAGAGAGAGAGAGAGAGAGAGAGAGAGAGAGAGAGAGAGAGAGAGAGAGAGAGAGTTCTGGTACACAACTGGAAACCTCCTGCCTGGGTTTGGGGCAGTGCCACATTCTTGTGGGTCTTTTAGTCGCTTTCTGGTTCCCACTGCTGCAATCCCTGTTCCAGGCTTCACATGAAATCCATCACGGAAATGAAGATCTATGAAGTGGTCTGAAGCCACCTCATCGGCTAGACCCTGAAACTGAAGCTCTAGGTGGAGTTTGTTTGGTGAGCCCCGTTTCTCATAAACACCCTGTGTTAACTGTGAATCTCTCATCACCCCACCACAGTGAATACACTCCATGAGCCTTAGCTATTAAGGTTTGTTCCATTTTCTTACAAAATACTGAAATTCCCAGTTCTCTGTTTTCCCTGGATGAGTTCCAGGGAAATAATGCTTTCCTACTTTGGAAATCTGTCCCACATGTCTTCTTTTAATACTTCTGATAAATCCCCTGCTCATGATTCATATTTTTCAGTCCTCTAGTCAGTGGCCTTTGGAAACAATTGTTTTTGATCAATTTCTAATTTGGAGGGAGGAAGGAATGAGTCCTTCATTCCTAATGATCCACATTCTTTTCAAGGGCATCTTTTAAAGTCACTTTTCCCTTTTACACACACACACACACACACACACACACACACACACACACACACACACACACACATATATACACACACACACACACATTAGTCTATATGCCATTGTTATAATAAAGTACCCAAGACTGGGTGGTAGATAATGATAAGTTTATTTAATTCACAGTTCTGGAAGGTTAAGAGCATGACTCTGGCTTTTGCTCAACTCTGGTGAGGGTTTTGTGGTAGGTGGCATCAAAATATTGGGAGCAGATGAGATTTTATATCAAGAGAGAAAGGCAGGGCCAAATTTACTCTTTTGTAACAACTCTCCCTCAAGAGAACCAGGGTCCTCCAGCACTACATTCATCTCTTCTGGAGACAGAGGCTTAAGTGATCTAAACACCCCCTTCTAAGCTCCACCTCTTAAAGGCTGGGTAGCACCTTTCCCATCAGCACACTGAGGACCACACCTCCAACACATGGATTTTAATGAGGTAAACCAAGTAGAAACTGTAACAATTTCAAAGGATTAAGCCAGGGCCACAAAGAAACCAGAAAGCACAAACAGGACAAAACAAGCCACAGATACATGTTCAACTTATTTTTCAGAATTCTTTTTGAGAGACATGAAACATTGGATTATAAGAAGGTCAGCGTCAAACGTTTTCGGGAGCAGGAAGAGGTAGGGGAAGGATGGTGAGTTCTGGCTGGCTCTGCCATGTGTGTGAAGGTGGGACAGCTCTTCCAGCCCAGGAATATCGAGGTCATGAATGTGGCCCGATCCTTCCAGGACAAGTTCTGATATTCTTCAGAAGCAGGGGCCTTAGCATATTTTACATATGGAGTAAGTCACTCTCTCCACACTCTCTTTTTCTCTGTCTCTCTCTGACACACAGACAGACAGACACACACACAATACCACAACATTAATATTTAGTAATCAGCATGTAGTATTCAGCAGTAATTATTTCTAATTGTTATTCTTAAAACTAACAAAGAATTCTCAACTTTAAAAATACTACTCTGTCAGCAAAATATTCCATGTGTGCACTATAATGTATACTTATTGAATAAAAACATCACATCTCACAGTCTATCCTCTGTCTCACTGTCTTGAATTTCCAACACAAATAAAAGAGGTCACATAAAACAACAGAACAGACATAACCTAAGTTGTGTTTCTTTATGCTTCCCATCACATACTTTGCTTAGAAAAATCTATTCCTCAAACTCGGGGATCTGTTCTTTCACATGGAGACAGACTGCTCCCCAAGTGAACTGCGGTAGTCCTGAACTCCAAAAGGGACGCATCAGAAGCTATATGGGTACAGTTTAATAAATGAGATGCCACATGTGATACAAGGGTTATTAAATGTTGTGAAACATAAATGTATGTGTGCTATAGTTGGGCTGTGAACTGTGCTCCAAAGGTTCATGATTTGAACAAAATGCCTGATTGCCAGCTATGGTACACTAGGGAGGTAGTGTCCTGGAGGAAATGGAGACATTCTACATACACACTGTCTCTCAGGCTGACTATCGGAGTATTGAAACAATGGTCCCCATAGAAATGGGAATTTCCCTGGGAATCGAGTGTGGAGAGAAGGAAGACTCCAGAGGGGGACTTGTCCCCTATCAAAGGACTTCACACATTCTAACACCATGTCAGACCACCTCCCAGGATGAGAGTGAAGCCCAGAAAATGATGGTGAGTGATAGCATCCCTTGGGTAGAACACCTAGGAGCACATATCCTTGGCGTTCTACTTAAACTTCAATATCATTTCAGGAGCTGGAAGATGGACTTGGAGCGGTTCCTGGGTCTCTTTATCCCTCTTCCCAATGCGTGTGCCCACACTGAGTAACCTCCCCGGCGACACACACACACTGTTAATTTGGCTCTTTTAATTGGCTTGTTGAGGAAGGGTAGCTGAACCTGGCTTGGAACACAGGCCACAACCCCAAGTTTGGTATGAGAGGTAATAAAAACAGTTAAAACACAAGGGAGACTTCTGCTCTTAATGCACCCCCATCTTGGTGGCTACTGCTGGGAACCCCTGGGACTCATGTAACACAACATTCTCAAATCAGCCTAGACTACGATGGCAGGCCAGGAGGAATTAGGGTCTGAAATAAGGGTCTACTGTCTATTAGAGTTAAATTATGCATGCTTTCCCTTTTGTGTATCCATGCTTATCTCTTATCTGTTTTGCTGTACAGATTTCTGCAGGGCACTGCCATCTCAGGCCAACATCCTATCTTAAGACTCTTTGTCTTCCTCCCTCTGCCTGTCGCCCTGGTTGTAGACAGCGCTTAGCGTACCCCAAGTCTTCAGTGCATGTGTAGTGATGGGGCTATTTCCCCGATACCTCCAAAAGTGTAAGAGTAGCTCATCCTTGTGTTTTGGCCCTGGTGAATTGCACCCTCCTTCTATTTCTTTTATTGCCTAAGCTAGTGGGCTTGTTTTTCCCTGAGACAGTTATATAAGACTCTCGCTTCTCCAAATCCATATTAGCTCATCTCCACTCCCTCTGCTTCCTCGGCCTCAGAGGGCCAACGCAGAGGAAGGAAGAAACAAGGGCAGGAAGCGCAGAGAAAGCCGCAAAGACCTAAGCTCACTGGACCCACCTGAGTATGAAGCTCAGGTCTCAGTGTCTGGGGCTCGGTTTCCACGTTCTTCCTTCAGGATGGAGGGACATAGCCATATGCCCGTGGATGTGTCCGGGGAACAGGGTGCAAGTGTATCCTGGAGCCAAAGAATTAGCTCTCAGGAAACTTTGCTGGCTCTTGTCTGTCTTCCTCAGGGAGAAAATCAGTTCTGTGAGTTGGAGCAATTCCTTGTGCCCATCTCAGACCCTGCAGTTTAGATCTTCATTAAAAGAAGGTCCACGGAGGGGCTTAAACACAAAACTCCCTATAATGGTGAATACTCAGAATTACTTTCCACCTGATACTGCTTCATTTAATTGGACTAAAGCAAGCTCCCCTGGCTCCAGACTCCCTTGAAATCCTGCCCAAATTTGCCTGGCTCCTGCGTGGGCCTGAGTAAATATGCGGCAGGTGCGCCGAGGGGTTGTGAGCTGGGCTCCCATGAACCGTAATGTTGCTGCATGACTGATTCTCCCACCCTTCGGCCCTCCCTTGAAATCCCAGGACCATCCCTGCTTATGCAAAGAGTAGGCTCCCCAGTGCCGTCTTAGGAAGAAGTGGTAGAGCAATTTCATTTAATATTGCTAGTGCTTCCATTAACCCGACTATATTGCTCTCCATCCTCAATTTAAGACTCCCTCTTTCTCTTGATTATCGCTGTATTTCAGAGCACCTGAATGTCCTCCCCAGACCTGTGAGTCAGCCTGGAATAAGAGGATGATGGGATGATCAAAAGCTACAGTTCCTTGAGTTCTCTGGCTTGGGAGTAATGCAGCCTTCCTGTGCCACCCCGGAAGCCTTCAAAAGCAACCAAGGCGCTCCCTCTCCGTGGCTCTGGTGTTTTCTGTACATACTGTCTGCTTTATTTTTCTTTGCTTCCAACTTCCTCCCTGGGTTTCTCCCACCCCACCCATGGGGGGGGGGTGGACAACAAAGTTGGAGCTTGCGGCTGTGGTGTGGGTAAACAGAGGCCTGTTGAAAGGCAGATGCCCCTTGACTTATTATGGGGTTATATAAAGACAAGTCCATTGTAAGATCAGCTTGCAGTGGAATTTATTGAGATGCAACCTGTTATGATTTAGCCATAAAGCATAACCCTAAAAAGTCATGTGTTGAAGACTTGGTCCCAAACTGGTAGATCCAACCATTGAGAGACGAGTGCTTGACCTTATCAGTGAATTATATCTATTGATGGATCATCATTGAATGGACTATTGAGAGGTGATGGTAACCGTGGAAGGTGTGACGACTTGATTGGAGGAAGTGGGTCTCTGGTGGCAAGCCTTTGAAGGGTGTGCCTTGTCTCTGGCTCCCCTTCTCTGTTTTTCTGCTTCCTGGCCACTCTGAGGCAAGCAACCTCTTTCTCCACATATTTCATGCTGTTCATCCTCATCACAGGCCCAGAGCCATTGAGGCAGCCAAACAGGGTCCGAATCTCCAAAATGGTGAGTCAAAACCACACCTTCCCTTTAGTTAAGCTGCTTTCTTAGGTATCGTTTCAGGGTGACAAGAGCTACCCACCACATTGTATATTGAAAGTGTACTGAACACACCAACCTACAGAATATCACAGCCTAGTCCTGCATGCCATAAATGTGACCAGAGCATTCCTATTGGCCAACCTACAGAATATCACAGCCTAGTCCTGCATGCCATAAATGTGACCAGAGCATTCCTATTGGCCAACCTACAGAATATCACAGCCTAGTCCTGCATGCCATAAATGTGACCAGAGCTGTAGAGTCACCTACCCAACACTGAGCCATTCTATAATCAAGTGCAGAGTATTTGGTATAACTTATGGACTACTGTATTGAAAGTGAAAAATAGTTGTGTGAGAATGCTTCTCGGCCATCATAAAGTTAAAACATTCACTGTCAAATCATTTAAAATAGAAAACCACCTGAGCTTTGATCCTCTTTGATTAATACCTAGGTGTCTGTGATTCTATATGATTGAATGGCTGGTTGACTCAATCATTAATTCCAACATGTATTAAGTGACTACTATAGGTCAGGCACTCTTGCTAGTGTTGGGGATGAATTTTGAATGAATCTGATAAGGGTTTTGTGCTCATGAAGTTTAAATTCTGCTGGCAGGAACACACACACACACACACACACACACACACACACACACACACACACATACACGGGGTGGGGGTGGGAGGTAGAAGATAGGTGGTGTGAAGAAAATAAATAAAAGTAGACTAACAAGCTGGAGAGATGGGAGCCCACCACCATCCCTCTGGTGCACACACTGCTTTGTGTGCTCGAGGCCTCTCTTTATGTCAGTTCTGGGTATTGTACGTGAGCATGATGGCCGGGGTGTGCTGAGAACCCTTTCTCTAGCAAAGCGGAGCCAGCAAGAGACCCGAATCAACACCCTAAACACTTGCCACCACTCAGGCTCTCGCTGTCCTGTCTCTTGCCTGCTGCAGGCAGCTCAGTCAGGAACGGATAGAAGCTGCTGTTCAACACCTAGAACGATGGAGTTGATAGGCAACTGCCAAATCCCTTGGACTTGGCTTCCTTCAGGAGTTTCCTCTGCAGTCTGCCACGTGCTCAGAGGAGAGGACAATTCTTTACAACCCAAAGTCCAGGCCAGGCTGTAGAATAGGGATAAGGACAGGTATAGGTCTTTAATGAGGGCAGTTCTAGGCCTGTATTGGGGAGGGGGGCACAGATGGAAGCCTTTAGAGTCAGCCAGACTTGGGTTGCCTCTTGGCTCCTCAGGTCTCTGTTTATCTGGTTTGAGTCATGGCGGGTAGAGTTGCTGGCTGACCTTACTTGTGGTCTTGTGAAAACTAAATAAAAGTATAACCAGACAGCACCATGACCAGGGCAATAGCCTGGCACAAAAATGATGGCCTTCCACGACATTTCCTGGGAATGCCTATGAGGAGATGTTTTTATTTTTTTGAAACTGTCCACCGAAGAAACATCACTGTGACTGTAATTTGCTTTAAAATGTTCTGGGTATATTGTAAAGTAAGCACAACCCCTTTCTCTTCCCCAGATAAGCTCTAGCCAGCACAACCCTCAATGACTTTTATTAAAAATAATAATAATAAATGGATCAGATCATTCATTGTCATAGTTTTGAAAAGCATCTTCTTGTCAACAGCTCCAGAATGAAATGCCCACGCCAAACCTGTGAGAGTGACTCCAGACTGAGACACCCAACTGTCACATGGATCCTTCAAAGCCAAAGTCCTAAATGGAATGCTTTCTCCCACCCCTGTCTTAGCCTAACAGCCTACTTCCTGCACCCCAACCATCTTTCCCATGTTGGTAAACAGTACCACCATTACCCAGATGTTGGAGCCACAGACCTGTGGGAGAGGCCTGATCACCTTCCTACCTAACCTCCCTTGCCCATTAGCTTTCTCTCTTCCATCAAAGATTTTCCCAGCAGCCACTCACCAGCTCCATAGCTGCCCTTGCCTGGGCAACAGCCTACAGAATTCATCACCTGATTCAACACTTGTCCACTTGTAATCCATGCCCTGCATAACTGGCCTGGTTGTTACAAGGTATAAACCAAGCCGTTTACTTCCTTCCCCAGTCCTTGTGAAGACAATCGGGTCCAAATGGGGCCCACTGGTCCTTCTCCACCTTCTCCCTCCTCTTTTTTTCAGTCTGTCTCTTTCCCACAAAGCTCCAGCCACCCTGGCAAGGAGCCAATTTCTCCCCTTACTCTCCAGTACACCTTTCCAGGATGGTGAGTGCTCCAGTTCATCAAGCTCACTCTCTTGCTCTTTCTTGTTCTCTTTTCCTCTCTCTCCTTTTTCCCATTTCCAGTTTCCTCCCATTCTTCAGAGCTTTCTTTGCATCTATGTCTTGAAACAGACCTGTCTGTCATTCTCACTCATAGCACCAGAGTCTCTTGACCTTCATAAGGAAGCGACCTGTCATCAGCGTACATCAGGCTCATTATCCAGCTCATCGACCAATGAATCAAGCAAATTAATTTTTTAACATTTTTCTGCTTGCTTTGTTTATTTATTTGTTTATTTATTTATTTGTTTATTACTCAGGTGTGTGCGGGCATGCTTGTGCCACTGTGCCTCTGTGGAGGTCGGAGGACAGCTTGTGGAGGTTAGTTCTCGCCTGATACTTGGTGGGGTCCAGGGATCCAACTCGGGCCATCGGGCCCACTCACCAGTCAGCCATCATGCGACCCTACCACTCTACTGCACAGTCTCCCCTCTGAGCCGTATCCCTCCATTCTCAACCATCGGGCCACACCGTCCTGCTCTCCACTGGGCTTGGAGCCGCTTCCCTGGAAGCTGTACACTCCTTCCACACTGCCATCTGCCCAGAGCTTTATCTTACCTCCCGGGGTTGCAACACCAGCGCCCTAATGCCCTGGAAAGGTAAGTCGGCTGACCAGGTGGATGAGGTGGTACCTATGCACACATATGTGTTAGTTGCATGTGCTCTATCTGCAATGCTATGTTCCTCTAGGCTGACCATCCAATAACCTCTGTAAAATCCGGCACTGCAGATGTTAGCATCATACTTGAGTCTCTTGCAGTCTTGTGCTGGGCCCTGGCAGAGGTCCTCACCGCTCACTTCCACAGGTGATGTGCCACTGTTGCCCGGATCAGCATGCAGGCCAGCTTTGAGCAGGAATGCCTCTCCCTTCCCTGGGTGACTCTGGCTTTCCTATCAGTCTGTGCTAACGAGAAGTGAATGCTGCAATCTTGGGGCTCACTCTGAGGTCGCAATTACGTAAGGATTATTAATGAAGCAACAATGTCAAAATTGTGTGAAATCAAACTCAGATTTAAGTACTTAAAATAAACAGATATAAAGTAACAGATGTCCCGTTTTGTTCTCAGATGATTTCATCCCTTGTTAAAAATAAATGTCTGGCTTGAAAGGAGAAAAAAATATAAAAGGGACTTTACTCCCATGTTAAAAATTAATTGAATCCAGAGATTGGTAAAGCAACTAAGTGGTGTAGGATTGTTTTTCCCCCTTCTTAAAGCAAAGATATATTTGTGTTGATTTTTATTTCAGCAAGTAATGAATTCATTGCGTAGTCCCAACTTTGATAGGCCAAACTCACATCCTTTGAAACCCAAAGGGAAAATTTCTCCAAAGCTATTATGTAGATAAGGAGGGGGCCCAGTGTATCTGTCTGAGGAGAATTGACTATATGCGAAACCCCAAAGGGTGCAACAGAAGAGGCTTCGGAAATCAGGGGTCCTGCATGTCCTCCTCTTTTGCCCAGGTTCCCGTGGAGGGCTCCTGCCTTGGAATCTCAGGGTGGAATTCCCAAAGACGGCGTCTACTGAAATTAGTAATGAAAAAGGCAAATTAGGTCATCTTGCCCATCCCCCTGCCGGCTTCCTACACTGTGGTTAATTTTCCCCTGCTTTGATCAGACACATTTTAAATGTTTCAAGAGATGGAAATTACACAAGTTGTCTCCCTCCAGAGCCCCGCTGTCTACTGATGTTGCGGGACTCGACTTTCTGCCTGTGAGACCCCGAGGAGTTTTTCCAACCGTGGAAGGTTGTTTGTGAGCTCGAAACTGCCTTTGCTTTCCCCACATTTCTCGTCATTGTTCTAGTTATGGCCCGATTCATAGGAATCAGGGGTCTGGAGGAACCATCCAACTCACAAAACAGCCCTGGGAACACTGAAAGGAAATGACTGATCTGCAGAGTCTGGGGACAAAAACGGGGGACCGACGCTGACGTCCTTGACTGAAGGTACAGCAGCCCACGGGCCTGACACCAGCACTCCGCATGGGAGAGCTGCATGCGATAGCATTTGTTAGAGGAGGTTAAACAGGCCACAGCAGAAACCACGTTTCCAGAAGGAAAGTGTACATGTTTCCAGGGTTTTAGAGACTTAGCCGGGAAATGTTTTGTGTTTTTTAATGAATTAAGATTCTCTATCGCTCTTGTTTTGAACCCCATCTCTGCATGCGATACCCGGGAAAACCACTATACAGTAACAGTGGAAAATGAAAGACAGGCTAGCGGTACCAGTCGTACAGGGCAGTGGATGTCCGGAAGACCGCTGAGTCGCTCACGGTTATTCCGGCAAGAAGAAAACGCGGAGCTCAGGGTCATTCTACCAATCCCAGAAGGGAGCAGTCTTTGGGGCTGTGGGTAGAGACGTGGCTGTGGCACTAACAGTGGCGTCTTGCATCTCACTGCGTAGCCCACCCTCCGCCTCTGGCTGGGTGAAGGGCCGTGGCTGAGCCAGAGACCTGGGTGCTACGCTTGTCTCCACACAGTGTATCCACTTCCAGGTCTGCTCTCCATTCTGCCCTTAGTTATGGACGGAGAGGGTGGCACAAAATGTTCTCCCTTGCGTTTCCAGTCCTTCACGTTGCTGTCTTGTGGCAGGCACCGCTGTTGCCGACACGCCATGCCTCCCTTTCCACTTCCTAGGGCATCCTCCATTTGGACTCTGAGCGTCGTCATGCCATTATGCTGGACTGTTACAACCCAATCAAATGGAAACTGACTTCTCCCCGCTCCCTCGGAGCTGGCTTGGTCCTGGGCAATTAGATCTACACAGGCACCCTAACCCAGAGGCCTTTGCCTCAGGACCCTTAGCCTGCCTCTCGTTTTGCAATTGTAAGTGTAACACACAGAGAGGAGGAGACTTGGCAGTAGAGACATTGTAGCCCTGCCAGGGGCTACAATGACAGCCCAGTGTGTGTGTGTGTGTGTGTGTGTGTGTGTGTGTGTGTGTGTGCGCGCGCGCGTGCGTGCGCGCGCGCGCTTGCGCGTTGGAGCAAATAAACAACTTTACAGAAATCCACTACCATATGGCTTTCTGTAACTGCCCAAAGTCTCCCTGGCTGATACAAACTATCATGCTGTCGGAGAGCTAAAGGCCAGGGTTCAAGGATGAGAGCTTTTTGGAAGGACATTTTAAAGTTCCATCCAGTTTTTGATATCTGCAAACAAGTTTATCAAATTAATTGTTCATTACGATATCAAAGACCTAAAGGACTGGATTGGGATCAGACTAAACGCTGCGGAATGGAAGGAGTGGACTCAAGGCAGCAAAATTCTCAGCAGGGCGTGGTTTGGGGGGTCAGTGGGGTGGGGGCGTAGGCAGAGCTGAGGAGGGGTGGCGAGACGCTGAAAAGGATGCGGCAGAAACCAAGTCTGCCCGGGATTCTTCTGAGACCGTCTCCTCCCGGGCAGCACTGAGGCACTCAGGCAGCTCAAAGGCAGTGGGCGAGTTCCAGGAAGAGTACCCCATGATGTAGAATTTGATTTGCTAATAGCTGGCTGCATGTCTGCTGCCTGTGACTGCACCCTGCTCCTTCCTGTTAGTCCTCTCTCAAACCCTCCCTGTACTGCCTTTCTTTCTCAGGAATCCACAGTGTGGGGCTACTTCCCTTCTAGCTCAGATATGTACCTCCCTGTGGTCTGAACATCCCCTTGGGCTTGACTTCGCTCCTCCTTGTCCTGACATTCCCTGAAGCTCCCAGGACCTCATTGCCTTATGTTGAAGCCAACATTCGCAGAAGGGGTCCCCATACGCTAGGCAGCATTTTCAGCTACTCCCAAGGGACAAGCCCCTGGATCCTAAGTGCTCAGGTTCTATCTCTCCCAGGCTTGGGATGTTCCATGTCCCCGTGACAGGACAAGGACCCCATCTGCTGCGTAGTAATTCTGAACCTGTTCACCCGTCCCCCCTTCCTCCTCCTCCACTCCTTCTCCTCCTCTCCTTCTTTCAAACCACCACAGAAGGTTTCTACTAACAGCACTCGTTATATTAGCTGCTTTGGCTAGTAAAAAAAAAAAAAAAAAAAAGTACCTGTTCTGACAATGTTTTTAATGACAGAAATGACTTCATCTCAAAGCTCAGGTGCATGGCCAGGAACTCATGTGTCCTGGAAAAAGAGGATTCAAAAGAAAACAGCACATTGGTGTCAGTTCCGAGTAGCACAGGGAGGAAAGACCCGATGGAGAGTGTCCTGGGAAGCCACTGGGATGGAGAAGGCATGCCTGAGCAGCAGAGTTCAGTGTGAGGATGCAAGCCTCACATAATCTTGTTTACATTCCTGCTGTGCCACCACCTAGCTGTGTGACCACAGACAAGTTCCCTCCTGTCTTCCAGCTTCAGCTTCTTGTCTACAAGTAGGTAAGTGGTGTTTCAATGGCTCAAAATGCAAGGTTTCTATTAGAATACCATAACTAGTCCTCAAAAATGCAAGAAAGGGGCATGGGGAGGCAATAAACCACACTGGATAGTGCAGCAGGGAGTTTAAGACAAGAGCTTGGCTACAAATATTTGGAGGGGGTTTGGGAGAGAAACCCACAAAGCAACTGGAAAGCAGAGGTTAGAATTTGTACCCTGTCAATGCCTCCAGGAGCCCAAGGAACACATGTACACTGTCAATCAACAGCAGCCATGGGGCCTTGCAGTCACCTCCTGTTGTCTGTCGCTGCTGCAGCCACCTGGACAGTTAATTAATTAGATGAAGTATTGAAATAGTGATGCCTGAGCTCTCAGTTTCTAGGATCCTTGTGAGTACTCTCCATTGGCAGGCCCTAGCCAAAGCTGGCAAGGAATTCTGGGAAATGTAGTTTGCAAGCTTCTGAACCCTGGAGAGAAATAGTGAATATGGCCTAAGGTCTAAACAGTTCGCACCACTGACACTGATGGACATAATTCCCGACAATTAGTAAGTTTCTGGGTCTGTTAGTGACCATGCTCGTAGATATTGATACCTTTGTTTTTATTTCTGCAATTGACAATAAGTGGTACCACAATCCAGTTAGTTCACCGTTTCGGGTTTCAATTTCATCTGCACAGTGACAGGGTTGGATGGGTGAGGGCTAGGGTCCCTCTCTGCAAATAATTCTTTTCTTCCCTCATTTATTCAAACAAGAAACATTTGCCGAACACTTTGTTCAAGCCAGACACTGGCTTAGGAGGGTGACTGTGGCGGAGACATCAGCAAGATCAGGCTTGTGTGAAGTCACTATCTAGTGACAAAGTCAAGCAAATGCATAATTCGTGCTGCTTTTTAATCCTGAGCTTGCTTTGCCTTCAGGGACAAGAAGATGGACTCCAAGTCCGGTGCTCTTTTCTACTTACGTCTTTCCCTCTCTGATTATTCTAGCAAAGCCATCTCTCTACCAGGGGAAATTTCTTCTTCTGCTGCTGCTTCCAGATGCACACCTGACCAACAGTCCCTCTCTTCAATGGCCTACATTTCCCATTGTCCACCACCCTTCCCCCACACCGGCCTCAAAAATCAGCTTGTCAACAAGATAAAGGTGAGACGAGTCACAGCACACGGGACGGCAGCCGGGGACCTGGTCAGCACCTGCAGAGCAGTCAGGGTAATAAGGAATGTAAAAATATGAACGCTCTGGGTCTCTGTGATTTCCCTGTTTGCCCAATCTGTCACTCTGCTACCCATGGATTCCCCACTATTACCCGTGACCCTAATGTGGCGTGGGAGACCCTGTGTGTTCCATCTTGTATCGCTGCTCACTCTGAATGCATTTCACATATTGCCGTGGAAACGTCAATTCCCCGAGCCAAGAAGACCCCTGTTTCCCAGAAGCTTCCTCTACAAACTCTAGAATATAGATGAGCCCGGCCCAATCACGCGCTGCGTCTGGGCCCAGCGGATTTGCAGCGCACCTGCATTGGAGGTAAATCGATTGGAGCTCCTTAATCCTGGCTACCACCAGGCAGGTTCTCCCCTACTCATTGAAGCTTAGTAGCAACACGCCCTTCACTGTAAAGAGAATTTTTTGTCCTCTCACTTGGGACTAAAGGTCAAAGTTTAAATCTATATTTAATGCCATTTTCTGAAAACTGGATTTGTGATTCCCTTTATGCTGGTATTACATATCTTAAGGGATTTCAGGGGGAGAAATCTGGGAAGCCCAGTTTCTGAGAGTGACCTTTACTTTAAATGTGTAAATAGGATGGAGCCTGTGTTTCTGGCTTTTAAACCTTCTAATTGTGCTTCCAAAGACCGTTCTGGAAAACATAGGCTGTGCAGAAGGGCTACACAGAAGCCACTTTGAAAAGACGCGACTTTGCAGATGAAAGGCTTGCTAGGGACAGTTTTCTGGAAGCTTTGTACCCTGAGCCACAGTGAGCCCACATTAGAATATGCAAATAGCGCGGCCTTTCACTGTCTCAGGAAAGGAAAGTTCACGTTTACTTAACTCCACTTTTCCTTTGAATTTTATAAAACATTATTGAAGTGGCATCAGAATATCATCCAGAATGTCAGTTTTAAAATATTTCAAATATTTACCTAAAGGTTTTTTTCCACGGCAGCCTCCATAGTCTGAATGTGGCACTCAGAGCTCATATGAAACGGACCCGTCTCGTGTGCTCAGAGTTGTATATTTAACTAACGGTGGAGACAGGGACTTCTCCTTTTGTCAAGGGTCTCCAGCCAGGACAAACAGGTGGGTGGGTGGGTGGACAGATAAAGTGTGTGACAAACTAGTCAATTAGTAAAGACACAATAATAGCGACATTTGTCAGTGTGCCCTGATTCACTGATATTAAAAAAATAATAATAATAATTGATTCATATGTTATTGTCACACAGTCTCAAACTTCCAGACCCCTAAAATCTTTTGCTTAAACAAACAGGCCCAAGCTGTCTTTGAACTCTGATCCTCCGGCCTTGCTTCCCAAGTACCAGGATTACGTGTATACCACCAGGCCCAGCTTACACGTATTCTTTGTAGATAAGATGGTCTGTTGTTCTTGGCTATGGGGAAGCAGGATGGCCATGGAATGCTGGTTTTCATTACTCCCCTGCATTATACAGTTTGTCTGTCTGTCTCTGGGAACCCCAACTTGTCCTGCCTTCATACCTCCTTAAGGAGGCTCACAGCAAGGCGAGCCTTTGGACCAGCCTGAGTGCATAGGACCCACAGAAGAAGGGACATTTTTCCTTACAAAGGGAAGCTGAGGCCCAGGGAAGAAGGGTCTAAGTGGCCCAGCGGCAGGACCAGGTGACAGCCCCAGCCTGCTGGAGCCCATAGCTTCTGTGAATGTCACACGGAAGTTCTGTGGGCTCTCCCCCTGGAAAAGATAACTCTACAAAGCGAACCCCTTCCATAGCCGTCTGTCAGGTGCCTTGTCTGTCAGAGAGCCGGCTCAGGCGCAGGTCGCAGCTGATACCGGCTACTGTTTGCCGCTGCCTTAATGACCGTACCAGGTCTTTTTGTGGTCAGCACGAAGCTGGCAGGATGGACCCAAGCTGTAGAGCCTGGGGCGAATTTGTTCACAGTTTACAGTCACAGTGAACTTCAGTTTTGAGAGAGGCAACTAAATATCCGCTTTATGGTCGCCTTAAACTTCCCTCGGAGACCTTAGCTGTCACCCTCCTGACAGCGGCTTCCAGCCTCACAAACCCCCTCAGGGATAATCAGTTCTCCGTGTCTGCCCCGTCTGGCTTTCCTGGTTGGCCTTTGTTTTCTTATTCTCCCAAGCCCAGTTCCTGCCTCCGCCTTCTCATCCTTGTCCCTTTGCTCCCAAGCAGCTGTCACTGAAGCCACGGTTGACCCTCGCCTTTCCAAAAGATCTCTCTTCCTCTGGCATCCTTTATTTAACCGGGGCTGCCTTAGGCAAAGCTGATTAAACCAGCCCTTCCACTGCCGGGCTTTCCTCCCTGAGGCTTTGTGCTACTCGGGCTTTCTTCTTACCTCTCCTGTGATCTTTTACCTTCTGTTCTGCGCGCTCCCTTCAACTCTCCCTCCGCACGTTGTTTCCATGTGACCTCGGCTGTTCTTTCACTTTCAACCATAGCAGACTCGGGGACATGTCTTTACACACACACACACACACACACACACACACACACACACACACACACACACACACACTACCTTTCTCCAATTCGCTGCTGCTTCTCCTCGCTCAGCTCCTCATTTCTCTTTTAAGGCCGGTCGCCACCAAGCCAAAGGGAACTCTCTCCCTGCATTGTCTTTGCCTGAGGCCTTTTTGTGTTCCATTTCCCTAAATCGCAGAGCCTAAGGTGCTCATCTGATTTGCTCTACTGAGATCTTACTTTCCTCTCTTTTCCGGGAGTCATTCTTCCCTTTCCTTCTCAGCAGAAACAATGTCTTAATTCAGGACCCCTGTCTCTTACATCTTGGTTAATGAAATGCCTGACTTTTCCTGCAGTGGCATAAGCTAAGGCTGTCTGTCACCTTGGAGGCAATCTTGAACGGCTCATCTAGGTGCACATCAGAGTAGAAACACCTTACTTATTGCAGGCACTTCGTAAATATCAGGGTGGCCAAGACATAGTTAAGAACATGGTCCCTGGAGTTAAGCAGACTAGGGTTCAAATTCTGTCTACGTCTCTGATAATCTCTGGGACTTTGGGAAAGTGACTAATCTCTCGGAGTCTCATTTCCTCCTCTGTAAAAGATAGGTTGTAATAAGAGTACCTGTCTTGTGGGCCTGTGAGAATTGAGTGGAATAATGTCTATGTAGCTTTATCTCCAAGTTTGATACAAAATATTAGTTCAAAAATATAATCTGTTATTAAATGGTATTCAGCGGGCAAGGATAAAAATTCCATGGTCAGGACCACAGTGGTGTGTGTGTGTGTGTGTGTGTGTGTGTGTGTGTGTGTGTGTGTGTGTGTGTGTGTTAGGCCAGAGGTCAACCTCAGGTGTTCCTCTGAGATAGTATCTTTTTGCTAACCTTGACATTGCTACATTGGCTGTCTTCTGAGTGCTGCTATTAGAGTTGTATGCCATCATACCATTCCAGTTTAATGTCTAACTCAAATTTTTCTTTCTTTATTTCGTTACTGTGTGGGGGTTTGTATGCATGTGTTGACCATGGTGTGTCTGCACACCTGTGTGTAGATGTACATACCTGTGAACACACTGATGAAAATTCTCTGCCTTATTTCTTTGAGACGGGATCTTCCACTGAATCTGGAGCTGGTGACCAGAAAGCCCCTGTGGTCCTCCCATTCCCACCACCCACCCTTAGCCCTGGGGTTCAAGGGGCACATGGCCACACCCAGCCTTTTCTCACGTACATACCAGGATCTGAACTCGGGTCTTCCTATTTTCACAGCAATTGCTCTGACCCATTGAGCTTTCTCTCCTGTCCCAATCTGTCTTTAAACCTCTGCTCAGTCCAGATGTAACTGACAGAAAGTGATTGCCGTTGCCTCCAAGACCAGTTTCTAGTCTGTGAGGTACATTTGAGATGTGAACAGATCAGACATCTGCCAGGTTTGCATGAGAGTCTCTCGCCCTTTTCATCACCGGCCTTCCATGTCTGAGCTCCCTGCAAAGACAAGCACATGTCTTAGGAAAGAAATCTCTTGGACTCCTCGATGCTCTAGACGCAGCTAGGACGACATGCTCACAATTCTTCCACGAACGTTTCGCGAACAGTAAACTTGTTTCCTTAAATTGGCTGATAGACTCAACAGCACTTCAAGGACGGTTGACAGTCAGAGGAAAAAGGAAATCAGTACAGCTCTAGGTTTAGGTTTTTCCTCTTTACTCTCTGCCCTCTAGCCCCAGCTGTGGATGGCCCACCGCTGAAACTGGTATGAAACAGCTGGATCTGGAGTGCATTAGCCTACTTCAATGCGCTTTCAAGGAAGTAGCCTTGACCGGAGGGCTGAGAAACCAGCATTTCACTACCTTCTCAGCAATCCTTTAAAATCAGGCCTGTAAAGAAGAAGTCTGAAGCCAAGGTGTAGCAGTTATTCCCACAAAGAGAAAAGGAAGCCTGGTTTCACTGTCTAGTCCAAGAACCGGAAACTCGGACACTTGGACCTCACGGTGCTATGCAAAATTAAGTCTCCTTAAAGCTCCTTGATTTCCCCTACCTCAACTTCTGCATTTTTAAGATAGGAATAAGCGAGACCCTCAGTTGTACAGAGGGTACTGTCTAGCAATAGCCTCCATGGTACTGTCTAGGCAGCCTATGGAACGCTCAGTGAGATGCTTAGCAATGGGACCAGCAGCTATTACAAACCTCTCGCCAACTTCTAGACAAAGAAAATTGTTGTGTCATAATGAGAAACAAATTTTATTTTACAAAAAGACTCACATCTTGGGGCTGGAGAAATGGATCAGCAGTTAAGAGAGCTTGCTGCTCTCCCAGAGGACCCTAATTCAATTCCCGGCACCCATGGTGACTCACAATCTTCTGGAACTCCATTTCCAGGAGATTCAACACCCTCTTCTGGCCTCTGTGGGCCCCTGCATGCACTTGGTAGACAGACATGCATGTGGGTAAAACATATGTACACACAAAATGCAATTAATTGTTCTAAAGGTCACATCTGTTGGATGCTTGGTCTAAAGGGACATCCATTATCACTTGTCCCAAGGCTCAGTAGACATAAGAGGGAGGGAGTGTGAAGATTGCAAGAGCCAGAGGATGAGAGCAGTGCTGTAAAATACTGTCTTCTGGACATGAGGGGCCTGTGCACTCATGAATTCACCAACAGTTGTAGTTACCTTCACAAGACCGGCACAAGATGTGGCCCGTAGACATCCTATCATGGACGAGGGAGGGGCTATGAGGCCCCACCCCTTCCTGAGAAACTATAGGCAGTCAGTAGTTGCTGGGGGGAGGAGTCATAGTTCTCAGTGATGTAGTCACTGGTGAATTGCCCACGCTCCATTGAACAACTTCTGCACCCATGCTCATAGAAGCAGTCCTGATTAAACATTGGGTCACATACACAGAGACAGGAAAGTAGGAAGGGAACGTGTGAAGGAGGGATTTAGCAGGAGTAGGGAAAGGATGAGAAGATAATGAAGGGTGAATATGATTGGAGTACAGTGTGTGTGCTTGTGTGTGTGTGTGTGTGTGTGTGTGTGTGTGTGTTATGAAATTGTGAATGTTTTTTCTTAAAGACTCACATATAGCTAGTTTAGAAATGTCCCCAGGATTCACTTAGACTTCCTTTTCTGAGTCAGAAACTAACTAGATGTGTGACCTCTCGTTCAGCACTCTCCCACAGCTTTATGCCATGAATCCCACCTCACAACATGGATAACATGCTTTTCGTTGCCAAATCTACAATACCCCATGACACCTTGGAGCCATGCAGTGGTATTGCTTTCCTAAGCCCCGCTCAGTAGTCACCTAAGACTCCGTCTATATTGCAAGAATGCACATTCCCTCCCAGACCACACACGTGTGATAAAGACATCTCCTGTAAAAGACAATGCCCCCCCCAAACATGTTGGTGTTTGCTTCTCTAAATTGACCATTTGTGAAGAAATTTTTACAGCATCACTCTGCCTTAGACCACCTCACCCATGGGTTGCCCTTTACCACCAGCTCTCTATACCTCATCCCTTTCCCTCCAAGAAGATCAAGCTGCATGATTAACATATGTGTTAAGGGATATTCTATCACACTGTGAACCCCAAGATTGTGATAGCTAAATAAAATCAACCTTGGGTCAGGAGGTGGAGCCAGCAACTAGTTGACAGCAAGTAGTCATAGAGAGTTAGAGGGAGTCCTAAAGACGAATAAAAATATGTCAGGAAGTAGTAGGGAGGAACTTGCAATGTGGTGGTCTTTTTTGAGTTTGTCATGTTGGAAGGATCATCTCTTTTCTGAGATACCGGCTAAGGAAGAAGGTCAGTAGTTCCTCCTGACTTTCTGAGCTAGCAGGTTTTCATCCCAGCCTCTGACTCTCAAGTCTTTATTGGTAGAATCATCAGATATAAATTTAGAGCCCGGCAGTGGTGGCTCACGCCTTTAATCCCAGCACCCAGGAGGCAGAGCCAGGTGAATCTCTGTGAATTTGAGGCCAGCCTGGTCTACAGAGCGAGTTCCAGGACAGGCACCAAAACAACACAGAGAAACCCTGTCTCCAAAAGCCATAAATAAATAAATAAATAAATAAATAAATAAGTAAATAAATAATTTTAGATTAAAAACGACAGATATGGGAAAGGTTAAACGTGTCGTCTGCCCTATTCAGGGAAAGGGCTCGGCCTTGAGCTCACCACGGCACCCTTCCTCTTGATGGTCTCCATCCTGTGTCTTGAAGGAAGCAATTTGAAGCACGTGTGAAATTGGTCTTCAGGACACAGCATTCCCACTCTCCGCCCAACCAGGAAAGCCTGACAGAGTCATGCCCCAGACACCTTCCTTGAACCCGGCTGGCAGTCAGCTTAGAATAGCTAAGGACAGAGACTCTTGCAGCCAATCTAATTACCCAACCCACAGTTCCTCCTGGCTGTGAGTCACTCTCCCCTTGAGTCCAGGAGCTTTGATGTCCCCTCCTCTGGGGCTGGTCACGTTGTTGTCATGCATGTCTAGCCCACTCACCCCCCTCTCAGTCTGTACGGGCACCATTACATTTCCCCCTGTATTCTCCTGTGCCGTGCACGGTGCCTGATGCTGTGGAAGGCCCCAGTGATCGTCAGGTCAATAAACACAGTTAAAATGTCAGTTGACAATTAACCCACTTCAAAGGGGGAACAGCTCTATTTCTAGAAACTATATTGAAGTAATTGGTTCACAGATTAAATCACCAAAGTGCTTACTGGACAAATGAGTGAGTGACTTTCTTGGCACACTTCATAATAAGTGACACATCTTTGATCAGTCACCAGGAATGTGAGTTTATCCATCAAGTATTTATTGAGAACCATCTGAATGCCCAAGACCGCTCCAGAACTTGGGGGAGGGAGAACTGTGAGTCTTGGGTCTGACCCCATGCTTCTCCGTCCTGAGGCAGAGAAACTGATTAAAAACCCCTCTGGAGAACTCCCTTGCCACAGCAAGCTGGCCCTGGGTCCCTGGCCAAACTTGCTGAGATGTAGACACAGCTCATCCAGACAGATTGGTTGTGATCAGTGTCTGGAGACCACATCATGTCACAATGCAAGATGGTCACATCATTAAAACATCCAGACATGCGCTCAAGCATGATGAAGCCAAACCGGTGTCTGTGGGGAAATGAGTGGGTCAGAGAAATCACAAGCCTGGGAACAGAAAAGCAAGTGGACAGCTTCAGTGAACATGCCAACTGGACAGAGGGCCTGTACCAGTCTCTCCCCAAGAGCATTGACTCTTCATCCTATTTGCCTAGACTGTCCAACTTCCCTCGTTAATGAAAATGTGGTAAGCACATATTCTTTTTTTGCACTTGACGTGTATTTTCAACTTTTCTTTTGCCTCCTTTCAGCCCAGCAGCTGGGAAAGCTACATGTGGTTTTTCCTAGCCTCTTTTGTAATCCTTTTAGCCAATGAGACAGAAACCAAAGTTGGCTTGGGGCTTCTGTAAAGGCTGCAGTCCCCTTCGACACCAAGACAAATACAGAGAATCAGTCCTGACACCCCTCAGTTACCAAAGCAGGCTTAAAGTATTTTGCTATGGGAGAAAAGTCCAATTTTGCTTAAGTCCCTGCCAAGTTTTCTGTTACTTGCTGCTAAAGCCAAATGTACATCTACCTGGATTACACAGTTTGAAAACAGCAACAACAATAACAAAAACAAAACAAAACAAAAAAACCTGAACTGAGAAAGATACCAAACCATGTGGCTAAACATAAATAAGAATTATGGGTTAATTGAAGGGCAAGAGCTAGTCAGTAATAAGCCTGAGCTAATAGCCAATCAGTTATAATTAATATAAGCTTTTAAGTGATTATTTTATAAATGGACTGTGAGACCACAGGGCCAGGCAGGACTGGAGAAACCTTCTGGCTACAAAACCCCTTTGTTTACTTGAGGGATAACTGAAGCTGTGCCAGCTGATAACACATAGGGGAGAGGTGTGTAGGAGAGAGTGGGATCTTTGTAATCTACCAAGACCTTGAGGGAGGGCCTCTCTCTGTGTTGGGCTTTGGATGTGTAAACAGACTTTTTTCCTTCCTTCCAAATAACACAGCATAGAACCATTGAAAACAGCTTTGGGAGTGCATATGGAGAGATGGGTCAGCACTGGCCACTCTTGCAGTGGACCTGGGTTTGATTCCCAGCACACCCATGGCAACTAACAACCAACCACCTGTGATTCTAGTTCCAGGGAATCTAAAGCCTTCTTCCGGCCACTACTGGCACTGAACATGTGTGATGCACAGAGATGCATGCATGCAGAACACCCATACACATAAATTTAAATTAATCTAGCCAAAAAAATTAAAATAGAATTTTAACAATAAAACTTATTTGGCTAACTGCCCTCAAGTATCTAGTTAGAACCCTCAAGTAATTGGTCAACATAATTATTTGAACCAACAAAACTAATATAGACTGCATAGTGGTCAAGGGCTCAGGCTGTAGAGTGTTCTAGGGTCAAGGTCCCAACTGGGCCACATATTGGCTATGTGATTTTGTTCAAGTCACTTAGCTTTTCTGTGCCTCAATTTGCTCATCTGTGACGTGGACACAACTTCCCAAGTCGTAAGACTGTTAGGAGAATTCAATTAACTAAAACACATAAAGTGCTCAGAATTTCACTGCCTGTAAAGAGTACATGGTAGAGTGCTCACTAAGGTGGATACTACTGTTATTCAAGACTAGGTTGTTTGTTAGTTTGACACAAAGGCCTTTCACCATACCAAGTTAGAGATGGGATTGTTTGGAATTCCCATGTGTTTTGGGTGTGGAGTTTGCCCTTTCCCTGTCTACTAACTACCAAGGGAGCATCTACCATGACATCAGTTTCTTTTGATACAAAGGTGCGAATTGGAAACAGACACATACTCCGCAGGTTTCTCAACTGGTGTATACAGGCACTTATGCGTGCGTGCGCGCGCACGCGCACACGCGCACACACACACACACACACACACACACACACACACACACACACAGGTGGGGGAGAACCAGTGGTTACAACCCCAGTGTAAATAGAGAACTTGTAAGAGTCTCTTTCATTATGAGTCCAGGGAGCACGTGTGAACCTGCAGTGTGCCCGTCTGCTTCCTTACCACCAGCAGTCTGTCTGTCCTTCCTTCCTCTCCTGTCCTGGCTTTCTTAGCGCTGCCTGGCACATCCTTTCTTGCCCTGACTGCTGCTTCAGTGTGCCCAGAACAGGGCTGTACATAGAGGAGAGGCAGGAAGAGCAGCTTGCCCAGCCACACTGCTACCTGAGCCTGCAAGTCTGGGCCCACATCTAGAGCCTCACATCCTCAGGCCTGGACTCAAACCCTCCCAACAGACCAGACTCACATTGGACACTCTCTCCAGCACCTTCCTCTTTCTGTGCATTCTCTGAACATTTAATAGAATGTTCTTCATTCTATTAAAGACATGGTCACACACAGATATAGTAGGAGGCACCATGGACCCTCATCTACCAGCAGAACCTGCCTGACTTGGCCAGCAAAATGCTCTGCCCCGTGCACACAGAGTGCTGCCATCTTCTAAACATGACATGAGACTTGGTAAGGACGTCTCATAAAGGACCATACAACAAGTATCCATTGGATAATTATGACTCACTTACAATGTGCCTGGCACTGGCAGAGCACCAGGAATACCATGATGAATGAATATAGAAGAATCTAGGTTGAATCACAGTTTCCATTGAGGTGAAAAATGGATCTATTATGCTCTCCTTTGCCACCGAACATCGGTGACATGCTATCACGTCCGAGAATCCAAGATATCTCAGCCTGGCCTTTCCAAGTCCCTCCGGAGGACAGAATGATAAACCTGCTTTAAAATGCAGTTAGTGTGGTTTTATTTTTGTGAACTAAGAGTGGCTTTAATAGTCAACAGCTCCTGCCCTCAGATCACTGCCAGAAAGATGAACTACAGACCATCTATTCTGAACCCACATCCCAAACTCCCACCAAGTTCAGGGTCACTACTGCTGACAGTTACCTTTTGGTCTAGGGGGTAAACAAACGTATTAGGAGCTTCCTCATCTAAAACACCAGGCTAGTGCACGAAGAGCCAAGTTCCCAGGTGACCTTCCTGAATGCTCCATTAGGACAGAGGAAAATTCTCTAGGGACAGGCTAGGCAGCATTTCTTAAGAATTCAGAACAAAAAACATTTCGCAGAGAATTTCAGCAAGAATGGTTACAAAAATAAGAAGGCAAGCTAGCCACAGGGCCCTTCAGCTCCAGTTCCAGCTACTCGGGGACCAAGGTGAGAGGGTCAAGCCAAGCCCACTGTTCAGCAGCCTAGTCAACACAGCAAGACCCTGTCTCAGAAAACAAGCCAACAGTGGCAACACGCAGAAGTCTAACCAACCCCTCACAGAGCAAAGCATCCAGTACCTCAAGCTCATTTATGAAATGTTGTCACCCACCCAACGTTCAGGCAGCAAATGCTCAGAGGGCTCCTATGCGTACTCCAGCAGTTGAAAGTGGGAATTGTCCGGGCGGTAGTGGTGCACACCTTTAATCCCAGCAATCGGGAGGCAGAGCCAGGCGAATCTCTGTGAGTTCAAGGCCAGCCTGGGCTACCAAGTGAGTTCCAGGAAAGGTGCAAAGCTACACCGAGAAACCCTGTCTCAAAAAACAACAAAAAAAAAAAAAAAAAAAAAAGTGGGGACTGGACTAGACCTCTGTACACCGGCCCAAGGAAGGACAGCTCACAGATGGTTAGGGCCATGCGAAGAGAAGCAGGAATGAAACACCACCTTCTCCCATGAGGACAGCCGCTAATTGATGACTGTGATGCCAAGTGTTGGGGAGGTGTGGAGAAACTGCAGCCGTAGTCCAAAGTCGGTGGGAATGGACCGTCTAACAGATAGCAGTATGGGGGAATCTCCAAAACGTTAGACGAAGAATTATCAGATACCTGCAAATTGAAAGCAGGCTTTGAAAGAGATTGTCTTATACCTGTGTTCAGAGCAGTTTAGCTTCCAATAGCTGAGAGGCTGGAGCAGCTCCAGTATCTGTCAGCGGGTAATTGAACAAAGAAGCTGTGCTATGTCACACGACAGACTGTTAGGTGACCGTAGAAAGCAATGGGATCTCTGACACGTACTACAGCCTAGATGAACTCTGAAGACACTGTGCTAAGTGAGATAAGCAGGTAGAAAATGGGGTGTTTATGCGGCTCCCTTGATGTGAGGAATCCGTAGTAGGGAGATGCACAGAGAGAAAGTAGTCAAGTTTCTCAGGGGCTAGAGGAAGTCATTGTTCAATGGGGACAGAGTTTCTGTTTGGGAAGACAGAGACATTTTGGAGATCAATGGAGGTGATATCTGTAGACCCATGGGAATCTACTGACAGCCACTGAATTGGGCATCTAAAATCATTAAAACATCATATACTTTAGGTTTATAGATTTTAATCACAGTAAAACAACTACATAAAAGTGTGTGTGTGTGTGTGTGTGTGTGTGTGTGTGTGTGTGTGTGTGTGTAAAGTATTTAGGTTATTTATATTTTAATCACAGTGAAACAACTAAAAGCGTTTTTTTTCAATATATGTAAGTAGATGCCGAGTGTGGTAGCACACCTGTGATCCTAGCACTACAGAAGCAGAGGCGGGAACCCTTCATAGTGAGGCTGGCTCTAATAAATAGGCAAAGTTTACTCAGAAAGCCACTGGAGTGGATGGGAGAAGTGGCTGCCGAGTCGGATCGCCCTCCACGCCCAGCGCGCTCTTGCTGTGGCCGGATGCTCAGCCTTCATCTGGAGCCCGTCCTCCAGTGGGAGTGTGTGACTCGGTGGCCTTGCTGTCCACCTGTGACTTACAGAAAGTGTTCTTCCTCTCACCACCAGGACTGTTTAAGGCTGCACACTGAATCGGGCCGGTTTCAGTGAGGTGGTCTAGCTGGCTCTCTTCAGAAGGGAGAAGAAGATTCAACATTTTTAAGGTCCGTCTGATCTTTTGTTTCAAGTGAAGCTTACTCCAGTCTAAAGGGTAATTTCAGCATTTCTGGAATCTATTAAGAAGAACATAAAGAATGCTACAGAGCCAGCCAAGTGTACAGAGAGAGAGAGAGAGAGAGAGAGAGAGAGAGAGAGAGAGAGAGAGAGAGAGATTGCCATCTTGCAGAAATCCTCCATACCTGCTTTATACCAAAGGAGTCCTGTCTTTATCTCATAATAAATTCGAGCTTAGGAAGGCTTGCTAGCCTGCCTGCCTCTCCTGCTAATGACAGGCTCAATTATGGCTCCTAATCCTGCATTCCTGACACTCCCCTCATCCCTGCATAACTTCCAGGGGAGTCAAAGGGCCCTCCCCGGCCCTGCCAGGGTGACATTAGCTATGCGGGAGCAGCGCCTGGGGCGTGTTGGTGATTTTAAGGGTCTGCTCCTATAACGACACACACTTGGAAGCCTGAAATGCGCACACTTTGACTCTTCACCTCGTGCTGAAATAAAAAGCCACAGTAACTCCATTAAAAATATAAAATTCCTCCACAGGAAATGAACACTAGTTTGCTTCCAATTTACATTGGTTTTAGGTTTCACCTTCCCCAACCCCCCTTTTACTTTTAATATTAATGTCCAATTCTATGGGAAGTATTGTCTATAAGGGGAAAAAAGCACACGTATTGCATCGGGGTCTTGCATTTTATTTACTAAGCTAGGCAGGACATTTTTGCTTTTGCTGCCTCTAGCTCTGTGGTAATTCTTTGCAAATTCACGCATAGGCTGTTCTCTTTAAGTCACCCTGGGCAGATGCCTAATGACCTCTGGCTTATTGAGAAGTGGCCTTGTTTTATGTAAACTAATCATCCAGCCAGCTATATTAATAACGAGACCATAACTCATTTTCATCCTAGGCACACACTGTGCATTATCAGCCTCCTAATTAATCCCAGGCAATTCCGGGGGCAGGTATTATTAGTTCCAATTTTCCTCACTGCTCCTTGAGCTGGAGCCTTGGCAAACAGAGGGTCATGCTCCATGTCCCACAGGCATGCCCCTGAGTTCCAACCCAGAGTCCAAGGCCTCCAGACACTGTCCCGGTGGACCTGAGGAGCCTGGGAACCAGAGTACCTCTGCTGATCTCAGGCCATGGGCTTTCCTCAGGGAGAAAGAACCTGGGTCAGCAGACATCAAGCAAGCCTGCTTAATGGACAAAGTCAATACAGCTTCCAGAGAGGAAGAAAATAAACTCAAAGCCTGGGTACACTGAGCCCATGGCTGGGGACTATGGTCTGAGCAGCAGAGACTACCAAACATGCTCTCCTAAGCCTTCCTCTTTCCTGTTCTTGTCTCCCAAGGTACAGAGAGGTGGCTCCAGAGCCCAGCTAGACTAGCAAAGTCAAGGTCTTGATTTGAATGCTCCAAACTTCTCTCACCTCCCTGACTCACACAAAATCATAATCTGAGGGCACTTGATGATAGGGGTCTCCAAAATAGGAATTCCCCGTCCTCTCTTATCCCCAGTTCTGAGACTCGGGCCTGGTCAGCATCAACCATGAATCTGAATAGGTCTAACGATACTGGGAATCCCCTGCCTGCCCTGCCACATCCCTCCAGCATCCCTTGCCCTGTGAGAAGGGGCATTAGGTAAAGGATAGGAGATGGGTGCTGAACTTGCGTCTGCCCATTGACTCCATGGGTTCTTGGCCTCCCCAAGCCTTTACTGGACCTACAATGGAGACAGAAAAACTTGGTCTGTACTTCTGCAGGGTGAGCATGAAACAGCAGCCCTCTTGGCCTTCTCCAGAAGTTCTCTTCCAGTCAGCTCATCACCTTGGCTCAACACAGGGCCTTGACCATCTTTCCTTGTCTCCCTGTTTCCCTAAGCAGTCACGTCCAACTCAGTAGTGACATGTCAGCACTTTGTGTACTTGCCTTGAGGTCTCTCTGTGGGGTTTCTGTACTCTGCTTTGCTGAACAGCCATGCCTGAGCCTGTGGGGGAGAGAGCTCCCTCAGGATTCCTTGTGTTGGAGAGGCCCTTTGGCACTGGGCTGGGGAAGCTATGAGGGATAATTTACTCTCCAGGGCCCCCTTGAAGACCACGCCCTCTTCTGGGTTTTCCTGAGAGCACACCCTCGCTTGGCTTCTCCTTCCCTGCTCTGTGCCAGCCCTCAGCAGGCTCCTCTAGGAACACAGCCTTAATTAGAACTTGCACACGACCCTCACCTCTGGGTGTTTCTAGGGACCTCATCCAAAAATAATACCCATGGTTTCAATTACACCCAGCCCAGACTTCTCTAAACTCCAGGTCCATGTAATGAAATTGCTCCTTGACAATGCTTGTGTTTTTCATTGGTGCTCCCAAGGTCAATGTGCCCAAAACAGAATTCATGGAGTTCCTTCTTTTCCAGTGCCTCCCAGTACCCCCCAGATGAGTGGGTCCCACCCAGTCTCCACTCCCCATCCACCTCACAGGCAGAGTCCTAGAAACCTCCCAAGGCTCTTCTTTCCCCTCAAGCCCACCTTCTCCCTCGACTCGCCTGCCCTGCATGCCCTACAAGCCATCTTCACACTCCTTCCTGTTTTGTCTACTACCTGCTCCTCGAATCTCTTTAATTCCCTCTGTCATCCTTGGTCTGCATGCTGTTCAAGCCACAAGCCACTCTTCACCTCCCACCTTTTCACATGCTTCTGTTTCCAACACTAGCAATTGTTTCAAGACACCAGTCTAATCACATCAAGTCCCGATATAAAACTCTGGCAGGGCTGCATTCCTCCTAAGTGGAGCTCAGAGACACTTGGCGTGGCCCATCAGCCCTGTGGGGGTGCAGTGAGTATCTGCTCTGCCCACAGGTGTTCAATGCCATTGCTGTTTCTTCCCAGTGCTTTACCTCCCCACTTCATCTTGCTCATCCTTGGCGGGCCATCCCCTAGGCTCTAGCACTGCATCCCATCTTCAAGATTACTTCTGAGCTTTCTAACCAGGATAAGTTCCACATTTTAGGTTCCCAGAACACCCTGCACCTGCTCCAGTGGCTGGAGCCTTCTGGTCAGTGGTAATATAAATGTGCATCTGTAGGCTCACATGACACAGTAACTCAGGGTTGAAGTTCCATGATGCCAGGAGTGTTGCCTGCTTTCATCCTGTTGTCTCCAGTAGCACACATTGGGTATGCAATGGACTGCTTAGAAACAACTCCAATCAGGGGAAGGATTAAGAAGGTGGAACTCACAATCTGTATAACCACATAGGTTAGATATAGAGTAAGAGACTAGGGGGAAGGATGGATCTCCCTTGGAAGAGGAAATAGAATAGTTATGATGGACTAGAATTTGAGGATCAGACAGGAGGGGGCAGGGAAAAAGGAGGGAGGGGGGAAATATGGAAAAGGACAGCCAAAACTAAGAGCCATTGGAGAGGTCATATGGAAACCTAATACAGTGGAAGCTTATATATATATATATATATATATATATATATATATATATATATATATGAAGGTGATCTAAATGAAATCACCAAATATTGGGGGAAATAGAGTCCCAACTGGACATCTCTCATCACCAAATGAAGCTTTCAGTACCAGGAATGGGTTACATGTAATTGAGTTGTTGTCCAAAGGGAACCCCCAAACAACCCAGGTTATTGCCAAGGCTATTAGTTGCTCTCCACAAACAGGTGGTAAGGCCCCAATGCTGAAAACAGCATCTACATAACTCATTGAACATGAAGACATTAAGCTGATGCCTTCCTAGAACTTCCCCCCCACACACACACATACTAGTGTTTATGGGTTTGGGAAGGTACTCTGCATGCTGCCAAAGGAGAAATGTAACCAATAACCCAGCTACAGAACCCTTCAGTCTACAATGGCGACCTGCCTTCAGGATAAACTGATATGGTGGTGGCACAAAGCTGTGGGAGTAACCAACCACTGTCTGATCTGATTTAAGGTGCACTCCATGAGATGGGACTCCTACCCAGCACTGCTCAGGTGGCCAAGACCTGAGACTAGATAGGCCAGGGACCTAGAGGAAAGTGAAATACAGCTGCTCTGCTAAAGGAATGCAGCAGTAAAATGACTCCTAATGACACTCTGCTATACTCATGGATCCGTGTCTTTCTCAGCCATCATCAGAGACACTTCCTCCTGCAGTAGAAGGAAACAAATATGGAGACCCACACCCAGACACTATGCAGAGAGTGAGAGATCTTGGAACCCTCAGCCCTACATAGGATATCACCATCAAATTCCTCCTCTCAAGGCTCAGGGGACTCTGGAGAAAAAAAGAGGTGGAAAGAGTGTAAGAACCTGAGGTGATGGAAAACACCAGGGAAACCGGACCCCAACAGCACTGCAGTACCAATATGATCTGAACTCAGAGACTGAGGCAGCATGCACATGTTCTGCATGAGTCTGCAGGGGTCCCAGTGCTGAGAGAAGTGAACACAAGCCCCATCCCTAACCCAGAAGTTGTCTCCAGTTGATACCACTTGCAAAAGAAAAATTAGTTTTCCCCAGTGGAGTCTCACTTGGTATATAAGCCACACTTAGGGGCAGGCCCCAAGCCTAGCAGAGGATGGCAAACCAAAATAAATTCAATGACATCTTTGGAGGTTCTTTGTTTCATAATGTTTTGTTGGTTTTTGTTTGTTTGTTTACCTTATGGGATATATATATATATATATATATATATATATATATATATATATATATATCTTCCAACTTTGTTATGGACTTCCTGTGTGTGAGAGCATGTGAATCTCTACATCTGTATGTGTTTCTTGTGCTTTTTTTTCCCGACATTTTTTTTCTGTTTGTTTTGAACTATTCTAATTTGTTTTATCTTATTTCATTTTATCATTATTCTTTAGATGCCTCTTTGTTTTCTAACAACAGACAGAAAGGGTGTGGATCTGCATGGGAGGGCTGGTGGGGAGGAACTTGGAGGAGCTGGGGGAAGGAAACGGTAAACAGAATATATTGTATAAAAATCTAGTTTAATGAAAGAAAAAGGAGACTAAAGAAGGAGGTGGAGGAAGAGGAGCTGGTTTGCACAAGCAGGAACACTGTCTCTCTCGCCACCAGGCTCTTGTTGCTGCTCTGCCTTTATTGTGTAAGCTGGAAAAACCAGCGGAGTGTGCTGCACACACACAGCCCTGAAGAGGGGAACATTGTGGAAGTCTGTTCTCAATACCCGCATCTTCCAGGGGGAGACCCCAACAAATGTGCCTTTTGAAACCGCTGAGGGGCTTTACTTTTTCAGTGGAGGGGGAAAGGCAGCAACTGTGGAGAGACCCCATGGAGAGACTAGCAAGGGTCAACTTAACTGGACTTCCTCAGTTTACTCTCAGGACAGCATCAGGAAGTAAGTACTATTAGCCCCACTTGACAGATGAGGGAATTGAGAAACCAAACATTCAAGATGTCACAGCCAATGAGTAGACTTTCAGTCCACAGCTGTCTAAACCTGAACCCCATCTTCTTGCTTCCTATAATTCTTTTAGCACTCTGATTGTCGGATGAACAAATATCGGAAGGTTAATTTTCTTGAAAGAATGTTCATCAAATAAAATGCAATATCTTCTGTTTATTTCTTTGTGAAAATCACCATCAAAGTGTTTCTCCTGATCCAAGAGATTTAATGGTTTTTTTTTTAGGTTTATTTATTTATTTTTGTTTGGTGCGTGCGTGCGTGTGTGTGTGTGTGTGTGTGTGTGTGTGTGTGTGTGTGTGTGTGTGTGTGTTGCACACATATGAATGTGTAGATGCTTGTATCCTGGACACACATGTGGAGGCCAGGGGAGGGCATTGAGTGTCCTCCTCGGTCAGTCTCCACCTTAGCCTCTTGAGATGGTCACTCACTGTACTGGAAGCTTATGTTTCAGTTAGGCTGGCCAGCCTGTGAGCTTTCAGGATCTTCTTGTCTCCGTTCCCCAGTGTTGGCGATACAGACATTCCCAGCTACGACTGGTTTTGTTACATGGGTTCTCGGGATTTGAACCAGCCTGTGAGCTTTCAGGATCTTCTTGTCTCTGTTCCCCAGTGTTGGCGATACAGACATTCCCAGCTACGGCTGGTTTTGTTACATGGGTTCTCGGGACTTGAACCCTGTTCCTCATGCTTGCACAGCACGTGCTCTTACCCACCGAGCCATGTACTCAGTCCCTTGTATATAGTTTTATGTGGTGGGATTCAGAGTATGCAGGGGACGGAGGAGAGGTTATACTTTGCTTTTGCTCTGAATTCGTTGTGTGTCAGTAAGCATTTCCGATGCAACTGTTGCTTGACTCACAGTATTGGGTTTGAGAATGAGAAGAAGTGGGTTTCAGGCAGGGCTGATGCTTTTGGACACAGAATCCATTCCAAACATCTTCAGCTCTCTCCCCATCTGCTGCACAGAACCTGGGAAGCCCAAGGTAAACAACATGACGAAAGCCAGTTCTGCTTAGCACTTCATGGCAGCCACCAGCAGTGACCTCAGCCTCAGAGTCTCTGGGATGAGCAGGGCCCCTACATTCAGAAAGAAATAGAACATCCTTCAGGCTCCTCATGGAGCAGTGTTGCTCTTCTGTGATGTTGCTTGTTTTCTGTTCCCTCTCTTGCCAGGCTTCTTTGGCAGTTCCTGGCAGTCTACTCAGGTGGAGGGACAGGAGAGGAAAACCCATGCCCAGCCTAGGGAAAAGCTCGGAGCAGCTGGACAGATGACTCGGCAGTTAAGCACACTTGATGCTCTTGCAGATGACTGGAGTTGGCATCCCAGAACCTACATCAAGCAGGTCACAATTGACTAGTACTCCAGCTCCAGGGGATCTGACGCCTTCTTCTGGCCTCCACATGAATCTGTATCCATGTACAGATTCATAGACTCAGTTGTGCATGCCTACACACACATGCACATCAGCATGCACGTGCACGAGTGCGCGTAATTGAAACAAAATAATATCTTTCAAAAAGAAAATGCTCTGGATAAAATCAGTAGGAGGCAGAAAGTTCAGGGTTTACATACTGTTTTTATAAACTGACTATGGCAGAAGCTTGCTTTCCTCTTTCTGTAATACTGTGTCTCAGATCAGCTCTTGCCCCTTGAAGCGAATCTCAGCTCCACGTCATCTTCTCTGACCATGGATGTTTCCAGAATTCCCAGCACTCTTCAAAATGACAGTTTTTATGTTTCCTTGTTTGATATTACTCTCTGCATTTAAACTGTTGGTGCTGTGAGGACAGGGACCTGTCTTTGTCACTCTTGGTGCTGTGAGGACAGGGACCTGTCTTTGTCACTCTTGGTGCTGTGAGGACAGGGACCTGTCCTTGTCACTCTTGGTGCTGTGAGGACGGGACCTGTCTTTGTCACTCTTGATGCTGTGAGGACAGGGGCCTGTCCTTGTCACTCTTGGTGCTGTGAGGACAGGGGCCTGTCTTTGTCACTCTTGATGCTGTGAGGACAGGGACCTGTTGTCTTGGTCACTGTTTTCCTGCATCCCAACCAGGACTGTTTGCTGTAGATGAGGAGGTGAGCTTCATTTCAATGTCCTGATTTTATGAGCTCCTTGGATTCCGTAGACAAAGCATCTTAGGTGCCTCTGTTGACAGACCACTATCCTGGTGTCACATGCTCCAATGCCAGGGTCATCACTGAAACCCAAGAATTCTGCCTCTGGAGTCTTCTTTTGAGGGAAAAAAAGGAATTTTTTTTCCCCCAAAACTTTGGACCATGCTGCATACCCTTCTAAACAGACTCCCTGATCAAGAATCACTACGTGCCAATACTGGGGTATAAATGCCTGATGAAACCCTGCACCAGGGATGGGAGCTCATCTACAAGATGAAGAAAACTCCTGAGACAGCTTCCTACTCCGTCTTACCTGCAGGACCCTTTTGCCCCTACAAGCTCATACTGCCCTTCCCCTCACTGGCCTCCGGGCCCCTCATTCCAACAGACTGTGGCCAGGCTCTAGACTTTGGGCAGTTTTTCTGATGGCCTAATTTCCTGGTCACCTGTGCTGACACGATCTTGATTTCCTTCAATAACTCCTCTTTCCACTCCGGGGAAATTGATGTCTGCTCTGGCATATGTCCCCACCTTCCTTTGCAACAGAGGGGGAAGGAGAGGGGGGAAAGCCTTTTAATATTTTTAGCAATGTCTCCATATTCTGTCAACAAATTACCTCTGGCAGCTTTTAGAGACCCCATTGGCTCCTGCGCTGACCTCTTGTTCCTTTTGTGCTAGGAAACTGCCTTATTATTTGTCTTCGCCTCTCTGGCAATCTCCCTTTCATTCCTCACCTTTGATTTCCTTATCATGCCTTTGCACTTTCTTAACTTTGTACTATAATTTCTCCAGCTGAATCGCTGTTTGATTTTCACATAGTTTCTCGCTTTCCTAGTTTTGATTATTTCCCCCACCAGTACACATCCTTTCAGAGCTATTTGTTTGGCTGATTTTCCACACTTTATGTATGTGTTGCTAGGGTGCATGTATTTTCTTTGGGCGGTTTCTATTCATTTCTCTGATTATGGTCTTCCATCCGCAGATGTTCTTGCGCCCTTGCATTGTCTTGGTGGGATGCGCTTTGTTACGCCCAGGTGACAGACCTCTCCGTGTGTCCTTCTAAGAGGGCCCGATGGCTTTGGACTGTTGGGATGTCCCTTTCTTTGGCAGGATCGTCCTAACAAAACACCACAAGTGCAGCTGTGGAATTTAAGCTGGGGTTCAAACAACAGAAATTTGTTCTCTCACTTGAGTTGGGGCTTGAGGCACCAGCAGAACTATGGCCTCTGTCCATGGCCTGTGGGTGAACAGTCTCTTGTTGCTTCTTCACACACTCAGTCTTTCCCCTTTAAGAACATCCCAAGATCTCTGTGTGGGTGGGTCCATGTATGGGGGTGCATGCGTGTGTGCGTGCATGTGTGTGTGAGGCCAGAGGACAACACCTGATGTCTTTCCTTGGCAATGTTGTTGACCTTATTAGAGACAGGGTCTGTTAACATCCTGGAGCTCAACTAATCAGACTAGCTGGCTGGCCAGTGAGTCTCAAGGATCCACCTGTCTCCACCTCCCAGATTCCAAGAGGGTTCTGTCACACCCAGCTCTGCATATGTTCTGGGACTTGAACTCATGTCCTCATGGTCACAAAGCAGAAACTTTACCGACTGAACCGTTCCCCTACCCCAACCCCGAATTTTCTGTTCTTATAAATATACCAGTCACATTGTAATTCCTAAAATTTCATTTTTAACTTAATTGCCTCTTAAGGGGCTCTGTGCCCAAACACTGTAACATTTGGTGGTGTAAGGAGTTAGGAGTACAACATATAAATTTGGGGAATGAAAATAGAATTTGGTCCATAGAATGGACATTGTTCCCTGACATCGGACCATAGGTCAAGAGAGAGAACTGGGTGCCATGGTTTACATGTCACCAAGTTTCCCCAATCCAAACTGCCAGGGGTATACGTGGAATACATTGCAGGCAGCCCTCATCCCTTCTCAAGCACTTCTGTGGGTAGTTCAGGGAATCCCAAAGGTATAAATCCCTGTGTTCACTACTGTCCTACTTAATGCTGTCATTGCAGTGATGGAACTCCATGACCAAAGCAACCTAGGGAGGAAAGGGTTTATTCAGCACATCCACATCACTGTTCATCATTGAAGGAAGTCAGGACAGGAGCTCAGACCAGGCAGGCAGGAACCTAGATACAGGAGCTGATGCAGAGGCCATGGAGGAGTGTTGCTTTCTTATAACACCAAAGACCACCACCCCAGGGGTGGCCCCACCCACAAGGGGATGAGCCCTCCCACATCAATCGTTAATTAAGACAATGCCCTACAGGCTTGTTTACAGCCTGATCTTATGAAGGCATTTTCTCAATTGAGAGTCCCTCCTCCCAGATGACTACAGCTTATGTCAAGTTGATGAAAAACTAGCCAGCACAGCTGGTTTGACCTGTCAATGTGATGGCAGTGTCTATACTTCAGATGCTTCTCTGTTCACTGGGCACTGCTGTCAATGCTGAGCATTGCGGCCTCTTCTGCTGGACATTGTCACATTGTTGGAATCCATCACTTAGCTGCCGTCAGACATCTGCCCTGCTCTGGCCCATACTGAAGCTTTCAGTGTCTCAGAGCCACACCATGGTTGGGTAGAAGCCTCTCCCTTTCCGTCCTGTGCTCTTCCTCCTTCTTTTGAGTAGCTTCTATCCAGTTCCCCTTCTCTAGTGCTCAGGCAGTATCGGGCCGGGAGCACTCAGGCTCTACTGGCCTCTTTTCCATGGAGACAGCATGTATCTACTTATTCTATCTTTCACTGCGGTGAAGGCTCTGCAGGGGTTACTGAATATCTTCTATGAAGAGATTTGGAAATGACACACTCAAGTGTGCTTGTAATCTTGGTATTGATTTTTTTTTTTTTGCACATCTATATCTTCAGGTTAGCATCTTAAAACCCGAAGTCTCAGTATGATGATATTAGGAGATGGATAATTGATCATGTGGGTGGAGCCCTCATGAATGGGGTTAGAGGCCTTACAAGAAGCTATTAGAAGAAAGAGGATTCTCACCAGGCCTGGGGCCTGCTGGCACCTCTATTTCTCAAACACTAGGGAGAATACATGTCTGCTGTTTAAACTGTCCAGCCCAAATGGGAATTTTTGTTGTAATATCCTGAGCCAGCAAGGACACCCTCCCACAGTGCTCATGGCCTACGACTCCAGTGCATACATTTGGGTTCTGAGCATCATTAGAGCCCAGCAGACTTTGGATGCTCTTCCGTCAGCTGTCAACCTGAATGGCATCCCCAGAATGTCTTTCTCCCATCAGAAGAAGCTGCTCACAGCTGCAGAATAGAAAACTGAGAGTGTAGATGACAGCCGACCCAACAGTTCATCAAAACGTATCCAGTTGTGTATCCGCCAGATGTTAGGCTACTTCAATGATAAACACGATTATAGTATTTATCCTTAATAATAGAGCTTGAATTCTTGTGAAGAGTGACCCACAATAAGGCAATTTTTATCCTAGTATTTTTGATGATGAGCTCAAAGCTTATGCCAATACCAATGGGAGCACCAAGAAGGGGCCAGGAGTCCATCCAGAACCTTTATGGTGGTGCTCTCCTATCACAGGAGTAAGCTCACAGCAGCAAATACGCTGGTCTTCACTTCCTACCCACACTCTGTCACACCTGGAAGGTGGTAGACATTGTGTGCTCCCTGTACTTACCCTACCTGACCTACAGACACCAACCCACCCATCGGATGTCATTGTCCTCTAGTTGTGGATACAATTATCTGTCCTGAGAATTGGGGATCAGAACACAGGGGCAGAGTGAGGCATACCCAGGCATCTTGGGGCTCTTGAATCGAAAGGCTGCCGGGAATTGGTTTGCAGTTGCTATCAGAGCAAGCCAGGACTTCAGAAAGAAGGGGATGAGAAGCAGAACAGCGTCCCGTGCCTGTAATTCTAGCACTTAGGTAGCCCGGCAGGAGGATTGCTGTGAATTTGTGGCCAGCCAGACAACCTTGGGTTACAGAGTGAGACTTGTCTCAAAGAGCAACAAAAGGAGAGTCCTGTGCCATGTGGGACATTATTGATTCCCTGGCTCCTAGGGAGTCCACCAGAGCTTCCAGCCTCTTACTTTTCTGTAAGATCATCCGCTGCACTTTGATAATGATGCACCTTAGCTTTGCTGCTTTAACTAAACTCCTGGGCTTTGCAACCAGAATCTTAATTACGGCCTCCAGGTTACCCAAGAAGAGCCTCATGGTGCAGCTTCTGCATCTTGACCTGGCAAATGCCTGCCCTGTCTTCAGCATCCAGCCTAAGTGCTCTTGGAAGCCCTGCCAAACAGCTCTGCCTAGTCGTCTGTTAGGACACGGTTCATATTCACTGTATCAGTTCTCTGTTCTAGACACTTCACTAGCTGGACCAGAGATCACTAGAAGCGGGTCTCTGACACCTAAGATGTCCTCAGGAAATGTCCGCAGAGCTGTCTCAGTGGCTCTGATGCGGTGGTGGGAACCGGCGGCCGGTTGGCACAGCACCTCTCAGCTGCTCCTCCTCCCAGCCATCGGGGACTCTTCATTTGTGCTGCCTCAGCCGATGTGCCCTCCTCTCAGTTCCCTGCGCCCCCACCCCCTCTCCGCCCCAGTTCCCCTGGTGTCCAGGATTGCCGGCTTGCTGGGTTGCCCTGCTCTGTGCAAACTTACTACCTTTGGATCAGTGACAATTCGAATGCGACCTCCCTCAGGCAGGGCACACGCTGTTTCCTGGGGTTCTAGAACTCTCTGCTGAGTTTTGGCACCTCTTAATGGCTTTGTGTGGTTGCCTGGGGTCTGTGATACCTGTGTGGCTCCTCATGACAGCATCCCCTACCTGACCCAGCCATCTGTTTATTTTGGCTGCATCTGCTTCTTTATGCTCCCTCTTCCGAGAGGGAGGAAATAGTAGCTACTTCCTCGAATCAGCCAGAAGCACAGAGTAGTACTTCTGAGGAAATACTGTCTCCAGAGCTGGAGTGGCTTCTGTACGTGGCAGACGTGGTCAGAGCTCGTTTGAAGGGAAGAAATAACCGCACCCGCGACAGCAGCCTTCCCAGATTCTTCACATTCACACCCTTTATGAATTGCAGTGCCCACGGCCAATCCACCAGGATGTCCTTCCCACAGCCAGCAATATATGGGATCTGCTGACTCATGCCTGTCAGCCAGGGACAGGAGGTGGCTCCTGGAGTGTCACAGCCTTGAGGTGTTTCTCTGCTTCACTTTCCTGTTCTCAAGTGCCAAGGGTTTTGAAAGGCAGTTTCTTCCTGTCAGCACATCCGATGCTCTTGCCTCGGTAGCGATGGCTGTGGATATCTAGGGAGGAGGTAGGTTAAATGCAATGTGGTTGTGACACCTTTGCCCCTCACCTTGTGACCTTTCTGACCTCTGTTTTCAGGGGGGAACATGAGCCTTAGGCTCTACTCCAAGGATTTCAAAATGGATTTTCCTGCAGCTAACAATGGCATTCGACAAGCTCAGTGACTTTTTGATATGCAGAATCAGAATTTCGGGCTAAAATGTCACCTGCCCAGGCTGTGTACCCTGTGGTGATGGGTAGGGGCACAGGGCCAGGTTCGAGTCTTTTCAGGGTAGTCAGGTCTCTGGAAAGGCTTGCTGCTTCCTTGCTTCAGATTAGAAATGCAGCTCTCCCAGGCCAGGTGATGCAACAAATGGACCCTTCTTAAGACCATCCCCTGCCAGGGCTGAGGGGGTGAGTGATTAGCAGTCAAGGCATGGCAATGTACTTGCCTTGATTCCATCCCTCTACACGACATCAAATATCTGTTAAGGAGACTCTTTAATCTGGGGACAAAATGACACTTATTAAGAACAACTTATCAATAAAGACAGCTTGCAGTTGTTTGCATCTGGCTGTAAACGATCCCAAAGCCGTTCTTCGGAAATGAGGACCCGATTTTGTGATTGGGAGCGCGCTAAAAGTATGTGTAATAAAAGAGAAAGAGCACTTAGCAGAGAGACGGGGGCCTCGATTTCTAACGATAGACTCATTTCTAACAATGCCACTTTGGGCAAATCATTCTATTTCTCTGGCTTCATTAGTGACCTCAGTGGGAGCCGTTTTAGTAGAAAAACTGACATCCTAATTGCCAAATCCATAGGCTAATTTTCATTCCTCATCCTCTTTGACAACTCCATTGCGTTTGGCACTCTTAACTGCCCTTTCCTTCTCAAAACTGTCTTTGCTCTGGGCTTGGGGGATCCATCCCCTGGGAATTCTCTTGCTCCTCACCCATTCCTCCAGACTTCCTCCTCTAGTCCCCTACCGTCACCCCACTGCCCTTCTGCTGCCCAGGGCAGGTCTACAGATTTGGTTCCCCCGGGCCCCACATCTCACACTTAGATTCCACAAGTGATCTCATCCAATCCCATGGCGCCCCCATGTTTTTGCTGGGCGCTGCCACTTGTAGGCTGGAACAGTCTGAGTCCTCTCCTGCAAGCTGCTCCACCTTCCTGGCTGTGCATAGAGGCCCCACCCACTCAAGCTCCACCCATTCCAAGCTATGCTCTTGCCCCCTGCCTATCTTCTTCCCATCCTGCTCCAATCCTCAGGGCCTCTTGTGCCCTCTCTAGCCACGTAGTCTCAGGAGGAAAAGTGTCTTTCTTGCATCTCTTTTGTGAGCATGTTGTTTCCAGCTGTCCTGGGAACAGCCCCTCTCTTTGTCATGCCCCTGCCATTGATGTCTTTGGGTCTTCAGGATCTGACTCTTGGTTCTGTGAGCCAGTAACTGAACTAGTTAAGAATAGGTCTGGCTGGGGAGATGGTTAAGAGTGTTTGATGCTCTTGCAGAGAAACTGGGTTCAGTCTTCAGTACCCACATGGTGGTTTACAGCTGTTTGTAACTCCAGTTTCAAGGGATTCTGCACCTTTTTCTGGCCTTCGGGGCACCACGCATGCATGTGTGTTAATATACATAGATGTAGACAAACACTTATAGACATAAACCAAAAATAAACTTTTGTGGGGCTTGGTGAGCACTTGGGAGGCAGAGGGAGGCAGATAGATCTCTGTGAATTTGAGAATAACCTGGTCTATATAGTAAATGCCTATAGAGTGAGATCCTGTCTCAAAAATCAAATATATATGTTTAGCTGGTGTAACATGAGGCCAAGCTTTCTGTAGCTTATCCAGAATTTGGATTTTATTTTGCATGATAAGAATTCCTGTCGTACAAGACCCAGAACCACATGTAGCACAAATCTTAAAAGGTCTCATAATAATAATAATAAAAAAAAACCAGAGCTAGATATTGGGGTGAAAGCTGAAAGATCAGAGAAGCAGAACAGCCAGCCACTAGCTTACCTCTACGAAATCCTCAGCCTCAAGAGAGTGAGTTCCTGTTTTCTCACACCTCATATACCTTTCTGTGTCCTGCCATATTACTTCCTGGGATTAAAGGCATGTGTCACCACTGCCTGGTTCTGTTTCTGTCATGTAGCCCAGTGTGGCCTTGAACTCACCGAGATAGGATTAAAGGATTAAAGGTGTGTGCCTGACCTCAAAGTCTAATTTAGTGGCTATCTCTGTGCTCTGATCCCCAGATAAGCTTTATTGGGGTACACATATATGGAAGCTCCACACTGTCCGCCCCCCCAGCCCTGGAAGGCCCTCATTCCTTCTCCTTCCTGTCAATCATCCTTGACACACGATCTGTATGTGTCTCATCTCATGGGCACAAAGCAGTTGGTCCTCTTGCACATCCATACTCCAGTCGGGAAGAAAGGGGAACACCCTGGGCAACAGCACACCTTCCCTTTCTACGAGCTTTCCTGGCGATCCACTCAGCACACTGGCATGGATCCTATTGTCAGAACCTTGTCATGTGACTGTTCTTCCCACAAGAAAGACCGAGATTGGCAACACTGAATCTGAAGTAGCTTGGTCCTGTTTTGAATGGCTCTGTGTGGTTGCTGGGGCTCTCGTTCTACCTTACTATAAGCCAGGCCATATTCTCCAGGGAAGGTTGTGAAGGTGACAGAGAACAGTTTCCTGAGTACTTTCCCAGTCCTATTCTGTCCACGAGGCTCCGGAACCCTCCCACACCACACACACATACACACACTGTATCCATGAGGCTCTGGAACCCTTCCTCCCCTGTCCCCCCAAACACATATACACACACTCTATCCATGAGGCTTCAGAACACCCCCCCCAACACACACACACACACACACACACACACACACACACACACACACACACATACACACACTCTGTCCATGAGGCTCTGGAATGCCCCACCACCACCGCCACACACACATACACACACCTCTCCATAAGGTTCTGGAACCCTTCCTCCCCTCTCCTCCCAAACACATATACACACACTCTATCCATGAGGCTTCAGAACATCCCCCAACACACACACACACACACACACATACACACACACACACACACACACACACACACACACACACACACTCTGGACATGAGGCTCCAGGATCCCCCCCCCACATATATATATATACACACTCTTATTTCCCATCTTGTTGTAAGAGTGAAAGCCCTGAGAAGAACTGCAGCCTGACCCTCACCTCTTTGTTTCTGCAATTCATTCACTCAGCAGCTTTAGGAAGCTGACTAACTCAGAACTTCTCAGGAGACTTAGGAGACTCTTCCTTGGGGCTGACAGCCTGAGAGAAAGTGCCCCACGATGTTCTGAGGTCTCACACCCTAAGCATGAAGGCTTCTTGAGTTACTCTAGAACTTTGCATTGTGGGAAGAAGCATCTGCCAGGATTGTAATAAAAGCCGATGTTATTTATCTCATATAGCTAGTGACTTTTTTTCTTTTTTCAGTCAAAGGCTCCTTATGCAGCCCAGGCTGGCCTGGAACTTCTGATTCCCCAGCCTCAGCCTCTCAAGTGTTGGAACTATGAATAAACACCATCACACCTGGCTTTATGACTGTCAATTTTTTGTCCATAAACAGGGTGTGCTAATTCATGTCTAGCAACTGGCTCCACTAGAAGGGGTGGAGGAGAAAAGTTCTGGTTCATTCACCAATGTCTATGGTGTAACTACTAACATCATGGTTAACACGCTAGGCACAAGTGCCTCATGTGGACCGGACTCTGAACCATCATCGGAGACCTCGGGAGGGAAAATGCTGAGCCCTGTCTAAGTGCTCAAGTCAGAGCTTAGCACCTTCCCTTCGGCCATGTTTGCTTTGCCTCTCCCGGACTCACATCAACTCCCTCCAGTTCACACTACCCTGCATAGTTCTCCTTTGGGTGAACAAGTTCACTTTCCCACAATACACAATTCCCTCAGTCATCCATTCCACACACCAGTACTGGGGGCCTCAGGTGAGCCATGATGCCCCTCCGAATCCTTTTCTCATGGGAGAAGCTGCCATCCCTCCAGACGCCACCAAGAGTCAGTCTTCAGTACCAGGAGCAGACGGCTTCAAAAGCTTTCAGCACATGGTCGGGCTAGATGTCCCTTCGTCAGAGGCATAGGGAGACAGAAACGATGTTTTCTCAGCTCCGAGCCTTCCTCTCTAGCGATCTCCACTCGTTACCCAGCATTCGACTTAGTGTCACCTCCTCTGGAAATCTCTTCTGGGACCTGTGATATCAATAATCGTAGTTTTTGCCTTTGAGGTTCTCAAAAGTCTTCTAACTAGCAGAATTACTTCGGCTGTAAATACACAATTCATTTATTCAAGACGGTGTCAAACCACAGGCTTCGTGAGGTCGCGTGTCTGGTCCAGTGGCTGAGGTGGGAGAAGAGGCCCTTGCTTGGTCAGTGACTGCAGGACTCTGAACACTGCCTAACACAAAGGAAACATTTGCAGCGTGGATGATACAGCGAAACCTGGAGTAATTTAAAACATCCTCTTGGGAGGTTTAGTTTATATTTTTCTTTTTATTACAATCATTACTGTTGTTTTCCCCACAAAATTCCTGCTTTCAAAATTAAAGTATCAAAAATGGGGGGGGGGTGTCCGGGGGGCAGCGCGAGGGAGCGATGTCAGAGGACCGCAGCTCCCAGCTGGTTATCATTATTTAAATTCTGGCTTTATCTTTGTGGGTAAGTGAAGCCTGTGATTTAAGCTATCTCTTGCTAAGCATGAGTGTCTAGGACCCGCCCAACACTCAGGGGTTCAGAACGCGCTTTCCCGTGTCAATACATATTACTTGTCATGTTGGCGTGAGTCAGAGGAGAAGTTAGATGGTTGTCATGTGTCAAATCACACGGCCCAGAGGGAACGGCTATGGTGCACAGCAAAGGCAGGCTGAGCCACGGCCGGACCGCCTCCCAGACAAAGCTGGTCCTGTAGACCCGGGAAGGGAAAGGCGGGAGGCAGAGTGCAGCCTTCCTCACTGCGAGGCTGAGGGCTTCCATGTTCTTACCACTGCAAGCCTCCAATCTTGCCAGTGTGTGCAAACATCCTTTTTCCTTCCAGCTGACTGCAGGCTGCTTCTCCCACAGACAAGGCTAGGTTGAGTCAGGGGTCCTAGCCATCAGTGGGTGGGAGGGCATATCCAATGTTCATTCACGGAAACTGACCAAAGAAGGCAGGCGTGGTAATTATGCAAGTGCCTGTCCACCGTTAAAAAGAGAGAAAGAACTTGTAATATATATAACATATGTATGTATATATAATAGGTTTTACTGCACGCACACACACACACACACACACATACACACACACACACACACACACACACACACACACACACACACACACACAGATATAATATGTGTTAGTGAGTGAGCCACCCCGACAGGAAGCTAGGGCACGGTTTGTCCTGGTAACAGCTTTAGTTTTTACTTCATCTCTTCTCTTCTTTTCCTTTCCTTCTCAGAGTAGGAGAAAAAAAAAAGTCATAGAAACAAACAAACTTCCACCAAGCAACTGGATAATAGCTGCTCCGTCTTACAGGAGAAACGGGTACAAGGCAGTCTTCTCATGGAAAGACACCCACACACTTGAGACAGTTTCCTAGAAAGACAGATGCGGTTTCTCCGGGTGGATCTCAGCACACTCCAGGGCATTTTTATGGCACCTTCCGAATTCTCAATGGCTGATCTTGAGGCGTGACAGCAGCACGCCACATTTGCCGCACCAGACAAGGCAGAGGGGAGTAAAATTTGTCATGTATGTAAATTGTAATCACATTGGATGGTCGTATGTGCTCATTTAGGCATTTTAACAGTGTGTGATGCTGTCCTCTCTGCAGGACTAATAAGCATTAGCCATAATGAGGTCAGTCAGTCAGGCATTATCAGGGGATTTAATTGGGACATGGGTCTCTGCTGAAGTGAAAATTAATAACTTTTGTCAATGTTCTGGTGAAATGTTCTGTCTTATTAAACTATGAGGGTCAATTAGAAAGCATTATGTAATAAAGTCCCCAGCAGCAGAACTCAAATTGAGTTATACCACAGTCATTATTCCAGGGCGAATGCATTTGAAAATGGAAAACCAGAGTGCCATATGGAGGATTTGGGTCAGATTTACAAGCATCGCATGTTAAGGCTTCAACAAGAAGGAAACAATTAAATGTAATACTGAAATAAATCAGTGTGAGTGGGTGGTGGAGGGCCAGGAGCCTGGGGCAGGCTGCGGCCCCGGGCTGTGACACTGCAGAATGGCAGTGTTGAGGGGGCTTGGATGGGCCGTGTCAGGCAGCGCCAGCCCCTGCAAAGCCTTGGAGTGCTGCAAATCTGGGGCACACCTGGAAGACGAGGGCCTGCACACTGACTCATATAAATAACTCTTTATTGTGTGGCTATTAAGAGGAGAGATTGCTTTTATTAAAGTGCAAGTTATTGTGGTACAGCAAATTAAAGAATTTTAAAGCATACTAAACAGCCACCGATAGTCCCCACTCGGTCCTGTTTTACGGTACTTTAAACGGGCAGTCTAGTGTTAGGGAGATATAAAGTCCATGCCGAGGCTGGGATCTGACAAAACAGCGCAGATGCCTCCTCCAGGCAGGAGGGCTGCGGAGGAGCGGGGAACTGAGGTTGGGAATGCTATCCCAGGCTTGGAGGAAGAGGGGGGCAGATCTTCCCCACTGAGGCTGGGAAGGACGCTCTTATCTGTGTCCCTCCAGAGAGAATGGTATCTTCAAACAAAAGGCCAGAGGTGTTTTTCTTCTAGTGTGCATAAAGGGATGAAGAGAGTGCAGGAAGGAGGGAAAAGGAAGGAGATGCATCTGTAGTGTCTCTCATAAAGCTCTACCACTTTCTACTATTTTCTTGGCTAAGCAGCCCAGTTTTCTGCAACATTCCCTCTAGTGAAGGGAGCTGGGATCTGATCACTCCCTCATTATCCGCAATGACGGTTGCGTTTGACACTAAAAACAAGCCAGAGCAATGTCCCCAGTGGCACCAAACCCCACTGAGACCCACCCGACTCTCCTGGTCTCAGTGACTGCTGCTCTTGTCTGTACCCATCACTTCCCACGAGATCCAATGGTCTCGTTTCTGATCTAAGTCTCTCGTCCATTCTCCTCACGCCAGTCAGTCATTCGGGCATCTTTGAAGAAGACCCAGATCTGACCACGTTGCTCCTCTCTCTGTGAGTCCGTAGCTCCTTCACTCTGTGGGTCGGGTAAAATCTGCAGAGCTGTTCACAGGGCACAGCACCTCTCCTGTCCAGTGAGGGAGAGCTGGAACCCGGCTTCCTGCTCCTGTGCCTCCTCCAGCTACCTAAACATCTAGGGCTTGTCTTAGCTTTCTGCTGCTGTGATAACATGCTGACCAAAAGTCACTCAGGGAGGAAAGGGTCTACTTGGCTTACACATCATAGTCCATCCTTGAGGAAATTCGGCACAGGAACTGAAACAGAGACTATGGAGGAGCGCTGCTAACTGCCATGTTCGCCATTGCTTGCTCAGCTAGCTCTTCTTCTTCCTTCTTCCTTCTTCTTCTTCTTCCTTCTTCTTCTTCTTCTTCTTCTTCTTCTTCTTCTTCTTCTTCTTCTTCTTCTTCCTTCTTCTTCTTCTTCTCCTCCTCCTCCTCCTCCTCCTCCTCCTCCTCCTCCTCCTCCTTCTCCTCCTTCCTCTTCTTTTTTATATAGCTCAGAACTACCTGCCCAGAGGTGGTACCATCCACAATGGGTTGGGCCCTCCCACATCAATCTTTAATCAAGAAATTGACCTACAGACTTGCCTAAAGTCAGTCTGATGGAGGCATTTTCTCAACTGAAGTTACCTCTCCTCATATGACCTTGTTTGTGTCAAGCTGACAAAATGAAACAGAACAAACAAATAAATGCAACCATCACAGGGGTCTTGTTCCCAGAGGTCTGTGCTTCTGTGGTACGTTGTTTTGCAATGCAATGCTCTTTCTCTTGAACACCTGGCCGGCTCCTCTAGATTTCATCCATTTTTGACTTTCTTTGTCTTTTCAATCAAAAGAAGACAACCTGAACTGGGCACCATGGTGGATGTCTCAAGTCCCAGGAGGCAGAGGCAACTGTGAGTTAGAAAGCCATCCAGGGAACTTCATGAAACTTCTCTGGGGGGGAAAGGAAGTGTGTGTGCTCTGATGACTTTTTCCTCCGGCATCTGCTGAAGACTGAGAACACCGTGATGGCAAACTCTACATGTCTTCTGTCCCCCACTGACTGTCTAGCAGTGAGGACAAACAACAGGTACCTGAAACACGTGAAGCAACTCATTCATGAAACATGAGATAAAGATTTGCCTTAGAAGAAACTCGGAAATTAACCAACTGTCCTATTACTTTCCTATTGCTGTGATAGGACACCATGGCTAAGGTAACTTATAAAGGAAAGTGTTTCATTGAGGCTTATGGCCTCAGAGGGTTAGAGTCTATAACGGCAAAGGCAGAGACAGTTGAGAAGTTACATCTTGATCCGAAAGCAGGAGGCAGAGAGAAAGAGAGAGAGAGAGAGAGAGAGAGAGAGAGAGAGAGAGAGAGAGAGAGAGAGAGAGAGAGACTAGGAATGGCATGAGTTTTTTAAAACCTCAAAGCCCACTCCCAGTCACTTGCCTCCCCCAACAAGGACACACTTTCTAATCCTCCCCAAACAGTTCTACCAACTGGGGACCAAGGATTCAAACACGTGAACCTCTGGGGCTGGGACGTTCTCATTCTAACCACCACATCAACTTAACCCCCTGTTTAAACACCAGAATGCCTCTGTGACTAGTGAAATTATTATATATATTTTATTCTTTCCACTTCTTTCAAACCATTTGCTCAGGCACCCAGTCCTCCTCAGCCACACCCCTGCGTCTCCCATGTGGCTGCATGTTTGTGATTACCGCAATCCATATGCCGAAATGCTAACTCCCAAGTCAATCATAATGGAGCAGAGACTTGAAGAAGCCTTTCAGGGATTCGTGTCTTTATCAAAGGGCCCCAGAAGAGCTCTCTTGCCTGTCTCTGATACCCAGAAGAAGTCCCTTGTATTACTTTTCTGATGCTCTGATGGAACACCAGGACCAAAGCAACTTATAGAGGGGAGAGGTTGTGTGGGCATGTGGTCCCAGAGGGAGAAGAGTTCATCACCGTCATGGTAAGGAAATGTGGCAGTAGGCAGGCATGGTTTCAGGACCAGCTGAGGGCTCACACCTTAAACTGCAAATAGGCAGCAGAGTGAATGAACTGGGGACAGTGCCTGGCTTTTGAAGCCTCATAGTCTGCCCTCGGTGACACACTTCCTCCAGCAGGGCTATACCTCTTAAGCTTCTCCAAACAGTGCCACACACTGGGGGCCAAGTATTCAAATGCCCAAGACATTGAATGAGATGTGGGGCACCTCATTCAAATCACTGTATGCCACTCCACTCGTGGCTGTATCATAAAGTGAAATGCATTTAGATCAGCTTCAAAAGCCCTGTAGCCTTCCACAGTCTCAACACTGTTTAAAAATCCAAAGTCTCTTCTTAGACTCAACGCAGTCTCTTAATTGGAACCCTTTAGAAAATCAGAGGGTGAATCCCATGTGCAACACATAATGGCACACAATGTTCATTACAAATTTAAAGGAAGGGATAGAGGCACAGTAAGGAAACACTGAACCAAAAGTAAGACCAAACTGAATGGGGCAAACACCAAATTCTCTTGCTCTATTCCAGTGCAAGAAGGTGTACATGTTTCTGTCCCTCTGCCTGCAAGATCCAGCCCCTGCCCCCATCCCTTCCTGTCTCTCAGGCTCATTCCACTAGGGCTCACTGGCAGATATACCAAGGCTCTTGCATTTCCAACATCTTGGGGTCTCCCACACAACTGAGGCTTCACTTCCCAGCTCACAGCTTCAGCCAATGTCCTGTCAAGGCCTCCATGCAGGAACTCCCCTGCCACAAGAGAGGCTCAGTGACTCTCTGAATCAATGGCAGAAGATTCCATGACCCTGTTACTTGTGTATCCTTCATGGCTCTAAAGCCAGCACCACATGGACAATGCTGCCCAGGTCAGCTACCAGCTTAGGATGGAGCTTGGTCTCCTTGAATCACATCTGCAGCAGCTTGATTTTTGTTCCATTCTAGGAGCAGAAAGCTTAGCCATTTCCTTTTACAAGACAGAAGCTCATCTGGGTGGGGTTCTGCCCTGAGGAAACCATCCTTCCTTCCACGGAGGTCAGGCCGCTCCTTAGCTCCTTGTCTCTCTCAGCACAATCCTTGGCTGCAACATTAAAGCCTCCTGGTCCTCAGTTTTCTCTTCAACTGTTTGTTTCAACTTTCTCTCTTTAACTCCTTTTCATTGTAGACCTGAATAAGATTGATTACTAATAACCACATGACAAAGTCAATACTATGCTGTCTTGAAATCTCATTTGCCAAATAAATTAGCCTATCACTTTTAAATTTAGCTTCAGGCAAGTTCTTAGGACAAGGGCGGTGACCAGCCACTTTGCAAAAATATTCTTTGCCAAAACATCGCAAGAAAGGTCTCTGTCCCAGTTATTAGTACGATTCTCCTCTGAAACGTCTTGAACAGTCTATGTTGTTCTCAGCATTGTTTTCCCAGCTCCTACTAGGATGACCCATTATGCTCTGCCTACAGAGTTCAATTGCTTTTATAGTTAAAAGTTCTAAAGCCTTCAATATTCCTCCAAAACCACCATGATCAAGTCTGTCACAGCAACAGCCCATGCCCTGGTGCCAACCTCTATCTAACATACTTATCTATTGCTGTGATAAAAACCATGACTACGGCAACTTAGAGAAGGAAGTGTTTATTTGGGCTTATGGTTCCGGAGGAAAAGAGTCTGTCACCATCGTGGTAGGGAAACATGGCAGCAGGCAGGTACGGTGTCAGGTGAGCTAAGATCTCACATCTCAAACCTCAAACAAGAAACAGAGAAAGCAAAGTGGAAATGGCATGTGACTTCTAAAACCACAAAGCCTGTCCTCAGTGATACAATTCCTCCAGCCAAGCCACACTTCCTATGCCTCCCCACATAGTGCCGCAAACTGGTGACCAAGTCTTCAAATGCCCAAGGCTACAGGGATATCTTGTCCAAACCAGCACAGCCCTCATCAGAGCCCAAACTTGTAATCATACACGTTACTAAACTGCCTTGCATTGAGCAAACCAGCCAGTGATAAAAAACATGCGTACATGGTTATTTCATTTGTATAGAAGTCAGAAGAAGGTAAAGCTGTCAGGTGTGGGGATGTACACATGTAATTCCAACACTTGGAAGGCAGAGGCAGGAGGATTATCATACATTAGAGGTCATCTTGGTAGCATAACAATTTTCAGGCCAGCTAGCCCTACATAGAATGACCATTTTTTTTAAGTGGTAAGTAATAATATTCTACAACCATGCTAAAAAATGGGAATAAGGAACATTATTTTTAAAAATTAAGTTTTGATTTTAAAAATAAAATAAAATTACATTGAGTGTAATTACTTACACTGGGATTGGTGGGGGTAGGGTGGAGTAATGGCACTCTGTCTTTACTCGGTGACCATTTCACCAGCATCTATTCATTTTTTTTTCCCTTACGGTCCTGCTTCTACTGAAGGAAGCTCAGTACCCCAGTACCACTGTCATCCTCAGTCTACCAGAGGAGAAACTGAGGTACAGTAAGAATGCATAGGTGGAATCTTAGAACTAGGGGATTATTGCCCTCTTCATGTTCCAGTCCATTATCTCATGACATTCAAATTGAAAATCACACTCAGAAGAGGATTCATAAAATCCTACTGGCTTGGAAGAGGTTGGCAGTGTCAGAGCCTGAGCAAGTCTGTGCTCAGATTTTTGCTCCATCTCTGCTAGACACAGCTACATAAGTGCACACCCTAATACCATACTACATGTGCTCATTGCTGAGTCTTTTACGAGGCTCTGCACACCCATTATCTCCTTTAATACTCCTGTTGATAATGTGGAAGATGCGTGACATTGTCACACATTGTCATTTCAGAATGAACTTCCTGTGCCTCTTGATGCCCCTTCCCACTATTAACACCGTTTAAAGCTTCCACACATTATAGTCATTGTGGCCCATGCATGAATCAGAACAGTAGTATGCATAAATATACCCAGCAATCATGGTGCAGACAATCCAGAATGGCTATAGCATGGAGTCCTTGAGAAAAACTAACCTCTTTAATGGTCCTTCCACTATTAGAAAAATATTTCTCGCTATTATCAAGACTTTCTCACATTTTACAACCATGTATTGAAATATATCACCCTTCCTAAAAGGATCTCTGCCGAAAACAAACCCATAATGGTCTCGGTCTCTGCATCGGATGGGTGTGGGCGGGACTCACAGAGGGGGAACCAAAGAAGGGGCTAGAAGCTGAGGGAAGAATAGCCCAGAGCCCAGTTATGCCAGTGTTACCTCCTGGTCTCAGGCAAACTTGACTGGCCTTTCTGAGCCTCTATTGCTTTGCTGGGTCTTCATTTCTCATTTGGGCCCCAGACTGTAGGCAGCACAGGGCTCCCTGAGGGAGCCACTCAATGGACCCAGCGGGACTTGGCCTCACTCTGCTGTTCGCCTCCTTGAGAAGTGAATTCCTCCTTCTAATGGTAGTGGAGGGGCTTCCCACCACCCGGTTTCCTCTTGTGTTGCTGGGTTTCCCAGAGTCACACTTCTGTTTTGGAGGAGAGTTTGGCTTCTGGCTCATTCCAACATGTCAGGCTGCAAAATAAATTTGAGCCAAGAGCTCTTCTGCTTCATTTTGGCTATTTCTGAGAAGCTGGTATTTTCTGCTCACAGAGGAAATGGGAAATTTCAAAACCTTCAACATTATCAAGTTGTCTGGGTGTCAGTGGGAAAATAGAATCACAAAGTATTTCTCATGCGATTTGAGTAACTTGCTTTCAATATATCCCCCCTGGGAATAATAACAAATAAAAAAAATGCCACTTGCTTTTAGAATCTTCTTTATCAAAGTATCTGAAGCTATTCTAGAGAGGTTCCATAGAAGTGGGCCAATGCCATAGAGTTCCATAGGAAAACGATCAGCTTAGAACTCCACCACATGATGAGGGGATGGGTGGATGAGTGGATGGACAGATGGATGGATGGACAGATGGATGGATGGATGGACAGATGGATGGATGGATGGATGGATGGATGGATAGATGGATGGATGGATGGAAAAGCAAACTGCCGACTATAGACACTTAATTCCACAGAGCAGTACCTATTAGTCTTTTATTACTATCCTAGCTTTGGGAACCTATTCTTTATTTAACTAATGTTGGGGTTTTCTTTGATTATAGAAGTAATATGAGGTCATCATCAAATACTTGAAGAAAAAGTATGATAAAGAAAAATCAAAAGTTTCTACTCCTATTCCACAGAAAAGCCTTCACACCAAGAGAATTACGCACTGGTGCTCTTACGAGATCGTACACGTTACACAGCTGCTCTCTGGCCACACGTGCTGCTGATATCTGTATGAAAACTCTGAAATGTGAGCATGGGGCATCGCTCCTATCTATGACTGGTGATGCCGAGTGACAAAAGGCATGGAGATGCCCCTGGGTAGATCCAACTGAATCAGAGTTGTCTCCAGAAGGACAGGCTGGTCCTGAGGACAGCGATGGAGCACATGGAAGGTACTAGATATGAGGTAACTTGCCTATTGGTGGCCTTGGAGACAGTGAGGTGCCTGTGGCGAAGGGTACTGGAAACCTCTAAGAACTGAACCCCAGAGGCCTTCCGGCAAGTTCTTACAACCACAGGGAACTGATTCTGACAAAAATCTCACTTAGCTAAAATAAATAAATAAATAAAAAGACTCCACTGTCAGTGAGTTGGCCCACATTGGTCTTGCCTTGTGAGACCCTGGGCAGGAAACCCAGTCAAGCTCGCTGGAATTCCTACATTTCTATGAATAGTAAGTGGGCATTGTCTTAAGTGGCTAAGCTTTGAAAAACCTGTTATCTGCAATAGAAATGAATATGGTGTTACATGTGACAACTTCTATTTGTTGCTCCATGTGACAACTTCCACCTTTTCTTCTGTGTGGCAAACAAAAATTTTAAGGATGTTGTGGTTTGAATGAAAATGACCTTCACAGGCTCATGGGGAATGGCACTATTAGGAGGTGTGGCCTTGTAGGAGTGGGTGTGGCCTTGTTGGATGAAGTGTGTCACCAGGGGTGGGCTTTGAGGTTTTAGAAGCTTGAGCCAGGTCCAATGACTCACTTTCTGTTCCTGCTGCCTACCTATCTAGATACAGAACTCTCAGCTACCTCTCCAGGACTATGTGTGCCTGTGTACCAACATGCTTCCCTTGTGAGTATGATGGACAAAACTGAATTGTAAACCATCCAAAAAGAAGAAGAAGAAGAAGAAGAAGAAGAAGAAGAAGAAGAAGAAGAAGAAGAAGAAGAAGAAGAAGAAGAAGAAGAAGAAGAAGAAAAAGAAAAAAATTATGTTGCCAGTTGGTGCTATTGTATACATTTATTTACAAATTGACATTTAGGGGTTACAGATTAGTTACCCTTCAGTTTAAACATTGCTTTCTGCCTTGTTGCTATTCTTATGTTTTGGCTTCTGTGGTCACATGAAAGAAAAATAAAACCAGTCTTCATATTTGCTGTGATGTACAGATGTGGGGAGAACAGCGTGTATTCAAGAGCTCTTGCCCCCCTTTAGGGAAGAACATGGTTAGAGGGCCTTGTGTTTCAGATGGTACCCTTAACACATATTGGCTACACTGCCCAAAGAAAGAACTGAAGCGTGGACACAGAAGTCACGGGGAGATTGGCTACTCCCTAGCTGGTGGCTCCTCAAGACTGTGAAGAGATCTGAGAGCTAAACTTTGATCTTTGATGGAAATTTGACCCATCTAGGCCCTGTAGTCTAAGTGATCTCACATGGGGTTTGCTTCATGCTTGGCTAGCTGTCCATGGGGCTGGTACTATGTGCCATGGTTGGGGAACCGTTGCCAAGTGTTCAGGCCCAGCCAGAGGAAGAACTGAGAGTTCGTCTCACTGCCCTTGGCTAGTGTTGGCGTCAATCCAGACCTCCTTTCATGTTGACAAATGAAGAAGTGAACGTCTTCTCCTGCGCCATAAGCAGTGCCATGTGTGATAAACGATCCTGTGTAAACACACACCCATGCTTACTACTGGCTCTTTTAAAAATGTTCAAGAAATGTTGTTTTTAAAAAGGACACTAAAACAGTTTAAAGTTCTTTCTTATGAAGGAGCAAATGGGCATGCTTCTAAATCTCTTATGTAGAATATAGGTAAGGCATCAGATTCATAATAAACCGTGCATAAGTCAGCTCCCCCAAGCCGTCCCCATAGCCCTCTTGAGCACACCCAGGTGCTGGCTATGTTCTTCAAGGACAAAAGCAGAGTGCAATCCTCGCTGCATGACTGTGGGGAGGCAGGCTGGATGCCATCCTGTGTCTCTACAATGTCCTCATCGTGGACCCCTGCACACTTATTTCCTGAAGCTGCTGAAGGAAAATGCCACAGGCTACGTGGGTTCAAAACCACATCTGTGTTTTCTCATGCCTCTAGAAGGTAAAATTTTCATATCGAGCATTACCTGAGGTGGGTTTTTCCAGGGGCTGAGAAGATAGGATCTGTCTCTACCTCTCTCCAAGCCTCTGATGGTTTATCAGCAATGACTGAAACCCCTTGTTTCATAGAAAGCCTTTTCTCTCTGTCCTCACACGGTCTTTCTTCTGCATCCAAATCATCCTATTTCTCGTTTTTGTTTGTTTTAATGAAACCAGTCAAATTAAATTAAACTGTTTTTCTGTTGCTGTGATAAAATACCCTGATAAAGGCAACTTAAGGGAGAACAGATTTATTTTGGCTCACAGCTCGAGGGATGCCATCCACCAGGGCAGAGAAGACAAAGAGGGTAGATCTGGAACACATGGCAATAGGAACCGGAAGCTGGATTGTCACATTGGATCCATACCCAGGAAGCAGAGTGAGAACAGGAAGTGCAGTCAAGCCATAAGGCCTCAAGATCCAGCTGCAGTGAACCATTTCTTCCAAAGGGCTCCAGCCCTGAAGGTCCAACTACCCCCTCAAAGAGCATCACCAGCTAGAGACCAGATGTTCTAATGCCTCAGCCTGTGGGGGATGTTTCACCTTCAAACCATAATACTATCTAAAGAAACTCACCAGTCACCTTTCCCAAATGAGGTCATAGCCACAGAACATGGAGGTTAGGACTTCAGTAACATTGAGAGGAAGCAGAATTCAACCCACGATACCTTGATGAGTCACAGAGAATCTACCCCTTCACTCTGATCCCAGATCAGTTACCAGGGACAGCACCTACCCTTTTCATTGTTAGGATTAAATCCAAGCACCAAATGGAGGGGCAGATAGGTGGCAGAGGGCTTTCCCAGTGCCTGGCCCTTGGTGTTTGCTCGGAAACAGTGGTTAATTATCAACTAAAATGTTTGCTATGGCTTTTCAATACACTCATGCAGGAGAATGCAGGAACTTGAGCTCAGCTAGACAGCGTCCTGTTCATGGGCTAGCCCAGTCATGTCCATGGGCTAGCCCAGTCATGTCCATGGGCTAGCCCAGTGACCCAAGGAACAGATAAGCTCTTATTTGTCAAGGGTCCTGCTGCTTTTCTTTGTACAGCTTCCACCAGGCATTGTTTACCAAGACACAAAGCTCTCTCTCCCACAAAGCCCACTTTGGAGGTTGGCGCCTGCCTTCTGCTGCAAGTGTGTTGTTTGAAAAGTGCTGATGCCTCTTCTTTGGCAGTGCCAGGAGCTGGTGCCAAAGCTGCCCACTTGAGCAGGCTCTCACTACACACCAGAGCTGCTGAATGTGGACCTAGAGCCAACCAAACACAGGAAGTGAGGCCCTAGGCTTCAGCCCTCTCTCTGTCTCACTTTCACACACACACACACACACACACACACACACACACACACACACACACCACACACTACACAACACACAAACACACGTACACACATACCATACACCACACACACACATCACACACACACAAACACAAACCACACAAACACACCACACACACACACACACATCACACACACACACATCACACACACACACAAACACAAACACATACCACACAAACACACCACACACACACACTCACTCACTCACTCACTCACACACACATACACAGACACACCAGAAACCCCAATCACTACTCAAAGACACTTTTAAAAGGAGTAAAAATCACTCAATCTCTTTGATGCTATTCAAAGGTTCCTTTTAAATCTGAGACAGCACATTCTAAATTCCTAACACATCTGGGGTCACCAGCTCTCCTCCCCCTCTAAACCCTCTTAATTCCATAACTTAGCCGGTCTGAAGACACAGAAAAACCTCACTGAGGTATAATTGGGTCTCCTGCCCAATCCAAGTTGGATGTGATGCCCATCTTAGCCTGGTGACTGGTCCCCTGAGCTGAGAGGAAAGGTTTGGTGGCAGGGGAATGGGGACTCGGCCTTGGACGGGAAAGCAGAGCTGCCTGTGGGAAAATGTTTGCTATCCATTCTGTCCTGACACTCCAGGAGCGGAGCACAATTTCTTTTGTGATCGGAGGTAATGTAATCTACAGGAAAATCAATGTGGGCTGACAGGAGCTCCCCCAGCTGATCTGCAGACCAGGGACCTGAATCACAGCAGGGCGAGGGCAGGTGGCAGCCAGGCTATTTCTGCTGCATCTGGGAGAGGGTGGCTTTGCAAAGCTCACACCCCAGGGTGCTTTTGGCTCCCAGAGACCCTGAGGACTGGCTGAGCAGCCAAGGGTTGAACTGCAAAGGAGAGGTGGTCGTAGAGAGGCAGGCAGGCCCTGCTAGCCTCCTGAGGGAGATAACAGAAGCTGGACTGTAAAGACGGAGTAAGAGAGAAGGGACAGATTAGTACACACAGGCTTCGGTGTCAAACTATTTACCTTATTACTTCCTACCTTTTAATTAAAAAAAAAATTTCAGAGTATGTTCCCACCTACCACTCCTGCACATCCATGCGGAAGAATTCTCCAGCATAAACAAAGCAGGAGACTCAAGAAAAAAAAATAACTGTCAACACCCCAAAAACATCTGTGCATCTGCTGGCCTCTCTGCTGCTTAGTTCAGCTGACTTCAGCACCCCCACAGCAGCCACGGCAGCAGTTAGCAGGTGTCACCCCAATATGGCTGTGTACGGCTTCTCCTGATCCGGAGACATAAATCAGGATAATAGGTCCATGCTATCCCTGCCCCACAGGTCCCCTTCATCGAAGCCACAGCACTGACAGCCTTCTGGCTCCTGGCTGTCTGCCTCAGAGCCTGGTGAACAACACCCCTTAACTTTGGAGGATGCTTTTCCGGAATCCACATTGTGCTTCCGTGCAGTCATAACATGCACGTATCTGATGGCACGAGGCATGTGGACAACTGCGTCAAGGAAAGTGACGAGTTAAGATCCAGAAGGCAGACTTGGAGCACTGGAGGGGAGGAAAGTGGTACCCATTGCTGCTCATCACTAATCCCTGGCATCAATCAGCAGGCGGCTGGGGAGGCCCAAGAGAGAAGGGCAAAGAGTCGGGGCTCACGGACCTTTCTTCTCAGTTACAACAGAAACAGGTTCTATACAGAGCTGCCTTCCCATCGCCTCTTCAGTCTTGAGGGGTCTCCTGTCTCCCCTGCCAACTTCCTGGCAAAGGCTGCCTACTTCACCCACCGTGTTCCTGGCATAAACCTGGGAGGCTAGAGAAGTGGTGACCTGAAGCTCGGTTTTTCAAAGCTTGGGGGGCACTTCTGAACCTGAAGTTGGCTCCATTTTCTTTCCCCCCCGTACGGTCCCCACTCTGCAGCGGAGCTGACAAGGGCCCTGGACAGCGGGACGGCGGGATCCAATAAATCTGAGGCCTGTCTAGGTGCTTCATTTATCAAGAGGCCTAATTTACCCGGGCCCTTTAGACTAATTGCAGATTTTCAGAAACTGCTGAGAGTGTAGAAGCGTGTATTGTGAGTGTCCCTTGCCATATTTCTGCTAATGTGTTTCATCTGGAGTACATAAAGAGGCAGGGATGCTGATTTTAGACACAGCACTTTGGGGCTAATCCAGCTAAATGATTAGCCCTAAAATTCTGCACTGATGTCATTTTCCCTACAGTGCTCTGCCAGTCGGCTTGTTTGCTTTATGGTGAGAAGTATGTGCTCCCCCCACTCCGACCCACCCCCTCCCCAGCCCACCCCCCGACTCCCATCACAGAGAACTCTGCTCTCCATGGCTGACACCAGCAATAACACAGTCTCCTCGCGGCCGAAGTCTGCTCAAGACGACCCAGGCTGCCAGCAGGGGCGCAAGAAGAGACATGGACCTTCTCTTTAAGGACCCTTAGATAAAGGGTCTCGTCTATCTAAAATGCCTCTCTTCTCTGCTAGCCCACGCCAGCCTGAGAGTGTTGAGTTCTACTTCTGAGTGAGAAACGGGGCTGTAGTTAGAGGGGAGAGTCCCGGCTTTGGCCGAAGCCACATGAGCACACGCTCATGGCTCGGTCTGTCTCAATGCCAGTTTCCTCCTCTACAAATAGATGAAGACTTTTCGCTGGATGTTGCCCAGAAGCCGGGGAAGGAGTTAGCAGAGGACCCTGGGGCACACTGCTCCGGTCCCTCCTCGGTCACTCCTTTGCCCTGGGGCCCTGCTTCCTCCCTTGCACTCTTTCTGTCCAGGCATGGTCAGTAAAGGGAGACTTGCCGAGTGCCCAGGCTGAGTGTTCTCCCGTGGCTGGCTCCGTGCTCAGTACGCCGTAGTTGCTCGGTGAAGAGTGACTCCCGTAGTGTGCTTGAGAAAGAAAGTCTGGGCTGCAGTCGTGCACTTCTGATGACTTTTACTCTCTAGGAAGTTATTTTTTTCCAGTAAATGTATATAACTACATGTTTTACGTCTAAATATATAGACACAAATTCCTAAAGTCACTTAGACTGTCCAGGTTTCTTTGCTGTATTGCAGAGAAGAGACAGACTATCCTCTTCCACACATTGCCCCAGCCCTCACAGATTGCAAGTGCATATCCTAAGGTTTGATATTTATAACAAACCTTAGCTACATGCTTAGCACCTGCCAGGTACTCTCGTTTAAGCACTTCAAAGACCATAACCCATTCCATCTTAACCACAGCTCTCCAAAGCAAGTTCAAGTTCACTTTGCCACTGAGAAGACCAGATTATTCACTAGGTCACTTTGCCCAAGATGCACAGCTGGTGGTGGTGGTGGGAACCAGAAGTCTAAACCTGGCTCCAGGTACCCCAAAGTTGGCCCCTGTAGCCAGGACACTAAACAGAAGCAAAACCACATAAGGAAATCTGCAGACAAGGTCACAATCTAGCAGTGGTTTTTTTGGGCCAGTTGTCTCTAGGGCAGTGGTTTTCAACCTTCCTAATGCTGCGACCCTTTAATACAATTCCTCACGTTGTGGTGACCCCCTGACCATGAAATTATTTTTGTTCCTACTTCATAACTGTAATTTTGCTACTGTCATGAAAATTTTGCTGCTATTATGACTCATAACGTAAGCATTGTGTTTTTTTTTTTTTTTTTTGAAGATAGAGGGTTGGCACCGGGGTCACGACCCACAGGTTGAGAACCGCTGCTCTAGAGGCTGCCTCAATCCCATTGCCCCACTTGGAGAAAGAAGAACCTTCAACGTGAGCTTGTAAAAGCACTGTCCATGATGGAACTGCTGGGCCCATAATCTCTAAGAGTCGGCTGTGGTTCTCTGTGTGCACCATGTTCACAAATAGGCAAAATAAATAAGCTTGCTCCTTAGACGCCTTCACAATGCCTTTTTCGTAGAGACAAAAATGCTCCGACATGACTCTTTAGCCTAAAGAACAGTTAACCAGCAGCCCAGGAAGAGTAAAGGGGGAAGCACACCCCCTCCTCCGAGTTCCCAAAGTCTGGGTGCTAAGTCATCTCAGTAATTGGCCTGCTTTGTGGGAGTGTCTGTCCTGATGGCTCAAAGCCTGAAGCTGAGACACACCACCCAAAGCCACGGAGGAGGCAGCATTTGTCTTGACTCTCCTATCTCCTAGCAAGAACAGGGGGCACAGGCCAAATTGCATGATGGATTCCTCACACATCATACCATAAATTCACTGAGGGCCAGGCGCCGTGGGTCTCGCCTGTGTCAGCATGCCAACACGCAGCCTCAGAACCATAACGTAGTGTTCTAGGGGGAGGCTGAAATTAATGAAGCTCCGGCTGACATTTTGAGCACGCACACACATATCTCAAGATTATCCCACAAGTATATTTCTTGTGGAGAGAGTAGTTTTTCCATATTAAAAGATGGTATTAACCTTCAATAGTCCATCACTTGCTCTAATCCTCTCCACCTGTAAATATTTCAGATAATAATATCACATTGGTTCTGTGTCTTACAAATGTGGCCCACATCCAAATTTAGGAGGAAATGGCAGGTTATAGGTTTTCTCTTTCAAATATCCATCAAAAACTAAACTTGTGCATGAGAACACGTTGACTTTGGAGTCTTAGAGGTCTGAATTCAAGTCCCAGCATTTGGGTTACTAGCCCAAGAGTGTTGGAAAAGTTGCTTGTCAGCACCCTACCTATAGGTATCGATCCCTACAAAAAAAGGTTTTGTAGAGTCAACCTGTCCAGAAGTTTTGCAAGTCTGTACTTACCTGCCCAAAGGCTTTGACTTTGAGTATTTCTACTACATCAAGCATATGCTGCAGCACTCTTTGCCTGGCCTTTTTAGACTTACCAACATCATTCATAAGATTAAAATCATTTCCTCTTTTCCTGGCCTTGGGTTGAGAGGTGCACCACATTCCAGTCACGGAGCAGAAGCACAGCCCTATCCGGGGTGTCTAACCAAGGGTCTGGAACCAGAAGAGCAGGGGGGCAGCATGAGTGACAGCCAGTCCAAATGTGTGTTTATTTGACTTGTAGAGAGATTTTAAACCCCAGAGCCAACCTTTAGAAGATCAGTAGACTGCCTTGTAGACACCTGGGTTTCCAGTTCTTCTGAGTGAGAGTAACCGGGCAGGCAGAGCAGTATTCACATGAGCACTAATCAGCAGGACCTGTGAGAGGTGAGGGGCAGCTTCCTCCAAAGGGGCAGGCTCACTGTTCCTAGCTCTTGGCAGGCATGAGTCCCTTTCTCTCTTTGAATACTACTGTTCCCTTTGGCTTCTGTGTTAGCAGCACTGATGGTAGCCATGTCAAAACCCTCACTTCTTAAAGTATTGTGTCTGCAGCAGCAGCACCCAGGAGTGTGTTCAAGTATACAATCTCAGGCCCTACCCAGACCTCCTAATGTTGGAATTCATATTTCAGCAAGAGCCTCACATGATCAGTACATACACAAAACAAAGCTCAGATCCCAGCTGAGATGGTGGTCTACGACCCAATTCAGCCGGCAGCCTGCTTTTAGAAAAGAAGTTGTCCTGGAACACAGTCTGGGTCATTTGTTTCTCTATCATCTATGGCTGCCTTTGCTTAGAAATGTAGAACTGAGTAGTTGAAATGCCTTCTGAGACTACAAAATACTTGCTATCTGGCTCTTTATACAGAGAGTTTGCCAACTGTGGTCTACAAGAAGGCTTTTTGGACACACTGAAGATACAGCCAAAGGAACAGACATTCAGAATTTCTATATCTGCCTAATTCTTCTTCTTCCTCTTCTTCCTCTTCTCTTCTTCTTCTTCTTCTTCTTCTTCTTCTTCTTCTTCTTCTTCTTCTTCTTCTTCTTCTTCTTCTTCTTCTTCCTCTTCCACCTCTTCCACCTCTTCCACCTCTTCCACCTCCTCCTCTTCTGTTGGTAGGGGCTCTTTGTTTTCACCCTAAGATTTTTTAGAACTATGGAGGTAAGCCAATGAGGATCTTGCACAGTGAGGGTCTGATCACCTTGCAGTCTCCCAGCTTTCAAGGCTTTTTCTCCCTTTTACATCTTGTCCTCATGATTATTCTTCTTTTCCTCCTGTGTTTGAGTCTTCCATCTTGACTCAGGTTTTTGCTCCACAGTTTGGGTAAAATGAGAGGGGGATCCCAAGGGCACCACAGGCTGGTCCTGCTGGAAAAGCGGGTCTTTCACCCACCCTCACCCATTGTGCTTCTCTATAATCAGTACTTTGCTAAAAGCATTGATTTCTCTTCTGACCTCCTATCTGTATGTCCAGACCTCAGGACACCAAAGGCAGAGAAGCATCTTGTCGCCTAAGGGCACCTGGCCATCCCAGATGACAGCTATTGTACCTAACTCACCCAAGGCATCTTGCACTTCTGCATTCACCCTGGGATAGAAAGCCTTTAAAAAAAAAAACATTGCAATGTGGATCAGTTTTGAGCCAAAAAAGTGTCTAGAGCCATACACAATTTCCATATGTGTATCTGATGATTTTTCAACTGACCAGTCGACAAAGATTCTTCATCTTCAAAGTGGACCTCAGGGTTTCAAGAGGTGTGCCAGCTGGCAGGGTGTGCACCACATGGGCTAACGCCCCCAGGGGAGCAGGAGCTTCAGGTGGGCCTAAGGATTAGCACGCTCCCTGCAGCGCAGCCCCAAATCCCTCACTTCTAAGTGAGGAGAGCAGAGACCACAGGCCATGCAGCTTTTTCCTAGGTTCTGCTCTCTAGTGCTCCAGCCTCAGGCCGACTTTTGGCCTGTTCCAGTGTGGTCCCCCAGAAGAAGACGCCGCAGAGCCTCCTGAGAATCCTGGGTACCTGTGAGCCGGCACAGGATCCCCCAGCATGCTCTTCAGTGCACACACATCTCTGGTGGGAACAACCCCTCCACAGAAGGGAAATCCCTCTTGCCACAGTCTCTGCTTCCCATTTGTTTCCTCTTTCCTGAGAAGCGTCTTTGCCAGTCTCTTTAGTAACCCTTCCGTCTCAGAAGACGCCGCTTGACTGTCCTCACTCTCTGCACTAATATCTTCAGCCTTTTCAACTTTCCCATTAATCCTGCTTTCCTGCACTTAAAATCATTACTCTTGAGCTCTTTCCAAATTCCTAGCAAGATGATGAACATCATTTGTATCTTAAAAATGACATAAAAATAGATGTAGCAAATACATGAAAAGAGTAGCCATGTAGGTGTTAATTCACCACGGTTTGCACAGACTCAGCCAGGATTTCTATGAAGGAAATGTTCAGAAAATGGTGAGTGTGAGGCTCCAGATCTGGCATTTCCTTCGTTATTTGCTATTTTGGAGCCAGGGGATGAAAGCAATAATTGGCAAAGACCTACTAAAAAGAGTAACGGTAAAAATTTATGGCAACATTGTATTCTTGTGTTGTGAAAGTCTTTAGGCTAAGGTTTCTACACCTCAGCTCACTCATTCCTTATTCTAACCCTGGGGGAAGATGACCCTGAGGATGACCATATCTCAAGTGAAGGAACTAAAACACAGAGAGATCACATAACAGGTACAAGGAATGTCCCAGAAGTCTTATCACTCCACTACAAATGAATAGAGATTTTCCCCCCCCCCGGGAGCAAGGGACATTGAGAAATCTATTCATATAGGAGAGGGGTTGTGTTTTCTGATTCTCCACCAGACCTCAGCACCTAGCAAGGTGCCTGGAAGACAGTCGGCACCGGCCAGTGCTTGTAAACAGACTGATGAATCAACCCCGCTACCAGCACTAAGCATGACGTCAGGATGGGCGGGGGGGGGGGGGGGGGGGGGGACAGCATGAACAGAGGAACAGAGATGCCCTGTGATGTAGGGAGTTACCAACTCTTGTCAAGCCGTGGGACCCTCCAGAAGGCATTAGAAATGGCTTTCATTGGCTCAGCCAGGACTTGGGTTGTGAGCTCTCGGCGGCAGGCTGGAAGTCTGGACTTGCTGCTGGATGTCTCCAGGTGGTCGCGACACCGATTGACGTTTGGTTCGCCTTTGTTTCCTCTTGTACTAGGGAACCGGACCTTTATAGATCACACTCCTTCATGCTTCCCATCTCCTGGCTCTGACTGGGCTTCGCTCCAGAGAGGCACAGTGGGAAGTCAGGATATGGGAGAAGGAAGTGGGGCTTTGATTTCCCAGCTCCCCTCCTGCCATACTGCAGGGCCACCACAGCTGACTCCTCAGATGGCCCTCTCTTGGCTACTGTCACCTCTTCCCTATTTAGGAATTATTCCTTGCCTCAGTTTCTCCATTTGAATGTGATATTTCCTGTTAAGATGCACACTGGCACTTCATCTGCGAACTGGGTTTCGAACATCCACAGGATGTGATATGAGGGGAGGACCATATTCCCCTTTCTACACAGTTTGCCTGTGGGACCACCCTACTGTAGCTCAGGCTAGCCGTGGGCAAGTTTTTCTTGAGACAACTGGCTGTGGCAACCCAGATGTTATTTGTCACATTTTATTCAAAGTAAGAAGTCGGGGCCGGACCATTGTGAGCCTGACTTTAACAATCCTATTAAGACAAATCCCGCCCCTTCTGAGGTTCCCCATCCAAATTATACATAAAAAATATGTTAACAATTTATTGAAAAGCCAATCTGTTCAAGATAGCTCCCTTCCCGCATGCCTTGCATCCTAGAAGGTTGGGGTATGGGTGAGAGAAATATATAAGACTTATGGGAATGTGGTTGGGAAGGGAGGGCCAGAGTTCCCTCCAAAGGCGAAACTCCAGCTTCAATCACTTCCCCTCAAACCTCAAAGTGAAAACTACTCCCAGACCCAGGCTTTGCTTGTTTTCTGCCCAAGCCCAGTAAATCAGCCCATTCACAACCACCCAGGCCAGCATCTGATGAAACAGACCCAGGCCCTAAAGAAACCCAGGCTGAGAAAGCCGTCTTCAAACCCAGGCTCGTGTGTGCGAACCTTGGCCAACCTTTCCCCAGTGCTTGGCCCAACACGCAGGTCTGGGCCTGGTTTAGGGTTTCATAGTGGCAGTTTCAAAGCCGTCTCATTATTACTGATGACCGGGCTTGCTGAGAGTAATAGTGTTTTATAGCCCACTGAGCAGAGGCCCCCAGGAGCTACGGGGGATTTGCTGCCTCTGAACCCATGCGAGGCACCAATCATGAAGTGGGCGGAGGCCACATGCTTAGCCGAAGCTGAATCGTGTGCAGGTTGCCAAGAGCAGACTGTCAGCTCCTAGGGTCGGTCCTAAGCTGGAGCAGTGGACCAGGCAGTCTGTGACACTCGCAACTGCCAGACAGCCACAAGAGCTGTGTTCAGATGCCATGTGTTTGGGGGCAGGAGGTCCCCAAATTACCAAGTGCCCCAGTGCCAAATCAATCCCTTTTTTTCTTTCTATGTTACTTTATTTCTTTCTTTTCTTTTTTTTTTTTTTTTTTTTTTTTTTTTTTTTTTTTTTTTTTTGTTCTTCGAGACAGGGTTTCTCTGTGTAGCTTTGCGCCTTTCCTGGAACTCACTTGGTAGCCCAGGCTGGCCTTGAACTCACAGAGATCCACCTGGCTCTGTCTCCCGAGTGCTGGGACTAAAGGCGTGTGCCACCACCACCCGGCGTTACTTTATTTCTTAACTCTTTAAAATAAAAACAAAAACTAAATTGTCCATGCTGGCTTTGAATTCACTCTACAGCCTAGGTTGACTTGTAATCTGCAATCTTCCTGCCTCAGCCTCTCTAGTATCTGGGATTACAGGCTTGTGGTATGAGGCTCTGACAGATGCATTTTGAGTTCATCACCTGGGATGTCTGTTTGTGTGTTTGAGTGTGAAATGTGTCCCATAGGTTCCGAAGTTCAGCTTGGTCCTAGGCTGGTGGTTGCTTTGGAAATGCTTAGCAGGTAGAGCATCTTTTGAGGAGGAGGAGGAGGGTAACTGGGGCAGGCACAGGTGGGCATGGGAGATTTAGCCTGGATTTTCCTTCCAGACCGAGCACCTTCTGGATAGGAGCTGTGTCTCCAGGATACCTTTCCAACCACGATGGGCGGTATCCCTTGTATAATAATCCCAAATAAATTGGGTCTGGAAGGTATTTGGTTACTCTTTGCTTTTCCCTCAGTGCTCTGCCTTGGGGATCAAAGCCACAGCCCTGTGTATGCTAGGCAAACACTCGAGCATTGAGCTGCACCCCGTTATTCATCAAACCCAATTTCCTACCTTGTACTCTGAATCTCCAGTTTTCTAGGGCCACTAAAGTCCTCAGGAAATTGGAGTTGGAGGTTTGGGGAGCAGAGAGAATCACTGAGTTGCCAGACATGTTCCTTCCTTGAAAAGCTTATTGTCCTCTGTAACAAGGAGCACAGTGGCCAGGGTTAGTCTCGTGCTCAGGGCCAATGCTCAGAAGTCAATGCACACTTTTCCTTTTTCTTTCTCTCTTTCTTTCTTTCATCCTTCCTTCCTTTCTTTCTTTCTTCCTGTACATGTGGAGGTAGGGGAAGAGAGCACATGTGTACACGTGACTAGTGAATGAAGAAGAAGATTGATGTCTAGTGTCTACTATTATCTATCTCTACTTTCTTTACTCCACATGAAGCTTGCCATTCAGCTAATCTAGCTAGTCTCCTGGCCCTGAGGATCCCTGTCTCTGCCTCCAAAGCACTAAGATTACAGGTGGGTCCCCTGGTCCACCTGATTTTTATGGGTGCTTGACACCCAAATGGTGGTCCTCAGAGATGCACCACGGGTACTTCAACCACTGGGCTCTGTTCCCAGCCCATGTTCACCTGTGACTGTCTGAGTCACCTACCTCCTCCAGTAATGCTCTACCTGCTAAACGTTTCCAAAGCAACCGCCAGCCTAGGACCAAGCTGGGCTCCTGAGCCTATGGGACACATTTCACACTCAAACACACAAACAGACACCAAGGCTTGTTTCGACCAAAATGGCCCAGGTGATGAACTCAAAATCTTAAGCCCCAGACAAAATCTTGTACTAGGAAAGAGGCAAAGTTCTCCTGACCTCAGAGTCAGGGCCAACCTCACTGCCTTATTGTGGGTGGGAAGATAGATTCATACTCAATTTTACATTCTACACTTTGTTTGTGAGATATGGAAGTTTCAAAAGCAGAAATGAATGCTATATGTAATCTCATGGTCTTTATATACAGTCTCTACAAACAGTTGAGGAGGTAAAAGCCCTTGTGCTCCTGTACCTCAAGCATGAGTTAACAGTCTGGAGCCCTTCTGCTAGAAGAAGAGGATGTACTGCCGGGCGGTGGTGGCGCACGCCTTTAATCCCAGCACTCGGGAGGCAGAGCCAGGTGGATCTCTGTGAGTTCGAGGCCAGCCTGGACTACCAAGTGAGTCCCAGGAAAGGCGCAAAGCTACACAGAGAAACCCTGTCTCGAAAAACCAAAAAAAAAAAAAAAAAAAAAGAAGAGGATGTACATGGCTTCCAGTGATGGAGGTTATAGTCACTGTTTTTTGTGGTTTAAAGTCCTTAGGCCACCAGTTCCAGACGTGGCCAACTCAGCAACTCACACCATCTAGAACCCAGGTGCTCTCCTCTCTGCTGTCCTCTGTGTGACTTGGTCTTTAGGTTCGCTCTTTTGGGTCCCAAAACGTCCACAGTTCTTCTCAGTGACATACTCAGGCAAGACAACATTGGCAGAAGACACAACTCTACTTTGTAATCACGAACACAACCTTTCCTAGAAGTCAGTGAGTTGATTCCCATCACCTCTCACTGGCTGAGACCAAGTCACATGGCCTCTGGTAACCAATTAACAGACAGGGAAAGAAACTAACAGAATTGGTGTAGGGTCAGGATGTACACTAGCGCTTGTCTAAGATTCTGTCTTTGAGGGGTTGATATCTAGATAATGTTGGAGTGTTGACAGAAAGAGGCAGGCAAGTTAACAGTGTCGGTAGTTAACAGTGACTGTCAAGCATGTATATTCTCTCTCTCTTTCACACACACACACACACACACACACACACACACACACACACACACACACACCTGCATATGTATGCTAACATAATCATGGAACTTTGGGTCATACCCAAGACCAGTAATCTCTTAAACTGTCTACTATGCAGAAATGTGTGTTCCTACTTTCTTAAACTAAAAATGTCTTATATTCTTTACTGAATGAGATTTTTTTTTATACTCAGAACACAGCTATCTGATTTGTTTTTCTTCCATGAGTGTATGTAGTAGCCATTAGAGGTCTACCTTACCTTTGCCTATTTTGTGAAAGACACGCAGGTCAGTCTAGATTTTATAGTACTGTAAAGACTGCTCTGATTGGACATTGCTGCACACATCTGAGCCACCGTGTGCCATTATTCCTGCAGGATGACTGCCTAGGGTAAGCACTTTTAAAACATTTAACACCTGGGCTGGGGACGTGGCTCAGTGATGGAGTGCTCGCCCAGCATGATCAAGGCCCTGGCTGGCTTCGAAATCTCCTGCAATGAAGAAAAAAATGCAAGAAGGCATGAAAGAAAGAAAAGGAACACTATTCGGCCATTCCCCTCGCACCAGCTCTCCCTTCTAGCCATCAACCAATCTTCATCAGCACCACTCGCTTTCAAAGCCTGCTTTGTTTTCTTTTGTTCTGTCTGTATTTCCTTACTGAAGTTGGATATATCTCCAGTGCTTACGGGGCATCTGTATTTCATAGGTGAACTGCCCTCTTCCAGCCTTGCCCATCTTTTTTTTTTCCTGTCTCCCAGTCCACTGCCAAGCTGAAATCTGCTGCTGTTATTGCTTTACCACCATTTCAACCCTCTGTGGTTAGGGCTTCCCTGACGCAGCAGCTCCACTCCCATGGGGGCCATAGTTCCTTCGGCCCCAAGACGTGCATTTTCACTTCCAGTGGCAGCCTCCGGGACCAACAAGGGCCACCTTGTTCTTCTAGCCCTGGTGTGAAGGCTGCGCTCTCCCCTCATGCTGTTCTGGGAACGGCCTCTACAACTTCTTGGACGCTCACCAGCTCCTGTAAGGGGCTCTAACACTGCTCCTCTAGCTGGCAGTAGGAAGCCAGTGTTCACAGGGAAACTGAGATCTGTTGGGGGAGAGTAGGCGCTCTACAAGGACAGCCACCCCTGCCCTGTCGAGTATTGTCTCTTCTGTGGAGCTGACAGGAGCTTATCATATATAATCATAGTGGGTGGCCATGGCCTTGGATAAGCCTCCTGGCTCCTGATACCTCCCGCAGCACCAGGTTTGAAGGTAAAACGGAACTTGAAGTTGGCACCCCTGGCTACCTCCTATCTTGCTGGCTCCCTCTCTATCATCACCGACCCTGAAACTCCAAAGCCACCTGTCTGCCAACAATATGACTTGGGCAAGTTCCTGAATCTCTGTGACCTGGGGTTCTTCACTTGAAACACAGAAATGATGGTTAGTTGTGGTCAAATTGATGCTAGGAGGAAGAGCTCTAGGCACGCCTGTGAGGAGTTGTCTGGATGGCTTATGGGCCTGCCTGTGAGGGATTTTCTTAATTACATTATTTAAGGTGGGGAGATCCGTGCTGAAATGTGGGCAGCACCAGTTCACGAGCTGGGCCCTGGACTGAAAGAAAAGGAGACAGAAAGCTGAGCACAGGCATGCCCATCTTAATCTATTGCTCTCTGCTCTTGACTGTGGCTACAATGTGACCAGCTGCTTCCTGATAACCTTGACTCTCCATGGTGATGAACCATAACGTGAAATTGTGATTCAAATAAACTCTTCTCCATTAAGTTGCTTTGGTCAGGGTATCTTAGCACCACGACAGAAAAGAAACTGAGGCAGATCATAACAATGCTTCCCTGTAAGATTACTGTGAATCACCAGACATTCACCACTCAGGGGTAAGCCTCACATATGACAAGCTCTTTCAAGTGTCTAGTACTACGGCTGTTAGTGGTCAGTGCACACTGATGAGCACTCTCCCCTCTTTGGCAGGTCATCCCCTAGGAGTGCAGTTGGAATAGGAGGCAAACACAGGCAGGTATAGAATTGATACTCCAGGGCAGAACTAGGGCTAGGACTATGGCAGGCCACCAACGAGGACCAGCAGCACCATTGGGAAATGATAGTTGTAGTGGTTTGAGTGAGAACAGCCCCATAGGCTCATACATTTGAATACTGGGTCCCCAGTTGGTGGAAACATTTGAGAAGGATTAGGAGGAGGCGTGGCCTTATCGGAACAGGTGTGTCACTGGGAGGAGGCTTTGAGGTTTCAAAAGACTTGCACTGTTCCCAGTGTGCGCTCTCCACCTCTTGCTTGCGAATCAAGAGGTGAGCTCTTGGCTTTCCCTACTGCCATGTATTTGCTCCATCTGAGACTCTAAGCACAATTAAATGCTTTCTTTATAAACTGCTTAAACATAGCATTTTATCACAGCAATAGAAAAACAACTAATACAATAATAGTGTGTTTTCCATTTCTATACCACAATGTTTGAGGTTGGGTAACTTATAAAGAAAAGAGGTCTATTTAGCCTACCTTTTTGGAGGTCCAAAGTGTGATACTAGTTTTGCTTTGCTCTGATGAAGTTCGTCTGACTACATGTGGTTTGGCAGGTAATGGCGTGATGGAGCACAGGTGTGGAAGAGATCACATCGCTGGACAAGATGCCCGAGATTCACAGGTCGGCTTTGCTATTTTTAAGCAACTTACTTCTGTAAGAGTAACTTCTTTGCATCACAAAGCAAGCATGCATCCCTTCTGAAAACAGCTAGTGGCTTCCCTTCTAGGTAACAACACATGACAACTTCGCCCTGTTATAATCCGACAGATCATGCTCCCACAAACCAGGGCAAAGGACAAAGTGAACAGCATGCTGGGGTGCAAATGGCCCATGGAACCGTGTCTGAACATCCTAGAGCCTCAGAGGATATGCAGATTGTCCCTACAAGGCTGAATGGATCTCCATAAGGTGAATTGTCAAACTCTGTCCTGCCAGTAAATTTACAGGACACTTTGTCCTTTTACCATAACACTATGAAAGGGTGAGTGTAGAGAAGCTAAGAATAAATGTTCAGAGGGCTGCTGTGATGCTACATGACTTGTGCTGCAGTCTGTTAGAGGTTAGAAGTGACTTCCTGCTCTTGGGACTCTGGGGGCAAGAATGCCACAAGTACCAGCTGGAGGCAAAGGGACATCCTGGTACCTAGTCTAAAGACTCTTATTTGTGAGTCCTCTTCTCCAAGCCCACGGCAATGACCCAGAAGATACTGTGGAATTATCTTTTTGTACACTGTGAAGATGTATCACTCTGATTGGTTTAATAGAAAGCTGAACAGCCAATAGCTAGGCAGGATTTTCAGGCATAGAAGACTCTGGGAAGAAGAAGGACAGTCATGAGGAGATAGGGAGGAAGCATGACACTCAGGAGATGAGGGAACAAGCCATGAGCCACATGGCAGCATGTAAATTAATAGAAATGAGTGAATTTAAATTATAAGTTATATAACAAGCCTAAGCTAAGGCCGAACTTTCATGATAACTCTCCATGCCTTGATTTGGGAGCTGACTGGCAGGACAGAAAAGACAAGAAGGTGCCCAGCAGGTGACCCACATGGGAAGGAAGCGTCTTGTTCTCAGAACTTCAGGAAGCCCTTCTTTCTGGCACTTATGTTAAAATAAAATAAGTGTTAAAATACCCTTTAAAAGTGATTGAAAACATACCAGTATGCCAGCTATCACTAGACACGACCCTATGGTGGAGCGCATCAAGCGTTAGCAAGTCTAGGTCTTTCCAGTCTCATGTGGCTATGGATTTTTAATTCATAAGACAATTCAGCATGATCACACTTAAAAAGTTCATTCAATTACTATGAATATTGCCATCACTAAGACGTTTAAAAGTGAATTAATGATGTGTGACAGCTGGATTGAGCTGGTGGTCTTTCTCCCATGTTCCTCCCCTCAACCTGTTTTTCCAGCAGGAGCAGCATCTTTCAACAAGCCTAGACCGTCAAGGCTGCCTGTCTTCTGTCCTGCTTCTGGATGTTTGACATTCAGATCCACTAACATTTGTCAAAGGAACCAGCAAGGAGGCTCTGGACAGTCAGGCTTGCCTTGCTTTACGCCATTCATGGTCTCCAAAAGAAGTTACAGTGAAGTGGAATTTGGGGTAAATTGTTTCATATTTTATGATCTTTTAGAAAATAAAAATCAATACTAACCTCCTTTTATACATAAATTGAGGTTCCACATGCCACATTTGCTTAGATTGAAATATACCTACAAGAACTATTTTGTAAATTAGGTAAACATAGAAAGCATACTCATTTATTTATGAGTTTATTCAACACTGTTTATTGAATATCTTCTGCATGCAAATTACTGTCACTCTGAGGATCCAGGACTTCAACAGTAAACAAGTCAAAGTCCCTGCCTGCCAGGAAACGAAATTGCAGTGGGCCAGGCAGACACAGCTAAATGACTGGGTAAGGCGGCTTCAGCTAACGGAAGACACTGTTCAGGAAAGCTCGGGGTGGGGCAGGAGTACTGAAGAGGCCTGGTGCAGACACTGGCTGCTTAGTTTCTACTGCTGCAAAGCACATGACCACAGACTGTGACCGACCACAAGAGAAATTTATTATTCCATACTTCCCATTGTTCAGGAATGAAGGCATGGGCTAGCTGTGTCCTCTATCTAGGTCTTATACGATATTATCAAAAGGTCCACAGGAGCTGGCCTCTCCCTCAAGGCTAAATGTCCTCTTCTAAGCTCCTGGGTAGAGTTTATTTCGTTGTAGCAGTGGTACTCAAGGAGGCTGTACCACTAAGGACTTAAGGAGACAGCCATTGGTTCTTCCTTTTCATGTGAGGTCTCATCCTAGCTAGGTCAGACACCCCAAAATAACGTTCATTTGGATTAACCAAAAGTCACATAACTCATAGCCTAACTATGAGGGCTGTGTTCCATTGGATTATTGGTTTGTCTTATATAAGGCATTGTATCAGTGGGCATAGATTACAGAGACAACTGGTCTACCACAGGCAGGTGATTAGAGACTGCTTTCTGATGAAGATAACAACTGAAAAAAGACATGAAAATAAATGGGGACTGAAATATATAAAGATATGGAACAAATGTGTGGTGCATGTGCAAAAACCCATGTGGCAAGAATTGATGTATTCAAGGAATACTGAAATGCCAATGGAGTTAGAGGCTAGCAAATGAAGAGAAGCCGTACATGATATAAGATCATAAAAAAGGCTGGGCATTGAGAACTGTGTAAGTGATATGCAAGGCTGTGCTAGGGAGTGGTGGAATTTGATTATATTTTAAAGGCCATGTTTTATTTACTTATGAAAAAAAACAATTATGGGGGGATTATAAAATGGAATCAATGAACCTAATTTAAAAGACCCACTGAAAGCTAGGCACAAGATGAAGTTGGATTGAAAAAGATGTAGCTACTGAATGGGAGACAAACTCCAGGCAGTTTTTGGAGGTAGTGTTGATACCTCAAATGCAATGACTTGACACAGACTTTGGATCCAAATGTCCTCAATCAAATCCGTGTTCTGCCATCTACTAACCACGTGAGTGCAAGCGAATCATTTAGCTTCTCTTCACGTTAGTGTATTCTTCAGGAAGGTGGGCTGCAGTGGCGCCCTTCTCACACAGTTTTGTGAGCACTGAACTGGGGGACAGTGTGCTCCACACCAGAGCACATGGTAACTGACACACGAGTGGTATTTATAAGTAGGTACATGGTTACTGGTTGCTTTTTGTTGCTGTTGTTATTTTTAATCTGTTGATGAAGGATTGGGCTGGGATATGAGAGAAAACAAGAAATCAAGGAAGAAGATTTGACTGGGAGAAGAATGGGCTGTAGAAGTCTGAAGGAGGCCTGATGGCAACTCTTGTTATAATCAAATGTCAGACTCAGATGAGACATTGCATGTATGATGTGGAACCTTATAGATAGGCTGGGGTCTCAGCCCCAGAGTTACCACTAACTGTGAGACCTTGAAAAACTAACCAGCCTTCCATGCGTACATTTGCTCATATGAAAAATTAACCAGTCCATGTGTACATTTGCTCATATGAAAAAGTAACTAGTGTTAGTAATCCATCTTCCAGAATACAATGAGGATGCCTACAGGACCAGGGAATGGAACATCGTGGGCTGACAGTTTGTATTCTCCCAAATGCCACTGTTGAAATTGAAACCTCCAACAGTTGATAGCATTAAGAGATGGGGTCTTTGGGGAATGTGTGACTGAATTACAGGGGTGTGAGTCCTCATGAATGCATTGGTGCCTTTGTAAAAGGGACCCTAGAGAGCTCTCCCTGTTCTCCACCAGGTGAAAGACATATAGGAAAGAAGACAGGCCTCCCTTTGTAATCCTGAGGTGGGCCTCACCAGAACACAGCCCATCCCAGCTCCATGAGCTTTGACTGCCAGACGCCAGGACAGAGAAAATTACCTCTGTGCTGGAAGCAAGCCACTCAAGCCATGTCATTTTGTCATCACAGACTGAGCAGAGCAGGACAGTGAGGGTGCCTCTCTCTGGAAGGCAGAGTCAGCAGAAAGGGTTTCACAGCTCTTCTCAGCTGGGATGAAATTGTTTGCTTTGTAATCACTGAGCCAGGGGATCATTTTCAGTACTCTTGGCACCCACTTAACACAGCCTGAGGGAGTGTCAGGCACTGTCTCCAGGAAGTAGCTGAGCAGAGGCCCTGGCTTCCCCTGTCCGGTCTGTAGGTGTCCTAGTTACAGTCTGAGAGAGAGCAGAAGGGACAGCTTTTCACCCAGGTGGCATGACAGTGTCCCAGGACTACATCACCCAGGGTCACAAGCAGCAGGGCCCTTCTCATCCCCCAGGAAATAGGGAAAGACAACTGTACTCTAATAATGAGCTAATCAGTTCTAGCTATCTTCACCCTACAGAGAAAATGCTAATCTCTTCTGAATTTAGGCTCAAGTATTTTCACAGAATATAAGAACCAGAAAATACCTTGGGTTTTTTCCTAATGGTCTCTTATCAGTCTTTCAAGACCAGAGATCCTTAGGGAACCTTCCTGAACCTCCCAGAGAATTGCTGTGCTCCTGTGTCCTCGTGGCTCTCTCTGTGGTGTCGTGGTAGGGCTCACAGTTCATCACTACTGCTGCACGTTTTGTGTCCCCTTCCCAAATGGTAAAGTTCGTGAAGAGGAAACAAGCTATCTAGGCTTGGTGATTTATGAACAATATACAGGTGTCGCTCACAGTTCTGGACGGTGGAAACACAAGCTTAAGTTGCTGTAGATGTTGGTATTTTGTGAGGCTTGATCCTCAGATACCACACGGCAATGTTTTCTCATGTGGTGGTAAAGGAAAATGAGTTTCCTTGGGCTTCTTTCATACAGATATGAATTCCACTCAGGAGTGGAGCCTTGTGATCTAATCACCTACAAAGTTCTATCTCTTAAAGCCACCATTACCTTGAAGATTTTCTTTCAACTATGAATATGGGCAGAGGTAAGCATTCAGGTCTTTGTACTTATGTGGACAGGTTGTTCAATCCAGGCTGAACTAACTACTCTACACTATCTATCTACTAGGTCCTGGATAAGGTACTAGACTATGCAGCTTACAAAGTAGGATTCTTGCCCTTTGTGGGTGTGATAGTTAGTATTAATTGTTAATTTGATGGAATCTAAAATCACCTGAGAGAGAGGACTCTTGATGTGTCTGTGAGAGATTATCTTGATTGCATCAATTGATAGAGGAAGACTCTTCTTACTTGTGGGAAGAACCATTCCACAGGCAGGGGATTCTGCAGTGTACAAAGTAGAAAAAGTGAGCTGAAGCTGGGCAGCAATGGTGCACGCCTTTAATCCTAGCACTCGGGAGCCAGAGCACTCTGTGAGTTCGAGGCCAGCCTGGTCTACAGAGCGAGATCCAGGACAGCTACCAAAACTACACAGAGAAACCCTATCTCGAAAAACAAACAAACAAACAAACAAACAAATAAAGTGAGCTGAGCAGTAGCATGTATATATATATATATATATATATATATATATATATATATATATATATATATATATATGTATTTCTTTCTTCTGACAGTAGACATGATGTGACTAGCTGCTTCAGCTTCCTGCTGATTGGACTTCCCTGCTGTCTTGGTCACGTACTGCCATGACCATGACCAAGGCAACTCTTAGAAAAGAAAGTACTTAACAGGGGGCGCTTCATTACAGTTTCAATGGAATGAAACTTCATTACAGTTTCATTATCATCATGGTAGGCAGGCATGGTGTTGAAGAAGCTGAGTTCTACATCCTGATCCACAACCAGAGAGAAAGAGAGCCTGAGACTGGTGTGGGCGTTTGAAACCTCAAAGCCCACCTCCAGTAACACTTCTCCAAGAAGGCCAGGCCTTTTAGTCCTTCTAATCCTTTTCAAAAAGTACCATTCCCTCCTGACTAAGCATTCAAATATATGAGCCTAAGGGGACTGTCTTAGTTAGGGTTTTTATTGCTGTAAAGAGACATCATGACCACGGCAACTCTTATAAGGAAAACATTTAATTGGGGTGGCTCATTTACAGTTTCAGAGCATCACACCGTTATCATGGTGGGGAGCATGATGGCATGCAGGCAGACATGGTATTGGCTACATCTTGGCTTGCAGGCAACAGGAAGTCAATTGAGACACTGGGTAGCATCCTGAGCACAGGAAACCTCAAAGGCAGCCCCCACAGTGACACACTTCCTCCAACATGGCCATACACGCTCTAACAAAGCCACACCTCTTAATAGTGCCACTCCATATGAGATTATGGGAGCCAATTGATTCAAACTACCACAGGGATCATTCTTATTCAACCCACCACATTCCACTTGCTGGCCCTCATAAACTTATAGCCATCTCATAACACAAAATGTATCTGAATACAAATTCAAAAGTCCCCATAGTCTATCACAGTCTCAACTCTGTTAAAAAGCCAAAGTCTAAAGTCTCTTCTGTGACTCAGGGCAATCTTTTAATTGTAACCCCCTGTAAAATCAAAATAAAAATGCTACTTCCATCACATACTTTCAACGTATAATGCCACAGTATATACGTTACCATTCCGAAAGGAAGGAAAGCAGCATAGTGAGGAAACATAGGACCAAACCCAGACTGAAAAGCAACAGGAAGAACTCCAAATTCTTCATCTTTATGTCTGGTGTGAGAACGCTCTTCACAGCTCCAACTCTTTCCCGCTTTGTTGAGTGTAACATTTGTGTCTCTCTTGGAATGGCTCCACACCTGGTCTGCAGCTCTTCTTGACAGCTGTACCATGGCTCTGGCATCTCCAACACAACCCAGGCTTCACCTTCACAGCTTCATGCAGTGGCCTCCATTCTTTGGGCCTCTAAGCAGGGACACCTCTGACACACACCTGGCCTCAGTTGCTTTTCTTAGCTGTGGAGGGAGATTCCACAACCCTTTTCTTGTGTCGTTGACTCTAAAGGCAGAACCACATGGCCGAAGCTTCTGTGGTCTGCTGCTTGCTGGGGCTGACACTTGACCCTCTCTTTCAATTACATGTACATCAGCCTTTCGATTGGAGATGGTTTTCTTTACTACTTAAGCTTTTCTTTAATTTCCACAGCTCGGAAACTTAGCTAGGTGGGGTCTTGCCCTGAGGTCACCATTCCCGTTATTCCATTTAGCACCAGGCTTTTCTTTAAATCTTTCATCTTCTTGAGCAATGGACCTAGCCCTGCTACTCTTCCTTATGTTCTTTTTCCCCTCGAACTGGACTTCTGTGTTTGTATTTGTCTAACTGCACCTTTTCATTAGAGAAATGCATAAGAGCGATTACTAATAACCACATGACGGAGTCAATACTAGGCTGTTTTGAAATCTCCACCAATGCCATTAATTTAAGATCTCTTCTATTTAGCCTCAGGAAGATTTTTAGGATGAGGGCAAAAACCAGCCACATTCTTTGTTATATCACAGGAATGGTGTCCAGGACACTTACTAATGTTATTTCCCACTGAAACTTCTTGAGCTGAGCCCCCACACTTCAATCACCCTCAGCACTTTCTTCTGTGCTTCTACTAGGAGGGCCCAGTAAACCCCATTCAAAGTGCCCAACTACTTTTCTAATCCAAAGTCCCAAAGTCTTCCATATTTCTTTAACAAACAGCATGGTCAGGCCTGTCACAGCAATATCCTGCTCCCTGGTAACAACTTACAGTTAAGTCACTGTTCTATTGCTGTGAAGAGACACCGTGACCAAGGCAGCTCTTATAAAAGAAAGTACCTAACTGGGGCCTTCATTACAGTTTCAGAAGCTTAGTCCATTATCATCATGGCAAAGAGCATGGTGGTAGGCAGGCATGGTGCTGGAGAAGTAGCTGAGAGTTCTACAATCTGATCCACAAGCAGAGAGAGAGAGAGAGAGAGAGAGAGAGAGAGAGAGAGAGAGAGAGAGAGAGAGAGAGAGAGCACCTGAGTTTGGTGTGGGCTTTTGAAATCTCAAAGTCTACCTCCAGTGACACACTTCCTCCCAAAAGGCCACACCTACTCCACAGCTCCTAATCCTTTTCAAGTAGTGCCACTGCCCGGTGACTAAGCGTTCAAATGAGCCTATGGGGACCATTCTTATTCAAACCATCGCACCTGCCACAGTAGACTACGCTTTGAACTATGAGATAAAATAAACCCTTTCTCCTTTAAGTTGCTTTTATCAAGATATTTTATCATAGCAACAGGAAAAGAAGCTAAGACAGAAATGGCTCCAAACAAGTTGCTGTCACAAACTTGACCATGTGGCTCTTAGATCTTTGGAACTATTTTATAGATAGAATGTGGAACAGTGTGCTACTCTGGGATTGAATGCTGGAAGAAAGGGTTAATGGGCCATTCTGGTGAGAAGAGTGACGCTAAGAGAAATAGAGACAGTAGAGCCTTGGCTTACAGAGTTTTCCCCATTTTGGGAGAAGTGCAGGTATGGGGTTAATAGTGTGATGCTTTAGCCATGGGGTCTGGCATCATTTTTTTGCTAGGTCTTAAGAACTTGAGTGAAGTTGAATTGAAAGACAATGGATTAATTTGCTTGGTAGAGAGAGGTGTGTGAGGAGGGTTAAAGGTCAGAGCCCAGTGAGTACAGACAACAGAGCAGCTGTGAGTGTTCCCAGGATGAGTACCATTAAAGAGAAGCCTGAGTCTCTGCACTGGAGCTGTAAGAAAGTGCCTTGAGGACAAGATTTCACCCATCAAAGGCTCCAATTATGAAGATATAATAATGTGGAAAGAGGCAGTCTGAACTGAGAATGCAACAGAGAGGACTCCCTGTTCCTTAAAAGCAACTGCTAAGACTGTGTTTCCTCAGGGGGTCAGCACACAGAAGCTGATAGAGCTGTGGTTGAAGGGACCATGATCCCTCCCAAGCTGGCAGGAGATGCTGACAGTGTTATCCTGGTGGTACTGATTTTAAAGCTGTGAAAGATGGAAAACTGAGGGGATGGTGGAGAGCAGCTGAGGCCAGGCAGTGTATGGCAGGGTCAGAGTCCATGAGGAGAGGCCTTGAGAGACTTCTGTATGAAGCCATGAAGGTAGAGTCCAAGTTGTAATAGAAACCTCAGGATATTGGAGATATCAGGGCCATGGGACACCAAGAAAGGTTCTAGGCATGGACTGGAACTGGCCTAAGAGAAAACCTCAATGGGCTGCCGGAAGCAGGGCTAGAGGACTACCTAGACCATTTTAAGCCTAGCACATTACATTACCACGACCCCCAGATGCCAGGCAGGGAACTGCAGGGTCTGGCGTTTCCCTTGTGATGTTTAGGTTTTGCTTTGATTTGACCATTCCTTGTGATGCCCTGATTCTTCCTTTTGTGAAGCAGGAAGGTTTACTTTGTGCCAGTATATGTTATAAGTACATACCTTGATTTTGATTTTATAGGAGCTCATTGCTATGACACTTGGAGCTTTTACAACATTGGAACTGCTAATGACTATGGGAACTTTTAAAAGTTGGACTGCATTTTACATTATGAGATAACCATGAGACTGTGGGAACAAGGTGTGGAAGGCTGTGGCTTAAACTTGATGTGTCTGGTGTCAAGTTGACAAGGGGTGAAGTTGTGATGGCTAGTGTTAACTGATGGAATCTAGAATCACCTGGGGGGGTTATGTTGATTAGGTTAATGAATATGAGAAGGTTCATCTTAATTGTGGGCAAGTTCATTCCCTGGACAGAACATTCTGGAAGAAGCAAGTCAGCATGCCTGCATTCATTTCTTTGTTCTTCTCATGGCAGATGTAATATGACCAGCTGCTTCAAGTTACTGCTGTCTTGACTCCTGCCATGATGGACTATGCTTTGAACTGTGAGCTAAGGTACAATAAAATAAACTTCGCTTTTGTTAGAATATTTTTGTCTTAGCAAGAAGAAAAGGAACTAAGCCAAGGAATTTACCTATAACACAATTGTCAATGCCTTCATTAGTGCTGAATGGGTGGCATGTGATAGAAGGGAATGTGTCACCACGTGTGGTCTTTAAGATGTTTGAGAGGCTTTGGGGAAAAGGACGGATTGTGGCATCAGGTGACTGGCCATCTTTGCTTTTCCAAGAGTCCTACTAAACTCAGAGACAGAAGTACCTCCCAGTCATCTCAGTCTCTGGAAACAAAAGCTACAAGTGAAAAGAGAAGTCCTCGGGGGTGAATGACCCTACCTGGGATAGAGGAGGATGCTGTGAGACCAGAAAGCACTGAGGAAGACAGGCGCTTGCCACCAGGAGTCCAGTTGGCAGGAATTTCTTGGTACAACCCAGCCAGTTTTAATGGTGAGTGACACTTCTGATAGCAGCATGGTGACCAGATCTCAGACTTCCCAGGTCACCTGAACAGCAAAGATCATGCTGAGTGAGGGTGAAGGGAATCTAGGGTGGGCATCTGAGGTAAACCACGGTAAGATCAGCTGCAGACCCTGACCGCTAGCTGTAGCAACGAGGACTTGGAGTTTATTTTATAAGACTTCCTCTTACAGTTTCCCTAGGAATTCTGATGAGTTATTCTCACATACAGTGGCTTATTGCACAAAGTACATGGAATCAAACCACACGAGGATGGCCAGCACAGTGGACTCCATGAAGTGCTACCCAGTCCCCACTTTATTGTCTACTGGATGCTAGGAATGCTTTCTTTCTGAAGTCACATTGTTCAACCTCTAGCCAGGAACTATGCTCAGCCAAGGTCAAAGGAAACTGGACTACAGGATGTCTATATCCTCCCCAGAAATGACTGACACTCAAGACTGGTGTTTCAGCTGGAGATGCCTTAGAAATACCACTCAAGCTGCAGGGCATTCCCAGAGAAGCACTGAAGCCCCTTGGCCACACACATGCAGTTTCAGCATCTCCTTGTGCTCAACCACTTTCCCTCATCCTCTCCAGGTATTGTCCCCAGATGATTCTGATGCAAATTTCCATCTCAGGACCAAGTTTTAGTATTTTCCTATGCTCTAGACTTGTGCTACTCAATACTCTAGTCACCAGTAATATGGCTGCTGAGCCCCTGAAATGCAGCTAGTCTGAATCAAGATAGCCTTAAATAAAAAATATTCAATTTTGAAGATGGTACTAAAGAGAACATAAAATATCTCATTGTTAGTTTTTCTTGTATTGATCATGTTGAATTTTGAGTTAAATAAATCATCTTAAAATTTTCTCATTTCTTTTTTTAACTAATGTTTTTAATACAGACAGTAGTAAATTTTCCTTTGAATAGTGTGGTTGAATGTAGAGGGTATTGTTCTGTTTGTTGGGGAAATATGCCGGGAACAGTATAACAAATGCCATCCACTGTCACTTAAAGATAGACTCTAGAATGTCAAATTGTGCAAGTGGAGTGTAGAAGATGGTCAGGAGACTGTGGTGGGCTGTGACGAGGAATAGGGAGGTGTTGGCTACGAAGGCATGAAGTCCCAGGTAGGAAGTGAAAAGCAGCATGGCGTGGTCGCTGTGGTTAATAACGACGGATTTCAGTTGTTCTCGCTGTAGGGAAGCTACTTCAGGTCCATTGTTGATCTTACCCTGACCCACCTCGGCTCCCCTTCTGGAGTCTCTTCACCCATAGCCTGACCTCTGTGGATCAGGTGCCGGGGCTGGCACAGTGACCTGGGATGCCTTGGTTTCTGATCATAGTCCTGTTTCAGCCATTTCACAGACCATGCACTTATGATATCACTCTGTGATGCACTGTGTGTACAATTTTGCCCATGAGGGAAAAAAATTTAAATAAAAATGTGAGACTTTCATTTGTGAATCTCTATATATTCATTAGACAATATTATTCCAGAAAAATGAATGAATGATACATAGCAATGCCAAGAAAGAAAACATGATTCCTACTTTACCAATGAAAAATTAACTAATATCTTCAAGTTCACAATCAAAGTCTGGTAAAACCATGACTTAAAACTGGGTGAGAAGGAAGGTTCGGAGTAGATTCATGGTGTAGGACCTGTGCCCTGGCCCAGGACCCCACACACTCAGGAGGTATGTGGCCACATGACTAAATGCTCCCCAGTCACCATTTGGAGATTCTAGATATTTTTTCCCCTAAATTTGAGGTTTGAAAATGAAGCCTGGTAGGGTGATAGCACGTATGTGAGCAGAGACCGTTCCATGTCGCCACTGACAGAAGGCATTTGGGGTACTCTAAGGCACAGAATCTCAGTGGACTCATGATGTCTGAAAGTTCAGCAAGACCCAAGCTGAGTGTAAGGTGTGTTACATCTCCAACTAAGATTAATGGGGGATGCTGACAGCCCTGAGAGGTGATGTCACTTTCATTTGAACCACATCTTGTTTCAAACACAGAAAGAGGGCAATGGCATTCTGAGGAACACAAACAACCAGCGAACCCTATCGTATTCTTCTTTACCCTTGTCGTCGTCTCACTTTCCCGAACAACCACTTCCACAACAATGGTTAACTGAAGAACAGGACCACTAGGAAATCCCAGTTCCTCCTCCTCTCAGGCCTTCCTCCCTCAGCTGTTCGCCCTGCGCAGCATGTCAGTAGAGTGTGCACAGATCAAGAAGTGAACCAGAGCAGTTGACGTATACAGTGCTTGCCCTGTGCTAACGTGACAAGGTGCACGTGCAAGCTTTGCAAGCTTTGAAATGTGAAGTGTATGATTTTGGCAGTTATGTGCGTTAAATGTTAATGTTTCCAACACAAAATGGAATAGGGAAAGGTGTGTTCCAAAGTTAAGGTTTTGATGTTTTGTTTGTTTGTTTTATGCAGAATGACACCCAATACCACATACCATACCTCCTGGGCTGCACATAGTAGCTTATACATGTAACTCAGCACTTAGGAAGCTGAGAAAGGAGGACAGACACAAGGCTGAAGCCAGCTAGGCTCTAAAATGAGCTCAGGCAACCAACAGAAAGACAGCAAACAAGCCACCATGAATTATGAGAGGGACCACAAGGGGAAAAAAATCAGCTTTGCATTTCTAGGCAATCAATGGTGTATGTCCCTGTTTCCAATCCTCTGTTTTCTTTTGCACTGGGCCCCACACATGTAGCTAACCCAAAGCCGATGTTGTCTGGTCCTAGGACATGTCACATCCACAGGGCACGTTCTGTTCCTGTGGATTTTGCCCTTATAGTCATGGAAGGACTTGTGAAGTATCACTATACCCCAATCTTTTCTGGTTGTAAATTAGATCTTCTACTTCAAGCCTTAGTTCCTTCCCTTTTAGAAATCTCTGTCATCTTTGGGCAAAAACAAAACAAAAGACCTCCTTCTCCAACCCAAGGCACAATGGCATGGTTTAGGAAATTTCAGAGTTAACTTGGTAGAGAGGAGCAAAGGACCCACATGGGGTCACTTATTACATGTTTTTTAAGTAAAAAAGCATAGCATGTGATCATGTGACATCATCATTATATGTCTAAATACATGTAAAGGCTTGCAATTTTGTGTGCTCTTCAAAGTGTATGACTGACAGCCCATGCCAAGCTGGTCCAGCTCCAGGGAAAAGGAAATTGTGATTCATGGAGCTCAGATACCAGGCATTCTCCACTTGAAAGCCTCCTGGAGATTACATCCTTTTGACAAAGTTTTTTTTGGGGGAAAGCAGTTTGAGGATGAGACTTCTCTGTTAGGAAACTTTGGGGAAAGTGAAAACACCAGAGCCTGAGCACAACAGCATACTCAAACCTTTCTGTAAACGAACTCAAATATGTCTATGACATTCCCAATTAGACACTCCAGTTGAAAAGTTCACGAGAACATTGGGGTTCTATTGCAAAACATGCAGTCAGGCCAGGTTTGGGGTTCTGTAACAAAAGTCCTCCCCAGTCTGGTGACCACAAGCCAGTCTGACATTTCTAAGTGTGCATTTCCATGGAAAAACGAAGGCTCTGCTTAATTGCATTAGGAGAGTCGTACCACATTCCGCCAGAGAACACTGACATGCTTTGACAAGCATGAGGAAAACCTGCTCCTCTCAATGCTGGGCCTCTTTCTTTGGGGTCATGGCTATTACCATGGAGATGGCATGCAAAGCACAAGAGAGCTGATCCCCCTCCTGGAAACCAAGCTGGCTGCTTTTTTTTAGCAGTAATCACAGTCACCACCCAGCATGCTGCCACCAAGGCTCACACTTCCCTTCAGGCACAAGACTGGAACTCTGTTCTGTGCCCTTACAGCACAGGATCCAGGAGAGTAAGGGGTGCTCGGCCAGAGGAGAGACGGCGCAAATAAGTAGAAATCATGTGTATTGCTGATTCAGTGTTGTTTAGCCAGAAAACGGTGAGAGAAGGTGGAATGGAATCCTTCAAAGACCGTCTTTCAAAGTACACAGGACTCTGGGGAAAGAGTTTTAGGAAGGAAGTTGAAAATTATGGACCGTTTCAAACAGGAAAAGTGTATAAATGGACATTTCCTAAAAGGGGAGTGTTTAACTGTACTTCTTGAAAGCTAAGAACCATATTTTGCAAATGCTACAGTTCTAACTTCTTAGTTTCATCTTAAATCACCTTCCCCCTGCTGTCTTCCACCTCCAAGGCTGAGGCACGAGGCTCATGGCCCCAGGGATACTGCCTAGAACAAAGAGGCCATTGATCAGCTTGAATCTCAAAGCTGACTTTCCTGACCTCCTAAGCAAGAAAATAGTCTTCAAAGCCAAGCATTGTTGAGAAAGAAAGGGATTTTCTAAATTCCTTTAGCTCCCATTAGTATATCAAGAGCAATACCTGGTGGGATAGATCCTAGAAATTTACTATCTGCCATCCTCAGAGGGTGGAGAGCCAGCTGCTTATAGCCTGAGGGAGTGGATCACAAATTCAAAAGAGGCAACCAACGAGAGATGAGACATGTCGGAGTGTCCTCCACGCTCCCCTTCGGCTATCAGTCCTGACGATGGAGATCGTATTAGACAGTCTGAGAGCATCAAGAGACTAACACCATGCTGCCACACTTCTTTGAGGATGCCAGGGGAAGACTACAAGGCTTAAGATGTCCTCCGTGTGGTCACTGCCAACGCAGTGCAAAGCAAGGGTGCAGCCGTTAAAATAGAAGGCAGCATGGTTGTGTACCAGTGCTCCAGAGCCTGGGTACCTTAGGGAGAGCACATCGGGGTTCTTGGGCTGTGATGTATTAGAAAGACGGATGTAGTAGATGAATGCTGTGGACAGGATGGAGGTGTTCTCAATGGTGCTGTGACCAGGAAGCACAGGCCGGGGTTGAGTGCCAACTTATTCCCCCAGAAGCCCAGGGATCCAGAGATTCCCCAGTACAGCATAGGCCAGACTTGTCTGTCACTCTACAGTGAAAAGCAGCAAAAAATCCAAAGACCCCCATGTGGGTCCTCCCCACCAAGTGACTGTGAAGCGTCCTTAAAAACTTCCACTCCACCTTGGAATGGAGAATGAGCATTGGCCCAAAGAGGACAGGGATTTCCGAAAGGGAACATTTAAGCCAGCTCTGAAAAGGAATGAAGCTTGTAATATTTTTTTTAAAAGGTTAAAATGGAAAAGTTTAAATTAGGAGAGACATATCTAGAGCTAATTGACAAGCGTGGTGGTCCTGAGGAGGCCGAGATCAATGTCTAGAAGCACAGAGAACTCGTGCATGTGGGTGGAGCGTGCGCCTGTGACCCACTACATCTCAGCCCCACTGCTCCTTACCATTCTACTGAGTGCACACATGTCAACTCCCTTTAAGTCAAAGCAAGTTTGGTGTTTGGAAGTGTCCTCCGGGAAGCCTAGGGGCACAAGAAACTTGCTTTAATGTCCCAAAAAAGGCAAGAGCAATTTGAAGTTTCAAGATATCCTCTGGAGAAGTCCTCAAGGCTTGCATCCCTTGAATTAAAATCAAAGACGCTGAAAAGACGAGCTGAGCCCCCTTCATACTCTGTGCAAAAGTGGACAGCCATGTTATTTTGGGCGAAGAGTGTTGCCAATTGTCAGGAGGGAGTAGGAGATGTGGAGAGAAAAATCAGGAGAGCCGCCACCCTGATAAAGTCTCAGCTGAATCCCTATTGTGGTAAACTAGACAGAAGTATTTACCCAGAGCTGGTGCACAGAGATTCAACCCACATCTGCACCTGACCCTGGAGGTGTGCTGGTCATTGTTTATGAGACTTTACGCACCTGTGTCTGTAAGAACCCAATGATGCATGCTGGGTCAGTTCTAAAATGTTATTGGCCTGCCATTTAATGTCATAGACTGCATTGATTAAGCTATCTACACGCCAAAGCAGCCCATTCGGGCTCTGCCAGCCTCATTGCTTTGCAGCAAAGTTTTTGAAAAATCATGCCCAGCACCAGGAGAAGCCTGACTCGTTAAGAACACACAAGAGCCTCAGGAAGTTTCTGCTGGAGGTTCTCGGCAGCCCTGAGCAGTGAAGACTGAAGCATAACCAGCCTCACTCCCTTTGTGTGTGCCAGGCAATTCTGTGTCACAGCACATTTAGAATGGCAGTCCTCCAACATGTCACCACTTGCCACCAAACTTCAGCGAGCACGTACATTTTATTTTTTAGTAATACCAGGACTCGTTCTGTTGAGGTGAGTCAGCCATGCATGATGCAGAGTGTAGTTCACCTACTTAAAAGACAGAAGAGGTGTAGACAGGGCCCTGGGCAGAGCTGTTTGCTGGGATGTAAGAGAACTTGGACGAATGTATAACAACAAGGGGCAAGTGAAGTGGCCAACTACTCCATTCACAGGTACCCCCCAAATTTACAGACTCAAGAACACAGGCTGCGGAAGGGGAGTGACGATAGCTTGTTAGAGTACCCGAGGAGGGGCTTACACAGTCCATACACGTTACTGCTGTAGTCTAAGGAACCTCATCTCCTCAGCTCTTGTCACAGTGCTGAGGCCATCGGATCCCAACCTTTCATGCTTCCACATACATTGATTATAGGGATTGTGCTAAAACGCGGGATAATCCCTGGCTTCAATGTGCTCCCACTTAAGATAATAGTGTGGATTCTATTTCAGAAAATCATATGCTCCCTGGCTGGAAGAGACTCAAATCCATGAAATCCTCTTCCCCACATCTGATAAAGGACTCCAACCAAAACATTTTCACTGGGTGGCTCTTCAGCGTTTGCTGGTAAACACCACCACCTTCCCCAGCGGCCCATTCTACTGCTCTAGTTGTGGTTATAAATGACTAGATTACTGTCAGAAAGTTCTCATCCTTTGTTTGTTGTTAACTCTCATTCTTCTAACACTAGAGACGAGTTCATTTTTTAAGTCATTATCTGTGTATGTATATCACAGGAAAGTGCAAAATCACCTTCAAGTACGGTTCTCCCTAAGTCATAGGATTAATTAGGCAACAATTATGTGTTCACATACACAAGCACACTCGTGACCCACATAGCGTTACTCTGTTTTTAAATTGTCATCAAGAATGGTTTATTTAGTCAACCACTGGCAGTTCTTTCTTTGGAAATTACTAACAGATCCAGAAGAGATGTGCTTTTACCAGTTTGCCTGGAGGTAGAAAAGCTATGAGTGCAATGAATCGTTTTCCCAAAGTGAGTAAACCGTGATGAGGGACACCCATCAACTGCTTAAATGAGTGTAGATGGAAACGTCAGCATGTACACTGCTCATCATAGTGTGGATGTCCTGGAGGCTCACCCAGTCAGGTCACACACACACCTTGGTCTGCACACTGACCTTCTGGATACATGCATCTGGTTGTATACAGGCTTGCTCAAGCCACGTATTAAAGAACAAACTATGGGTCTCAGCAGCATTTTTTAAAGATCAGATTATGTCTTTTCTAATGTATGTCCTTATTGCAGTCACACTGACTGGAAGATTAAACATCATGTCTTTGGTGGCCATTGATATGATTAATGTCCACACCAATTTCAGAAATGACAGGTGGGACATCTGCTAGGATTAAGGAAATATTCTCTTTATTTTCTTGAGTATCAAATAAATAACATACAAGGATTTTTTTCTCTCCCCACTGACAGCTCCTATGGAGGAGGAGCTGCCTACTGAAAGGTACCAGGAGGCCTTGTTTGCTGTGCTTGAGATCTGAACTTAACCCATTCCCTCCAGCTGCTCTTCACGATCCCAGCTTCCGGGGGATACACGCGTTCCCATCCATTTCTTCTCCTGGGCATGTTTACTTCCCTGGCTTTGAAGCGCAACTCTGGTGCTGACTTGATTTCAGCCATCTGAAGCACAGAGGCTGGCTCTAATCTGAAGTTGTCTAATTTGGATTTCTTTAAGCTCCAAGGCTGGTACATTCTCCGAACCAGTTTTATCAGGGGAGATGCAGCCTATGAATTATGGACGTCAATAGTATTGGGGAAGATTGACCTTCACACAGACAGATAAATAAGTGATACACTCGAGACAAATAAGAACATGTAGATAAATAAGTGATAATCCAAAGAAAACTTTTCTTCCCCCTAAATCAGCACCCTGCAAAGTTGGAAGTTCTTTATTTCTTTTGTAAGAAAGCATTCCAGGACTCTGCGAAAGACCCACCCTTTGCCATGGGCGGTGGTCCCCGAGGAGACTGAAGCTGCTCGGCCACATTTCCCAGCCTGCTTTGGGGAGAACAGACACAGCTTGTGGACAGTGATAAGCGTGCCTTTTCTGGCTCTGGAAAACAACCCTAGCCTGAGCCTGGTGGTGATGGCCAGGGCAATGGTGGGAGACTCCTCCCTTGGAATCAGCTTCCCAGGACATTTGCATAAATCCTGAGAGAAAATGGAGAGTCAGTCAGAAGCTCCCCAGGTCACTCTTTTTGCCAATTCCCTGGCAGTCCCTTCCTCCGCTTTGTCCAGCTAATTAATCCCTCCAGACACTCACGTTCACCACATGCAAATTATCACAGAAGGGACCTTTTTTCCCTTTCTGCTTAAAAAAAAAAAAAAAAAAACATACACTTGAATTATACCCATCTGACATCAGCTTCTCGCCCCGCTGAGGGGTTTCCAACTACCTAATAGCAAACAGATTAGAGGCCAGAGGACCATGTATTCCTCGGTCCTCCTCTACGTCCAGCTGTGAGGCTGTGCATGGTTACCGTCAAAGGCCAGCCCAGGCTGCAGTGAGAAACTCTGATGTGAAAGTGGAAACTCGGTGTGAAGGCCTCCGGGGACCCAAGAACACTCACTTTGTTGCCCATCAGAAATGGATAATATCCCCCCATTCTGTCCCTGCTGGTGTCAATTCCAAGTTGGAAAGCGGCCTCCTCTCCTAATTCAAGCTGGGGCCGGAATGGAGCAAGCTTTCTCAGATATTATAAGCCAGTGTGAGCTCAAAAAAGAATTCAGTGCTCAAGGCCAAATAGCTTCAAAGCTAATAATCCTCCAGAGTCGGCGTGAGTGCTACAACTGTCAATGTCAACGCACACCATGCGCGGTGAGCGCGGAACTTCAATAATGACATCACGGAGAAGAGGGCACAGGGCAGCCGCAGCAGAGAGCGGTGCGTGGGCCCTTCAGATCTTCGAGACCTTCAAGGATTTATCTGGACTAACGTGTCTCCATGTAGTCATCGCAGTTTTAGGCTACTCTGATTAAGGATTTAGCACATTCAAAGGGTTTCGGCAGTAGTGAGATGACATGGTTTCAGGAACGCTATTGGATTCCATTATCTTCTCCCTCTCTTCTTCTACAGATATAACTCTTCCCCAGCAAGGGGGCTCCTCTATCCTGTTATGTCCTCTCCCAGATCTCCAGACAGGTCTCCAATGCGAGACTGGCCCAACTTAACGTCCCACGGCCTGCTGCTGCTGGTCTTTTCCATTTGTTCAAACGTAGCTTTGATTGCCAAACAGGTCTGGTCCCCATTGGGGGACTTGAGAGTCAGAATACAAGCCCCAGTGGATCTGAGCAAAGTCCTCCAGGATACCCCTGATCCAGTTATCCCAGTGCTTGGGTTTTACCAGGGGAAATGGAATCAGCATACCTAACACATCCGATGTCTTCTACAGCATTAGTTAACTTCTTTAACCAACGCAGAAGGTGAGGAATCACAGGCTTCTGGTAGGATAGACCAGGGGATGTGTATGGTCACGGTCATGGCTGAAAGAATAGATTTCACTGACTCCTAGGGAGGAATGATGGAAAGAAATAGAACCAGAATCAGAGGTAGGAGGTCACAGAGGAGTTCCCCCTGCCTCCAGTCCCCATGAAAAGTAATCTAACTGTGTAGCTGACTACAGTCCCTAAATGAACCTAACAAGTTCTCCTCACACGGTGAACCTGCCTACCTGCCAAGCACCACAGAGACAGCAGAAAAGCCAAAGGAAAGAAGGCTCATGTGGGGGTCGAGAGTGTAGCCCAGCTCGTAGAGTACTTAAGGAATGGGGCTAACCCACATCATCTACAAAAATTACTGTTCAGGGAGTGGGGCATGGGGCTCAGGTGGCAGAGTATTTGCTAAGCATACACACAGCCCCTGATGTTTGATGCCCACCCAGAACCACACAAACCAGATATGATAGCACATGTGTGTAATCCTAACAGTAGGAAGTAGAGGCAGGAGGATTGGAAGTTCAGTATAATCCTTAGCATCATTTCAAATTGGAGGCCAGCATGCATGAGAAACAGAGGACTCTGTGTCCACAAGGAGACACAAAAAGAAGGTGTATGTTGTAGCTGGAATTTTCCTGTCTTGCCCACAGTCAGGACAAATCTTTGTCACCCACCAGTCCCACAGCTGCTCAGACCCAACCAAGTAAACACAGAAACTTATATTGCTTATAAACTGTATGGCCGTGGCAGGCTTCTTGCTAATTGTTCTTATAGCTTAAATTAATCCATTTCCATAAGTCTATACCTTGCCACGTGGCTCGTGGCTTACCAGCATCTTCACATGCTGCTGGTCATGGCGGCAGCTGGCAGTGACTCCTTCTGCCTTCCTGTTCTTTTCTCCTCTCTGTTAGTCCCACCTATACTTCCTGCCTAGCCACTGGCCAATCAGTGTTTTATTTATTGACCAATCAGAGCAACACATTTGCTATACAAAACATCCCACAGTAGTATGTGGAGAAAAGGAATGGCAAGAACCACATAGGTCCTCAGTAAAACGTATGTTTAGCACCAACTTCTGAACGAGCCTGTGGTTTGGCTTCTTCAGGGATGGAGGTCTGGGGATTTTGTGTCTTGAACACAGCATCTGACTGCCAAAAAGACAGTACTGAGGGGGATATGAAGAAAAAAGAAACCTCATTCACAGCGGGCATGTAATTAGAATAGTCATTAGGGAGTGCAATACAGCAGCTCTTCAAAAGCCAGAAACAGATCTACCACGTGATCCAGTAATCCCAGTGCTGGGATTTAACCAGAGGAAATGAAATCAGCATACCTAACACATGGGATGCCTTCCACAGCACTCTGTATACCAGCTGTGATGATTTGCATGAGAAATGTCCCCCACAGGCTCATGCATTTGAACACTTGGTCTCCAATGGATGGCAGTGTTTGGGTAAGTTATGGAAACTTTAAGAGGAGAAACCTTGCCAAAGAAAGTATGTTACTGGAGGTGGATTTTGAAGGTCGTCCCACTTCCTGTTCCCTCCCTCTGCTTCCTATGTGTGGATGAAAATGTGACCAGTCAACTTCCTGCTCCTGCCACAATGCTTTCCTGGCCTGTTACCATGACTTCCCTGCCATGAATTTTTCTCTCTTTCTGGAACCATAATCCAAAATTAACCCCCTTCTCCTCTAAATTGATTTTATGCATGTTTTTTTTTTTAACACAGGAACAGAATACTACGTAATACTCTAGCTAGATATCCATCCACCTCAGTGACCCCCAACAGACCAGTGGACAAAGAATGTGTGCATATACACACCCAAAGTTTAGATGTTTACAAATCCTGAAATCTTGCCATTATTGACAGTAGGGATAGACCTGGAGGATCCTATGTTAAGAGAAACAAGGTGGGGACACAAAGTCAAACTTCACCTGACCTCACTCATATGTGGAACCCAAAAAGAGTTGATCTCACAGAGGTTAAGTATGGAATAGCGATGACCAGAGACTAGGGTAGTAGGAAGGTAATCAATGAGCACGTTCTGTCTGCTGGACAAGAGGATGAATTCCGGTGCTCTGTGGCACGGAAGTGTGAGTAGAATTAACAATAACACATTCTGTGTCTCAAAATAGTACAAGAAGAGTCTGACTGCTCTTATCATAAGGAAATGATAAATGCTTAAGGTGGGGGCAAGCCACTCACGCAGGGTTGGTCACCTACCCAGTGTTAACCAAAACATCCCATCATATCTTATCAATCTGTACACATACTATGTGTTAATCAGGGCATGTTTTAAATTGTAAAGATAGCAAGGCTCTAAGTTCAAAAGAACTCCGGTTGTCTTGGCCTTATTAAGGAGCTCTTCTGGGCTCTTGCCCTGTTTATAGTAGGAAAGTATCTTGCAGGGTCAAGATTGATAGAAACAGCAGGTAAGTCACTTAGCCTATTATCTGGCCCCCATGTGTAGTCTATGAATGTTAGCTGTTATTATTATGATTGTCATTATTATTACTGTTGTTATAATTCAAATAATAGTTTTTGATACTTAAGATTATCACTGCTTTTAAAAAATATTTATGTGCTTGATTGTTTTGCCTTTACGTATGTCTGTGCACCATGTACATATCTGGTACTCAAGAAGGCCAAAAGATCTGGGACTGGAGTTATAGATGGTTCTGAGCTGCCATGTAAGTACTGGGAATTGAACCGAGGTCCTTTGGAAGATTGGCCAGTGCTTTTCCAGTGAGCCTCTGAGCGATCTCTTCAGCTCTCAAATAACAGTACTTGAAACAATTAAGGATATTAGAAATTAAGAAGAGCATAAAGCTACTTAGAGGGAAAAAAAACACATAAGGGTGTTAAAACAGGCACAGTTCTTCACACTGGCTACAGGCAATACATATCCAGACACAACACTGTAAGGATGGCAGGCAGGCCTCTGGAATGCTGATGCCATTCCATCAGAGGTAACCATAAACAGCCTGGAATACATAACTGAACTAATCAATATCCACCCTGGTCCTAACAGGATGGTCCCCTCACTTTGTTTCAAACTTTGGCGGCACGTCATCTTCATAAAAATACAGCTTCCACACGCGATGGAGTGCACTGGTTTTAGACATATGGCTTTGATGAATTTGGGCAAAAGTCTTCCCATGCAGTCAACAGGACAGTCAAAGCAGTAAACATCACTCCAGCCTCAGAAAGCTCCCTTCCCAGTCAGCATGCACCTGGACTCCTGGCAGCCATGGTTCTGCTGCCTCTCATTGGAGACTAGTTTCCCTGCTCTTGGTCTTCAAATGAATGGAAGCAATGGCAGTGATCCTTCTGTTAGCCTCCTTTCAGAAGGATGCTTCAAACATCCGTTATCTCCAGAGCACGGATGCTTTCTTCTTTGTGCACTGAGTGGAATTGGGTTGTGTGGGTGTACCACGTGCTGATACATTCATCCGTCAGTGTTTGGATTGTTTCCATTTGGAGGTTATTACAAAAATGCTACAAACATTTATTTCACATGTCTTCATTTCTCTTGGGCAAATATATAGAAGTTGTTGTGGTTTAATGAGAAACGGTCCCCATAGGCTCATGTGTTTGAAGACTGGGTCCCCCACTGGTGGCGCTGTTTGGGGAGGTTATGGAATCTAGAGGTGGCAGAGACGTGATGGAGGAAGTATGTCACTGTGGTGGGCTTTGACGGTCCAGAGCTTTATCCTGTTTCCTCTTCTTCTTCCCTGTGTCCTCTGTGCAGTTGAGAAGTGACCTCTCGCTTTCCCTCTCTAGGCACCTGCTGCCAGCCTTCATGGCCTCACCCTCTGGAACCATAAGCCAGTATAGATTCTTTCCTCTAGAAGGTGCTTTCAGTCATGCTACTTTATCACAGCTACAGAAAGTTAACTGATACAGAAGTGTGACTTTTTAATTTTTCTGGACAGAAGAAACTGCCGAGAAGTTCTCTGGGGGAGTTTGGCCTCGCTGGCATCGTCACAGGTACACGTCTCCACCTTTTGGTCAAGACGGCCAAGTAGGGATCATGGCAGGAGGCGCCTGTCTTAGCTGGGGAGGAATATCTTATCACCGACATTATTTTGAGTGGTGGATACATGGTGATGGGAAAAAGCATATTTCTTCCGGTGGTTTTCACTGTTGTATTTAGGTTCCCCACAGACAACATATCCCCTCACTTAGGGACCTTTTGTAGACCACTGTTGACCAACATGGATCTGATCAGAATTTTCAATATTTGCTACTTTAGTGTAGATGATGTGCTTATCTTACTGTGGTTTGAATTTGCTGTTTCCAGATATGAATGAAGTTGAAGTCATTGGGAGGTGTCGATTCAAAAGTTGGTGTTTTTTTTTTAATTTGTTTATGTGTTTTTGTTTTCTTTTAACAGGACTATGTATACAATTCACCGTGTCTTACATGAGTTCCCTATGTATCCCAGATTTAAGTATTTTGCCAGGTACATATACAGCAAATGCCCCGTTCCCAGCAGGTGATTCCATACACTTGCTATCCTGTGCCATCCTATTAATTCTTATCATGCCGGCCTTAATGGACATTGGATTTCTGGCCTTGACTCCTGCCGTCCAATCAATCTGTTCCTAGTGCAGAGAAGTGAATCACAGAGGCCAGGGGCTCCACAGGGCCCTGGCTGAAGGAGGCTCAGTGCTCCGTTCCTTTAGCTGTCATTTCTATCTATTTAGAAATCCCAGGGAGAACTAGGAAGCTGTCCTCTGAGCCCCACGCTGTAAGGAACAGTGGGCATCCTGCCCAGCTTCCCACGCCGCCTTCTTCTGAGTGCCTATGCTGGGCTTTTCCGGAGTTCCACTCTCAGCCTCCATCCCATGTCACTGTGAGGGGCCAAATTCTAGCTTTCTTCTTCTGGAGCAACTTCCCCAGCTCTCTGTGTCACGGCTCCCATCCTGGTTTCTTGGTCAGCTTCCTCCTATGCAGACATGAAATCTGGAGCGGCTGAAAACCCCTCTATCCCCTTCCTGTGGTTCCATCAGGGGTCCTCCTGAGGAGCCTGGCAACTCCAGCACTTTCTAGTAAACAGCTCCGAGAGGTGAGGTGCTGGGGAACAGAGGTGCGGCTTAGTCCTGGGGTGCTGGCTGGCAGGAAACAGGAGAATAAGTGGGAGGCAGGGGAGCCCAGGACCTGTAAAAACTGGCCCATGTGCCACCCTAGGATGCTATTAGTATCTAACTCGTGGGCAGATTGTAAGGATTAAAAGAGATGCTACATGAAAGGCACTTAGTATAGTGTCTGGCACCAAATAATTGCTCAATAACTGTTAGCTATTAGATCAGGATCCCTTTTATCTGACACAGTATGGACTGGTGTTGGTCAGTTAATGGAAAAAGTTGGTTAAAGAAAGAAATCAGAGAAAATTATACTATCCACCTTCAACATTTCATTTTAACTTAAAACATATAAGAGTGCATCCATTCACTGTCCTTTGATGTAGATCCAATGCTTTCCCTTTGAGTACGGGGCCATGGATGGGCGTGCCCAGCTGTCTTCCTGAGTTAACCACACCCAATAATGCATCACTTAGCATTTCCAGTTTCCAATTTCTTGAAGTGGTGCAAAACTTCAGGCTTTCTGAGTAAGAAAGATGAAGATTTGTGCTGGATGTGTCCAACCACACCCCCAACCTCTGATCCCGTTTCACCCACACCTCACTCACTAGCAGTGCTTTCTAGCAACCCAGGGCCATGTTGCCTTCTAAGAAATATTTAATGTGCTTTGCATAGGAGTGAAGACATCTTCTTTCCACTTTCACTACATCGTGTTTGCAGAACGTTTCATTCAGTTGCTTCATTTCAATAAGGCTCCCCACCCCCACCCCCGAATGATATGCAAAGGCGTGGGAGCAAAGACCCTGGACTATTAGTCAGCATCATTCACCCAGAAGGAGCTGCCGTGCTTATGAGGGAGGAACATGCTAGAGAAGGATGTGCTGGGAAGGATGATTTGGAGAGAGGGTGATGGAGGAAGGCTAGCCAGGCTCATTCTCTGTATCGTGGATTTCAGTAAACATACCTTTGAAGGGGCTGAAGAACGTCTGTTACCTGCCAGTGGACTAAGGAGAAGGAATCTCTGCGTCTGGTGTCTGCACAGTATTTGTTATTGAGCTCAGTCCCTAACCTTTGAGGTTATTGCCACAGTTCAAAAAAATAAAATCAGTGGGATAAGGCTTTAGAAGTCTCAAGGCCTGGGGTCTAGTCCTGACTCTGTCATGTACACACCTGCTGATGTTGATAGTGACCCTTTCCTCAACTTCTAGAAGAAAAGGCTTATGCTCTGAGCTGAGAAAGTTTGTCCACATAGCCCACGAACACCCAATGAACTGGCATGGGAAATCTTTCCACTTGAGGGTTAGCCTCAGGCACATTGGTTTCTCTTGTCATTTCATTGGTTCCCATAACTTAGATGCCAAATGCCAGGCCACGTCACATTCTAGAGCCTTCAAATTCCAAGCCCATCACTCGGGAGAAGAAAGGGCAAAGGCAAGAGCCTGCTGTCCGTTCCTCTCAGCATCTCATCTCTCCCTCCTCTGACCTTTCTCTGCTGCCAGTGAGGTTTATTGGGTGCAGCCTTCTAATCGGGGCTCTGGGCACCCGAGGGGCAGTACCGGACATCCCCGTTAGGTCAACAGGCCTGTTCCCCACAAGCACAGCTACTGCCAGATCCACACCCATTCTCAACATACCTTTTCTGGGTGTGGGAATGCCTAGGATATGAGGGAAGCCGTGTCAAGGGCTTCTAATCACCCTGCACCTGCATAGCCCCATGGGGGTAATTCCAAAGAGCGAGGAGAAGCTGACGAGTCCTTAGATCCAAAAGAGACCTTTAAGGCAAGTGGAATCAGGAGCCCTTTATTTGTTTGTGGCCCCCCACTGCTAGAGATGCCCCTTTGCCCCAACTGGTACCCACATCAGCTTCCCAAAGCACAGAGTCCCACACCTCTACAGCCAGTTACACAACATGTACCAGCCTGTGCCAGTTGTGGCCCTGGGGTATGAGTGGTGAGCCTCTTCCACAGAGCTGGTTTTTGTCGGGGGGACTGAGGAAGACTGAAGGATGGGGTGTGGGGGTAAGAGAAGAAAGGAAGAGGCAGTGTTTGCATGATAACACAAACAAGCAAGAGGTCCAGAAGTCTCCACAGCTCAGGAGGAAAGACTGAAGGGGCATCCCCACACAACTGTGTTGTTCCCAAAGGGCACCTGCACTCCAGCGATAGCTCACAGATGCACAAGAACCTACCCAATAACCATTCTTTGTGTGTGTGTGTGTGTGTGTGTGTGTGTGTGTGTGTGTGTGTTTCCACAAAAACCTTAGAATGATCCACTATTGCTATATGCTTCGCCAGGATGAACATACTGACATTTTGAGCATTTCCCCCTATCTAAACCCAGCCCCGATTATCCTCTCTCCATCTGTGTTCCCTTGGCAGAAACTTGTACCAAAAGAATGAAGGAGCAAAGGGTCATTCTAGGAAGGGTTCTGGGATGCAGGCCAAACTGGGAACCCTCTGCAACAGTGAAGCTCTTCTTTCTGCCAGAGTGGCCTGGCCACGGGTCTCCATGTGCAACATGCCTGTGAGGTCCAGCACCCGTGGTGGGAAGGGAGGGAGGGACTGGTCTGCAGATCGTCCCCTCCTGGGCTTGCTCTCAGACCAGCTCCTGGTGACTCTCTCTGGGCTCTGGAGTAGTAAGTAGTGTTTCATTTCCGGTCAGGCAACAGCCCTGCTGTCTGTGTTGCATGCTGGTACAGTAGAGGCAGGCATTCCGCTGAAGCCTGTGCAGACCATGTCTGGCGTTCCAGTCAGGGCTCTTTGGGAACATAAAAGGAAAGAGTATCTCCACACATCCATTTGCAGGAGGAGGAGGAATCCATTCTCTGTGTTCACCATTAACCACCGAGGGCCCCGGGTGGGTCCCTGTGACTGCCGCACAGCAGACACTAGTGATTCTACCCTGATGTTGCTCTCCAGAAGAAATGACTCTCACTGACCTAAGACACCTTACAGGGCCCTTCCCCAAGGCATGCGGAAAGGCTCCTGGGAAAGCAAGAAGCATGCAACCCATGGAATCCCCATTTCATCCCTTTTATAACCTTGAGCATATCAGTTAATTCAGTCTTTAACCTTAGTGTAGGCCACGGTAGAATTACATAGGACCCGAGAACACAGGCTCCAGAGGGTGTCAGCCACTCACCTTATCTGCTATGACTGACTATCCCTGTCCCTGGAAGGTTCCAGATGCCACCTTATGAGGGTAGGAACAAAGCTGGCAGAGAAGGCTGGGCCTTCTCTGGGGGAGGGCCACTGGGTAAAGATGCGATTTAGTGGAAGACCAATGCTCCGCCCCTCCAGCCTTCTCTGGCTGCTGCTCCCTAGAGCCCTTCATGATGCAGTAGGAGCCCACAGCGCAGTTTTTATGGCTCTAAGTGATCCAGGAAGCAGCCTGTGGCTGCCCGTCATTGCTGAAAAGGCCAAGTTGTGCTAATAGGAAGTGATGGTTGGTCCCATTTCCTTGGGAAGGTCCAGGAAGGCAGGCCTTAGCGGAGGCTCACATTCCTGTAGATCCTCTCCTAAGGGCTCAGAGTCAGGGGTGTGAAATGTGGCTGTGCCGTGCAGAGCCTTGGGATTTGGGAAGAGGAGAATAGAGGGTAGTGTTTCTGACTCTGGCCAATGGTCATCAAGGACTATGCTGTTGTCACTAGGGCGTAAGGAGAAGTGAGACGGGCTATTTGGGAAGGATGAAGCATGCTATCTAGCCACGTGACTTTCTTGGAGGGGCAGAGATGGGAAGCAGCTGCATACAAGCACTACGGTTGCTATCCTGGTGATGCCCGAACAAGGATGCGGATGCCCAGCCTGTCCTGGAATTGGCCAGTTTATCACCTAAATGTCACAATGTCATCAACAGTTGGAGGGACGTAAAACTAGACAGCGCTGTCATCCATCTGCCAGCTTGCGGTGGGGATGTGGTGTCCACTGTCTCTTCAGATTCTCCACATCTTTCCGAAGCAACTGGGAGATCTGATGTCATTTCACAGTTCCAGGAGGGGAGGGCCACTGGCTTCCTCTAGGGCTCTGTGTATGCGCAGTAGAAGGGTTTCTGCTAACAACCAGGACATATCTCCCGACAAGATTTGAACTGCACACGCCTAGACCCAGCTCTTTCCTTGTCCCTCCTCAGATGAACTGATGAGTCACCTGGATTCTCAGGAGGAGTCCCTGGAGCCCAGCTCAGAAACCCATGTCTACTGGCAACACAATTAAGTAGACCTAAAGCGGCAAGAGACCATACCTGTCAGCTTACGATCCATATCACCCAGAATCTGCTGCTCATGTGTGTGCCTAGTCTCCAGAACCCTGTTCTGCTTCTGGGGACAGGAATATATTCCCCCTCCTAATATGAGACCTGGCCCATGTGTGTATGTACGTGCGTGTGTGTGTGTGTGTGTGTGTGTGTGTGTGTGTGTGTGTGTGTCTCTCTGTGTGTGTGTGTGTGTGTGTGTGTGTGTGTGTGTGTGTGTGTGTACAAACTCTTGGAAAGAGTACACAGAATGCCTAGTTCCCTGCCTCAGTGTCCACATCTGTTGAATAGGAAGAGCAGAAGCCACCACCACCACACACACACACACACACACACACACACGCACACACACACATCTCACACACACACACACACACACACACACACACACACCACACACACCACACACACGCACACACACAGACCTCACACACACACACCACACACACACACACACACACCACACACACGCACACACACAGACCTCACACACACACACACACTCCCTGGGAAGCCCCTAGCACGTCTCACACAACGTGGCCACTCTACACATGCTATCGTTCACCAGGCCACCAATTTAAAGAGAGAGAGAGAAAGAAAGAAAGAAAAAAAAAGACACACCTTGCAGAAAAGAAGGTTAAAAACAGGTCTGAGAGAAGAGACCTCCGTGCCTGAGGAGACAGCTCTCCAGGAGATGAAGAATGACCTTGAGAGGGGACTCAGCCGGGAGGTGCTGGCGAGGTGAGCGGCTGACGTTTAGCTGAGCCAGGCTTTCTGGGCCGCACTCCGAGGCCCCTCAGCCTGGGAAGAGTGCCCTGCGTGTGGGCTGCCAGCTTCAAGGCGCCCGCCGCGTAATTACTTAGCTGTTTACTAGCCCCAGACATCCAGGGTGCACTTCAGCCATCAATTAGCTCTGCTCACGGCCCCCCTGTGTGGCCCGCTGGTGTCAGGACTCCCATTTTTCAGCCAAGGAAACTAAGGTGTAAACAGGTTAAGCAACCAGCTCAAGGTCACACCTTGAGTCAAGCGGTCACCAGGCGCCCGAGCTGCGTCCTTGCTGACTCCCCGGCCTGTCCTTAGCCCACTGGCCCATGCCGCTGCCCATAAAATCCACCGTTTATATCGCATCAGAATGCCAGGTAGTGCACCCAGGACATTAGGAGCTGTACGGAGAGGCCATTCAGCTGATTTCCAAGGCACAGTAGGGTTTTTAAAGAAATTTTTAACCCCTTGCTTTGAGAGGGCAACCGGGGGCAGCCTGACTTTAGCAGTTTCTTTGCTGGCCTTCCAGAACTATTCCGAAGCAAGCTCTCAGGGTCAGGGTCTGGACCTCAGTTTATGTTTTCTCCGTTTGCTCCATTCTGTGGTCTGAATGAGCATGTCCCCTCAAATTCCTAGGTTGAAACCTAATCTCCAGTGTGATGCTATTCTATTCCAGGGGTGCGCATTTGGGAAGTAATTTAATATTGGAGTAAAGCTGTCCAAACCTGTGTTATGGGCTTTACAAAACAGGCCCTTCTACCAAACGAGAGCCCAGTCTCTGTCTCATGACCAGAGAGCAGACCTCGCCAGACCTTGGAGCTGCCAACACCTTGATCTTGTACTTCCCAGACTCTGGAACCAAAAAAAAAAAAAAAAAAAAAAGGAGCCGTGTATAAACCTCCGAGCTCATGTCAGTTGCTGTGTTCTGAATATGCTGAGCCACTGTGACAGACACACACTGTGACAGACACATGTGCTAGTCCTGCCTGAGAACCACAAGTGGAACCACTAAGCAGACCCTGAGCTGGTCACCACATAAGGCCTCCACCCCGGCTTTCCCGAGCGCCTGAACCTCTCCATAGATGGGCATTGGGGAGACAAACAGATTCTCCACATTGGAAAGGTAACCCCCACGCCGGTGTTCTGGGTAGCTGTCATGGGCAGGGCAGCAGTGTACTTCTGTGGCCTGATAAACCTTGGTCATACAGCACCTGCCCTGGGGTCCCTGCCCTGGCCACACATCTCCTCGGCTTGCCTGTGTTCTGGATGTTTGAGTTCTGGCTGTTGAAGCCTTTGAGTCACCTGCCAGGTAATGTCTGGGTTTGTTGCTGTTTTTCTCTCCCCTAAATCCCTTCCCCAAACCCAGTCTCACCTCCCTAAAATGTCTTCTCAGTATTTCTGGTCTTCGCACCTGGGCAGCCCATTCTGGGCCCCCATCAGAACTCAGCAGTACCTCTGTGAGAAGTGCTCTAACTTGTCATCATTTGCATCCCTGGACCTCAGATCCATCACCACACAGCAGCCAGAAGGCCCCATCCGAAAGTGCACAGACCCTGCTTTAAAAACATGCTTCCGGTATTGCCTAGGAATGAAGTTGAAGTTCCTTAATGTGGCCTCCCAGGCCTCAGCGTCCCTTCCGGCCTGTCTTTGCCTCCTTCCAGCCATGTTGGTTCATTCACATCACGCAGCTCTCAGGTTCCCATCTGGACCCTAGTTCTTCCTGAAAAGAGAGTCCTTTGCCTCATGCCTTCCCGGGCTAGCCTGCCTTCCTCTGATATTCCACTCCAGTGACAAGGTCATCCTCATTGCTCAGGCTGGACCAAGGAGGGGATTCTTGCATTACTACAGCACTTCATACAAGCCGTCCTAGCACCCTGCCTATACTTGGGTGTTTCTATTCCTCGGGGTGGCCACCAGCCTGTCCTATCACAGGGCCCCACGCACAATGCCTTGACTATGCCCAGGAGGCACTTGGTATTTTCTTAGTAAACTTAGATTGACTGCCTGTCTGATTCTATAGTTTAAGCAACTGTAAGTAACTGTAGTGAAGGAAGAGTTCCGACAAGACTATCCCAAATGGAAAGCAGAACGTGGGTTTCCAAATTCAGCATACTCAAGCCAATTCTCGTTTTGTTGTTGTTGTTATTGTTTTTTGCTTGTTTTGTTTTTGTTTTTGTTTTTTGTTGAGATGGCAGAAACACTCCATTATCTATGGAATGCAATTTCCTTCCTGGTAAATCAAAAGGTCTGGAACTGCACAGTAGTTTCCAGATGGCTGGAAACTGGGTCAAGGGGCTTTGGTTTCGCCATTAGGACAAGGAAGGGCCCCAGAGGCAAAGGCCCTGAGGTGTGAGCCTCCCAGCATCTACTCATCTGCGGGAAGAAGCAGCCGATTTTATCTATTTTTACCAACTGGACTTTTGCATGAAATCCTACTTGAATAAGACTCTACAGCTGAAGAACCACTGAGTCTACAACGGTGCCAATCGGGCACATGGCAGACAGGGCCAACGTCCTCTTAATGTCAGTTGCACACTTGTGGCCTCAACGTGTAAGTTTCTCTCAACCTTTCTCTAAACACAGGGCACCCTGAATGCAACAATCCTGCAGACCACTAAGTTGGAACCAGGAAGAAGCAGTCCTTTGCTTGTGACCTTTGAGAATCTCCAGGGGCCCTAGGCTGCTGTAGGCGGAAAAGTTCAGGCTGTCTGCTGTGTCTGGGTGGTAGACAGCTAATTGCAGAGGACAGGGAAGGAAGGAAGGAAGGAAGGAGGAGGGCTGGGGCACTGAGAGGACTAGGCAGACCCCACCTGTCTCCAACTGTATCTGCTGCAGCCCAAGGGGGAGGGTCTGGTCGGAGAGCATTTATAATCTGATTTGCCACAGGACATGCCAGATACACCCATTTTCCCAGACCCAAGCCAAGTTTCCAGGCACTCAAGGGTGTGAGCCTCTATTTCCAGGTAGACATTGGGCATGCTCGGGGTGAGGCAGGTAAAGTGGAAAGCCACCTTTTCATGGTGGTGGAGCTGCTCATCTCCCAGGCCTTCGTTACATCCTGGCTGCACTCTCTCTGTAGCATACCTGTATCGGCCCCAAGACCTCACACTCCCTGCTAGGTCCTAGAGGGCACAGCCCGAGCCATGTGCAAACCCAGCTCTGAAGTCTGATAACTCTGGGATCTTGGTTTGGCAAGTGAACGCCTTTAAGCCTCATGTTGTCGTAGCCTGTAAATTCAGACAAGCTTTCGCTATGTCCTAGCAGAAAGTGGACGTGAAACTAAATCAGGATCCTAAGGTGGCAAAGGCTGAAAGAGATGATGGTTTCCCTTTCCCTTACTCGGCCAGTGTAGCAAAGTCACCCCCTCCCCCTATCAATCTCCAACCTTTAGCCAGCACTAAGCCCTGGCCTTGCTGTCTCTGATTCTCCATCCTCCCTCTTTCTGTTCCTCTGCTGGCCTGTGTGTGTGTTGTCCAGCTGTACCCAGTCTAGGCTGCTCCCTCATGTGCATTCACAGACTTTCTGGAGCAGTTGCTGCAAACCCCTGCCTGGGGACCACAGGACTAAAGCAATACAGGGCTGAGGACCAGATCCAGCTCAAACCCAGTGCGAAGACGGCCTGGCTTCTGGGCAGAACAAGCAGAACCCCAGAACACCAAGCTTCTGATCGTGAGAGGCACAGTGGCCTAGGGAGGGAAGAGGGAGGGGTGCTCTTATTTGGAAGAGCCAGCCTGAATTAGAGCGTTTCCACCCACTTCCTTTAGCCAAATAGAATGCTGTGCAGAAAATAAAGCAAAACAAACATTACACTGACGACCTGCACGAGCACCCAAGAATGTTTCTAGGCTGGTTCCTAACCGGTCACCAAAGGGCTGCTCTGCCCCACAGCCCCCAGCAGCATCCAGACAAGACAGCTCATGTCCTGCTCATCCCTGCATCACGGCCTTTGCCAGTGACCAAGGCTGCTGTGTGAAAAGCACACATTTTTCCACTCACAGAAGATTCCACTCAAGGAAGATCAGCTTTCCTCTTCTTTTCGTAAGAATTTAAAGTACAGTGCCTTCCTTTTGCAAACTGTTTGTGGTGGGGACAGGGAGTTGTCCTCTCCAATCTCCCCCGTCCCCGACTACCCCAAAAGTGCAGATGTTGAAGGCTCCCTCCCAGCTGGAGGTGCTAGTGAAGCCCATAGGATCATAGGGACACTAACTTTGTCAGTGATCGGTTAACTTGGTCAGTGATAGGATGAATGAGCCATCAGCAGGTGGGCTGGTTGGAGGAAGTGAGCAGGTCATCGATGGCATGTCTACAAAGGATGTGTTGTGCCTGGCCACTGCAGCCACCACCTCCTCTTCCTTCTCTTCTTCCCTCCCCCTTTCCAGCTGTAGAGAGGCTGGTGGCTTTTCTCTGTCATGCTCTTCTGCCATAATGGTTCTATCTTGTCACAGGCCTACCTGCCATGAGGCCAGTCCACCATGGACTGAAAACCCTGAAACTGGGAGCCAAGCCCAATCTCCCTTTTTTCTAAACTGCTGCTTTCAGATCCTTTGGTACAGTGACCAAAAGTGACTAACTAACACAGGGGGACATGTGATGGTAGTCTGAAGAAGAGTTTGGAAGTATACAATTATTTTCCAATTGAATATGAATGGGGTCCATTTCCCAGGGGGTGCCTGCTCAGATACTCCTGGCAGGAAATAGCAGGGTCCCTGGAGCACTGGCTGCTAGCTATGGAACACAGGCCACATCTTCATCTGAGTTTGCAGAGACTCCTGCAGATGACACCTTTGCTTTTGGCTCAGGCACAGGAGGCACAGGACTGGGCCTTTGGCCCCTGGATGCTAAAATTCTGGTCCCATCCTCATTCACATTCTTGCTGGTGGCATCCGGTTGGTCTACAAGACCTGGAGGGCAGAGCTCATGGAGATCCAGTGTGCTCTGGAGCTTCCACGGGCTTGGAAACTGGCTTCCTCCAGGCTCTTTTGAAAACTCATCTGTCATCTCTACTCAGCTTGTCCCAGAGCCGGGTGACATGCACTAGTAATACAATGCAAAGCTGTGGGCTTTGTTTTCCTTGGCTCATTTCTAGGCCTCATGAGATGGAGCCAGAGCACGGGAGGAAAGAGACCAGTAGGAACTGAGAAGACACTGCCTTGGTAAGCCTTGGGCGACAGCCTGGACCATTGCACTGCCCAGGGCAGGGTCTGCAGGGAAGAGGCCAAACGCATCCTTTATGAAGCTTCTGCTACATTCAAAAGCAAAGCCAGAACATGAGGTCACAAACTGTGCTTTATTTAGTGTTTACTTTGAAGAAATTAACATGGAAGTGTATAGAAACGAGCACAAGGCAGTACAATGATCAGATGTCCACACCCTCTGGTAGGATTCTGGCTTCAGCAGGTTAAGGATTTACCATTAAGACAGTGTGATGAACATAGGCAGCTTCCATTTCTGCCAGGACAGTCCTGGAACTCTACAGACCATTCTGTAAGTAATGTGCAGTTCTGGCCTGGATGTCCTCTCTGAGAGTTCCTGCTCATGGAGGGGGGTTTGGAACATGGTGACATGGAGTTTGTTGCAGTAACAAGGGCATTGCAAGGTCAGTCTTCCTCTTCACCCCTCAGAATTGCCTCTAACTCACACTTCAAATCTCTTCAGTCAGTTCTCCATGTGGCCCAGTGAGTTTCCAAGCAATGTCTGTTGTATTTTGAAAACAGTGTCTGTTGGCTTTGGTGGGTGGAGCCAAGGGGCATGGCTGGCGGAAAGTCACTCACACCATGCAGACTTGGCACCCATGTGGAAAGTTTTATTAAGTGGGGAAGGGAGAGGGGAAGAAAGAGAAAACAGGCAGGGTCCGAGGAGAGGAGAAGAAGAAAAAAAGAAAGAAAAAAGGAAAGAAAAGGAAGGGAGGAGGCATGCGCTACCTCATGGCAAGAGAGGAAGGGAGGGAGGAGGGGGAGGAGTTTCCTCTTAAAGAGGACTTTAGGTAAGATGACATTGTCAGGGCCCTGGGTGGGTCAGGATGCTAACAATGTCAATCACTGTCAGTCCCAACTGTGAACCCCTCGGTGGTGTCTTCCATAATTGCATCCATACAAAGTGGTGGCTCATGCACACTCATAAATGGTCACGGATTTTGACATTGACCCCTTCAGAACGAGCCTGCTTCATAGACTAGAAAGCGGCAGAAATACTGAGTGGCATCAGACATCGGGACATCAAAGGCACAGCCTTTCTGTTTCTCTGTGTCCTTCGTTATGCCAGGACCTCCAGGTCACCTCCCTCTTCTGGACTTCTCATCTCCTCATAGCTTTGCCATCAGCTCATCTAATTCCACTTCATCCCTCTCCAGCTCTGGCCCACTGTGAGCCAGGACCAGCCTTTAGCAAGCTCCTTCCCGTATTCTCAGCAACCTCCCCAGCCTTCCTCCTTCTTCACCTGCACACCCATGGACACTCCTGCTTAGCAGCGCTGATTTCTCTCCCATGTGCCTCTTTCTCCTGGGCGTAGGGATGAGCTAAGTGTCCGGCTTTCTTCTCATCACCACCGTCTTCCTGTCTGCACACATCTTCCCGTCTACACTCTAGAGATACCTGCTTTACGCCTCTGTCTTTGCTAGACTGTCTTAGTTCATTCAGGCTGCCTTCCCATTTCATAAGAATAAATAAACTAACGACTAGAAAATGAAACAGGTTTCATGACCAGTCCTTACCTGTACCATTCAGCATGAACTCTGACGGATGGTTTCTACCTAATCTACTAGAGGTTTTTGTTGTTTTCTTCTTCTAATGCCAAGGACCAAACACTGGCCTTACCCATGGTAGGCAAGTGCTTCATCGCTGAGTTAAACCCTCAGTCCTATTCAGATGTCTTGTTTGAGATGGTCTTGCTATGTAGTTCATGTCGCCCTCAAACTTGTGATCCTCCTGTCTCAAGCCACCAAATTAATTTCTCAACTAAACCTGCCACATGAAAATCAGATGCAGGCTGTACAGAGTGAGTTTGATAGAGTATTTTCAGCTTTTCACCGGTGCAGGATCTACAGTTGTGGCTCAAGGATCTGAGGCATCCCAGAACAGACAGCAGTCCATGCCTGAACTGTGCTGCAAACAGGAACGCTGACCAGCCCCAGGCAGATGATGTCCCAGAGAAAATCTGATGTGTCTAAATCGGTTGGCTGAGGCTCTGACCGTGAGCCTCCATGGTGAGAAGACAGTAGCAGCAGGACTGACTGGGCCATACTGTAAGCGTGTCCCTTCCCAGTGCCTGCCATGTCTGAGGTTGCAAGCCCACTTCCGGGAACCCACAGCAGTCACTGTTCTATATTGCATTAGGTGACCTAGCTGTTGCACATCTGCCTCTCCCACTGCCAGCCGCGTGATTTGCATCTGTCACCTGCCTCCCCCTGCTCCCCCACCCTTTCACTCCGTGTCCTCAGAGTCCTTGAGTAGAAGTAATAGTCTGTTGCTGTCAATCATGGTAAGGTTGTCTTGAGTCTTGAATGTCGAAGGACAGTGTATGAAACCAAATCTGGCCATGGTTACCATTGTTAGGTTCAACTGCTAGTAGGCATGCGGATTGTTATTACCAAGTTTTATTTTGTTGAAAGAAGAAGCTAAACTCTAGTGCTTTTATTTTCGTGTGTGTGTGTGTGTGTGTGTGTGTGTGTGTGTGTGTGTGTGTGAGAGAGAGAGAGAGAGAGAGAGAGAGAGAGAGAGAGAGAGACTTTTTTTTCTGTGACTTTTCTAATCTTGAAGCATTCACTATTTTTGAAGAACTGTGCAGGTTAAGCAAAACGGCTTGCTGCCTGCCGGCTGTACCACATCTGGACTGCTGCCTGAGATTTCCCACCAGCGTCTCCTGGGCTGTGACCTGGGTCCCCTGCTCACCTCAGCATGTTTCAGGAGGAGAAAGGACACCAGCCGCGGTGAGACAGACCGGGGGTGGGGGTGGGGTTGCAAAGGGAAGGATGTGTGTCTGGGCGGTAATTCCAGCTCCAAGTGACAGGTGTATTGAGTTTGTTTCTGTGGGTAATTGTTTAAATCTTACTGCGGCTCTCACATAACGTCTGTTAAGTGTATCATCAAGACCTCCATTGCAAACTTGTAATGTGGGGAATATTTAGATGATTTACTAGGTGAGGTACAATTTCTGATTCAATCAGAGTTGCATTTGATGCAATCAGTGATGCCTCTAATCTGACTGGGAGTCCATGGAATTCGAAGGTGATGCATTTGATTTGCAGGCTGATGTACCCAATTTGGAAGGTGAGTGACAGATCTAGTCTACGCTGTAGAATTCCAATTCCTCCATGCCTAGTGTTTCCCTCAGCGTGTGATGTGTGAATTTCAATAATAGGACTAGCTCTTGGGTTAGTGGCACAGGCCTCCCCATCTGCCTGCCTGCTGTGTGGCTGCTGCAAACCCCCAGGTAGACTTGCCTCGGGTCGTCACAGCACCCCAAGAGCAAAGAGGGAGCAAACCTGCCTCTCCACGTGTCAGGTCACACATGCATGCTCCATCTTCAGCTTTCTTCTGAGATCCATAGGTGTCTGCTGGTCTAGGTGCCTGGCAGTCCACAGCCAGGACTCTGTGTTGAGGATCTTGTAAGTACTTCATCTGACATTCACTAAGGTCCCTGCGCAAGCCTTCCCAAGGCCAGACCCGATGGCTTTTCACACCGTTTGGGGGACTAATGTTCCATGTTCCTGTGGGTGGACAGAGAAGAGTTCTTTCCACTGAGTGATTTTTCAGCTCCTTCCCAGTTTTCCATGTTTGAGCCCAGGGGGGATAGGAACCTCCCTTCCAGACAGGAGTTGTTCAAGTGTTCTCCCTTCTGCCTGGAATGCCCATCATGGAAGCCACCCCTGCCCGTGATCTCAGCCCAGACCATGGAGAGCACCATCCTCCTAGCAGAATCCTCATGCTGACTTAGTGTGAGTGATCCTTTGGCAGAAGGTCTCCCCTTCAGCTGTCTCCAGAAGCTGGCTTAGCACCTGACACACGGGAGACGTGTGAACTTGGAGGAGAAACACATAAATAACAACCACAGTAATTATCATGTGCAGAATTCAGGGTTCAGCCTGGTGTTTTAAGAATAAAGTTCCAATGCTAGGCTAGGCCCTGAAGTCTAGCACTCAGGAGGCAGAGGCAGGAGGACCTCAAGTCCAAAGCCAGCCTGAGGTATGCAGCAAGAAAGGGCCACTCTCAGCAAGCCAACCAATGAATAAATAAAATTGAAAGTAAGTAGATAAAACTCTAGTACTTTACAAGTACTATCTCCATCATTCCCAGTCCTCACTACAGGTCAAAGGTGAGAAGGTTAACAGTTCTGTTGGCTCGAGGAAACTGAGGCTAGGGGAAGAGAAATGATAGATGTAGTTTCACAATGATAGAATTCGATTCTAGTCTAGGTTTTTCAGACCCCAAAGCCAAGCTAATAACTATCACATCATCATCCAGCTTCCCAGAGCCAGACAGACTAGCCCATCTGCATCCAAGAAAAGGAGGTGGACAGAGAGAGAGAGAGAGAGAGAGAGAGAGAGAGAGAACACGAACTGATGACTTGATGCAAAACAACTAGATGGTAAACTGAGACCCAAGGGGCCATTAGAGAGAGGTTCCCTGAAGAGAAAGAAGTAGAGAAATGGGGCCTTTGGCTGAGCTAGGGTCCACCCAGGACCAGCACTGCTGGCCTCATGCCTTCCCTTAGTCAGGGAGCTGGGAAACTGCATGAGGATGACTCGTCCTTCTGGTGAACTCTGAACTCTGTGACTTGTCTGGTAAGCTCTGAACCCAGGAACTCTGTGTTCCAAAGTAGAGCCTGGGCAGAGAGCTACAGGCAGGAGTTAAAAGGATCGTACCCCAGCTAAGAGACATGAGTCAACTCGGTATTTCTTAGGGTCTTAGGCCCACACTCGGACTCAGTCCTGGTATTCCCATGATGATGGATAGGTGGAATTCACATCGCTTGCTCCCTCTTTCCATATTTTATCCACAGTTCCCCTACCCATTCTTGTTACAGACTGGAGTTCCAGAGCCCGGCACACCTTCAAGGCCACACATGCTTTCATTTAGTAGAGCACCATTGGAGGATGACCTCATAGATTTAGCCCATCCCTGCTCAAGCCTCCCTGAGGATTCACTCAGGGAGACCACCATGGGGAGGGCATTTGAGACAGAGATCTTCTTCATAGTGGCCCAGGCATCTCCCTAAGCCTACTAAGCCTGTACCCCCGAGCCTGCCTCCTGAGGAGGCATGGAATCAGAAGTGTTACAAGTCCTTCCCTGAAGGTTGACAATTACTGCTTGGCATGGCATGTGGTGGGCTGGGGCCTGGCAGAGGGCCCGGGGCCACATCCTCTCAGTCTCAGACAAGACAGTCCCTCTAGTCCTCTGCTAGGCCACGATTCAGCTCGCTCCCCCTCTGTTCTCCTCCCCAACCCCACGGAAGCCCATAAATCAGGTGACCTGTCAATTCATTCTACAGGGCAGAGGCTGCCACAGGCGCTTCAAGCTCTGCTCAGGGTGTGAGGGCGTCACCACACTGGACCAGAGAGGACCAGACAGACATCTCTACCTCAGAAACACAGCTTCCCTGGGTGCATGCTGTAAAGCCAGATACCTCAATACTCTTGATCTCCTTTCATGCACTTGATCCTAAATGCCAGATCAATTTCTGGGTGAGGCTTGGAGTGGTTAAGGGGCTTACCAAGATCCTACAATCCTAAGGAAATGTTTGAGGAATAAAGGGGGTGGGGGTGGCACCCAGGGCACACCCCTCCACCCCCCCCAACCCCCGCACCGTGATGAGTGACCAGGAAGCATGACAGGGCATTTGGATCAAGCACATCTTTGTGTCGTCCACTCTCACCACCCGGGCAGAAGCCGACTCTAGAATAAGGCTGGTGATGGGCCAGGCAGCCAATTCCTTGGAGGCTCCGTAAGGAGCAGCTGTCTGCGGTACTCCTGCCGCTTCTAGAGGCCACCAGTGGTGGCCCTGGCTGCACACATTTTCCCAGGCTGAGGCGGCAAGTGGGGGGTCCTCCAGTGCAGACAAAGAAATAGCTCAGCCCTGCAAATGGCTTTGAAAATGGGGCATTTGGGATTCCACTTGGCTGACACACTCTGCCCTGGCCCAGGCCTCGTCCCCCCAGAGACATCCCCCAGCCCCTGCTGGCCAGCTGTGTCTCCCTCTGCCGCCCACACCAAAGCCCTGACCACATGGAAACGGTTGCTCAGCCCAGAATTCCCCATCACACCCCTTCCCACACAGGGAGGATCAGGATCAGGGACAATGGCAGCAGAGACTCTGGACTGTTGACTCGCCACTGATGTGGGATTACGGTCCACAGGCTTTACTTGGCTCCTTGGGAGCCAGGCAAGATGGTCAGAGGGGACTTTCCTGTCATTTCTGTCTCCAAAGAGAGCTCAGTTCTGAGACTGGGGGTGCTATGGTGTAGGTGTAACTGTCTTATTAAGTAAGAAACACAGAGCCAATGTAAAGATGAAAGCCCAAGAGGTCAGAGCGATAGCTAAGAGCTAAAAACCTTACCCTTCACTGTCGCTTCTGTCCTCAGCAACAGCGCTACTTCCTGTTTGTTTGTCTTTTTATAAGACTTTCTATTCTGCCTTCTCATTGGTTGTAAACCCAACCACACGACCTCCTCATCACTGCCTCTCTGTACAGACCTCCAGGTCTTCTATGGTTGGTATTGAGATTAAAGGCGTGTGTCTCCATGCTGGCTGTATCCTTGAACACACAGAGATCCGCCTAGCTCTGCCTCCCAAGAGCTGGGATTAAAGGCGTGCGCCACCATCCCCCAGCTTTTGCTATGGCTTGCTGTTAGCTCTGATCCCCAGGCAACTTTATTGCTAACATACAAATAAAATCACATTTCAGTATAATTAAAATATCACCATACTATGGCATCCACATTCTGGCCAGCAGTGTCAGACCACCTGTGCAGAACCTGTCACAGGTGACCAGAGAAGGTCCAGCCACCATGAAACCAGCAGGCTTCCAATGGGGCACTCCTAGGCACATACACTTTCCCCAAACTGGGGCACAGACATCATTTCAAGGACACCACTTTCTGGCCACTCTCCCTCAAACAGACTTTCCCAAAGCCAATGTGTCCTGATATATACTGGTGCTTCCTAGTTTCCCATAAAAGAGGTTCTGACCATCTCCAATCTGACTTTTCCATTTCCCTGGGTTGTAAAATCCTCAGGGCACCAAGCACAGGATTCCAAGAAAGAATCTGGCAAGAATCAAATACAAGAATACCTAATACAAGTCGTTCATCCTTGCAAAACCCTGTTCCTCCTCTCCTTCTGGTCTGCCCACCTCCTGCCTGCTCTCCTCCCTCATGCCCACCTCCCAGCCTGTTCACCTCATGGGGTGCCCACCTCCTGCCTGCCTGCCTATCCATCAGCCTGTGTGCCTCCACCCCCCACTCCACTTACCTCCCAACCCCCACCCACCCACCCACCTCCTGCCTATCAGCAGACCTGCCTATCAGCATTCAAGTTGGAATGCAGATGTCTCCAGGACATCACAAGTGTGGATAATCAAACCTGGAAAGAGGAAGCCCAATTATCATTTTTTTAAAAAAAAAAAAAAAAAAAAGTTCTGATTTAGTAGGTTGGTTTTGTTTATTCTTATTATATTGAGGCCTTCTCTTGAAAAAACTTTTTAAAAAGGGATTTTGATGAGATATTTCTAAAACATAGGTCTTATCAAGAACCACGTTCAACATACCAGGAATTATATGCTTTGTGAATATTTAAGGCTGTGATGAAAATTTGTTTAAAAAACAAAAACAAAACAAATCAAAACCCTTTAGATAGCCATTTACAAATGCTTGGGAGGCTGGGAGCTATGTATGCATTCTTTACACTCCTCAGGTAGTCAGCCTGAGGAACAGTGGTCTCTTAGGCCACCCACCTTCTCCAAGGCACAGATGAGGACTGGTGATGGACTGATGGGAAAGATTCTTGAGAGGAAGAGCACCCAGTGACCCTACCATGACCCCAGGCTGCACAGCAGAATGGGGATGGGGAGGGTCCCCAGTTCCAGCCAGATGTGGGGGTTTCCCACAGGAAGAACTGACCTCAGCTCTGGCCGAGTCCTACAGAAATCTGAGTCTTAATTCCATCAGCAATGAAGTGGAGAGAGCCCATGCCTGGAGCTGCTGTGAACCCCTTGCTAGGGGGACATTCTGCTGTGCTGACCTCTGTCTGGGGAAATCTGAAGGTGAGGTTGGAGGGGACAACCTGGGGAGGGGACAGAGGGAAGCTGGCAGCAGAGAGAGACCTCAGGTAACTCCTGTGGGCCAGGCATGCCTCAGTGGGGTGGATCTTAGATCCTCGAGGCAACTCCAACATAATGGATGGAGGAGGGCCATGAAAAGAAAAGCAGATGAGACCACCATGTCCATGAGACTGTCTCCCATGCCAAGGAAAGGCACAGGAGGGGACCTTGAAGGATCCACACACGTACACGAAAATGCATTCCAACAAAATGAAGCCAACATTTCTTTCTACCTAGGGGACTAGGTATTGCTATTAAACTGGACTGGGGTTTTTAGCAGTTTGACACTGTGGGAGAACACAGGAAAGCAGACGTTAGGGGGGGACGGTGAATCCTAACCCATAAAGTGGCGGGGTTTGAGATAGTGGAAGCTCATGAGAGTGGGATCAGTGCCCTTTCAGATGGACAGTGCCCTTGGAGAGCTCTCTCAACCCCTTCCACCAAGTAGAGGTGGAAAACGGCCTCTGTGAACCAGGAAGTGGCCCTCTCACTGGATGGACCTGAATCTGCCTGCAAATTGATCTTGGCCTTCCCAGCCTCCCCCAACCCCCAACCAAGGAGAAATTCATTTCTGTGGTCTATACGCCACTCAGTGTATGATATTCCTTTATGACCCGAACGGACCAACACAGCGAAGCAACGCTCAGAAGCTGAGCTGCAGTCTAAGCTGGAGGAAGACCACGTGATGGCGAAGCTATGTGTGGGCAGCTCTCTTGTTTCTTTCTTCTCCTGTTTCCCACAGGGTCAGACGCACAGCAGCCAAATGGGAGCAGGTAAGGTGAGCAGCTCCTGTCGGGGGCCAGTGAAGGCACCCGCAGAAATAATGCTCTCGTGTGATGGAGGGCAACAGAGCAGGTATGACAGTCAGCATCCGAGGGAATGATGCATCCAGAGGTGGGGCAGGACACCAGCATCTCATACCCATTGACCAAGAGTGTCGAGAGCAGCCTCTGGGCAGACCACAGAACGTTTCTTCTCATGTCCCTGCCCTGATGATGTAGGAACCCCCAGCGTTATCAGGGGGGCAGAAACATGCTTAGAGAGCCACAGTTTATGTGGGCAGTTCGGTTCAGTGCCAGGAGTGAGTGCCACGTGCTATAAAAATTCTGAAGCAAGAGTGGGATTTTGAGTGTTGGCAGGCTTATGGTACTGATGAGAGGTAGAGGAAGAAGGCAGGTTGCTTGCATCCAGGGACATGTCCCCATAACATTTCAGGCTATGAAGACGCCGTACCAGGTGCCTAGGGGCAAGTAGGAGCAACCAGGCATCAGCATCCAGCAGAGTCCGTGCAGCAAGCCGGGGCTTGGCCTCTACCCCTGCTTCTAAGTGGCCCTGCTCTGAGCATTCAGACAGGGACCTGGGACACACATGGCAGCCTGCACCCTGTCAGTTCTATGGTTCTATTCTATCCCCTTTCTATTTGGCTTCAGGACCAGTGCACGTGTACATGTACACGTGTACACACACACACACACACACACACACACACACACACACACACACACACACAGTTCTCATGGCTCCCAGGAACTCCAAGTACTGAGTACTAGTGTTCCCAGCTCTGCTAAATGCTGGTCCCTGAGGCTTACACTAAGTCATCTGATTACTGCCCCCGCTCCCCCAGTTGGGTATCTTTCGTGTTTCTCTGTCACAGGATGAGCAGGAAGGACAAAATTCCTGTGTGGAATTAAAACTCTCCCCTCCTGGTCTCACTGCACTATGAGAAAGAGTTGGTCCATGCCTTCACTCACGGGCTCCTTATGACCCCCCTTTCCAGTAGAGTCTGCTCCTCAACCCATGCATTGTGACTTCTGCCCCTCCCCTGGGGCAGGGGGCATGACAGGCAGCGCTCACAAAGAGGCCAATGGTATTAGTCAGCTGGGTTGTCACAGCAGGCTACCACAGACTGGCGGCTCAAACAGCAGATGTTTGTTTTCTCACAGTCTGGAACTGGATGTCTAATCAAGGTGGCCGCAGTAGGGTCGGTTTTCTGGTGACGCCTGACTCGCAGGTGGCTGCCTGCTCACTGGTCCCTCATGATGCCTTTCCTCTGTGCACACATAGGGAGACATCTCTGTGGTATTAAAGACCTCAGCCTGAGGACCTTACTTAGCATTGCCTCTGCAAAGGTTCAGTCGTATTGGGATGCTCAACTTCAGCTTCACACCATCCCCAAAGTATCCCTCAGCCACTCTCAGTGCAAGGCCATGGCACCAATGAGTGCCGTCAAAAGTCGTCCCCGAGAAGAGCTTGACTTGTGTTCTGAGGGCTTCCACGTCCTTCCTCAGTTCTCACAGAGTCTGGGGAAGCAAGTGCTCCTTCTGGCAATTTCCTCACCGTCTCGTTACTCCTCAGACACTTCCCTCTGATCTGGTCTGCAGCTCAGACCTCTTTCCAATGCCCAGCACTGGTATCGCCTTCTCAGTCGGAACAAAATCCTCCCTATCGGTGCTGAGACATGTTGGGCACTGCAGAGTTCATAGGTCAACAGGACACTATTAGGCCACCATAGGTCAGAAAATAATTCATCAGCAATAAGTGGGAGGTGGGGGGCAGAGATCCGTGGCACAGAGCCCATTTCCAACTACAGTTCTCTGGTCCTACACGGGGGCGGGGAGGGGGAGCGCGCAGGAATTATCTATTCACAGGCATTGCCGCAGATGGATATGCAATGTGGGCATCTTAATACATGTGTGAAATACAGCTGCCTCTGCTTTGCTCGAATCCCCTGGTGCATTCCAAACAACTAAGACAAGAAGATGGAGGCTCAGGGCTAAAAGGGCACCAGGGGAGACTGAAAGATGCCTCCTGCCTTAAGACACTGATGGCCTATAAGGAGAGTCCGATAAGTAATTAGCCAACCGTAGTACAGCTGAAGTGCCCAGATTAAATTATGTATCATATGCTTCCGGCTCCCTAGAAGAGATACATTTATTCTGCTTGGGAAGTGGGGGCACATTAGAGAGGGGAAAACTGGGCCTCACAGGGTAGCAAGGTGGAGATGTTTGCCCGAGGTCAGTGGCACAGTTCAGCAGACATCATCGGGCTTGGGTGCTGGGCCAGTGCTCTGTCCCTCAAGGTTTGGGATCCTTTATGCCCTGCCTCCTCTGATGCTTAGCGTCCAGGGAGAAGATGCCGGCAGCGCCTCTCCAGGGCCCTGATCTGGGTCTCTGGAATGGAATCCGGTAGCCAATGCCTTCTGTGTGCTAAAGCCTCCTGTGCAGTGTGGCAGGAGTCGGCAAGGAGGGCAAGGGTGCACCTGGACCAGTCTCCAAGCAGACAGGAAGTGATGCCTCCTGGGCTCATGTCAGCAGCTGTTGCTTGCTTGGCATGGTTCAGACAAACAGGCAGATGTCCTCAGGGCGACCTTCCTGACTCAGAGAGTTTGGGAACTGAGGTATTCACTCCCTGGGGTGGAGGGGAGAGGGGAGAGAAGGACAGGACACAAGCTGCTGACTCATTTCTTCTCACTGCCTCCCTGTTCTGATTATGAAGGCGGTGAAGAGAACTGGGAGATGAAGGCACTGTCTCGGGATGAGCTCCAGGACAGAAAGATGCTGTTCTCCGTCTTCTGTCCATGTTACCCTCCCTTTCCAGTGATGACAGCAGATGGTGAACCGTGCCACGCGTCCAGGACACAGAGGTCTTTACAACAGAGTGACAAACAGCCAGGCAGTCACAATGGAAAATTCTACATGTGATCTCTCTGGACTGTAGCCAAAGACAAGCACACACACACACACACACACACACACACACACACACACACACACACACACACTATTAAAAGTTACCTTCATGTGCATAAGGTATATATGAAAACATGAATATCCTCTTTAGACTTGGGTCTTGATGCTATCACAGCTCATTATGTTTCTAAAATATATTCCATACTCCATAAACAAAATGAGATTTGTAACAATTTTGGTCTCAAGTATTTCAGATAAGGAATGTACATTGTATAACCCCATCCTCAAGGCTAGCTTCCTGGCCCTGTGGTCCATGCTGTCATATGGGTCTGCATCTAGGAGGGCCCCTTCATGGCTTTCCACACACGGAACTTCCCTCTCCTACTATTCTCCATTTAGGGCAAGAACTTCCAGGCGGGCCTGCATCCCAACCCTCGTGACGTGGCCTGTGTTCCGTTGCCAGCAAGCCAGGAGAATTCAGGCCATCATGTTGGATTCTCCCTGTCCCATCACAGAAGCTCTCGGAGTGACTCTGATCATGACATCTGTTTTTAGCAATAGCCTAAGGACCGGGAGCAAGTCTGTCAGGAACCTAGCCTGTGCTCGGTTTTCAGGGAACAGTCACCACCAGAAAAATATGGCATTGATTCTAAAGTCTTTCCTTCTTCAGTCCCTCACTGCCCCTCATACTTCCTCCTGGTGGGGACAGAAATAACTTGGGAACATGGACTGAAGGGTAAGCTGCCATCCCCCCAGCCCTTGGCAGGGCCATGTGGTAAGTTCTCCCCCAGAGTGCACAGCCCGTTACTTCACGCACTAGTCACAGAGGTGGGAAGCCCTGGGGGCTGCCAGGATTAAGCCCAGACCGTGCAAAACAAGCGTTAGCCGTCTAGTGTATTACTGGTGTCAGAAAAGTGGTGCTGTTGTTGCTTACAGTTCCTCTTCTCTTGTCACAGGCTAAAGAAATCCCTGCCTTTGTTCTGAATTCCGCTAACACCCTCTTGCTCCTACCATGGACCTGAAGGATCACAGCCACCTGGGAACTCATTAGAAAAGCACACCCTGTCCTTGCCCCAGAGCCACGGACCTGGGACTGCACTTCACCAATGCTCCCACGTGACTCACGGGGGCATTAACGTCTGAGACCCTCTACAACTGCTAGTGCACACGACTGACCTCCGGCTCTGACCTGTCACTTCCTAATCCCAGTCAGGATGAGTCTGTCAAAAGCACAGCCAAGCCCATCATGATAGATTTATCCAGAGGCCACTTCCTTTCTTGAAGGCTTACCATTTGGCCAGGGTAGACTAGGTAAGGAACATGAGCGATGTGAAGGACATATTGAAGTGGGGAATGGGAGAGCACTGGGGAAGGAGTCATAGCAAGAGGTCAGGGGTCAAAGCAGATGTGAAGCGGGGCTGCACAACGTACTTACAGCTAAGCTTTGTCAACCTGGCCACCATACAGATAGTGCAGGTGAGAAGGGAGAGGGAGAAAGGACAAGCCTAAGTTTCTATGTTGGAACAATGGGCTGGCACTGCTTTATAAAAGCAAGGTAGGGTAGGACAGGAGGAGGAGGAAGAGAAGAAGATCAAGGCAAAAAAATGTGCCTTCTATTTGGGCTTTCTGTTTCAATGGAAGATCAATTAAAGGTTTTTAATAAGAAGAGTGAGGTTCTTGTGGCATTTAATTCACATCTCTTTGTGGAACTTACTACTCTGTGGAGTGCTGAGGGGCTCTGGAGTTAAAATGCCATGGCTTTGAATCTGAGCTCCCCTGCTTAGCAGCTGGGTACGAGTTGATCGGCTTCTGGGGCCTCCACTGGAATATCTGCACACTTGCCCGTCTCCACTGGAATATCTGCACACTTGCCCGTCTCTATTGGAATATCTGCACACTTGCCCATCTCCACTGGAATATCTGCACACTTGCCCGTCTCCACTGGAATGTCTGCACACTTGTCTGTCTCCACTGGAATATCTGCACACTTGTCTGTCTCCACTGGAATATATGCACACTTGTCTGTCTCCACTGGAATGTCTGCACACTTGTCTGTCTCCACTGGATTATCTGCACACTTGTCTGTCTCTACTGGAATGTCTGCACACTTGTCTGCCTCCACTGGAATGTCTGCACACTTGTCTGTCTCCACTGGAATGTCTGCACACTTGCCCATCTCCACTGGAATGTCTGCACACTTGTCCATCTCCACTGGAATGTCTGCACACTTGTCCATCTCCACTGGAATGTCTGCATACTTGCCCGTCTCAGAAGGCTGCAGTGAGGTTTAAGTGAATGGACGCACAATGAACTGTCCACAAATATGTCTAGTGTGTGTGAGCATCCAATAAATAGAGGGCATCATGACAATTGCCTGTTTGTCTCCCTCCCTGATGAAATGGTGAGGTCCTCAGGGACAGGGGCAACTACAGGAAAGCCTTTGTGTCAACTAGTACATAGAAGATACATGATATGGACCAAAGAGACCATAACAGATGTGATTCATTAGGGGAGGCCCAGGGGGCCAGCATGGTATCAGATGAATACAGATGTTGTGGTCCTTTACAGATGTCCTTCCCTTCCCTGCTCCCTTTTTCCTAATCATAGCTTACAACTTCCAGGTAATGAGAATCTGTGCCCATTCTTCTTGTAGTCTAAGCTCATCTACAGACTACTCTACCAACTGAACCTGCCTCTCAGGAAAACCTACTTCCTTCAGAGAGTGATACTGCCCCTCTGTGCCCGAGGAAACGCCACCTCTGAAGATTCGGCCATTCGTTTGACCAAGATTATCTGTGTGACCACAGCAGCATGCAGATGACTGCTGTCTCCAGAGGTTAGGCACCAAGCTGAGTTTTGGTAAAGCCAAGCCCACGCTAGTTCTGGAGCACTAGCCTGTCAGGGAAGAGGCTGGGGAGGCAGCAGATTGTGATAGAGTGTGTGTGTGTGTGTGTGTGTGTGTGTGTGTGTGTGTGTGTGTGTGTGTGTGAACAGACGTCAACAGTGGGTGTTGAGAAGAGATGGAGCACCCTCGGGCCCCACGCACCCACCCGGCTGGGACTCAGCTTAGGATCAACAGATCTGAGGGGGTTGACATAGGGCTCAGACACACAGAAAGGAGCTGAGAATCAGGCACGAGTCTCAGTCGGGTGGTGACTCGGGTTGATTCCCTAGACTTGGGGCCTGAGCTACAGATTGGGTTTTCCCCATCATGCACCTAACTTTGCCTTTTGATGAGCCAATAGACCAAAGGGCACCCAAGCACAGCTTATTGAACAAATGAGCCCAGTGAGGTTACCTACAGGAGCATGGGTGACTCCTGGGAGCTGCATCGATGAAAAGTTCCGATCCAGTACAGGCGACTCATAGGCAGCTATACCCCCCAGTAGTCCCCCTCCCAGTCACATGTCTTCTATTGCACCCCGAGACCACGTGTAGCTGGAGCAGGAAAGAGAATGCTAAACACTTTGTTCACCACAGGCCTCACTGTCTCAGTGCTGTCGTGCTTACCTCATGGCCAGCTGAAGGCCAGAGTCACAAGTAACTCAGCTCTCTGCTCACAATGGTCATGTCAAGCCCCAATGGCACAGCCATACTGCATGTCTCAATAAGGCACCTCCCTCACTCATCTTAGCACCAGCAGCCAGGCAGGGTCATCTGCTGGAGTGGAGGCCTTAGGCACATCTGGACAGGTGCAGGCTAATGAAAAGGTGCCAGCATCAGGTGCACCTTTCTTGAGGCCCGTTGGATTTATTTATGACTTCTTCAAGGATGCGCTGGAGAACAAGAGGTGAGTTGAGGAGCTTCTTCAAGAACCCCAGTCTGCAGTCACAGATGCATGGCTAAAAGGGGTTCATAGTCTGCTATGGCACCCACTGATGGGCAATCCTTCCATATCCTTTGCACAGATGGCGCTACTGAGCTGTGACTTCCTGTCTGTGTGCTAGGTATGTGTCCATGGATCACAATTCTGGGTGACTGAGACAAGCCTGCCTGTAAAACGATCTTATATGAACATCTCAGGTGCCTGGGGACATGGTTCATGCACCACCAGGCACCAATTGTCCGTCAGGAGTGTCAAGCGGGCCACTTTGTGTTTGCCCATACAGGCGGTCTACAGATGCTGGTGGGATGCCCTAGCATCTGTTGAGTGTTAGAGATTGAAAGTGCTCAGGGGAGGTCCAACTCCTTCCTGTGTAATGAGCTTATATGTTTATGTGCATGTACAAGTATATGTAAGTAGACATGTATGTGTGGATATGTATACATTCGTATGTACACATATGTATGCATTTTGTGCTTGCTGCCTTTCCTTTGTAGTTCAGAGTCACTTCAGGGAAGAGCAATACTTCTTAATTTGGAGGAATTTTGCTTTTAGTCAGGACCAATATGGAATTTCAAAACTGCCCTAGGAGTTTCTCATCACGCCCAACCCCCAACCAATGTCAAGCTTCCAATCCATTTGGGGGGAGTTGTTTTGTTAATTAACTTAAGGGGCTTTCTGGAGTGATATGTAAGAAGACAACATCCCTGTGCAGTGCTCCCTTCCTTCTGTTTTCAGTCCTAAAGAGTACAGGTGGGTTTGGAATGTTCCACCGGACCTCCAGGCCACACTGGGGCTCTGGACACTTGGAAGGAAAGGAAACCACTGGGCTTTAAAAGAAAAACTTAAACAAGGGAATTTCAACCCACACTAAAGAGCCCCACATGTTCTGAATGTCCACATCATTCTGCTGTTTTAAACATTTTCCTCTTATTATAAAAGCCATACACGCTCTTTGAATATCATTTAGAATATAAAGACAAAATAATCACTTTTCTACAATCCAGGGAGAACCCTTATCATTTCCTCCCCCTGTGCTGGGAATTGAATCCCAGACCTCAGGCATTCTGGGTAAATTCTCTACCACTGAATTATGTGCCTAGTCCTCTTTTCTTTAGAAGAAGAGTTTCACTAAGTTGCCCAGGCTGGCCTTGACCTTGGGGTTCTCCGCCTCCAGACCTCCTGAGGAGCTGGGGCTACAGTCTATACCATCAACCCATGCCCAGCTCATTTTGGAGTATACCTTTATATCTTTTACTATCGTGATAAACTTAAACCATAGCACCCTGCCTACATTATTAAATATTTTTATATTATTACAACTTGAGCATAAATGTAGGTCATTGATGGGGAAGGGACATTTGTTTGACCAACCTAATACTGTCACAGCCTTGTGCTGCACAGACTTTCTGGCCTTGTCCAGTGAAGAGTCACAAGTACTAGTTCAAATACTTCTTTTTCTGCTCAGCTAGTTGACATTCAGTTTCTGGTGCTTTCAGCTACGTCCTGGTGGACACACCCAGTCCAGCTGTTCACAGCTGTCAGCATTTAAGAGAGTGGTGTGGCGAGCAATGGCACAATTTTGTGCGTTACCCAATTAGTTTCTTGTCACTAGTCTTAAGAAGCAGGATTCCCGGATCATGGGCTTCACTAGTGTGGGGTGTAGCTGGGAGAACATGCCACACTGTGCAGGAGCTTCCATGTTGCTGTGAGGAGGACCCAGAACGGAGTGCTGGCTGTGAAGCTTGAAGCTTTACATACAGCAGTTTCCAGTATCACTGCCCACCCTCAAGGACAACTCTCACGTGGATGAGAAAAACAGATCAGTAAGCTGGGCCTCTTGTCCTCAGTCACAGAGCTGAGAAATTGCAAAACTCCTCGAGACTTAGCTGGACACTCTGCTTCTCTGTCCCTCCCAATACAATCATTCCACTCTTCCTCTCCAGACTCATAATGAGCCATGTCACAGGCTCCTACTGAGTTCATCCCAGGAACACATGAGCAAGAGTTAGGAGAAAACAGAAATGTGAGGACAGTATTGATTTCTCATCCTTTTCCCTGGAAGGCCACTCTGCTTGGCTGAGTGTGTCTACCAAAGGTCAACCGTATTCTCATCTGGGTTGGAGAGTTTCTTCCTCAACTTGCCTTCTTCAAGTCTTAGGACAGCAAAGGCCCCATAAAACACCACCCTTCCTGGGGTTTCTATGGTCCCTTCCCTACGCTACTGTCTCCGTCTCTCATCTATTGGTATCCTCACAATAGCGAGACTCTGCCTAGAGCTGATGCGCATAGTTCCCCATCACCCTGTTTTGTACACCCGTGTATACATTGCACACACCAGTTCCAGTGAAGTGTACTTCGAAGAGCACTGGGATGAGATTCAAGCTATGTTCTCCGAGGTGGCCTCAGCTCTCTTGGATTTAGTTTCCTCATCTGAAAAGTGAGGCACTAGACTAGAAGTTGTCAAACTCATGTATCCCAGGAGAAAGAACAGACAAATGCATGCCAGCAGACACAACATTCACATGTATACTAAGACTCATCTGTAAGCCAGTGTGTGCATTATCTGTGATGGAGAAAACGGAGCCTCTTTGGAAGCAGAGTTGGGGGACCTTTTATTCCTATGGATTTAGAACCTTTGCTGTTTGTACTTGTCCAGATTTGGATGGCAAAACAGTCTATCCTCTGTGGAAATTATGACTTATTTTTCCAGCTGGTCTGCCAGTTGCCAAGAAATGTCATCTGAATATCATTATTTAATCAAAGATTAGTCCACGCCTGTGACATAGGCTGAAACTATTATCTTCTTTGAGTCTTTACATAAGCACACATTTGCTGCAAAGAGTAGACCTGTATTTGTACGGACCAACTGTGTCTCTTCCTTTACAAATGGCCCCAAATCGAGTCTACTGACCCAGAGCGGGCGGGGCCTTTTGTGTATCTTCGCGTACATGAATGTGTGCTAGGGTGTACACGTGAGCAGGAGGCCCTAGATGTGAGTGTGGAGAATTTTCATGTTTGCAGTGCTGAGGACCAAACTTAGGGCTTCCTGCACGCCAGGCAAGCATTCTACCACTGAGCCGCACACCTCGCTGTCAGTCACCTCTGAAGTCATTTCTTGAAAAGTTCCACAGAGGGGCCTTTCCTTAATCCCCGAGCCTGTCGACATGGCCTCTTATTTTAAGAGCTGATTTTTAGTATTGTGTTGTTTTTCAGACTACAGCACATTTGAAACAAAATTCAACCCAGCCTCTGGGAGGCAGAAGGATGGACAGGGCAGTGTTCACAGTCACACGGCAGACCTCTTGGTCAAAGCAAGGGAGAAGAGGGCAGAGGGGCATGGGCTCAAGCTGGGAATGTTGGCCTGGGTGAGGGGAAAGTCTACAGTAGAGGCCTTTAGACTGCTCCCACAAAGTCCGGAATATCTCCAACCTCTCTCGAGCCTGCCTCCCTCGCTGCTGTCAGCACTTTCCAGAACATCTGTCCGTAGCCTTGGTTAGGCAGTTCAGGTGACAAGTATTTCAGGCTGATGCTAGTGAATCAGGGTCCCTGCTATCCTCTGAATAGGGCTCATTACAAGGCAGAGGCTTGCTCCCTCGTTCTTGAAGTTTCTTTGGACCCTTTCATATTTTTCAGCCTCTTCGTTTCTGTCTGCTCCAAGGGACAAGCTATAGCCAAGCATCTAGAACCATCACGGCAGGTCTACATGGTTGTCAGGAAAGAGAAGCACAGCAAACAAGAACTTGGGCTTGGGGGGGAGGGGGGGATGGAGAGGCGGCTAAGTGGTTAAGGGCACTGGCTGCTCTTGCAGAAGATCTGAGTTCAGTTCCCAGCATGCACCTGGTGGCAGTTTACAACCACCTGTAACTCCAGTTCCAGGGGAGCTGATGCCCTCTTCTGACCATCAGGGACACCAGACTTGCACATGATTCACAGACATACATGCAGGCAAAACACCCATACGCATAACATGAAATAAAATAAAATAAACAAAAACCTTTGGGACTCTTCGTCACTTGATTTTTCTCAGACACAGATGAGGCAAGAGAGGTTGCTGGCTTTTTTGTTTAAAAGACGATAATAATGCAAGTAGAAGTTTTCAGTTAATTAATTAATTAATTTGTTTATATTATTTATTTTCCTCTTTTCAAAGCCAGCCCATGGATGTGTCAACTCAAGAGCAAAGGAAATCTTAACAATAGTCAACAGGATCTTCATGCCAGGGTCCCTACACTTCACTGGCTATCTGGAATGTCATAGGCATATAAGCATACTTTAAAAAAAATGAATGAGTGAGTGAGTGCTTGAGTGTGCAGATGGAGGAAGATGGTTTCCAAAGTAAATCCTGAAAATAATCTTTGGAAAGAGGGGAGGGGAAGCAGCCCAACACTTGCATTTGTTATAGAATAAAAGATATCAAATCGCTGGCCTTTCTAAGAGACCGGGTCTTTAAATCAAGCTGGACCGTCTTCTCAAGCTCCTCTGGGTGGCTGGACGAAGGCTGGCTGTGGAGGGGGGCTGCCCCATGACAATCAGCCCTCCATCCCCATCTGAGCTCCACGGCGGCCGTTCCTGACACTTTCTCACACTGCTGTGCCCACCTCTGCCTGGCACCCCCCGGGAAGCGGGAAGATGGCTAGATGAAGAGGGTGACCAGAAGCCCAACCATACATTTTTCAAGGTCCAGTTGCTAAGTGTAGAGTGACTCATAGGAACCTCAGACAAGAATGGCAATGGGAAAGAAATCGAACAGACCAGAGGAGGGGCTGAGTGAAGGCGAGGGGGACTCCAGGTTGGGAGAGAATAGGAAACATGTTTGTAAGAACTCCAGGATTTTGGGGGGCTGTTGCAAAGGACTCTTTCATAAGGCCCATTATACTTCTGGGGTTTACATCACTATTTGATCTGAGCCCCAACAGGATGGCTACATCTGCTACTAAGCTGTGTTGTAAATGTCTTTAATTTTTATATTTCATCTGAAGGGAGTTGTTAAAGCAAGTTTACAGGGTGATGGCTCTTTGAATAAAAGCCATCAATACTGGAGCCGAGCTCTGTATGACACTTAATTTTCACTCTAATAAGCCCTCCTAAAACATTACAAGATTTAGAGCCTTTCTTTCCCTTCCTTTTTCTCCTTCCCTTTAACTTCCCTTCCCGCCTTGCAGTTTTCTCCGAGAGCCATCTTCTGAGCCCCCTTTCTTGCCTTCCTTAAAGGACAGATTGGAAGAGGGCTTTCCTGCCCACATGCCATCACTTCCCCCTTCACCGCCAGCCAGATGTGCTCTTGACTTCTGAACAGGAGAAACGTTTCTTTGAAGTTTTTCAAAGACTTTGCTTTTATTTAGAATTTTTTCCCCTTTCTCTCTTCCTCATATTTAACTGGTTGGGAAGCCCCAGGAGGGGTTTTCGCCTGGGTCTCTTTTCTTTTCCTGGGGCATAAAAGGAACGGGATCAGAGGCACTCTGTTCCCAGAGAGCCTTCTTGTTTCTGCCCTCAACGACTCCAAGTATTTTCTGTCGGAGCTGCTGTCCCCAGGAGCAAAGGGAAGATGGCTTTGGATTTGCCCTAGAAGCACAACTATTAAATGAACAGAATGGTTCTGACGGGAGTGGGGTCTGGAAAGCAACCTACCCCTTCTCCGAATATCTATCTTATTCTCTTGTCTGAGCAAAAGGAAGCTCCCTCTTTCCTCTCTATGTGCCAGACATGGTTTCTCAATGGCTGTGAAATTTTGTTCGAACAAAGACCAGTAATGGGAATTTCGGGGCACGTCAGCAAACAAAAGCAAAACAAAAAAAACCCCAACAGATCAGCACCCTACCATTAGACCAGAAGTCCTCCCAAAGCTGGAGGATCACAATCGTCTCTGTCCCCCAGAGCATCCAGCTGGCGAACTGCTTGGTTTGCTTTGGCTCCGGCGCGGGTTTAAAGGCGGGCTGGGAACGTTAACGCTGTGGGAGGCAGCGGTGACGGCGGGCTTGTTTGCAGAGCAAGTTAGTCTTCTGCATGATGTGTGAGCGTGGAGGGTTTGGAGTACGGAGTCCAAATCAAAGTCCCGCTCCCCAGCTGACCATAAATTCCCAAAGGACAGCATCCCACTGACACGTTCTCAGGCCCCAGCAAAGTGCCAGGGACTCGAGGCCATCCGGCAGGAAATACCTGCTGCCTGCCTGCATGCTTCTTTTTGACAATGGCCATGACACTTTTGGAGGGAAGCGTGTTCGGTTCAGAAACACAGATTTTTGTTTTAGTGAGTTTTTAGAGAAAATAGTAATTAGGGGTTCTCTGAAGATTTATTACTCTATGAAAATATTTGTATTTCCTAAAAACCTCTGAGGTTGCTGAGGAAGCAAAGTAGGTTTAGATTTGGAGGTTTTTGTTTTTGTCTTATATAAGAATGTATTGATTAAAACCCAAGAGTGTGTGTGAGTGCTAGATTTCATTTATCTGACGTGAAATACGTTCACTCCTGTGTCCTCATTCAAGCATTCATTTGGCTGACTTCTAAAGATTGAAACATATAGAATTAATCCAGTTGGAGTACACCATCGGGCCCAGGCCTGAGTCATAATGGCATGCTGCAGATAATGGGGAGGGTTACAGGGATTGTGTCTAGGTCCAATCCCTTCCTCTCGGTCAGTTCGCGCTCATAATCAACCCCGGAATGTGCCTTTTTCACTCCCGACTCAGGATTAAACCCCGAACATCATGTCTTTATCTAGCTAAAGAAAGAGCTCACCAAACATTCCATGTCCCCCGCTTTTCCCAGCTCCCCTGGTATTTATATCAGGACTCTGTTGTGATTCAGACCAACAGACTATGAATGGGGTCGAACACTGCTGTGTTGTCAGGGTCTCCCAGCCTCCTCCAATCCTCTCTTTTCTTTAGCTCGCAGGGGCCACATACATTTTAAGGTGCAAGGAAGAAGAAAACACCAGTTTCACTCAAGCTGAGATGCCAAATGGCTGTGTAGAGCGGAGCCTCCCGCCAACCATCCTGGATATAAGATGTGAGTGAGCAAACTTCTACGACAAACACTGACATTCAAGACTGACTTGTTATTGCCGCACAGCCCTGCACATCCTTGTTAATTCACCCTTGCCTGTCAGGCAAACCAGAAGGGACTCATCTGTTCCCAGCCATGTCTTCTGCCAAGATTCCAGTTCACAGCCTCTCACCCGGGTGGCTGTAGGAGTCCTTCCACATCTAGGTCCCTGGCTTGTCTCACTCTGATTCTTCCTGCCAATTTCAGACTCTACAGCCTCCTACTTCAACACCCTCACTGTCTCTGCTTAAACTGCTTCTCTGTCGCCTACACGACAAAATATAAGCACAAATACCAGAGGCATAGAGCTCTCCTTGATGAAAACTTAAACCTGGTCTTCCCATCTCCTTTCCCCAGGTCTCAGTCCCAGCGAAGCTCAGTAGTCCTGGCTCTGTCACACCCTCTCCTCTAGCCAGGGCTAAGTTTCCTCTCAGAAGGCCTCCACCCCACATCCCAACTGTTTCTAACCCACGAAGGCTCCACGACCAAGTCACCCATGACACTCTCTCCCTGTGGCTCCACGGAGGTGATGTAGCACACAGCTGACCCCTCACACCCTGGTCCTATCTGTAGCAGTTAGCCCTTTCTTCTTATGCTCCACCAAGTCTAGAAACTCCTTACATCAACATTCTCACCTAATTCAGAAACTAGCCCAGTACCTACACACAGTACTCGCCAATGTTCTGCTGGAAGAATACACAAACAATGAGACAGTATCTCAGAAACCCAGTAGGAATGACGGTTAGTGTTCCATTGTGTGGTCCACTGAGTGCTTAAAACCATTATGCCGCCGAGAGTATGGTTTAAAAAGCATCTCCAAGGTGTTCGTTCAACTCCAGCACTGGGGGTTCCGATTCTACAGCTCTAGAGTGGGTGCTGGCATTGCACATTTTAACAGGAACACAGGGGGATTCTGATCCAAGAGATCTGCAGGCCACATTGAGAAACACTGAGGCCTATGCATATTGAGTACGTGTTTGTGAGTGCTCTCAGTGTGTGGATGAAATGCGCCAGTTTGCGTCGCTGGTGTGCAATGCTTTACGTTTTATCTCACTTGTCAACACCAATACATCGGTAGGGGCTGTCTGGAGGACCGTTTTAAGTAGGTCTCTGGGGCCACATCTGGACTACACAGGAAAATGTCCTGTGATTGATTGATGATGTCTGCCACAGGACCAAGAGGAGAGTGGTGGCCTGGGTGCCAGGTGCCTGCCGGCATAGCCAGTCCCCTATTCAGCAGACACAATGAAGATCAAAGGATCATTTGAGACTTCATCCAGCCCACAACCAGAATGGCTTCACTGTGGACTTCCTCAGGTGACTTGGCTGCAAGAGAAAATAAAATCAAGATGTGGCGTGAAAGGCACGGTGGAGAAAGGAGCCGCGGCGTGGCTGTAGCGAGCGTTTGCTGTTTGTGTCCACAGCCTCCACTTCCTCCTTCAATGGCACCTTGATTTTCCTTTCCTGGAATTCGCTCCTCTCTGTCTCCTTCTAGTCTCATTCCAGTGGTGCCCCACCACCACCTTCAATCCCGGGGTGGGCCCCATGTACTTCCGTCAAGAGGCGTGTCCTGTGTGGGAGTTCCCGGATGCTCTCCTTGAGTGTGAAGTCTGACCCGCCACGGTCATTGTGTTACCACCAGAGAAGAGGCTGCGGCTGGGGCAGTCTCTGAGCAGGATGGGGATTCCATCAACCCTGCAAAAGCGAGCCAGCGAGATGGAAAGAAGCTGGACACGGGACGGCATCGGAACCACAGGTCACGTCTGACCTGACAGCTATCCCCCCAGATTCTTGGATACGGGAAACAACGCACTTTCTTCATTGTCTAACAGATTTCTTCCGTCATTTGTTTTCCAGCAGCTGCTCTCAGCTCTGTGATGGGGAAATGGGACCTAGTGGTGTTTGATTCTAGTGCAATCCAGATACAGCAATGGCGCTGACCAGTCAGCCTGAGTCAGTGTGTGTCTCAGACCTGAGCCCTCGGCATCTGCACCTCTCCAGGGCGCTAAGCACTTATACCTGTAGTCGGTTGTTCTTTTACTCTTTTGGCTCTTTGCTCTTTGGGGGCCTGCCACCCAGCTCCCAAAGAAATATACACACGGAGACTTTTTTTTTTAAATGTGTGGCTTTAGCTTGGCTTATTTCTAGCCAGCTTTTCTTAAATTATCCCATCTACCTCTGGGCTTTTGTCTTTATCCTATATACCTTTCTTTCCTTCTGACTCCATGGCTTGCTAGGTAGCTGGGTGGCTGGCCCCTGGAGTCCTCCTCTCCTTCTCCTTTTCGTGCTCCTTGCTGTTTCTTTTTCTCCTTCTATATATTCTCTCTGCCTGCCAGCCCCGCCTAGCCTTTCTCCTGCCTAGCTCTTGGCCGTTTTCAGCTCTTTATTAGACCAATCAGATGTTTTAGACAGACAAAGTAACACAGCTTCACAGAGTTAAACAAATGCAACATAAAAGAATACATCACATCTCTGCATCATTAAACAAATGTTCCACGGCATAAACAAATGTAGCACATCTTAAAATAATATTCTACAACAGATGACTCAGCTTTAATTGCTATGCTGGGGAAGGCCTTTGGAAGTGCCACTGCCTAATGTCAGAGTTTTGAGTCTTTTGAACTTGGAAGCATGTCACTACACAAATAAAAATTAAAAAGTGAATAGCCAACAAATCACGCTGAACAAGAGTTGTTGGTTCACACATCAGCACCTAGATCAATGATTCCTTCTGTGTGATTGAATTTCTATTTTTTTTGCACATTCCATTATTTTAAGTATGAAAATATTTTATGAGCCACTTCTTTTCTACAGCAACAGCTGAAAAGGGAGACTTCAACACTACTTACCCTTACCCTTGTCAGTGTGGACGTCATTCCGAAAAGTCTGAATGAATAACCACCCTGCACCGTAAGGACGCCAGCCTCCGTGTGGGTTGTTTCTCCTTTTTTCTTCCCTCCATCTGTTATCATTTCTCTTCTAGATTAAATGTAAAATTGACAAGAATGAGACTGTCTGCAAGCTGGAAAAGTAATCACTTGAAAAATGACTCTCAATAGATCACTTGGTGGTATGTAAAATTTAGATGGGGGTATTATTTTTCAAGACATTACCTCTGTTCAAACAGGTCAAATACAATACTGTGTCCAGCTTTGAGGAATGGCACTCTGCTGTGGATATTGCTCTATATAAATAAAACACTGATGGCCAGTGACCAGGCAGGAAGTAGGTTGCCAGGCAGGAAGTAGGTGGGACAAGGAGAGAGGAGAATTCTGGGAAGCGGAAGGCTGAGGAGAGAGACACTGCAGCCACTGCCAGAACAAGCAGCATGTAAAGACTCTGGTAAGCCACCAGCCATGTGGCAAGGTATAGATTTATAAAAATGGGTTAATTTAAGATAAAATAACAGTTAGCAAGAAGCCTGCCATGGCCATATAGTTTATAAGTGATATAAGCATCTGAGTGATTATTTTATAAGTGGATTATGGGACTGTGGGGCTTGGGGAACCTGGAGAGAAGCCCTCCAGCAACAGCACTCTTCCTCTTCTTCACTTAGTCCCTTCAGTAGCAACACTTATCATTTTACTCCTTCTACTCTACTATCTGTCTTCTCTCTCTCTCTCTCTCTCTCTCTCTCTCTCTCTCTCTCTCTCTCTCTCTCTCTTTCTCTCTCTGTATGTGTGTGTGTGTGTAGACCAGGGTAGGGGGGGTAATAGAGTCTGTCTAAGAAGGAAGCCTTTCACATTGTCTTCTCAAATGATATTGTCAATTTCCTCAGTTTAGAAAAATATTGGAAAGAGAAACAACCACCAAACCTAGAGCACCTTCCAGTCAGTCTCCTCTGAAAATCAGCACTGGGTCTGCAGGCCAGCCCTGCTCTTTTCTTCTCCCCACCAAAATTATGCCGTCTGGTTTCCTACCTTATGAAATACCATCGATCCACTCCGAGGAGAGTGGGTTGTAAATTAATGCATGCGTCGTCGTCTCCCATCGGATGGTTGAAGCTGGAAAGCCACAGCTTTTAGGATGTTAAATATTTATAGTCATTGTTTCAACCAAAATAAGGGCTTGCACAGAGAACAGGATGCAGGCTGCAGTGGAGAAGCTTGCCTCTCGTGCTGTGTCTTTCGAGAGACTTCTGAATGACAGTGTCCATGCAGACCTACGCTGCAGATGTAGAAGCTAACCAAAGTACCCCAGAGGATACATGAAGGAGACCAGCAGTCACCTAGAAGAGTTTTCTGCACATCCTGGAAATGAAAGGTTCATTTAGATTATCCAGTTTTCCACTCCAATTCTGGCAGACTTGTTCATCCTCTCAATCCTACCCCCAAGTGTGGAGAAAGACTGTGCTCCTCAGATACTCTTATGATGGTCATCACTGTGGATCAGTGTTGCAGACAGTGATTGTCTTACCATCGTTACTGCTGGAACTTTGGATGCCTGAGGTGAAACAGCTGAGATTTGTTGTTAAGGAAAAACCTCCCAGCAATTACAGATTTGTGAAAGCTTCAGATAGTTTGTGAACATAGAGTAGTATTTTAGAGGATAAAGCTGAATTCTCATTTGGATAAAATAACCACAGGGAAGTGTATTTACTTCCTAGTCTTGCAAAGGAATGCAAGATAACAGTTTTCGTAGTCAAAAATGGTAGGAAGCAAATCATACTGACAATATAATTTGTAATTAAGAGTTGGTAGGGGAGATTCGAATCCCTGCAAAAGGACTTCATATCAAACATGTCTCTAAGAGATCAGCTGGGCCCAGGAGGAGTACTACACTCTCTGCCAGACAAGACAGGACAGTTTTTGAGCATCAAAACTTCTGAGTTAGAGATCAAGTAATTGCTTATATCTTCACCTTAATCTCTAAAAAGTTTAAACTGGCTTACAAAGATGTTAAATAAATTTTGCATATGTTTACATTTGAAGGCAAAGGAAAAATCAGGTGAACAGAGTTTGATAGAGAGAAGCAGATGAATTTACTGAACACCTGCCATTAGAGATTCTAGGTTAGCCTATGGAGGGAGGGTTATGGGCTTGGCTTTGAGCTTCCTAGAGGACGCCGTGAAAAAGAACATAGAAGGTCATGGTATCTAGTGTCCCGTCTGTAAATCTAAAACAAAAATAAATATTCTGTTTGGGGAAGGAACACAGCGATTCCTGATGCTATGGCCAATAATACATTTCTCCTGGGGGTCCTTGTAGGTAACGAACTCCATCTTCTGAGGCATCCCTGACCAGATTGATGAGTTTCATAGTTTGCCTCCTGTGAGCTGAAGAGGCCACAAGAGTCACGGGGCTTCCTGGGAAGTTTTCAAAGTCTATTTAAGGTTAGGACAGTAAAATCAGACTCACTCCTCCCATGCACCAAGGCTCACACACTGAACTCTTCTGCAAAGTGCAAATGCTAGGCCGACAGAGCTTGATTAAAATATTGTGAAGGGCAGGCATTTCTGAAGAATGGACATGTACTGCTTTTCAGAGTTTGCCTTCCAAGGAGACTGCCCTGGATTTGTTGTGACCCATCATCTCAGGGTTGATGAACCCATTAAGTTTTCAAGACTCCAATGACGATTGCTTTGTCTTCAGCTGTATGTCTGAGATCCTTTCCTTTTTATACCACGACAAAGCTTTTCTGGGAGTAAATATGATGGTTTGAAATACCTCCAATACTGCCAGAACCCTTCCCTGCTCTTGAGACATCTGTTTGTCTTTCTAAGGATGTTGTTCATCCTTCTTCAAGTCCCCTTTTATAGTTGGAATGTAAAAACAAACAAACAATCAAAAAACCAGCCCCTGGATCATAGTTAATTGATCTAGGGTGGTAAACGTTCCAAACTGGGCCTATCAGAATTCTTACTGGGAATTTTCAAATAGAGCTGGAGAAAGAGTTTCTGTTTCTCCTTGGTGCCATTATTGCCATATGGGGGCCTGGGGGCTCTGGTTGGGTCTTCAGCCATGTGGCAGCATAGGCAGAGCAGAGGTCTAGATAGAGGCAAACAGGGGAAAAAGAAGTATTCAGCAGCATCATGGCCCCTGGTCCAAAGGCCTTGCTCTAAGCACTGCTAATTCTGCATTGCCAGTTCAACACGACTTAATGTTACTCACAAGCAGGAGTTTCAGGTAGTACATACTTCTACCCTCCCCTCAGACTGGTCACATAAAGTTCCCCAAGTTTGCAAACTCAAGAAAATCTACAGCCCTGGTAATTACTCCTGCATGTTTCCCAGAAGGAGCCTGTTTGATTGGCAGTTCATGCGACTGCTGATTCTCAAAAGTGTACAAAACCAGGATGAAGAAAGGGGCAAATTCCAGGGTTGTGTCAGCTAGGGTCTTGCATGAGCTCCAACCATTGCCAGCCACAGGCTGACATGGAGCCCAGCTTTACTATGTCACAGAATGCAATAGCAGGCCTCCCTGAGCTTGGCATTTCCAGTAAGTGTTTAATCAGGGCTCTTTGGCAGTTTGCGTGATTTAGAGGCAGTTATAACAGAAGGAAGAGTCCAAAAGTGTTTTCAGAGTCATTGTATGTTGGACCGTCTCCCTTCAAAGATCAGATGTCCCCAACATTCAGCTTCACATTCAAAATGGAAGACCAGACCTTTGCATTACATAATGTAAAGTGGTTTTGAATATGAGAAATCAAGCTTTAAGAACCTCATCTGTAATCCTGGAAAGCCTATGCTTAGCTTGTATAAATAGGAGCTGTTAGCCAGGGGCTAGATCTTTATCATAGCCCAACCATCCACCATTGATCCTCCAGTGTTTTAACACCCTGGTAATGGATAGCGACTGGTGTGATAGGATTCTGCTGTTGGCAGCCCGTCTTTCTCAGTGGTAGATAAAATGATAGAATTGCTCACAAACAAGAGTGCTTTTGACTTGACATAATGTTGCATTAAAGCAAGAAGGCATGTTTTAGTTGCCACAGTATTTTCAAATAGGTTTCTTCCTTTCCTTTTTTTCTCACAAAACAACTGATATAGAAAGATTTTTGAGGTTCCAGGACGGGCCTAAGGACTCCAGCTGCTACTGGAAGAACCAGACTTTGTACCGGGTGTTCTAGAAAGTATCCAGGAGTCTACAGATTGAATTAGACTCAGCAGAAGCCTAAATAATTAGCAGCCCAGCCACAGCCAGACAGTTGCTCTCACCATGTCCAGGCATCAAAACCAAAACAAAACAAAAATTCATCTTGGGTTAGGACAGAGAAAGCATAATGGAAAACAGGAAGGAATCAGTCTCGGTACCACCAGAGTGGAACCTCCCTGTCCTCTGTCTGGGCCCCAGGACAGCAATAGATTGATGGGCGCTCAGCCTGAGCTCAATTCGGCTGCTTGGTGGAGCCCTTTCCCAATGACTCTGAGAAACCTTCACATAGAATAGATTGGCCAGCCACTGCCAAACCCACCCAGCCCAGGAGATAAAACATTCCACCTTGCCCTGACCTTGGCATCTAGCCTGCTCTCTTAACCCCTTAGGAGCTGGACTCAGCCTCCCTTTCTCCTCTCCTCTCCTGTCCATTTCCTTCCCATGGTGTTATCCTTGTCAACACTGAGCTGTCTGTCGAAGTTAGAACAAAACTCCTTCTCTTCCACATCCCACTCTCAGCCTCTATAGCAACACAGCTTCCTAATCAGAGGCAAGCTATTTGTGCTCTCGATACATACGGTTCTTCTCTGGGACCACTCTGGTTATCAGGTATAAATCTGTTCCCCAGCTCCCGACTACAAATAACACCACATAGAATTCTTTTTAACCTCCTAAATACACCTATGCTAATGACCACTAAGGGGCGTGCTTTTGTTGGTGGGCCTGTAGCAGTGGGCATTAGACATCCTGGAGCGGCAGCCACAAGGTTCAAATGCTACCTCTGCTGTTTACCACTCATATGACCTTGGTCAAGAGACGTAACTTCTTTCTGTCTCAATATTGCTTATTTACAAAGAGGAGATTTGTTAAAATAATACACACAAAGAACTGACCATAGAGCTTGTCATACGCAGGAGCTTAGGTGATGCGATTTATCATGCTGGTTGGCTTCCTTCCTGCTCTAAATTGGAATCGGTAAAAATCTTAGGACTTCTATAGTACCAAGGAAGCAAAAGGTCCCTTGTTTTGATGCCTTCACCGTGGCCTTTCTATTATGAGATGCCACAGATGAGCACTGTTCTCTACTGTCCCCAGAGGTCTTGGGGTGTGTCACCCCAGTACCTCTTCTCCTTCCCAGGCTCCCAAGCACTGGAAACTAATGATCAATCCAGATGCCACCAGGACCACTCTTTGAGAGCACTGCCTATACTGGGAAGGACAACAAGGAAGTAGAGCAAAATTGGTGGCCTAGACTAAGCTCATCCACTCTTGCCAACTCTCACACTTCCTGCCCAAGCGGTAGCCGGGACTCGCTTGCAAGTCAGTCCTGGGTGAATCCCTGATGATGCCATGGCATTCTACATAGCGAAATCCTTCACCCATTAGGACTTGAAGATGATAGCATGCTTTTGTGTCCCCTACAAAAGGGAAAAGGAGTCTTTTTGACTGTCTTGATTTGGAATGCCTGTGCTTCTCTTTGCCACTAGCTAGTAAGTTCCTTGTGGGTCCAGCTGTGCCAGATTCATCCAAGCTTTGCCTCTGGAATGCACAAAGAGACTCCTTATTTTGAGTGTTTGCAACAAACAACATCCATACACCCCTGGATACTCTGTTTTTCCTTTCTCTGTCTCCCCCCCCCCCCCCCCCCCCCGCCGCCCCCACCCCAATCCTGGAACCAACAGAATAAATGGCTTTCAAATGTACGCAGCCGGTGGCCTAGGCCAGATCGGGCTCTGTGGTCCCTTAAACCCTGCCTTAAATCCAAAGAGTATTGCCTGCTACCAGTCCCCCCACCCCTTCCTCACCTCAACTTAATGAGCAAATAAGGAAAGAAAATTAAAGCTAAAAAAATTAAACAGCTTTAGTGAAGATCAATAGAATTCTATAAAGCTCTGGGCTGTGGTATCGAGTGAGAACAGAGTAATCCCCTGCATTCTGCATGTTAAGTTAACTTGTGGGAGAAATATGCTCCTTCTCAGCTGTGTACCTTGCCCTCCATTGTGAACCAGGAAGCAGGAGACACAAATTAAAATAATGTTGATTTAGTTTTTCAAGGGAGTGCCCAGGAGCATTTTCTGCATGGCCAACCAAAAACTTCAGCCCTAGCTGCAGAAAGCCTGTCTCTGAACAATACAAAGAGAATATCTGATCCCCAGAGCTCTGCCCACACGTGGATTTTTATTTGGATTTTGAGTTTTCTTTCTTTCATGCTTCCCTTTTAGATTTCAACATCTTAAATGCCAACTTGAAAATTCCCTTTTCAGCACAAGCGCTCTGCTCTACTCCAGCAGGATCTTGAGGCATCGTGGTCATTAGTCTAAGCAGAGCAGGATCCAGGCCACAGTGTGGGTGAAGCAGGAGGGGAAAGCGCTGTGCATGAGCAGGTACCACGAGGTGTGTACCGTCTCTGTGGCTTGGTTTTCAGGAGTGCTTAGAACACAGAAAATTACATCATCAGTTTTGCTCCTGATAATTCAGCCACCTGCTCAAATGCTGCAGATGCCACACATAAATTCCAACTGGGGTGAGCGTCCATCAGAAACCATTCAAGCCCATGAGGTCAGTCCTCTCGGAGTAAAAGCAGCCAAGGGCTTGGAGTAGAATGGGGGATTCTGGCATAGCTGTGAGCAATCCTCCGCTCCACTACCACCTCTGCAGAACCGTGACCTAGTCAATTAACCAGCTCTTCAACCTCATTTTCCCATCTTTAAGACAAGAGTTATAATGCCTCCGTTATAGAATGGCTTGGAATGAATAAAGAGTAGAAAAGAAGACTACCTAGCCAAGAACATGCTCGGTGAATGCTGGTTTCCTTCTAAAGGGACAACCTCATGGACCCTGGAAGTGGACAGTGCCTGGGGAATCATGAACCAAACTGAACACAATTCTGACTCTACAGTACTCGGCGCTTAACACCCTAAAAAACTAAGAGGGGCTGAATTAGTGAGTGGCCAGAATGACACAGCCAATCTTACACACTTGTTTCACATTACGAAACTAGTTCTGCCATGTGGTGGTGGCATATATCTTAATCCCAGCACTCTGGAAGCAGAGGCAAGAGAATTTCTGAGTTCAAGGCCATCGTGGTATATAGAATGAGTTCCAGGACAGCCAAGACTACACAGAGAAACCTGTCTCACCAAAAAAAAAAAAAAAAAAAAAAAAAAAAAAAAAAAAAAAGACAGAACCTAATTCCCATTGTGGTAGTTTGCATAGGAATGGCCCCCATAGACTCATGTGTTTAAATGTTTGGCCCATAGAGAATGGCACAGTAGGAGGTGTAGCCTTGTTGGAGGAAGTGTGTCACTGTGGAGGTGGGAATTTAGGTCTTATATGCTCAAGCTAAGCCTAGTGTGGCAGTCTCCTTCTGTTGCCTGTGGATCATGACATTGAACTCTCAGCTCCTTCTCCAGCACCGTGTCTGCCTACATGCTGCCATGCTTCTCACCGTGGACTATTAATGCACTAAACCTCTGAAACTGTAAGCCAGCCCTAATTCAATGTTTTCGTTTGTAAGGGTTGCTGTGGTCATAGTGTCTCTTCACAGCAATAAAACCCTAACACCCATTCAATGTGGAATGTTTAAAAAATATAGATAATCCATGAAGGAAATGAAAATCAACCAGAACCACCCAGCTGGAAATAGTTAGCATTGCTGGTTTGGTATGTAATTCTCTGGGTATTTGTTGACATATCTGTGAAAAATATTTTTTCATGTAACTTGGAGAAACCTTCAGGCACCTTTCAATGACTTTTTTTTTTCTTCTTATTTAACAATGGCTTTTGACCATTTCTATGTCATTCTAAAAACTATTACACTGATTGAGTATATTTTAATTTACTTTAAAGGATGCCTTCTTAGCTGTTCAGGCCTGTCTCAGTTGTTCTTTTCAATGTGCCCCTTTTAGGAATGATAAAATAGGCAGCTATCTCTAGTTCAACACCCTAGAGAGTGCTCTCCCTGAGGACCGCTTTTGCATACTTCCTAATACTGCATCCCTGGGTGGAGCATTGCTGGGTCCAAGTCTAGGGTTTACTGCAAGGGGAGAGGAAAATAAGGACAGCATACACACAAGCCTCATTCAGTATTCCCAGCGATTTGACTCTTCCTTCAGAGAAAATGGGGCCACAGTCCCAGCCTCAGTCGTGATGAAGAACTAAGGGTGACCTTGGGAGTGGCCCAAGGCTGGCCACCCCACTGGGAAATGGGTGTGGGATAGAACAGGGCCAGATTTCAAGTAGGTGCCTTCACCTCTAGCTGTTTGACCCCAGGCAAGTATTTTAATGACAGCAAGGTTCTGAGAACTCTGAGAAATGTGGACGATGCTCTTTTCCATGGATGGGGTGGGGTGATTGCTGTGTGGCTCTAATGAAAGGATGTCTGTGAAAATGCTCTGCAAAGCGCAAATGGAACTGGGAAGGAGCTTTCCTGGGGGCAGCTCAGGGAAATTGAGCAGCTTTTCGAAACCTCCAGAGACCATGCTCTCAGTGTGTGGCTTTAAGCTTTTGTTTGAAATAATGTGAATTCCCAGAACATCAGACACACCCGTGGTCAAAAGTAAGTAGGGCCCACACCCAAGCCAAGGGTGTTGGGAATCCTGGCCCCTCTCTGTTCACAGTTGTGCCCTGGGTCTGCCTTCCTGTCTGTCTTTCCCCTTCCTCTGCAACCGACTGACTGTGAAGAAGGTAAAGTAGAAACACCACATTGCTTCCCAGGAGCGGTCATGTCGGACCCTCTCCCATCCCACCCAGTGATACCTGGTGGGGGGAGGGAAAGAAAGCAGACAGAGGCACGCTTGCTGCTTGATTTAGGTCTTTTGGGTCAGTGGTATTTCCTGATATCAAATAATTTTGCTCTGCTGAGATCTTAAGAGAGATAGCAAAGGTAGATGTCCTTCTTGCTGCTTGGTACTGTATCAGATGTTGCTGCTGCTGCTGTTGTTGTTGTTGTTGGTGGTGGTGGTGGTGGTGGTGGTGGCGTGTGTGTGTGTGTGTGTGTGTGTGTGTGTGTGTGTGTGTGTGTGTGTGTGTGTGTGTTTGCTACCTGGGCTCTTCCAGGTTATGCTTGTATCTGCTATGAGTCCACGCAGGGTTCAAAAGAACCCGAAGAGAGCCACTGAGAAGAGTAACTGCTCTCCTCTGCTCTGCTAGCAAGCTAAGGCTTTGGGTGGGACTGTATTTGGCTCTAAGTAATCTTCTAAAGTCAACCTTCAGGGACCTCAGCAGCTCTTCAGACATAGATAGACAGCTTGCTGGGGACATGTGTACTGGGGACAGGGACAAATGCTGAGGTGTAGAATCGTGAGGAGCGATTCCCCCAGGAAACACTTGGCCCTTCTTCCTCTGTCAGAGAAGGGCAGGAGCACACTCCAGCTCTCCCCTCCACCACATGTAACCCCCTGGGCAAACCAGGCACCTTGTCACACCTCCACAAGAAGGGAATGCACCTCTTTGCCTCTACCAACGGTTGTGAGGATAAAGTAGGATGAGGTCGATAGAATGGAACATGCTGCAGTGGCAGCCTTACACTTCTTGGCCTTTCTGCTTGTCCACTCTGCACTTGACCATCTCCTGGGAAGGTGACTCAGGTGGAGCCAAGAACATCACCAGTCCCTCGGGAAAGTCTTCTTGGAAACTGATATGGTTGAGATCATCCTAGCGCTAAACTTCCCAGCATCGTCCTAAGACAAACTCAGTAACCCTGCTTCCTGGCTCCTGAGGGCATCCTTTCTCTGTGTTCTCATGTCAGAAGCAGAGAGGGAGCTCACCAGCTGCCCTTTCATACAGGCACTGATTCCATTCATGAGGCCCAACCACCTTCTAAAGGCCCTAATACTATCCCATGGTGGATTAGAATTTAGCATGTGAACTTGAGAAAGATCCAAATATTAGGTCTATAACGTGTGCCAGATACTACCAAGCCCTGCGTGCGGTTCTCTGTCTGACACCCTAGGCCTATCCGCATAGGTGCATTTGCCACATGGGATGGATGGGCATTGCTCTGGGAAGGCCCTCCTCTTGGATAAGAACCCAACTGGGCTGTCCTATTAACACTGGAGACCAGTAGTAGTAGCTCACCATCATCATTTCCCAGCTTGAGGTGTGCACTATGCCTCATTCAGCCATGTCTCCTCATTCGGTCTATTCTGCCAGCCTTTCTCCTTTAGACTTGTTCAGTCTTGATGTCTCCATGTACCAACACTTAGTTTTCTGAGAATTTTCTTACCATATTTACCACTGAACATGCCAGTGAGGCTCTAGAAGTTTCTTTTGTTCAACGATTTAGCTAGAGAATAGGGTTGGGGTTCATGCCTAGTCAATCCTGCTCTGGCAACCTCAAACGTGGGCTTTCCCCGCTGTGGAACTATTTCCATATGTGTTTACTTCACATGTAAGATCTCTTCACTCGAACTGATGCCACTTATATTAGCTGACACGGGCTCTTAGCATGAGCTAAACACTGTTCTAAGAAATTAACATGTAAGTCTTTTGATACTCATTATTCCCCCCATTACAAATAAGTACACCAAAGTACAGTGGTTAAATGATCCGGCCAAGCTCTAACAGCTGGTAAGTGGTAGATTGGAGATTTGAACTCACGCTGTCTTGGTGTAGCTTCTAGTCCCTACTCATAAAACCCCAGTGCCTCCCTGACTTTCTCTTTCCTAAGGTGGAGGTAAAGAATGGACAGAAATTTCAGAAAAGATTTTAGTCATTTCCTATCAGGTGCTTCCGATGTGTCTGGCCCCAGTTTTCAGAAGGTAGTATTTATTGTTCATTGCCCTCAGCTTTTAGTCAACCAAAAATCCACAAGTAATAGTCAAAGTTCTCTTTACTATACCATCACATATATAGATCTCTTAGAACCCTGCCAACCATTTATCAACAGTAAATGGAAGCTTCAAGGGTAGGAAGCTCATGGCTTAGGAGGAAGAGAAGTGGCCAGAAAATCAACCCTCATAATACAACAGTCCTTGATTTATGTAGTGAAGTCCACAAATATTTATTGCACACCTACTAAGGGGTGCTAGGAATTGAGAATATAATTATCAAGTCGGACAAGGTCAAGGTCCCTGCGATTGGATGGCAAAGCATTTCCTAGAATGAAAGAATTCCAGTTGTCCTTTGCTGCATGACAGTTTGTCCTGGATTTAAACATTTAAGATGACAGCATCCTCTATTTGCACCTGAGTCTGTCACATGGGTGGAGCTCAGTAAGAAAGGCTCCACTCTAACTCACATATGCTGTGCTTTCTTGGGCAGCTACACTTTTCTGGAACTCCACTGGGAAACTGTCCATGAAGAAGTCACCAGTAGTTGGGCAATTAATACAGCTAAGAGCTGATGATGTGCCTCAGTTATCTCCACACATCTTTTCCTTCTCCAGCCAACTGCAGTTGACCTCCAAGGAAAGGTCCTAAGAGAACGAACCCCATGGTGTAAGCATTTTTATCGAGTATCATTTTTATCAAATCTCTGTAGGTAACACACTTGGTGATGTCTCAGGGCAAACTCCAGAGTCTATATGGAAAGAAGCCCCAATGAGAACAACATGGGGTGTCAAGGACCAGGGCACCAATGGAACAGTGCCATACTGCCTGGCCTCTTCCAGTTGACTGGATCAGCTCTCTTCCTGCCACCCACTCCCCCCCCAGAAGCTCCATCAAAGCAGAAGGCCATGGGAGGGAGACCTCGTAAGTAAAAAGGGAAAGGACACCCCCCCCCATCAGCCCACAATTTACCTTCCTTCTGATCACACTTGAAGCATCCATTCTAGAGGCAGCAGGCAGGTGTCCCACCCGCAAATTGCCTCTGCATTCTTGCTGTTAGTTGCATTCTTTGGAGCTGATCAATTCTTGTCCGACTAGAACCAACACACGGCTGGTTAACTTGCATCTGAGTCCCGCTGCGTGTGATTTGGTGTGCACTGCACTGGTGTGACCGGGTGAACACAAATCCTCTCTGTCCTGGAGATCCTTGGACAGTCCGCAGGAGTTAGCCACATGAGCCAGTGCCAGTGAGAAGTCCCCATGCACAGAAGAGCAGTCCCTGTGGGATGCCAAGAACATTTTGGTTGCTATGCAGGGAATCCTTTGGAGGCCACAGGGAGAGAAGCTGACTAAGATTTGGGAGTACTGACGACATGGATCAGAGGGTGCCTGACTGCCTGAAGCTAGAGGCAAGGGGTAGCCCCTCAAACAGGACACCCCCCCCCCCCCCCCCCGCAACCATGTGCTCTTAAGACCCAATTCATCCTTTAACACTTGTTAGCCAGTTACTTCCTTCCACAAAGGGGCTCAGTGAACTCAATAGTTAGGAAAAAGCTCCCCCTCTTTCTCATCACATTGTTTTCCTCAAGGTAATGAATACAGAATGATCTCCCTAATTGAAGGGGGCAAAGGGCCAGAGACCGCTGAAGGAGGGGACTGTCGACATTTCCAAAAATTCTTCTCCCATCACACAGACTTGTGCAGCCCAGCCAAGCAGTGAGGTACGCAGTGGTCCTCTCCCTGGCAACAAACCACTGCATTGTCTTTGTAAGCCCGGGACCTCTCCAGGTATTTTTATAGAGAGAGTGAGTGGGTGGAGCAGGAGCTGCCCGACTTGTAGTCAGGGTTCTGGCATCCGGACTGGGAAAAGTGAGGTAAGATGCTCCCATTATAAACAGGCTCCATTGGCAGCTACAGCTTCGCAGAAGGATAGGCTGTGACATCCTGTCTTTCTGACATGATCAGAATTGTATTTGGAGGTGATTCATCTGGCAACAATATCTAGTCTGATTTGGAGATGGGAGATGGAATTATGATATCCTCAAATTATAATAGCATCAGAGGTGACCCTGTGCTAGGCACCTGATGTAGACACTTCCATTCTATCCTTACACACCTGTGAGATAAGGTATTGTTTTCCATTCTTTACAGATAAGGAAATTGAAATCCAACACACCCAGACATTTGCCCAAGGGTTAAACTGCAAATGAGTAGTAGAGTCAAGATCAAATTCAGATCCATCTGACTCTAAATCCCCTGCTTCTCTCCGTTCAGAGGCTATTACAATAGCACAGATAAGAGATAATGAAAGCCAGCGCCAGGGCACCGAGGCAAACACTGTAAAGAAAACAGTAGACGGAAAGCCTGTGCCAGAGGAAATTGAGGGACTGGACTGTGCAGACCCGAAGGTGGGCTGGGTGATGGCAGTGGTGCTGAGTTCTTCCTGTCCGGCCTGAAGCAGGTTTGGAACTGGATTCCCCTCAAGTCCACTGAGGGACATGACCGGAAGCAATGCCCACAGGCTGGAGGAGCTCTACCAGCAATAGATCCAATGCTTTGTTTTCCTCCAAGGAACTAATGAATCCGCTGTAGCTAATAGGCCAGGAATACTGTAATTATCCATTCATTTAAGTCCAATTCATCTTTTGTATTTGTATATTCTCCCGTTCAAGAAATGGGTGCTGGGGGGCAGAAACAAGGGGCGAGGCATCCTGGGGAAATTACTAATTGCTCTTTCATAAGAAAAGTTGTGCCTTGAAACAGCTGGCTAAGCTCTTCAGGCCAGGCAGTCCATTCACCTTAGGGGGATGCCCTCGCCTGGCTAACACCCCACATGCACTCTGAGACAATGGTATTGACAGTGTCACTCAAGGAACTCTGACCACCTGGGTCCAGACTCTGGGACTGATGTCAGGCCTGTGGGTCATTGAGCAAGTCCCTTAAATCTCAGCACCTCTTGCTTTGTCACATGAAGGTCAGAGATGACCGAGAGACTTCTGTCACTAGGCTTTCAGTGACTTACATCTGAAGGGCCTGGGTCAGTACACTCACTCACATCTGCTAGATAATATCATTAGTATCAGTATTGAGAGCGTGTGATTCCTATCAGGAAATGCTATCTGGCTTTGACCCCTAGCCCCCAGGCTTGGTAGACAGGATTATCTGTGCTATTAAACATAAAATATTGCTGGGCAAAAGCTTAATCTCATTGATTTGGATGTTTATATGCAAAGTTCTCTGAACCAGCTTGCACAGAATCCTTTTAGCACTGCTCCTTCTTACATTACTTGGCTTGGTGCATAGCCTAAGTCCGTGCTGATGCCAGGAGCCATGGGAAGATGTCTTCATTTCAGTCCAGGGCCTCCCTCCTCCCAGGAGACTCTCACTTTGGTCCCTTTAGCTTTTCGGCTTCTTCGTTGGTCCCTCCTCTCCGGAAGCTTCAGTGCAGACTTCATCTTCCTCCCCACATCAACACGTTTCCCTACTTTCTGGGCCCAAAGGGAGAAGGACTCTCTCTCTTCTGAGGCCCTCTCCTCTGTGGGCTTTACCAGCTGCCTGTCCACCCGCCTCTGGGTGGAGAGAGAACTTCCAGTTTCTCTCTCTGACGGCTCCCCACCAGTCTTGCCTTTGTCATTTCCAGTGTCCAGCTGACAGGACTGCCTACTTTTGAAAAGCCATAGTTCTATTGTTAGAGAAGCCTGACCCCCTGGCCTCCTGCCTTCTGTCTACTATTCTAGTTGGTTGTTCTCATCTTCTTCCTTACGTTCTAGATGTCTCCTTCCTCTTCCCCCTAACTTTTCTCACAGGTTTACCTTTGCCTAGCCTCAGCCTCACCGCCATAGGCCCAGGCTGAAGGTTGACTTGGCCCACTCACCCTGACTGATAGTTCCTTGGTAGAGCCTAGCCTTTGGGTCAAAGTGGCATCTCTTGCCGCTACAGTCTCCGCTCTTACTCTTCCTGAGTCCTTCTCTCGCGAGACTCTATTGAAATTGCTCCTCCAGGGTTCTCAGGAAAATGCTGACTTCCAGAGCAAATGACCATTTCCTACTCCACATTTTAGGGCTTCTGAAAGTGTGTGGTCCCACTGAACATGCACAGGCCTTAGAAACTTCTCCTGACTTGCCTTCCCACTTCGCTTCTTGGTTCTCAGACTGTCCCACCGGACGTGTGTTTTCTTCCAGGGCCATTTCCAGGACCCAAGGCTCTTCAGTGACCACATGTCACCACTCAATGATCTCTGTCACAGCAATACTGGCGTGGCCTCCAGTGCGGTGCCACCACATCAGACAGAGAGGTCTCAAACGCAGTGGTCCTGCCAGCTTTGGCAACCTGATTTCTCCTCCCATATTTATTTCTCTGAGGGCGTGTGGCTCGTAGTAACGCCAGCTCACAGGGAACACTCGTCAGTGTCTGAAGCCATCTCTGTTTATGATTCATGGAACCCTGAGGACTTCCTTCCGTTTCTTCCTGTCATCACTGCCATCAATCCAGGACTTCCAGAGTCATGCCTCAATGATCACAGGCTGACTTTTCTCTCCTCCAACTGTCTCCAATGTGCTCCATTTGGACGTCGCTTCGACCTTTGGTGGCTATTGGATGACTTCGGGCATGTTAGTCTCTTTTCACTAAATTGTCAACAGCCGAAGGACAGGACCATCCTCAGCTCCCTCACATAGTGCCATGTCAGCAGTAGACAAAAGACATATTTTGGAAATGCTCATGAGTGAATCCGCATTAGCAGGGGTTTGAGGAGTGACCTCTCCAGAGTTATTTCTGGAGCAGAGACTAGGGTAGTCTGTCTATGCATGCCAAACATCTCCCTGGATCCCTGGCTACTTTCAAACTCACTCTTGCTGCTGTTTCTTCTTAATCTTTATGTTCCCGAGCGTCTCTTAGTGGTATCATACTCTCAGTCTAAGTGCTTTCTGGGGAGAATTGTGGGCCTTTACTTAATGTGAGGACTCTCTAAAGATAAGGTCCAAACAATCCTGACAGCCATGAATGGAGAAGTATATTAAGACCGGAGATCATCCCCAGAGCAAACAAGTGAATGATTAGGAGTTCACAGGGTGCCAAGTTCCCAATTCAAACTAAACATCATTTATATTTTTTGGATGCTTCTTTTTCTTCGATGGGGAAAAGTTGCTTTCATATAGAAGAAAATCAGAATTGAAAGTCCTTAGTTTTGCTGCCATTAGCTTAAAATATAAAGATTAAAGACAAATGTGCCCAAGAGTATCTAAGTGATTAAGCAGTCACGCTCCTTGCCTGTGGGAGGTCATTACCTTGAAGAATGCAGTAGTTTTGGTGGTTCCTATTAGCGGTGCCTATTGACTGTATCTGTTTTCTAAATCCCTCCCCATAAAGATAGAACATGCTCCTAATGGCCACCAAGCTCTGTACCACTTATGTTGTATTGGCAACCAAGGTCATGACCCCAGCTCTGCACAGAAAGCCTGATACCAGGTTCATACTTGACCTCACAGTGACAGATCTGAGGAGATCAAACACTCAAAGAAGGTGAAAACAGAGCGGTGACTGACTTCAAAGGGGACCCCCCTGCCCCAGGCAGAGGGCTCTGGAGGTGCCATTGGCGTTAAAGGACTGAGAATTGCAAACCCAAAGCAACGTGGCAGAGCATTTCTGTTTTGAGAGAAGATGAGCAGGTGGGGTCTGAGATAAATCATTTGATCATTAATCTCAGTTTCCCCATCTAAAATACATGTTCCTGAATGTTATGAGGGTGAAATATTGTGGAATGGGATTTGAGTACTTACTTTGTGCCAGGCACAATTCCAAGTGGTTCCAGCCCTCAAATCATCCAATCCTCTCAACAAACCCCGGACAAGCATTATTCTCCTCATTTTACATGGGGAGGGGCTAGGGAGGAAAAGGCTAAGGAACTTGTGAAGGTCACCCAGCTAATCACAAACAATTGACCCAGGAAGCCACCAGCCAGGGAAGCTATAGCTCCAAAAGTTTGGAGTTGGAAGAGGAGACTAGTGTGGAGGTGACGACAGATAACAGCCATGAGGAGTCAAGGGCCCGTGAAGAACCACGGAGTAGGCAGGGGTCACCTTCTGAAGGACAGAAACCCAATTTCGCTTTTCATGCCCTTCTTCTTACTGTGAGAGAGTGGATTAGGTATGAACATGTTTGTTGTGGATATTTATTTGACTATTTTTGTGTCTGTGTATGTTTGAATGTAGGTTTGCACTAATATATTTTTCTAGGAGCCTGCATGCGTTTTTGTGTGTGACGTATGTATGTTTGAATGCACACTTTTGTGAGTGTGCATGTGATGAGGACAAAGAGGCTTGATCACAGCTACCTACTGCTTTGCCAACATTCCTTGTGCCTTCCCTTTACCCTCATACACTCACTGAAGCCGTAGCCTTAGCAAAGCTCTCTTGGCCCTGGTCTCCTCTTTTTCCTGCCATCCCGGTTACTTTCCTTCTGAGTAGCTACACTTGGCCTGTTTTGTTCACCAGGGAATGGATTAGATCCTGTTAGGAGGAGAGCGTTCTAGCGTTTTAAAAGCCCTAAGATATTGTCTGTGGGTATGGAGTCTTCCCACATCTACCCCAGGGATTATTTGACCAATAAGACCAATAAGAGTTAGACAGCAAAGAGTGTATAACGAGTTGCTTCTGGTAGAAGCTTATGTTGAGCAAGAAACTAGTTATCTTTGGCCTGCCTGCCAGCGTTTAGGAAGAGCTTCTTTTGTGTTGAGCTCTAAAGCTGCTCTAGAAATGATGTCTAGCGGTAGGATAAGCATGGGAGGAGGCCCATGTGGGTGAGAGGTAGAGTAGATATTGGAAAGATTGAAGAATGGGATGCCAGGACTTGAGTCCCTGAAGGAAGCCCTCAAACCTCTGGAACAGCTGTGTGACTGTTGGCTTCTCCAGAAGCTCTGCTCAGAACAATTCACAGTGACTCCAGTTACCCATGGCTTCTAGAAAACTCCATCCAAGCTTTCCTAGAGATAACCCAATTCACTGCTCTGTATCCGCCAACACCAAGGAAAGCCCACGGTCAACTGCTCCATTCACTCAGTGGCATGTGAGTGTAGTCACCACTGTAGACACGCACAGTAAGAGACACAAGAATACCCACTGAGATTTTCCTGACAACCAGAGCAACTATGGGCACTGGGGCTCAGGATCACCCCTTCTCTTCTGGGCTTTGCTGGAAGATGCTGATCTGGGGAGTCTTCGTGCTCTTCTTTCTAAAGGTGCAAGGCACCCTCTTACATTCCAATTGCCCTGGCCTTTTTAAAATGCCACACCCAGGGTCTCTCTTCCACTCTTGCACCCTGTCAGCAGCCCCAACTTTGCTGGCCCTTCCAGGCAGCCTTTGATTTGCAGGCTTAAGACACTGAAACCTTGAGCCCTTCTGAGACTGGGTCAGCACTGAGCTCCCTCTGGGAACAGGGCTGGTCCAATTCAGAGGGAAGTCATTCAACAAACAAATGTTCCTAGGAGGGATAGCTGTCAGGGAGTTGCAGTGATAAGAGATGGAGTATCTTAGGACTTTCTTGAAGATGTCCCATGGCCCTGTCTGTCACCCATTGCCTTGCTACAGTGAAGCCAACAGTACTTCATCTCCAAGAAAATATGGACCAAGAAAGGGTGTTGGATGCACTCAGTAATGAAAATTCGTGATTCAACTGTACATTCATAATTATTTCATACATAAATGGCTTCTGTAGAAGCATATCTGTCTCCTGCCACCACGTGTATGTCTTTCATTAATGCACGCTGGCTTGCACGGGGCGCAAGAGCTTGCTTGTCCTACTCAGGCTCTCCATCAACTGTCTACCACCAGGGTTTTGTGGTTCGGAGAGAGCTGCAAGCCCCACACTTCTGTGCAAGACTGATGGCTTGTCAATAACATTAGCCAGCATTATGGGCTGCATCGGGGTAAGCAGAATCAATAGGACCCAGTACAAAGTCTAATAAGTTGACATGGCCATCCTCAGCACAGCTCACATTACAAGAAATGTGTTTCCTTAAGGAACTAGCGTCAGGGTTGCTCAGGTGCCCCACACCCAGATGTCCTGACCAAGATTTATAGCCCCATGCTTAGCTGGTGCAACAAGGTCAGCCAGGAAGTGGAAAGGCAAATGGGGTTAACTGCAGAATAAATGGGTGACTTGGGCTACTCTGCTGATATCCGTTGAAGCGCAGGCCTAGAGGAGCCCTGGTATGGCCGTGGTCTCAAAGAGCAGCCACTCTTGCTAACTCTGGCCCGTCCTGAAGGGAAAGGATCTGCTGAGTTCTAGTGCCAACCCTCCTTGGAGTGGGCTGCTTAGGGCCTGTTCCAGTTCCCGCAGAGTGGCTGTCCTCATGTCCGTACTAAACCTTCCATCTCGTCATTCCCGGGGGAGCAGAGGACAAAACAGAGCAGGCATTTTACCTTCTGCTAACACAGCTGCTCATCCTGGGTCTTTGGTCCGCTCATCCCAGGGAAGCTCCACGTTACTAAGGAGGAAGACCTAACACGGGCCCTCACTCAGACCCAGCCATTTCTAACCACTGCTAGACCCGGCACCAGGATTCTTCCCGGAGTTGCTATCTTCCTTTGACGATATAACAATACTCTGCTCCACCATTATGAAACCTTCAGCAGAGAGTCGCCAGTGAGCACTCATGTCATTAATCTTAGTTCTTAGGAGCTCAGACAATCCTCTCCACCCTGTACCCACAAGCGCACATCAAACACTGAGTGAATATTGTGGGCAATTAGAGAAAGCAATGGCCTCTGTCCCCAAAGAGAAGGCGGAAGCAAATGCAGGAAGACATTGAGAGCAGCTCTCTTGTTCAGCCACGGGGAAATAGGCTCCTTCTTCTTCTTCTTCCGTTAGGCACATGGGCATTGAGGACCTACTAGATGCTCAGCACTGTCAGCAACCAAAAGGCCACAGCTCACCTTGCAGAAGTGCGTGCTGTTCTAGGAGAGGGGAATGTGAGCGGACATACAGTCCCAGGAGATGTTCTGATGGCGACAGTGAAGGAAGGCAAGGTGATGAAGGAAAGCTGCTGCTTCAGATCTTGGGGTGGGGGTGGGGGGCTCACCAAGCTGCCAAACTGAAGCAAAAATAAGAAAGCAAAGAGAGAAGGTTTCTAAGAAGGCATATTTGAGTGTGTTCTAGCAAGAGGTGAGTGGGTCAGAGAAACAGATAGACTGACCAGAGAGGACACTGGAAGAGCACAGGGCCTGGGTAACCCAAGTGTGGAGTGTGGAAGTCACCCCACGTGTGTGGGAAGGAGTCCTGGGGTTGGCATACATATGTTCTTCTCATCTGGTCCCTTCAGCTGCTTTCTGATGGAAAACCTGGATGGGGGGATGCAGACAAGCTGGCTAAGAACTGGCTGGCTTAGCAGCGTGGGCAGCAGGGTCTATTTGGAGGAAGAGACCGAAAGTATTTGAGGGCAGTGAGGGATCTGAGGGTCTTCATGGCCGGTGGTCTAAGCAGGAGCAGCTGGATAAAGGTGGGCCAGTCTTCCTCAGATGCAAACTGACTGGACAAGATGTCACTCAGGGGCAAGTTGAACCAGGGATGCCCTTGAGCGACTCAGTCAAGATTAAGGAGCTGCTGGTATAGGGAAGCCTGGGGCCAGGGAGGGTTGACGCCAAAGAGGTAAGTGTAAAGTCATCTGGATATTAATGGTGATGGTGTTAGCATCACTTGCTCGGATGAATTCATTTAGGGTCACAGTAGAAAAGCCAAAGGAAAGACCAAAGACTGTGCAGGGAGGAGCCAGCAGAAAGGACAGAAGGACAGGGAGGAGCCAGCAGAGAGGACAGAAGGACAGGGAGGAGCCAACAGAGAGGACAGAAGGACAGGGAGGAAGGAGCCATCAGAGAGGACAGAAGGACAGGGAGGAGAGAAGGGCAGTGGACAATGTGAACACTTGAAGAAGGAACTGTATGGTCACTCAGGAGAGCAGCTAGCTTTTCCTGGAGCTGGATGGAGCTGACTGGAAACCCTGAAGAAAGAGACAGTTGTGACAGCTAAATGATGCAGAGCAGAAAGGGCGTCAGTGTGAAGGTTGGATCTGGGAATATTAACTCCTTGTCTTCTCACTGTGACAAAAAAAAAATCTGAGAAGAAGCAACTTAAGGGAAAAGAGGTTGATCTTGCCTCTCAGTTTGAGGGGATCACAGTCCTCCACGGCAGGGAAGGCGCAGGGATTAATGTTTTTATCTCTGGTGGTAAAAGCTGGTGGTATAGCTTCTGACATCTTAGTGGATCTGGAAGCAGAGAGAGTTTTGGCCAGGTTCATAAGTGCAAACACACACACACACACACACACACACACACACACACACACACACAGAAGAATAAAACACTTTCTCTTTCACAGTCCCACTTTCATAGCTCCCTAACTTCCCCAACACCATCAACGACAGGGAGCAAGAGTTCAAACACATTAACCTATCGGGGACACTTCACGCTCAAACCCTTTTACTGAACTACAGTAGAATGCATGGGGTAGAGACTCAGGGGAGGAGCAGGGCCTGCAAAAGCGGTTTGGAGCCAGAGCCTAACCGAATGCACATGACTGGATGGGAGGGTGACCTAAAGGTGACAAGTCACCAAACCACACGAGAGCCATCACAGGATGGAGACACCATCTCAACAGGCATTCATGAGTTTCCCAACCCAAGTGCCCTCTGCCTCATCCACAGTGCCCATTCTCACCATTTCACCAGAACCATGGTGGGAGACACACAGCGGTCCTGTAGCGTCCAAGCCTCTGCATGAATAAGAAAAGTTAAACAGTCAAGTGTGTCGAACAACTTGGATTGCTCACATGTCCCTTCCCCAAAACTGAACCAAGGCCTCTTCCACAAACCTGGTACAGTTACTTGGTGATTTATCTGACGAGATGAACACTAGCAGACTGTCTTCCCTTCCCCACCAATGACTACGTTGATTTGGTGGTGATTTGCTTTATGTTGTGTTTAGAAGACCCAGTGATGACAAGCTCGGCCACAGCTTGGGCCAAAGCAATAATGTGCTGACCCTAAGGAGACCCGGTGCTTCTTTTCAGGGAAATGAGGATTTACCCCACAATGTCCCCTGGAAACTTAAAATCTGCCAGGGGAGAGAGCCCAGAGAGTCAAGTGGTGAGGCCACCACAGGCAGTGACTATCTGAACAGGAGAGGCCCCGCCCCCAGCAGGGTGAGTGACAGGCCAGGGCCGCGGGAGGGAAGGGAAGGGAAGGGAACCCGAGCACTGTTTGCTGAAAACAGACCCAGATTAGGAATCCCGACCAGGGCTTTGCAGGGAAGGTTTATTGTCCTTGTTTTGTTCTTGGTTTTATTTCCTTCCTCCTCAAACAATGCTACTCACCCCTGTTTTAGAGAGGAGCGAACCAGGCTCAGGGAGGTGGTGGGTTTAGGAGCTGGAGCTGGAGTGGTCACCTGCCTGTAAATAAACATACAGTCTGATTCTGACAGGAGCCTGTGCTGACAGGAAGCCGGGAGTGAAGGAGAGGGGCGAGGGAACAGGGGTGGGCTGGGGAGGGAGTTAGGCAACCACTGCCCACCTATCTGACCTTTAATCCTTTGTCATTTACTCCCCAGCTTCCCACAGAATTGCTGGAAACAATGTGCAGAGCAACGTGGGGAAGGAGAGAGACCTGATAAATCCACAGGTTAAGGGCGCCCATACTCATCCTATTCAGCCATGACAGGGAACCCGGGTGCCCATAGTGGCACACGGGAAAGACTACACACCATCCCCAGGCAGGACTTCAGCACACAGAAACCTAGCAGAACCTCCCAACAGGACCCTCCCTGGCCCCCAACAAGGCCTTTGTAACTGGAACGGTTCCCTGCTATTAGAAGCACAAATTGTCCCTTTCCTCGCGATCTCTCCTACTAGACAGAGAATCCTCAGATTGACTCAGAGTGGTTCACCTATGCCAACAGATTGGATAATAAGTCACACCTCCGAGTTTCCCAGTGTGCACTGGGTGGGTTTTGACACTGCATCTGTGTGCAGAGCGCAGCCTTCACATGCTGGTCGGTTTTGTAAGAAAAACAATGTAACTATGTCAGCTAAGCTGCCTCGTCCATTCTGACTCACCTTCCTTCACCTTTGCCTGACTGGTGGGAATCCGAGCACTGAGGGACTGGGGCTGAGCTAAGGGAAAGTTGACTTTGGAGATAAGTGGGGAGCAAGTGTACCCCTGTATGGATGAGCGTTTATGACATGAGCATAAGCCAAGGATTCCAGGGCCTCAGATCCACAGCAAATGCCCTCCCCTGGTCCAAGTACAGATGTTGACGCTGTATGCAGAAAGTATTAACCACAGCTTCTTCCTCCCATCTGCATCCGGGCACTATAGAGACCTCCTACCAAGGTTAGCTCACCCACCCCCTCAGTCAGCTGTATATGATATACTGAGTTTCTGGGCTGCTGGTGCATCTCTGTAAGAGCTCACAGCCCACCAGATCCAGTTTTTCTGCATGTATGTCTGTTATTTCTTTATTTTCCATTGCTCCAGTCCAGAGCCATACAGGTCATGTCATGACAAAGATACATTTAGCTTGGGCTAGTTTACACAGCATATGTGGGTGGTTCCCAGTTACCTCATGTCTAGTTAGATCATTTGCCTCCGTGTTCTGGGGGAAACGGGGTCAGAGGTCATACCTTGATAGTGACCTGTTCTAGGAATGGGTGGGTAGATGAGAAACCAGGTTTTAAATGTGTAGAGTCAGAAAAATTCTGACTAATGTAGAAAGATTTTCCAAAATTTACACTACTATTTAAAATAGACTTCATAAAAGATGTCTTCAATTTGGGAGTTACCCTAGAAGGAAAAATAGCATTAGGTGAGTTTTACATCTAAATGCAACTCTTAGTCTAAATTATCAAATTTTTCCTGTATGAGTAAGGTTCAAAACGTATTTGTCATACATGATTATTGTTTAAACTTGTAGAAAATTGGACCAGAAAGTCATGAGACAGAATAAAAAAGGATAATTGACTAGAAAGAATTGGATAGAATACTTGTTACATTTAGAAGTCAAGATTATAAAAACAAAATGACATCAAAGTACCCATTTTAGAATGCTTAGAATTAACTAACACACACACACACACACACACACACACACACACACACTCACACACACACATACACATAGAGTGAGAACAGGGGAAACATTATCATATATTCATCCCATAAATGAGCGACGAAATGAAAATGAAATTGTATTTTTACTAATCAAGTTTGCAAAACTAAAGGCATCAGTGGCATCTGTTGTTGATAATGTTATAAGGACACAAAATGGCTGGCAAAGAGGCTAAATGGCTCATCCTTTACAGGGAACAGTTTCCAAATAGGTGTGGATAGCGTGGGCATGTGTACTCTGGACACATCCATCACTCCCTAAGGATGAACTCAGAGACCATAATTACACAGTGTTAGGATTTACATGTAAGACTGTTCACTGATGATTGTCACGGGTAAGAAACTTAGAGGTATCTAGTTTTGTAAACAGAGGATTAAATAAGTCCTGGACTGTGCGTCAGGATGCCACACCACTGCTGTTTCACATGAGTTGAATCTCGATGGTTGAGCCCAGTAGGGAACACTTTCTATATGGTTAAGCAAAGAGAGGGCCCTGGTTTAGTAACGGGTCTCATGGCAGCGAGCCATTTTCATTGTTTTAAGTTTAGAAGGGGAACACACATGAGATGGAAACAAACCAAACCGCTAATGGTGAGCATCCCTGGAAATGCAGAGGTGATCAGAGGCAACCTCACGTTTCTATTTTACACAGTTAGGCAATTATTTGAACGCCATATTAAGCAGATACTCCTTTTGTGCTCCAGACAAAAATGATAATTCCCTGCTGAAAAATAAATAACTTCAGAACGGAAAAAAGGCTTCGGGGGAAGTTTTTCAAGCTCATTTATCATTAACTGAAATAAATTTTAGTTGGATTCAAGTTAGGCATAAAAATATTATATAAACACTAGAAAGGGAATAAATTATTAGTAATCTCTGGAGAGAAAAGAATGTCCAAACACAGGGAAATGTAGGAAACTACATACAGGGAAACGATATTCTTCATTTAACCTAAAAACTGAGAGCTGACTTTTGTATACCAGAATCATCATGAGTAAAATTTGGGAATCTTTTTTTCACAACTCTGCCAGAAAACAGTTACTACTGCTGATTCATGAAGGCTTTACAGAAAATGTTAGGATAAACAATGGGCACTCAATTTAAAACTAGCCAAAGAAGGTATACAGGTGGCAAAACCATGTTTTGTTTTGTTTTTTAACACCCCATCTATCATCCATTTCTAAAAGGAACACAAAAAACACTGGAGACATTTTCTTCATTGTTTCGCCTCTTATATTAGCAAAGATTTTGATGAAATAATACTCAGTGCTGGAGAATGGAGAACCTGGCCTGGCTGACAAAGGTACAAGAGAACAGAGTTGTTGTTTCTAGCTGTGTGGAGAGCACTGGAAATATGGAAATCTTTTACTGTGCACGTAGAACAAGATGCTCACAATCCCACATGCATGTTCACCATTGTAGAAATGGAGAGTCATTATCCAGGGAAGCCACTCCTTACCACAGACACTGAGAGCCTAGGAAGGAGCTCTCACCACCCAGGGAGTGGTTGAAGACTACATAAACTGATGCATGGCCTAGCAGGAAAATCAGGACCAGCGCTGTAAACCAGGGCCACATCCAGTGAACACATTTGCCCTGCTTTGGTTTTCCAATGTGCATGCGGTATGTTTGGGGTGTTAAACATTCACACCAACACTCAGTGATGTGAGCAAGGAGAATATGGCTTATCTGGGAACGTGACTGTAGTGTCAGGAGAGGAGCAGGCCAGAAGTGGAGTCACGTCTTCTTGGTTTCCTGCCTGGGGAGGACCAACACATACAGATGCAGGTGAGGCTTGATGGGACACTGTTCCTGTGTCCCTGAGTCACCACATTATCCTAGCCGCTTAGCTCTGCCTCAGTTATCATTGTGAACTTTTCCCAAAGCAACAGAAGGAACAACGTAGACTCCAGGAAGGAACCTAGCTCCACCATCTCCCCTACCTACCCAGGCAAGGAAATGGCACATGGCTTTTCCAGGAACCCATTATAGTTTAGAGAGGGAAAAATAAAAGGAAGCAAGGATACACCACAACACTTACTTTTCTCAGAGCATGGATTGTATATACTGTGATATATCCCGCTTCACTTTGTTTTTTACTATTTCCCTTTTCTTAAAGTAAATATTGTGCTATTCTTAATGACATCATTTTGGTACTAATTGCCGAGAGATTTTATTACAATCAAAGTGTTTGTCAGTCACTGTTGGAGACTGCCATGTGTTCTTTTGTTTTGTTTTGTTTTGTTTTTTGTTTGTTTGTTTTCATGTGTTCTTTCAAGGTGACCTAGGCCCAGGGTCAGTCTGGGAAGGCACAGGGTATGGGAAGAAGAGACCATCAGCATAAACCCAAAGGCTGGATGAGAAGATACATTAGTGTCCTGTTGCTACTGTGACATATCGCCACAGACTTCTTGCTAAAGCAACATAGACTCACCACTTCAACCTTCTCTGGGTCAGACGTACCACAAGGTCTAGTAAACAAAATCAAGATGTTGACAGCACTTCATTACCAGAAGTTCTGGGTGGAAATCCGGTTCTAGGTTCAAGTCGTTGGCAGAACTCAGTGCCGTACAAATCCAGAACAAGTACCTGAGCCTTTGGTGACTTCTAGCCAGAGTTCCCCTAAGCCTTTAGAGATTCCTGAGTTTCTGTGTTCTCAGAGTCTCCTCCTATCCTCAAATCCATGCATGGTTAAACTCTTCTACTCATGCAAATCTCTTCCTCCTCATTTCTGTCATCATCATCATTATCATCATCATCGTCATCATCATCATCTACTTATTTTTTATTTATTTTGGTTTTTCAGGATTGGGGATTGAATTGAGGGCCTTATACCTACTAGGCAAGAACTCCACTAGTGAGATGTAACTTCAATCCTTTTTCCTTTATTTGCGTTGAGACAGGATCTCACACAGTTGTGCAGGCTGGTTGCCCATCATTCTGTGGCCCAGGCAGGCAGGCATTGAACTTGCTATCTTCATGCCTCAGGCTTCTGAGTGGTTGTGATTAAGAATCATCTGCCATGGCACCACCTTATTACTATGAAGCCAGCCAGAGAAGTTCCACTGCTTTCCTAGACTCAAGTGAATAGATTAGAGCCATGGAAAACCGGCCTGCTCTAGTCTCAGGCTGGCTGATTTTGTAGACTTGATATCTGTAAAGCTGCTTCTTCACAATCCCTAGATCTGTGATTCATTAAACATCCACGGAGGCAGCAGTTTTTTCTTTCGGGTGGGGCATCTATAGAATTATGCCTACCATAGATGATCTAGAAGATAAAATAGAGACACAAGCAATTTGGTGACCACTGATATCTAAAGGATGGAGAGAGAGAGATGACCATAAGTTCATCCTTGTGACTGCATTTGGCCAACAGACCTCAGGGATGATGATGGCAAATATTCAGCTCTCTCCTCTTCCTGTTCTTTGCTGTAACCCCTCTCCCACATTACCTTTTGTCCAGTATGGTGTCAGAAGGAACTGGACAGGGATGTGTCTACACTTCAGGAATCAGTCCTTTACCAAGAAGGCAAGCATTACCCAATGCACCCCAAACAGACATCTGTGAGTTCTAATTGACTCCCATCATCGCGGCTTATGCCTATCATTCATGTACTAAAACAAATGTTTTATGTCTACAAATTATTCAATATTTAGAAAGGAATTAGGCATTATTATTACTGGTCCCATTTCAGAAATGAAGCTCATAAAGTCAATCAGTTTTTCTGAGTTTACTGATTAGAGCAAGGTAAGTTGCTTAGTCATCAAAGCTGCAAGAGAAGCTGGGAGACTGGTTGACTGTGAAGGCCAGGTTTTCCAAGGATCCAGAGAGTACCCTGAGTGTCTTTAAGGATTTTCAGGGGTTCTGTGAGCCCTTGCCTTTTCCAATTATTTCCCCTGGCATTGACCCTCCAACCAAAAGAGCTCATTGCATCAGTCTGAACACAAAAGCAAACATTCAAATCCAGTTGTCTCCTATTAAGCTGGACATCAAAGAGATTTGCAAAAATGTCAAGTGGTATCTCACTAATTTCTTTGAAAACATAGATGTTTTCCAGAAAACATGTGTTATTTATGCTACCATGTAATGGATTTATTATTGTTAATTTTAAGTAATATAAATATTTTTTACATTCTCATTTGTAATCGCTCTGTGTAAACATCAATAAATATAACCCTTGTAAACAAATGCTCTTTGGTGCCTTTAACAATACTTAAAAGTATAAAGAAGTCCTGAAACAGTTTTTCACTCAAAATCAAATCAAATGTCTGCAAACTGTGGCACCTGGGAAAAAAAGTCTAGCCCATCACCTTTTTGATAAAGGAAGTTTTGTTTCTTAAACACCACTATGCTATGTTTTCAGTATAATACCTGTCACTCTTTTCTCACCCTTTTAAGAGAGGTGAATACTTGTGACAAAGAGTGCAAGGACACAAAACACATTTACCAACTGGCCTTTTGGTGAGAAAAAAAAGCCAACCTCGATTTAGACACACTTGATTCAGCACCTAGGGCTTGACACACTGTCATCTTGGTGGGGTTGGGGGGGCAGGATAAAAATGAGGTTTCTGATAAGTGTGAGCAAGACAGATCCATCCTCCATCCTCTACCAGCAAAGCTTGATTTCAAGTCGGGTGTGCAGGGTAAAGTCATCACCACAGCAGCTAGGCCAGGGTCTTCCATGGTATACTGTAGATACTCCACAAGTAGTGATTAAATAAAACCAAATGAATGAAGCCAAGGTGCATTCCCATGCTCTATCTAAACTGATCCCTGTCACTCTCTTCTCTCATTAATGAAACACTTTGGAAATGACCTAAGGATCCATTTTAATTTTGATCTGGTAATTGGTGAATTCCCTTCCCATTCCAGCACTCGGAGTTCGCCAGCAAGTATCAGTCTCCATAAACTTTTCACTATTGCCTCGACCCCTCTCCCCCCAACTCCACACACATCTTGCCAGAAGGACTTCTGCAGCATTAACATAATGAAACAACTTATGCCACACCAGGGTACAACCGTATCCTGTTTCTATGATAGAGTTGAAGGCAGATTGTGGATTATCCTTACATAGCTTTGACTCTGTGAACTGTCCAGGATATTTTAAATAATCATTCTGCCTAAAACACGTTGGTCCATGCAAGTCTTGTCTTTGCCCAGTGTTGGTCGTCAAACTATTTGACAATTGATATGGCCTGCCAATGGATTGTTTTTCATTCAATACAGTGGCTGCACCTTAAGCAACTGCTTTTCCAACCAGCAAATGCAACTCTGCAGCTACCAGCAGCAGTTTGGCTGCATGGGATGCATGGGCTGCAGGCAGGTGGGAATTCTGTCCCCTCAGGCACCAGCTCTGTCATATGGCTAAAGGACACTTTATCTAAATCTCTATCCTCCTATAGAACTCAGGATTCAAAGGTTGAGGTGAAATCCTGCTAGCTCAGAGAGGATGAATAGCAAATAGCTAACCTTCTTTCCTTGCTCGTGTCTCCAGAATAAAGGGCCGTCCTTCGGCTCAGCCCTCACTAAAGAACCCTTGCTACACTTAGTTCCTTCCTACCACTCCTGTCAGCTACTTGCTGACTCAGCCTCCTGACCCCAGGTTAATTTTAGTTAATCAAACAAATATAACATGTCTTTACACAGTTAAAATAATATTCCACAACACCACTGGCTGACTGCATGGGAACTAGCCCTAGGCAAGCATGTGACTGCACTCAGGCATCTAAGCTGAAGGTGAGTCCTGCTGGCTTGGGAAAGGATTTCCTTCATTCTTCTTTTGGGAATAAATAAGGTTTGTCACAGTATAAGCCATGTTTTCCACACTCTAATGTATTTAATTAAGAGAATAAAGCCACCCTTCTATAGATCACGCCCCTAAGCACCCTATGGTCCCATTCTGATGAGGTCTTTGGAGAAGGTATGTAGGATGAAGGGCAGGATGGGAAGCCTGCCCATTCTGCAGAACCGTCTTCCTTCATGGAGCCTGTGGTTCTGGCTATTGATTGGCTGGAAGAGATGCACATTTATCTCTCCCTGAACTTCCTGCAAAGCATTTGTGGTGGTACCTGAAAGCCACAGTCATAGAGAAGCAGGGACACAAGAATGAACAGCTTATTCATTCATTTGGCCAGCGTTTCCTGAGTGCTCCTCTCAGTGAGGGGCTGTGATGTACGGAGACTGAGAGAAGGAAATAAAGCCAGTGACCCTGTGGAGCTTGTTACCTGTGGAAGGATCAGGCCTGTCAATGGACAGTGCCACCAGATACAGTGTGGCTGTAGTGCTGAGCAGGAGGCTGAGGAAACATGGGGAAGAATTCCAAACTTCTGCAGGCTAGGTCAGGAGAGGCCTTGTCGGCGGGATGCAGCATCCAACTCAAGTCCCCAAGTCAGCTAGGTGAGGCTTCCTAAGAGAGAGGGGAGAAAGCTGGGACCTTAGGAAAGTGTGCAAACCCTGTGGGAGAAGCAGAGGGCGAGTGTGGATGGGGGTGCTGTAAACAGGGTCAATATGACAGAAAGGCAGGACCGAAGTGGAGAGATTAAGATAGATCAAGAGTTCACCCTCTTCTGTAAACACTGTTGGAGGTTTGTTGTTGCTGTTTGTTTGTTTTTTTGTTTTTGTTGTAAACACTCTTAAGGGGCTTTGTACTTTGTCCTAAGGGAGACCCACTGACATACTTTTCTTTGTTAACTAAGGAAGTGACAAGCTAAGATGAGCATTCTGAAATATCTGCAGAGAAGAACAGGGTTCAGAGTCTAGATGAGGACTCTGCGAGAAACAGGACAATCAGGCTTCAGCCATCTCTGGCAGAGGAACATCCCTTACCCCAGGGCAGCTGGTGACCCACGACAGTGTCTTTTAGCTGTTGAAAGCCGTTCTTCCTTGGGGCTCAGCTTTCTTAATCAGCCCTCCCAGAGTGTAACTGTCCTTGGGGAGCTGACTCCAAAACCTCTCTGGGGTTGGATAAGACAACAGAAAGATGTCTGGAAGAAAGTCCAGGGAATGAGTTACCACATTGCAGGGGCCAGGGTAGTAAGTCCCACGGCTGCTTCCTGCTGAATCATCACACAGACTCCTTACAGCTGAGTCCTTACCAGCCTCCTCTCCAGCTGCAGGCAGTAGGGTCAAGGCCATAGGCCACCACCAAGGAGGGTCTTCCCTGAGCCATGCTGTGCTTGCCTCATTTGTGACAACCAGCTCTACAGACTCTCCGCTCATAGCATTAGAGCAGGCCCACAAAGGGTTCTCACGGTGGGAATAAGAGGGGTGCTGACTTATTGCCTAGCTGCAGCAGCCAGCGACATCTACATGTGCTGAGTCTGACATACCCTCATGGACAAGAAGTAGGTACCAATGACTCTCTGTAGTGACTGATGACTCTCTATAACCACAGGGGATTGGCTACAGGACCCCAAAGAACCTCAAGTTGAATCAATATAAAAGGTTGGTTTTGCAAATAACCTATGCACACCCATCCTCTTCCTACACTTCCATCATCTCCAGATTACTTATGCTACCTAGAACCACAGGAATACTACAAACAGTTGTTAGACCATGTTGTTCAGGGAATATAGATGAAAACTATCTCTATATGTTCTGTGCAGACATGATTTTCTTTTTCAAATACTTTGTCTGCGTGGTTGGTTGAATTCATGGCTATAGAGGGCCAACTGGGTATTTTTCCCACCACTGTAGAGATGTACACATGGAAACAGAAAGGAGCCTGTAGCTAGAGAGTGGCAGAGCTGGCCCAGGAACCTCATCCACCAGACTCTAGAGCCCTGCTTTCATCTGCCTGGCCATGCTGCCCAGGGAGCACAGTGCAGGACCTGGGGCCTCTTTCCTCTGCTGGATTCCACTACAGGAAAGAATCTGAAAAAAGTTCCTAGGCTCCTTGCTCCCCTCTTACGAGGAATCCTGAACTTTAGAAACCCTTTGCCTGGCTGTTGTATTTTGGACATCCTTTGAAATGGTACTGATTTCCTTGGTCTAGTAATGTGACTTTGAGGATTTCTATGGGAAACTCTATATATCTAAATACACAGTATTACTGTTGGTTATCGTATTAAAATATGGACTTTAAAGCAATGAACTAGGGATGAGCAAACAACAGGACATCCAAGTGCTTCTCCCATGATTCTTTCTAGTGTTGGACCATTTGCATGGTACCGATGTATATTTGTGGAAGGAATTTGACCAGGGAGGGAGAACCCAGATGCCTGGGTCCAGAGTCAGGCCATTGGCAGTAACTGCCATCTCCATGTCAGAGTTTCCCCAGGAATAGCCAGTGGCCCCAAGTGGGGCCCCCTCCTCTCTTCCTGAAACTCCCAGTTGAACTTCAGGCCAGCTCCTTGAAGGCTGGTCTGGTGTTAATTATGATGCAATCCCCCAGCCATGCAGCCTCAGCAACAATTTCAGGAGTCAGGGTCCATGTGCAAGGCCATTAACACTAAACATGTTTTAATCCATAATTGTGCGAGATTTATTTAATTTAGGGGCTTTATTTATAGTTCGATCGGAATTGTAATGTATTTTCAGCTCTCCGCACTGGGATCTGTCAATTTTTACAGCATCTTTTAATTGTGTTCTTCTAGGGCCAGGTGCAAGCAGTTTTCCAAAGCAGGCTGATCAGAGAAGGCCCCTTGTCATGTGGTGCGGTGGGGGAGGGGCGCTGGCCTCACACAAACGTGGCTCTATGCCATTATGGGTCATGGGTACTGAAGCTGGATCCTGATGCTCTGAGCCCATAGCTTAGAAGTCACAGTCTTAAGCCTAGCCTGGCTAGCCTCTTCCTTCATGCTCTGTCAGCACTTGTGTGTCAGAATGAACTTCCCCAAATCTCTCTACTGTCCCTTTGTTTACTCCTTTGTCCATTTAACAAACATTTACTATCTCAGGGTGTGTGCCGAGAACGCAAACACAAAGACATGCAAAGCAGTGGCCAGCCTTTCAGGAGTTCTCGATACTACAGGAAAGGGTAAATCAGAGAGGCAGTGGCTACTCACGGAGCATCTGGTTAGTGCCAGGCACTGGAAGAGACAGTAGAGTCACAGTGCTTACAGATTCTGGGAATTTGGTCCAACCTAATTCATTGAAATGACTAAAATTTGGCTGAAAGCTATATAAAGTTAGCAAGTCAGTCAATGCAGCAGTTTGGGGTACACACCTACAGATCTCTGGCTATCCTTCTGATAGATGGTAAGGAATATTTTACTTAAGGATGAAATCTCTTCCCCCTATTACTTTTTGAGTGTCAATGATGATTTTCAAACTTCATAAGAGTACTCTGAGAAGTCTTCGTGCGTCTTTAAGCGTTTAGTCTGTTTTCCCCACGTTATTTTCATCCAGATCATATACTGCCACAAGCTACGGCTCTTGGCATGAAGACACTAGAAGTTGAAGTAACAGAGTGGAGGAAGAAAGGTGGCCCTGCCAGCTGGGAACACGCACTGGGGAGAGGTTCCTTCAGACATGACTGGAGGAAGCTGTCCCCCAACACTGTGCTACAAGCAAGACACTCAGGAGGTCATGGGATGTTAGCATGTGATTCTGCACTGCCAGAGACCAGAACAATGCCAAGCACATTATCAATAAGTAGCAAATGGATAATAAGAAAGATCAGATATGAAAAAGAAGGCACCAGGGCTAAGGCTTTGCTGGCTGGAAGAACTAAGACTGTTGGCCCAGGAAACACAAAGAAACCCTTGTTATCTCAATCCCTTCCAACATCATCGAGCTAATGACTTTAGTTAGGAAATCCTCAGAGAAGTATGAAGTAAGGCCATTCTCAGCTCACAGAGGAGGACTCTATCTGGGGGGATTTCAATAATTCACGGTCCCCAGTTATGAGAGCTAAGAAAAGGAAGGTGCTGGGTGCTCCTGGGAAAAAGGTACATTCCTCTAGGTTTGTACTGAGGCCCAGCATGCAGAGATGGAGCAGCTACCAGAGGCAAGACATCGCTCCAGGAGGGATTTTTCAAATTGGAAGCTATGATGATGCAAAATGGTTTGCTATAGGTCAAGAATAGCTTCCAGGTTGAAGGAGTTCTAGATAGAGAAAATAGAATACAAGGTGCCCTGTGAACTGTCGCCATGTACTGGTGTCAGCCCTTCGTGTATTTAAGCATTTTGTCTGGATTTCCAGTGTTGACCTGTTCCTGTTCCTTCGGCCTCTCTTAAAAAGCCGGTTAGGAAGGGCTCCTGAGGCCACATGCGAGGCCCGAAGGCCACTTGAAACTGTTCACTGAGGGGTGTCTCCTGATGAAGACAAGAGAGGTGTGTCCTCTGACTGAGGTGGCAAAAGGCTGACAAAGCCTGCCCTCCTCCACAAAGTTCTCCTCTGGGAACAGGGAAAGCGATTTCCTCAAGACAACCCAACACGGCTGTGATGCTCACCCCACACAGCTCTGGCTCCTAGGGAGCCCAGCAGTGGGGAAGGAAATGCCACCTTTTTGAGATATATGAGGAAATACAGCACCATGTGGAAGAAACTAGACAGGTAGGAAGAGTAGGAACTTTTGCTAAGCATTTATTGAGAACCTACTGTGTGCTAAATACTATGGATGGTTAGAAAAGATAGGAACCGAAACAGGCTGTCCTTAAGACTCTAGCAGAAAAGTGTGGCTGAGTACTCTGAAGCTGCCTAGAATAGAAACAGCTGGACAGCCGCCTTGGCCAACTGGAGAAAGACTACATCAAGATATCATATAGCCTGATCTACTTCCTTTAACGCCTAACGGCCCTTGAATGTGGTACATTATTTAATCAATTCTCTCAGTCTCCGGCTAGCAGAGATAATACCAACAGTGTGCTGAGGAGACTTGGATCAAAGAGGAGAACCAATGTATCGTGTCCTACCCAAGGCTGGGGCTCTGCAGGTGGCCGTTGGTCACACTAAGACAGAAAATGTCCAGAGATGTGACAGCTTGGTAGTTGAGGGACTCTAAGATATCAGACTCAGAGAAGGTTAGGGAGGGAGTGTGCACCTTTAAAAGATGAGTCGGATGGGGGGTGATAGTGGGACAGACAAAGCTTGGGCTCTGAAATGATCTGGTTTCTACATTCTAGAGGTTCTCAAGGATCCCTGACCCCTGATCTCTATACATGACATTGGGAAAGGCTTTCTTTTTCTTAGATTCATAAGTTAGGGTAAGAAGATTTGGGAACACATGAAAGGTTATTAGTTAATCCTGCTATGGGATGATCCTTCTGGATGCTGTGAATATGTATTACTCTCATTGGTTAATAATAAAGCTGTTTGTCCTATAGCAAGGCAGGATAAAGTTAGGTGGGACAATCAAGCTGAAGACTGGGATGAAGGGTGGGTGGTGTGGAGCAAGCTGCCCTAGAAGCAAGATGCCAGAAGACTAGTAAAGCCATGGGCCACACGGCAATATATAGATTAATGGAAGTGGGTTAATTTAAAAGTAAGAGCTAGTTAGTAATAAGCCTGAGCTATTGGCTGAGCATTTTGTAATTAATATAAGCTTTTGTGTGTTTATTTGGGACCAGGTGGTCAGAAACAGAAAAACTCTGTTTATACAATCCTTTGTAGGTAAATTCACAAAATTGTGAGATACCTTGGATGCCATCTAAGAAGGCAAAGTTTATTCCTTAGGAGACTGCAGCAGTGCCTTGGGACGGTCACACTGGAGGGGGAAGCCTGGGAGAGCAGTGCACGCATGTAAGAGCCGGTGGAACAAGTGGGCAGGAGAGATCAATGGAGGAGACCTAAAGGAGTGCTGTTCCTAATGCTGGCTGGAGGAAGACGATGTCTTTGACTCTTTGGAGTTCACAGAATTCAGGACGGAGAGGCAGAAGTAGGAGGAAGGGGAACTTGTCTGGATTTACACAGACTAAGCCTAAAATCCCAGAAGGAAGTTCCTATGTGGGAGGTATCCTGCCACCATGCACCCGGAGCCCACAGAGGGAGCGATGGCATAGTGGCCGCTCTTAAAGGTAAGAACTGAACACGTGGGCTGCATGGAAATTTCTAAAGGCCAGAGGGCGTGAAGAATTGGGCCAAGGAGATGGCTAAAGACCAATGAGAAACAGTGGTTCCAGGAAAGGGAAATCTCAGCGGGGCGTCCAGGCGAGTTTCAAGGACAGTGGCATTCACAGTCAGGGGCTTAGGCCATCACTTTAAGGGAGAACATTGGTGACCTTGGTAAATGACCAAGTGACAGGTGAAGAACTGAAGCTGTGAGCACTGGAAACCAGTGGAGGAAGTTGTGAGGAAGGACGGAAGTGAGAGGACGGGCTAAGCATTCAAGAAGACCCGGGGGGTGGAGAGAGGAAGTTGATCGGGTGGGATCTTGAAGGGAATGTTTTGTTTAAAATCTCTCATTTTACACCTGCAGCATCAGGAGAAAGACTAAAGACGCGAGGGAGAAATCACAGAAGACGGAAGAGACGGGCCAGGAGCTGCAAATGAGAACAGGCAGCAGAAGACCCTCCCCCACTGACGCGGAGCACTCAGAACAGTTACTTGTTGTATGGCTTCAGACCTGGGTGTACTGTCTTCATACCTCACAGGAGGGCCGATATCGGCTTCAGCATCGACGGCTCTTCCAAAAAGGGTCCCCTATGAGGCCTGCACAGGCTGCTTCCAGCCCCCTTGCTGTCTCAGAACAGAGCGAAAAGAGAAGACTACTGGCAAGCAGTCTTACTGCTAAAGATGAGTGTAAATGTGACAGGCATACATGCAGCAAGACCCTAAGATTTAGAATCTCGAGAGGGTAAAGGTCACATGTCCTGAGTGCAAGCACTATCCTTGGTTTTCCAAGGACTGGTGTTTTCGGATGTGAACTATCAGAAGGTAATTTAAATAAGGTTCTTTTATCTCAGTTTATATAGTCAGCATTATGTGTGTGTAAATCTAATGACCTGCACTCCTAATGTACGGCTCCGTTTAATTTTTATATTACTTTAAACTTTTTGTGCATTTTAATTATGCAAGTACTACATGAATATATTCTCCTGGTTAAAATTTTTCTAACAAAATAGGTTTTTATCTCCAGGTCTTTACTCAGCCCTTTTCCTACCCAAGGGAAATGTGCATACATATTCAAAGTTGTAATTATATTTTGAAGATTTTTTTATATCAAAATTTTAAATATTGTTTTTTAAACCTGATTATAGATGTTATAAACCTGTGTTGGTATATTCAAACATACCTGTATTTAAAATTATTTATTTGTTGATTGTCATTTTGTGTGTATATGTGTGTTGTGTATGTGTATATGTGTGTGTGTTGTATACATGAGTTTGCATGTGCCATAGCACAGATTTGGAGGTCAGAGGACAACTTTGTGGAGAGGGCTCTGTCTTTTAACCTTTTTGTGGGTTCTGGGGTTTGAACTCAGGTTACCTGGCTTACGCAGCAAACGTGTTAATCTGTTGAGCCACCTCTGTGGTTCCCATTTTAACATGATGCATAGAACCTTGAAGAGTTTGGAGAAAACATACTTTGTTAACTGCCTTCCCTATGATGAAGACTGTCCCCATTTTGTGTCATTATGAGAGTACCAAGTACCATTCCTCAGTTCTCTTCCTGGTACTGATTAGGGCTGTGTACTTGGTGAGGAGACTCTTGAGTGTCATCTGTGACAGACAGTGGCTGTGTGTGTCTTCGCACCTTGGCTTGGCTTGCCTTCTGCATTAGGATTGTGAGTGGAGAGGACTGTGTGGCAGGTGTGCTCTAGTGAATAGTGTATTCAAGTGCACTTAAACATCCCGAAGAGGAGCTGCGTCTTTAAGTTGTAACCAAGATGGTAGCTGGGTCATCATGCCCTTGAGCTTTTCCAGAAAGTGAAGCGGCTTTCTTCACATGCCAGAATGGGCCTAAGTCTCCAGCCTTGTCCTTCTTGGGCGTCTTTGGGGAGTATTCCTGTGTCCAGGAATACTGCCTCCAGACGCTGCCTTCACTGTGCTGATTCTTACAGATCATGGCTGCATTTCAACAGTCCTGTCATTGCTTTCCACAGTACTGCTCACCCAGGGCCTCTCTGTGGGCAGACACAGGGGTAACCCCTCCCCGAAACATCTTGAGTTTTAGTACTGGTTGGTAGTGGAAATCTTTGCCTACTTGGGAAATCCTTGCTAGCTCCCTGTCTCTCAGCCATTTGCTCAGTACCTGTCCTTCCCACCCCACCTCTTCACCATTTGAAGCAGAGACATTCTCCCATCTTTGTCTCTGCTGTTGGAATCCCGCCTTGGCTCTCACTTCCCAGGCAAGACTTGGGAAGTGACTTCCCAAGCAAAGACTCTCCATCCTTTATCCAGAGGTGCATTATGTTAGTGAGTCGGTAACATTTTGCACCCCTTAAATAGATAACTCCACTCTCCTGGAGCACCCTGGGAGACTTCCCACACAGTAGCCCAATTGCTGTACCTTTACAAGACTGGATTGGAGGGATTTGGGAGAGGACCGAAGGAAATATGTTTCACAGGAATATCCTTTCTAAGAGGAAGAAAAGATGATTTTAAAAGACAAAGACATTTGAGATGAGTATGAACTGCTGCTCTTGGCCTCGAGCAATGGAAGGCTGGATCCCCAAATTATCTGTTTGCTGTGGGTCAGCCAACACCTGGCACCACCACCAGGTTCTGCCTGACCTCTTCTGAAAAGCCCTTAAGGTGAATTCTCCTTGGAATTTGTTGGTTGACCTGCTTTCTAATGTAAGGATTCTTTTCAGCCTGTGACAAGAACTGTTCTGAAGGACTGAACACCATGAGCAGATGTGAGCACAATTGTGGAGCCCTGAAACTTCAGAGAAAGCCAGAATTGTACTAGGCTTCATTTCCTTAGGAGAGGAAAGTAATTCCATACTAAACAGCTATGACTATTTTGATTATATAACTCAAAAATAATAGATTCCTTGTTTTTTAAATACATCAAAATAATATATTTAACTTTTCAAAAGAAATAAATCCACCTAAAACCAGACTTGATGCTGGCACGCACACATTCACACACACACACACACACACACACACACACACACACACACACACACGCATGCACTTGCTTGTTGACAACTTTTTATTGTCTAAACCTGCCTTGAGTGTTTTCAAAAACCATTCTCTCCCAGTGGAAGACTTCTCTGATCAATTTTTAACATTCGGTGATTTTTTTAAAAAACTAAGATCAATATAAATAATCTCTCTAACAAACACAGAATAGAAATCGTAAAAAATGAATAGAAATTGTAAGGAATTAGCTGATTTGGCCCTAGGGTTCCTCTGCTCAAGTAGACTTTGGACCCTGAACATCCAGTGAAGACCCCTGAGAAAGCTGTTAGGAAAGTGAAGCCTTAAAGAAGACAGATGGTAGGCTCTTTAAATATTATATGTTTGGGTGGATTTTATATCCAAAATGAGTTTTTAAACTCAATGTCATTTTTTTTTCTTTTGGAGAATCCTGTCATAGGAATCTTAGAGAATGTGGCAGTAAGCAACAGTAAGCACCCTCAGTCTTCGTGGCTGCTAGGTATTTAATTCTGGATACCGATGCATCATAGGACAGTGGCTTTCTCCTGTGTAGATGACACAGGCAGGACTCAGGCCAAGCAGCAGTCCAGTCCAGAACACGGGCAGAAGGAAAGCTGATGCAGGCTACACGCTGGCTTCTAATGCATCTACTGGGAAGTTATCAGCAACAGTTCTGTTCATATTTTATTGGCCAAAGTAAGAAACATGGCTAATTGTGGTGTCAGAGAGGCAACAAAGCATGCTCCTTCCCCCAAAAAGTTTGTATTAGAAACGAAAGCATATCCCTGTAGGCAGAACCGCCAGCAGCCCCTCCCCACCTCTCCATTATGGGCTTGCAAAGACTACACTGGCAAGAGACGGGCCATCCAAGACTGACCCTGGATTGATCGAAAGCCGTCTCTGAGTCAAGCAGAAGTCCCTTTGGGCCTAAGGGTGCCAGTCAGTTGTGGATTCCAATGCCTGGAACCAAGAACACAAGGCAGGTCCTCACTAGCCCCGCCCTGCAGTGTGAGTCGGCGCTGGTTGCCTGGGATTTAATCTCTCCTGTGCGGTGCTCCGGCTTAGTGATCCTCTGCAGGATAGCCGCTCTTGCTTCCTTTGTAAGGATGTCATTCTCTACTGCTTCCGGGTAACTGTCAGTGGCTCCCTACTGCTTCCAGGTAACTGTCAGTGGTTCTCTACTACTTCCGGGTAAGTATTGGTTGTTCTCTACTGCTTCCTGACAAGAACTTGATGGCACAGGATGGTCTGCAGTTGACCCAGGCATTTCTTACACTCAGTTTCTCATCACCAGGATTGTTGTGATCCGGGCCTTGTTACCTAGAAACAGTTTTCACTAAAAGACAGTGGATAAGTAACCTGAGTAGGAAGGCGACTTGAGTCTTGGTTCTGTGAACTCATCAGATGGCAAAGCAAGGGATCACACACACACACACACACACACACACACACACACACACACACACACATGCTTGCACACACACATGCTTGTACACACATGCACACACACATACATACATGCTTGCACACACATACACATACATACATGCTTGCACACACACACATATGCGCGCACGTGCGCGCACGCACACACACACACACACACAGAACTTTGTTAACAGGTCAAGATCTGGGTAATGTGAGCCCTGAAGAGTAAAGATGGCAGGCAGTGAGGTCTCTTGAGACATACCACCTGTTCTAGTTTGCTGGGGACAGTCTCAGGTAACCACCTTTGGGGACATGGGAATACAGTGTAATCTTTGTAATACCTTTCTTCCAGTTAAAATGTTTCTTGGCTTAGACAGGAAGTGAAGCGGTTGTTCTCCTCTAATGGGAATGGTCTTGAGGCAGAGCTCAGAAGATCTGCCTTGATTGGTGGAGTGACCCCAGGTGGATGAGGTGAACTGTCTGCACCTCACCTTTCTCATCTCAAAATGTGAGAGGGGACATCATTGAGATCATTAGTTAACTCAAAGTGTGTCCTGGTTTTCAGGACAGTATAGCAGCACCCTCCATCTGCCAAGGAAGATGAGGCCTAATGGGGCCACTCTGACTGTCCTAAGGTGTCCATCTGACTGTCCTGAGATGTCCACCTGACTATCCTGAGATGTCCATCTGACTGTCCTGAGGTGTCCATCTGACTGTCCTGAGGTGTCCATCTGACTGTCCTAAGGTGTCAATCTGACTGTCCTAAGGTGTCCACCTGACTGTCCTTAGGTGTCCATCTGACTGTTCTAAGGTGTCCATCTGACTGTTCTAAGGTGTCCATCTGACTGTCCTAAGGTGTCCACTCTGACTGTCCTAAGGTGTCCATCTGACTGTCCTAAGGTGTCCACCTGACTGTCCTGAGATGTCCATCTGACTGTCCTGAGGTGTCCACCTGACTGTCCTAAGGTGTCCATCTGACTGTCCTGAGGTGTCCATCTGACTGTCCTAAGGTGTCCATCTGACTGTCCTAGGTGTCCATCTGACTGTCCTGAGGTGTCCATCTGACTGTCCTGAGGTGTCCATCTGACTGTCCTAAGGTGTCCATCTGACTGTCCTAAGGTGTCCATCTGACTGTCCTTAGGTGTCCATCTGACTGTCCTGAGGTGTCCATCTGACTGTCCTGAGGTGTCCATCTGACTGTCCTGAGGTGTCCATCTGACTGTCCTAAGGTGTCCACTCTGACTGTCCTAAGATGTCCATCTGACTGTCCTGAGGTGTCCATCTGACTGTCCTGAGGTGTCCATCTGACTGTCCTAAGGTGTCCACCTGACTGTCCTAAGATGTCCATCTGACTGTCCTGAGGTGTCCATCTGACTGTCCTGAGGTGTCCATCTGACTGTCCTGAGGTGTCCATCTGACTGTCCTAGGTGTCCATCTGACTGTCCTTAGGTGTCCATCTGACTGTCCTAAGGTGTCCATCTGACTGTCCTGAGGTGTCCATCTGACTGTCCTATGGTGTCCATCTGACTGTCCTGAGGTGTCCATCTGACTGTCCTAGGGTGTCCATCTGACTGTCCTGAGGTGTCCATCTGACTGTCCTAAGATGTCCATCTGACTGTCCTGAGGTGTCCATCTGACTGTCCTGAGGTGTCCATCTGACTGTCCTAGGTGTCCATCTGACTGTCCTTAGGTGTCCATCTGACTGTCCTAAGGTGTCCATCTGACTGTCCTGAGGTGTCCATCTGACTGTCCTGAGGTGTCCATCTGACTGTCCTGAGGTGTCCATCTGACTGTCCTAAGGTGTCCATCTGACTGTCCTGAGGTGTCCACTCTGACTGTCCTATGTGTCCATCTGACTGTCCTGAGGTGTCCATCTGACTGTCCGGAGGTGTCCATCTGACTGTCCGGAGGTGTCCATCTGACTGTCCTGAGATGTCCATCTGACTGTCCTAGGGTGTCCATCTGACTGTCCTAAGGTGTCCATCTGACTGTCCTAAGGTGTCCATCTGACTGACTGTCCTAAGGTGTCCATCTGACTGTCCTCAGTGTCCATCTGACTGACTGTCCTAAGGTGTCCACCTAACTGTCCTGAGATGTCCATCTGACTGTCCTGAGGTGTCCACCTGACTGTCCTAGGGTGTCCATCTGACTGTCCTAAGGTGTCCATCTGACTGTCCTGAGGTGTCCATCTGACTGTCCTAGGTGTCCATCTGACTGTCCTGAGGTGTCCATCTGACTGTCCTGAGGTGTCCATCTGACTGTCCTAAGGTGTCCATCTGACTGTCCTGAGATGTCCATCTGACTGTCCTAGGTGTCCATCTGACTGTCCTGAGGTGTCCATCTGACTGTCCTATGGTGTCCATCTGACTGTCCTAGGGTGTCCACCTGACTGTCCTAGGGTGTCCATCTGACTGTCCTAGGATGTCCATCTGACTGTCCTAAGGTGTCCACTCTGACTGTCCTAAGGTGTCCATCTGACTGTCCTAAGGTGTCCATCTGACTGTCCTGAGGTGTCCACTCTGTCCTAAGGTGTCCATCTGACTGTCCTGAGGTGTCCATCTGACTGTCCTAAGGCTTCCATCTGTCTGCCCAGACACTCTGCTGCTATTGACACCATGCCTTGGGCTGTACCCAAGTACTTGGTTTGGAGAAAGAAAGTGTTTCACAGGAAGCAATAAACATGTGCACTCTTGAAAGTCATTGGCCTGGATGACTTCTAAGGACAGGGTCAGGAATCCTGTCCTCCTGCTGTCACCCCATTCCCTGACAAGGATCAGGCTGTGGGGCATCATCTAGAAGCTGGAGGAGGTGGCTTTGTCAGGTCTCAGCCATTTCCTTTACTTGAGATAACACCAAACTCCTCACTCTTACCCAGCAAGGAAAGAGGATATTGACATTACTGAATTATTTTAATTATAACTCTCTTTTTATCTCCTAACCCCTTTTACACCTGGCTTTCTAGACTCTAAAATGGCCGCAACTAGACCAAAGCTTTCCTGTATTTCTGTCTCTACTCTTGGGGTCTCTCAGCTTATCTAGGCCAGTGCCAGTTTCAGTGTGAGCTCAACTCTTCCCCGAGACCACCCTAATCTGCCACAGCTCTGGGAGATGGTGCCTCCATCCCAGGCTTCAGTACCGTGACTGACAGCGCCTCTGTCCTCCTGTCTTCCAACTCTGAACCCAAGATTCAAGTGATGGTGGGACCTCGGTGTTCCTTCCGTCCCCGTTCTGCCTTTGCCAATTGGATTGCTGCTTTGTGGTGACATTGATGCTAATTCCAGAGTTTGGATTCCCAACATCCACATAAAAGTTGAACACAGAATTGGGGAGATGATGACACGCAAACCCTTGGAGTCTGTTGGCTGGCCAGCCCGGTGGGACCAATGAACTCCAGGTTCAGAGCCAGACCCTCAGAGAGAGATTAAGAAAGACCCTTCACTTCATCCTTTCTCCAGTCTCCACATAAACATGCACATATGCAAATATCCACAATCACAGCCACACACATACATCACAAAGGGCACACACACACACACACACACACACACACACACACACACACACACACACACACAATGAAGTTAAAACTAAGGCTTGTATCCATTTTATCCATACACCTTCGTAATTGAGAACAACTGTAGGATGCAGTGTCTTTATCCACGTCACATGTCATACTTTCTCTCTCCTCTTGAACAAGGCTAGTCTTCAATATGTAATTATTATCTTTTCTTTGAAACAGATCTCATTGCCACTCACTGCCCAGTGAGTAGTCAGGAGTTCATGCCCCATCAGTTTCTGGTCACTGTTATGAAAAAAATAGTGTGCCATGACCTGCTTGTGTGGAGATCGAAGGCCATGCAGTTTCTTAGCAACAAATGCTGTGTGCGGTGGGCACTATGGTCTTTATGTCTACGATATGACTCATGACACTCCAGTATTGACAAGACCCCTCATCACAACATCTCAAACAGTTCTTCCAATTTCCATTTTTGCCTAAGCTTTCTGGAGTGTTCTACATTGTGATTGTGGACTCTGATCTGCCTCTCTCCTTTACCTCCTCAAAAGCTGACTTTACGCCTGTCTTCTCTCCTTGGGTTTTCTTCCCCACACAGCTCTTGCTTTGAAGCAACAGTTCATCCCTGGGCTTGATGGTGCAGAGAGAACATCCAAGGGGATCTTCACACTGATACCCTTGTGTCTCAGGGGTGCTACCACTTGTGTGTGTATGTGGAACAATCTGGAGGGAGGAAGCAAAGATCTGGGGGTTCCATGCAGGAGGTGCAGGGTACTGGAGGATGCCAGTGCCCTGAATCAGCAGTCACTTCCTGTGCTAAGTGGATACTCTTGGTGGCTTAAGTCACAAAGCTCCCCCCAGCCTCCACTGCCCCTCCTTGTCAGACTTTAAAGTATTCTCCAACGTAAAGGATCTTCGGTGACTCTGGACAGACCTTGGTGGCACCTCCTCCCATACTGTCTGTGTCCTTTCCCTCTCTCAGGCTCCCTTCAATCCCCATGCTCTGCTGGAGCTATGCAGGGAATGTCTAAGCCTTAAGCTGACTTAAGTCGATGGGTTTCCTGACAGAGTTTTGTTTTAAGCTTTATAATTTTGCTTTTAAAGACTTTGCCTTCCTTTAATCATATTCTTTTAAAAGAAAAACAGCAAGGCCTGTGTCATTTAGGTCCATGGGTCAGGAGATAGAGGAAGATTTTGGATAACCAGGGTTTCTATCTGTACCTCCAGTTGTTTTTAAATTGGTAGACAGTAAAATTGACTTCTCCCCTGTGATCAGTTCCGTGACATTTCACACATACAGATTTGTCACCACACCTAGGATCCAACACAGTTTCATCTCAGAGAAGCCCATCTGCCATCCACTGACCTGGCCTCCTCTTGTCCACCCGGGACTTCCTGGGTAACCACCCGCCTGCTCCTGCTTGTATCTTCTAGGGGATGTTTTAGAAATGGAGGCAAAGTGTTACTGCTGATTTATATATCTTATTTACATACATAGATAAAAGCACCAGATTTCATATTTTCTTTAAATAATTAAAAAAAAAACTTAGAAGACAAGGTGCATCTCACCTGTGCCACCCCCCTTCCTGCTTCCTGCTGTCCTCCTGCTTCCACACCCTCCCCCATCCCTGCTGTCTGTCCTCTTCTACATCCCCCTCCCCCTCCTGCTGGCCTCCCTCTTCACCATCCTCCCCCTTTCCCGGTGTCCGTCCTCTTTGTTCCCCTTCAAAATGTTCCTCTTCCTTCTGTCTTTCTTGGGAAAAAAGCCCAGCTGCTCGAGACAAAAAATACTTATTGTCCACCGTTTCTTTGGGACTCAGATGAGTCTTCTCCTTCGGGATCCATCGGCGATCTGAACAACCAATGTGCTGATCAAAGGTCTATGGTTTTAATTGGAAGGCTCATTCTGGAAAGGGTCAGCATCCAGCTCCTTCAGTGGCTGTTGGCATTCCCTTCCTTATTGTTGGAGTGCCTCACTTCTCCTGTGGCCTGTGGCTGGAAGCCCGTCTGTGCTCTGTGTGACACCATCTTCTCTCAGATGGAAGCTCACTTTGTCAAAGTGTTCAGGTCAGAAAGAGCGTATGTGAGAGTACTAAATATGGTAAATATAGAGATAGAAAGACTGTGGAGCCACAGGAGAAAGAGTGTTAATCCATTTATATGGCAGAAGTCACAGTGTTTTGTAACCTGATCAGGAAAGTAATAGCTTTATCACAGTCTATTTGTGAAAAGTTAGGTACACCCTCCATTCAAAGGGAACGGATCACACACAGGCCAGACAGCTGGTATGTGAGGATTATGGCTGCCTTAGAAATGTGCCTGCTTATAGAAACAACTCAAATATCAAACATTGGATAGTTGAATAAACAAAATGGGGCCCATGCATTGCACAGAATATTGTTCAGCTTTAAAATTTTGAAAGGTATGTGCTTTAATATGTACGAATCTCGAAGACACCAAGAAAATGAAATAAGTCAGACACATGTGATCAGTTTATGAGACACCCAGAGCAGTCCAAGTCAGACACAGAGAGAGAAGAATGGTGGGGACGGAGGAGCTGACACTAGGGGATGGTGGTTCCATGGGGGAAGATGGAAAAGTTCTAGAAATGACTGATGGTGATTGCTGCACAACGCAACCAAACACTTAAAACAGTAAATTTTACGTTATAAATTTTTAGCCAGAATTTTAGGAAAATAATGAGTCGTAATTTTAGGTGAAGAGGAAGGTGAGCGGGGGAAGGAGAAAGAGAAGAACATTTGACATATTGGCCTGTCAAGTATGCTGCAAGATGCCAAGTCTTGCTGTCTCTTCCAGTTTCGGGTGCTTCAGGAGCAGTGAGTCCTTTGCAGACAAGTTTGAGAGCACACTGCATACCGTAGATGAATTTCTAAACAGTCTTATCAAATAAGAAACACAGAGCCAAATACAGAGGTAATAGCCAAAGAGATGAGAGTGAATAGACATGACTAGCCTTAGCTTATCACCACGCAGTAGCTTCCACAGAGAGAGCTTCTTCCTGTCTAAACTGAGGTTTTATTGCCTTCCTGTTCTGCCTTCTCATTGGCTCTAAGCCCAGCCATATCACTTCCTCATCACTGTCTGTCTATACAGACCTCCAGGTCTCTATGGTTGGTACTGGGATTAAAGGCTCGTGTCATCACACTTGGCTGTGTCCTTGACCACACGGAGATTCTGCCTGCCCTGTGATCGGATTAAGGGCGTGGGCTACCACCGCCTGACTTCTGTTTATGGCTCACTTTGACCTCTGATCTCCAGGCAACTTTATTTATTAACATAAAAATATCACATTTCAGCACAAATAAAATATAACCACAGCATACAAAAGGCCTCCAGTGGCACAGACATGGCACAAAGAAACAACAGCCACAAAGCTAGGAATCTTCTAAGGGGGTCCACCCAAAGCTCCAGAGGAGCATAAATTTTGCAGAACAACAGAATAAGAAAGGCCTGAAGAAGATGCAGATAAACAAGGCAAAGGTGATGAGCACTTGTGCCAAGGCCATCGTGGCCCTTGTAGAGCCTAAGAAGCTTAAGCCCAAGACGCCAAAGGGTCCCAACAGCAAGGTCCACCAACTTGCTTTTGCTGATTACCCAAGCCCGGAAAGTAAATTTGTGGCTAGACAGCTAAGGGTTGCAGGTTCTGCCAATCAAAGACAGAAGCCCAAACCAAGGCAGGGCTTCAGCTCCAGCTCAGGCCCAAGTTTCAGCTCCTTCTTCAGCTCAGGCTCCCAAAGGTGCCCAAGGCCCTGGAGGGCGCACAGGGAAGGGCTTAACCTGCCAATGTGAAAACCCCATTCACACCCACCTCTTCATTATTTGCCGATGCCCAGTGCTGTTTTCTATTTATTTGTTTGTTTGTTTGTTTATTTATTTATTTATTTATTTAGGTTTTGGTTTTGGTTTTTCGAGACAGGGTTTCTCTGTGTAGCTTTGTGCCTTTCCTAGAACTCACTTGGTAGCCCAGGCTGGCCTCGAACTCACAGAGATCCGCCTGGCTCTGCCTCCCCAGTGCTGGGATTAAAGGCGTGCGCCACCACAGCCCGGCTCCAGTGCTGTTTTCTTGTGAATAAATTTGAAGAAGGATCTGAAAACGAATAAACAAACAAAAACAAAAATAAAAAAAGCTACAACCCTTATTTACATCTTACGGATGCTGTTGATGTTTTTTAGCGACATTTGACACATGATTAGGTGGAAAGTTCCAACAGTTCCTGTGGGTCACGGTTCCAGTTTCGGTTTATCAGTTTTTAAGCCTTAACTGTGTTCCATTCCTACACTACTCAGTAGTCAGCATGGGACTGGCTTATTGGTCCATCCCACAGCAAACGTTCCAAGTTCCCTTCCGGGCATGCGCACTGAGGATACAAGCATCGACCGTGGGCGTTTGGAGGAGTCACTTCCTGGAGGACTGCCCTTTCTGTGGCTGTCTGGAACGCTGCTAGCCTGGCTTTCTTCAGTAACCTACATCTTCGATCCTGTGGCCCTGATCTCCAGGCCCAAGCAGAAAGACAGGAATAAGAAGGAAAGTGAACCCTACTCTCCTACCCTCTTTTAAAAAAAAAAAAATTAATTCTTTGAGAATTTTATACAAAGCATTGGGTATATCCACTCCACCATCTCTTCCCAGAGCTACGTCCTCTGTCTCTACTCACCCAACTTTGCATCTTCTTTTTATTTATTTATTTATTTATTTATTTATTTATTTATTTATTTATTTATTTATTTATTTTAGCCCCTGAGACCAATTTGTGTTACCCACATTCTCTTGGGCTTGGGGGTCACCCACTGAAGGTGGCCACCCCTTTAAAGAAAACTTTCTCTCCCAGCAGCTGTCAGTTGCCAATGGTTCTTCAGGCAAGGGTGGCATTCTGTTCCCACCCCCCATCTCCACGGGGCAGGGGAGTTTGTCTGATTGGGCTTCCTCGGGTCTTGGGCAGGCTGTCACAGTCACAGTCCATTTATCTGGGCAACTGCCCTGGGGTTTCTGGAAGGTGCTGTTTCACGGTAGCCATTCACGTCTTCTGGCCCTTACTACCTTTCTGCCCTCTCTCCTGGGATGATCCCTGAGCCTTGGGAGGGTGGGGTTTAATGCGATGTCTCGTTTAGGACTGAGAACTCCACAGTATTTTATTCTCTGCATGATGACAGCTTTCTATATTAATCATCACCTGCTACAAAAAGAAGCTTCTCTGATGAGAGTTGAGAATTGCACCAATTTGAGGGTATAAATATAAGTCATTAGGAGTCAGTTTAATACTATGTTCATAGTTTTAAAGCAGACTAATAGTAGTAGGTTCATTCCTAGGATCTATTGCCTGTCTAGCCATAGGCTCCTGGTCCTGAATGGTACCTGGTATGGGTTCCACCTTGTGAAGGGGGCCTTACATACAATCAGAGAGGGGTTGGCTACCCTAGTTATATTTATGCCATTATCGCATCAGTGGACTTAACTTGCTGCCATGCCAGTCATGACTTTAGCTTGCAGGATTCACAGCTGAGTAAGGCTGATGATTTTCTCCTTTGGAGGTGTGCATGGCACCTTTCAGAACTATGGAATCTAGCCAGTAAGGATGAAACTTTCAGGTCAGTACCAGCTTGATTTCTCCAGCTTCTATGTCTCAGGTACGCGGAGTTTCCAGCAACGGAGTTTCACTGTCAAGTTCTGGAGAATAACCAAGACCAATGGCACTAGCCTGTAATGTCCTCACATTCTTGACACAGTTCCTGGGTTCCCTTCTCACGAGATGCTGGCTCCTTCAGGCCTCCATTGTTCTTAGGGATTAAAGCAAGGGATGACAGCAAATCTCTCCCCCGGTATTCGCTGTGTTTGTCCCCAGTCCCTGACCGCTGGACTTCTGAAGATGTCTCCGGTCCTGTCCCGATGTCCCTGTGTTGGATTTGTACTTTTGTTCAGACAGCAGGGCACACCATCGGGAAAGAATCTTCACTGGCTGCCATTTCATGGCACTTTGGCTTCTGGTCTTATTTCTCGCTATTTTTTTCTTCTTCTAGCTCTTAAATGGATGCTTTATGCAGTTTCTTCCTAGATGTATTCAGTTGGAGAGATGGGTCAGCTCCTCCTCTGCAGGAAAGTCAACTTCCCTCCCTCTCTCCCTCCCTCCCTCCCTCCCTCTCTTGCTTTGCCCTCTAGCCTAGGCTTGCCCCAGGACTGTTGGTAATTCTCCTACCACAGTCTCCTGATGCTGGGTTTACAGGTGTGAACCTACACTTCATTTAGCTCACGTAGAATCGCGAGGCTTCTATGATTATACCTTGCCAAAGGGCCCTGCCTATCCCCCCATCTACTCACCCACTGACTCTAAGGATAAGACTGGAATAACCACTGCTCATCACAGCCATGTAAGGAATGTATCACATCTTCACGGAGTTTAGAACAGAATTCCCATGTGAGACATGGTTCCTGAATTCCACCTGTACACTGTCCCACCCAGCTCACAGAAGATAAATGAGGAATTTGAAGAGTTTTGTGTCCTTGAGCTTGTGAGCATGTCACAAGCCCCCCTTTCCTGCTCTGGGGTTACCGGGAGAAGTTCTGTTTTCAGGCACAGGTTTGTGGTTTTTGAAAGAGCAGAAAGCACAAAAACATAACCACTTATATGATTGTTCTCCACTGAAGACCGACTGACAAGACGTCTGAAAATAACCCAGAAGTGTTTTGTTTTCACCAAATGACTGTGAAAGTTTGGGAGGAAATTCTCACTTAAGAAAAACAAACAAGGAAAATTGAAATGGAGACACTGGAAAGAACAATGATGGAGGAGTCGGAGAGTGCTTCGGTTGTTAATGGCATTTGCATCTGTAAAATGAATCTCTCTGAAAACCTGGAAGTGGCCTCATAATTTAAAATCACCTCAGACAGCACACGTCCCCAAACCTGATAACCTCTAAATTCAATTGCTCAGAACCATTTTTTGAATCCTCCTAAAAACATGAAGTTGTGAGAACAGACAGAACTCTAGACTTTGAATTATCAAAGACCTTTATATATATATATATATATATATATATATATATATATATATATATATATAGCCTGTAAGGTCTTGCTTGCATTAGGAAAAAAAATCAAGGTATAGGCTAACCCCAGAGAATCAAATTTTATTGAATCTTTTATGTGAAAAAGAAAAGATGGTGTCAATGAAGAAAACAAGAATTGAAGTGAGCATCCTGCAAAGAAGAGCCGAACCAAGGCTGCAGGTGTGGTGCACAGGACAATTCCAGAGCTGGAAGGCTGCTGGCCGAGGTAAGAGAGACCAGGGCAGGCTGGTGAGGACACTGACGAATAAACACTTCACCTGGCGCAGGCAGGGGAGACTGGGGGAAGAAAAGCATGCAGCACCTTGCCTAGGTGGCTGAGGGGTGGCATGGCATTGCGATAGCTCTGTTAGTACTTGGCCAAGAGCTGGTGACTACCCTTGGGGATGCCAGGCAACTGATGTGAATTTCTGGTTTCTGACCATGCATTTGGGATTTATTTTCTACAGCTGTCCTTGTCTTAACCATGCACTCTTTTTTCCTCCCGGGGTTGGTTTCTGGTTGCATTGGGCAGCAAAGCAGCCTGCCCCTTGGGCGGCACATGGCTTCTGAGGTTATGGTGCGTGGATGATTGCTAGTTCTTTGCAAAGACATGTGCTGTATACTCCCTGTAGGATAAAACACAGCAGTGCAAGTTCAGGGCATGGGCCAGACCTCCAACCAAATGGCATTTGCAAACGGCAGCCCGGCAAAATGCTTGGGAAGTTGTGATGTATTGGCATTGCCAGGTTTGGGGTCAGCATGCTAAAGCCAGGACTCACTATGTTCCTACCATGCCAACTTGGTACAATTAGCCTAACTGGATCATTTCTTGAGGCCGTATGTTGATCTCTAGGGGAGGGAAGTCTTCATGTGCCCGATGGCTCTGAGCTATGCCTGGCATGTTCCTGCTTTGGGCACATTTCTGTAAATGAAGTAGAACAGTGAGCCTGAACAGTGCCGGGAAACTTAGAGCAGGCTTGAGTACTTGTTGCAGAGCGATGCTTTTTTTTTTTTTTGGTTTTCCTTCCCAAGCAAGCCTTCAGAAGAAGGTCAAGGCAGCTCCACTGTGTGCAAGGCCGACTCCCCCCGCCTCTGCCCTCCCACACAAATAAAATCAATAGAAGGACCTAGAACACTATAAGTTATGTTTCTGGGCTGTGTAACCTGTATTCCCATTGGAGACCTATCAATGTGAACTAGCACTGTTGGGAAATCTCTTCAGCGCCCCTCCTAATCAATACCTCTGTTCATTATACATCTCTGATGAATATGGGTAATGATTGGGTGTCCACGAGTCAGGTGACTAAAAATAACTGTGCCTTGCTGAGGATCGATAGCCGTCCCCCCAGCATTACTTCAGGCAGATCGATATTCTCAGCAGCCCCTCCCAAGCTCCGTCACTGTGGTCCTTCCTCGTCCCCACTGATAGATCAGCTTCGTCCTTAGTGGCTTTATTAAATTAGTAGCTCTTAATCTCCTGTCACATTGTCAACAGACACAGAGCCAACCAGCAGGAAGCAAGTCCTGCCGTGGCTCAGGACACACCCGGCCACAACCCTGGCTGTTTTGATCAGCTTTGTGCTAGGACCCGTCTTCATGGGTGCCTTTTCACTAAACGGGAGGTGCCTCATCATTTAATAACATTTAAAACGACTTTTTTTTTTCTTAAGGAGAAGGAGCTGTGTGAGGGAGAATTCTTGCCAATTACAGATGTGTTATGACAGATGACGAGATCATAATTATGCCTGGAATCCCTGCAGGAGTGTGTTAACACATCAGTGACATTCGTAACCACATGCCTCAGAGGTGGCTGCTTTCCCCCAGATCACTTAACCTTTTGGTTTTTTTGCCGACACCCCAAGCATATCTCTGAGTGCTTGGAAGCCAAGGGAAGAAGCCCCACCAAAGCTTGGTGCCTGGCTCTCTTGGTGCCATGGGAAGCACCATTGGTCAGGGACGTCTGCAGCTGGGCAGCTACTGGACCTGGCCACACGCAGCCTGCCCAGAGGTTTGGGCCAAAGGGTTGCTGTGGTGTGTGGGGGCCATGGTCTTGCCTACAAGCCAGAGGAAACAGTGTAAGTAAGCAGTCTGGATCCAGGTATGGAGAGCAGAGAACACCTAGTTGGAGGGGAGGCTTTGGTCATGGTCTCCAATGGGCTGCTTTAAATATGCTTGCCTTAAGAGGTGGGACAAGATTAAAGCACCTTCCAGTGTGACAGGAGAAAAAAAAATGCCACCAAATATGACATCTTTCCTTCTGATCACTTTATTTCTAGATTTTAATAAGCAAAATCTGAAAAAACAAAAACAACAAGACCCAGCAAAAGAATATGCACCAAAAGGCAAGCATTTAGCATGAGAAAATCTATAGTCCTCACTCCTGAGGTCTACTTCTTAGAGGGCCGGGGGGGGGGGGGGGTGGGGGGTGGGGGGGGTGGGGGAAGGGACGTGGGGGGAAGGAGATGCATGTGCAGGAAGTTATGGCACAAAGACCCCAGTTCTTCCTTTTGTCTTCCTCACCCGAAGGAGCAGAGCAAAGGCTTTTGGGGGGAAAGCCTCTCTAGAAAGACATCGAAGAGGCACCCTAAAGAGTGAGCTTCAGTGAGGAAAGTTTGAGGCAGGGTCTGCCTGGCTCTGTTGGGACTGGCTTAGATTTCTGGGCCTCCAATCCAGCTTTAGGATGGTAGCAGGAGATGAGGTGGCCTCCCGAGAAGCCTCATAATAATACCATGTTCCAGTCTCCACAGGAGACGGGCTCTAAGTCAGCCAAGAGCAACGGGAAAATAGAGTGCCCGGCATCAGACATCACAGGTAGAGCTGTGAAGGACAACTTAGCACAGAAGCTTTCAGTGACTGATAAATCTTTAATATAAAAATTGTACAAGAATTTTGATACAAATTACAAGAGGTATTTGGACAAAATATGAATAAAATTCCATTTACATCCCCAAACCCTTATGCATTTTATGCAAAAGACATACTGTAGACAGTTATAGTACAGAAAATACAACAAAGGAAAGAGTAAATAAACAATTTCATTACCTTAGACTGTTAATAAAAACAAACCACAAAGTGAAACCAAACCAAACCATCCATTAAAATACATACAGTATTCATGAAGCTACCGACGTCACAATGACTAGGTCGGGGATGCACGCTGTCCCATCTCTTGGTGCAGCTGTCTCTCCTGACACAGATGTTGGTTCTGTCAGAGGCTGGGCCAGGGGGAGAGACCTCCATGCATGCAAATGAGAACATAAAGGAAAAAGACCAAGCCTCCAAACTCGTAGGTGGGAGAGGGACAGATCTGGGGCAAAGTTCCTTTCCCTCCAGATGTTTCCATTCCCTTTATCCACTTTGAGTATGGAATCTACAAGCTGAGCCTAATGTTTTTGTTATTAGAGATGCACCAGAGGGTTTGAGTGTGTGTGTGTGTGTGTGGCGGGGGGGAGTTCCATGTTCTCTTAGCCAAGGGAGGGGTCTCTTCACATCCCACAGACCCAAGTCTTGCCCAGTTTCTCAATCATCTTTGCCCACCCCCTGAACCACACTGGGCTCTCCCACGACCGTTCAGACTGGCACTGGCAGGAAACGGGGAGCTTCCTCGGTGAGACAGCGGAACCAAAGTTTGCACAGGAAAGTGAGTGCATTGCATACAACGGATCTTAGTCCTACCGTGTTAACACACAATACTAGAACATCTCATTTGCTGAATTCACGTTATGTAAACCTGGGCAGGGTAGAACACACACATTCCCAAAGTGATCAAAGCCAGGAAAAGGGAGGGAGTGTTCTACCCACTTGCCCCAGAAAAGATTGATTGATTTTTTTGGAGGGGAGTGGGTACCATCAGGAGAGGAAAGGACAGGAGTAAGGATGGTAGAAAAACCAGAGGAGTGAGACAGGCAATGAGAGGAATGAGTGACCTGTACAAAGACATGCAAAAACGCTCCAAGTAGAGTATGAGATTTAAAAGAACAAACAGCCTTGCTTTATACATCTCAAGTGAACCTCCTAACTCAGCACATTGGCTGGGAGTTCAAGAGCATCATGCCTCGTGAATCAGCGCTTACAAAAGCTATTGCACTGATTCAGGAGTAGGTAGGGGGATGCTTTGTCTCCTAGCAAGGAAGAGGCAGGCAAGTCAGTGCCCACCAAGACAGTGCCAGGGTTGTCCACCTTGCAGAGTGGGTGGGGGACACCATGAGGGCTGGAGGTCTCACTTCTTGAAAACCTTTCCAGGGCCAGCAGAGTAGAGCTCTTTGCCACACCTGGAGTCTCCCCAGGGTCTCCTCCCAATCCTTGCATTCCATGACAGAAGTGGGCAGAGCCGGTTAATAACTGACGCCTTTGCCGTCTTAGCGGTGTGTTTACCCAACATCACATTTGGCAACAGGAAGCCCCGATAAAAATCGTGGTACAGCACTTAGAGTCTCTCTATCTTGAAGAAATATACTTTTATACTATCTACTTCTCTCCATTTTTGTTAAAATACCATTTTCTGCTCTTCCTTCCCTTCAAAGATCCTTTAAAGAAAGCTAAATAAAGCATTACAATGATAAAATGTCCTTATGTGTCCCTGTCACTTAGAGCTCAGGGGGCAAATCTAATATTTGCTAGCAGAATTTGTGCAGTTTTGGCAACTGAGTCTTTAATTACAATTTTATTAAGATGCTTGGTAACTGCTTATTATAAATACACGAGGGAATGTAAAAAAAAAAAAATCAAGTCAACAAACTGTCTTTACTTAGACCCAAAGTCCTTTTTCAAAGTGCTTCTTTTCAGTTCTCAGGCTGGTTTGAGAAGTGACTTGGCACCACTTGGTCAACCCAGACCTGATGCTTCCTGTCCCGAAATCTGTGGTCTTCCTTTCCTTGCTAAAGTGTACAACAAAGACAACACCTCCACACGTCACCTGAGGTGACTAACACCTCATCTGAAATGTGACTTTCTGCCGGGTGTGCCATGGTAGTTGGCAGCAAGCAGGACGGCCCTTAGCTCCATGCAGAAGGTGTGCAAATACAGCTTGCGTTTCATTTCATCACAAACTAGCCACTTTCAAACTACCTTTTAAGTAGCCATGTATTCAGAAATAACCAACATGACACATTATTTGGATTCAAGGTATTCTGGAACATAACGTTTTGACTGTACGTCCTTCTAGCCTTTGCTCTTTGATTTTTGTAAAGCTCACTATACTTAGACCTCTCCAAATTTTCCAACGTGGAGAATTTCTCTTTCACACCTAAGCTCTTCATTGTTTTAACAGCTAAAGTTGAAAGAATAGAGCCTTATTTTATTCTGATTGTCAGCTCAGTTTGGCAAACAAAGGTTAATCCATCTTGTTAAATATGGATTTAGAGTCTATTATTGAAAGATAGATGTATATATTTAGTGTAATGGTTTGATGCCAAAGATGTAAACACCCCAAACCATGTTTTTCAGCCACCATTCATAAGCAGTTTGTTTACAACACACACACTTTTTGACAAGGAAGAAAAGTATTTTTAATACTTTCCTCACAGAATAAGGACAACCTAATCCTAGTGATGCCCCTGACTTGTGGGGAAATGTTCTCCAATGCATGGCCACACCCAATACTTGCCAAATGGATGGGCATGGAATTGAATTCCTGTTTCAAAGAAATAGAGAGCAGTCAGACTGTGACTCTCTACTGACCCTTCATGTAAGACATCATCCTTATACTGTCCGGTTAATAGCTCGTGAGAGCATGTAGAAACAGCCTGGTTTCCTAAAGACACAGGAGGTGTGCATGTGTGCTTGTGTTGGGAGGTGGGGGAGAGAGGGAATGACAGAAAGAGTCAGGAAGAGATGGAGGCGGCAGGCCGATTGTGAATGAGTGTGTACGGCAGGGAACTGGTGGGGAAGCCTGGCCCTCTACTCAATTTCCCCTTCACCAGGGATAAACAGGCAATTACGCATCCTTTTATATTTGATGGCCAAGTGCTGAACTGGAAAGCACACTATTAGTTTGTGTCCCTTCAGGGCCAGGGCAATAAGCAGCCAGGAGAGCGGGGGCTGAAGTAGAGAGGGTGTTGTCCGCTGTTAGTGTGACAGTCTTGTCAGCAGCGCTCACATTACTGGAAGGTAATAAAGTGACAAGTAAGTTATTAGAAAGATATGAGGTGAAATTGAACTGAAGCTTCTTGCTGCTCGGCCCTGGCTTTTGCCTTTCCTCTTTGTAATGGTCTGCTATTTGTTACAAACTGAGCCTTGTCCTGAACCCTATAGAATTTTTTTTTCCTGCAATAAAGGTCAAATGAATTTACAAGAACACTTTGGAGAAGAATTAAGATAGTTTTATGACAACTATAGTGTGTTGCTTCAAATATATGTTTTATATACATATATATAATTATAATGAACAGTAACACTGACTCAATTTAGTATACTTGTAAAAATGTTGGACTTTTTTAGCCCTCTGTTATTAGGCATGTGGAATTTTGAAAAATAAATGTCCAGAGGACAGTATCTGACATCTAATTATTGCAGAGGACTGTAAAAATAATTCTGTGTAAAATGTGGGAAGACTGTGGATAAAAGGACGCGAGGACGGCTGGGTGTATGGACAAGAGCATGGAAGATGACCTACTGGTCAGCTGTACTAACAGGCTCTACACACTATCACTATAGTGAGGGCCTCTGCAGTGATGGGAAGGGTGGGCAGGAGCCTGGGGCAGATCAGATATATTCTAACAGCCATAGGCGCAAGAATGGTAACATTCTGAGGGAAAAAAGAAACTAGTTGCCTCTGTGCCTCACCGTCCATTCTGATGACAAGATCACAGCCACAAGGTTTTGTGATAACTGTCTATATTGCTGCAGTATGTAATTGCAAATCACTTGCATGTTCTCCACTCATCACAGTCAGAAGTAGGTTTCATGCTGGGTGGTAGGGGTACACACCTTTGATCCCAGCACTGGGGAGGCAGAGGCAGGTGGATCCCATGAATTTGAGGTCAGCCTGGTCTACAAAGGGAGTTCCAGGACAGCCAGGATTGTTACACACAAACCCTGCCTCAAATAAAACCAAACAAGAGAAAAAAGAAGTAGGTTTCATCACCGGCCTTTAATCTAGGTGACTCCTTGCATTTCTGTGGTCCCAACGCGACTCTGGCCTTCACTTCTCAAAAAGAAGAGCAACCCTAAAACTCACAACTGCCTTTTCTGGCTATCCTGACCCATAAAAAACATCTTAAGATGCTTGTAAGTCCTTCCCAAGAGGTGCTCAGTGACTCACCTGGTCATGGGGTACTCTGCAGGACACTGGAGGATGTGTTGGCATCCGCTCTAAGGCAGGACTGACTTAGAGACTTGTCTCCTGGACAAACACTTGCAATGCATGAACTGTTTTCTTTTCCAGCTACCCTCAAACCAGGGCGGAAGCCGACTCTCTGCTACAAGAACTGCAGCCTTGCCAGCGGCTTTCGGCACCTGCCTTTTATTGGCACCTCCTTGCTCATTCAGATCCCTCCTAAAACCAAACACCAAGAGGGAAAGAGCGAAATCCACTAATTTAAAGAGTTCTAGTTCAGGGAAAGGCAAAGTCATTAAATTTGTCGTAATTTGAAAAAGCTCTAAAAAACAGTGTGGTCACAGGACAGAAGCTAGGCTCTCTCCTAGGTGTCTTGCTCCTTTACAAGAGCAGACGCAACCCGTCTTAGGACAGGTGGATTCTAGTCTGTCACTCAACGTAACTCAATGCCTGCAGACTTGATTCAATCAAGGACTGCTCAGGCATGTGGTGTCCATCTCAGTCTGATTCTTAGCTTGTCTGTGTTTGAACTGCTGAGGGTCCCCATTTCATTCACTTGCCTGGCATATTATACGGAGTACAGAGGAAGAGGTGGAGGATACCATTATCCTAGGTGGCATGTGTAGTTCCTCCTGTATCCAACGGAGGCATGATTCTAAGCCAGCCCATTCTTCGTAGATTCAGCCTTCTTTTCCTCCTAAGAACAGTGTGCACACTAATGGGCTGTAACTAGTTAAACATCCTCCTCCTCTTACTGGAAAGGCCTGGAAAGCCATGACCAAAGAAGTCACACGACCTGGATGGTGACAATCCTAGGCTAACACTGGTTTCCAAAAAGATGTTAGTCACACCGAGAAGGAAAATGTTTATACATTGAAAACCCCAAGGAAGGATCTGGCTGACCAGGGCAGCGGCACTGAGCCTGGGATGAGCTACACTGAGCTGGTTTATTTAAATACCGTTACTAGCAGAACAAGAATGGCAGGCTCTTTCTTATCTTTTTCCTTGCTCTCTTCCCCCCTCCCCAGAGCATGCAGCTATTCCCCCAAAGTGGACCCAGCCTTTCTAATATTTACAAAAACATAGTTTAAAGTGATCAAAATAGTATACTTCAACATTAGCTGGAGAACATGCACAACTAATATGGCCTAATTATGTACCAGTGATAAAACTTGGGCAAAAATCAATCGAATGGGAGAAAGCTACTTGGATGAAAACCTATGTTCCTATTCATTTTCAGCTAGACAAGGATGGATGTAGCTAGAAACTGTTTAGGGACAGGAAACTTGTATAAACGAACAGACAAGTAGGAGTGGGCAGAGGTGAAGAGTGTGGCTGGTCAAAATGCTCATCTCCTTATCCTACCTGTTTGCATGTATGCCTTGGGGCTACTGTCCTCAGGAGAAACAGTGGTTAAGCCGAAGAAGCACTGTACTCAGGAATGCCCGAGAAGGAGCCACGCTTTGGGAGAACTGGACATCTCATGAGTTTACATTTCATGTGTTATATCCACTGACTTCCCCTGTCCCTTTGAAGCGAATAGGCTTTATACTGGCATATTTAGTCGTGAAAAGGCCACCACAACAATGGGCACATGAGCAAACAAGAGACTTACTTTAGAAAAGTGCCAGCTGCCCAGGTCCTGGTGCCATATCTAAGGAACAGGGGTGCACATTAGAGTCTGCCAGCAAGGGAAAGGCCACTTCTGGAATCTCATTACTTCTGGACCTTTCCTAGCTGGCCACAGACATTAGCCAGGTGTGTGGCAAGTGAGAAATGCTTGTTCGGAACCTGGGTTGTTGGCTGAGGAGACTCCTGACAGCTAGGTGGTTCACTCAGGAGGACCAGTTGACATTTTACCCGACATTCAATTAAACACACTAAACACTGATTTTGTAGAGATGAATTCTCACATCTCTAAGAGTTTCAACAACACTTGAAATTTGTTCCAACATAAATAAATGCATATTAATGTTCACAAAACAAGGTGTAGGTTAGTCTGCACGCAATCTAAAAGACAGTTTCCGTACTTTCTGATGAGATTGTAACAATGTTTCAGTCCTCTTCGAATCCAGCACTTGATAATAGACAACAGCGCAACATAGAGAAGGCTAAGAGAACCGAATGTTTGCAAACAAATGTTCATTATTCTCGTTCAGTCTTTCACAAACATACTGTACAGAGGCTTGTATGTTATAAAACAAAGGAACACATCTGTTTGTTCAGTTTAACACGACACCAACGTAAAGCAACTAAGCTTTGGGAAAATCAAAGGTACAGGGAAAGAGAACAGTTAGTACGAATTCCTCAGCTTTTTACGTAAACATTTGTCACTAACAGACATTGTCTATGAGAGCTTCTTTTGTACTGCAAATGCTTTTGGTCTTTCCTCGCAGTGGAATACGTGTGAAGGACCCAGGGGACCCTGTGGCGTCTTCAGAAAGAGACAAAGATAACGCTTTAGGAACACCTAGCTCATCTCTAAGAGTCTACTGCTTGGAAATTCTCAAAAATAAAAAATCCGGAACCCCCAATGAACGATGCTTAATTTTGGAAAACAAAATAAATACTGTGAGGTACAACAAGTCGCACAGGAATAATAACAGAAACATATCAACAGTTTCCTTTGGCAAATTTAACGGAAGTGAATGCTGATGTGAACACAGAAAAAAAATTATAAAACATGAAAATGGAAATGATATAAAAAATTGAAACAAAGGGCATTTCTAAATTTTAGACTGTTGGGAGAAATGTTTGAGGCCATTAAATGCAGAAAAGAAATACATTCTCTATTATGTAGTTTGACAAAATACTAGGGTTTACCCCACCCCACCGCCACCCCCCCCCCAAAAAAGAAAACAAAAGACAACAAAACCCCCTCTGCAAGCACACCCCAGCAGTTCTGGCTGTAGACGAAGTTGAGGAAATATCATCATTTAGTCAGTATGCTGTGGTAGCTGAGGCTGCCGATGTGGTTAACCAGCTCAGGCAACACTGTAAACATCAGAAACAAAACAAAAAGGTTTGGAGCAGTCTCCCCCCAGCCCACCCTCGTTCTCCCTCTCAACTGCTTGGTTTCAGGCTTCCTTTCATTTCTCTGACAAATTCGTGTGGGGAAACACAAAACACTACACAGTGAGATCCTGTCTTCCTCTCTCCTCCTATCGCTCACTCGGAGAGGAGTGCTGCTCAGTTCAAGTTCAGCACGTGTTTCCAGAGCTCCCAAGAACAGTGGCTGTGAATCGGCTTTTGATTTGGTCTGTTAAGCAGGCCTGACTTTGCAGTGCTACTGCAGAATGTGGGACAAAACGAGACAGCCAGACAACAGACTAAGCCAGCTCACACTTTTTCTTCCTTTTCAAAGGAGAAGGGTTAGGGCCTTGGAAATGAGTGTTCAACTCTTACTGTATTCAGCTTTGTTCTTTAGTGAGTAATTCGGGCTATTGTGTCCTGAAATATTATCCTGCCTCTACAGAAGAAACGCCTTGGCTGTTTCACACCACCTTATTTTGTTTTCCTTTTATGTCAGTTAGCATGTATGGAGGAAGGATGCAATATTGATTCTAGTAACATTCGGCACTCAAAAGAATCACGTGGTTGGGTTGTTTTTTTGTTTTTTTTTTTTTTTTTTGCATGTTTTTTTTTTTTTAAAGCGGTTTTCTGGTGGCCAAAAAGTTGGCCTGTGGTTGTGTGAGTGACTAATCATATTTTCTTTTCTGAAAACTTGTGCAAAGTTGGCAGTTCTGTGTTAACACCAGTACTCTTTGTTTGGCATTTGTGCCCTTTACTGGCCAGATCATTTTTACACAAATGGGTTGTTTTTGTTTTGTTTTGTTTGAAAGAAAGATACTCACTGAAGTATGGCGATAGTTTCAGGATAAAAAGAAGCACAGATATTACACATCCCCTTGTAGTGTCTGAAAAAGTGCATGGCTGGGTTTATGTACTAGTACAGGACACTAAAAATCAGGTCTGTGCTGCGGAGCATGCCAGCACGTCTTCATCACTCTATCTAACAGGGAGTCAAAACGAGACCATAGGAGTTTTTTTGTTTTGTTTTGTGTTTTTTTTTTAAGAAAATGTGCATTAATGCTAACAAAAATGAATAGAACTAGCCAGCAAACTATTTATTTCCTGCATATCTAACAGCTGGATGTAACTGTCAAAACTAAAGAGAGTTCAACAACAATCAATACAACTGTTTTACATCATTGGCCTCTCAAGGCTAAATATTTACAGGTGAATCTGCCATGCTTTAATTAAAGATTCTCTCAAAACCTTAAAGTTCACAAAAGACAACTATAAGAAGTTCCTTTTTGTTTCTTTTCTCTTTTTTCCCTTTTATTTTTTATTTTTTTGCAGGCAACAGTCATAGGTACAACAAAATGTCTCTTTGGAGAAGACCAAGAATTATTCTATCAAAATTGGGGCTAGTTGAACACCTTATATGTGTGTTCCTGTGTGTGTTTGTATGTGTTGAAAGGGGTACTTCTGTTTTTACCCCAAGTAAAAGATCCACCCTCTCCCAAAACTATAAAGGAAAAGAAAAAAATTCAAAAGCACCTAGTGTTTATCATTTTTATCTAAAGAAAAGGAAATATGTGTGTGCACAAGTGTAGACATGTACACATGTACACACACATATGTGCCCCACTATGGGAGCACACACTGGCTATGGCAGTTCAAACATGTAGGCCATCTGGTGAGAGCTGGCATTTGGAGTGTCCGTTCTGGGACTAATCTATGGAAGTGAAGGGGATGTTTTTGTGGAGGTTAGGGTTCTGACTGTGCCGATTGCGGCTCCGCACAGAGGAGAACATCATGTTGCAGCCTGGGACTTTGCATTTGTGCATCTCTCGCAAATGCACAGTTTTGTAGTGGACCCTCAGAGTCCCCTTGTTGCTGTACATTTTGTGGCAAATGTTGCACATGATCCCACCGTTGCTCCCAGACAAGCTGCTGAACATAAGCGATCCCGAAACTTCGGCCCCGAGGCTGCCGGGGAGGGTGGGGGCCTCAGCCTTGTGTGCGGATTCCCCACTGTCACTGGCCCCATCAATGTCATCAAGAAGAATCCCCTCGTCGCTGCCTGCATCGGATTCTCTGGAGGAATGGACACTGCTGCTGGACTGGAGGCTGGAGGTGGTGCTCAGGTCGAGGACCATGTAGTCCTCTGCCATGCCTCTCCCATACCCATTCAGGTGGGAGTCTTCTGTCCCTGCGGGAGAGGAGGCATCTTCCCTGACATCGAGCCCCAGAGGGTGCTGGGCACCATAGATCTTCATCAAAAATTCATCCCGGAGGTCCTTGCTAAGGGAGGGCTGCGATGAGTCCAGGCCCATGTCATCGAGTTCTTTGGTCAACAGTTTACGATGCAGGTTTATGTTGGCACTGTGTCTAGGAAAATAAGAGGGAAGGGGGGGAGGCGCACAGGGAGTGGGGAAGGGTGAGAAAAAGGAGAGCATTTTAAAATTGATTCAACTTTCATTAAGCACCAAATAAGCACATTCATTCCTAATTACGCCATTATAAAAGCAAGCATTCCCTACATCCTCGGGACCTGGGATTGAGTGCAGGGGGAGGTGCAGAAAGAGGAACTTTCCATTGATGTAATTTTTATGAATAAGCTCTTCTAGGGCGGGATGAATGCACACCCAGGCACTCTTTTCTCAATGGCTGTTCCGTTAGTGCATCAGCCACAGAGGACCTCGTAGCAAATGTCATATACATAAAATTAGTACAGTATAATAAACATGAAAAAGGGTAAAAGGATGGAAACTCTCAGTTTGTCTAAATGGAATAGCCTACATTTTACTTAAAATCAGAAAAGAACAGCAAACAAGCCTTTTCTAGTACAGCAAATACTGTGAAAAAAATCTGCATTTTTAAAAAAGTCCATGGTCTACATATTTAGGTTTAACTTAAAAAAATCATCTTCCCCGTTCTCCTATATTTCATGTTTCAAGTTTAAGAAAAGTCTCAGCAAATTAGTAACAAAATAGTTAAAAGGGTGTTTTTCTTTGTGTGTGTGTGACATCAATCTTTTTTCAAACCTGTCTGGAACCCCACCCAAATCTAATAGCAAAAATATATTTAGTTTTTCAAAAGTTGCTACATTTTAGTATTGAACTGTCTTCATCAAATAATGCTACTTTTAAGGTTTAATTCTTTAAAACATAATCTGATAAATTATTTTATAAAAAAAAATCTCTACCTCCCCCCACGAAAAAATCCAAAAGGGATAAAATAAAAGCACAGTAAGTAAAAAAAAAAAAAAAAGTCAAGCACAATGACATAGAGTCCCTTTAGCTTACAAACAGAACCCTTGACTTTGACAAGCAAAGCGTCACTGAGAGAGAGCTTTGCTTGCTTTCAAAAGGTTGAGATTCATCCCCAGAGCATCTACAGGGACCTCATGACTTCCAAAGCCCATGTCACTGTTTATCTGAAAACATTGCCTTTGTATTTACACCCCCCACTGACTTTTAAAGCGCCCTTGGGCATATACCTCTCTCCACCTGCAAAGGCTCAGATGTTTGCCAAGTACCTAAATTGAAAGCTACCCTCCAAAAAACAAAGTGATAAAGAAACAGGGAAATAAAATTTGCCAGCACTGGATGCTGGACATCTTTGAGAAGTTAATTGTGATGATAGAAATAACCTAAATGGCCAGCATTAAGTTCATGAGCCCTCCTGGTTAGATTCAGAAGTCACTCCAATTGGGAACAAGCATTTCCTAGAGAAGTGTGAGAGGTATGTGCCTCCAGGGCAAGAAAAGGGGGAGAGGCTTCCCACCTTTCCACACAAGACAATCAGCACTCTGGGTTGAGGGGTAGAGGGTGGCAACCCTCTCCACACTGCACTTGGGAAGGCTGCGCTTACCTTGTGACAATAAGATCAGCTTTCTAATCTTTTGCTAAATCGATCACAAAAGAAAGCAAGAATGAGAGACAGAGAGAGAGAGAGAGAAAGAGGGAGAAAGAGAGAGAGAAAACAAATTCACATTCTAGACATCCGGCTTTTGAAAACTTAAACAATAAAATAGGGATTTAAAATGTTGTGATCATAAAATTATTTTCTGTCATAAGTGATCATCTCATATGTTGTCTTGATTTTCACCTGCATAATCCAAAAACCATAAATCAAATCAATAAACCAAATTCAGAGCATCAGCATCATCCATAAATGAGTTCCAAACAGATGCATGCAGTGTGTGGATCCATGAATGTGGATAAACAGAAGCTGTCTGTCCCCACAGGCCTGTTCTGACATTCCCCTTTCCCTGGCGTCAGATGTCAGATGACTCAAGTGGATGTTGCTAAGCAGAGTGCAGGAAATGCCTACTGGGAAGACACGTGGGGAGACACCACCAGGGTTAGAACAAGAAGGAACGTGGAAATAGTTAAACTGTGTGCCACTATTCTATTGATAAAAACAATCTGCCATCAGTAAGCAGTTCGTGAAACCCTATCCTCATTCACTATTTTTAACACCCCACCCTCTTTCTTAGTTTCATTAACACACATTTGACTGCAATCTAGAACTCTGTGTTGTTTCTCACACATCTCTAATTACCACTTCCTAGGTTCACTGCTGAGAAAACAGCAAGCAGCCAGACACACAGAAGCTGCATCAAGACAGACTGACTGAGGAAGACTAAATTAACATTGACAAGAGGGCATACTTATCACCCTGATGGACACCTCTCCCATAGGGTGACTCTTGAGTTTACACATCCCCACTGATATGCTACCGGGAAGGGATTTGCTCCTCACTTCTCACATACAGCAGGAGAAGTCTGTAATCTAATTAGATGATGTACCAGCCCTCAATAGCTGTCAACCAAACGATGTGCAGAAATGTGGAGACCAGCTCTGGCTCTCCACTCCACAGTGTCCCTTTTCCGCTGTCAGCAGTACTGTTGGCCTCTGTTAATATAATTACATTGACTTTTATTCAATTAAGTGCCATCCCTCGCTTACAAAAAAAAGCTACTTTATCAATTGATTCAGGTGTAATGTAATAATAAAGATGAACTCATGGCAGTGCATTAACTCTGCTGTTCATAACTTCAGTGCATGGGTTCATTCACGGCAGTCGATTTCCATTATGCAACCACAGTTCAAGAGAATTGATTCTTTTATGTTCATTTCTTAATCTATTTCATTTTTGTTTAATAATCTTCCCAAATGCCATATGCAAAACACATGGCATGGGTACGAGGATAATGGGCTGGGGAAAGCCTGCTGCTTCAGCCCCATGCCTGGGACTTGGGGGTCTCGACTGTCACGGTGTTGCTGGGGTGGGAGGAAGACGGACAAGATGAGGGAAGGCTGGAGACACTACTGGTCCTCTTCCTTCGGAGGTTAGAGTTCTGCCTCTACAGAATGGACAGAAGGCAGCACTTGCTTTTCCCAAAGACCTATTGTTAGACCCACCGATCAGTCGACCCAACCGCTGACTGTCATAAAAATGCTGTCCTCATGAGATACAAAGACCTAAGGTTAACAGCAATTTGAGGAATATTACAGGTTTAATTGGATCTGCAAAACTGAAGAGGTAAGAAGAAGACAGACAGACAGAAAGAACTCACTGCTGACAATCGGACAGATGCTGAGGGAAAGGAAGCCTCAGATGGGAGCGGGTGACAGCGTGCTCTAAATGGGAAGATCCCAGCAGGAGGATCTGATCGCTAGGGATACACATGCATTGTCGGGGAGAGAAAGAAAGCCAGTGTTCCAAACATTTACCTTGAAAAAGAAGTGAGACTAATAATTAGCTAAAATTTAGACCACATAAGAACATGAAGAATATAAACAGCCGTTTCTGTTTCCTTTGAATAGGCAAATGATACAGCTATGAAGAAGAAAATTATTCTCACAGGAAAAGAAAAGACAGATAAAGAGTTCATGGGTATAAGGGTAGGGGTTCAAACACTAGTCTAAAATTTAGCTCACACTTTCAAGAATATGGACGAGACGTAAGTCAACCTGTGGTCGATCAAGTCGAAGGCCCAGCACATAGGAGGTAGCCATTCAGTAAAACACAGCCTTCCTTCAGGATGCAGAGGATGGTCCTGAGATAGAAGCATTTTCTCTGTCTTTGTAAAATGACAACAGTGATGGTGGAACATAAAGACTCCACTACAGTGTAAGGGACATGACAAAATGTAGGTCCAAACCCTCATCTAACCTGGGCTGTGCATAGAGTTACAAATGTTCTTTGAATTTCTGGCCTCAACACCCAGTCTGCCAAAACTTAAGAGGTCACACACAAAAATCAAAATGAAATAAGGTTTTAGATGCAGGGAACAGTGTCGATACTTAAACTTCTGTCTTATTTGGAATGCTGAATGAAAGGCCTGCCTGTCACTGGATGCATAGTATCCTGTCCTTTCTGTTTCTTGGAGGAGAATGTACCCGTACAATCACAGAACATGGAAGATGTGTCAAATGCCACATGAGTAAATGCAAGAGCCCTGTGGACAAGGGAAGCAATGCTGTTCTGGGCTTTGTTCTCATGACTCATTTTCCCCACTTGATCAAACACCCAGGGTGAGCTAACACAACATTTTACAAGCAAAATTTTAAACAAAAACAGAGTTTGAGCTTGGTTTTTAAATACAGGGGAAGAACAGGTAGTTCTGTTGTTAGTTACCTGTTTTTAAGAAAAAATCTTATGATCAGGTTTGAAAATCAGACTGAGGCAATGTGATGGTTAGTCTGGATCATGAGCTTGCAAGCTAGAGACATCTAGAGTCATCTGAGAGATGGACCCCTGAGTATGTCTGTGAGGATTATCTTAATTAGGTTACTTGAAGCGGGAAGATCCATCTGCTGTGGGTGGTACCATTCCCTTGGCTGGGAATCCTGGACTTATAAAAGGAAAAAATAAGCATCCACGGCTCTCTGCTCCCTGACTGGATGCAGTGTGAGCGGCCCCTTCAGGCTTTTGCTGCCCTGACTTTCCTACCAGGAACTCTGAGGGAAAGAAAACCTTACTTCATGAAGTGTCTTTCCCAGGCATTTTATCAGAGCAACAGCTAGTCAGAAACTGGTTTCACAAATTCACAAATCAAGCCAATACTTAATTCTTAATTAATTTTGTGCTATTCCAAGCACAATTTAATTTGTGAATTAATATTATATAATTCTTTGGGTAAAATGGAATTAAGTCCACACTTTTGATTTTTTTTTCTATTTACTTTCTTGTTATCTACCACAAATATATGCCAAATATTCTCAAATAATACTGTCTAAAATGACCACAGTGAAATGTACACATTAGATTGGCAGATTGTGTGTGTGTGTGCACGCGCGCACGTGTGTGTGTGTGTGTGTGTGTGTGTGTGTGTGTGTGTGTGTGTGTATGTGTGTGTGTGTGTGTGTGTGTGTAGTCATCCCTTGGTATCATCCAGGGCTTAGTTCAGCACAAACCCCAAACCAAAATCCACAGATTCTCAAAAGTCCCTTATATAAACTGATACAGTATTTGCATCCACACACATTCTTCATTATAAATTAAGTAATGTCAGTATTACTTAGGATTCCCATACAACATAAATGTTTTATAAATAATCATTGTACTGTATCATATAGGAAATGGTGACAAGAAAAATGTTATGTTTTGGGTGTCGCTATGATTTTTCTCCAGCATTTTCTGTCTGTGGCTGGTTGAGTCCATGGATATAGACCTGCTGGACATCAAGGGTCAGCTGTCTACGTACATGAAGAGAGGGGAAAAAAGAGGGAAGAGGAATTTATAACCAGTCTGGGAAAGTATAGATGCCAGATGTGAATACAGGCTCAGTTAGCAAGACTTCCAAACAGAAATGTAAACCCACGCTCCAAATGCTCAGAAAGCAAAGATTAAAGCCCTCTTCCTTATTTCCTTCTTAGCTGAATTGCTATGATACTGACTTGCATTCTTCTCGTCGTGTCTGTATTACTATTTATTAATCACACGCTTACACTAAACAAGTTAAGTGACATTTTGGCACTACCCATTTTCTGAAAAAACTGTAGTTGTTCTAGGATTTTCAGTAACGATTCTCTCCAGACTATCTGCATCTCCCCCCATCCCGCCCCACCCCAGCTGATGAAGAAATCCAATGTAAAATTATAATGGTTAATTCTCAAAATCCAAAAAGTAAAGAAATGCAAAATTAACACAAGTGATAAAAAATAAGCAAATTAAAGAAATATGGATTTCAGTTTTTTTTTCAATCCCTTTCAATATAAAACAAATCATCCATACCGGTCACGCAGGCAGTTCCCTCTACATTCAAATCATTCACTTGAAGATAAGCTCCCACCAAACTCTTTAGGGGATTAACTAATTTACTGCACAGATACGGCACGTCTGTTGTAATAACAGGTAGGATGTATTGGGGTCGACCATTTATCAGAATTAGACTTCTTTTCTCAGTTCACAGTGAATTATGCTGCCTACACGACTCCCCTCTCTCAGAGCCTGCCGTCCCCTTATGGCCCCTAACGTGGCAGGCGAACAAAATTGACAGTCTCATCTTGTCAACAAGGGGCGATTCTCCTGAGAAGCCATTTAACTTTGCAGAGGAAGCAATGTATTAATGTGCTTGTCCCAGGAATGTTAATCATCTTCAGGCTTCCGATCTAACTTTGACGTGAACAAAATCACCAAATTTGTTTACTAAATGAATCGTAATATGCTAATAAGAAAGCATGACATATATGGAGAATCCAAACAGATGGTTTGTTTACTCCACTTTGCAACTTTATAAATGCTGGAACTCTGAAGATGTTAGTGAGAATTATTGGTCTGTCGGCAGAGGCAAACATGTCTTTTGCATACTAAATTTGGCACTACAGTTAGAAAACAATTTGTCATTGCTGTGGAATGCATAAAAATGCTAACATAGTGATGGCACTTGTGAGGGCAGATGGGTAGATGGAAAATGCGTATGCCGCACGCTCAGGTTATGTATAGAACTGATATCCAACAACAGCCCTGCTCACTAACCATCTGAATGTTGCGTTGTAGCTCACACAAGAACGCTTTCAAGGGTGCTGATTATTCAATTGTACCTGTTGCGCTCTAATGCAAGGGGAGCGTTACACTGTGACTAGGCTACGCTTTCACAGCATTTGGGCAATTCCTGAACCAGGCAGCTCATCTGGCGCTCAGCTACTGCCATTGTTGGGCAAGAAAAGCAAAGCCTCGTTCAAAGATAATCTGAGCTGTAATTTTAAGTCTTATACCTACCCAGCCTGCGAGGAAAAAAAAAAACCTTCACATCCTCTGTTCCATATTCTATTAAAGAGTTTAGAAAAGATGTTTCTCCAAATAATAGGAATGGACTGCTTTCTTCACATTCAAATCTGTCTTCCATTTATAATTTTTTATTATGTAAAATATGGGACATTGATTTCTTTCTGAGATCATCTTAAAAGGAAATAATTTCTGAGAGGAAATATTTTAAATGTTTTATATCATTCAAACAGTTAATTTGTGATCTTAAGAGATGACATTAGGGATTTCTAAGTTCCCCATTGAAAGAGACAGTATCTCTATGGACTTCCTCTAGAAATGTATGTGGAAAAATGAAAGTAATGAACTTGAAAACTCAGGTGAGCGTAATCTCCTCCGCCTGGTTGTTCATGTGGTGTCTAAACTGCCGGCTGAAACACGAGTACTTCAGTTAGCCTACCAGGAGTACACCTATGCTGCTAAAGATTTCAGCTCCCAGAAACATCAGAGGACATCTGTGAATTTTCCCTGGTAGTCACACAGGCAGGGGCTGAAGTGCAGAATGTTTTAGTAGAGTTGCTTCTTGCTCCCAATGTCACCACTAACCACTCCCAACAATCTAGTCCTACATATACAGTAGAGACCACCACTAATCTTGGAAAGCTTCCCGGTGTACCACTGTAGAGTGCTGAACTTTTTACCTACTGGCAGACTAGAAACAAGAACACAAAGTGGACTAGAGAACCGCCGACTTCTTGCTGTCCAAGGATCACTTTGGAGCAAGAAACATTAGTGCTGTCCCAGCCTGGCGCTTATATCTCATTGGAAACATCTCATTCCTCACCAACAAAGAAAATTTCAATAAAGTACTTTTACTGGTTTAACAACCTCGAGCTCCTGGGATTGTCAAAGTGCTAAGCCTTTTCCAAGGAGAGAAGAAATCAGCAGCTCAAATATAATTAACCTTCCATTCTCAATGCAAACTGCCACGCAAAGGAGCTCCGCGGTCTATTAGTGAAGTTATAATGGCCAACAGGCAGAAGCAAAATTGGTCAAAAAGTTGGCTGCTGCTGTCATATTTTTGGAATTATGATTAATGGTACTAATAATGTGGATGATTACTGATATGTGTATCTCCAGCAGTTTATCATATTGCTCTGGCTGCCTACATCCACAATAAACAGGATGCTATCATTTACCTCTTTATTGAAGGCAACCCTTCTCTTGAAGGAGCATATTCTAATTACTTCGTAATGTTTTATGTCTTAAACATTTTGCAGCTCTGGACCTTGCCAACTGCTTCATGTCTACCATTGATTAATTACTGAAGGTTTAATCAAAATTTAGAACCTAATGTAGTCATTTATGAGCACACCACAGTGCCAAAGTAGTTAGGCTCTGCTCCCAAGTTTGGAGAGCGTTCGGTTCAAAATCAAATCCCAGTCAGGCACAAAGATCCAAGAATTTCACCTTGGGTGCTCTGAGGTTGCCAATTCCATCTCTGCTGATGAATGGACGGTAATCTAACTACAGGTAAACAACAGTTTTACCTTCCCTCTCGCCACCGGGCTCCCTCTCCCCCCGACTCCCCAGCCCACAGAGCCGCACCACTGGCTGCTCTGAGGACAAAGGTGGCTTTTGAACACCCGTCATGAGAACATAGTTTTGAAGTGGTTAAACAAGTGAACAATAATTCGCTGGGACAAATACATAAGTTTTTTTTTTAATGTGGATTTTTTATGGTTCTGTCATACAACCATTCACCGCTGAAGTTAAGTGTTTTTTTAATACCATTACTGAACTGCTGAAATGGATGCTAATATAGCTTGGAGTGCTAATGTCAAGTCCTGGTAATAAAAAAGACAGACTGCTGAATGAAATAATTTCAAGTAAAAAATAGAACAAAAGTGCTCTCTCTCCCTCTCTCCACTTTTATTGAATTGGGACTGACTGAGCCAATTGCTTTAGAAGTCTGTAAAACACAATTACTAGTGAGGCAAGCGACCCACCAGTGCCCCCTCAGTGACAGAGTGGACTAAAAAGGCAGCAGAGTTACAGCGGCTCCCCTCAGCCCCACCGGAAGCAGAGGCTTCCTTCTAGGGCCTGCTGTTTGCTCGAAATCTATAGATTTTCTTAGGAAAATGTCCTGTTTCCCATCGACATCACTTTCTGTGATGGAACTGTCTCTTCAGGAACTTAAGGACCACCTGTGTTTTGGTCTTTCCATTCAGGTGTTTTCACAGACAAACACACATGGGCACTACTGGTGCTCTTGGGTGAGAAGATGCGTGTGACTGAGTGGCCAGGCACAATTCAGACGTGTCTATGCAAAAGTGGAGGCGGGCCATCACCTCCGTATGTTCAGGTAGAATCCCTGGCTTTCTTCTCTTTCTTTCTTTCCCATGGTAAAGTAAAAATTAGAGCAAGCAAGAAAAAGAATTAAGTTGGAAGTGGGTAACATTTTCCCCCTTAGTTAATAAAAGAGGTAATAAACTCCATAGAGTAGTAGAGTTAAGATCACTAACACTTCAGCCTAACGGCTTTTTACCAGGAATTTACAACTCTCCTTTTAATCCAAGCAGCTTGCATTAGGACATAAAATGTAGGTATTTTTAAGTGTAACTTTATGTGAAATGACTGAAGAAAAACTGTCCTTTCCTAAAAATGCATTCTCTCTTCCTCTGAGTTGGTGTGCCTGCCTCTCAAATACACACATCTTGGCACTCAAGAATCAAAGTCACCAGATCTCCTTTAAAATTTTTAACATGGTAATTTTTTGGCAAATGCAAACTCTTTCATAGACTGCCATATTCATCTAGTTGAAGGTCTTGAGAGTCTTATGGGGAAAACATTACACTATTTCTAAGTAGCCTTAGGGAAGAGAAAGGACAGCATGCTTCACAGAACAGCCTCAGTGTAGTCTAGCAGCAAAGTCTTTCATTGTCTTTGGGAATAAAGAAACAATACTTAAGGCTAGATGGTTGGTAGGAGCTTATCACCCAAGGGAGAAGGGATCCCACCAGGGTTACACCCAGGTGAGCAGAGGGAAGGGTTCCACCAGGGTTCCACCCAGGTGAGCAGAGGGAAGGGATCCCACTAGGGTTACACCCAGGCGAGCAGAGGGAAGGGATCCCATCAGGGTTACACCCAGGTGAGCAGAGGGAAGGGATCCCATCAGGGTTACACCCAGGTGAGCAGAGGGAAGGGATCCCACCAGGGTTACACCCAGGTGAGCAGAGGGAAGGGATCCCACCAGGGTTACACCCAGGTGAGCAGAGGAAGGGATCCACCAGGGTTACACCCAGGTGAGCAGAGGGAAGGGATCCCACCAGGGTTACACCCAGGTGAGCAGAGGGAAGGGATCCCACCAGGGTTACACCCAGGTGAGCAGAGGGAAGGGATCCCACCAGGGTTCCACCCAGGTGAGCAGAGGGAAGGGATCCCACCAGGGTTACACCCAGGTGAGCAGAGGGAAGGGATCCCACCAGCGTTACACAGGTGAAGAGGTTCCCACTAGGGTTACGTGGGTGTGGGTGAATGTTAATGTATGTGCATAGTCTCATACCAGCTTCCTACTGTAAGGATTGTCTGCAAAAACAAGGATCTCAAATGACGTTTCACATTAGAAAGACTGAGTCACAACTAAAAAGGGGGCGCAATAGATTTTGATGGACCAGAAACAGAAAGCAGGAAAATTACCCTTTCCAAGTTGTAACGTCACAAAACATACTGCCTGGGTACTAATGACATGCCTTCTTTGGTATTTTGCCAGAATTTTCCAGGCAGTGCTGGTGAGAAGAGTGGCATCCTCTCCAGGAAAGGCAAGGTTTATAAAGGCTGTTGGAAAGCATTCTATTTGTAGTGGGAGCTCCACAGTCATAAGAGATTCACCAGGAACTAACTTCCCCAGCATTTATGAAACATCCTCTGCAGTGCAAGGGAAATGGTCGGCTGGCCACCGTGCTCTCTGTGGCACACAGTTCTGAAGATGGTGGCTGTGAAGGCTGCGGTTCTTGTGGGGGAGTGAAAGGTCAGCCGAGGTTTAAATGAGCTTGTCTTGCATCCAGCTGGGCCAGCAGGAGGTCATTAGGAAGATCCAAGGCTCACTTTAGGCTTGACAGAGTCTCGCCCCATGATACAAGGAGACCATTTTGCTCATTGCTCTTCTCTCGGTGTATAAAAAGAACCCCGGGGACAAGAAGGACACCGAAGTTTATCTCACTACCAAAGTTCTGCTTGAGGAGGGCACAGCCAGCAATTACTCAGGAGGGGGATTTACTTTGTTTGTTTGCTTTTGATGGAAAGTAATGGAGATAAGTACAAAAGGCCTATTGATCTGCTGCTCTATTGTGAAACCAAACAGAGGAGCAGAGCGGTGGGGAAACATCTCTCAATGTTTAAAAGCCAGAGGAACGACCCAACTTTACTTTATGAAGAATTTTGGAAACAGAGAATCGAAATTTGATTGGGCCCAGTGTTGGAAATGAAGCAGTCATCTATTAAGAGGCTCTCCTCTGAGGATTAGCACACTATTTGACAGCTAATTACATTAGGGGCACATATACTAATAGTTCCCTTCAATTGGTGCTAAGTGGCTCATTTCTTGGAAGTATCGCTTGGTATTTATTGAAAAGCTCTCTCTATGAAAGTTCTCTATAAGTTTCCAAACATAGAGAATGATGGAAAAAATGGATGCTGCCTTGCTGATAAGGTGATAACAGGAGGCAGGTAGCATGTTTTCACATCTTCACCTCTGTTGTTAATGTATGCAGTGGCTTATCAGAGCAGCTCCTGTTAATTTATTCCTGCACACCTGTATAGGGCTGGAAGTCAGGTAATAAGATGAGCAAAAACTATACATCTCTGCTGTTTAGCTATGGCTACCCAGAGGCCTATACAAGAACAAATTTAGTTCTGGAGACATCAGCAGGTTTTAATAAACCAAATACAGATGTCTTACTCCATACAAATCAAGAAGTTTACATGTTTAAATCTGGACTGATTTAACTGGCAATCAAAGAGAAGGTTCACACTTGGCATCAATGGTTGCCTCATATTTATTTATAAATCACCCTAGGCAGATATTATTTTGTTTTAAAATTTATTCATCTGGCTGAAACAACCTCCTCCACACACCTTCAAGATCAGGAAGAGGCTCTTACCTTTCTGATAAAACCTATGACAAACTTCAGCATCCTCTGTGAGATAGTAACAAATAAGAAGGCAAGGTTCACAAGGATGGTAACTTCTTTCTCTACAGACAGACCATCTAGTTTCTGAAGGTCTTCAGTTTTACATTTCCAATCACCAAAGCAAATAGAAATAAAACAACACACTAGGAAATGATGAGGAAAGTTAGGAAAAGGGACAGATGTGGATGGATTTCACTATTGTTTGCTTCCTCCCCTCTTCAAATAAAAAAAAAATGCATAGGTTTCTCTTCTACATAGGTGAGTGGCCAGTGAACCATCCTAAGGATCAAATCAGAGGATGAGAAGTAGCACAGATAAACTAAGCTCTGCTGAGTGTGAAGATCATGCTTTTGTGAACACTGCTGCTCCAGGCCACTTGCTCAGAACTTCTTCCCAGGGAGTATCTCTTATGCATAGTTCTACAAGCCAGCCTCCTGTTCCCTGACAAAAGAACAGCTCAGTAGCAGGAAAATCAAGGGCTAAATAAGGAAAGAATGTGACAATCATCTTTGAGCATCAGTGCTCTTTACAGAGGAAACGATTTACATTTCACTTCAATCATTCAGAATAAAGGTCATTCTTACAGCTAGTTGGTGCTGAGGGGAATGGGTTGTGCATATTAGCTTACTCTTTGTCATTAATGTGGAATGCTCCTCCTGACTTTTTAATTGATCAAATACACCATTATTGACAACTATACACAGAAGGACACCTTTGATAATGCTTCTGTCTGTTGTCATCCCTTGCATGTGTATCTTTCTCTCACTGTCAAACCTAAAGCAGAGTACTTAATGTTTTTCTATCTCTAGCTTACTAACATGCTCATCAGAAGACCCCAAATGCACCCCCCCTCATGTGCACTCATCAAAGAAGCTGCTTCCAACTCTGTAAGGTATGGGGGTCCGGAGGACAAGGCAGCTGCATTGGTGAATAGAAGAAAGGAGGAAACCCTGAGTGATGCCTGTGTCTAGGAGCCCTGCACACTTCAGCTGCCATGGGGATCCTTTCCCAGTGGAACTTCCCCTCCGGTGCTTTATTGGACAAGGAAGACACTGTGGATGGAGTTCAAGGATGGATGAAGCCAGGCCTCTTCAGAACAGAAAGAGATGGTATGGAGACAGGAGGTCTGGTGACAAAGCAGAGTTTCTTGGGAAGGTCTGCTGGCTAAAGAGAATGGTAAGAAAGCTCATGACTGTTTTAATCCATCATTTGATTAAAGGAGGAAACAGGAGCACAGGCTTGCTGGAGTGTGTGTCTCAGGAGAAGAGCAGACCCACAAAGGTGAGTCTAAGGAACAGACCACAGATGAGACCTAAGCGCCTCTCTCTGTGCACAAGATCGAGACACAACCACTGGCTGGCATTTATTGATGAACTGATTAAGGTGTGAAAGAGGAATTGAATTGCAGTCCAAAGTCCACTCTGCTGAGATTCAGGAAGAGGCTGGCAACTCAATGGCATCACTGTGTCTTGTTACTTTGGTGGCAGTTAGTCACCCATCACTGTGTTAAGTCATCATCTAAACAGGGTGAATACTTTCTTTTGACAAAAAACTAAATGCCAAACATTTTTTTTAAAGGATTTAGCCTGATATCAAAAGATCTGTGTGGTTTTTAGAAAGCCAAATTTCAAGAATAAAAATTTCTCACTTTATGATATCTTTTTCAATTTGTATTTTGTCATTTATCACATGCTAAAACTCTGAAATGGAAAGGATTAGATACAGTATACTATTTCACCCTCACACAATGTATTGACTGTCCTTTGTCACAGCTCATCTGTACTCAGCCTGTACTTGGAAGACCACTGGTCTAACTTCTGTGTGCCTGGCACTGGCTAATCTCCTAAGTCCTTACAATAAAAATGGCAACTAAAATAGTCTTTTTCTGTCAGCAAATATCTCCCCAAGACAAACAAACTCTGTCTCAACAGCACTCCTTTCGTGTGTTCTGTTCAGTACTGTGTTCAGTACTGAGTTCAGTAGTGATTGTCCATTAGTGCAAGTGCCAGGCTTGGATCCTTATCCTTTGCTATTTAGGTCCAGTGTTATGAACTGTGATGTTTTCAGCAAACTAAAATGTAAAAGAATTCATGCAAATAAGCTTAAATGTTGGCTTGTCTTCAAACGCTCCATTTTCATAAATATTTTATGCAAGTTTTCACAAGTCTTTTATATTTGTTAAAAAAATTCAATGAATTTTTTTTCATTGCATTAACCTCATCATCACTAATATATTGTTTGAAATCTGAAAAAATATTATTCCAAACTTGGAATGAGGGGATGGTACTGTATTTATTATTCAAAGCGGAGGTATCTTATCTGGCATTTCCTGGGACTGTCAATAAGAATCTAGAACTGAAAATAATAGTAACACAAGAAACCGTTTTTAATAGAGCAAGACAGTGAAGGTAGGAATTCATAAAAGAACAGAACTTGGCTCCTTCTGTGTCAGCAAAAAGAAAGAAAATGTGGATATTCATTTAAAAAAAGGATCGATCTTTCATCTATGAAAATGTTGCTTAGAAAGGTCACTGATTTGCAGTGATACTTTTTTCTTCCTTCCTTCCTTCCTCCCTTCCTTCCTTCCTTCCTTCCTTCCTTCCTTCCTTCCTTCCTTCCTTCCTTCCTTCCTTCTTTCCTTCCTTCCTTCCTTCCTTCCTTCCTTTTTTTAACCGAGGCAGGGTTTTCGTACACAGCTCAGACTGGGGTCAGCCCGGCTATCCCCGCCCCCCCCCCCCCCCCCCCCCCCCCCCCCCGCAAGCGTCATGACTGCAGGCTGTACTGCCACAGTGGACCCAGTGGCTTTCACTGCCCTCTGCTTTGTCAAAGACCTCTATCCAATAAACACTAGAATAAGGTGGTAGATCTTTGGAAACTTCATTAATTCTGTTTTTTTCCACATACATTTTAAACTATGAAATAAAACTTTTTCTGAAAATATTAAATGTTAGTATAGAACCCTAATGCACATCCCATGAAGTAGGAAGGACTGGCTGATGGAAGACCTAAGTTGGGCTGGGGTACTATATCAAAGACTTGCTCAAAGGTTCATTCCCCATAAGTGAGGGATCCTTGTTGTCCCTCCATTGAATGACCACCCTGACACACCATTCATATCCTTAAGGGAATTAATAAAGAACATGGTAGGTTTAGGACCAGCTACTTCTGCTTAAGTCTATGGTTTCAGAACTGTAGCTCCATAACTACAGAGTGTTGTGATCTGAGGGCTGAATGTAATGTAATTCTAACTGATCCTAAAGCATGTGCTTAGGCATGTCCCTACTTCTGTGGTGATGTCCCACAGCAGACTACATTTTAGAGATGTGACCAAAGATACTATAAAGCTGAAATAAAGAAACCCACATAACCATACTCTTTCCCCATACCAACAATTAATTTGGCCTCATTGTCTTATGACAGTTTCATGATGCTTAAAGAATTCAAGGACACACTAAATACTCATGTAAGGAATGATAACATTTCTGGTTATACCTACGGAGATGCAGGCTGTCTCGATGTCCTGGACCTATGGTTCTTTCCATCCGTAAATTTCTGTTTCTATATTGGATAAATATGTGTGTATGAAGATAATATATTGGTTTAATTAAGAAGCCACAAGGCAAAGCAGAAATTATATATATATATATGACAGAAGCTGTGGCTTCTAAGGAAAGGTTCATGGGGAGGCAAGGAACTGTGTTCTGTTAACTTATTCACACCTAGATGCATGGAAACATACACATACACATACATATACACATACACAGAGAAAAATGGCGTGCATTACTAGGAAAGATGACATGATTCTGCATGCTTAATCTTAACAAGCACTGACTGTATAAATCCTTCATGAGCATGGCAGCTTAGTGATCATGTGGTCAATATGGGCAATCCTTATAGTGCATCAAAAACATTTCACCTTAAAGTCCACCATGACTGAAACTGTACCCCCACCCTCAGCAGGAGCAGCCAATGGAGATTTACTGACCTGTCTCTGCTTCGTCGAGAGGGGAAGGCGGCATTGCAGCCAGCCACTGTGCAGACATGCATCTCTTTTAAGTGAACGTTCCTGTAGTGAAGCTTCACACTGTAGGAGCTTTTGAAGCTCTTCTTGCACACATAACAGATTTTGGGGTCTGGACTAGAACACAGGTCACCTTCAGGGGAGAATTTTTGAGGGCTTCCATAATTCAGAGACGATGTAAAACTTTCATGCAAGGCAGCCATGCTGGCCCCCCCGCCATTGTATAGTCCATACTGGCTCATGTAAAACATGTCGTAAGTGGGATCTGTGAATTCTTCCTTTACCTTGATGACGTCCTGGTGAGATGGCTCACTATGGTTCTCATCAGGCCTTTCACTGTTCATCAGAACTTTGTCGCTCACCTCACTGTGAATGTGCTCATCCCCTTCCATGGATTCCTCACCAAGTTTGGGCTCTGAAGACTCAGACTCATTCTCATAGTCCCGCTCAGGCTCCTGGTCCTCGGACGTCATACTGTCAGCCCTTCTTATTTCAGTTCTTGAAATGCACCGGGTCCTATTATGCTTAGAAAAGTCCTTCACAGACATGCCTGGGCTCATCTCCTCTTGGGAATGACAATGATTGTCATGGCTCATGTCATTGACCACAGTTCCACCATCATTAGGGTCATCATCTTCGTCATCAAACTCGTCAGCTGTGTCAATGATTTCCTTCTCAATTTTTACAGGCATGCTTGACTTCCTAGGCTTTTTCTTAGGTGCCAGGTCAGCACTGGGCTCATGAGTGCCCATCATCACGGCTGGCACTATTGGCTCAGAGGGTGGAGGAGGGTGCTGCTCTATGGTACCACTGGTTGGAATGATGGGACTGGTTGGGAGGGAGGTTGGAGGACTCACCATTTCCCCTGGAGTAAGTAAACTTCTATAAAAAGGAGGAACTGGTTGTACAGTCTTTAGCCCAGAAAATACCAGCTGGCTAGGGAGAGGGTTCTGTAAGACAGGGTCTAGTGGAGGAGTGGTGAAACCCATTGGGGGCCGGCCAGGACTCGTGAGGGTGAGATTGGATTTGGTACTTGCTATGACTGGAGTGGCAGCTCCTGATGTAGCCCGAATTAAATCTTTGTCTCGGTTATTCCTTAGCATAGGCATGTGAAGGCGAGGGTTGGGGTTTGCACTGTGGCGATTCCGGCTTCGAAGGGAGCTGAAGACCATGTTGCAACCTTCAATGGTACATCGATGTTTAATCTTCAGGTGAACAGCATTGTAATGAATTTTGAGAGTACCTTTGTCATAGAATGTCTTCCCACATGCATTACAGAACACTCTTCCTTTCCTTGAGGCTGACCCCATCCTTCTCATACGGTGAATCCGGAATGAGCTTTTTGGGTGTTCAGTTTTGCTCAGATCACTGACTGGGGCAGAATTCTGAATGGGGGAGACACATGCTGGCTCGGTTTTGGGTTCCACATTAGTGATGCTAGTCAGGGCATTTCTATTGGGTGTTTGATCACTCTTATAAGGTGTGGGCGATACTTCAGATTCACTGCTCTCATTGTACTCATTCTGGGTTGAAATGCTTGGTTCTCGCAGCCTCAGTCCAGGCTGCTCTAAAAGCAGCCCATTGGGAGGCAGCCCTAACAGTGGGGCTGAGACAGGGTTTATGTACTGGAATGGAAGCAGAAATGCAAGGCTGTTTGGTATGTTTTCAAAATGATGAATGCTGGAAGGATTGCTGTTCTCTAAGTGAGCAAGGAGACTAGGACTCCTGGTGCGGTTATTGCTCTCGATGAAAGTCCTTATATCCGAGTCTGTCTTGGAAGACGGTACAGCCACAGCTTGCCCTTCTTTCTCCTGAATTGCCATCAGCTCCACAATGGATTTGGTTTCTCCAAACCGCAGAAACTGCTGGAGGGTGATGATTTCCTCTTCTCGAGACATGATGGCCCAGCGGTCCAGTACTTTGCCAGCAGCGTCCTACAGGCCACATCAAAGAAACAACAAAGACAAATAAAAAAACCTTATTGATTGTGCATAATTATTCATTGCAACTGAAGGTGCTCTGCAAGCTTATGAAACACAGAGAGCAAGAGCAGAAAATGGCATGCCAGCAGTGTTAATAAAAGTTAACACACAAAGCAAACTTTTCTGCCATGCAAATGTGGCAATTACAGTCACAGTTATAGAAACAGATTGGGTTTAATAATGTCAAGGCAAACAAAATGTGGACCACTGGGGCTTTGTGATCTAAAATGCCTTCAGTACTGCCATTTTAGCAACAATGATCTATATACTATGAAACTATTTAACATATATTAGTATAAGATGTGAACTCTTGCTGTGCAACCTAGTATCAATGCAAAAATTTATACCCTAACCTTTGTTAAATAATGACACCATAGGAAAGAATTAAGTACAGTTCATGAAATGTACTTCTTCAAGTCAAGCAGGCATGACACTAGATTCAGTGATGGAAATTCCTTTAAATGGGATTTATGTGACTTTTGAAATAATTGAAAAAAAAAAGAGAGAACAGTAAACTAGCATTTCCCTCTCAAAAGTCCATCACTACACTGCATATTGTCTTTCTTAATTGGCTGTATTCTCATGCTGGTAGAGTAGGCAATTTCACGAGGCAGAGTAAAGGAAACATCACTCGTGAAAGGTAACTTTCTTTCTTCTTGAAAACCGGCTATAACCCAGCCATTTAACGTTTGACATCCATTTAAAGTATATGGCATTTTAGGATTTTGTTGAAAGGACAGAGAGAGATACCTGAAAAGTAAGCAAGTGATGGCTTTTGATAGAGTAAACATGGAAAAAGTTGTCTCTCAGCATCCTCTTCTGATAGCAAAGGGAGTCCGTAGAGACTCCACATCAGCCATCATCAGACTATGTGTTGTTAAATATACATTAAAAAGCATTTCACACTTTCATTTTTGCTAGTAACTATGAGATTTGCCTGGAGGTAGGACTTAAGAATCCTGCAATGTAATGTCAGGCAATCCGTTTTAGCATGGGCTGAGAGAAATCTATTCAAACAGTTAAATAACGACTATGTGATTTTTTTTTAAGGCATCATTCCTTAGACCCACCAGGATCAGGGATCTTTGTAGCCCTCTGTGTATGACATTTGCTCCAACTCTGACCAACAAATTAAGAAAGCACAAAACCTTCTAGAAAAACAAAATGGTGATGTGGGGCATTGGGAAAGTGGTTCAGCTGTAGGAAACTGTAGCATGTGGCCTTGGGTTCAATACCAAAACAAACTTAAAAATGACAACACACTTATTAGGAACAGAGACAAAAATCATAACTTTACACTGGAACAATCTAATAGACATTACCTTTAGAGACTGATCAAACCTAACACCAATGGAGGAAGGCATATTGTCATCTTGTACTCTTGATAGCATATGATGGTCTTATAAACATGGGGGAAGGGCTGGAGAGATGGCTCAGCAGTTGGGAGGATTGACTGTTCTTTCAGAGGACCTGGGTTCAAATTCCTAGCACCCACATGGCTCACAACAGCCTATAACTCCAGTTCCAGGGGACCCGACACCCTCACACAGACATACACACATAGGCAAAAAACAAAAAAACAAAAACAAAAACAAAAACAAAAAACAAAAAAAAAAACCACACCAATTCACAGAAAATAAAAATAAACATTTTTTTTCTTCAACCCAATCATGAGAAAGGATCAGGAAAACCAAAGTTGAGGGGCAGTCTATAAAATACTGGATAAAACTCTTCAAAGTACAATAGTTAGAAGGCAGGTGGTTAAGACATAATTGTGAGGTACTAGGGATATTAGACCATAAAAGACACATTAGTGGGAAAAGGAGCAAACTGTGCAGAAAGACTCTAGATCTAATAACAGTACTATAACAATCTTGATTCCCTTGTTTCTACAAGTGCATCATGAGTACACAAGATGCTACTCTACGGAGAGGGTGAGGATAAAGGAACCTGCACTGGTTTTGCATGGAAAAGTCTCTCCTCAGCCTTTGGATGTAACTTCCCTCTGGACCAGTCATGTTCTGAACCACCTCAGCTAGTGTGAGTGAGCAGAGAGTCAGCATCTCTCCGAATTTCTTTTTAGGCTTGGACAGATGTATACCATTCCTCACACCAGTCTACATAGTCAGCACGTGTGGGTGGCCATTCCCATGGAAACTGTCAGGATGCTTGACCTTCCCTTATCATATAGAAACAATGATGAAATGTTCCCACAAAGTCCCTGCTTAAAACAATGCCATGGGTAGCTGGTAACTTCAGGAAGATTCTGCAAGAGCGACAAGACAATGGTCACTAGTAGCTGTTGATGTTCCTCAGAGCCTTGTTTGTGGAATGTGGGGAACAGAAGGAATTGTTGGTGCTGTGGGAATGTAAGAAAATAAGTTGTGATTTTATACACATCATTTCATTTACAGCACCACCCCTGCTCCATGCCACCATGATAGAATACAGACTAGGGGGAATGTTAAACGAATAAGAAACCAGAAGTGAAGTGTAAGACAACTTGTGAAGGTTCCAAGAAGCCCTCATGGAGTCCAAGACTTGAATGCCAAAATTCTGATGCTTCAGTTCACTGACTGTCTTCACAGTACTCACTGACCACCATATTCTGTGATACACTATAGTCAGGACAATAAACAGAATGTTTTCAGATCAAGGATTTTTCTAGAACTACATATGGCCCTCTTCTACACCATTTCTTCTTGCTATCAACTAGCTCTTGTGATTGCTTATTTCTGTTAGGCTGAACCCCAGTCTGAGCAGTGTATAGTCATGTCTTCTCCAGGTTCTGCCCAGGCGTCCTGACTCTAAAACTACAGGTCAACATACACACTCAAGATTACAGCCTATGGAATTAAATGAATCACAGAAGCCACAGCAACCACTATGAACCATCATCAAAACCACCACCATCATCTTATTCCCCTGTCTTCCCATCTCTCTCCCCCTGTGGTACACAGCCATCCTATGGTTTATTTTGTCTCTCCTAGCTGCCACAATGCCTGCTATTTCTTCTAAAACCTACTGCCTTTTAGAAGTCTTTTAGTGCTGAGTAGCTACCTCTGAGAAAATTGAGGCTGTGACATTAAAATTACTTAATTTATATTAAAAAAGTCCAGGTAAGGAATATTCAGATCTTTGATACTAGCCTGAATCACACCCGCCCCCCAAAGTGTTATCTGTTAAGTTAAATGCAAGGTATAAAGATATCATACCAAAATGTCTGCTAATGAATACACTGAAGAACAACACAAGTTTCTAGAGTTCAGTGTCAGGGTACCCTCTGGATCCCACCAAAATGAAGGCCCTCAGAATTTCTTTCCCAAGAAGTTTTCATTCATTTGATCACATTGCCTAGTAACTATCACATTTGTAAAAGAAAAACTAAAGATATAAGGAGCCCACAAGCTCCTTGCTAAGAACAGCTCAGTTTTAATGTATTTATGGGATAAGCCAGTTTAAGGGAACAAGAAACCATCAAAGCTAACAACAAAATTGTTTACTGAAAATCTCTGCAACAGAAGTACCCATAGTTCAGACTCTCACAAAGTGGCTGAAACCGTGTTTTATAATCATTTAGATGCACCAGTATCAGCTTGGTGGCTTTGTAAACAATCAAAACCAAACCAACCAACAACAACAACAAAAAAAAAAAACCACACCAACAAATAAACTCCAAGTCATTTGCCACTGTCCTTAACCATGTGGGAACCTTTATGACAATTTGATTCTATGACAGTAACTACAGGCACAGATTTTCTTAGTGATTTATTTTCATTGTACTTAAGTACTGATTAAATGATTGACAAGGGAACAATCTAGTAAGGTTTGAGAAGTAGAGGTGATATCAAGTGAACAGGAGTCATAAAAAATTAGGAATTACCATGGAAGGAGTGCCAGCAAAGCAAAAATCCAGTTTTGTAGGCATATGAATCCTGACCACCACTGACAAATCCGTAACAGGGCAGCAGTCTTATGCATGAATGTATTAAAGTATAAAACTGGATTCCCGACTTCCTCTCTAGTTGATGAATCAAATTCCTTTAGGCTTTTCCATTTGTAACTAGAGTTCACTGACCTCCAACCCATTAGATTTGGAAATGATATTTGAAAATGACAATAATATGATCTGTACTGTTCAGTTAAATGCAAGGTATTATTATAAGTATTTGTTTCCTGTAAATAACTGGATAACTTAATTTTAAAAGCTGAGAAATGAGTAGTCAATAATTAAAAACCTGTTTTATCAGGTCTAGAAAAAGTCTAAAACACACAAAATATTAACATTTAACCACATTATATAAAAAGACATCATATGGTTTCACCAGAATTGTCATATTCCTTATAGAAATCTGTCTCTTCTGAAGTAACTCTGCAGAGTGTTTGTTTTTTTATGAAGGGGACTAAAACCACGGTATTGAGTAAACTGAGCAAGTACTCTACATCTGAAGTACATGCCCAGCCTAGAAAGAGTGATTTTTAAACACTGTTTGTTTTCAGCTGTCATGGTTTCAATTGCTCACACTGACCCTCTCCTGAAGGCCTCTTACAAGGCTTGTGGTTGGAAGATAAAGTAGGAGGTTGGCTGGTTAATCTCATTTGGGGAGATGGACAATAGAGAAGGAAAGGCTGTAATGAGACAGAGGAGAGACCAGCTAAGTGGTGTTGGGCTGGACTACCAAGTGATCTCAACATCAGAATAAGAATGAGCCTGTGTATATTCTCAGCAGGCCACTAACCATGTCATAGTACAGAGGAGGTAACTGCCCTTTTGTTGTTCAAAGAAGACTGTGAGCAGTACCAGATACAGCACATATTGGAAGCATATTCCATATTCCATATTACTTAAATTGTTAAGAGGTAAGCAATACTGAGGAAGAAATCAGGGAAATAATCAAATCACTGTAGCCTAAAAAAATATCCTGGGCCTGGGCAGTGGTGGCAGCACTCCGGAGGCAGAGCCAGGTGGATTTCTATGAGTTTGAGGCCAGCCTGGACTACAGGGTGAGTTCCAGGATAGGCTCCAAAGCTACAGAGAAACTCTGTCTCGAAAAACAAAAACAAACTCCTGGAAAAAGATCTAATCGAGAAAGTGAAAGACTTGTAGCAAGCAAACACTCCAATAACAGAGATGGAAAGACCTTCCATGTTCACGGATTGGTAGGGTAAGTAGTGTGAAAATGGCCATCCTACCAAGAGCAATCTCCAGAATCACTGCAATCCCCATCAACATTTCATTGCCATTTTTTAAAAGGAATTGTAAACCATCTTAAAATCCGTATGGAAGCACACAGGATATGGATAACCAAAGCAATCCCAAATAATACAAGTACCACTGGGGCTATCACCACTCCTGACTCCCAGTTATACTAGAGAGCAGCAGGAGTCCAAACTACCATCCTTAGCAATCAGAGAAATGAAAACTAATCCTCCTTTGAGATTCCATCTTACTCACCCCAATCAGAATGGTCAGGATTAAGAAAAGAAGATAAGTGCTGGAGAGGATGTTGGGAATGGGGCCTTATGTACTATTGGTGGGATGGAGATTGGTGCAGCCATTGGAGAAAATCAGTGTGTTTTCCCAGAAAATTAGAAGTAGGGCTTCCATACAACTCAAATGTACCACCTCTGGGCAAACCTCAAGAGTTTCTATTCCATACTGCAGAGACATACACTCATCCACATTAACAGGTGCTCTATTTACAATAGGTAGGGCATGTTAGGACATAAGAACAGCCTGGATACAGTATCAAAGCAGTGTGTAAATTTATATCTCTCTACTCTTAGATTAGTGTAGTTCTCAGAGATTATCAAAGAAATTTCTTTGTCCAGTTGATGTGGGTGGGTGGGGGGCACAGTGGTTAATGCACAAATTCACAACTGGTCAAATATAGAGAATAATTGACTGTAGACAACACAGTCGAAACTGAAAATCTGTATCATCCTCCTTCTAACAGCTCAGGGACCATTGTGGAAGAGGAGATGGAAAGACTGATGAGGCAAAAGTCAGAGAGGGTTGAAGAAAAAGTCTTTTGGACATGACAGAGCCACTGCACTCATGAACTCACAGCAGCTGTCCTGCACAAGATCCAACCAGTCAACATTCTAGCATGAAGCAGGGAGGGGGTGGGGGGCTGAGGAGCAATGGATGACAGCTAATGGCTTCTGGTGGAGGGAGAGGCAGTTTTCCTTAGTGGTCTGGCTTCTTGAAGGCTGGCCATACCTGTGTGGACGGCTCCACACCAAGAAGTGTATGTGTGACACAAAGTGGAGTTGATTGGCTATGAACTTAATAAAATAGACCCGAAGTTGGGGAGTGGATAGGGAGGTGAGCGTAGACTAGGGAGTCATTGGGGGGGGGGGCTGGCAATGAATATGATCAAAATACATTGCATGAAATTCTCAAATAATTAAAAAATATTTTTAAAGTAAGCACATAATTTAAAGACATCTACTCTTTCTACTAATAGAAAAAAGTAGTAGAAATTTTCAGTCAAATTAAAGTCATAAAAGAAAATCCTGTAATGGTTAGCCAAAAACTTAGAATATCTCCTCTTCTATATGTTCAGATTTTTAAATTAAATGACACCAAACTCTAAAGGCTCCTGACTACTTACAACGAAAGCAGAAGTTATGAGATTTGTTTTGATTTCACGTCTAGAGTTCCACGGCACGTTTTATAAGAAGAGTTCATCACAGCTACGCTGACCCCTGCTTTTTAGACCAGCTTCCCACAGAGATTTCATGTTTGTTTTCTTTCAGGTTAACAGAAGCATCAAGGCAAGAGACATGGCTCAGATAGAAAGCATAGAAATTATGGAATTTCAAGCCCAGTTAAGTTTAAATACTCTTTACTCAGGTAAAGTTTAACAGTTATCACTAAAAAATGATTGGTTATTGGTAAAAAAAAAAAATCAATGAGACAATACCACATACAACTGACATCACATACTCTGTCACATTTTCTAGATGTTTAAGTTACAGGACAGCTGTACAATGGAATACCACTGGGCAATACAAAGTAATACATTTTTAATACACACTATGAGATAGACAACTTTGCAAACCATTGTTATCAGACCCTGGATGAATACATACTCTGCCAACCCAATGGTATGAAAGTTCAGAGAAAGCAGGATTACAGGAACAGACTGCTGGTTACGGTGACCAGGGGCTGAAGATGGAAAGGAAACTGGCTGGACACAGCGTTATGGAACTCTTTGAGGTGATTAATATTCTGTCATCAATGTCTGTACAGATGTATACTTAGGTAAATCTTACCATTTTTAAAGTATACCTCGGTGAACTTGATTCTGAAGTTAAATTATGTAAATTGTATGACATCCCACACTTACAAATTTCTGCCTACTAAATTATACTGTGACTATAATACAAGCGTGCATACTCCTAATCTCTATTAGGTAAACTATGTAAGGCAATATGAGGTATGAGGACTAAACATGAAAATTTCTACTTAGTTTTTTACCAACAAAGGCAATTTTTGTTAATATTCTAGACATGAACTTACAGTGATATAGCACTAGTTCCTAGACTTACATTATATATGTGTGTTTATGTCTGGGTATATATGAGCCTCGGTACACATACAGGTCAGAGGAAAACTAGCGGCAGTTTGTTCTCTCCTTCCACCAGATGAGTTCTGGGGGTGCACTCAGGTCTTCGAGGCTTGTTGGCAAGTGCCTTTATCTACTGAGCTATCCTATTGACTTTCACGCATGGATTCAGGACGTTCTACTTGTGTCATGGTGAACACTCCACACGTTTTCATTAATGGGAATATACTCAAACTCTGGAGACTTCTGGTTCACAGAGCTCACACCAGAGGGTGGAACTATGTGCACACACCTCACACTGAGACATCCACACACTCTTTTCGCTTGTTCCCTTTTTTCTTCAAGCTGGCCTTGTCTTTACAAAGACATGTCCCAGAATACAACCCAGGAATTAGGAAACCTATCAATCTGGGTTCACAAGAGGAGAATGTGGTGAGTTCATATCATTATCTGAAATGAAAATGCTATCAACTTTATAGGCAGAGGTAGGTTGGTGTCTTAGCTAGGGTTTCTGTTGCTAAGACGAAACACCATGACCAAAAGACAAGTTGAGGAGGAAAGGATTTATTTGGCTTGCACTTCCATATAGTGATAGGAAGTCAGGACAGGGACGCTAACAGGACAGGAACCTGGAGGCAGGAGCTGATACAGAGTCCATGGAGGGGTGCTGCTTACTAGCTTGCTCTCAGTAGCTTGTTCAGCCTGCTTTCTTATAGAACCCAGGACCACCAGCCCAGGGATGGCACCACCCACAATGGGCTGAATCCTCCCCCATCATTCACTAATTAAGAAAATGCACCTGGATCTTATGGATCATTCTCTCAATTGAGGTTCCTTACTTTCAGATAACTCTAGCTTGGGTCAAGTTGCCCTAAGACTAGCCAGAAGAGTTGGATATGGATAGCTTTAGGTGAGAAAGTGGCAGCAGTTCGAGGATAACATTCTGTGGAAGGGATTCCCTTAGGCACCACAAACAGCTTTGAAGGCACAGTTTAAACAGTCACAGACTTTCAGTATTCTTCCATTCTCCTGAGACTTACCAGTCATTAAAACTAAGGATCCATGCACATGTAAGAAGAAAATACTTCAATGTCAAATTATCACTCTAAAGTCAAACCCACTTTTTGAGTTCTTATTTTAGCCCTAAATCTAACTGTTTTGGGGACCATGATACTTCAAAACCATCTACTTCCGTTTTAAAAGTTTGTTTATCTCATAAATTTATTTGACTTGGCATTTTTAAGTGTTCATGGACGTGTGTGTGTGTGTGTGTGTGTGTGTGTGTATACATACATATATATATGCCTTATGTATTGTGTAAGTGTATATATGTATGTATGCATGCAAACAAAAAGGGAAAATAAAGAAAATGGTAACACAAAAAAATCTGTTTGAATAGATTCTGGGAACTACTTAGGGAAAGTTTTTAAGCAATGTTGTGATAATTTCTGAGAAACACTTGAAGTCATGTGGGAAAGGATCTTGGCATGCTCATTTGTTTTAGTAAATTTTACATTTAAACATATTTCTTTCTGGGTACTGCCTAAGAGAGATGTACTACTCATATACACAGCATACATCAGAGCAGTTTCGTTGTGTAAGTAAACAAAACTTATACTACTTTCTAGTCATACAGAGCTCTTTTATGTGACTGCTTTTCCAGCTTTTGAAGCTAATGTTTCCAGGAGGCCAGCTGTAACAACTGTAATATCTGTAGGCAGAATGAAACATAGTCATTCATACCATGACTGCACCAAATGGTTCAAATTAGACTTTACTTTTAAAGAACCAACATTTGTTTTGGGTACTGAAAGCCCTACTCAATTTCTATGACTTGGAAATCTGTATTTTTCAGAATTTCTCAAAAGCATATTTCACATTCCAAATACAATGCTGACCAATCACATCCTTGTTTTCTCTTTGCCCATCTATAAAAGGTATGTCCCTTGAGAAAAAAAAAATCAAGGTGTGGTACAGACAGGAAGACAGACATCCAAATAAAACTCCAAAGTGGATTTTACTTGTCAGTATTTGCCCATGTGATTATCTTATGGAAATAGACATGTTTTCCTCATCTATGCAAGACAGTCTTTGTCATGAAAGAAGTGTGTCAACATCAGAACTAGGGTCTGTTGGCTTACTGTGACTGCAGAAGCTGATACTAACTTCACTACATCCCTACATGAAAAACTGGACTCAAAACATCTTCATATTCCTCTGCCACTCCTACCCCTAGAGAATAGTTACAGAAATACACACAGTTGATTAGAATGGTGAAGATCTCACAGAACACTGCACTGAAGAATCTTCCTTGTTAGATGATATGCTAACAATGAAACCTGTTCTCTATAAATATTTTCTGTACACAAGGACTGGTATTTTAAGTGATACTTATCACACTGGTGTGCATGCACATCCACGAGTCTGTGAACAGAGAAGATGCTGACCTTACTGTTTCAGCTCTGTATGAACCTCATTATAAATCAGTCTTATGGCGTATTCAAGATGCTTGATCTTAGAGAATGCACATAATGATATGAAGCATATCATATTACTTGAAAAACTACCTAAATACAAACTTAAGGATTGCTTCTGCTAGGATGGGACCAGAAATTTAAGGAACATGACCCGTGAATATAGCTCACAGGATAAGAAAGCAACAACCCAGTAACTTTATGTTATATTTAGGGACTAGCTACTTACATAGTTAGCTATAATTTGCTTTTCTGATTCATATCTGAAAATATTTTCTACAGTGAAAAGTTACTTTTTAAAGAATGAAAACTCATTAAGCTAAACATTTTACCTTACACAAATGACTTTCTACACAAAACAGCATTATCAAAATGCTAGAGAAACCAGTTTTAAAAGACTAACCTGATTTTTAAAATACATTGTTTTATTTTGGATTTTAAACCATCATTTAAGCAGGGTGTGTAGCTCAGTGGTAGAGCACTTGCCTATTACTAACGAGATTCCAGGTTTGATCTCTAACACCAACAGGAAAACACAAACACACACACACACACACACACACACACACACACACACACACACACACACACACACGCCTGGCAAGAATATGTAATTTGCAGGATACTACCTCGTTTTCTCTCAGTAACAACCTGCACACTGTTTTTAGTTTTAGAACTATGATTATGATAGATCACCCTGGTGTTATAGCACAGTAAATCATAGAAGCTCTGGGGCCCAACAGGACTTTGCTAATGTACTCTGGCATTTTAGATTATCCAAATTAGAACCAGTCATATGCATTTCCTGCCTGGGCATTTGTTTGCAAAGAAATAAAGCAGGTGTCTTGCTTTACATATGAATTCAGAGGAGTAAATTCTAGCAAAGTCCTAGGGTTGTATTTCAAAGATTCAAAAACATTTTTCAAGTTCCTTATATCTGTTGTAAATCAAACCTGAGAAACTTGGAAAGACAACATATGTTTTCATATTTAATAAAAGGAATAATTCAAGTTCAAAATTTTTAAAAATGCCCAAATTTTTAAATTCTGGGACTGAGGACTGACTCCAGTACCTCTCTCAACCACTGTGCTAATGTCCAGGCCTGAAAATCCCAGGTCTTAGGTTAGTACTTCTAGCATATTAACTTCTTGCTACAAACTACTCATGAGTCCTTAACTTTAAGCATAAAATACCTAATTCTGAACTAGTCTATAGTTAAAATATACTTTGTATCTGAAAGCTGCACATTTTGATGGTTCTTAATATAACAGAATTATTCAAATTTAGAGAATAATATAATTACGGACATGACTGAAGGACACCTAAAACTTAGTCTTGGTCCTGCCGATGACCAGCTACATGACTACTACATTCAGCTTCAGTTTTCCCACTTGTAAGCAAAGGCCTTACAAACATCAGGTTCAGAACTCCACTATTCATCATGTGTCTACATTCTAAACATGTAATTAATTTGAATTAAAATATTTTAAACATTGGAATTTTTACTTTTAACCAACTTATTTTCAGAATATAAATATTTGAATATGAAAGAACTGAAGGCACTCCTTTTTTGTTCTGGGCATCTTGGATTTTTCTGGAATTCTGGATCCTGTAGTCCTCCCTACCTCTTGTGCCTTGATGATTATGTCTGGGCTGCTTACTTAAGATGGTATGAGGTACTGGCTCTTCTAGATTAATCTTGAATTCTGGTCAAATAAATGATTGGTTTAATAACTTGCTTACAATGTGGGCAACTGTCTCAGTAAGTTCCTATAGGGCTTTGAGACACCTGCTCACCCCACTGCCCAATATAGCTTTGAAGGGGTTAGAAATAATCTGCAACTTGAAGGTAGAATTGTATTTTTTATTAGACATTAATAAAGCCATATAAACATTTATAGTCTCCAAGAGATTGTGTGATTCTGAAAAGACAGCAGCAATCATGTACACAAGACCCTCTCTCAATTAAACTGTTCAGATAGACACTGGACATCACATGGACATCACTGAGAGTCTATGGAGCTAACCATTTATGATCAGGATAGCAAGGGGACAGTTTGGAATCCATAGAGAAAACACTAGAAACAGGAGGAAAGAGAGGAGTTTCCCCACAAATGGCTCTGTTTTCTTCTCTTCTTATTCAAAAAGATGACGCTCATGTCCTGCAACAGCCATAAATGTGCTGGCTCTGCACGACACCAGCCTTGCCAGGGCTCTTCCAATAGTCTCGCTCTGAGGTGCGCATTTCCAGCTTTCCACCCTTTCCACAAAGTTCCGTCCCTGAATTTCCAGGCAGACTACGTGTCGGCAGGGCTCGGCTGGGCTCCATATTTCCAAACAGTCACATGTGGGAATTCCATATTTGCCCATAATGCTTGATGAAGAACAAAAATAGAGCCCAAAATGTTTCATTGTGAAGGCTATTTGCATATCAGATAACGCTCAAAACTTCATCACCATTCAAAGGCACAACCTCTAATCTCTGTTCTATCAGCACATTCTTGACACTGACTGACACAGGGCTTTCAAGGCTTGAATGGATGATCCAATTCATGGATTACACCTGGAACTGTTCCTTACGACAGAAGGAAAATGAACAACCCAAAGGAACTCTAACATATTCATTACAATGTGAGAGAGCAGGACCAAGGACCAAGTGTGTGATTGAACAGAAAGATGTATTGGGAGATTTAACTTTTGTTCTCTGGGCATAAGAACAGCAGTAGAATACAAAGATTAATTTCCTACTTTAGCATTCATCAGGGAACAACACATTATTACTTGTAACATACACAAGGCTGTTGATGGATACACTCTCCTTTGATTGTTCAGACTAAATGTGTTCCTATAAAAGGCACCCACACATACATGTGTGTATAATTATAAATCCAAATATTCATTAATAGTTTGGGTTTCTGTGTATCTATACACAAGGTATCAGTAGAGACATTAGCTATCTTATTTGGCCACGAGAGATGTGATTTGGGGCTGGTGGTTGACTGAACAAATCTAGGCAAAAAAATAAAAATAAAAAAAAAAACTCAGAAAAACTAAATGATCAATATACATTACCAGAGGAGAAAATCCAGAAATTCAAAATAGGGGCTAAGAGGAGGAAGCATGTATTAGAGAGTACAAGGTAATAACCGCGTCTGCATGCCTTAATACCCTCTTGTCCCAGCAGTCCTGACTTTCTGAGCAGCCCACTTCTCCACATTAACGGTAGTCATTTGGAGAGCAGCAAACGTGCCATTAGAAGCACTTTTACAAGTGTATATTCATCCACCAATTAGCTTAATGTGGCCGCTTTCTGCATATTTTCTATCCAGGCTTGCACAAATCTTATTAATATTTCCCCCTAGCGCTTTGACAGATTACCTTGTCATTACGCATCCTGGAGCCTTTTAAACAATATGGGTAAACTACTGTTTGTGAGGTTAATGACAATTATCCCCTAATTACTGCATAAGTCACTCAGTCCACTTTATCTCCTAGGCAGGGTTCTGCTCTGTGTATCTGCCACTGTGTCACTGTAAATGAATCTTGTATTGCTATGTTTATCTGCCACTGCCTTGTAAATTATACTGACAGAAGAATGAGCAAATTACCGCGTGTCATCACTTAAATACTACTTCTGAAATTAAAATATAAAAAGCTTCGGCACAGAGCTTGGATTTTTGCAGATCACAATTAGTAAAAACATATTTAATGTTTTATGTTACATTTCAGGACGGAGAGCTTGAAATTTAGTTGTGGAGTCACAACAATGAGACTGGGGTGAGTGGGAGGTGAAAAGCAACGGGGATTAAAAAAAAAAAAAGAGGGGTGGGAGGAGGAGGGGAATGAAATAATGATGCTAGCCTGACCTCCTGAATGCATTTCCTATTACTTTAATAGTTGATATGGCATTCTGGAAGTATTTTCCAAGGTTTATCAATTTTAAATCAAATTAAATGGGTTAGGGATAAGCCATACCCTTCAGCTGGGATCATTTTTTTCGGTTACTTATAACTACTCCAGACACAAAACACAGAATCTATGTAATTGAGAACAGATAATGTAATAAAGGCCACAGGCTAAGCCAATTTCATTGATGCATTTTTAAACATTATTAAACAGGTTCAGAAACACTGTTTCCAAACTTGCATTTGAAATTGTTTAACAATGTTTACATCAGTGAAATTAGTTTAGTCCATTGTTGCACTACAGTGACTACATCTGCTCTGATAAAATTTACAGAGAAAATGAGGACCACAGAAGACTCTTAAAAAAAAAAAAAAAAAAAAAAAGGTGGAATGGGTCCATTGCAAATGACAAATGATGTACAAAGAACTTTTTTTTTTTTAAACCTGAAATCAAAGATTTTTGCAGATTGTCAGGTAGGTAAGTATCTGCATGAGAATGGACAGACCCGTCTAGCTTCTTGAGATGACCACCATTTAATATTTTAAACCTTTCTGAAATGGAAGATATTCAAAGTGTCTCCATTTAATGACACCAGGGTGGCTGATAGCTGGCAAGCCTAGGAAACAGGGCCACTGTGATCTGAAGGCTAGCTTTCAACCCTCAATTAGCTGGGCGTGGAGGAAGCTTGCATGAAATTGCCCAGCGACAGCAGTGGTGTGGAAGGAGGGGCTCCCAGCCCCGATGATAAAGCTGTCTGATGGCATCGCGCGCTCACAAACACCCCGCTCCTCTTGGTGCCCTCGCTGAACAGGCTGGAAGCAAATGCTGCCGCAAAAGCAAAAGGGACACATGAAAGCCACGCTTGACAGGTCTAGCTCGGGGGCTGCTGGAGTCTAAGGACAACCCCTAGGGCTCCAATCCCATACACTGATCTTGTCTATATGGTGTTTAGGCAATGTAGCTTCAGCCAAGCAGGAGCTGCAGGCCAAAATGGAAACACTGTACAAGGCTCCTGCTTCCCAAGTCTTTTTGAAGTTAGAAGCAATGGGCTCCCGGTTAACACTGACCTCACTAGGACACCAGTAAGAATTTTAAAACCTTTCCCTGTTTTAAAATACTAATTAAAGCGATTTACAGATAATATAACCCGGGAAAGAGACTTTTACCTGGGTTAATGGTATATGCAACTGCTTACTCGTGTGATTAGTGTAGAAAGGACATAAGCAGACAGATAAAGTATTTTAATGAGTTTGTGAAATCAGTGCTATTTAGACAAAGATAAGTATGGACACTGAAAGATCTGTGGGTATAAGCTAACATGTGGAAACAGCCATGAAGGGAACACCTCTTTACATGTTTATCATTGCACACCATCGTCCTTCACATTTCCAAACTTGGGAGACTAAGAACGTTTTTCTCTTTTTAACAAACCTTTAGAGCAGTGGTTCTCAACCTGTGGGTCACAAGCCCCAAAAGACCATTGGAAAACACAAATGTTTACATTATGATTCATAACAGTAGCGAAATTACAGTTATGCAGTAGCAATGGAAATAATTTTATGGTGGGGGGGGGGTCACCACAACATGAGGAACTGTATTAAAGGGTCACAGTATTAGGAAGGTTGAGAACCACTGCTTTAGAGGCTCCCTATTCTAGAAAGAATAAGTAATACATTCCCATCATACCTGGCATTTGAAGGCCTCTCAATATAGACCTGACCTGCTTTTCACACATCAGCTCTTGGTGAGACCTCTGATACTCCAAGTCAAGAGCTACCTGTTGTGAGTGTTAAAACTACCAAACTGTCCTGGCTTCTGAGCACCCCCTACCTTCTGTCACCATTCTCTTCCTTCTAGGCTCAACTGAAACAAACCTACAAGATGTCTGATGCTCCCTTCCTCCTTGGCCACTCCCAGAAATAATTACCTGTCCTCAGTGATTGTATTTCCATGTCATGTATGCCTCTGTACCATACGCTATGGCTCTTTCCTACAGTATGATCTTTTTCTCCTAGTCCAGTGGTTCTCCACTCAGGTAAGACAGACTGTACTCCATCCCATTGCCATACCCAGGGTAAGTGCATTCTAATTGGTGTAATGCTCTCCAACCTCATATCTGAACTACTCAAAAGGCATTTCCCCATGGACAGAACTCTCTTGACTATGCAGGAGACCTCCAGCAGAAATGTCAGGTCATTTCCCCTGGGTCTGCTGGGGTAGGGAGGCAGATTCCTGACTATTTCTCTAGGGACAGGGAAAATGATAGTTTGAGCAAATAATATATAGTTAAGTTTAATCCTCACCTTTTCTCCCTGAAAGTACCAGCAAATTGTGTATTCTTAGGAAATGCTTTTGCAAATGATGTATGCTGGACATTTTCTTCAATGAAAGTAAGTCCTACTGTACAAACAACCAGAAAGCAACATGTGGCTGGTGTCTGAAGTAACTATGGAGTAGACAGATGCAAATCAGCAGTTTATTACACATCAAAATAATGCAATGACAAATATATGTATATTAAGATTTTCCCTCCATTTTCTCTTATGTCAATAACATTTTATCAATTCCTATATTCTCTTTTAGTCTTTCCATCACTTCTGTTATTTCTCATTTATGGCCTATATCCACTCTATTTTATGAAGAAAACTACAATTCTGGGGGTTTCTTTTGAGATTTGGCCTGTAGGCCAATAAAACTAACAACCTTGGGCCAGGGTGTAGATCAGTTGTGGCATGCTTGCTTAGAAGGTGCTGGGCTTTGTCTCCAGCATCCTCCTTCTACCTGAATTACAATACAACCAGTTCAAAAGAACTAGTGCCTGATGGGGGTTTGTGAGACAAAGAAACAATTTCCAATCTAAAACATATACAATTGATGAAGTTTTTTTTTCCTTAACTTCTTACTTTTAGGCTGAAGGGCTTTAAGTAATATGGTCCCTACGCTTTAGTTTCTTCATATAAGGAGGGAGATTTGAAAATCAGTTATGCTGGAGCTATTAAAACACTTTAAAAACTACCCAGTATGACTGCGCTCTGACACTGAGACAGGGAAAAGTACCTTGCATATGTTTTGTGTTTGTTTATATCTGCTTGAGATCCTGTTACTCATCTGAGTGATAAGAGGTTGGGCAACTGACTTAAGGTCATAGATGCAATAGTTTCTGGAGCTACCGTTTAAATCACCTTGAGTATGGAGCACATGAAGCACTTGCAATGAAGAGTCTTCCACCTCCACACCCCACTTGACCCATTCTTGCCTGCTTGGTCCCTTCCCCATTCGTTAATGGGTAATCCAGTGTCTGTTCACATATCTGCTTCTTTCACCTGCCTTTTACACTTATTCTTACAAGTTTATTGCTGTGGGATGTCTTTCTGTACGCTGTGAATATGTGTTAATCTCATAGGATAGTAAATAAAGCTGCATTGGCCTATGGCAGGGCAGGATGGAGCCAGGCAGGAAAATCCAAGAGAGATAGTGAAAGGAGAAAGGAGAGTAAGGGGAGATGCCAGCCGCTGCCCAAGGAGCAATAGCATGTCAGCAGACCGGTAATGCCACAGCCACGGCAACATGGCAACATATAGATTACTAGAAATGGGTTAAGTTATAAGAGGTAGCTAACAAGACGCCTGACTCATAGGCCATACAGTTTGTAAATAATATAAGCCTCTGTGTGTTTACTTGGGACCAAGCAGCTGTGGGACATGGGTAGGAGAGATTCATCCAGACCATGGGTCCTAACTTACGGCTATAGTTTATTAATGGCCCATCTTATTTCCTAACTTGGTGGTCTTAACAGTTTCTAAGATACTCCTCTCATCCATTTATATGTTGTGAAGTTGCTTTTCCTACATCTCTGCTCATGTTACAATCCTTCCAAAGTAAGCTTCCATAGCTCTTGTTTGCTATAAGATTTCAGCATTGAAGTATTCAATGTTGGCATTCAAGAACCTTTTCAAGTGATCTTTTAAGTCTCACTCCATTGGCACACTGACACCCAGTACTGGGCAACATGACTTTCACAGAGCATTGTGTCTATCTCTACAACTTCTTTCTACTTAAATTGTTCCTTCTACTGAGATACTTTTTCATACTGGACTCACAGTGGACTAATGACTCTTCAAAGACCCACTTCTCAAGTGTTAACTGTATTGACTCCTGTAATAGTGCTTACAAATCCCGTTCTTTTTCTTGCGGTTTTTGGCATAATCTGTTTTCTATCTATGTGCTCCATAGAATCTGGGATGACTCTTTTACAGTGTAACCAGTCCCATGAGTTAATTAGACTTCTGTAACCCTCATCTTTCTACCCCATGTTCCTCAAGTGTCATTTTAGACACTGAAATGCAGTTCATAAATGTAACTCATTTGTTGTAAACTAACAACTAGCAGCTTCTGCAAACCCAGCTGTTTTCTTTAGAGATGCTTACAAAAACAAACAGAAAGCAGCCGCTGTGAGTCAGAGGCAGGTTTTCTAGTGTCTGACCAGCCCCATTTGCAAATGCAGATACTCAGACATTTCATGTCACACTCTCCAGAAACAACAAATGAGTATTTTCTGACACAAGTAGTGATTCATTTTTCTGGAAATAGTTTAAGATCTTGGTTAATCTTATGTTCCTGAGTTCATTTTGTTACAGGATTGTTCCTAAGTTTAGGGGCAATCACTACAATCTCAACTGTGAAAATAAATAACAAAACTGAAAGAGAGTGTTCATCACAGGAGAACATGCTAGATGAAAAATTTAGAGAAATGTAGTAAACATTAAGGAGTCTTAAGTGAAAATATAGGAATAGGAATATACATTTCAAAAATTGACAGACTTAGAAGCACTTTTTATGACAGGCAACACTGAATTACTGAATGGTCAAACTGAATATTAGAATATTAAGATACTTAATTAAAACAGTAAGTCATCAAGTTCTGGATAGAATTTGAGGTATATAACTTTTATTACAATAATATTGTATTATTGTATATTATACAATAATATAATATTGTATATTACAATGGGGCAGAGAGAGAGAGATGGCAGAGAATTCTCTTTTCTGGAATATTTGATAAAAATAAAGAGGCAAAGAGAAAAGAGACATGTGGGTATATGAAAACATATCAGAGTATTTAATTGTGACTACATCTGTTCAACTATTAATATGGAACTCTGGTCCTCTTCCAAAAAGAAAAGGCACAGAATAGGGAAAAAAGATGTTAGGTCTCAAAGATGACTTTCAACTGTACTGTGGATTTTGATCATATTCACCCATGCACCCTTTCTCCCCACCCCACCCAGTCTTCATGCCCCTCAATCTCTCTTCTACTTTCATGTCTCTCATATATATATATATATACATATATATATATACACACATATATACATACATGTATATATGTTATATATGAATGAGAAGGTATATACAATGTTTGTCATTATTAATAGGGCTTATTTTGCTTAATTTGATGACCTTAAGTTGTATTTATTTTATTTTTTATGTAAAAATAGATTTCATTCTTTTTCAGAAGAACTGAAATTCCATTATATATTCCATAGTAACTAATTGTGTTTCCTTTAATTTTTCTGAGACAGTGTCTCACTCTAGCCCAAGCTAGCCTGACTGATTATGCATTAAAGGCTAGTCTTGAACATAATTTTTATAGCCTCCTCCCTTCCAGGTTAATTTGGTGTCTATTAATGTATTTGCTTCAGTCTCCCAAGTGCTGACATTTTAGGTATGAGCCATGATGCCCATCTCCAAAATTTAATATGAAATAATGGTCAAAATTTCAGTTAAAAAAGGATGTATTTTTTTTCCACTTATTGAAGAATTATCTATTAAGGTAGGAGGCAAAGTTTTTGTCATCCAACTTGTCTTCTCTTGTGGTCTGTTTTAGTGGAATATAAACTAGATATCACCTACACTCACATGCTGTTCCTCCTTCTAGACACGAAGAGCCGAGTGGATGTGAGGTGAACTTCTGTGACAAGTGAGTAGTGCCGGGTTGGAAGGGGCAGGTGCAGCCGAGCACAGTCAACGGTGGCCTCTACCGAATCTCATTCCTGCCTTTTCCTTTCTGTCCAAGTGCTCTCTTGGATGCTAACTTTCAGCCATACTTCTCTGTCTGTTTCTTCTCATTTCAAATGGAGATAAATAGTAAATGCTCTGGCAAATTCTTTAGGTATAATAAGGACGGGCCTATTCTATGTAAACATATAATGAATGGAATAAACAACAAAGTATTTCAACTTTAATTTCAGGTAATCTTTACTATTTTAAATCGAAAACTCGTGATTTCAAAGTGACGTGATTACCATTGTGATCCATCAGTGAAGAGACTTCTCGTTAGCACTGATTTCTGATTATTAGACAAAGTGGGCATCAGGGAGAAAGGGTTTATGTGTGGGGCAGGGAGAGAGGTAAGAAGTGGAAGGAGGGAGTGAGGAAAGAAAGGAGGAAGAGAGAAAGAAAGAAAACAGGAAGCAATACAGTGAGGTTATATCATGTTTTCCTAAGTTTCTTTCAGGTCTGATGGGCATAGAGAATAAACTAATTCACAGTGATATCTGAGTAAGTACCCACCTAATTTTAGTATATTTTAAACATATTTGCCAATGAAACCCAACCCTTGAAAAGTGCTTAGGATATAGATGAGAGAGTGGGAGAAGGGGCGAGGTACCTGTAGGAGAATCTTCATGCATACCTTCAGACTTCTTGACAATTTTTCTGGAATCAAATCTTTCAAGTTGGATTTCAGCTACTGTTGGGGCAAGGCAGAGTCCTCAAGACTTATCCTGACGTTTAGAAGGCTCACAAGACTTGGCTCACAGTCATACTCAGAGCTATAATGCACTACAGTATAAGGCTATAAAGCCAAATTAGCAAAGGGAATCTATGCACGTGGGAAGGTCCAGTGGAAAGAGCAGCCCCACAGTGGGAGTCATCTCAGAGGAACTGTGCTAGACGCAGATTCCTCTGACATTCAACTATGACCACACATCTGTGGTGCCATCTATGAAAGGGCTTCAACAGTAAGTCAGAGACCATGGCTTTTATTGGTGGTTGTCCCTTTGCCTAGTGTGGGCTAAGATTCTAGAATCCCAGAAGGAATGCATGTGTGCAGGAAGTGACTACTTTGTTTGCAGTTTAGGAGCATTAGTTAGGAAATGTTGTAAACACTCCCAAATCCAAGTTACTTGCAAGGTTAGCCAAGCACTGATGTGGTGAGCACGTCTTTCTAAGGATGGCAGTCTTTAGCTGCTGTGACAGTGCTTTTTAATATACCTACCACCTCTTGTTTCATACCCTCACCACTGTTTCAGCTCTACGCCTCCAAAGCCCCACAGCACAAAACTAGCTTCTGTAATGGTCACTCTAAAGGCCCAAGGTTAACCTTACTACTAGATTCAGGACAGGATGAGGAGGGGACAGAAGGGGAACTACCAGTTTTCAGCATAGGGAGGTATGACTTTTATGGTACCCTGAGTTATAGTGCTAGATTAAGATAAAGATTACAGAATCCTTAGTCTGTACCTAAGAGGAAACAAGTACTATCAGTATAAACTGTGCACTAATACATCTACCAGATTAAAGTTCTTAGACACGCAGGAGTCATAGCTAGCTTCATTTCTTGCTTAGGACATCATTCAAATGAATATTTAATGTATCAAATGTTATTTATTAGGAGACACAACTAATCGTTCTTCAAAAGCAGCTTTTGTGATTCCTTCTAATATTCACTGGTAATAACAAAACATAATAATGGTATGTTCACAAATCTCTTGGTTTTGATTTTTATTTACACAGGGTTGAGAATCTTTATAGCTGTTTGAGACTAGTCTGCCAAGCCTTGCCCTACAAGTATTATGGTGCTATTTATTTATGGCCATCTCCTGGAATCATAGGATGATTTAGGATAAAGTAATCAACAAAGCATTTTGTTTTTGAAAGCCAATCTACCAACTATATGTAAACTATATAAAATAAAAGTCTTAGTTCAAGTCAACATTTTCTAAAATCATAACTAAGGGGTTATCATCAATTAGTGTGATGGAGAAAAAGAGAAGAACTTGGCTAGAGCGGAAAGTAACAACTAGTGTTTATGAGCACCCACTACCAGCCCATCACCATGGGAAAGGACACTTCACATGCATTAGCTCCTTTAATTACGCCATCACTCCGGGCAACATGAAGGCTACAAACTGTATTTCAGCATCAGCCTGCAGGGAGGGGAGAACAAAGAGCAGGTAGCTACCTGCACTGTCCTTCACTTTAGGTTCCTGGTCTTAGGATGAGCAGCCCCTGCTGCGGAGGGGCGTGCACAACACCCTGTCACGTGGGTGAGGTAGGCGCAGAAACTTTTCAGCCTCCTGTGAATAATGCCAGTAATCAAGACAGCAATCCTTATTTAAGTTAAAAGTGAACTGGAATTAAATGGAGAAGCCCTGTTCCTGTCTCTAAGTGCCTCGTGTCCTCATGTAGCTAGAAGAGAAACAGGGGAAAGTACTGTTCACAGTTGCTAAGACATACTTTATAAACAGTGTTCTAAGGGTTTCCAGGATACAGGTGCTGCCTTTGTTTCTGGTGTCTGTAGGGTAAAGCACTCTGAAAAGGATTTTACTGACAGTAGGAGGCTTGGTTTGAGACCTCTGGGCAATATAAAACATGGTGATCTTTCATTCCTCCTGCCCCAAGCTGAGCAGACAGAACACCTCTTTGTAAAAGTCCCTTTTCTGTGAGCATTACAATTCTCCGCAGAAACACAGGCGAAGCACAGCAGGAGAATGAGGACCTGGAACCTGGGCCTGAGGCATCCGCGTAGTAGCAACAAGCAAACAGCTTGAACACAGCAGCTGTGCCGACACACACAGAGCAGGCAGGTTAGTATTCACAACCTGTACTGTGGACAACAAAGACATCCCAATTAATCACAAGTCAGCCAAGTGCAAAACTATGGCTTATGCACTGTGTCGGCAAGTGAGACAAACTACCAAGGCAGGGGCATATACGTTGTTATTGTTGCATATTTCCTCCACACATAGACCACAGAGTGCACCATCACCCCATGGCTATAGCTTCTAGCCCTGTCATGTGTTTCTGATGCCTTTCTAGCCCCGTTATGTCTTTGAGAAAGAATAGAAAAAGAAATGGCATAAAAGTGCATGTATGCACAACTACATACAAACACACAGACATTTACACTTAATATATATGGATGGTGATATCATCTCAGCTGCTGCCGGTTAAATATTGCTGTTTGTCTTCAGGAACCTCTTAAAACAGATTTGATTTTAGCAAATTTTCAATTGTGTAATAAATATTTTATTGATGTTGTAATGTATCAAAAAACCAACCCCAGAGAATATCACAGAAAAGTCACAGCTAGCCAGCAGCTGCAGGAGACCCTCAAGCCCAAGTGGTGAAGACGCAATGTTGGGAGAAGGGCTATGCTCAGCTTCCAGCAACCCTCCAGTCTCTCTCTGTGGGAGTACAGAGAGGCAGCCCATGTGGAAAACCCCATCAAAACCAAACACCAACAGTGTGGGGTACGGAGACTCCCGTGGCTTCAACGCCGATTCTCTCATCCACTAGCTGTACGACCCCTGTGAGCTTCCGTCTCCCAGCTGTGAAGCAAAGGGAGACACCCCTCACTGTGGGGGTTATTGAGTTTAATGACATTGCTGACCAAAGGCCTCACAGAATGTTATGCACAAGGGGGACACTGGGTATCTGTGGCCTTAGCTTACCCCAAGGATTAAGCAAAATCTTGACCTCGTATCTAGAAATCTTATTGCACATTATGCTCAGTTCAAGATTGCCTCGGATACATGTAAAACATGCACAGCAGAGATTCCCCACCATAAGTGATAGGATACATTTCTGAATATTTATATGTACATTCCACTAGTTTGAGTCGGATGTGATATGTCTTTTTAAAAACTTAAGGTATAACCTATTGATCTGTTGATGCATGTGTGCCTATAAGGACAAGAACATACATGTTATACACAGAAACCAGGTACTCTTGTGTTATTAATACAAGTATGCCAGGAATCTGCTTCTGCCTCTCTGGGAGACATGTAGGAACTTCCTTCAGAGAACAGGAAAGCCACTTGAATGAGGATTTATGGTGTGATTAGGACCAAATATCTCAGAAATGAAGCCACCATACAGGTAATTCTGTAAATATTTTATTAATCCTGTAAGAGCCTCCTAAGTGAGGCCTCACAGATCCTTAGATTCACAATCAGCTATGAACAACTGGTTCGAGCCACAGCCCGCATACCAATGACCCAGGACTACTTGGTGAGTACAGGAGGCTTCAGATGTCATAGGTGCTCTCCATGTCCAGACGCAGGACGGCTCACCCCAGGGACTTAAGGTTACAGAAATGCAGGAGGCAGTGACGTCAACTACATGGTTTTTCACACCTACTTTATCCGTGGCTCTCACCTTCTTGGAGATTTGATCAGATACAAGAGGTTTCTTTTTATCACCACCTGCCGCCTGTTACTGAGCTCGGTCCACCTGCCTCTCTGTGCCCGCAGTTGGAGGATTCTGCTGCTGTCCTCCTCTCAGGCACAAAAGCAAACAGGAGCTTGCTTCTGCTTTGCAACAAGTAATTTCTTTAATGCCTGTGCTTGATTTCATTCACATACCTCCAGTTGTAGACACATAGTTAACAAGACAAACCCTGGGCCTCCTGCCTTTCATCACACGCAGCTCCTATTAACATTTCATGAGTGTCCATCGGCAAGTCTATGGATTGCCTTTCTCACTCCCACTCACAGAAATCCTCCTGCTGTCCGTGAGCTAACCCAAGATTTCTTCACTCACATTCTTTCTTGAAATTTTTTTTAAGTAACTCAAAATGACTTCTATTCACTAGCCAAAGAAAAAACTTCCTCATGCCTGCTGAAACACAACATGCCAACAATAATTCAATTTGACTTTACAGTAAGAATACAGTGGCCCACATTAATAACAGCTGAGGCACAGCCTCCTAAGGTTTTCTACCTCAACTTTCATATTGAGAGCGAGGTAACTATACTTACCTATACCCCCTTGCCCGTATCTAAAGTCTGAATTAAAACTGTTTTGCCTTTGGGTACAGACTGATATAAACAGGGACCTAGGAGTCAAAAGACTGGGTGGGGGAGGGGAGAAATAAGAGGAAAAAGGAAACCCACATTACAACAGGGGAAAGCCTCCACGTAATGGGAAGTGGAAAGTAGCATGCAGGGCTTCCATGGAGGAAGAGTTAAAAAGCAAGCTGTCTTCCAGCCATGTTCGTCTCTGCCTGGCTCACAATGGAAATGCAGGAGAGAACGGCCATACACTGCCAATGCTTCGGGACTTCTGGGCCCTCCTTCACTAGAAGAATCGCAATCTCTCTCTCTCTCTCCTTGCTCTTTGTTTTTGCCCAATATGCTCAGTTCTTTCAAGTTTTCTCTTCTCAGGTCCTGCCCACTCTGAGTTCCTATTCTTTCACTGTTCTTTTCCTTTTTACCTTTTGTTTTTTTTAACTGACAGATTTGTTATCTATCTACTTCTCCAATCAAGAGTCCTCAGTTTCTTTCTTTTCTTACATTGTTCCACCGGCCTCTCTTTTCCCATGCTGGCTCCATGAAAACATCTTTGTGTTCTTTGGTCACAGAATAGCAGGAGCTGTCCAGTCGGACTCATAGGAGAGGGTGCTAGCACGTCTAACAGGGAGTCCTGACAATCTCAGGGAAAATGAAATGGGCCAGTGTTCGGGAGACTCAGTGAGGGGAATGGAAGGTGTCTGGACATGATTTGGAAGGCAAAGAGAACGGCTGCCTTGGGCATTCGCCACTGTTGACAAGAACCGAGAATCTACTAAATCCCTTGATGAGCTGTGGAAATGGAAGGTGCCTACAATGTGGTGCTGCACTGCGAGGAAAGAATGAGCATTTCCACTTTTTCACAAACAAGGGACACACATAAATGATGGCATTATTCCCCAACTCTTCTCTGAGTACAGAGTTCATAACTCAAGAACACAAAGCTAAGGAGAGGAAGCAGGAAGCAGGGAGAGAGTAGAGGTTAGTCATGGCTAACAACACTTTGAGATCAACAAATCAATAAATACAGATATTTAAAGGTGATTCATTAATTGTGTCCAGGATCAAGTTCACATGCTATAGACTAGACTGGGAAGGATGCAGACCAGTGTCAGGACATCTGCTCTAACCAAACACTGCTTATGCCATCTGCCACCCAGGTTATTAGACTTCGCTAAGTACTTCTAAGGTGAGAGCACCTTCTCAGAGTATTTTGAAGGTATACATATTTATTTTTTATGTGTTTAAGTGTTAGGCCAGTATGCATGTGAGTGTACCACATACATACTTGGTGTCCCTGAAGGCCAGAAGAAAGTGTTGGAGCCCCTGGAACTGGAGTTCCATATGGTTGTGAGCTGCCATGTGGGTGCTGTGACCCAAGCCCAGGTTGTCTATAAGAACAGCCAGTGCTCTTAGCTGCCAAGTCATCTTTCCAGTTATACTTACACTATTTTGAACAAAGAAGAATCTTTAATTTTTGCCTCAGCATTTTTGTGTGCCTTGTTGCAACTGGTATCTCTTTTAAAAAAAAATCCAGTAATCTTTTCTGTTCAGTGTCTTTAAAACGTTAAAATATCATGTTTTCTCTTCTTCCACAAGTCTTTCATCAAAATAAGTGGCACTGTTTCTAAAGCATGCATTACAGGTGGAGCTACAGACTAGGGAGTGATATCTTCTGCAATCCCTCTAGTGCTCATGCACCTTGCCCTCTGGGTGGTCCAAGGGAAATTCTAACAAGATTTTAATCATCTTACTCCTTTCCCAAAGTTCTCCAGGGGCTTCACACATCCCCAAGACTGACCAACTCATAACAAAACCTTAACTCAGAGCACTGCACCGGTGTTCTTATACATGGAAGAGATATTGAAGCCTTTAAATAGTGGGACAACCCAGGCAGTAATCAATTTAAACTGTCAGTCAGAATATACACTAGCCATAAGAATAAATGTGGCCATACTAGTTACTGGCTTAATGTCATGTTCAAATTGTATACATGTACTGCATACACTAAAGGAATATAAACTATCTTACAACAGCAAACAAAATTAAAATAAGACAAGGAAAAACCAGAAATTTAGTATTTCCTAACATTTTTGCCACATCTCAGTAGACTGTCTAAAATCCAAGGACTCTGATGAATATCACACAAGTTGTCTTTTTACAGATAACAAATTCCTTCAGAAGAGGCTACCCGTACAGTTTTTTCCTTTTTGTTTATCTTCGTAGACTCCAGCAGTATCCATTCAGAAGATTCTGGAACACGCTGCCACTTCTGTTTCTAAGCTCCTGGGTACTTTTCTGTTAGCCTGCACAGGACACTTCGTCCTAAGGAACTTACACTTCCAGCTTTGGATATCACATCAAACATCTCCTACCTCCTCGGGGACCCCCTACCCCAGGCACATGGGGCCATCCTCTCCTTATTCATGTTGTAGTAACACCAGCCAACATTTTTTTTGCATACTTTTTTTTTCCTATGATGTATTCTACTATGTATTTTATATACAGCATTTTGAATAATTTCCCCCAACAACCACCAAATGGTAGGTATTATCTGCAAGCTAAGGTTGGGAAAGTTTAAAAATCTTTTCCCAGGTGACACAGCTAATGGAAAGCTGGTGAGACATTTAGCTTCAGGTCTGACGGGATGTGCACCCTTCAGCTTCTGCTTGTCCACATCTTCGGCAACACTGGTGTCAGCTCTGGGACTGGTGTGTGTGGCAGCAGCAATGGTGACCTTTCTCGTTCGTGTTCATAACACCTAGCACATAGCCAGATGAGGAAGGTGCTTGCTGAATGAATACAAGCCTGGTGAAAACACATTTTTAATTAATTATTTCCTATTTATCCTTTTTGTTACTGAGATGCTGAGAGCTTTGCCTTCACATAGGTGTTTGTATCTATTTTTTACTGACACTGTGTAATCCTCAAAGGAAAAAAAATAACCTACCTCTTTCAGACTGACCATGCCCAGAGCCCCGCACTAGTCTCTAGCCTTCCCATATAAAGAAGTTTTAAACACAAGTTTTGACCTTAACTTACATTCCTTCCTCTTTTTAAATCTTTCATGGTAGCAATTTTATTGGATTTTATTTAATTTAGACCTGACAGAGGACACACCACAGAGTTCTGTCTTTGAAGGTGCTAATGAATATTAAATGAATGGTGAATGGAGGAAGTTATGATAAGCAACTTTTTAGCAAAGGTGGTGAAGAGTCAACTATCTGGCTATAGTCACACTGATATCGATTTGCAGAGAATGTTACCAGACATCAAATGCCAGTGGCCATGTGAGAATGTGGACACGTGGTACAGACATTGGCAGCACAGACTCGAACAGGAGCAGCAGATGCAGCTACAGCAGATCGAACAGGAGCAGCAGATGCAGCTATAGCAGATCGAGACCCAGAAGAAATAGTGGAGTCCGCACCCCCAGGAGGCTACTCAGAGCTAGCTAATCCACAATCCACGATGTCCCCCCCTTTCCCGTGAGGTGTTCCCAGCATGTGATGCCACTTTAAAAGCATTTACTAGAGGATACCAGAGACCCCGAGTCAAAAGAATTCAGATGCTGCCCTAACAGATTCAGTTTCATTTATTCTCAGAAGGGATCATACTTTCCTCCCTCATAGACTCCGACAACAGCTACAACAATTGGAAATGTTTTGAGAAGCTCACACCACAGTGCGAGTGTATAAGGAAGCACTGAGAATAAGGAAGCACTGAGAACCATTTTAAGGAACCAAAGTTAATCGTTCTGAATTCAAAGAGTAAATGGGAGTAATTTTAAAATGTAAAAATAAAAGAGAAACTCTTTCTGGAATCAGTCCTAGTTCAACTCTATCAAAGAAAACTTGAGCAATGATTTCACCACTCTGTGCCCCAATTCAAAGAGATCTCAATTTCATTCAAAGTGTCTCATTAAGATACGGTGGTGATGAAGGGCTCACAATGTTTTCAGACCCACTGAACAGTGTCCTACCATTTGGTGAGCAATTGCGTGATATTCTAGCTTATCTGAATCATTTAAAAGCCCGTGTGATGTTCCTCCAAATTCTCTACATCTTTGATACCAAAGATAAACAGAGAAGATAGCCAACTTTGAAGTAGCATTTACTTTCAAGTTCTAAGATAACTGTAGCTTCTAACCTGCACAAACAGAATATACAGCATCAACTGTAAAAAGTGAGCAAGTCAACATACCTTTGCAATTTAAGGAAAGTTAGGATTAATATCCTAACTTAAATAAATGCTTGAGAAAAGAGAAATTAACTCTACAAACGAATAATTATTTATTATTTTTTAAAAAATTTATTCATAATATAGCAGAAAAGGAGTATCTAGGGAAATTAGATATAAATTATGAAAGAGAAGATGAGATAACATAAAGAAGAAGAGACAGATTAAAGGACTATCTTTAGAAGGCTAAAGTAACACTACAACACTCTTTTCCTTTGCAATCACTGGAGATGAGAAGGAGAACACTGAGGGTCACTCACTCCTCAACATTGTAGACTGAATGATCTCTGGGTATGTAGTGAAGAGGAAAGGCTTGGGAAAAAAAGAGGAGTCAAGTCCTACCCAGGTTGAGAATGAAGTGTTTCTAAATCACAGTTGTTGAAAACTCACTCTATGTGGCTGCGCACGGTGAATTCATCAGAAAAGGGCAATATATTAGAGTTACACTTGAAAAAGCTGAATTGGTAGACGGTTTAAAGAGACTGAGTCTTTCTCTCAGCCATATCTCTATGCTGAACCCATTCTTCCTCTCCTAGACACTGGGAAAACCCAGGATGAACACCACATGATATGCTCATCTTGGGAGCATTCTACCTAAATGGACCCAAAATAGACTTGAAGGCAGAGAACTTCAACCAGATTTTTTTTCTATTCCAGATTCCACACAGAAACAGAACTACATAAAGTAAGACTGAAATAGGAAAAGGCCTTTTATCTCCCTAGATACAATACTAGACAAGATCTGATTTTATGCCATTGTGAATTCCAGAAAAACTTTGTTCCTGTGAAAATAGCGTGAGTTTATTAAATTTATGAAGATAAAGTTGCATTTCCAGGGCATAATATTAGGTACAGTTAATCTGCCCATACTGATAAAGAACATATTGTGTATAAACACCATTGTGGACCCACCTGTTTTCACAGTGTACATGTTACAGACTTGCCTCTTAGCCTGAACATGGGAATTTTTAAAAAGTCAAAAGTTATTTCAGAACTCGAAGCATGTTGCTTTGTGCATGCTGCTGCAAAGGAAAAGCTAATGGGCTCTGTGCTTAATGTGATTAGAGCCATTATTGACAGAATGCCAGGAAGACGCCAAGCCATTAGCATTACACTACAGCTCACTTTAGCATCCACTCAGACTTAGTATTTGATCCACAATTTTAATTTTGTTCTGCTCTATTCAGAGCTGCATTACACAAAATGCATAATTAAAAGCTGCTGTGATTCTCTCTACTTCTCAAATTAAAAACATAGCAAACATTTGTAGTTCTAATCCACTAGAAATTAATAAATCAAATAGTGTCTTTTATCCTCTTTCCTCTGTGCAATTCAGCTCGCAGGTTGGGAATACATTTGCTTGCAACAGAGAATGCTACAGAAGGAGTGGATGCTCGGAGGGAAGTAAGGTCCCCCAGATGCACACTAAACACAAGTGAGAACCTGGAGGGCCTAGCTGCACAGATAGCCTTAACATCCTAAGCGCTAAGCTGGGAGGGTTTTCTGTGGAGAAAAATTTTAATCAATTCACCATAAATCCTTTTGATGCGTTTTCCTTCATTAGCTTGCTTTTTCAAGCACACATATGCTCCTAATTTAATTTAATCAAATGTGCCATGTCTCTCTGTCAACAGTGAGGCAATTCCCATGTCCAAGAGATCTCCTATCAACTCCCCACCCAGGGCAGCCTGAGGAAAAAAAACCTGAGGAGCAACAGGTTTGCTACCCCCACCATTCCAAATGGATGGAGCTCCCTCCTAAAGCTCTGCCACCAGAGCTGAGACATGGACACTTCACTATGTCTACTGCTACTCATCACTTACCACAACAGAGGGTTCTGATTCATTACAACAAAAACAGCACATTCTCTCCTGTGTGTAGTTACCCTAGGCAAGTTCTGAAAGGACTATGAAAGCCAGAGCAAAGCACAAAAGGCAAACAAATATCTAAACACTGGCCTGAGACCATCACTGAATCTTTCTCCTGCACACCTGGGATGCAGCGATGGGGTCCTAGTCTTCCCATCACTACCATTTCCTTAACTAATGGCAACTCCTCCTTCAGATCTCTGCTCAAAGACCACTTCATCAAGGGAACAATTTCTTAAGTCTCTGGTGACTTGCTTTGTAAATTCTCTGTGTATTGGTGCTGTCTTCAAGAAACTGTCATAGTCTGATCTGACACTATCTCTCACTAATCTATGAGCTTCCTGAGGGTCACCATAATGACTTTAAATGTATAACTTATAAGCTCTGTTCGCCACAGTAGCTAATAAATGAGATAATTTAGTATATAGAAGAACCCATTATTCTTCCCAGGCGTATCAAGTTTCTGCAAGTCTATGTAGCTACTTATAAATATAATTTTACTCTTGAAATCACGTAATGTGTATTTTTAAAAAAAGCTGTAATATGCACAAAGTGTTCCAGCTCCTGAGTCTTTTTTGACACATCCCATGGCTAGTATTTGGTTTCTTTCTTATTTTATTTTATTTTTTTTTCAAGACAGGGTTTCTCTGTGTAGTTTTGGTGCCTGTTCTGGATCTCACTCTGTAGATCAGGCTAGTCTCAAACTCAGAGATCTGCCTGGCTCTGCCTCCCAAGTGCTGGGATTAAAGGCGTGCACCACCACTGCCTGGCTAGCATTTGGCTTCTATCTCTCTCCTCCTCCTCTGTTTTGAGACAGGGTTACACTGTGTAGCACTGGCTGGTCTTGAATTCACAGAGATGGTCTTGCTTCTGCTTCCTGAGTGCTGTGCAGTATTTGCTATTCAACACAATTATTCCTTGCTAAAAAACATGACAAAACCAAAGCTCTGCCTTTACTTAATCTTCTTACTAAACCAGACTTGAACTGAACAAGAAGAGTAAAGAGAATCTCATTAGGACCACCAGTAATGCTGTCAAACACTTTCAAAGACAGGGACTTGTTTTCCATTACTGTCTTGATCTGTCATATAAGCTTGTTTTCAAGGTTAGCTGTCTGTGCTTACCTTTCCAAAACAAGCAATGAACAACAAAGATTCTGCATGATTTCCTTGTGGTTCCAAACATGCTGAAAACCCGAGCCTTTCTAGGAAACATTTAATAGATCTAGATTATTTCCTTATGACCTTATAAGAATGAAGTTAAAATAAGTAAACATACCATTTTAATATCAGCTCCATCACTGTAAACTAACCCTCCTTTTATCAAAAATTTAAGACAGGCATGGTGGCAAACAACTGTGACCTAACATTCTGGAGGCAGATGCAGGAAAAGACCCCCACAAGTGCAAGGCCACCCTGGTCTCCACTGCAAGTTCTAGGCCTGCCAGAGCTTTATAGTGTATAGCAGTTTGAATGAGAATGTCCCCCATAGGCTATTCTAATGTTGGGCTCCCAGTTGGTGGTGCTGTTTGGGAAGGTCTAGGAGGGATGTCCTACCTAGAGGAAATGGGTCACTGGAGCTGGCCTTTGGGACTTTAAAGCCTCATGTACTCCCGTTTACCCCCCATGCTTTCTGCCTGCATTTGAAGATACGAGCTCTCAGCTTTCTGCTCCTGTTCCCATGCCTGCCATGCTTCCCACCATGATGGACACTTAGCTCTTTAGAACCCTATGCCAGACCAAACTCGTCCTCCCACAAATTGCTTTGGTCATGGTGTTTTATCACAGCAACAGAAAAGGAACTAATACAGAATGAGACCAAGCTTAGATGACAGGAAAGTTGGTTCTTGGCTGTATCCTAATCCAGAAGGTGAGTTCCCTTCTACAGTTTCCAAAATGTGCATTCAGCCCTGTGTTTCTGAATGTGGACAGGGCAGGACTAGTTCTCACTCTTCAGTTGACTCCCAGAACAAGCACTCTTCTCTACTCTTGGGGGTCTCAGGCCCTCCTCTGAAATTCTCAGCCTGACACTTTATAGGTACTGAGGAACTATCACCTCAGAGGCCCAGATGGGTTCCTGCTTCCTTCCCTTTCCTGCAAACAGATGACAGGAACAGTTAGCAGAATGCACCCCTCCCAAGCTGCTCTGGTTGTTCCACGTTCCCTGGTTCTCTGTCTTTCTTCACTGATGTAAAATCTGTCTTCCTCTAACTTTGACACCTGTCTGCTGCCTGGTGTGTGTGTGTGTGTGTGTGTGTGTGTGTGTGTGTGTGTGTGTGTGTGTGTGTGTTTGTGTGTGTGTGTGTGTGTTTGTGTGTGTGTGTGTGTGTGTGTGTGTGTGTGTGTGTGTGTGTGTGTCAGCCCTTAAATGTTTGAAGGCAACACACAGGGACCAGGTGCTGTCACTTGTCTCTGACTGCCTTGTCTGCAGACCCTAACCACCTAAACAGCAGCATGAAGCTCTTCACACATTTGAGTACCCACAATTCCATACAAGCTTCAGGGTCTGCAGTGAGAAAAGGGGGACACTTTCTAATAGCACTGCAATGAGCAACGGACTTTTCCTTTATAGGGCACACGACATGAATGACACAGAATACAAATGCTTTCAACTTCACATTTATGCTTCACAGTTACAAAATGCTGCCATTTTCTTAGATGCTGTCTATAAGTCAATTTCTGATTTATTCTTCTTTGAACAGTGTTAGCATAAGGGAATATCCAGCTTGAAAACTTCTCTTTAACACAAATTATAAGATCAAAGAAGTGATAGATGTACTAAGCAGAGACCATCAAATATACAGCTGCATATTATCTGCAGACAATGTGGGCTCTACAGCTGCTGACAAATGGCTGCAAGTCACAAAAGCATGCCACCGTGAAAAAGTGCCATTAACGGGAAGAACTAACTGTCCTGTGGCCCTTGCACTGACAGTTTTCTTAAAGACCTGGCATCTCTGGTGAAGAGTAACATTAAGGGCTGACATTGATGATAAACAGATGACCAACAAACAAATGCAAATCCTAATCATAAAAAACAAAAGGCTTCCCAAACAGACAGAGCTAGTGGCTGGAAACACTGTCCAAAGTTGGACTAAAATGGGACTTTGGAGGGTGGGTTCGTGTATTTCAGCTGCCATGAGTCAGGACAAAGAGTGTGGGCCTTGGAAAAGGTTTGCAAGCTCCTTCTCCTCCAAGCCCCAGAGCCAATATGAAGAGTTATATGCCTCCTTCTTCCAATAGTTCTTAAAATTTCAAATATACAGAAAACTTAAAAGAAATGTATGGTAAGCACTCAGGTATGTAACATCTAAATTCTACAATTATTCAAGTTATTGTATTTTCTTAGAAGGTTTTATTTATGTGCCATTGATCAGTATCACATAATAGCTAAATAATTGGTATTTTCAGAGGATCAGTTTCTTGTATCACTAGATCAGCAGTCTTTTTTTTTTTTTTTTTTTTTTTTTGGGTTTTCGAGACAGGGTTTCTCTATGTAGCTTTGCGCCTTTCCTGGAACTCACTTTGGAGACCAGGCTGGCCTCGAACTCACAGAGATCCGCTTGGCTCTGCCTCCCGAGTGCTGGGATTAAAGGCGTGCGCCACCACCGCCCGGCTCAGTCTTTTTTAAGTACAGATATTAATTTCCAAGTGTTTAGTTTAGGCTAATATAGCATCGCTTGAATTTTGAGGTTTAAATTCTGTATGTAGGTTGGGCTAATAATTTGTCAGATTATTTAGCTATTTGTAACAACTCAGCATAAAGAAATAAACTGTACTAGTTTAGTCTTTGGCATAGTGGTTACCAGTGACATTCTATGAATGTTTTCTAACCTCTGGAAGCCGAGTCCCATAAGCTCATCTTATTATCATAAAGGTAATTATAGCAGTTAATACTCTTCATACAATATTTATTATGTGACAGGAACCATTGTTATATACATCATTTAGCTCTTTCAATACATGTAATATTTTCACAAATAGATCCTATTAAATTTATCACCTTCATTTTAACGACAAATAAGATCCAGCAAAGTGAAGGGCTCACAAGTAACAGACTCGGAGTCCTACCCCCAGAAACTCCAAAGCACAGACCAAGTGGCTCCCTACACACTGCCTTGTCTTTCTTTATCTGTGTTGACCAATATCCAATATGTGGGTCATTACCATTACTAATGCTGCTGTTAATTGACCAAATATTTAAAAAAATGAGTGTAAAATATGTATAAAATGCATGTTTATAAATGTATTTAGAATATAATGTAAATGCCAACAGTGAAAAATAAATTAATTACCTTCCCTAGACAAACATAGTCCAATATGCAAAGAAAGTGTGAGTGTAGACACCTGCGTCCTAACTGATAAAATAGGGGGACCCCAAAATAGCAGCACTGACTCCATGGGACTACTGTGAGAAATATGGACAATAATCTACATTCCTATGTGGAACACTTAATAAATGTTAGATACGAATACATGCATGCTACTTAGCACTGTATGTGGCACACAGTAGACACCAAAAATGTCTCTAATAACAATCAACAATCATATAAGATCAATATGTTAATGACAAATTAACCAGAGGGGCATTATAGATCCATAATTCATTTTAATGTTTCTAAAAGAATGATTTTACTCTGGTCCAAAGGTAGTCTTCTAAGATATGGCACCATAAGGGATATTTCTCATGAAATCAAGATGACTCAATAATCCTGGGGCAGATTTAGCAGAATCATGCAACTTACAAATAAATCAAACTGGTGTTAGCACAGTCCTTGCTGTTACATGCCACTGTGTCACCCAGTGTTGGCAAACATTTGTTATTCTCTAAAAGATTCAGCTCTAGAAACTCAAACCGAAAAGTAGAAATGAAAACAAACAAACAAACAAAAAACACCTCTATGCTGAGTACACAAGAAGGAATTCTGGTCTGTATTTTAACGTCAACTCTAAGTTGGCACTGATGAAACAGACTGCAAACACTTACTCCAAGACTCTCATTCTCCACAGTCATTCATTACAATCAGGAAGAAGGATGATGAGACGTGAAATCTTTCTGGCTGCTGACTCTATGGCCTGCAGATAATTTATGAAATCGGTTGACTGGAACTCCAATGCTATCTCGCTGAACTGAGATTAGGGAATTAAGAGAAGATCCCTGCTGTGTTTCCAATTTCAATGAATAAACTCTGAGCATTCGCCCTGTACAGTACGAAAATGTTCAGATTCTGGGCCTCTCAGGTGAGAGGAGTGCTTCAGAGAACAGTGACAGTGTCACTGATCTCCTCAGGTGGCTCTAAGTGAAAAGTCATGCTAAGGGCCCTGGGTTTCCCTTGGCCAGACCATCAGTGTACTCAGGTGTCACTAACACTGGCTGATCCATCTGACTGGATCTTTTAGTCTTCGCAGGTACAAATGGCAATTTGCTGTACATTTTCAATTACACATATATTTTCTCCACCATGCCTAACAGCATGTAAAACAAAAAAAGCATCGTTTTGAACATACAAAGGCACTTACCAGGGTTCAGTGGACCTCAGCACTATGCACTCTGAAAGGACTGATAATGGTTTGTGGGGATGGGACAGGAAATGGATAAGCATGTTTTCCTCATTAACAGCATAATGCAACTTCATTATTAAAGAGAGAAAGAAAAGAAGGAAGGAGGGAGGGAGGGAGGGAGGGAGAGGAGAGGAGAGGAGAGGAGAGGAGAGGAGAGGAGAGAGAGAGAGAGAGAGAGAGAGAGAGAGAGAGAGAGAGAGAGAGAGAGAGAGAGAGAGAGAGAGAGAGAATATGAATTCTCAATGACCTTGGCCACTGAAAATTCCATTTTGCTGCTGGAACCAAGAGGGACTTTTGCCCTGACACATGCAGCTGACTGTATTTCATTTTCTTACATCCTCTTGCCTTCATCTCCATCATTTCTCTGCTCTCTAATCACATGTATCTGCATGGTTTCCACAGATACAAGACTCCAGCACTATAAAGCTATGTGGTTTTGGCTTTGAGCAGCCAGCCCAGTCTTTAAACAGATGCTGAGCAGGACTCCATCCAGGCTTCCTAAACTTTCAGTGAGACATATTTCATAACAATTAGCAATGGTTGCATGGTGTATGCAGTATACGCCATGGAACAGGGAGCCATAAATCCCTGGAGATGAAAACAGTCATTTCACACCCTGTAGCAGGTATAACTAATTCCATTGCTATTACAAGATCAAGAATGTCAAACAGAATCTGCTTTAACCCAAATCCCAGCCAATACATACATAAGCCTGCATGTGCATCTTATTTCAGGGGATAATTATTTCTACAATAAACTAAACAGAGAAGGAAAAGACGGCAAGATGCCCTTGTATAAAATTTCCTAAGAATGGTCCCTGAGCTAAGACTTGACAGCAGCCCATGAATGATTCCACCGGCTCTCAGGTGATCCTACATGGATGCCCACACTGCTACAAGTGCCACTGCATATAGAGTTGGTGATTGCTAAATCTTGCCCAATAAAGAATCCACCAAAAGAAAATTCTAACTGGCACTCCCAGCCACCTTCTAGCCAAACCTTGTATTTTGCCTGGCTCTGCCCAGAGAAAGCTGTTGTGGCTGCCTTCCTGAGATACCAGACTCTTCCTCTGCTGTGCTGTCAAGTCCCGTCACACTTAGGCACGTCGTATTAACTAACTCTGCTTCCTGTTAATTTCTGAACCATCTACGCAGTTTTACACCATAGGAAAGTCAGCACAGTAGCTGGTATACGGATGTGACAGAATGTTTTTATTCCACCCCTGACAAAAAGCTCCTTGTTTTTGACACACTGGAAAATGTACAGCCTGAGAGTGCTCCAGGCGAAGATGCCACCCCAGCCTTACATCTGTCTGCTTTCATTTGTCTACAACTGTGCTTATAGATAAAACAAGCTATCCAGATGTCATCACAAGCAGGGCTCATATGCTGACTTCACCGAGACACCATTGTTGGCTGCCAACATAACAGAGTTGTAAAACTAAAATATTTAAACTCCAAGCTACTCAACACAACTTTGAATGTCACACAGGATTCTATTTCAGGATTAATTAATGTATACCCCAATAAAATAATCATGTGTTAAAAACAGAGTTGGCTGGTGTGCAAGCGGATCTAATTTTCCTTTTTGTAACCATTCCAATGGCATACAGCATCAGCATGAAGACGTTTCTGAAGGGGAGCACATATTGCTATGAGTATACAGCTCCTCATACACTTGTTTTCAGGTGCTAAAGTTCATTGTTTAAGGGCCTTAGAGCTCTCATTGTTTAAAATAGACACAACAAACCCACAATGAACAAAAGGAATATGCCAGACACAGACTATGAAGACATTTCCACCATTAGAGGGGAAGGCCAATGACAAGAGATGAAGATGATTACTAAGGAACTGCTATATGCATTCATATGTGAAGCCTGGCTTCAGGCAACCTGATATCCAGGAGCTTGAATGTTTGTTTGAGAACACAGTATCTCTCTGTGGTTATAATTATAGCCACTGTATTGGGTGGGGGAGAGGCCTGCTGAGGTTTCATAATGTACCCTAACAAAGGCAAACATTCTTCCCATGTTTCCTGCGAAATTCCTCAATAAGCACACAGATATGTACATATATGCACCAGCACAAGACAGTGTCTCTGACTGCTATCTCCTCTGAACTTAAGTGACAATTTAGTTAGCTCTGAGAGAATCCCAGGAAGGCCTCTCCAGCCTCTTTGTTCTAAGTGGCTATTCCTAATAACACTCAAAACAAATGTTCTTAAGTAGAAAAAGAGGCTTATCCACAGTTGGAACCACAAGACCTCAGCAAATCTCCAACTAACTTAAGGCTTCCCCTTGCTCCGATAAACCTTTTACAGCCTAGTTTACATTTCGTAAACTTGGGTCAAATATGCTCATTAAGAATGTTATTCTGAAACTAGGTTTGTGGATCATTTTTGTATCAGACACAAAAATCCATCTGCAATTTCTCCTTAATCTAACCAAGAAGCCTTATCTGTATTAACTTAGTTCACATATCATAAAAGGTCTGTCGTGTCTAGTCTTATACCCCATTGGGCTTATCATATGCTGCTGGAGTTTACAGTAACAACAAAACCCAAACCAAGCCAAAATAAAGACCATGTACCAAGAAGTCCATACCCTCTCCCTGCCTACCCTCTACTCCCAAGACACACAGAATAAAACATTTGCTTCTGACAGCTTTCCACAGAGACCATGTACTGGCAGAGAAAAGGCATTCACTTCTTTGTTTTCCCACCTTCCTGAATGTTCCCATCTTCTCTTAAGCTTATCTTGTTCAAACCTTCTGAAAATAAATCCTCCTAAAGCACTCAAGATTCCCTGAAGACCTCAGCAAGCTTCCTGCGTGGTGCATCCCCACTCTTTGCTGGGAGGCTAATGTCTTTTAGGGACGTCTGTTCTAATGCAAGGAAGTCAGGGACGTCCAAACAACCTGCCACAGTAATCCATCTATCTCAGATCATCCCGCTCTCTTCCACTCTCATTTGGCGAACAGGAAAGAGGCCACAAGGAAGATCTTAGTGTTAAATTCCAGTTGTTTCTATGTGGTCAGACAGGAGATAAGAACCCCAGGACCTGGCCTGGCCTGGAGCCTCAGTGTTTCTTCTTCACTTGAGGCTGGGCTAAATGCTCAGGTTGGGGAAGGGAGAAAACTTTCATCCTGTACTTCATGAATCACCCTACACCAACATCTTGCAGCCATGGAGAGACCCCTTGTAAATCATTTTGAGTGATACATAATCTCATCCAAATGATCAGCTCTTTGGCACAGTACATTCCTATAAACATTTATTCAAAAACTGAGCTACCCTTTACTCTCTGTTCTTTAAAGTTCTCCAAAGTTTCTACACGGTGGGGAGGTGCAAACTACCAGCCAGTATCGATGTGGGAAGCTCACATGGCATCTTTAATCTCATTTAGCACATCAAGTCCAGTGCAGAATCCAGAAGTGACGTCTCCCTTAGTCTCTGTTTACAGATGAGAAAAGCAGTAAGTGGTGTGTCTGCCCGCCTGCCTGCCTGCCTAAGGGCATGAAGCTGTGCCCAGGGCTGAGCCAGATGACCTGAAGAGCACTGGAAGCTCAGCGAGTGTCACTTGTCTCTTCAGTCACCAAGCAGGAGGCACAAGTTCAGGAGTGGCTCTAGGAGCTGGGGAAGAGCCAACTCTGAACAGTGAACTGGAGCAGGATGACAGCACTACTCTCAGACCTACATCTGAATACAATCACATTAAAAATAACCCATTTAACAACTCAGAAGTTCTGATGTATGTTTTATAAAAATGTATGAGAGTACTAAAAGCCATGGAGAGCTATAACTTTGAGCTGCCTCATTTGTTTCTCTTTTATTACAGTCCTGCATGGTGGGCACGGGCTCTTCATTGAAAAGAGAACATTAAATCTTTATTCTAAACTGTTTTAGCAGAACGATATTAATAGTTGAATATTATTTTGCCTGACTGATAAAATATCACTCAAATAAGACCAAAGAGAGCACTGAACCCCAACAATTCCTAGGAGGAGAAAGGGAGAGACCATCACAGAAAGTGGAACTTTGGTCAATCTGAAGATTCTGGTAGCATTTCTGTGGCTACATGGGAACAGAAACTGACTTCCTAGAGTGAAGGTAGTCTTCAGAACTACACATTTTCCTATGTGCCTCTTAACAGAAAAAGTGCTCTATAAAGCATCTTTCTGTTTTGTGCATATTCGGTCTCTCCTAATGCAGGATCAGTAAGGAAACACGAAGAAACCAACTTTCTTCCACCTTATCACCAATGGAGAAGCAGGGCAAGATTGCATTTAAAATGGAGTTCAGGGCTGGAAATATTCAACATTTCAATTAGGCAAAAACCACTGCACTCCTATTTATTATCTTACCTTTCCATCTATTTGGGTTTTTTCCTTTGTTTTACCTAACTGCCTATGCCACATGGTATACAAGAAAGCACCGACTTGCCTTTACTCACAGTAAGTATGTACCACTTGGCAAGGGTAGCTCAAGATCACTGCAATGGCCATTTCTAGTTTTCTGTCAAATTCACAAGAGATTTGTTTTCTCACCAACCTAGGCTCTCTTAGTGTTACTCAAACTGAATGATTAAGAACTGCACACTAGGAAGCCTGCTCTCTGCTTTAGGTATCTCTCTAGGTAATCAGCCTCATGGAACAGTACTGAGGCAGGACTCCCACCAGAAGACAACGAGAGCAGACCCTTCCAAACCACCTGGAAAGCACACAACAGAGCCCAGTGCGAGCTTACACAGTGAAGTGGCAACTGAGGAGATCACACCTTTTCTACACCACAGCTCCCGAGTCAAACGCTCTGTGGGGAAAACCCGTTTTCTAATTAGCAACTGAACAAACACTTTCCATACTGAACTGAGCATATGCTTCTGTAAAAGGAAAATGCGGAAGCCAAAACCTTTATAAAATATTTGAATCCAAATATTGGTCGTTCAGCCATACTTAATGGCTAGCCAACCCAAGAGTGAAGATTAAAGTTTGAACCAGATGAAAACCAATATGATAAGAGACAAAGCAAAACAAAGCACCCACACCCCCCAAACAAACAACAGGAAAGGCAATGTTATACACAGGGTAAGTACTCTTTTAGCAGGAAAATAAAGTTCTATCTAACAGGTCTATCAAAATTGTTGATAGAGCATTTTAGAAGTTACAAAAATCAACTAATCTCGCTCATACATGACTAATAACTTTGTTTTCTACAGTATTTAACAAGGCCATTTGCTATAAACTTTAAAAAGTAAAGTGGAGCCTTCAAAACCAGCATTTGCCATCAGAAACATGTGATTCACAGAAGTAATTACATTTTCAAGAAACAACAGTAACCAAGCTGAAGACACACAGTTAGACTGGACTTCAATGATACCATTCACTTAACAAAAACGGGAGAGTCATCGAAAGCTGTAAACCATACATCACTGTCTTAACACCTTACAGTTCGTTTTTTTTTTGTTTTTTTTTTTTGTTTTTTTTTGTAAATCTTTTTAAATCTGGTGCTTTTCCTTTGCTATATGGCTCTCCTCAGTACAGATGATCTGCAACGTGGTTCTGCAGCTAAGGAAATCGGTTTTTAACTTATTAAAAGCTTAGACAGACATGCAGCTAGTGATCCACCCATTAGGCAAATGTACCTGTCTTTTAAAAATACTAATCTACATGGCAACGTTAACAGTTTTAAGATACATCAAAATTTTAGGATTTTAGAAATCAGTCAGTTGTCTTAGGACAGAAGCGCCATGCTTTAGTGGTGTCTAGGCAAATCCAATATATATTTTACACCCAGTTCTGACAGTCTTTATTTTCCTTATACATATATAACTTAGTGTATTAAAGATAAGTCATACCATACTTTTTTTAAGGTTGATTTTTTGTTACTCACCTCTCTCTTCCTCAAAGACAAACTCACGATGAACCTGAGGTACCTTTAAAAGGAATCATCTTGAGTGATCTGAGTGTTAAGAGGGAGCCCCAAATTTTCCTAACCTTCCAAACCTCAGACACAAAAGTTAAAGAGGCTGAAGGAACTGTTCAGAACTCTTTGGTTCTATCACTTATGCCCCACGTGAATGTAACCAAGCTACCTGGTTTTCTAATGTCTATGTGATAAATACAACATACCGTTTCTGATTTGTCTGAAGAAAAAAATGTTTTGCAAGAGAAACAGTATTTATGGCATTTCTTCTAATAACCTGCCAAAGAATATCTAACTTAATGTCTAACTCAAATATCACCCCTGCAAGCCAGGAGTTCTTTTTTCTTGAGAAAGTAAAATAAAGTCTCATCTAAATCTACTACGGCCTTTTAACAGTACAGGTTTTGTGTCATTTTTATATCAGAATTAGAGGGAGAGAGAGCGGGGAGGGAGGGCATAAGCCCTTCCTTTCTCCTTTAGACTAAGCACTCAGAGGTCAGGGACTGTGACCTAGCCATCTCATTGTCTCCCCAGTTCAGCAATATTGTGCTAGACGAAAAACTCCCTAAGAGAGGGTCCCAACCCTCAATGGCCTTACTCTTTAGTTGAGATTTAAAAATCTGAATAGCTAACAATGAGTGCATTTCACTTGGTGTAGAGTCAGGAGTAACAGTCTCAAATCTCTTGGTGACGAGAACTCAAAAGTTCAACCAAGCCCATCAGGGTGTGAATAAGCAGCATATACCATCCAATGGCCAGATCGTGCAGGAAGCAGTGGCTTAGAGCGAGTCCAAGTCAGTAGGACAGAGACGTGGGTAGTCGTCACAGGGTGGCAGCTTCTCATTGAAGCTAACCCTGAAAATGAGCATGAGATCATATTTAAACCCAGCACTGTGAGCAGAGACAAGCCTTTTTTGCTGTCCTTATTGTTTTGTCTTTTAATTTTATTTCATCGCTAGTGAAAACATGTTAAGTATTTGAGTGACAGGCCTTCTGAAAGTGTAAGTTGTGTGAAAAGGACGGGGCTACAGCCGCGGAATAAAAATGCTAGCGATGAAGTGATCATGGATAACCACTAATCTCACAAAGTTCAACAGCAGCGCTGCCCTCAACACTGTGGGGGCCGCGAATAGGGGGTGGGAAGAGCCACTCAGTTCGTCATCATCCGGGCATCTACAAAGTCTACTCAAAGATGGGTAGTGACCCTAGTTACAAAGCGTTCTCAGCACACTGCTGCTAAAACGTTTATGGCTAATTTGTAACAATGGGTCTCAGGTCAAGCTGATGCTAGTAAGATCACCATGGCCATTATTAGGACGACCTTCTTTCTCGTTAGCATGCGCTGCAGTGCTCGGAAACTGACATGAGGCTGTTGGTGGGAATATGAGAGTCAACCCATTTTTTTTCTAATACTATAGATACCTGGAAAGGGGGAGAAGTTCAGTAATTCTGATAGAGGGTGGAAATGGGATGTGGTGTAAAAAGACAGGAATTTCATCTAAGACACGTTAAAATGGAAAGTCAAATGCACAGCTGAGTAAGTGTGTGCTCGTGTGTAACATGTACATGCATGCTCAGAAGCATTGGGGGCAGGAGTTTAGAGCTAAACTCTTTAAATTATTCAGAAACAAGAAGAAAGGAAAAAAGTACTATCTGTGTGATGGTGTGGCCAGATTAATCAAAATCTTTGTTTCTTCTCTAAAATACATTTATATCAGCCTGCCATCTCAGTTATTTGGAGCCTGATGAAGAAGGGTCTATCCTGGGCAACATAGTGAGACTCCAAATTTTTTAAAATTTATTTTACATACCAACCACAGTTTCCCCTCCCTTCTCTCCTCCTGTTCCCTTCCCCCACCTCCCTTCTTACCCCCCTACCTGTTCTTCCTCTCTCTACATTTAGAAAGGGTAAGGCCTCCCATGGGAGTCAACAAAGCATGGCATATCAAGTGGAGGCAGGACCAAGCTCCTCCTCCTGCATCAAGGCTGGGCTAGGCATCCCACCATAGGGAATAGGTTCCCAAAAGCCAGCTCATGTACCAGGGACAGGTCCTGGTCCCACTGTTAGGGGCCCCACAAACAAACCAAGCAACAACTGTCACCCACATGCAGTGGGTTTAGGTCAGCCCCATACAGGCTCCCTAGCTGTTGGTCTAGAGTCCATAAGCTCCCATGAGCTCCTGTCAGCTCTCTGTGAGTTTCCCCATCATGATCTTGACCCCTCCTTGCTCATAAAACCCCTCCTCCCTCTCTTCAACTGGACTCCCAGAGCTCGGCCCAGTGCTTAGCTGTGGATCTCTGTGGATGAAGGTTCCATGATGACAATTAGCGTGGTCACCAATCTGATTACAAGAAAAGGCCAGTTCAGACACCCTCTCCACTATTGCTAGGGAGACTCCAACTTTAAAAAATAAAGAAATAAAACTATATACTCATAGAGTTTTTATGTCCAGTATCACTATATTCATATTCCAGCATCACCATTCTCCTCTGCTTTTCCACTGGTTTACTAAGAGTGAGTTGTTCTCAGGCCTGATTATAAGTTTCATCTACAAATTCAATTTCAAAATTAAAAATATTTTAAAGTCAATGAAATGTGATAAAAATGAAAAAAGTCTTCATCAAAATTAAGTTGGACAAATTTTGCTCTGTCTCTCTCTCTCTCCCTCCCATGCTCTCACAGTGATGTGGGCAGGTAATAGCAGAAGTTTAGAGGATTCCTCATTCACAATTGCATATAAAATCTAAGTTCTAGGTTCACATCATAACACTCAAAGGTGAAAACCTCTCAGTACACTATGGTTGTGCTTTATGTAGAAGTCAGCCTAGAAGTACAGTGAGGATAGCCATCTCTACTTATAATCAGTGGCTAATCTTAAAAGTCTGCAGACATATTTTTATTTTATATGTGTGTGTGTGTGTGTGTGTGTGTGTGTGTGTGTAGCCATCTCTACTTACAATCGGTGGCTAATCTTAAAAGTCTGCAGACATATATTTTTATTTTATGTGTGTGTGTGTGTGTGTGTGTGTGTGTGTATGTGTGTGTATGTGTGTGTGTTTTGGTTTGAAAGGAAACTCAAAGGGAGTAGTACTATTAGGAGGTTTGTTGAAGTAGATGTGGCCTTATTGGAGGAAGTGTGCCACTGTGGGGGTGGGCTTTAAGATCTCTTTCCCTCAGTGTGAGACTCAGTCCACTTCCTGTTGCCTTCTGATCAAGATGTAGCCAGCAGCATATCTGCCTGCATGCTACCATGCTCCCCACTAAGATGATAACTGACTGAACCTCTGAAACTGTATGCAATCCACCCCAGTTAAATGTTTTCCTTGTAAGAGTGGTCATGGTGTCTCTTCATAGCAATAGAAACCATAACTAAGACAATATGTATATGCCCATGTGTGCAGAGAGCAGAGAAAAACTTGTAGGAGTCAGTTCTCTCCTTCCCATATGTGGGTCCTACAGATTGAACTCAGGTCATCAGACTTGGCAACAAGCATCTTTACCAGCTAAGACATCTTGCCAGCCTGCAGGCTTATATATTTTGAGTATAAAATGCTCGATATGTGTGAGCTGCTTGTTTTGGTAAAGATTTCAGCTGATGATGTAGAAACTACTGGCTCTGATTGCAAAAGAGATGAGAGATTTTCCAACCTAAATGGTTTTCTCACAACAGCAAAAGCTCATTCTGAGAGTTACTTTAATAACCTGGAAGGTACGAAAGGTGTTCCTTCTGACACGTATAAGCCACTGGGATGTCACACAATGTACCATCTTATCCTTTAGGAATATATGCCACATGTCCAATAACTAACGAGGAGAATTCACACCCTTTGGGGAGTGGCCGAGTGCATTCAATTGGATCTTCTCTCGCTGTCCAGAATGTCTTCTCAATTAATGACGGGCAGTAAGCATCATTACACATCATTCATAGCAAACTGTGGTTAGAGTCTTCGTGGCTAACTTGAAACTGTGAGTCTGCAATCAACTGGATAAACAGACGTTTTTCCAAGGCATCACTCAGAAAACAGTCTTTGTTGTGAGTGTAAATACATCTGAGACACTGCAATGCTTTTATGAAAATGCCCACTAGTGATCATCCATACTGTGTGGAATGATGGAATATCATGCTGTGACACTGAGACAGATTTAGAGCTCCTTTAGTTTACATGACTTCACTTCCATTCAAAAACTTCTTAATAGAAACTGCGAGTGAGTGATCCAGCCAGATTTTGTTGTCGTTGTTGTTTTCCCAGTCCCCTTTGGAAGGATTGCAACATATACACAGAGAAAGCATTCATTACGGGTAGTTGAAGCCTCTAGTCCCATTCTAGAGAAGATTCACAGACTAGGGACTTCTCTACATCCCACTCCAGGCCAGGAGTTAGACCAAGTTCAGATCTGTTCAACACCTAAAGTTAGAGGCCATACATTTAGGACACCTCTGTAAAGTGAAATATTAAAGATGTCTGAAATATTTAGAAGAAATGGAGCTGGGTGTGGTGGATCATGCATTTAATCTTAGCACTTGAGAGGCAGAGCTCGGTGGATCTCTAAGTTCAAGGCTAGCCTGTTCTACATGATCTCTATAGATTTTCAGGCTATATAGTAAGAACCTCTATCTCTTTTGCAAATAAATAAACAGATAGATAAGACAGACAGACAGACAGACAGACAGACAGATAAAATTTCCGACTGTATGTGAGACTGTGTAAAACTGTACAAATGTCTTGTTTCTTTACAGCTTTTCTAACTATCTACTACACATACACACTTGGAATGGAACACTGCTCTTAAGTAATATCCTCCTCTCCCTTCCCCAGTTAATGAACACATAGGAAACAACTTCACTAAAGAAGGAACTGAAAAGGCAAAGTCAGTAAGACCCCTGTTAGCTTATCTGTTCTCATGGGCTGGGCAACAGACAGTATTGAGACATTGCCGTTGGCACAGTGCCAGCAAATGGTACTGGGTTCACTAACTGCATAGAAGAGGCACAGAGGACTGTGCTGCCGAGCTGACTCCTGAGTCAATGGAGAGGGAAGCAGGTGAGATGCTCCATTCAGCAGCACGGCAGCAAGTGAAAGGAACAGAGGATGTGCGGAAGTGTGGTGTGTTCAGAGACAGGAGACAGATCGATTAGACAGGAGCATGTAGTATGTGAAGAAGTTTGATGAGCCATGAGAATGGAGGGGCAGGCAGGGGCCAAATTCATTCAGCTCTCCATTCAACTAGTATTAATTGACCATATGCTGCATGTTTGGTTGTGGTCCCTGGGGGATATAACAGTGAATGAAATAGAAAAAAATAAAAAAAAATTCCCTACCCTGATGAAGAGAAATCCTGGTGGAAAAAACAAAAACAAAACAAAACAAACAAGTAAACCAAAATTATACATAAAATGGGGAGGCAAAGGATTTGATATGCTGGGGGTAAAGAGAAGCTGGACTATCAGATACAGTGGCCAGAAACTTACTGAGAAGACTTCTGAGTCACAACCTGGCATCCATTTCGAGGAGGCTAGGAAGAGAATAGCTGTGAAGCAGTGTGGCTGAAGCTAGGAGAGCTGAAGAGGGAGAAGAAAGAGGTTGTGGTTGGAGATGGGGAGAGACATCTCTTGCCTCTGCTTTATGCAGAGGAATCTTTTCCAGTTCGTGGCAAAATTTTGGCAGGCCGTCTGGAAGAGTCTGGACCATCCCTCGACCCAGGAAAAGGTCACTGAACTTGAATAAGAAGCACAGACTTTGGGGAAGTGGAAGAAAGCAGGGATAATGAGCGGCTGGAATGGTCAGAGAACCTGCAGACTGAGCAGGAGAAAACCAGTGACGGTGAGAAGGAAGGTGACAGGTCACACCACTCCAGACACTAAGACAGGATGACGAAAGGGCTAGCCTACTGTAGCCTCCTGTTCTGACATGATAGCAGGGGGACAGACAGCAGTAAGTGTCGCTGAGCATGGCTGATATTCAAGATAAGATCGCTTCTTTTTCCTTTCCACATCGTGGGGGCCAGCCATTCCCATTGCAGAAGTCATGCCATCAACTCTTGGGACTGGGGACAGGAAGGTCAGGAGACTACTGTGGGCTTGATCAGATCATGCACTCAAAAGCACCAGCATAGTGACATGAATATTAGTCTGGCCAACAGCAGGGTTCCTAGGGCTCTAGTTAACAGAGCGTGTGCCCTGCCTAGAGATTTTAAATCATGCCAAAGTGGTAAGTGGGGCTGAATTTAGCACAAGCCTGGCTCACAGGGGCCAAAGTGCTCTAGTTTTGACTCCATTTGTCCAGTAAGTGCACTTTTTCAAATTTCCACAAAGGTTCGATATAGCCTAGCTAGACCACACTAGATGGAGCCTAGATAGCTGAACCCTGGCTCCCAAAAGACTAAAGGGTGTCAGCCATTCAGTCAGTTCAATTTCTCAAAAGTGAGTCACTGTAGACACTTGGTTGAAATGCCTGCCTAGCACATATGGGGCTCTAGGCCCAAGCCCATATCATATAAACTAGGTGAGACCAGTGGGACCAGTTTGAGCTGCACAGGACCCTGGCCTAAAAACATACTTTTTCTTAAAAATGGTGAGTTCCTTGTAGGAAGTGTCAGGTTCACAAGAGGATGAGGCTACTCCGGACTACACAGGCTTTTCCACATCAGGTTCTGTTTTATTTTCTTTATAAACATAATGCTACCAGAACCCCATAATTCTTTGTTTTTGCTAAGACAGAAAGGGTATTCATAGTCTGCTCCCCCAAATGATTCTGTTTAGGACACAATGCACAAAGAATATTAGGTTTATTTCTTCAGAGCTAGGATGGAATGATTAAAAATAGCATCATTATGGTGTCTACAACAAACATTCAAAAGAGCCCTAAATTGTGTTTAAGCACAATTACCTTAACGTCAGTTGAGATTTTACGATGCAACTGTGAGCCACTTTATTTTTAAGGCAGTTTAACCTGCCGGCTTCATTCCTAAGAACAGACATTGAAATTTTAAAGCCAGGTCTTTCAATAACATGATTAAGCCATGCTCGGCAGTTTCTTTAAATATTGAAGAGAATTTTCATCATCTAAATATTTATGGCAACAACACAGCCAGGTGCATGTTTTTCTTCTGTTCCTCAGGAGTAGGAGATCCATATTCTTAACAAAGGGAGAGAGGTTGCCTCAACAATAGAAAAACCCTACTGAGCTCTGTAGACCCCTGGACAATGACTAGAAAACTACATTCAACCTGACACTGAACCCCTACATCTCCACAGTTAGCATGTTGAAAGCTATGTAGTTTTGTTGTACAGTATCTTCCCAGCTCAAAGACTTAAGCTCCAGGCCATATGAGCAGCCACTGAATAGTACTGCCACCATCAGCAACAAGCACAAGCACAAGGCACACATGATGCTATTATTCTGAAGATAGGATGATTCCATAGACCAGGCTCCTTCAGGCGCTGGCACTGGGAGGCGGGGGAGGGGGGAGGGCAGTGTGCAGAGTCTGTTCCTGCTGGCTGGCCACCAGGAGACATTTTATATATGACATCTTGGAGATGAATGCTTAGAGGTTCTCTACTCATTTCAAAACTCAAGGGAAGGAGGCCCATAAATGCTGTTTTCAACCCAGGCCTAATTTTTAGATATTGGAAAACAATACTTAGTATCCTATTTACTTAAGAAATCGTTCAGTGGAATGGATGTAGGAGGTTATTATTCTGTCCACTTAGATGATAAAAGTGTAGCACTGAGAGTTTTAGTGACAACTAGACAACTCTATCTGCAAAAGCAGGTTCTACTCCCTGACACATGTCCAAATACTGTGAATTCTCTTCATTTTGTGGCTTCATTTTCAACTACACACTTACTGACTGCTTAGTATGTACTATACATTACAGTAGCAGCCAAACTTACAATGTCCAGAACAGAGGTTAGACCTCTGTGGTTTTGGAGCCTGGAGTCTGATGGAGGAAATGGGTATCAAACAAACAGCAAACCAATACCGGATGGCAGAGGGTAAGAGTGTCATGGAAGAAATGCATGGTGGCTGTGAAGAGAAACATACGGAGAAGCCCTCTGGGTTGGGTGGTACTTGCATTGAGAACTATGCAGCAACTGTCCAGCTGAAGAGGTTGGGCTAAGCATATCTATCATATAATGCAGGACAAAAGGTAAAGCCTGGGAAGAAGAGCTGTACTGAAGGAACAGTAGTTACAGCTGCAAGCATGGCAGGACCCTTGAAGCAAGCGCTCTCTGCTCTACACTGTTTGAAACTGTGAAGCCTGGTACTCGGAAAGTAATGTTGACATTACTACTGGTCTGTCAAGGACAAGGACAGAGTCTCTAGCTAATGGAAAAATACAGAACCCCAATAAGACAGGGAACTAGATCATCTTACAGTCAGGTTGCCTAACAACAGGACACTGAGTCAGAGCCCTTGACCCTTTCACCCTGTAAACATCCTACACAACCATCCTGTTAGCTTGCCCCCCCTTATGCAGATGACAGCTTCCTGCTCCCCCTACCCTGCAGGAACTATATAAACCCTCCTGGAGAAAAATAAAGTTGCACCTTGATCAGAATATTGACTTGGTGTATTTCCTTTGTGTCTCCTGTCCCTATCATTCCGTCCTTAGGGTGGTGGAGTACCCGTTGAAGCCCTGCTGGCCGGGTCACTGGTCAACAAAATCAGGCCCTAGGTCCAGCTTACCACTGATTCCTAGTTCTATGGTCCTGTCTCTGTGACAATGAAGGAAGTGAGTACCAAACCATCGTCCCTCAGCTGAACATCAAATGTGAGAATACAGGACAAAGCACAGTATGAAAATGCTTAAGATATAATTCATTGATAATAATTATCCTTCCTATGTACTTCCAGAGGAGCACAGATACACATTAAATAAACACAGACAAATTGTAGAGCTGGGTAGAACTTTTCTAGTATGTGCTAGATAGTAGGTTTGATCCCAGGCAGTAGCTCACTCATAAAGCAACACACAATTTGGGCAAATTCAAATTTTAAAGTATGAATAATAATAATTACAGTTAAAATTTATTGAATTCTTATTGCTTGTTGGGCATTCTACCATTCCCTTAATATGTTACATGTAATCACTATGAAAAATCTTCCAAGGTATGTCTTAATATAAAGAGACTTAGATAAATTAAAAATAAGCAAACAAACCTTTTGAAGTCACATGGAAGTTGGCTCTCAACTTGGGCAGCTTAGAAGTTACTTTTCACTGATTTATAGCTAATTATTACCATAAAGTAGCCTAGCATCTTAACTATCACTCTAAACTGATTGTCATCTTGATATATCTTAAGCTCCTTTGTGTTTACCCATCTGTATTGCTACAAAATACAACTTTTCTTTAACTATTTTAACCAGGAGTTGAGTAAGTTGTTCTAGTATTGTATCTTCAGCCTCTGATATAACAATTCACTTAACTGTTACAATCATAAAGTCTGCCAGAAGTCAGCTGTCATTCTACTTTAAACGCTGAATTACAGGGCAGGAAGATGGTTTGGTGGTAGAGCATTTGTATGGTGTTGTTGTTTGTTTTTGCTCTTTTCTCTTTTGGGGGCCTACCACCGAGCTCCCAAATAAATCATACATGGAGGCTTATTCTTAATTATAAATGTCTGGCCTTAGCTTGGCTTGTTGCTATTCAGCTTTACTTAAATTATTCCATCTAGCTTCTGTATACTTTCCATTATTTCTTACTCCGTGGCTTGCTGTGTAGCTGGATGGATGCCTCCCCCCCATGTCCTCCTCTTTTTCTGGCTACTCCTTCTACCCCAGCATTCTCCTTCTATTTATTCTCTCTGCCTGCCAGCCCCGCCTATCCTTTCTCCTGCCTTGCTATTGGCCATTCATTTCTTTATTACACCATCAGGTGTTTTAGACAGGCAACAGTAACACAACTTCAGAGTTGAACAAATGCAACATAAACAAAAGTAACACACCTTAAAATAATATTCCCTAACAGTACAGTGTTTGTAAGGCCCTGTGTTTCAATCTTTAGCACCAACACACACACACACACACACACACACACACACACACACACACACACACACACCAAAAACAAACAAGCAAACAAACAAATAATCAGACATATCTTCAGAAAACACAGGAGTATTTAAAACGTGAAGACCCATTTTGCAGCTGAGTATTTACAAACTCAAGAGTCCAGAGTCTGAACCAGCTGTTGCTGCTTGCCTGTTCCAACCCCGCCACTGGAAGAACAACATCTCTGCCTACATCTAGGCCATCTTAGTAGCCCTGTTCTAGGACATTTCCTCTTCTCTTCTGTCTCCCTCAAAGAAGATTCTTTTCACCTTGATTTGAAATCCCACTCAGCCACTGAAGCTCCAGACAAACTTGATTTGCCTCATTAAGCCTGCTCCAGTGTGCATTAACCTCCCTGTTACCAAACCAAAGGCGGTTAATGAGTCTCCAAGTCAGTTGACTCTTTGCCATTTCCTTTTTATTTAATAGTTACACTTTTAACTTCCAAATGCACATACCCTGTTCATTCTTTTGTAATTCTCCAAAGATCCAAACGCAAAGCAAATCATTCAAAAACTATTTAGAACGTACCAAATACTCACACACTTAAAACATGGACATTTTATATGCTACTGACCAGTTAAAGTTCTGTTTTGTCCTTCCATATCTAGTCACAAATATAGGGTCCTTTACATACATTTGCAAATCTGGCTAAGGGATCTCACTTCTCAAAGATTGGCGGTAATGATGGCACAAAGGAAAGAAAGATTGACTGCCTTTTAATTATTTTAAATATAGATTTGGGAAAGATACTTCTAATGACAAAATAGGATATAATAACCTCTTCTGGTATAAGATCACACTATCGCTTGGTATTTATTAGTGTTTTACACCTAATAAAATATTTTCACAGAAATGATATAGGCAGTTGTTGAGCTGTCCAATGTTTTACATCTAATAACCAAAATCAATATCTGAACTTTTGTCTTCAGAATCATGACTCTTCCAGTATACTGGCATAATTCATTAGGCAGGAGAAGACAGTGGTTAACAGTATAGATTGCAGACCTACACCATGAGTTTAAGAATCAGCTCTGTCATTTACTACATGTGCTACACAGACATGTCATCTAAATACATTATGTTTCTGTTTCCTTACTTGGAGAATGAAGTTAGTAATTATCTTCCTGGGGTTGTAGGAATAAAATGATCAAATATAACTGGAGCATAATAGTATCTATATGTGCTTAAATTTGCTACTGTGAATCTATAACACACGCCTCTGTGTGTGTGTGTGTGTGTGTGTGTGTGTGTGTGTGTCTGTGTGTGTGTCTGTGTGCACATGCACACACATATTCATGTATGCATCTTATGGGCACTGTGCATGCAACAGAACTCTTAATTAGCCTTTTACACATTCTGCTGAAGGGAGTCTCTATTATATCATAAAGACGGGTAAGCCTTACTCTTTTCACCAAAAATCTTGAGGAACAATTGAAGTATCTTACCTAGGAGTCAGTGATGAAAACCATTTTCAACACATCTCTTGACCGATGATAATGATGATATCATGGTTTTTACATAACACTCTTAAAGTTTCCAGCTTGTCAACACTTTTCACACGTTCTGCTCTCACAACCACTTGCTGAGATGGATGGGTAGATGGTTAAGCATACAGATAGCTGATTAAAGGTGAATAAAACCTTAGATTCAGAGACCTCAAATAATCTGGATAGCATCAGGAGGGTTGCTTTTAGAGAACTAAACCCCAGAGTTTCAGAATCTGCACAACCTACAAAGTCTCTTTAGAGTTTACTTATCGTGGAGGTACATGAAGAAGGGCCCCATACCTTTCTTCCTGCAGCTATTGACCTCATTAGGAACAGACGAACAGCTCGGTGGCTTTCTTCATTTTCCTTTGTGTTGAAGGCAATCAACAGTCAAAGAAAATTTAGGAAGCCAAACCTGTATTGGTCTAACCTCTGGTAGGGTTATGGATTCTTATGAAAAAGTATAGCCTCTGGTGTACTGGGTAAACTGAGAAGGTGCAGAGAAAAAAATCTGAGAAATAGACTTTGATTTCATATTTTTCAAGGTAATTATTATTTATAAAAGGGTAGTGTTTTTATGTCCTAAAATATATTTAGAAATACCAGAACCAGAACCAACAGAGATCTCTCTGGGAGACATAACACATCTTATTATTATTATTCTGTTTGTTTATTTATTTTTTATTGGTTTTGAGATTTTTTAAAATCAGTGTATCTGAGAAATTTTCAATTAAAAAGTAGTTCAGGGGCTAGTACCTCAGTCAGGAAAGTGCTTGCCATACAGCATGAGGATTTGAGTCTGAGCCCCAAACACACACAGCAGGCCTTCAGAGGTAGAGACAGACTCCTGTGACTCAGGCCTAATGGACAAGCCTAAGCAACCAGTGAGAGACTCTGTATCAAAAGACAAAGTGGGAGTCAGGGAGATGACTCAATGGGAAAAGGGCTTGCTGAATAAGCATGGGGACCAAAATTCATGGAAAAAACTGGGTTCGAGGTACACGTTGGTAATCCCTACACTAGAAGATGGAGAGAAGAGAATGCAAGGGATTCCCTGGCCACACAGTCTAGCTAATTAGTGAGTTCCAGTGAGAGACCCTAACTAAAAAAATAAGGTATAAAGCAGTAGAAGAAGACACATGACATCAACCTCTGGCCCCATATGTGTACAAAGAGGTACATATTTCTCTCCACATGTATACATAAACCTACAACAATAAAACAAGGTGGGCAGCATGACTGGAACAGGCTTGCACACACACACACACACATTGCATTAACATAAAAAAGACTGTCCTAAGTTCATTTTATTTTCAGACCTCTTAAAGCATAGCATTTAACATTACTATAACATTTATCATATTACCCACAGAACAAATACTTTGGTGATATTACTATAGACACATCATCACACATTGTTTTGCTTTGTGAATTTCTTTTGAGTGAAACCTTGACTTGAAGAATATTATTCTGTCTGCTATGATTTATAATAAACATCCACTAGAGATCTGAAGATGCCATCAACTCAAGTAGGAAAACTCAACCAAAGTCTATGGCAGAATTGTAGGAAATCCGTACTTTAAATAAAACCGTAATGCCTCTCCATTTCCATACAGTTTTTCCCGAATAGTAACACACACTCTGATGAAAGGAGTAGCTGTAAAGTGGTATCCAAGCTCCACTTGACAATGAGATGGGGTGAGTCCCCCAGAGGGCAAAACAAAGGCATAAATATAGGAAGGCAGTTTCCCGTGGCCTCATGAAACGACCTAGGTGGAAGCACATCCAAGCATGCTCCTGATTTATGGGACCGAGAGTCAATCAATGAAACCTCACCAAGACTTCCCAAGAGCGGAGCTAAGGACCAGAGGACAGCTAAATGAATTATCTCTCGCAGCAGCAAGAGAACTTCTTGTATGAAGAACTCTAGCTGTGTGCAGTTTGCTATGGAACATATACAGAAGACAATACGAAAGAAAGAAAAATGAATAATCCTTAAAAATGTAAGACATAAACTATGTTCCCTTTGCCCCAAAACATTACAATAAGCACCATGTCTAAACAGCATTGGATACAGTTAGAAATGAGGGCCTTTGAGGTTCAAAATCAGAAGCAAAGTTCCCTGTGTCCCGTGTGACGGACGGCTCAGTGTGCCGTTCCCTGTGCCCGTTCAAACTCACCTTCCCACAGCCCACATCAGGATTTTTTGCTAATGTTTTGTTTTTTGAAGGAAAACTTTTTTAAATTAATAATATAAAATACCTGAGCAGAGAGGCAGTGAGGAAGGAGAAAGCAAGATCATGTCCTAGTCAACACCAGTATCACTGCTGGTTTTGGGCAAGGAACTCCCAGTATTTGGCTGGGAACCAGGTCTTTTGTCATATGGTGAAATGACAAACTGAAGAGACAGGAAGAGAGGTCAAGCAGTCTGTCATTTAACAAACAATAACAACAAGTCCACCTGACTAATGATAATCTGGGAGAGAGGACCTACATAAAGGCATATCTAATTATATCTGGTAATTTTTTTATTATCACTGACATCTGTAGGCATGATATTATCCAAATTTTTATCCGTCACCAGAATGTTGTAAATATGTACAAACTATAAATCAATGCCACCTTTATAAATGCCTTAAGTACCTTTATTTAGCAATTATGCGAGCCTCTTCATATGCCAACACTATATAATTTTTAATCTGCCAATAAGCCATTAAACATATTTATGGTGATAGTTATTAAGTTGAAGAGGTTCTATCCAGGAAATATAGTTCGATAAGAAAAACAACCTTGCAGTGAATCAGAAGACAAATTTACTTATCTCAAGATATGAGTGTACACTGATTTTGTAAACACTATCAGCTTTTAGAGGCAAGTCAGAATCCATGAGGATTCACCAATCACCTGCTCCTGTCAGATGTCACCTTGGTGACATCAACCCTCTCATAATTCGTTCCTCTGCAACAGAAAGATTATTTATCTATACTGAATACAGAAATATACATGAAAAATGGCAAGTTATGTTCCAAATGAAAAAGTAATTCACAACATTTATTGAGAATCAAAGTTTAGATGCTCTAGAAATAACTGGGTTATTTAAATTATAGAAATCAAGTTCAAATGCCCTGAATGAACTGCCTTCCCGTTCCACAACTGTACACATTCTAAACTATGCTAGATATGTGGTAAGCTTCTGTGATGTATTTGCTCTCAAAATGGCTTGATCAATGGCAATTTCCCTTCTTTCCTGAATTCAGATTGTAATGTAAATTTTAAGAAAATATAGACCACCAAAATACTGAAGATCAGCTTCAGTCTGGTAAAATTTAGTGGCCTCGTGATATTTAAGAAAACAGTGTCTTATTACTGAAAACTTTTCTGTAGTGACCCAACAATCTAAGTTAGAATAGTGGAACCATCTCATGGTGACAGCAGCTGGGACTCTATGTAATGCTAATTTTAAAAAAATCTGCATCTTTAGAAATTCTTGAGTGAGTGTAAGAAAAGATGCTGGAGGCAAATCTCTTCTGGGCTAGAAACCCAGATCCCTACCCATGGGGCCAATGCTGTCAACCATCCTCAGTCTTGCTTTTCTTCATCAGCAAAATAAGAAAAAAATGAAACTATCTTCTAGGGCCATTGAGAGGATTAAATGAGATAAACTGCAAAACCTCAGAGGAGAACTCAGGCTGGCTGTAAACCCCAGGTCGTGCTGCTCTGAACTAGGTGGCGGGCGGGTTGCACCCACATTGTGCTACTGAGATTTTCTAGTAACGGTGCTGCCTGGACCCCAGCACTGGCATTTTTTACTCTAATCTTTGTTTATAGAAGAAGTAAATAATCCAAACAAAGAACATTCCAGTACTCAGTGCCGATGCTTCCACGATAAGGTAGAGCCTGGCACCAACACCAGGTCTGGCTATCTATTAAGGTGAAAACACATAACTTTGATAATGAAGCTGTCTCCTGATTTATAGGAGGGAGACTGTCTTAACTCTTGGCATTCAGACCTAACCAGTGTCCAGAGACAACGGTGCCTGGAGGAACTGGAAGAGGAATATGCAGCCAGGATTTAAAAACAGATTTTAAGTTTGAAACACTAAAGCTGTTCTGAATGAAAGAAAGCAGTTTCAAATTCTCAGAGAAAACTTTTTGAAAGAGAAATTATCACTAACAGTTACATTACAATGAAAACAAACACAAACAAAAGAACCAAAAACAAAACAAAACAAAATAAAAACAAAACCCCCCAAACCTAACATTCTTTAATCCACATCTGAGAACTTCCATCAGCTAATTTGAATTTCACTCCAGCGTTCAGGGCAGTATTAACACTCCAAGCAGAACAGCTGTGAGGAGGCCACAGCTTCATTTTAGCACATTTCTAGGATCGTCACAGGTACAGGAAATCACATTAACCACATTTACAATCCCCTTCAGAAACTCAGAGGACTGCAACAGAAACACTTGAAACCCAAATAAGCAACAGGACCATGGCTTTCTGGTGGCCTTGCTCATGTTCACATGGTAAGAAATGGATTCTGGAAACCCAGTAGGGGGAAAACCTGGCATGGTTCTGGTCCACAAAATCTTAAAAAAAAAATAAATAAATTGATCATAAACTTTTCCCATTAAAAATTAAAACCTGGAAGAAAATGGGAAGAAAAGCTTTTACCTCTAAAACAGTCAACTGTAGGTGAAAGAGTTATGCTGGATTTCACAAACTTTTTAGAAAAGCCACACAAATACTAATGTGAGACCAGAAAGGCCACCCACAGGCTCTGGAGGACCGTCACCATTTATCAAGGCAAGCCCAAGCTGGAACTAGTTTCTTCCCTGTGACTCTTCTTTATCCACACTTAAGGCAAACTACCCTGCTCTTTCCAACACTCGTCTTCAGATTTTCTGTGCCTGTGCCACCTGGCAAGTTGAAATTCTCCTTACTCCTGCTAGACCAGACCGAAGGAAAAAGTTCTCAGTAGAGCGCCCCGGAACTGCTGGGAAGGGAGAAAGCCCATCTCTTACAAAATTTCTGCAGTACTCTCTATCAAGACATCTCATGCTGTGCGCACCGCTGTCTAATCCAGCAGTACAGTTGTCCACAGACACCACCTCTCTCCCGTAGTCCACAAGCCGCTCGAGGGCACAGTCTGCTTCCTTAGCTCTGCCTCCTGTCCCATGACTTCCTCAGAGGAGGCTCGCAGTAAACACACAGTGAGCGTGGAAACACACTCTCCTTACACAATTAGTGGAGCCCTGGAGACAACTGGGGGTCTTCTACTTATCCAAAGGGGCTGAACTAAGGAGACGTCACCAAAGCAAAGCGGGAATTATGTCACAAAGCTGAAAATGTTTTATTATTACAGGCTGAGCCTTCCTATATGAAATCTAAACTCCAAAACATGGTGATGCTAAGTTTGGGATCTGGGAGGAAATCAGATTTAAGATCTTTGGATTAGGAATGCTTAAGTGGAAAAGGCTATGAGAATATTTAAAAAAAAATTAAATTGCAAACATTTTGGTTCCAAGCATTTTGGATAAAAAAAACTTCACTGCCCACAACAATGCAAATTCTAGAAATTGTTTTAGCTGTTAGGCACTGTTTACATGTCAGGCAATTTACTAGATTCAAAGCTATCAAGATAAGCACGGAAATTTTTCTGTGCTACTGAAACATTCAAAATCCAGCATATCGTGCTTAAGTACTTACTATAACACAGGTTGTATGGTTTACATGTTAATTTTTTGTAACCTTTGTCCATAAAACCTAAAAAGGAGTCTAGCTCCTCTTAGGCTCCACAGGGTCTTCCAATTCCTAGTGAAGGCATATATTTGATCTTCACTGGCATTTTGTAAACAGACTGGCCAGCTCTTTCTATGTAAGATGCCTGAGACATACCTGGGTAGAATACATTACTAACACCTAAAAACTGGCAGCAAAACCAGCCCAAAGAAGCACAGTTCTATCTCCTACCATGAATGTTCGGAACAAAACCGCTCAGTTTCTGCTGATTCTCCACATGAGACATTCAGAACACCACCCATTCTGTTTTTATCTCTGACGTTTATATGTTAGCCTAGATAGCTGAAGGAAATTCCTCATTTCTTGATACATACGATATTCCAGTCATGAAATGACCATTCTATCGTTCCACACTACTCTCAGTCTTTATTAGTCCATTATGCCCAAAGGCTTATCCAAACATGACATAGTGAGCTAGCTATCTACAACTGTCCCCTTTTCTCCAGCCTTCTAACTTCTATCTCAAAGTCTACTTCTCTGTTCTGGATGTTCTGCAAATCTTAAATTTCACCTCAAAATGCCCACTCCGTCTACATATGTCACTGCCCATCTAGACTTCCTACACCTAGCCTAAGTCTCACACAGGAAGCCACTTAGCCTGGGTATAGTCTGTTACATGTCACCTCAATATTAAAGCAATGAAGTTGTAATCTATATGTGTCCACTCAATTGACATACACTCATGGTATGTAAATATACAACAACCACTTTTCCCAGGGCAGTTGGTCATCAGAACTCTCAGGAATGGATCTCATCATTGTCAGTAACAAGTACACTACACCCCTCCCCACACACTCTAGCCATACAATAGCTTTCACTAACATTGGTGTCAGACATTTGTCAAATCCATAACATCTTATAATACTTTCTAAGTATTCTTTTGTTTTTATTCTTTATTTTTTACATAGTAGACTTAGGCTAGCAAGAAAGCAAAGCTGCTTACTGCACAAGCCTGATGATGTGGAGATCTGGAGTAGATCCCAGGAAACCATGGAAAGATGGAAGGAGAAACCTCTGACTTCCATAAGCTTATTGTGGTGTACATGCCTCCATCTCTCTCCCCTTCTCTGTCTGTCTGTCTGTCTCTCTCTCACACACACCCCCATCACACACACACACACACACACACACACACACACACACACACACACACACACTAATTAAAAAGAAAAAAGAACAGCAGACCCCTTTGTGCATATCTAGCCTAATAGAGAAAATAAGTTTGATATCTACTCTTAAATGAGCATAAGCCAAAGTCACCAGTCACTGTGCCGACTCTAGACTGTCAACATCTTTGAAGTTCCAAATGCTGTCAAGTTCTACCTAAGAATGCAGGAGTGTTGCTGTCTAGCCTAAGAATGCAGAAGGATTTGGTACTGTAAGAAAGACATTTTTAAAACTCATCACAAAACCCTCTACCATCAACAATAGAAATAGGGAAAACTGTTGTCTAGATCTCTAATAAACAGGTGGCCTAAGTTAAGTTTCTAAATATGTTAGCTTACATTTTTCTCAACTCTAGGTTTTAGATTCGGAACTGCGCTGAGCATGCCTGTGGAGCACCTCGGATGCTCCCGACATGCTCTGCTGTTTGCAGGTCTTAAGCAGTTTAGACCATTTTCTCCACTGGCATCTAACAAATGGCTAACAAGACCTGTCTGTGCCTCTGCTGCTGGAGGAACTGTACTGGAACAATTCATCCCGGCAAGGCTGAGTCACCGCCCTGCCAAGGTCAAGGAGACCTCAGTTAATCAAGAAACTGCTGGCCACACATTCACACAAGCTGTCTTAGAGAGAGAAGCTGCTTTTCTTTTGCCACAGATTATCAATCATCTTTACCTAAGAAAAAGATGTGCAACTTCCTTACTGGGTAGAGAGCCTCCTTCTAGGTCTTCATCCTGGTTTCTTCTCTGCTGAGTTGGTCCTTTGCCTAGAGGCGCTGCTACCGGCACCGAGAATTTCCTTTTGGAAATGAGAGCCAGGAGGTCCACTCAGTGCTACCATTAGGAAAGGAAAGTTGGGTGATAAAAGGCAGGAAGCCTGGAGGGGCTCACTTCCTTTCATGTACTCCTTTCTTCTTTTACATTCAGTGTTATCATCCACTAAGCCAGGAAGATCCGCTGTACCTGGCAGAGCTCCATATGGGATGCTTGCTCCAGCTCTCTAAAGATGAGGACTGCAACTTGGTTAATTTCTTTTTTTCCCTAGGTCAGAAATCGGTAGGTGCTAAGGGTTCACAGATTTTAAAAATAATTTCCTCCTCCCTAACTGCACATTGCAGATTGGAGAAGGTGCAGGGGAAATTCCAGGTGAACAAATTAACCTACAAACGTTACCCAATTTTATGAATGAGTAATGGATGAAATCCTAGGTGATTGACTGCCAGAGACAGCATTTGATATTACAGTGAGAGGGTCGCAAAGTCTCACTTAGCTGTTCAGCTTTGCTGTGCCTTTAATTGGGGGAATGGGTGTTGGATTTTTCATGGGCCAAATGTTATCATAGTTTCTTCCAGAGGACTCAATAATGTCAGGCCTAGGTCTGGGGGGAAATACCCAACTGCCACAGAAGACAAGGAGGACAAGACTAGGAGCCATCAGCCCCTTAGCCTTCATTTAACAAAAAGGCATTTTCAGAGATGCTAGCAGAGGGCACTGGATTGACTTTCAACCAAACCCCATCAGCAGAAAGAACAAGTCCTTCTCCTGCTCAAGCGAACGGCGGTATCTGAGCACAACGTTTCCCCCTCCCTCCCCTCCCTCTAAACTCTTCACACAGCCTCCCTTGCTCTTTCTTCCAATCCAGGACCTCTTTTCTCATTAACAGTTGTTACATACATACCGTGACACTTTTAAAGTTGTCAGTATGATCACTAAAACATAACAAATAAAAATATTTAAGCCAACAACTTTCATTAAAACGTAAGATCCTCTTTTTGTCTCTGTTTCATAAGCTGTAAAATGGGATTAATGCTGACACAGTGTATTCATGAAGACTAATAAAGGTCAAAACAACAATAAACTAGGACCTGGGCCCCGGTGTAATTACATAAGCAGCTGAGTGAACTAACCTGCTACAGGACGACAGAGGCGCACCCCGTGAGACTGCTTTGTTGTTTGGATCCTACCCCTATTTACAATCTTAGCACACGGACAAACGCACAGTTTAAGTGTGTTATAAAACCTTGATGCTCTAAGGGTTTCTATAAAAACTATTAAGAATATTATATGTGAAAACATAGAATTATTTTTAATCATAGACAAAAATCATCTTACCTATCAATTAATGCATATATTTGCCTGGGGAAAGACTATACCGCCAATAACATGTAAATAACTTTCTTTATATAAGACAAATTCTGAAATCCATAAGCTGGATGATGAGGTGCTTATGCAAATAAACAACAGAGATTACTATCCCCCTGAGAGTTTAGACCCCCACTAAAGGAAACAGGCTTCATGAAGAATTCAGTCTGAGACTTGAGAAAAGGTTCCCACTAACCAAGACATTTCTCAAGCACAACGAAAGGAAGGGTGGGTGTGTGCAACCAGAAGAAACAAGAATCTTCTTGGAAAGCTGCTGGGGTTACAAGGTATACAATAGTCAGCAGCGGAAAAGGGCACTAGGTGGTAGATTGTGGGGAATTCAGAAGAAAGAAGATCAGTAATTACAGCTACAGGGTAAACAGTAAGACTAATCTGCTATTCAAAAACGTTAGGGTCTTATTCATACTACAATTTATACTAAATAAGATAACAGGCCAGCCTCTTGGAGGATCCAAAGTTCATAGTGTTTTAAAGACTAGTAGGATGAATAATATTGCCAGATACCAGAAATATATAGATAGTGCCTGCCATTTCCTTCTCAAAACAGCACCTATTATATTTTTATCTATGTCCTGGTCCAAGGCAAGTGAGGTGCAGTTAACACTCTAGAGTCCAATGTTTTCCAAGCAATGATTTATCTCTATTGCCCCAGACCACCTAGTCTGAGATTCCTAGGTTTCAAACTACTTTTCATGCCCTTTCTACATGCAAAAAAGTTAGCTGCCAAAATTCTGCTGGCAAAGGTTTAAAAAGCTAATTCAGTGGGGTTAACGAAAGGGGGAGGGGGCAGAAAGGAAGAAATGATTAATGAAACTGAGACTCACATACTTTTTTCACTCAGCACTAACATCTAATTGTTTAGATTATTCCTTTTTAAAAGGAACCTGCAATCTGCTTTGTAAAAGGAATCTAGCAATCTGTATTCTCTATCTTTCTTTCAGGTAAAATTCATATACTTCCTTTGTTTTAGATGTTTTGAGCTGACATGCAAATCCTGCCCTCCCACCAAGGCTAGGGCAGTTCATAACTCTTTGGATTGGTGCAATGACATTATTCTTCTAAACAATCACAATTTCTACAGTCACTAGAAACTGGAAGTAAGCAACCCATTTCTTGATGATCACTGGAATTTTTTTTAAGTGTTCTTTTACACTGAAAGAAAAATAAGTAATTATTAACCTGACTACTTCTTTCACTAATGGTCCCCACTGGGTAAACCTATGTCCTTGATTCTAGTAATTTCCAAACATTTAATTCCAAATGCTGCTTCCATAATTCCTGAAGTATATTCCAGTTTTTGGAACTGGTAAACAAACAAAACAAAAAACTACCTGGCAGTTCCACTGACCCAGAAGGGAACACAAGGCAAAAGACAGCCAATTCCCTTTTCATGCACTGCTATGGGGACTGCTGGCTATTTGCAGAATTCTTATGTCAACAGGACACTACACAAGTGTTAATATTGCAAGTAGAGGCAACACCCAGAGGGAATTCAATGTCATTAGCTGCAGAGAAAAGAGTGTGTAGATCCAAGAGGGAATCCCATCAGATTCTGGAAGTGGGTAGTCTGTGGCTGTCAGCAGCGTGCATTGGAGCTTCTTCAAAGCAGACTAGACTGTGACCCGAATGCTGCGCATCCCTGTGCCCTGGGAGAGAGGATCCATGCCTGTGTTTGCTGAGCTCCAGTCATCCCCTTGGCTAGAAAAAGATGCCTTGAAAGGCATGCTAAGGGGCCTCTGGGCAGCCTGCAGCCTGGTGTTAGCAGAATTTGTTCCATAGAACAGACACCAAAGCCTAGTTCACCTTCACACACACACACACACACACACACACACACACACACACACACACACACGAGAGAGAGAGAGAGAGAGAGAGAGAGAGAGAGAGAGAGAGAGAGAGAGAGAGAGAGAGAGAGAGAACTGACTCCCCTTCATTCTATCCCACCAACTCCCCTCTGGCTGTCTGTTTAGTGTCACTCAGTTGGGATGGATCCTGTTAAAGATCTGACGCTTAGTGAGGACTCTAAGGTGTCTGGAACGTCTGCCTCTAATCATAAATACCACAGCTGGCAATGATGTGGTCGAAAAAAAAAAAAAAACAACAAAAAAAACCCCACCTTGATCCAGTACACATTCTCTTTGATGTCTGTGCAGTGAATTCACTGCCCAGAGAAAGAGGTACAGATTTAAAAAAAAAAAAAAAAGTTTGAAAAAAAAATCAAGCTTGACATTCTCAAATCATAACCATATGCCTTCCAGTTCCATGCTTTAAAAAATTTCATATATGTGTGCATATCTATATATCTATCTATAGATACACAGATACATATCTCATCACATTTTATTCTATGAAACTAAGGGAAGAGGCATCTGACAATGGTAACATGAAACAGGTTTAGAAGATAATGGCAGGTTGAGAAGAAAATACTTCCAAAAGGAGGGGGAAAAAAAGTCAGACTGCCACTACCAAAAAAGGAAGACGCCTTCTGCCAAAAATTGCAAACTGCAGTGACCTTAAGTAAGAGACTGTAGCCGATTCAAGGAAAAGGAAAGCTTTTCAAAGACACCACCACTTGTGCTGGCCACTGTTTGTAAGTGCCTTCTGCCCCCTTGCCGTGGGGTGGCCTGGTGAACACACAGCCTCACTGTGCTAGCAGCCCCAGGCCACAGGGTTCCAATGAATATTCAGCCACATTAACATACATTTTCTTTGTGTTTTTCTTGGCGGAGTCTCAATCTCCTTCCCTCAGTCTCTGATTTTAAAAAATCCTATCAAGACCTGTGCTGGGATGGGCAACATCCTTGACATGCCAGGTCCGGCATTGGCATCTGTACTGGGAATTGCTTTTGCAAGTTAAATGCTAAGATGCCCAACAATTATAGAGGAACTTAACAAAATCCCAATGCACTTGTCTGCCCATCTTCTAAAACAGTCAGTTTATCGTGGCTAATAGATATGCAGAACCTAAAATACCAGGTCTGACTTAATCTTTACTTACTATCACCCAAATCCACATTATAACACTTGGGTACCCTGAACACCCAGGCTGCGAGCCCAAGGTTCTTTATTTCCATCCGAAAGCCAGCTTTTCCCAGCACATACACAGAGGTGCACAACACGGAATCATCCACGTGCTGCCTTCTCTCTGTGAATCCTTAAATGAAGAAATTTTAAACTTTATGACAGCTAGTAAGAAACTAGTTTTTAATTAAACTTTACCTTTTAAAAAGGAAATAAAAAGATCCTTTAACTAACATAGTTTAAAAATGTTAATTGTTTCAGGGAAAACCACCTATCTAAAATGTATTCCAAATGCAGTAATCAGGTGAATTGAAATGAGGTAAATGATAATTAGACATTTTCTTCGATTCTGGGGTGGGGGGGGGGAGAGCAAATCAGCTCTGCACTGGCCAGCTGCACTCTGACAGAGCTAGTGGATAAGGACTCTATAAATGGTTCCCAGGCAGCAGCCCTTGCTGAACAGTGTCCAGATGAGGCCAGCAGGCTGGATCCTGCTGTGTCTGTTGCTCTAAGTGGAAGGAGGCTTTGCAGACCAGCAACACTCTCCCATAACAATGGTGATGCCTTTGGATTTCGATAAGAGTCAAATTTATCGAGGCTTATTTAGTGTTGTGTATAACGCTCCCTCCCTGTGTCAAGGAGTGAGGCAGTAGGTTGGAGGGGGGCAGCTTGGCTGGGTTCACAGCCAAGAAACCTCAAGAGTTGGAATGTCCCTATAAGGTAAGTTCTTTCACTTTTTTTTTTTTAAACATAGGCAAGGCAATTAAATGTTAGTCAATCTTAGTGTAAAGATATGGTAATATACACTAAAATGCTGGCACTTACTACAATATTTACCTTACCACACTACACTAAGGTTTTCACGATATCTTATATTAAATACAGCTCTGGCAAAAATGTTAGCCCTTTTGCAACCACAAGAATGTTTTAAATGGTACTGCTTACCTGGCAGGAGGATGAGAGAAGGGGGGAATAATTTCTGTATGCAGGAATTTACATTGGCAAATTAATTGCTATCATGTATGGGGGAGGGGAGGGAGAAAATGAGACAGGGTAGGGAGGAAGAGGAGGCAGAGAAAGAGAAGAGGAGTGGTTTCATTTTACACACCTCACTTGGTGTCCTGAGATGCTAAGTATCACATTTATAGTTCATTTGTTTCCTTTTTTTCAAAGCTTAGAAATGAAAAAAAAAGTCATTTATTTCATGTTCATGTTTGCTGGACAGTAAATTTGGGGTGTTTTTAAAAGCAGCTAAGCACAGGCTTGACAAAACCATGTAATGTTTCTATTTCAAAAGGGAGGCAAAAGAAATTATATTTAAATTAAAAAAACTGAACAATGTGCCAGATAACTATATAATTTGTACACCAAGCCAAAATAACACTTGGCACAAAGAATTCAGACTAAGATTTCTATCAAAGTCTTTAGAAAGCTTTCTGGTACAGAAGGAACGCCAACAAACTGCCAGTCTCCCCGCTTGCTTCTTGAGAGGCAGTCTTGGAAAGAGTGAAAACAGTAGTGTATATCCACGTTCTACTTCATGTACATCTGTACAGCATGGATTCCTTACTAAAGAGCAATGGAAACAAAATCTAAAAACAGAAAACATATCTTTTGTTGTTTTGTTAAGACAGGGTCTCCCTAGGTAGCCCAGGTACCTTCATCTCCAATGAGTGACTTGATTCCAAGTGTGTGCCTCCCACACCTGGCTATAGATTTTTTTCTAGCATTCATCTGATTGCCTTAAAGTCTCTGTTACATGAAATTTTGGTTATAAAGTTACAGAAGTCATAGCTTAATAAAATCAGAAAATATGTCATTTTAATCACATAACTTGGAGGGTCAAGCAAGAACCTAAAAGCAAAAGGAGAAACATAGACAGACTATCAGGATATTCTTGTGTTGAGAAGAAAGGACATGCTAGCCAGAATTAATAGATTATTATTAAGAGACACAGGCAAGAGTTTTGCTCCAAAGTTCTTTCAACTAGGGATAAATGCTCCCTCAGTTACCCACTTTCTCAATAGTCACTAGAAGAAAGAGAAAGCAGTTATTGCACTCTTTGTCCTTATGGGTCTCACCTTCACTTGTGTAACAACCCAGCACCTTCTGCCACCAATGAAGAAGAGGGACAAATGTTGGGAAGAACTTTATCTACAACTGGAAAGAGGCACATCCCCACTCAAAGACCAAAATCCAATGTAAAGTTAAGGCACAAGGACTTGCTCTTTCTAGTTGGCTTGAGTTTGAGTCCAATTAGTCTTAGTAGATAGATTTCCAAAGTCACTTCCCTTTAGGACTCAAACACCCAAAGACAAGAGGTCTGTGTCCTTTTGGAATCGAGCAGATAATGTTCCTGCTGGGAGAGTTTCTGATTTTATAGTGGGTATTGAGCTTTAATGAAAATAGCTGTTCTCCAAAGCCAGCACAGGCTCAAGTTAGGCCTGAGGTTTTTGTAGATCAGAAGATCAGGCAAGACTGCCATGACTTAGCACACAACAACAACAGTAACTACTGCTGTGCTGTTGAGCTTTTGCAACGTGTCAGGCACTTATCTGACATTGTCCCCAACCCCATCTCTACTAGACACACTTCTTTCTTCTCCCTTTGGCAACCTTGTTAGGTAAATGTTATCATTATTATAATGTCAGTTCTACAGAATAGAAATGTGGATTCCCCAAGGTTATATAATATAGTCAGTATTACACATTGAGCAGGACACCTTCTGAATGGAGCCAAAGGAGCCTCGTCACAGTGCAAGACAAAAGACCACACCTATGAACTTATACAATTTATTTACATAACTTATTGTATGTAATTGTATAACTTATACAATTTATTTACAATTTATAATTGGCAGGGGCTGGCATGAAAACACTTCAAGGACCCAAATCCAAGGACCAAGTCAAACAATCCTCTAGAATCCTCCTTGGGTAGGTCTCACAGATAATCCACAGTTTGTGGCCACCATAGCCTGCTTCTGTAGGCCAATGTCTGTTATAACCCCACTCTGGTGAAAAGTATTCATATATAGGGGTCTCAAGAGGCCCATGAGGACTTTCAGTCTAGAGCAGGGTGTTCATCCCATGCTGTGTTGTACCATTCAGAAAATGCCACCTTAGGAAGGCACATGGCCCAGTAGATAAGGTTCAGTAGATAGTTGAAGTGAGGAATAACTATGACCTATGACTCAGGATTTTATGCATAAGCATAAATTATTTAAGTGGCTTCTTGCAGTAGACTACTCAAAACAATATTACAGGCAAGCAATCCTATGTTCAGTATATGGCATGGCCAAGAAAATAGCAAGGAAATACACAGGTTCAAGCCATTTTCTTTCTTTCCTTCTTTTCTTTCTTTCTTTCTTTCTTTCTTTCTTTCTTTCTTTCTTTCTTTCTTTCTTTCTTTCTTTCTTTCTTTCTTTCTTCTCTCTCTCTCTCTCTCTCTCTCTCTCTCTCTCTCTCTCTCTTCCTTCCTTCTTCCTGCCTTCCTTTCTTTCTGTCTCTCTCTCTCTCCTTCCTTTCTTTCTTCTTTTTTTTAAGTTTTATTTATTTATTATGTATACACATGCCAGAAGAAGCATCAGCTCTCATTATAGATGGTTTTGAGCCACCATGTGGTTGCTGTGAATTAAACTCAGGATCTCTGGAAGAGGAGCCAGCCCCTCAAGCCATTTTCAAATAATTTTCTTCAAGAAAGAGCTGGGACTTTCTGTAGACACATGAACATTTTATCACAGCCTCTCTCTAGCTCACTGTGGGGCTCGTCCCTGTTCCAATGAGTGGGACCCAGTAGGAAGTCCTACAGCAGAAGAACTGACAAAACCAACAAAAAAGGCACCAACAGGAGAGAATTCAAGATTCCTGAAGATTAAGAAATGGCCAAGCTGCCTCGGAGTTTTCTAGACAACTCACAGGATATATCTAGCCAGGATATGTGCATGTCAGGGACCATGAAAGGCATCTGCAGAAGCTGTTCTTAAAGAAGGGAGAAAACCAGCAGAAGTGCTATGCCATTTCTTTCTACTTTCCCTCTTTGAATCTCTCTATAACCCAATCAAAACCACAAATAAGAGATCTGAATAGAAATGGGTAGGGACAGAGTGACCGATTCTGCAAGGCAAGCAGCCATTCCAGGACCACTCCAGTGCTTTACAAAATGCTTTATTAACACAGCAGCATTTTCTTATTAATTACCATGAGCAGGTAACATGCAAATGTTTTACATCATTAGAGAAGAAACCAGAACAGTGCATCTGTATGTATTCTGATAGCATGAAAAGGGTAGTGTGCTTTTTGCTGGCAACGACTACAACTATAAACTCATCATCAATCGCTTTTTCTCTGCTGCATGTGTCTTCATGTTTTCTTTAACACAAATTTACACTTTGCTTCTAAAGATTCTTTGTAACATCCCATGTCTTTAAAATGGCCCTTACCACCAACAATAATTCCCGACACTAAAATTTCTTATTTGTGCTATATAGGGTTTATGAATTTTCCGATTTTATGTTGAAAGAGGAAAAAGCAGGACTTCTAAAATCATAGGAAGAAATCCAAATGATGACTGCAATTGCTCTTAAATACTCATACTTTTGTATGAGAATTAGGCTTGTCTGTGACAATGTTCTTGGAAAAAATTTAGAAGTTCCCTTCTCCCAGTAACATGGTCAACGTCTTCTTTCGCCAGAGGCTTTCACTCATTATATAAATCACACAAGTGCAGGGCTGCGGACAAAAGTGACTAGTTAGGCCCGGCGCATTCCTTTGCTTAGGCTTAGGAGCTTTTGCTGCATTGCATGCAGATGTCAGGTATTTTAATAAAGAGCTCCATTGTGCAGGCCCCACCACGCCTCCATAGCTCCCAGCACTCCCCAAAAAGGGGGTGGGGGAGAGGGGAAGAGCGACAGCCATTCCAGCTGGAGCTGGAACCTCGTCTGAGTCAGGAAAACCACAGCTCATAAGCAAAGAGGAAGCATAATGTTCTACAAGGACAAAACATTAGCAGAAATGTCACTCAGCCCCAGTTCCACATGTTGGCTGCCACGGCCTCTTCCTCCTAGCATGCCCGATTGATATAAATTCCATCTGCTCAGCAGCCAAGTGACAGAGAAGAAATACCGGCATCTGGTCTCCATTGCTGTCGGGTTTTTGTTCCATGTTAGACCTTAGCTAGAAACATATGAAGAGATGAAGGTGCTGGCAGGCGACTAGAAGGCTGAACTGGCATAAAGGAGACTTTCTGATGCTTTTCACACTTCACTCTGGAGTTTTTACAGGGATGGGGGAGGGTGTGACAGAGAGCTGATAAACCAAACAGTGGGAGCCAATAGGCCTGAAGGTCATTTTATGTTTTTTAAGGCTTCGGTTTTTTAAAAAGGAGTTTTAATGTTAAAAACTATAAAGCACAACATGTATTCCCCTTCCCAGCCATTTAATGCAACAGAAGGTAACTAAGTCACACAAGAACGTTCTTCAGCTAATTTCCCCCCCTTCTCTTAAACATCCACTGGCTTGGACCTGCTCCATAGGCACTTTATAGTCTCCTTTGGAGAAACTGAAACATGCTAAAACTCAAACCACCATTTTTTGAAACTATCAGCTTCCCAGAGAAGTGTAAAGTCACCATCAAACCTAAAACAGAAAGGGTAAATAGAAGCAGAACTAAGTCCCTTAGGGAGGAGGTCATTCCCACTTGACTCTTGGGTCTTCATTGTATTAATCCCCTGACCAGGAGACTGAGGAAAGTAAAAAAGAACTGTGGAAGACAGCACAACACAGTATTGATTTTCTTCCTCTGTGTGTCTCTGTACATGCTGTCCAGGCAGGATCAGTGAGAAGAGCGCCATGCAGACACCTAGCAGGGATAGGGCTGAATCATTAAAGTCACCGGAGGAAACAATGACCCCGGGCGAATTCCACTGAACTCTTTTCAAAATGATAGGACAGGACACAAATAGATACTTTTGGTCAAAAGACTACAAGGAATGTTATAACGATTTCGCCATAGTGTACTATTTTGTATCCTGAATGATTTTACCTTCACTTATGGCACCATGCTCTGAAGTTCCTTCTGGTCTCCATTTTCATCTATACTTGTGACTATCTGAGGTGAAAACCATATATGGCAAGAGATGTGATTGGCAACAACCTCAATATTCAAAAAGACAATGAAGAAGCCAGGAGGAGCAGAGCTGACTGGAGACGCTGAGGCTGTCAGTTCTGGGATGACTACGGTGTTAACGACTTAGGAAACTGCAGTGAGGAGCCACTGGGAAGAAATCTGCCAGAAGGTTGGTGATGCCTGAGCCTTGGTCCTTCATTTGCCTAGGCCCTTGGAAGTCTTGGGAGGTTGAAGAATATCCATGGAGAAGCCAGGCATTTCTAATATATTCTTTAAGAAGATTTATTAAGAAAAAGGCTTGAATCTGTGATTGCAATAATTTTCTGGGTGTTTTTTTTTTGTGTGTGTAATGATTTCGTATTCTAAATATGCATCCATTATTCTACCTAAAAATTACTAAATGTTTGCGTTAAATAATTTGCCAATTAGGAGGATTTTGATGCTTTTATGTGTAAAATCTCTTGGATATATTTTACACACTTTAAATAATCCAGTGCTCTAAAATTAACTGAATGCATAAGAAAATCTAATTATAAGCCTTATACTTTACCTCTAAATACAATAAATAATACAATGCCCATACTTCTAAAAAGAAGAAACAAAGCAAAAAAGAAACAACATAAACCCAGACCAATTCTCTTCTATGCTTAAAGATCTTTCTAAGCCAGATTCAAGAATCACAAGTCAATCAAAAGTTAATAAAACTACATAAATTCTTTTAAATCAAGGCAAAAATCAAACATAAAAGCAGCAATTAAGAAAATAATATTTGCAAGACTAATATACTAATGTGACATTTTCCCCTAAGATATAAGAAGTTTTGAAAAACAAATAGAAAAGGATTTATTTATATTGAAACTAGAAATGTATAAGAACTCAAAAAGATGTTTTGAGAAAGTGGAAACACAAATGAATATGATAATCATAAAAGCACAGAAAATCTTCTAATTAATATCAAGGACACTTCTCTTTGCAATGGGAGATCATTATAGAAAACTACAACCAAATGCACTTGTGGAGCCCACTCCCAGTGGATACATCTACAGAACATCCCTGCACCTAAGGTTCAGGGATCATTGGAGAAGAGGGGATGGAAAGGCTGTAAGAGCCAGAGATACAGAGAGTTTGCTGTGAGACTGGGTCTCCTAGGGATGTCAGAAGCTACATCGGTAAAATGTCACCAACGTGACTGCCTAAACCTGAGCTGAACCAGGACAGTAACAGACATGCCAAGGTGGATGGGGAAATGCCCAGGAGGCTTCAATACTGCAAAGAGAACTACAGGTAACAGAGGAATGCCAACAGAGGCAGAAACAGTCTTCCTTAGGAAAGAACACACAAATTGGTTATCCAGTACCAAATGATTAGCCCTGAAAACATGCATACAAGTAACATTATTCAACCAAGCAGGCTGTACTTATGGATTTAGGAATATATGTATGTAGCAAAGGTTAATGTAATAGGAGGTCATGATACTGAAAAAAGCAAAGAGGGGTACATGGGAGGGTTTGGAGGGAGGGAGGAAGGGAGGGAAGGAGGAAATGATGTAATATAATATTATATTATCAAAAATAAAAGAAATATAAAGAAGAGATGTGCATGCAAGCAACATCTTATCATTTATCCACACCCCTTTCCGGAAGATGACAGACTCAACATTTCTCACTCCCTACACAGTCAGCATATGAAGGAATGTGTACATAAGCGATGCTGCACTTCTGCAATGTAACTGTTAGAACGGAACAAGACACCTCTTTCTGGATTGATAAAGAACCGTTTGCAGCATAGGTCATCAGTGAAACCTGGGAAATACTGAATGTCCTCACTATGTGCTACTCTATCATTTCTACCCAACAAATGGAAGGACATTTGTACACCAATATCAGACTTATGTCAGCTAAACAGTCCTGTATTGTTTTAAACCAAAGACATATATTTCTTTAAAAAAATGTTTTTAATCTTAAACTGTATTTTCTAGAGGAAACAATCTAGCCTTGAATTTCTGACCAAATGCATTTTTTTTGTTTACTAGTTCCTCCATCCCTCTACCAGCTGGTAACTACAGGCACAGCTGTGTAGGACTGTAGGACACAAATGAAATCCTTCAGTCTGGGCTTTGTTTGTCACTGAGCTTCCTCCACATTTATATTTCATTGTCTTGTCTTCTCAGATTAGTTATAAATAAAAACATATATTTGTAGATAGGGATTCTGGCATTTTTCTTGGTATTAGAAATCTGATAATTCTCCAATTTATTACATACAATGAGATGAGACTATAAAGATCACTTGGAGAGTAACTCCATTTCCAAATGAAAACCTTACCAGTGCCATGCCTAACTGACTGACCTCCTTTGAGGGTTTAGTACTCAAGTTAGGCTATGCTCTTAGACATAGGGATTACTTCCCAGGTAGTTTAATTATTTTCCTTTTCTTTGGTCTCACAATATCTTATTCTCTACCATTCCCCTGGCCATTATGGAAAAATCCTGTTAAGACATATCAAAGAAATGTACACTCCTCACTGGGTGCAAGGGCAGTCAGCACGGAGGTCTTCTCCTGTCTGTACCTTTGATGGCAGCACAGTGTATGTTAGATAATGTGTGTCCACTGTTCACGACTTCACTTCTCATAGATATAACCATATACATCAATGGAACAAATAAGACTCTCACTCTCCTAACTTAAATGTATCGAGGCTCTAAAATTTGACTAGAATGTGGGCATAGAAACACTATGGACCACCCATTAAAGAATTTATAATCCAATGGGAGGAAAGACAGGTAGTCACTACAGAGGGTAGGAGAAGTAATGATCATCTGGGCACTTTGGGCAATACTGCCAATGCTGAGCAGAAAGAGTTTCCTGAAAAGGATGCTAGATGGAGGCCCACAGGCATGTAGGAATTAGCCTGGAGAAGAGAGAGTGGAAGCATGCCAGCACATGCTCACATGGAGAACCACAGGACGCTAAATCACTTAGAGACCCTCGGAATTGGAGTCAGTGGCCCGCCACCTAAGGCTCTAGCCACAGGCAGAATGCCATACTCAATGGGTCCACTAATGAGATCAACTACAGACACTCCAAGTTTGCAAACATCAGAGGATGGCGATGCCAGCCTGATAATTAGATGCAGGTGTAGCATCAAAGATACAGAAAGGCTGTATGTGTTATGGGTCATCTTTACCACATTCATACCTATGTCTATACCTTGGGGGGCTTTTCTCTGGGACCTAACGGCAAATCCTATCTATCTATCCTATCTATCGTGTAAGACCTCAAAGTGTGTGATAAAGCATTTAGCACCATGTGTGAAGCCCACCAATATAACTTCCCACAGTATACGGCTGCTGGGGTGACTGAACCGCTGAAGGAACCTGCATAAACTTCCAGAGCAAGCCAGAATACCACTCCTCCGTGAATGACAACTGATGGGTCAAATCACCAGGGAGCTGCAGAGGAGTTATTAATGGTGACAGGGACACTACCTGGGAGACAAGTTGAGAAGGGGAAAAGATTATTTATAAGCGAATAGTTAACAGCTGTACCTACTGCTAAGCATTACATGGATGCCACAAACTGTAGAATTCAAATCCTGAGTTATTCAAGCACGAACAACTGCCTGTCACCCAAATGCAATGCTTCGCTACAAATTAAGGTGGAAGAGATGAGATGTTGTAACGATGCTTCACCAAAGAAGGCAATGTCATCCCAGGGCTCAGGTAAAAGGGGGGAGGAAAGCTGGGATAACCATACGGTGAATTACGTTTCTGAGTAATAATGATGAATTTGCAAGAACAGCTTTGTAATTTTTCCTGAGGGCTTTAACAACAGAACAGATGCCAAATGCATCTTGTATTATCAAGAGTGAGCTGGACTTGGGAGTGAGGGGAGACTGAAGAGTTATCATGTCAGAAAGGTAAAATGAGAAGATGGGGAAAGGAACTAAAAAAGACTACAGAATTGGGTTTAAGCAATTCTGGACTATTACTTAAGGTATTTTTGATGAAATTTATATACAGGTAAAAGAGGCATCTGTCACTTTGGTGTGCTACTCTATGGTAACCTTGAACCATAAACTCTAAGTAGAAAGAGGCATGGGAGCTATGTGTTAACGAACAATAGGAAAACTCAAGGAACATTAAGGGAAACAAGAGCTGAAAGTTCTCAACTCAGTGTCTGAAAACTCAATCTACACAGAGTTAAAAATATTCAATAAGAAGGAATATTCTCAGCACATATTTATGTTTTAAAACCTCTAGCAACTAAGATTATCAATAATCATATATATTTCTTACCATCACAAAACAAGAGCTATTTAAAAAATGGGAGATCTGATGAAAAGTGATTTTTAAGAATGACTAATTTTAGAAAACAAAAGACATTGTGTGTGTGGTGTGTGTGTGTGTGGTGTGTGTGTGTGTGTGTGTGTGTGTGTGTGTGTGTGTGTGTATTGCCAATGGAAATTAAATTAACACAAATTCTAGAGAACACACAAGACAGCCTCAATAACAGTACTTCTATTTATCCCTGATCTCCATGAATCACTGTTAAGCGAAAAAGGCAAGGAGTTGCAACGTCAAAGCTGTATACATTATTTCCTTATTTTCACAAAACAGGAAAGGAAAATAATATTAACATGCAAAAATTATAGGCTATTCTGTTCAGAGTATTAAAAAAAACAACAAAGTGTGTCTGTACATGAGGTAGGTACCCAAACAACTACATGGTAGAGATATCCACATGCATGCATTACTTATTCAAAAACACGGGTACTTTATAAGTACCTAGAACAGATCTGTCATTCTATATCTAGACAATTATTCTATATAAACACGCCAGACACATACACACACACACACACACACACACACACACACACACACACACACACTTCCTAAAACAATGTTTGCAAAGCTAAAACATTGGAGATTAATTATTTTTACATAAAGGATTAATTAACTGAATTATGGTACATTCCCATAATGTAAATTATGTGACAGTCCTACACAGTGGATGAGGTCTTTATATACCAACGTGAAAAGAGGGTTGTAGCTATTCCCTAGTCCTGTTGGACCAAACAACCACAACTTTAGTGGCTTCAAACAACCGAAATGTATTCTCTTACAGTTCTGAGGCTTGAAGTCCAAGTTAGGTGTCCACAGGGCTGTGCTCTATTTGGCGGCTCGGGGATGAGCCTGTTCTTGCCTCTCTTCCAGCCTTGCTGGCTGCTGGCAGTGCATGGCACGGGGCGCATTATTCTGCCCCGCCCTCCATCTTGGCACTGTCTTCTCTCTACATAAGCCTCCTCTGTGGGTCAGTCTCTCGTTTCCCTTTCTTTCTTTTAGAAGGACATGTAAGAGAGTTTAGGCTGTCCAGAGAGTTCCAGATCCTCCACCCTGAGCGCCTCAGCCATTTATGTGTACAAGCCCCCTTTTTCTAACAAGGTAATACTCACTGGTTCCAGAAATTCAGTATGATTGCTTGCGGTGTGGGATTACATTTGGGATACAATACAACCTCTAAGATAAATCATGAAAATGTCAGATAATAGACTAAACATGTCTACACATGTATATACACACTGAATGAAACCATTAATTAAAAATCATAATAAGAACTAATTAGTATTATAAATTAATGAAAATACATGGAGGACTGTATACCAAATTTTTTAAATGATAGGAAATTCTCTACAGGAAGGGACTAGAGACAACTTTTAAAATATGTTAACAATAGTGCTTGAATTCTATATTAATCTTGTTCTTATTTTTGCAAAGAAAAATAAAAACACATACTTTAAAGAAAGTTTTATGTATTTTAATGTGTCATCGGGTTTTATCAAACTCTGCAATCTTTATGGCATATATTAAAGCAAGATGGGTTAGTCAGATCTGTATAATATAAAACAAATTAATAATTGTAGAAAAAAATTTCTATATATTTCAGGTCTTAACTTCAGAGCATAATATTCATAAATGAGAGGTCTAAAGACCCTGAGAAACAAAAGTGAGCATTCTTACACCAATCTCCTACAAATCTCTTACAACTGGTTCATTAAAAATCTCTAAGCCCATATTCTTTGATCTCATCCTCAACTGCAAAGTTTTAAAGGGCCATTTCCAGGGTCAACTATCTGTACTCATCTACCACTAAAGGGCATTCATGATTCAGCCCTCCTTTTAACAAAATTCCTCTTTGTAGTATTTCTAACTGAATATGAGTTTCATCTTCAGGTTTTCTGCCAATATAAATATTAGTAAGAAATTCTTTTCTTTATTACTATATTTTGGAACAAAAGAAGTAGAACTTACTATATTTTCTCTACTGTTTCTCATTCACAGGGATTATTAAACACTGTGAAAGTCATTAGGGATCCTGTGATTCTCTAAGGAATGTACCAAAACTAAATTGTTGCCTCAATCTAGAAGACGAGACAATGATCAATCAAGACGATCTTTTAAGAAACACATCAAATTGTGCTAAGCACATCTGTCAAATGCAGGAAAAACATTTCATATACAGGGATGGAAACCACAGAGTGGGAGAGACATCTAGAATCACACGCTTATTCATTCATGTGGGTTTTTTAAATGCCTACTGTGTGGACTTTGTGCCACCATCCATGGCTTATGTTGTGAACTATGTGGGTGGAACTGCTAGTGTCTGTGAACTTGACAAGAGATATGAATTCGCTAATGGCAGCCTGTTGCTTTGACATGAGGTGAGCCAGCAAGCCGGGACACGAGAAGGCACAGGAAAGGAGCAAGAGTTGGACAGGTGTCCTGTAGACACAGCTCTGTAGTAAGGGCTGGCAGGGCCTGGTAATTATGGATAGTGTTGCATTTGCCAAGAGACATGTTTAGCAATAAGCAGGGAGGGGGAGAGGGGAGGTAGGCCTATTACAAAACTTGCCACCCACCTCCCATTGGCACTATCAGTTTCATATGCTCTATTAAAGATAATCAAGGGTACCCAGCCTCCCCTGAGATCAAGAGAAACAGTGATTATGAATATAATAACAGTTTTTTAAATTACCTAAATGTTTTAAAGGGGGCCTTTATTTCTGACACTATCAAACACCTGCAAGGAGAACAGCAAAAAAACAAAAACAAGAGAGCACAGTAGCCTCATTTCAAAGCCACTCCACGGCGGCGTCTAAGACCTCCGGTGGCTGTGGAGGTTGGGAGAGTCTCTCCTCTGTTATAGTCTAAGGACTCTTCTTTTCTTCTCCACATGGGCAAAGTCAAGAAACTGGCACCAAGAGAAGACAGCAGATTTCTGTTTGGGGCTATGATTTGGAATTTGGGGGGGGGGCATTCTCTAATTTTTTTTTAAAACAAAAGCTGCTTAGAGACATTAGTTTGTGAAGCTAAGTTTGTCAGGGTACAAATGTAATTGTCCTTTATATGAGCATAATTTCAGCAGAACCTTCGCTGTAGGTTCTATTTCAATAAAAACAAACAAATAAAAAAAGCTACAAAATAATTATAAAACATATGGTGCAAACTCCGCTGTGTTTATTTATGGCAGTAAACATTATTTACATTAAGATCTGGTCAGAATTAATCCTCAAAGGGTTATAAACAAAATATGTCCAATTTTCTCCTAACCATGCATATCAAAAAGTTTTTTTAAACCCAGCTACATTAACCTATTTTCCCCCAACACAAGAAAATATTTTAACATGAATTTTTATTTCAAATATTTAATAATGTCACCAATAAGCCACCATAGCAATATAGAAAGAAACTTATTTTCTTTGTTCTGAAATAAGAGGAAATCCTGAGAAAAACATCTAAGAGTCTGGAAAGATGGCTGAGCATGTACAAGATGTAAGAGCACTCGCTGTGTAAACATAAGGACCTGAGTTTGAATGCCCAGCACCTGTGAAGAAAGCCAGGCACCCAACACACCTGTCACCCAGGGTTTGGGGCAGGGGTCGGGAGGAAAGATTGGAAGACTGCTGGGGTGTGCTGGCAGCCAGGCTAGATAGAAGTTCAGTGAGAGAAACCACTCCCCTCCCTCTCTCCCTTCCCCCCGCCCCCCCCCCCTCTCTCTCTCACACACACACACACACACACACCCTAAAGCCCTCCTGTTAGTTGCATGACATTCTTTAATTTAATGCTGTTTCATTATTTTCAGTTGCTAGTCTCTATCAATAATTTTAAAAATAATTATTTTTATTTTTTAACAACATATGCACTACTTCATGTTATGTGCATACTATTAAAATAGCCTCTTAAAACTATCTAGATAGCTCATCCTTGGTACTGGAGTTGCATTTTGGGATATCAAGTACAGATGTTATTAAGTGAGGCATCAAAATCAACATATTTTAATGGTCAACTGTAAGGTGCATAACAGCCAAGAGATAGAGGCGCAAAAACCACCGTTAATAGCCAAGTGTAGTGGTACATGTCTGTAATCCTTGCACTACAAAGGCAGACATGAGATAACCCCGAGTTCACGACTAGCCTGAACTATAAGTCAGACCCTACCATAAAAAATAAATAAATAAAAAATCAGACTAAAAATTTTTAAATCTTAAGTATTCTTCTGCCCTTTCAATAAAAGAATTTAATTCCTATCCAAGGCCTTGTATTAACAAATATTGAAATTTATAGGGCCAGGTGGTGTTTAATAATGTGACGTGAAATAGAAAAGGGCTACCTTTCTCCCTAGTACATGCAGACATAAAGTTCCTCTCTACAGCAGGCCCTGAGCACAGCCCCTCGTCTCTGTTCTGCCACTCATGGGAATGGCTTGATGCATGGCCCACCAGGGCCAGCTCATTCTAGCCATGACAAATGCCTATGGTATGTTCAGGAATTCTATAAGCTGAGCGTCCAGAGACATCATTAAAATTATATTAATAAGTTTACAATAATTTCAAAACCAGGGTAACAGATACATGCAACTCTTTATTTCTAATTATTTGACTATGTGTTACAATTATGTGTGCTACTGAAGTTACTGACTAGTCAGTGTAGTGTCCTGGAAATACTTCTATACAGCATATATAAACCTGGACTGATGTGTCATACCTGTAATCCCAGCATTTGGCAGGTGGAAGCAGGAGGATCAGAAGTTTGAGGCCATCCTTGGCTACATGGTGAGATTGAGGGCAACCTGGGCTACAGGTGACCCTGTCTCTAGCAACAGAATGCGTATGTAAAGCTTTCTTTCCAACTTCACAGAATATCAGAGTGATGGCCTGAAATCAATTGGACATTCTCACCATAATTAGCAAATACTTGCAAACCAGGTCCCTTCTCATTTAGAAGGCTGCTAGACAGCATTTAACCAACATAATTGAATCAACACACGTTTCTTTTGAGTAACGGGTGGTTGTCTCATTTCAGACCATAGACTTCACTTGAAAATGCATACTCATTAAATTTTATAATCCCATCTGTCCCCATTTGGGAACAGAAAGATAATTTTGCTATGACAGATTTAAAAAATAACTATATATTCTATTTGGATCACTTATTTTTATGAAGTCTTGTAAAACATAACCGAGTGTGATTTCTGGATATGAAAAACATTAGATATGACAGGTGAAATACCTGGTTTTCGTCTTGTACAGAAACACCCTGCACAGCCTTCGGAAATAAACACTGAGATTACATCTCAGGCCCACAGGTATTTTATTTCTGTATATGCCTGGATTATTGTGTGATATAACCAATTAGCAAATCCTACCCACCTCAAATCTTTGTTTTAAACAAGTGTGCATTGATCTGTGGTGAAACAAAAGAAAATTTAAGCATGAGAGGGTGAGCCAGCACTGAACCAACACCCGTGGGGAAGGCAGCTCACTGAGAGTCAGATGTAAACAGCATGCAGAGATAAACCCCTCTCCCTCAAACACATATTATAGCTGTAGAGGGGCCAATCAGAATGAATCAATACTCATGCTCTTGACCCTATATATTACAATACATAATATATACACATTCTCAACTTTCAATTTCTAGTTATAAACTTAAACATTACATTTTTAATATTACTATTTGTAAATCATGTATGAAAAAGAAACATATGAATCTAACTAGGTTAGAAACTAGCCATTGAGAAATCTTATGAATGCCAACAAGAAGAAAAAAGGCAGGGTAAATGTTACCAGAGTCAAACATATATGTTTTATAGATCTTCTGATAGCAGCTGGCAAATTTTTATAGAAGTGAATTTTATTAGTGAGAAACCATCTAAAAGCCAGCTTTTAAGACAACCATTCTTATTAGCAGTAATATAGGAGGTTTCAATATAACTGTAAAAAATGTCAGACTTCTAAAGTATGTTTTTTAAACATTCAAGTCTGCTTAACACAGGCAGGCTTTGTGACCGCCAAATGAATCAATAATTGTTTAAGTGCTTCCAAACAAAGTCCAAGGAACACAGTGCTACTATTTAAGCAGAGCCTTTACTCAATGCAAATGTATGCTATCAGAGGGTTCTCCTTTGGTTGCTTCCCCAGGAAGCTTTTCCAGCCCCATCAGGTCTAAGTGTTCTTCCTTGATCTGAGTTCCTGAAACTGACCATGGAGGGAGAATCAATCAGTAGCAATGCAAGAATGGAACATGTAACTGCAACCAAACTGCCTGACTTCTCTCTGTGCTCACAAAATCGCATTGCTTTTAACCATAAAGAACCAAGAGGAGTTCACTTCTAAACACCTGCCAATGTTCTCTTCCTTATTTACACTTTGTTTCCTTTATTCTTTCTTGCTTAAGACACCATATTATAAAACACAACTTTATTTTGTCATTTGCTATATATAGCGGCTTTTGTAGCCTATAATTTATTTAAATAATAAAGTACATTTTTCCTCCCAGAGCAAATGTTCATTAACCTGTTTTTACCAAGTATCTTTATTTTCTTTTGTAGGTAAGGTCACATACATTTAAAAAAAAGCATTTTATTTAAAAAAAAAGTGTTCTCCATTTATGACTATGTAGTACAAAAAAGCTGTGATCAAACTAATTTTCTCGTCACATAGTAGGACAATAGCTTTTACATCTTTCCATAAATAACTTACACATGATTTGTTCTGAAAACACATATAACCTGCAGGTGGTTAACCTTTTACTGCAAAGCAACTGTCAAAGAAAGCCATTAAAGTGTTATATACTCCAGCTTAGCAAACTTGGAAACTAAAATGATTTTCTGTTTTTCAACTTTGGTCAAAGTTGACATACTTCCAAATGCTAAAAAAAAAAAAAAAAAAAAACATTAATCCCAGAGTCCGTCCTAGGTTGTTGCTTGGTTCTAAGAGATAAAAATGGGAAATGCAAACTTTGGGGCCTTTTGTTTATATTTAAAAATTGTCCAAGTGTTATTAGGAGAGGCACTAAAAACAATTATTGCAATTTCATCATCATTTAAAGGCTGATGCCGTAAAGAAAATACTATAGGTGGTGGCACATGTCTACATCCTAGTACTGGGGAAGCAAGATGATTATGAGTTGGAGGCCAGCCTAGACTAGAAAGCAGATGTTAAAAAGAGGGGATGAGTACTTGAATAAAGACATTCATTCTAAGGAAGCTAAAAGGAAATGCGAAGATTCCTTCTCATTTGACTGTTTCCAGTATAATGAGGGTCCTTTTATGAAGTCTGCACAGATGTCCAAGGTCACTGAAAATACAGTTAAACTACAACCCTACAGGCTGTCTAGATTCCCATGTGCCCAGTCTTGATGCCTGGGACCTGGCGATGAGTATACCGTACATCACTTTCGTTGACTGCATCCAGTTGGATGATTCTGTATTATTCTCTTTGCTACCACTTCTAATGCCAGCACTATTTCTACCTCAGACACAGCGACAACTTCCAAACAAGGCATCTTGGCACAGGTTTAATTCCACGTAGGCATAACTACCAATAAGCTTCCCTAGGCTTTAGAACGGCCACTTACTACAGTGTTGGTCCAAAACAGTTTGCGCCGCCCCCACCATCCCCATGTCTACGTCTTGGGACCCACCTTGCCAACTCTCATTCTTGCCTTTGTGATTTGACTCGCATTAGCCAATAGGGCGTCAATAACTAGGAAGGACACAGACACTTCAAAGGCTTGCACACCTCAGCTTTCCCTCTCTTGCTGCTCCTCGGAGCCTTAGAACTATGCATCTCCGAACACAAACCTACAAGCAGTGAGCAGTAAACCAATCACCTCCATTGTCCTAACCAACAGCTATCAGCAGTAAGTAAGGCCATCCTAGACCACCCAGCCCTGGTCAATGTCCACTCACTGCAGATGCCCAACTTGCCCTCAGTAAGCCAGTAAATTCTGGATAATCTGCATGGAACTGTGCATGACTAACATGCTCATTTGAAAGCATCAACTTTCACGGAAGCAAAACTCTGTCACAGTAACACTAAAGCTACATCCCTAACCCTTCCTCAAAGCTGTCAACAGGCTACTCTGTATTTTTATAGACTTTCTTCATGATATACAACAGTGTGCAAAAGAAAAAATGTGATAAAATTCAACAAACAGGTAGCTACCATGGCCATGCGCACTTTCTTGCTATTAAGTTCAGCCAAATCCCTCCCTTCAGCCCTTATTAGGCTGAGCTGTGCAAACCTGTACCACATTTCTAGTCTAGTATGCATTTCTAGTCTTTGGTTTTGTATTCATTCGTTTTCTCTTAATTTCATGAAGAGAAACTGCAAAACCTATTCCTCCCCATTAGTCTTGCATTTAAGCCCTATCCATAGTCTCTGCTACATTAAATAAAGCTCTGTTCAGACCTCATAAATGCTGCCTAGAATTCTAATTCAAACTAAACTCTGCTTCAAAGGAAAAAATGTTCATAACCTAATCATAATTACCTTTCAGATGAATCTTGTATTTTCACTCTTTCAAACATGTATTTGGTAAATAAGTAAGAGAGTATTTGGTAAACATTTTCCAAGTCAGATTTTAATGTCTGCTTTAAACCAAACTTGTATTAAAAATGAGAAGTTTAATTACCTGGTCCTCAAGGTCATTATTGCTAAACAGAGGTAATTACTGCTACTTAGTCTAACACCTTCAACAAACAAATATGTAAATGGATAAATATGTAGTGTTATTTACTAATTTAAATCACACTCATAAGCCATATAAAAGCAAACACCATGTTACACTTTACAGAAATTTTTTCTAAGTAGAAAAATATTCCTTCAACACATTTAGAGGTTTCAGATTTGATCTAATTAAGTTTTCAACAACTTTAGACAGAGGAAGATATTTATACCACTTGTATATTTTTTCCATAGGAAAATACACTTTAGATTTGTGAACGTCATTCTAAACCACATCATTTGGATTTTAGTGCTGACCTTTAGACATGTACTACAAAGGTGCAAACTTATTCAATGAATAATTATGTTAGTCTCCCTGAAACTGACTCAAAACACTAAAAAAAAAATGACCCTCACAAACTTCCTCAGTATTCAGATTAAGTGAAGGTGATTATAAAACCATTCAGATATAACAAGAATGAAAGAATGCCATAGAGAAATAATGTATTTTGGTCACCATGTGATACTAGCATTTAAATTCTGCCATCTTGACTTTCTAGAAGCATGTATGAGAAGATACACTTACCCTTCGTAAAGAAATGCAACCCAGCAATAACAAAAGCTCAAACCTCACTAAAATAATGGCAACCAGACTTACAAGACATATTTGACCAAGATACAGGCAAATGTTAAACATTTGTGAAATTCAAATTATCAGACACTCCTTAGGTCTGGGAGACCACATCTTACAGCCAGCATATGTAGAAGACCAACTTACTTGCTGTTTGGGCTTTCAAAGCAGCGTGCTCTGGTGAACAAATCATAAATAAATGCCTACTCTATGGCATTCTCTACAACCCTCCCTTTTAGACAGGCTCTGCTCCAGTGGGCCCCTTTCAGGGCCCAGCTACCCTCCCATGTGGGAAATACAGTACAGAAAGCCTTCCTCCATCTAAGGCCTTGCTAACATTCATGAAGTTTTGCTGTACATCTTTGATAATTTTGATAGTCCAGCCATCAAAGGTATCCCTAAATGTGAACCTTAGAAAGCATAATTTATCTATTGGCAGCCTGGATCCGGGTGTGAGGTAGAACAGAGGGAGAGGGGCAGGCAAGGCTGATGGTGCTATGTGAAGTCTCTTTTCCCAGGCCCCCAAATGTGAGAATACCTTCCTTAGGAACTTCCTACTGGCACCAGACTGGCACTTTCTTAATTATATGCACGTAGAACTTCCTCACCAAAGAAGCTTCAGTTGACTAATATTCTACACAGTGAGCAAAAGAACCTCCCAAGGAGATTGTAGACTACGTCCAAAGCTCATGTTCTTATACTAATGTGCACTATAACTGAATGTAAAACATCTACATTTTAATTGATTCAATCTCTCCCCAAGTGGCACTGGCAGCAGCAGCAGTTCCACCTTGTTCTGAGTGAAGGACTCCAGAAGCGGCTTCTACATGGTCCTCACAGAGCAATCACCTTGGCCTTCTGACTGAAAGGGGAACTGTTAAATAAATGTCCACGAACTTGTCAAATCATTTATGAGTTAAAGAACAGACAGGAAGCAAATAAATATAATCTGATAAATAGGTGGATATTTCCATAACAGCAAAATTTAATTAAACCAAAAGAAAATAAGTATCATAATTCAAAAACTAGGGGTGAGACTAAAGGTTTAAACACCTTTTATTTTGAAGACACTAACTCTCAAGCAAGTTGGAACTATGTCCCAAGAGCCCATTTATATATAACTGGTCATTGTGCTAGCTATAGCTCTGACTTCCATATTCATCACAAAATGCAGCTCATGGTTTTTGTCTCCTTTGTCTAATCATGGTCACACTCCACCACTGAAAGCTAAGAGGACCCTGTTGTCTGTTTCTGCCTGCCTGTAGACAGCGGCCTCTTAAGTGTGCTGAGTGGATGCATTTCCTTCAGTCTTACAAAAAAGAAGCAAAAGTCAAAAACAGAAGCAAAACAAGACAAAAACAAACAAAAATGAAGTTTTAAAAAGGGGGCAAAGAAAGATTAATTTTAAAAATTATACTCTAAATAAACACCATACTAAATTACACACCTTTTAAGTTAGCAACAAGCATCAGATAATTACTTTTATTTCTTATTTGCCTCTAACTTTTCTGGATTTACTTCCCATGTTTTAACAATGTTTACTATTTTTCTTTATTAAAATTTAATCACAGAGTAAAGATATTTTATTTCTCATTCTTCTACCATATAACTATTATTTTGCAATTCAAAGATATAACCAAGACTAATGAGAAATTAATAAGAGAGATGCTGTAAAGCAAATTCTTGCCTATAAAATTTTTGCCTCACCAAAAAAAAAAATAAACAGTGGAAATATACATATAAGAAATTAATGGTCACAGAAACATTTCTGTGTGTGTACAGAAAATAATAAACCATTATTCAAATGCTAGATGCTTTAAATATTTTCTTTTTCTATACTCATAAACTTGGCATGCTAGTGTTTTCTCCTATCATATATAAATGCGCATTTTACATGTGTAGAGGTCTGCATCTAAAACACAACTGAGAGAGGTACTTGCACTACTCCCACCAAAGATTACCCATAACTCTGAGTAAACTGTTTCTCAAGCCCTTAAAATAATTTCCATGAACAATTTTTCCAGCCTTATCTTAGAGGACTGTTCTAAGGGTACAGGCAGAGCTGACTACAAAAATACCCAAGCAAACGGGATAATGGCCTTGCTTAATTAAAATGTAAAACTGCAGCATCTGAAACTCTGTCCCTGTGATTTAAAGGAAGGCCTCAGTGAGTCACTCTCTTGACAAGAGCATTCAGATTGTAGAGAAGGCTACAAAAGCGTTAATGACATTTACCCCCCTAATAAGAGCTGTTCACACTTCATGGTTTTTCCCTGTTATTGCTCAGGACAGACACTAGCACCTCATTGAAAGATCAGTGCTGCAAGGGAAAAAGGCCCCCTGAGACACTGCAGACCTGAGGAAAAAGCACTAAATCAGGTGATGGTACAGAGATGACATGCTTGATTCTCAAGGGTTCCTCTGCACCCTATGGCCATGGATTTGCAGCAGTTAATCCAATGCCAATGAGAATCCTCCCCCACTCCCAGAAGACGGGGCAGACAGAGTGAAGGCTAGGCAGGAAAGAAATACACTTCCTTCAGGTACTCTAGGCCTAGCAGTGTCGAAATGTCCCGTGTTGCTTTCAGTTCATCTCCATTGATGTGTGGCTGAATGAATAACACGCTGACCTTTTCACCTAAGAAACCACAATTTGAATCCAGCAGAAAGTCACCAGAGGATCAATGGACAGAGATACCCATATTTTAAAGTAATAAAGCACTACAAGAAAGGAAAGGGAAGGAAATTTATTTTTTTTAACCATGGTTTTGGCCACAGATTCAACTGACTTCCCTGGCTCTGCTATTATAAACTGGAACCCTGATTCAGAATTGAAAAGCTCCCAGCACTGGCCCTACCGATTTCAAAATCTGGCACAGGTCCATGGCTACTTCAAGACAGACATCCCCTCACATGTCAATGCGTGGCACAGCAGCCCCGCTGGTGAGAGACTGATGGCTGACTCAATGGAACGTACTCAGCATGAACTCACATTCTGGCAGAGAGGACAGCACAGAGACAAGGCGTTCTTAATTACTCTTTCGAGAGGAATTTGAACGTATCTTATTGTTCATCTACTTCTAACTGTGACTGTATATTTAAAAACAAGCAAATAAACGAGGCAACTCAAGGTGCTTCTCTGACTCCTGGATTTTGTGTATTACCAACAGACGATGAATAGAGATCTAATATGAACAGGTACACTAGAGACAAAACCTATGGACTATTCTATTATTTATGTACCAATTTCTTTAAAGTCTGGGTTTCTATGATCATGAGCCAATACTGTCAAGGGTCTGTATGTCCCACTCTGAGGATGCAGAAAGGCTACTGTCAACAGAGTTTTACTTCAGAGCTGTATTACAGAAAAATGCAGAACACACCACAGTTTGAATTACTGCATTTGCTTAACACTAATTTTAACATAAAACAAAACAAAACAAAAATCCACAGTAGGGAAAGTATATTAAAATAAAAATAGAAAATACAAAACCGCATTACTCATACTAACTAGAAAGCTGCCTGTGACACTGTTATTATGGCTTTGTTAGAGAAAATTACACAACAATAAAAAAACATAGAGCCTTTCGCTCTCTAAGTCTAAAACGTGTTTTTCTGGGTTCTCTACGTAAGACTCACACAGGAAACAGATGATGAATTCTGGATGGAAAATGCCTCCTGATCAGAATATCTCATTCTCTTGTGGGGTTTCTGCATTTTACTTTGGTGTAGTTGTCCGAGACAACCCACTGCCCTTATGTATACTTATTACAGCTTCGTCTACTCTCCAAGTCCCCATCTCAAGTCTCCTTTCAGCAGAGAAAGTGCTAGCAGGTAGGGGGTGGGACAGTGAACACATCACTCCATTGCCACCAACAAGCAGAAACACTTCCCAGATGATAACAGGACCACTGTTAGGCAATTATTTACCAAGTCCAAGGGCTATAGAAACAACTGCTGGGTTAGTGAGACATCAGAATCACTTTCCTTAGGTATACAAGCACCAAATAAATCCAAATCCACACTCACAGACCCCACGCTCAGAGCTTGGCAATCGAGTGAAATCAGTTTCCCCATATACTTACTCATATCCTTTTCAAATATAGTATTTATTCTTCTTGTATGGAAGGAAGCTCCCCACATCCTTTTTCCTAAGAACTGCCTGTTTCAACAAGTCTTCGCAGACTAATTCCACTTGGCCGTGGTCACACTGTGTTTTCTGATCACTGTCAGCAACACCATACATGAATCAGACAAATGTCTCTTTAGTTATGTTTGTCTCATCTGTATGGACTTAGTGAAAGCTTTCAGAAGTCTCTACAGACCCTTATCTCATTTCTACCTTTCAGTCCTTCACAGTTTCCCTCACTAGTATTTGCAGTGTATGGCAGTCAACAAAACAAAACAAAAACAAAAACAAGAAAACCACCACCAACAACAAAACAAAACAAACACACAGCCAGTAGAGTCTGGCCTTCGAAACTTCCTCATGCCTCACTGTTAGAGCACCTGCCCCTCCTGACAAATTGAAGAAAATATCAGAAAAGAATACAGTGGCTTAAATAAAATGTACAGGAAAGTAGGAGAACCATGAAATGTGTATTGGCCAAGAAAATTAAAGGGTGAAGACGGGCCCTGAAGACTGATCTACTTAAGGAATTACATTTACTGAGCTTCACCATGAATTTATAATGTTACATCTGCTCATTCTGAAAATTCTTCTAAGAAGGTCCTGCCAAGAAATGAGACTTATGGACACACCATTTTGGCACAGTTTGGAAGCTAATGGGTGGCTGACTTGTTTAACCCCAATGTTCAGGAGTTGTCCATTTTAAATTCACTGAAGAACAGACAGGAGGGCTACTCTGGAGAAACCAAGAGTTTAGTCAATGCCATCTAAAAGAATATGCAGGCCAGGTGGTGGTGGCACACACCTTTAATCCCAGCACTTGGAAGGCAGAGGCAGAGTTCATGGCTAGCCTGGTCTACAGAGTTCCAGGACAGCCAGGCTACATAGAGGAAACCCTGTCTCCATAAACCAAAAAGAACACGCATCCAAGTAAACCTGAGCTGGTTCTTATTAAATAAACTGCAAAGGAGGGGTGGACTGGCTTCTGCTTTTCCTGGTGAATGCAGAAGCCTCTTTCTATGTTCCCTACACACAGACCTATTCCTGAAGTCATAGCCTTCCATCCCAGAATCTGGTGAGCTATTTGGTTCTATGACAAAATGGTAAAAGGAGGAATATTTTCATTTTAGCTCCGAGCAGAAAACATCAAGCTGCGTCCTTATGTCTAAGGACTTCGTTTTCATTGCTGTTTGAATAGTTAAGAGCTTTGCCAAGGGATTCAAAATCCCTGTATTCAACTTCCAGCTCCAAGTCTGCCTTTAGCCATGGTAACTTTAAAACTAGGGATGATAGTTTCCCAAGTTATCTCTTTAATAGGGAGGCCAGGAGGATTGCCAGGGTGTTTGTAGATGGCCTAGGCACTCTGAAAAACAAACAATTTAAACATAAGATACTGCCCCAAATCATCTATCTTCTTCATGCCCTTGCCAGAAATGGGAATCCTGACCATTTATGCACATGTTCTTCCTCTCTGAAAAAGATCCACGAATTGGTGACAGGATACAAAGACAACTTTCTTACGGGTTATGATGCTTATCCTATCTTTATCTGGGATCAAATTATCCCTCCTTTAATTTGTACAAATGTCATTTGTACATTCCCCTAGTTTTCATCAAATAACTTCCTTCCCGTCAATTGCTCATGGCTGCCTTGCTCATTATCCCATGGGCTTTTGGAAAGACCTGTGCTGGTGGACTCAGTACGCAGTAATTAACTGATTAAAAGTCTACTCACATGAACTATAGAGAGGTCCTTTCTTCTTTCTGTTTCTGGAATTCCCTAAATGTTTGTGAGGCAAACTAATACTCATTTACAACTCTGCCTATTTTGTTTTTTAGTGCTGGGAACTGAACTCAGGGCCTTGTACAATATAGGCAGGTGCTCTATCCCTGAGCTACACCCTTACCCTGTGACTTTTATTTCATGCAAAAGCCTACTGTAATAATTCTTAACAAGTTTCATTTATTCTGCACCAGGGACTCAGAGAGTTACCAAAAGAGTTGATGAAATAGCCAGATAAAAAGAACAGTGTCTTACAGACATTTCTTTTAAAAGGCACACTTGTGAACACACACAATGTAGTAATTATTAATAAAGTGTGCCATGGGATAGTTATGGTGTGATGTATTTAAATATAATTTCACTATATTATTTATAGATGGAGAAAGTGATATTAACATGTTATGTCTCTCTTAAGTAACAGCTGTCAAAGGTGAAATCAAGATTCATACCAAGTTTGTCCAACTGCAGAGTCCAGTGTCTCCCTCTCTAGTCTCCTCTGCCTCTCATTTTCACGCAAATATGTTCACATGCCTATGCATGCTTGTGTGATTATGTATGTGTGATTGATTTAAAACAGAAGAACAGCTATCCTTATGACTGATTGGTTGGAAAAGCATTCTGCTCTAAGGGGCAAAGTGAAATAAAGAATTCCAGAATTCAAGGCTATTTACTAAACTAAAATGAGCAGGTAGATGATCGTCTATAATAGTCCATCATCTTCTCACCATCATATTAACAGCTGTCATTTAGTGGCCCTTCATGTACATGTACATTGTCTTACTTTTATTTTCACAACAAAGCTGAGAGGTGCTATTATTATGCTGTTTTACAGATGAGGGACTTATGTTAAGTAAAGGCATAGGCCTAATTTCATACTCCTCCTAAAACGTTAAGCCAGGAATCCAAATCATGAATCTGTCTTCCCACACAGAACACTAACATGTAGTGTTATGTAGAAATGGCTAACATGTAGGCTGGGTGTGGGCTAAGAAGGAAACAAGGGATATGTGGTTCTTATATTCACGAAGCTTACTGTACAACACTGTCAATTCGAAGTTTCTGTGATCATAGAAAAGTCATATAACCTCTTCGGACCTCAATGCACCAAATGTTAATTTACTGAAAGTAACTACAAGTGGGGGTGGATGAGGATCCACAGAACAAACATTGCATTTACTTCTCATGGAGTCACAGAAATATGTGTTTGTCTAACATTGACATTTTCTACCACACGGATACCACAGCACGTTTATTTTGCACAGACCACTGTCTAGGCAGCTGGAAGCCTTTGCTTCCTGCTACCTTCAGTAGCACAGCTCTAGCTGTTGGGCCAGCCCCTAGTGAGTGGGAAGTAAGGCTAAGGACCCTTTGACCAACTGGAATTGATGGGTATTGCATCAGTTCCATAGGAAAATATTATATTGTAAATTTAAGCGTATTTGCTTGTAACTGATACATATTGAGTGACTTTGTAGTACTTTATAGCAATGGCAGGAGAGACATTTTAACAACTGACTGACTGTATTGAACCTGTGGATGGAGCTGGAAGGAAGCAATCTGAAGATAAAAATCACAACAGCAAAGGAAGAGCTCCATTGTTTCAGCTAGTCCTGGTGAAAAACTGGATTTCAACTGACTCCTATAGGAGAAGGAATTACCCACGCAGGCAGAACAGTGGGGACTTGCGGGTAGAAACCCTTCCTAAGTGGACCACATGCATGCTGAGGAAGAGGTATTTCCTTCCAAAGTTCTCAGGGCTTTTAGTATGCTAATGTGTATCCTAAGTGCTCAGGGAGGGATCCAGCATGTGGTTCCTCCCACATCTAAAGCTAGGACTTCTTGGACTGATGTCAGCCTTTGGGAAGTGCTAGAACTATATGGCTTGCTCCATCAAGGCCCAGGTGACTTGCAATGTGCACCACTGCTGCTCTGCTCACAGGCTGCTGACACTCTGCTAATTATTCAGAAAGTCTGAACTGGGTCTTAGAATTCTAGAAGGACTTGCTTACAAGCACGGAGATTTCCAAAGACAGGATGGTACATGCACCCAGGCAAGTTAGCTATATGCTCAAGCTAAAGAGAGACTATGTAAAAATTTTATTTTTAAATGACTAAATCCAACAATAATAATCATCTGTATTATTGCTTAAGTCAAAGACAGAAAGGAAATGAGGAATAAGATGACAAGAGGGCAGGCCACTGTTTTTATTGGTTGTCAATAAATAGTATCTGTAGAGGATGACCTGGAATAACAACAACAACAACAATAATAATAATAATTATTATTCTTTAGTAGTAGAAAAATATGCTCCCTTATATTTATATTTTAGCATTTGAGTGAATATTCCCATTTTACTTTCCAGAACATGCTCCCTCTCGCCTTTCTGAACAAAGACTTTATCAACTACACAGAACACTGGAAATTGTACTTTCAGGAAATGGCCCACCTTCTTACATGGCTGTGGTCCAATTTATGCTATGCATTTTATACTCAACTGGCTGGCTTTAGAGCACATAGATGCCACCTAAGTGAAAGGCTCCTTAACAGATATGCCAAGCTTTTCAATGACTGTGTGGTATCCCCATTACCTTCCTTTTTCTTTGAATATCATACACAAATGATAGATTTAGTCAGAGTTTTGAATGGCCTGCTCTTCTCCCTCAAACACACACTCCCAGATTAAAAAACAGATGACATACCCTCTTCCACATTCAAAACTCTTGCTAAAATTAGGAGTAGCTGGCTATACATAAAGAATGCAGGTTTTGGTCCAGAGAGAGTTAGATTAATATCCTGGCTTGACCAGTTCAACTCACCGTACATCTTCATTTGCCCGGTAACACAATCTATAGCCAACTGCTAACCAAGTCAATATGTGGTAAGACTAACAGCCACCCTAACTTGCCTTGATAATTACTCTCCTTTAACTGACATAATATTCAATATACTGTTGTTGAGAGCAATAATGCTAAAATTGATGCCTTGAGGGCTACAAGACAATTGAGTTTTAGCCAGATAAAATGACTTGTACACTAATAGTGCATTATAGGGTTCCCCAGCTCTCAAATCAACATTTTATAGTCTACCTGTACAAAAATGTTACATATAATTATTTCAAAGTCATTTGTGCATACCTCATCATTACCACACATAATTCTAAAGTACTGGCCAGTAATCAAGTACTGGCCTAAATCTTTAGAAGAAAGAGGATGTTTTTATAGCCCAACTCCTTTTGTCTTTTACAAAATGAATGTTTTCTCAATAAGTTTTTTTTAATGTTTTTGTGTCCTGCAATCTTTTGCTTTTATTACAAGCCCAGAAGTGCTTTATAGAGAACAAGTATATGATAAATACTAAATGACAGAACATGCCATTTAAAGAAAATCAATATTACATCAATTCTATCAATAAAAGAAGATAGAAACTAAGCTGAGAGTTCCTCTAATATGAAAAGTCCATGATTTTCTAAAAATATCAATTCTAGACTCTTAAGAAATGATACATTAAAATTTGAGATTTGTCAAAATTTGTATTAATGAAAATTAATTATAATTATACTAATGGCAATATTCTTTATATGTAACATTTCCTTTCCTATTAAGAGACTTTATATATATATATATATATATATATATATATATATATATATATATATATATATATATATATCGTGTATATATATATACGTTAGTTTGAGACTTTTGCTGATGTTTTCTTTTATACTTCTCTTGCAACTCTCTCTTATACAAAATGAAATCTACAGTATACTTGAAAGAAGTATGTTTTCTATACTGTAGAGATGTAATAGAGTATTGGGAAAATTAACACGTAAATAAGAATTTCATATTTTCACCAAGGCTCTGGTCAAATCAGAACAGTAGGAAACAGCAGTGTTCTAAAGACACAGAGAAATTAGCAGGTTTTCTATTAAGTGACATCAAAATGTGACAAGAGTTAACACAGAGTTGCCACGATGGTAGACCAGCACAGCCATGTACCTATTTGCTGGAACAGGAAGACATAATATATCTGCTCCCACTCTCTGAGGCCAAAACCAGTCATGATGCTGCAATACAGTACTGATGCAGAAGCAAGCACCATACTGGAGACAGTGAAGACATTGCTGGACAGGTTTTGAATACAGGAAAACTGTTAGCTAAGCTAACAGCTCCAGGCAGACATTTGTAAGAGGTTTCTTTTTATTTTTTCCTTTTATTTTATTTTACAGTACCATTCAATTCTACATATCAGCCACAGATTCCCTTGTTCTCCCCCCTCCTGTCCCCCTCCCCTTCCCCCCAGCACCCCCCCCCTAGGGCAAAGCCTCCCGCGAGGACTGAGATCAACCTGGTAGATTCAGTCCAAGAGGTTTCTTTTTTGTAGGGGGAAAAATGTATCCAAAAGAGATGATAATGACGTGGCAGCTGCTGTGGGAAGATCTGCTACTCCGAGTGTCTCAGCTAGTATAAACAGTGGCTGGACCCGGCTCCATGCGTTCTTTGTCCTGACTCTTCCTTCTGGATCTGCACCCCTTCATACTGCCCTGCTCTTAAGACTTACATGCCCACTGAAACAGTCTTATCCTGGGACATATCAGAGAATGATGTAATATACCTTTTAAACTATGGTGGTCTGAATGAGAATGTCTCCTACAGGCTCATCTATTTAACCACTTGGTGCCCAGTTGGGGGCGCCATTCGGGGAGGTTTAGGAAATAAGGCCTTATGAGAGAAAATATGTCACTGGAGATGGGCTTCAAGAGTTTAAAGACTTGCCATTTCCGGTTGTGCTTCCTGCTTCCTGTTTATGGTTAAGATACGAGCAGCCGGCTCCCTTCCTTTTGCCTTGTCTGCTACCTGATGTCTCTGCCTTTAAACCGTAAGCCACGATGAAGTCTTCTGTAAGTCGCCTTGGTCATGGGGATTTACCAAAGCGACAAAAAAGAACCAATTCAAACTGGAAATGCCATATTTAATTATTGTCACCCTCAGTCCATCTTCTGTGCCTTCCAAGCTGAGGGAGGCGCTCAGTAAACTAAGAAAGGAGCCTATTAGGGGAGCAGAACGGTTGGTCTAACCTCCTCTGTTTCCACTTTGTCTGCTTCTATTCACTATCCTACTGCTGCTCTGTCCTCACTGATGCCTGGAGGAACCAGGAACGGCATGAGCTGGTACGTTCTCATCCCAGATTAAAGCACAGAGAGACTGGAGGCTCTCCACTCATCACAGACGAAAGGTGTGTGATATGTGCACTTCACAGCTAAGGACTTGCACACTGCACGGGATGGCTCAGCTCATCAACATCGCTTTTATCTTTATACTCTATAGGGCTGGTCCAACATAAACATTTTTCTTTCTGAGTGGTCAGTTCTGGAAATATCTCCACAGGAAAGTTGAAAGAAGACTTTAGATTCTACCTTCCCAACTGAAATTTCCTTCAAGAAAAGATAGGATTCTATCATCCAGATTTAGGATCCTAAGGTCCTCAACATGTTTTTCTCAACATGTGCCCCTCAAGGGGTTTTAGGAAGGTAGACGGACATGAGAAATTTCAGAGGCAAAATGACTTACTTTTTAGCAGAGCACCAAAAAGGAAATGAGAGATGGGGTGTTGGTGTAGGATAATCTGAAAGCCCTACCACATTAGAAGCGTCGCTGGTACAAAAGAGGGGCTCCAGGTCACAAGACAGCCAAACCTTTATCCATGTGTCAAGCCCCGAGACCGCAACATGAGAGTTTGCAGGATTTGCAGAGAGTTAGTTTATGTACGTTACAGTTTCTTCCTTGATTTGGGGAAAGGCATAATAAATATGAGCGTTCACAGAACTCAAGTAGACCTTGCCTAGTGGGCATGAGAAACACCTTCACAAACCCAGCTAGAGGGTAAAACTCCCCATGCATCTCAAAGACAGTAAGACTCAGTGAGTAAAATAACACAGCTCACTATGAGCCAGCCATAGGTGGCACTTGCCTTTAACCCCAGCACTCTGGAGGCAGAGGCAGGAGCTCTGTGCGTTCAAGGCCAGCCTGGTCTACACAGTTCCAGGACAGCCAGGGCTACACAGAGAAACCCTGTCTCAGAAAAGAAAAAAAAAACAAAAAACAAAAAACAAAACAAAAACAAAGACAGCCCACTTTAGAGACGAAGAGTTGAACTCAAAGGTACACATAAAGCAATACCAGTCAACAGACTACTTCCACTTTAGCTATATACTGTTGAGGCCTGACAGTAGCGTACTCCTTGACCAGAGGAGAGGACACCTATTGTGGTAACTGAGAGGAAGAAGAAAGCCAGGTATAGCCAGAGCTCTGACCCACGAAGGGCGAGCCCAGACTCAGCACTCAAATGCTCCCCTACCTGAAGGATGTATCCTCGGACATAGTCCCGCAGGGTCCAGCCCAGGCCGTGCAGTATGTGCAGCACCTCCTCCTGCTTCAGGACACTGAAGAGCCGGTCCAGCAGGATCTTTAGCCGCACAGGCACCGCCTGTGTCCCGTAGAGCATGAGGCTGCTGATGTCAAACACCACATTGGACTGCACGATCTCCACTTGAGTGGGGTGGTACAGGTGCTGGGTGCTGAGCTTATCCAAGGCTATGGTCATCCCACCGATGTCCCAGGTATGCGGAGGGGATGAGGAGACAGAAAGGACACAAAATTAGAAACCTTATTGGACATTACCCGAGCTCCATTTTGCCAAATAGCTTATAACTATAGATATTTAAGCAAGAGCCTGTACTTCCTGTTTTGCCCCCCCTCCCCCGCCTTTGATTTGGTATTTATAAATGAAAGACAACATCAGACAAAACATTTAACTTACAAAAAGAAAGTCACTGAGGATTTTTTTTAATGACTATGGCTTTTTCAAAAAATATGACGAATTAATTCACTAATTAAACTCCAGCTCAAGTTATCACAGTGCCTTCTATTCCCCTACACAAAGGCAGCAGTCCAAATTCATGCTGTAAAAACAGGCTATACCACTATCACTCCTTCAAATAAGAGTCACCTCCAACACCAGGTATGGCGGCACATACCTATAATAGCAGTAGAGGTGGAGGAATGGGTCCTAGGGCCAGCAGGGACTACTTAGTGATCGTCCTTTATAACAGAAAAGGAGTCACTCCTGCTAACATTCCTTGTAATTCCTAAACGGTTTACAGGAGAGGAAGATGATTTTCTAAACCAGAGTTAAAGGCCGAGCTCACACCTGGCAGGGTGAAGACTGTGTAACTGTCTCAGTGTTCAGGGGACTAATAAAGAGGAGTGAGCACTCAAGCCCAGCCTGGGCTACACAGAAAAGCCATCTCAACAAAAGCAACCACAACCACAACAAAGCCTAACTCAGAAAGAATAAGGAAGTGAATGCCTGTGCTGAGGGCTAAGAAAACACAACTCAAATTAGCTAAGGGAGATTTTTCTGAAACTTTAGTTCTCTAAGTTTGTCTTCGGGACAGTCTTGTCTTCACTAGGATGGAAGTTACTTAGTTACTTTGTTAAAGGGTTCTTACAAGGTGTCAGATGAAAATGCAAACAAGTAACTACAACTGGAAGTTCCTGTGATTTCAGCTAATGGAATTATCTTGTGGAGAAAGCTGAGGATGGCCATTCTCAGAGAAAATATTTGGAATTTCACAGTTCAGTAACTGTGTTTTCTCCTCAACTCGACGAAATGGCATCTCTCCCCTAAAGTTAAAACACTTAAAGTAAGATGCCGAGTTTTATTTCCAATCTATAGCTGAGTTACTGGGAATCCTATTGCTGAGAACATAAAATGTGTGGCCCCAGCTTCTCTACTGTAAATGATGAAGGCTAAACCTGTCACAGCCACAGGGCTGAGAGATGCTACAAGATTCAAGAGATGGCCTGTGAAAGGCACCCATTAACTCCTCAAGAGGACACAAAAGGCATTGCAATTAACTGTCAGAATTATACACTAGAGAGTATATGCCCTAGAGAGTAAGAATGCTAACATTGTAAGCCAGCGAGATGGTCATCTAACCTCATAAGTCAGGCAAATAGATAGTAGACAGTGCTCTGCCTTAAGTCACAGCTATACCTGAGAATACCCAAGATTCCTGAAAATTCCAGACTACTGAATGGCCTGTACCAAACACTTTCCCTCACAGAAGTATTGCCTACCGTCCAAATGCAAGATGAGCATCCCAATTTAAACATACCAGCACTTCTGCATAATAATGGAGAGATTCAAAAGAGCATGCACACAGAGAGCTTTTTTCCTTCTTTTTTTTTTTAAGTATTTCTAATGTATTTTTTAGGGCTCCTCCTCCACTCTCATTTCTTCCTGACTTGAAGCCACTAGAGAGTTCATGTACTCTTGATAAATTGCTTTCTTACATCCACAGTGTAAAGGCCCTTATCATTTACCCGCTGGCTTCATTCAACACATTTACTCCCAGGAATACTTTGTCAAAGAGTTCGGGTTTCCCCATACTTCATTTCTTGCAGCTGATTTGTCTGATCTCTCCTATTCTGGTGGTTAAGTCAACTTTGAATAAATAGCTTTAAAAATTAATTTAACGTTTGGGAAAGATAAGGGATTCACAAGCCTGCAGACTGAAGTCTTTTCTCACTCCACAGGGCATTTAGGCTGCAAACGGCAAGGGAGGGGTGTTGCTATCTTGTTCTTCTTCAAGTACAGCTTGCCTACACAGCCTTCTGATGAGTGGCCGATCTGCTTGGGGCCTAGTGTTGAACTTGGGGAAATCTGCTCCTCTCCCACGTCCCTTTAACCAAGCCTCCTGAACTCCATCAAACAAACCTATGTTTGTGCTCGGACCACAACAAATGAAAAATTGAAAGGATCGCAGAGAAAGGACGTGACACCAAATCCTGAATTTTATGCATGGGTTTGGCATTTTGCAACTCTGCAAAGTGAATGCAGACTTATGTTTAGATACGTTCTGCCACCAAAAGGAAAGTGTTACCCCATCTTCCAAGTCATTAAGAGGCTAAAAGGTTGCTGGTTTCAAAAGATGAAGAGACAGGATGAGAAGGGAGGGGGCACAGATTTCCACATAACTAGAAGAGCACAAGTAAAGAACATGAGACAAAAACACTTTGTCTTAAACACCATTTGTAAGCAGATGACAATGAGATGTTGAGCTATTTCCTCATCTTTTTTTTTTTTTTTACATTTAATGTTTTGTGGGTGTGCACATGTACCATGGTGCTCATGTAATGGTCAGAGAACTTGTGGGGGTTTTCTTCTATGACATGGGCTCTGGAGATTGACCTTAGGTCATCATCAGGCTTGGGAGCAAGCACCTTTGTCTACTGAGTCATCTCATCAGTTTATGATCATTCTTCATTAATGTGTCATATATAAAGAAGTAAGAATAGTAGGATAAAGCAATATGGACAGCAGGGGTTGACAACAGATTCTATAAAAACCTGGTATTTAGTAACAATCTTGGAAGCTACAACTTTTCTTTCACAATTATTGACTTATGCATTAGAGCAGGGAAGGAGCTACATACCCATAAAGGTGAAGTGAATGTATGTGTGTGCGTGTCCCAGTAAAACTTTATTTACACAGGTAGGTATAGGGCCAGCTTTAGACCCTAGTGCAGAAGATGTTTGGCTAGTCAGTCAATAGGAGTAATGGCGAAGCCCAACTCGTCCACAATGAAAAGGTTCTCAAGAGTCCAGGAAGTGAACCACAGATGAGGGTGTAAAGGGTATAAGCATGGCTCACAGGGATCAGCCATAATTTCAGCCTGAACACAACATCAAAGATTACCTTTCTGTTAAGGTTCTACACTACACCAAAAAGCCTGCTTTATGGTTCCTGAGTCTCGGGAATCACCCAGGTGTTTGTTCAGTGTTTGTTTTGAGACAGTGATTAACTATGTATCCCTGGTTGCCTTGGAACTCTTGTGTAGACCAAGCCGGCCCCCAACTCTCAGATCTGCCTGATTCTGCCCCTTAAATTCTGGTATATAAGTCATATGCAACCATACACAGCTGAGTCACCAAATTTTGACAACATGTGGAGGAATAAAAAGTAAGAAGTTGGTCTTTTGACATAAAATGTGCAAACGCAGAGCTGGACTCTGCTGAACTTCAATATGTCCCAAACTGTGGAGGATTCAGGCCTAACTCCTGTATGGTTAGAAGAAGCATGAGTTAGGTCAATGAGGAGAAGCAAGTCTGTCCTATTCCCAGACCACAACAATGGTGGAATGATGGACTGTAAGATCAAATTCAGGATCTTATTTACAACTAGTGGGAATTCTTTTTTTTCCTCTAAATTTGTAGTTAACAAAAGAGCTAATAAACAGTAATCGTATGAATTGAATGAGTTGGGCTAAAAGATAATCTGAAAAAGACCACATACCAGTACTAACAAAATGCTTGAAATTGTATCAGTTATGTGAATCTAATATCAATCAATCAATCAATCAATCAATCAATCAATCAATCAACCTCCCTCAATCTTGGTCCCATCCACCCCCTCTCTAATTGAAACTAAAAATTAAGATACAGTCATAAATTCTATTTCCCATCCGTATCAGGATTACTGAAAACACTACCACGGATTCAACCACCTTTGGGGAACTTCTCTAGGTAGATACATGTAATTTCAAATTACTGCCTGGTTCAACTAAAGGGATACTTCCCAGTCCAAATAAAATTCATAATTTCTGCAATGACCAGAATGAAGACTATTCTAAAGAAGTTCACCTTTTATAAAATGCACAGAGTAATGTCTTTAACAGCATTAGGTCAAGAAAAATAATCACGGGATGGACAAATAAGGGAAATGGCCCTTTAAGTACTTACTACAAGTCCTGTATCATTCTAGGGTTCGTAATCATCTCATTTCATTTTAAAAATCAGAAAATACATCATGTTACAATGATCACATATTCTAATATCTCAGGCTAAATGGAATTAGTTTACCAACCAAAAAAAAGGTAATTCAGTAGCTTCACCCAGGAAAATTCTGTTTCTACATGTACAGATAAACAGTCAGTAAGAAATGTGTAAGTCCTTATCATGTTGGACACCCCTAACTTCCAGCAATCTGGGCTTCCTGCCCATCACTCTGCTGAAGCAAGCATTTCAAAGGTCACCAACACCTGCCTTCCTGTGAAATCCAATAGATTTTTCATTCATTATTCTCCGTGATCTCTCCACAGCAGCTGACCTTATTGATCACGACTCCTCCTAAAATGCTGTCCTTCATTCATGCATACATTCACTAGCTCATCAGCACTTATTAACAGACCACTGAGAAGGGGCCATATGTAGATGAAAAGTAATTTATGTTGTGGCCTCCACCTTCAAAAACAGACAGATGCAGGAGATGTAAATGCTGTAAGAGATTTTTATAAAGGTTCTGTGGCATGGGGTGGGGGGAGAGAGCACAAGTCTGTTAGGAAGGTATGGTCTGTTAAATGAATTAGGTACTAGTCAGGGAGCGATACAGGCAGATGGAATCAAGGCAGAGGTTCTCAATCATGGTGTGCACCCGAACCCCCCAGAAGGCCTGTTAGGTCACAGATAATGGGGCCACTTCCCCCAGGCTTTCTGATTCAGTGTTAACCAAGGCACTACATTTCTAGCAAGTTTTCACTTGATGCTCATGGCGCTGCCCTGGACTCTACCACAACAAAGGGGAACTGAGTAACCTCAGAGGGAAAGAGCAGGGAGAATTCTAGTAAGTCGGATGGGAGGACTCTAGGGAGCTTTAATCGTAACAAGCAAAAGTCTATGCAGAGCTTTCAATTTAATTTTTTGTTAATAGGACAAAGAAAGTGTTGAATGCTCAAAACGATGGCCATTTTTAATTTTACATATGAAGATCTGACAAATGTGCGGAAGTTCAGTTAAAGAAGCAGTTGTTAGCTAACGGGGGAGACATGAAATATGGCTTCTGGAAATAACAGTAGGTAAAGAAGCTGAATGACCGTCAGCCATAGTGCTGTAAGCACAGCCTGGGAGGGCAGAGGAGCAGGTTAAGTCTGGGAACTCCTGCTGCGTGATTCTTACATAGGCCTCATCTACAGGGCACATTGGAAAGTGTTCAATAATAAAGATGGACTCCAAACTCCCTGAGCATTCAGACCACCCTCTTACTATTCTCAATGCTTACTTATCCCTAGGAAGGGTCTTTAGGACATCAGAAAAGCTCCTTACATATATAAGTGATGCTTACCCTCTAAATTCAATTTAATTACTCTCCTGGACCTTTATCATTTTCAACTGGAAAAATAATCCGTAGATACAAACTCCACATCGTATCTTTCAGAAACTAGGTTTACTACTTAATAAGGTAATGATCACCTATGCAATCAAACAACATAAAATATTTATTTCACAATCACTGGTTTCTACAGATATACACATACACACACCACACATAAAAACACACCCCAAAATGACTTCAATTATCATTATTCAGAACTTTCTTAACAAGTTTAGAATGTTTTCTACCAGAGATTAGAGACTTACTGACAGACTATAGTTGGTCTATCAGTAAAATGACATGAAAATAACTAGTAAACAAAATGTTAACTGTTAGAAGGATATATTTTCTTTTATTATAAACACATGAACAGTTGGGAGCATCATATACCTAGAAGCTGATAAATGCTTATACACATGACAGTTGTTTCAACAGTTACATCTCTAACAAAGTGAACAGCAGAGACAGTAGTTACCTTTCCTCTCATAGGCACTACTCATCCATGGATAATCCATGAAGAAATAACCTACAGTCTTCCTTATCTCCCCGACAGACAACCTACTCGCTGCTTAATAAATCATGAACATTAATATTTGTATCATTTTGATTTTTATCTACAGTGATGAGTAAAATTTTAAAACATAAGATTTTCCATTTATAGATCCATCTTCTTAATTTTACTGTAGACACATAATAAATAGGTTGAATGATAAAGGTCTTGCAACGAACCTTTATGGTAATACTATCTGAAGAAAGGCTACTGGAAACAAAGGTTAAGGTTTAGAAAGTGTAGCCCTAAAGCAATGATTTAGAGTATAAAAGGTAACTACTGTTCTCCAGATTAAGGAGAGAGTCCCTAAACTCAGACACCAAGGTCCACAACCCTGCCACACCACCAGGTGCTTGACAACAGTGGCAAGTCACCTGGCATGTGAAGATGTTAAGGTAGCTCTTGGTCTCAAAACTCTTTCAGGTATGGCACTCCAGTGATTGAAGAGTGCTACCTTAACTCCAAGGGAGTGGAAAGTGTAGAAACAAGATCAAGCCAAGAAGCAGGGTGGGATTATGCTTCTGGTGAAGATGAAGCAGGACTCCACATAACTATGACCTTCTCATCTGCAGAGGAAATCTACTGAGCATCAAAGAAAGCATCGGGTTTCCAGAGCAGCAGCCTCTCATGCTTCCCTCATGTGTTAATCTGCCCTAGGAATCCAGCTACTCTCGCACAATCCTGTAACTTCAACTCCATATTCTCAACTCTAAACACAAAAGTGGCCTGTATTGCTCAGAGAGGGAGGACTAAGAAACTTGGCCAAAATGCTTCAAATCCAACTTATTTTATTGTGCTATTTTCTCATAGGAACTCTCTTTGTAAAATGATGCAAATTTAAATAAAAGGAAAACAATAAAACCATCTATTATCCTATTAAACAAGGCAAGGACTATACACATATTGATATGTCAATGAGTGACTTTATATGACTGAGGTGATACCTGCAGATACCAGATTGTGTTCTGTTGAATTGTTTTTCTCTCAATATTATCTAGCAAGAACATTCCAAACCAACTCTAATTAGATCTTGATCTCTTACCTAATCAGTCACTTATTAGTCCCTTTGCAGTTTGTCATGGATCAACTCCTTCTTTCTAATCTAACTTCTACCACTTCAAAACAGGAGTTTAGTCCCTCATGCCCTCCTTAGTGCAATGCTTCTTCACCAGGCTTGGGTCTCTCTCGAATCTGTCTAGTGTAAGGAAGACTAAGCCGGTTTCCTAAAATGCACTTGGCCTGTCTCTCAAAGGTTTCTATTATGCTCCCTAGTGTTTTCACACAGCTCACCCCTCCAATACACACCCTTGCACATGTACACAGACACACAGACACACAGACACACACAGACACAGACACACACACACACACACACACACACACACACACACACACACACACGCACGTCATGCACACGTGTACACCAAACATGGTCAAATGACCACGAGCAGGGTTGTTTTACTTCTCAGAACAGTATTTCTCTGACATGAACCCTCTATTCCAAGCAAAGGGAGTTAGTTACCCACTGATTTCCTAGTGCTCCAATATTTGGTCATTCAATGAGCATTTCCAGGCCCTGTGCTAAGTTTTAAGACAAAACAGACATGATTCAGGCCCACTTGTGGTTAATAAAGGATGGCAAAAAAGACTTCAAAAAATACAAAAAGCAAAGAAAAAACAAACCAGCTGGGTATGGTAGTACTCCTTTTATCCTAGTACTCAGGAGGCTGAGGCAGGGGAATCTATGAGTTTGAAGCCAGCCTGGTCTACAGAGTGAGTTCCAGGAACGTTAGGGCTACACAGAGAAATCTGTCTTGACCACCTCCTACCCCCGAAAAAAAACCCCAAATGCAAATAAAACAAGCAAACACATATTTATCATAAAAAATTCAAACATAATTTACAGGGGGAGTGGGGGGGGGCAAGCAGAACCACTTCAGCAAGGGCATGACGAGACAAAAATCAAGGGGAAGCTGCAGACACAGCAAGGTTCGATCTGCACAGCTTCCTTTTTCTGAATTTTCATGTCAAGGCGGCTCTGAGGTACCTTTCTTCTTTCCCATGAACTCTTTTCTTTTTGAGCTTTTCTTGTGGTTCTGTTTTCTTTTTCCACAAAGGCGGGAGAAGCCCTCACATCTAGCCAAATACCTCAACAGTGCAGGCACTTCCACATCAGCTGTGCATGTGGCTACCTGCTGCACTGGCTGAGGTCACAGCAGCTTGGTTTGAAGTAGTGACAGCTGACACACAGACCATTGCGGGGGTGGGGTGGGGTGGGGGGGTGGGGGGGAGGGTTTAGCACTCACACTGCCGAATGGATTAAAAGGCTAAATCTAGGGAAGCCCAGTTACACTCCTTGCAATGAACCGGTCAAGGCGGTGAGTCCACCTTCTCAGGGGCTCGCCCAGGCCCCTTTCTCAACCCTCTCATGTTCATGCCTCCACGGAACAATGAGGTTGCAGAATTACTACAATTTAAAGGGCAAGGTGAGGGTGCTATCTTGACAGGAATTCTAAGATTTTCTTATTCCCCTTCCTAAGGATTTTCTAGATGGGGAAAAAGCAAGATGGAAGGATGGTATGTAAAAATGACAACAAAGTAAACAGATTGGGTCATAATGTCTATCCATTATGAAAATCAGCCACAGATGATCACTAGATTTGTCACCAATGTGCTAAGTATAGAGTCTCAACTGTGGAGAAGAAAGGAGATGCACGAAAGGGTCAGAGAGCTGTAAGAATAGCATCCACTAAGAGAAAAGTGTTTTACCTTATAAAAGGCTGGGCGGGAAAGAAATCTAAAGGGAACAGAAAACTTACCCTCTTTCTGTGCTGGAGGGTAGGGGCTGGGGTGCTAGGGGTTGAACCCAGGGTATCCTGTGTTTGGTAATCCTCTAATCAGTGACTTATACCCATCCCCCACCACACCTCCTTGTACCCCTAACTTCCTTTTCATATGTAGAATTTCATCTGGAAAAAGCAGAACTACACAATAAAATTTCGAGTTAGGAACACACACACACACACACACACACACACACACACACACACGCACGCACGCACGCACGCACGCACGTGTCACGTGCATGCGCCTCTCAAACTATTAATCAAGTTGCTGAGGGATTATAACTTACCTAGATTTCCTTAAAGTGACAGAAAAAGAACCTCAAATTAGCAATTAAAACAAAGCAAAAATTGAGGGCTCCTTATAATTTCAATACTTTGAGAGAATCTTCCAAAGTAATAGCTAAGCAATAAAACTCAAAAAAAAAAAATGATGAGAGACATGTATATATAGAAAAAGAACATTCAAATGAGGTGAAGAACAGAATCATAACCAAGACAACAGGTAGAATTTTTGTGGCTCATTAACGAAATGGAAATTAAGTGAGTGTAAAGTGTGACATAGAATATGTAGTAAACATATAATAACATACACTTTTGACTATAGTGCTAATCAAACCAAGTAATACCCACTATAAAATACATTTTCAAGTAAATACATACTGAGATGAGTTGTCTATCTAATGAAATAATAGTAGTAATAATAATAATAGTGTATAACTATTTTCATTTCAATTTTCAATAACAGGAATCACTCCAGAACCTTCAAATAAATTAAAATAAATGTAAACCTATAATTCTGAAGACTCCACTTTCAAAATTTCTGTGATGGTTATAGAAATAACACATTCAGATCCTATTTTTTTCTTAGTGTATGAGTACAAAAGTGCTTTTCACTGATTTTAGAAAACTGGCTCTTAGTGGTAGTTCATAGCTCTTAGTTTTCCACAACTTCTTAAAGACATGATTTTCTTTAAAAGTCAAATGCAAGTGACTCTGGTGATCTGTACAGGAATAGGTTCCTTACAGGCATATGTCCAGAGGCTTCCATCTAACAGGTGTTCGGGCAGAGTAGTGTAGAGCTTACAGCCATTATTTTTATTCATTGGAATAAGGAGTGTGAAAGTGGAATTATTGCTAAAAAACCACCCACACTCCACAGTACAAAACAATTAGAAATTAATATGAAAAGTATGTAAAAGAAAATGTGTTATTTCACTAACTTTAGCATTGCCTTGGATATTTGAGTGTTTTTAAACGTCAGTTTGAAACAACTTTATAAGTCACATAAAACTCACTCTTTTAACATTGGGAGCATGCCAAGTGAGCTTTAAATTACAAAGCTGGCCAGAGAAATTCACCTCTCTTCTCAACCACCTTTAGGACTCTACACAATAGGAGTGTCCAGTAGTCAGCCTTTAGGACAAATGGACCCAGGCATTCCGTGCTAATGTCTAATAGATTAACATTTAACACATGTCCTTGAGTAAATTTTTTATAGAATTCTTTCCATGATTATTATTAAAGTTTTAAAATCAAGGTTTTAGTAACAGTATTTTGTTAATGCAGTTTCCGGGGTCAGAATTTAAGGTTTTGATTACTTATAAATAGAATATTTTTACTGCTTCTACCTCCAATGTCTCAGCCGTAGCTTCTGAATTTATGGGGGTGAGTGGTTCTTCATTCCTGCTAATATGACCAATAATTTCCTCTTATGCCACATTTTATAATAAGCACACTATACCCCATATAACGATATGTCATTTCAATGGAGCTAGCCCATGAACTTCTACGGGTTTAATGGGATTTTGCGTATTTAGAATTTCATCATAAAAGGGCCCTTTGGAATCATTATAACATCAATCCTTTGCCATTATAAGACTCAGTACTCTTACTAGAAAAGACCATCAGGGCTCAAGGCAAAGACTTAACCTTCCCATAGACTCTAAGCCTGATCCTAATAAAAGCCTCCCCACTAAGGGACAACATTAATAAAGAGCAATGATGGCATATTAAAAAACTTTTTAGTGAATCGGGAGATCATGGAGTCAGAAATGATTGTGATTAAGAGAAAATTCCTTATGACTTGAATAATATTTAGATCTGCAGATTTTATTCACTACTTTTGGGATGAAGAATTATGTAATTGGGAGCAAATTAGGTACATTTTACAATAACTCATGTTCTACTTAAGTCACAACTTTCTCTCTGTTCCTGTCAAAGTTGAATTAATTAGGTGAGTTAATGAGAGGAGAGGGGAGGCTTCCATGTAGAAATTACTTTTCAGGGAGAGAAGAAAGAAAATGATAGGTAGTTGAAAAAGCCTATCTCCTGGCCTGGTAATGAAAACTTCAGCCCAGATGCACAGACATTTTGATTCCTGTCTTAAACAGATAGTGTTGGTAGCTTTTGATTCAAAAGACTACCAAGACTCCACAAACCCTGACTACACGCACCACCTATGGAAGACATGTGAATGAGCCCTTTTGAGGGATGAGGGGTAGTCTATAAATGCTCTCCCACTCTCTTACAAGTAAGGCTCGACGCTGTAGGGAGAAGACGGGACAAAGGTGGATCTAGTAAGCCCCCCCATCCACTGTGTTTAATCCGCTTCAGTTGGCATGCAGCTCTCAGAATGTGGGAACGGATAGACAGAAACACCCACAATTAGTCAGGGGGAGAACGTGAGCTGCACTTGAGACCATGCAGCTAATATTTCAAACTGATTGGCACTTCTCCCCTGTGGCCTTATGCATAATAAAGTCCTCAGAACTGATGTTGGAAGTCATTAATGTCTGACTGCAGCACCCATAAAAGCAGACTGTCAACATGTGGATGTTCAGAAGCTCACCCTCCTGGCAGACAGGTGCGACGGGCTGCTTCTCCTTGTTCCCCTCATCTCTTCCCTCCATGGCCCACATCTAGGGGCATATATTTACTCCTCTGCAGCAACTTTCCCGGAAGGCGGTCAAGAGAAGAGGGGAAAGTGAATCTGCAGACTTGGCAGCAGCTGTAGGGGAGTTGGGGTAGCTACATTTCCTTGCTGAAACCAGGGTTCCAGGTTTATTACTACTGCTGCGGTTCTATCCAAATGCTGAGATGCCGAGACTAGCCGAAAGTTGGCAGCGGAACCCCTATTTCATTCAATTTTTGTGTCAATGAATTAAATGTATGTTGGCCATAAAAGATAACCCATTAAAATGTAACATGAAATTTTAAAATTTGCTTCTTGAGTGGTTGCGTGTCTTTTTATTAAATACAAAGAAACGAATTCTTATATAAACAAAACCATCAGCTTTATAGACTTAGTTTTCCTTGAAGGAGCATATATCTAGAACATTTTCATGAAAGAAACACTTAAATGCAGCACATGCTTTAAACTTTATCAGATACATTAAGGAAACATTTCAAGATTGAGTGAAAGTACTGACATTATAAGCCAGTGTCGGGTAGCAAACACCTAAAAGAAATTACTAGACTCTAACTTCTTCATCTTTTTAAACCTATGTGTCACCTTTGTGTCATCAGGTTTTTTTTTTCCTTCTCCCCAAGTCAGTCTGAAATCTCATTCTACATCCATAATCAATCTTTTAGTTTTCTTCTCCTACATGTAATCTCTTAAAACTCTTGGTTACCACGGGCACTTCTGACACTGATGTTTGTTTTCTTCTGGATTGCTGGATTTGCGTAATGCATATATCAAGTATCAAACTGCTTTGCATTGATGACTGGTAGGATCAAAGACCTGATATAAAGATATACTCATTAAAAAAAAAAAAAGGTTGAGAAAGAAGTCTTAGGGCTTAGCAAAAAATCTAAACTAACCAGGTATTTAAATTCATGACCCCCCCCCTGCCCCCAAAGCCAACAGTCAGAACAATGTCTCTTGATGTTTCATTAACACAACCACAACCGCCTGCCGCCCTCCTCTGTTAGTGGGCTGCCTGTCACGTGTGAGTTATCAACAAAGCTAAAAATCTTCCAGGGTTAAGCAATGGCAAAATAAAACTCCTTTCTACACACCATGGCTTCAGCTTTTAGGAAACAAGTTTTGGGGACTAGGAAAACGAAGAAACAGGAGAGATATCTGTTGCTGCTTTGCGATCTGTTTACTAATCTGACCATGATAATGACTCTACTTTCTAATTAGAAAAGTTCTATTAATCAGTACCAACAGACACAATAAAAAAAAATCAATGCAAATTGTGAAATGTAGTATTTGTTATTTCCTTTAGATATGACTGTGTTTAAAAACCCAGTAATAGAAAACACTTGCCAAATTCATTTAGTCTCTGACTGAGGCACACATATGTGATCTTCTAATTTACAGCTTGCGTGTACAGATGTTCACACTTAGTAAAAGGGCTTCTTAATAGCTTTTTTTAATTAAAAGTGTGTTGATAATAGGTGTTTTAAACATATCCAAACAACACAGCTGAACTGACAAATGCCTGTCTTCATGCTCCACCATGTCTCATACTGTGGCAAGATTTTATGAAACAGGAAAGGTTCTAGGACTGAGTTGCATGTATATAGAATAAATGCCACCCCCAAAGCTTCCCTATCAAATCTTTCATTATTTTTTTCTCTGTGATCTTTTTCCAAGTAGAAAACGTTAGACTGCTACCGAGTTTGCGTAGCCGAAAGCAGAACCACACAGCCGCTGCGTGCTGCCTGCATTTCCCCTCTGTAAAACTTTGAACCCCATCCAGCTTTGACACACTGCCTCTTCAGTTAATAACTATCAAGTTTCCCCTTGTCTCCTGTCTACTTCTCTGGGAGGCAATTGCGCACTCAGCACCCCGAGATAATAACACACATCTATAAGATAAAAGCAATGGCATTAATGTAATTGTCTGCCTCTCTCTCTTTAGCCTAATCTTTTTTTTCCTCCAGTTTTGACTGCCTGTATGACACCTGTTTTTGTCTCCTCTGATCCTACGACAGGTTTTCCGCTGACAAGGTTTTTGCCTGACAGAGATTCTGCAGACAAGAACATAATAAAATATGAAGAACTGCTTGTCAGAGTTGCTGCCAATGCTCACATGAAATAGAGAGAGAAAAAAGACCTTTTTTTTTTCAGGGGCCCTGTGATGGTCGCGTTTGGCATGTCAGAAAAAGGATCTCCCTAGCCAAGCTCTCCAAGCCAAACAGGTGTTTTCTTTTATGTTAGAGGTTGATTTGTTTTTTAATTTTTACTGATAGTGGAAAGCATGATCAGCCAAGGGGGAAGCAGGAATTCCTTACTCTCGTAGTATTGCAGGAAAAGGCGTTTGAAAGAACTATCAGCTAAAAACAAAGTTATTTGATGCTAGACTGTATTTTCTAAAGAAAACAAAAATTCCAACATCTGTTAATGATCCAACAAAGTTAATGTCTTTAAACTGCTTTTCCTAGGTAGTGGGGCTATCAAACCTTCCATAGACCTCTCACTTTGCTGTCTAAAGACTTGGAGAAAAATTAAAGGAAAAACAGAGTGAAGACTCCAGAAGAAGGAAGCAATGGGAATTAAGACAAGGAACCAGCAGTCTTGCTTGCCACAGCAAGGGACTTCTGGGAAAGAAACAGGCAATTAGGGATCAGAGACTTACAGAACAAAATACATTTCCATAAACCGTTGTCTTTCCTAACCCAGAAGCATCACAAGAATGAAGTCTCCTTTCCAGGGCCCCCTGGCTGAGTGGGAGGAGGGCATCACACAGAAAGGAGCACCATCCTGTGAGAGGCATTCAGAGCACACACAAGAGCACTCACTCACTCTGTGCCTGCAGGGCAGGGAGTGGCAGGAGCAGGGAATTGCTCCTCATGCATGAACAGGGCACCATGGGAAAGACTGCACATGTTCAATACTGTGGAGATGCTGAAGTGGGAAGCTCTGGGCAGAGTTCACAGTGACCAAGACACTAGCACCTTAACTGAGGCTTCCATGTTTTCATGTCAGTTCTAACCACTCCGCCACCAATCCATTTCACCTAAGATTGAGCTTTCTAAGTTTATGTTATGCTCAGCCAGCCTCCAACAGCATGGTGACAGGAACAGGGTTCAACAATTTGGGGGGGGGAGGGTTTATGTATCCTGGGCTGGCCTTGAACTATGAATTAAAGGATGACCTTGAACAACTGATCCTCTCCCCTCTGAGTGCTAAAATTACAGACATGCCCTGTTTTATACGGGGCTGGGGACTGAACCCAGGACTTTGTGCATGGCAAGCAAGCACAGTACCAACTGAACTACATCTTCAGGTCCTCAAGGGAGTTTTTAAAATTGTAATTTTTCTACTTTCACTGATGAAAGCAAAAAGTAAACAATGACAAAAACTTTATAAAATTTTATTACATATATCAGAGATGGTAATATGTAGACAATATAAGAATACTTCTTATGGACAATTTTATAACCTATTTTTTTAAAGATAGTACCTCCAAAATCTGGCTTATACTTACACTTACTATATATCTCCATTTGAACTTGCCACATTTCAAGGTCTCCAAACAAGAGTCCTTACTGGACAGCCAGCTCTAGTACTAATTTCACACTTGTTGGCCAAATGAATCTAAGGCCCAGAGAAACTGCCATTTCAATTGGATGGGTGTGGACCCCATGCCTAGTGTCACCAACTCACCATCAACAAGTTGAGAACCCCAGGAGGTCAACATGGGACTTCCATTGCTGCTGGAGAGCCACACAAAGGAGAACGCAATTATCTCTACTGGACCTCTTAATGACACTCCTCATCATCTACTCAGCTCTCGGAGTTACTCGGTTTCTAACACACAGCAATTTGTATATATGCCCACAACAGATTGACTAGGGAAGATCTGAAGGGTGCAAACACTTAGCAAAAAATGGGATGCAGAAAAGGTATTTCAGGACTCTCAGCATACAGGTCAGCATTCTCCGTGAGATAGTATTCTTACCACAGTTCCATAAAGGAATGGGAGGAGGCTGGGGGAAGCCACCCCTTATGATACAACAGAGAGAAAGAATGGTGGGGAGCATCAAGACAGCGTGCTTGTGCGTGAGTCCTTACAACCCAGGTGAAGATACCAGTTTATCTGAATAGTGCATCTGATAAAAGGAGAGGAGCGAGGGTGTTTCATTTATCACCACTTCAATTTGTGTTCCGCTTAACCTGGTGAACTCTAGTTAATTAAGATGTTCCTATAAACAATTAAGCTTCCTGTAGGATCGTTAGCAAGATGTAAAAATTTATGATGTAATAAAATGCAATAAAATGATAAAGCAGTGGTGGATAAAATACCCACCAAAGTATTCACATGCAAAAGGATAGGTGTGAAAATAAGTAACAGCAGCCTTTACACAGTTTGACCTGTAACTACTCCACTGTTTTGCTTTTGTTTTCCCTACAATTTTGTTTTCCCTACAATTCATTTTATGGCTGTCTCTACTTCTGTTCAGACAGAGCTCACATGACATGACAGGGCATGGAACATACACAGTTGCCCTAGAGTTGCTGGAGGAAATGACTGCCCCTAAAGAGCTCCAGGCATCACAGCCAAGATAACTAGGACAGAACTCAACACTGAAGAAAACTGCTTCCACACTGCACTTCCAGAAACTCTTGCCTTTGTCTCTGAGATAGGATCTCATGCATCCCAGGCTGGCCTCACGCTTACCACGCAGCTGAGAATGATCATGAACTTCTGATTCTCCTGCCTCTACCTCCCAAGTGCTACAGTTCTTAGAGTCTCATAAATGTTAATGTTTAGGATTACTTTATTGACTTCATAATAGGATTTGCAGCTACAATTCCTGTGCCAGAACTTTAGGGTAACTCCCATCTCATTTCATCTTCCTTCAAACCACTGTGATATTTAGGCACATTCCTATTATTATTTGAATTTGCACATAAAAGAACTGAAACACAGGAAAGACATTAGTCTGCCTACAGCTATCTTTTAACTAGTCAACTTTGATATATCATATCTGTTGTTTTGATTTAGTAATTATAACAACTAACACTTTACCAGGCTTTTACTGTGTACAAATCATATGGATGACTTCATTTAATCTTAGAAGAACCTTGTGTTGGGGTTTTCATTATTTATATTTCACAGAAAATGAGAAAATCTTAATTACATACCTTGGGAAAGGTTCTGACAGTCAGTCAGTGCTAGAGCAAGCTGGAAGCCCTCACTCCATAGCTATCCCTTTAACTCAGTTTTCAGCATTCTCCCTTTACCTGATAGAGAGCTTTGTCATGATCTGAGATCCTATATACTTCAATTTCACCCCGGAAACCCCTGACCAGTAAACCAGCACTGACTGCACCTCGGACACTAGATCTTGCAACACTCATGCTACATCGCATTACAAAAACATCTGAGAAGCTAGCAGGCACGGGGCCCAGGACTTTGAAAAGGAGGTACTGTCTGGGCTATGCTAAAAGAAAATTTAAGGAGTTCAAGGCAACATCTGAAAGGTGGGCAGGCTGGGAAAGCAATGGGAACAAGCAGCCGAGGGACTCAACTGGAGACTAGTGAATGTCATTAATCAAGCACAAGCTTTTGCATCAGGATGTCCTCCTCCCTTTATGGCTTATCAGCTCCGATCAGGGAGGAGAGGAGGGAGGCAGAAGAGGGCACTCTGCCCTCAGGTCAAGCAACAGTCTCCAGTGCCAGGCAGGAAATGTCCTTGTTTTTATTCTCTCAAGTGAAGTAAGTAAAGAAATGTTCAAGGACTTTCTTCATGGAGAGACCAGGACCCCTCAACAGAGCACAGGGGCGGCAACAGCCGGTTTCTCTAACAAAAGAATTCTGCAGGTTCTAGTACAGTATCTAGAAGAATCAGGCCCAGTAGAAAGACAAATTCTGCTAAGCAGACACAGAGTGAGCTCCCCTTTCCAGGCTAGCACATCACAGAAAGAAGCCATCTTTAAGGGGGTGCACGCAGTGTCTCCATCCCTGTGCTTCTGATTGGAGCCCAACTTTCTGCCTTTGGTCAGGCCAGCATTACTGCACTATGCTAAGAAGCAACCACCCAAATGAATACCAAAGTACAGCTCACCAGATTCTAAAAACCTGCTAAAAATATTCTTCCAAAGCAACACTTGTTGACAGACCATCTCTAGGCCAGTTAAAGTGAGGCCAGAGCTCTGCAGTAGGTTAGTATGTGAAAACATTATCTTCCTTTAAGAAAGAAAAGGTCAGGGTGTTTTTCCCCCCAGTTTCTTGTTTATCCTGATAATTCTATAAATTATTCTATAGACACTGCTACCAAGCCTCTTGGAATGAACAGAAGAGCATAGAAATGTCATGTTTTATGCTTAGGATAGAGGACTTTCTAATGTGAAGGGGGAAAATTAGAGAGAGAAAACTGGAAGGGGAAGGAACGCTTACTGCTACAAGGCAGGGAGACTGTCTCGGAGACACAAGATCCTGACTGAGGACAAATCTTGTTTCATAGATGTTTAGACAATTCATAAGCTCACCACAGACTGGGACAAATAATGAAGACATGTGACCTCTCATATGATAAGAAACAAAGCACTGGTTTTGATCTGTCCTGCTCAAGTCTTTATAAGGTACCACATCTCTAATAAATTTGAGGAATTTGTAAACAGAATTCCAAGGGCTCATGATTCTAAATGTAGGACTAATATAACCAAGAGTTTTGATTACAAGATGCCCTGGATCCTGGGTTAGAATTTCATTTTACAAACTGGGTCTTATAATAGAAACTCAACATTTAGTAAATAAAAATACAGAATATCCAGCTACATCTGTGTGATGTACTCATTAAAAACAATCACTACAAGTTTATTGTATTTTCCATTTGAGGGAGGGTCTCTAGTCTGATAAGATACATTAAGTAAAAGTTGAGAATTCAAATGTAATGATATTGTGAAGAAAAATCACGCTTCATGGATTATACAAAGAAAGGGTTGAAACTGGGGCTGGAGAAATAGCTCAGCAGTTAATAACACATACTGCTCTTGCAGAGGACCTGTGTTTTGTTCTCAGCACCCACACAGGAAGGCTCATAACTGCCTGTAACTCCAGCTTCAGACGACCCAAGGCTCTCTTTTGGCCTCTGCAGGCACCTGAACTTATATTGTCCTACCCCCAGTGCAAGTGTGTGTATGGGTACATGCACACACATAATCTTTTAAAGTTAATCTTTAAAAGAAATGCTTAAAATAAATGAATTAGATGAATTAGATGAATAATAAGTCTTACAGTATATTAAATCATAAAGTAAGATGGCACATGACTCTCAATTAACTTTATTTCCCTCAGCATGTTATGTATCACAGGACCAAAGGTCACATGGTAGAATACTTTATCTGTATGTTTAATAAGCACTCAGTGATAGCTGGTCCAGATGATGTAAGCCTGCTCAGTTCACAGTAAAGAAGCTAAAGGGTTTAGATAAAATATGGGGGGGGGGGTAAGAAGCAGGTTTGAGGAAGCAATAATTAAAGTAACAATGTAGGATTCTATTTTCCCTAAATAACTGCAAGCGATCAAAGGAAATCACACTAATAGAACATAATAAAGAAGTGTTCCCAAGAACTCTAGGGCAACAACATTCTTACAGGGAGGCACCAGCCAAAAGAAATAACACTCATCTTAAGGAAGATCACCTGGAAGTGAATGAAAAGTTTTCGCCCTCACTCGGCTTGGTGGAAGTGTATTTCCTTTTCTCAAAGCTAAGTAGTCTACATGGAAAATAATTTGTTCTCAGTATGCTGTTGTGAAATTCACTAAGTTGAGTATTATACTGTTTACTGATCAATTCTGTTCTTTCCAGATGTCCTCTAACATATCTGTTACTCTCAGGAGCAGCAGAATCGATTTAGAGAGGAGGAAAGGTAAAATGGAGACAATCTGAACAAATGAGCTTCAGCAGAAGTGAAAACTATTGCTAGTTTAGAAAGGGAAAAAATAAATAAATTAGATTTCTAAAAATCGGCCTATATTTTTATCAGCTATGAACCTAATGTATACACCATTGTATAAAAACAATTTCTCAATAGTCTTGGCTTGTAATTAAATATTTCCTAAAAACCACTTAGAATTCTGCTTCTTTTCAGTTTTGCTACTTCATTTGCCCTCTGATTTTAACGGTTTAGAAACAATGTCTTCATCTGGACTGTGGACACTAACATTCATTTACAAATAATAAACAATCAATGGCTCGGCCCCCTTCACAAAGGCAGCAGCTCCTGTTGACCACACGTCTCTTGACAGCCAGTTCAGAGAGAGAATGGAGAAGAGTCCCTTCCTCTCTCCCTTCCACCTTCACCCAGAACCAAGAAAATCCTAGTAATACTGGCTAATTCTGAGGATTATGCCGAATCTCTGACTGGAGAATCAAGTCTGCAGGTCCTGTGTTGGAAGGAAGAGTCAAAACATGAACTGAATTTCTACCGATAAAAATGTATCACAAGCGTCGGTGAATGCTCACTTCCTTATATTTCATTTGCATCCTTACACCAGCAGGGTTGGCCTTGCAGGAAAGCCCCACTTCCTAAACCCACTCAGATCGTTTTGGGAAAATGGAGGGAAGGTTCGTGGAGACAGTATAAGCTAGATGGGAAAAACGGGAGTAAAGAGAATTAGGTGGCAGGATGCTACAGTCCTTTATAAGGACTCTGAGTAGGAACATGACAGAATTAGATGCCCTGAACCTGTCAGCTAAGTTATTACATAATCAGGTGGCTACCCAATACCAAGAAAACAAGTTTGTATTTTAAAAAGTTAAATTCAACAAACCTCGCTTTCGATTAGCAAAAGAGCTAACATTTGTTAAATGGGGAAAATAGGAAATCATTTATTAATTTTTACTCAGTAGGAAATCGTACTGGCATTCAATAACTGTTCTGAGTGCCCCCACCCAGACTCATTAGAGCTCAAGATTTCAAGGAAGTAATTCGTAAAGAGCAATGCTGCCCCCTAAGTTATTTCAACACCCAGATTTTGTAAGAGGCTGAATTAATCTCTCTTCAAATATTTAAAAACATCTCTCCAAGGTTTCTTGAAGGCACTTAATGTCTTCAATTCTAGCAAGCTTAAGAAGCAGTTAGTGAGGCTATGGAGTGTGCATATACATAAACACGCACATACATGTGTTGAGTCTGTGTATTTGCACATGGGAGCGTGTACATGTTATACAATGACACATGAAACCCAGCACTTTAGAACAAATTAATAACAAAAGAGATGCAAGAAGACACTTATTCAAAAGAGACCAAAATTTTTCTTTTCTTTTCTTTTCTTTTTTTAAATAGAGATTGTGTGAGTTAGGTACTTGGTTATCTGTAAGCAGCAAGCATTCCTGTTTGCATGTGCATGCATGTGTGCGTGCATGTGTGTTTTAAATGCCACAGTAACAAGTAGAATGTAACCAGTGCTGCCATGAGACAGTACTGCGTGCTAGCATAGTGTCTGTCCTGTCCCACACGGTTTTGGAGGGAAATCACATGCTACAAAGGCCGAGCTACTTCCTCCTTGCCCCCCACAGAGGACGACGCTGTATGGGTAAGGCAGCCAGAAAGACTGCCATGTCTCACCTGAGCAGAAATAATTGGAGACATGATTTCAGGGTTTCTGTGCAGGGGGAGGGAATGAAGCAATTAGTGGAAATGCTAGGGGCAAAATGAGTGGGCGCTCTCACCCCACTGCCAACTCAAAGGCCGGGAGCCAACCTCACTGTCATTCCTGCCCTAATGAAGGGGGAGGGTGGGCTCTGCGAACCCCGTGGATGTGTATATTTCAAGGTATGTGCAGATACGTCCATACCATGAGGTAGAAGAAAGGTCAAGATGATAATTGTGAGGGAACAAACTGGAATTCATTTTACTTAGATCTGAGAACCCCAAAATGAATTCTCTTAGCAAAAGCCTTTGTGAGAGAGAATACAGTGGGGGAACGCAGAGTTTACTGCAATAGAAATATCTTATTCAAGACGGTAAAAACTCAAACATCCTTCAGAAAGCCTCCCAAAAAAACCTCACTGGCCAGGACTAAACCATGTTTTTCAGGAAGGAATAAAAACAGCATTTGTGTTTCACTGCCCAACTAATGTAATACACACATGGAAGTGGATCTATAAAACAGATCCTAGTGACAGTCAACTGCTAGTCTCCCGAGACCCCACAGTAGATAGAGGACGCTAATACAAGCGGGCTCGAGACGGAAAAGAAAAGCCCTTTGTTTAACTATTCACCCCTCTTGACTGCTCAACTTCTGTCCAATATGTATTTTTCACATAGAATATTTATTAAAGCCTTCATTTTATCACTAGTTTTCCCACTGTAAGATTATAAAGTATCATTTGACAGGAGAACTCAGGACTTTACAAATGCTTAAACACATACTCCACCACTGAGCTATACCTCCAGCACTAAAACACTACCATTAGTATCATAATTTACAAGTAAGAAAACTGAGGGTCATGTTAAGTAAGTAACACACCATTAAAGGAAAGAGCCATGGTTTCTTTCTTTCTTTTTTTTTTTTTCTTTGAAGAGTCTACATCACTCTGCCTTCACTGACCTCATGTGATGGGTAAGGAGCATAAAGTCTCTAATTATTTTCTAGCAAAACCACTACTTCCAGCTAGGCACAGGGGTGCAAGTCTATCCAAGCACACCAATACTCTCAGTGAGGCACAGTGCATGTCTATAAGCCCAGAACACCAAACACTGGAGTAAGAGGATCATGAGTACATGAGTGCATGCTTGCATGCATGCACAAGACGCGCACACATGCACGCACGCACGCACGCACGCACACACGCACACAATATTTCCTCCAGGAAATAAAAAAAAAGGATGTCTGAAAAGTGTCATGAGCAGAAGTGTGCTTCCCCAAAATTCATATACTTGAAGCAACATCTTGGAATATTGGAATGTGGCTATATTTGGATATGTAGCCTTAAAAGATGTGATTAACTTAAGATGAGACCCTTGGGGTCACGGAAAGTCTGACTGGTGGTGCCCTTACAAGAAGAGAAAGCTCAGACGCACTAGAAGACACCAGTGGTAAACACAGAGGCAAAGACCATGCTAGACGAGCCATCTGAAGACTAAAAGTCCCCCAGAATAAAACTAACTCTGCTACCAACTTGACTTTCAGGATCTACCTTCCAGAGCGACAAGAACATAAATGTCTGTTGTTTAAGACACCCAGTCACCTCAGAATAGCCTGTGTCCACACTTCCTCCACTGACCTCATCATCCTTGATGGTTCAGGAAGTTTGGGGGTAGAGGCCCTAGGAAACTAGTACAGGAGAAACAGAAGTCCTTTAGCAGCACTGCACCATCACCCACCACAGCAGCAGCTCATCTGCCTTCCATCGGGCTAAGTGTTAATGAAGCTGGAAAGAGTTCTAGCTCCACAGGACTGATTACAGGAGTATGGCTGTGTCACCAAGCACACCCCTTCCAACATCTTTCCCTTATGCTACCATCTCTCTCATGGAAACATGGCCGAGAGAGGTCCTTACAACTCCAACACACATGCCCAAGCAAGCGAGGTACATGATAAATTAAAAGCATTTCAAGACATGGCCTGGTGGTGTTACCTCAGATCTTGCTAGAATAACATGACATTTATAAAAAATACAACCCACTGAATGTTTGGCACTGCTGGGGAATGAAGAGTATGTCCACTTAAGAGCCAATACCCGAGGCTGTCAAAAAACTCAAGCCAGGGTTTCTTCTATAAACATTACCTATCTTTTAAAATTACACAGTCTAGGAGGTGGAGAAAATGTCTGCTTATTTCCGTGTCTCCTTTTGCTTAAACACAATAAACACAAACCACACACAATAATATGTTAACTATGCAGTGAAACCACGCTGATGGAGCAGCACTTTGTACCTGGCAAACAATCTCCACACTAGAATCTCTGTTTGGGCCACCCTCACTCCAGTGACACCTACACACAGTGCAGTCTTTAACAGCGTGGGCCTCCTCTCATCCTGGTGCACACTGAAGGGGTATTTACAGGTTACTTTTTCAGATACCAGCCACTTGCTCACCCGCCTTAAACCATACAAAGTTTAACATCTGGAAGGATAAACTCAGTACACACGACAAGGGCGTGCAGTCACTGGGGAGTTCTCCAGCGAGGAAGATCTGCCAGCTTCCCTCTGAGGTCCAGGCCCTGAAAGGCCAACTGTGGTATGTTTGAGTTTCCATCAGGCCTGGTACTTGTTGGCTGCTGCTGTGCTCAGTATGAACCCCACTGCCCAAGTATTCTATAAACATCTCTCGCCCTTCTGCTGAGAGCTGCCTGCCTAGTCTTTCTTCCTGGGGAGGGGAATGTGCTGCTGGAGAGCTGCAGGATGAATGTTAACTAACACTTGGAGCACAGTTAACTGCTCTCTTTTCCAGGTCAACGATTATTCTTAAAAACAAAAAAAAAACAGAGCAACGTGCACACGTGTGTGCATACACACACACTCACAGGAGCATAGCAAGATCAACAGAAAGAGGAGTCTAGATTTTCCTCACCATGTGCCACCCAGCCATGTTTACACTGATCACAAGTCCGCAGGTTAATCTTCCCTGGCTGGAAACACTCACACGTGCAGTTTACCAGTGTGCAGCGGATGGCCTGGAAACAGAGGAAGAGAAGACATCAGCACGGGTTCGACCGCATTTTATCTCTCACTGGTTTTAGCATCTAGTACCCATCTTTACCCTGAAAGGTTTTTATGTTGGTAAAGGTCTGAAGACTTTTGAAAATAAATTTATATTAAAATATTTTACAACAAAGGGTTGAGCAAACAAAGCACAGTCATGAATGCATTTTAAGTCTTTAGATACAAAGGATAAAACAAGGTGAGTGTGGATAAAGGACTGTGTTTTTCACGGGACACTGGATTTTTAACACTGGCTCTCCAAAAAAGAAAAACAGTTCTGCTGCTG